>NC_090937.1:125122846-126322846 GCF_040938575.1 Ambystoma mexicanum
GATGGAATTCTGACCTTTAGCTTGCGTCACATCTAGACGGGATTATGAATATTAGCATGTACCACACTTAAATGGAATTCTTACCTTTAGCTTGCGTCACATCTAGACGGGATTATGAATATTAGCATGTACCACACTTAAATGGAATTCTTAACTTTAGCTTGTGTCGCAACTAGATAGAAGTGTGAATGTTAGCATGTGCCACACTTGGATGAAACTGTGAATGATGGTAAGTGCAACACTTGATTGGAATCGTGATCACTAGCCTGCCTCACATCGAGACAGAATATTGAAAATTAGCAACGATGGAATAGTGAATGGTAGCAAACATCAGACATAGACATAACTGCAAGGACAACAATGCCAACTAACCAATCCACTAACAATTTCACCCCTCTGCATACACTTCTCAAACTCAAACCAAACACAACCACAAGCCTAAAATGCCGCAATCCACACTAACTTCACTACACTGCAACAACAAAACAAACCCCACATAGACTTGCACAACAGCACACAGCGACTACCGACCGTAAAACACCCCAAGCCCAGCCGACAGACCCACCGGGCTGAGGCTGCCATCAGCACATCACTGCTCTCTTGCACTTTTCCAGCTTATTCCCACTAACTCCCCCCCTCCTTCTTTCAGAGCCGCCAGAGCGCCATGGCACCACTCCGGAGGTGATAGTGCACGGTACAAATATCCTTTAACATTAACATATAAATTAACTGGTTCAGACATAAATGTTTGAAGTGCCACTGCCCATCTACTCAAACACTTACCTCACTCCCATTTTAAAGGTTGTGCATGTAGGATATCAAAATATATGACTACTGATGTCTATAAAACATGGCTAGCATAAACGGGGGTGGTAAACCATGCTCCAACAAAGATCAAAATAAACTGGAATGTAACTAATCATAACTCAAAGTCAATGGCACTTTTGGGAGTTGATGCAAAAGATAATGGAGCTAGGCCTAACAACATTTTTATCATCCCCACTTGCTACAGCCTAAATCAAACCCCAGGGACATTTTAGGAGAACATTCAGGGGTTTAGGTAGGTTTTGTGGCAGAGAATCGTTTTTTTAGAAATTTACTATCAAAAACCCATCAAAAAACCATGGCTTACCCAAAAAGTCCACCACTGCATCAAAACCGTTTTCTGCACAGAAGTAATACTAGGAGGAAGCAAAACTTTACAATTTTCTATGCACAAACATATACTACAACTCAGAGATTTATCTATCACAAAACTGCTTGAAATGTAGCTTCTGAGTCTGCGTTACTAGATCTGCCTGCAGTTTATTGTCACCTTTAGCTGATGTCAGAACATCCCCTTAAATCTCAAAAAAAGAAATATGCCTCCTGCCTAACCATCTATGGGATTCCTACATTACCAGATGATAACATCGGACTTTCAAATACAATATCCTAAAAACTGTCCGAATATCGTCTGGCTGCATCTCTGACCTGAAACAATTCAAGCGTTTGTTATAGAGGAGAATCTTTTTCCAAGAGGGCAGATCGCAACAATGTGCAGTGGTTATTTTGTAGTTAAATTCTAGTTCTTATGGTGCAACTTAAATCTGTGTAGCCTATCCTGTACTTGAGAATTAGATCCAGTACAAAATATGTCATTTGTTTTCTAATTTTTTTTATACGATATGGCTGTTTTACCGCTACCAATGGCCTGTAGACTGCACATTTTTGGCATCCGTTGTTAAGCGACTTCAATTCAGCACTCCAACTAAGTCAATGCCAAGTCTGGGATGCCCAAGGGAAGTCCTTATTTATATATTTTTATGACAAGCTCATAGATCGGGATGATAAACCCTTGTATAACGCCCCTCTCTTTGGATCCCCCTGACCTCACTGAGCCAAGAAGTAGGTTTGTTTTGCAAATTAAAAGATTTATTGAAAAATTAAATAAGATATATATATCACACTTTTATAAATAAATTAATATTTGATAGCACACTTATGAAGATAATGTTGATCAACAATGGATAATATTACGCTAGAACACTTATTTGATTACTTAGGAGTTGGTATAGAGAGGATAAGGTAGCAGAAAATACTTTTATGGTTTCAAGGAAATGCAAAGATGGAAAAGAATGCAGCGCAGGAATAAACTGATATGGTTTCAACAGGAGATAATATGATCACTTTTTCTTTGGACAATTCACTCCCCCCTATGCAATATAAGGAGATGGAAGGAGAGCACACAATTTTCAGGAATACAATCAATTGCAATACAAATTCTAGTTCCCCCCACCCCAAGCACGCTTAGAGCAACAGGGATGATTTTAAAACGCAGGCAAAAATACTTTAAATGTGATTTGCAAAGAAGTGAAAATATGCTAAAAATGATTTTAATTCCCTATAGGAGATTCAGGGTAGGTGACAGCTACGTTGAATGAGTTCAGGTCAACACTAGCAATGATTCATGAGGGATTGTCAGGTTGAAAACAAATTTCAGCAATGCAAAGCAAAAGCAGCTATTTTTTTACAAGTGGTGCAATGAGCTAGTTTTCAATTCGCAGCACTTTTTCCGGGTGCGTCGAGCGCGATTACGGAAAAACTATAATGAGTCGAGCTTGTTGGAAAGCTTAGATTCTTAGCTTTAAAATGAAAGTTAAGTCTCGTTCCTAGCACACGCGGTTCAAAAGATACGGACGATTTTGTGGAGGTATATTTCAGAAATGAAATAATGATTCAGAATGGCAAATGACACTTTCACAGGTTTGAAATCACAGAATGAACACACTGTTTCTATGTAGCTCTAAATAGGTTGAAATGAGTTGAATTAGATTATTTTTAAACTAAGCGATTGGTTTGCACAGCTCTGGCTGGATACTCACTCCTAATTTTGGAAGGAATGGACCTCGTCACAGATCTGGTCAACAGGTTTAGCTGCGGTTCTCTGCTCTGCTGGTCTGGATGTCTTGTTCTGGCACTGCACAGCGGTCTGGTCTGGGTCTGGTCTTCTATCGGCACTGCACGGCGGTCTGGATACAGCTCTGCTTTCTGGGTTCTGGCACAGGGTTCTAGCCAGAATCAAACAGCTCGTCCGGCTGTTGAATAGTTTGGTTAGGTGGCTGGATTCTGAGGCCTGCTGAGAAGGATTCAGCTTTTGGACTAGGCCTCTCTGCTGCAAGTTCTGAAGTCTGGATTCTAAGTTCTGGTTCAGGAGTCTTCTGGATATTGTCTGGTCCGGCAAAATGCTTCGCAAAAAATCAGTTTGACGTGGAAAGTGAATGTCCCCACCTGGGTCTCAATGACTCCTTTTATGTCTTTTGAAAATGGGTGTGTGCGTGGGCATAACTAAGCCTGCCCCTCACAACTTATCATTGGCCAAGTTCTCCTCTCTTCCTTGATTGGGGAAGGAAATGGAGTGTCATCAGGCATCAATTTTATGGCATACAGAAAGAACACTCCCCTTGTCACTTTGCACACAAATCTATTTTTGATAAAAATGCATATTTATCTATGTACAATTTTTCTAATATTATATGTCCAGTTAACATATTTTCTGTAGCACCAAACCATCCGATCCCTGTCTTTGTAAGATGTTTTGTCTACTTCTGACAGAATTCTGCCCTTTTCATCCAGAACACAACCTCTAAACTTTTCCAGAATTTACACGAACATGCGCAAGGGGTATGGGCAGCAGATGATAAAGTGTCAGATTTTTAACATACAGACATTTGGAGTAATACCCTATTTTCCGCTACTACCCCCCAGAACATACCACAGCGTCCTAACACCTCTTAAAATGTGCACAGAGAAATCACAGGAATGATGATATTATTTATATAATTTTGACAGTTATGTACTATGAATTATCCATCTTTTTAAAATTATGCACTAGCCCAGATGGGTGTGGTTTAGGTTCCAAAGCACATGGGGGAATTTCTATCTGTCCCCGCCTCGAGCTCAGCTTGCTCACAGAGGCACTGCTCCTCCCAGTTTCTTCTAAGAGGAAGCCATTTACGACCCCCCTAATTTAACATTTGCCTGAGCCAAGGAAAGTTCATTGTTCTGTTTCGGTGCTCCTCCCCTGATTCAATCAGAGAGGTGTGATCTCCTTTTGGTGGGGGCAGCAGAATGCAGCCCAGGCCGGGGAACAGTAAGTGTTGAGAATTCTCATTAATCAGCAAGCCTTTGAAGTCCCAGCTAGCTCAGGATGCGGTTTAGCTTCTGAAATACAGGTCCCCAGTCAGAGTTTAGACCGCTAGCGCCGGTTAGTGTCGAGCGCCAGTACTGCACCCATTTTTGGGAGCTGTCTTGAATTAATACATTTCAAAAAAAGGGATTTTACTTGATAGTATATGATCCTTGCTTAACATGGCATTGCTGTGGATCTGCAGTAGAGTAAAGTAGAACACTCAACCAGAGTTGGATTTTTGTTTGGTGGTTTCGTGCCCATGATCTTAGCAATTTTTGACATTAATAAAAACAGATTTTTAACAGCACCATATTCCTTTGCACCGATTTCGCTCATGGAGCTTCTGGCCCATCACGCTCGCACTGGTGGGTGGCAGGTCAGGCGACCATTTTGGTGTGCGCAAAACTGCACGGTTTTCCTGGATTCTGGCGCAAATGTGGGCTTTTCAGCCATCTTGGATTTTCTAAGCCCACAGCACCAAATGTTGTAGCATAATAGTTCAAACGTGGGTCAAGACACCTGACACCGTCCAAGTGATGTAAGAACTGAAATTTAATTAACAAAGAGTTAAGACTGCAGTGATTCTAGGAAATTATGACTTCAGGTTTGTGATTATAGTCTACTATGTATCTGGTGGTAGGAGAAAAAAATGTACAATTTGTATTAGAAGATGATGTTAAATATGTTGAAATATATTTTGCATACATATAGTTCTGCATCACAACGATATAGCAGATTAGAAGATACTGAATGCTTCAAGATTCAATTTGAAAACAATCCAAAAAGCTGCAGGCATTTAATATTCAAAAAGGAAGTAAGTAAAGGGAACTGCTACTAAACATTTCAAAGTGACATTTAAAGGAATTCATGATGTCTTAAAAATGACTTACTTTGAAATCCAATCTCACAAATAGTATATTCCACCAGCATTTCAAATAGAAAAAAAAATTAAAAATTGCAGCATTTTTGCAAACAAAACTTCTCACTTACATTTAGCATGAGTCCAGACATTATCTTCAGTTTCTCAGCTGTGAAATATGTGCGGTGCAACAAGGGGTGATTGGCCATTTTTCTAAGGTGCATCATGACATTGCAAAGCTCTGTATTTTTTTCTGAAAGTATAACAATGCATTAAAATGATTGAGTAAAGATCCACAAAACCCAAGTAATATAAATGTTTTGTCTAATGAAACAAATTAAATGAAACAGTGCACAAAGGATCATCCGTCTTGTGCCGGATCACCTTAAATTCCGGAAACTTCTCAAGACCCTCCTCTTCCCTTCCTTCTCTACCCCTCTATGCTGCTAACCTAGTTCTGTTCTTTCCCCCTCTCCCTCCTCTTTCTTACAGCATGCGGACTGGCAGCCCGGTGTACCTCAGAGTCTCACTGGTCCCACCCACCCCACCAGTTCTCTTTCGCACTTGCCTCAGGGCCCTTCAACCCTCCCACATTCAATGCACTTGAGAAATTAACCCAATAGTGTCTTTCTCTGCACTTACCCCAGTCTCAACCAACCAGGTGCACCTGATCCTCCCCCTCCCTCGACCCTCTGTGCACTTGTCGACCTGTACGCACCACACATGAAGATAGTCTGTTCTCTCTTTTCTTCACCCCTTAATTGCACTGTTAAAACTGCAGAATCATCGTCCGGCCTATTTGCTGTCTCCCAAACTGTAAAATGTATTTTTTACGCACTTACCCTGCCTGTGCAGACTATAACTGCCTCAGAAATTCAAGGGCTCCGAGCGACTGTTTTTTTCCCCCATGTTCCCACCCTCCTTGAGTGCTTTTAAACACTTGCCTGTGTATAGGCGCTATACAAATAAACAATACCATACCATACAATCCTCTTGTCTGAGATTACTCAACAATGCAATCTGCTTTACAATGTATTTATTGCTTATCTAGGATTTGCTTTTTAGGCGCTTATACAATAAGAAACTACTTTGGGAGGGAGCAGGGGAGGGAAATACATTACAACCCGATATTTAAGAACAGAGGAGGTGGGGGGGGGGGATGAACCTACTATGCATTTTGAGTTTTCAGAACATGCACGTGCAGAAAGGAAGAGGGAAGAGGCGCTAAGTGCTGGGGAGTCCGAGCTCGAGGGAGAGCCATAGACGAAGTGCTAGGAATGTTGAGTGCTACCTTCGGAGCGGAGAGTGTGCAGATACTAAGTGCTGTGGAGAGACAGGAGCTGGTCGGAATTGGTGTGGGGTGCATAAGGGCCAGGTACAGTGATTCAGCAACTGTGGGATTAGCAGAGGAGGGAAAGAGGAAGGTCTTAAGGAGTTTCCGAGATTTGAGGATATCATGCTCAAGGCGCAGGGGGAGGCTATTCCAGAGGAGGGAGCCTGCCCTCTGTTTAGCTAAACTCTTTACACATAGAGAGTTGGTGCCAGAGGAACTAAGTGGTCAGGAGGGAGAGTATTTAGTGAGATAAAGTTGAAGATAGTGTGGCCCCCAGGCCCAGACAGCCTTGTGGATGATGCAGAGGGATTTGAATTTAATCCATGCAGCAATCGGGAGCCAGTGAAGACTTTTTGGTGCAGGAGAGATGAAATCCCTGGGCTTAAGGCCAAGGATAAGTCTCGCTGCCCTATTCTGGATAAACTGGAGGCGTTGAAGAGGGAAGGTTCAGGAGGAGGCTGTTACAGTAGTCAAGTTTAGAGAGAACCCAGGCTTGAGTCACATTGAGACTCTAAGGGAAAGTGAGAAAAGGTAAAATTCCTTTGAGAAGCAAGAGCTGATCGTTGGACTTCTTGGCAATGTCCTGAGTGTGAGGGAGGAAGCAGAGAGATGAGTCGAAGATGACTCCAAGGTTTCCAACTTCAGTCGAAGGTGTTGGGGAGAGCCCAAGGAGGAAGGCCAGAGTGAGGGGAAGTAGGAGGGAGCAGGGGTCCCAATGGGAAAGGATCTCAGTTTTACAAGCTTTGAGGCAGAGATCATTGGAGGCGCACCAGGACTGGATGGCAGATAGGCAGTCAGGGATGATGGAGGATGCAAGAGGGTCAGCAGAGAGTCTGAAGAAGAGCTGTGTGTCGTCTGCGTAAAACTGGAAGTAGGAGAAGGAGGAGATAAGGCATGCAAGGAGAGCAAGGTAGATTCTAAAGAGCCAGGCGGAGAGTATAGAGCACTGGGGGACACCACAGGTGCAGATGGAAGTAGTAGAGGAGAAGGAGCCAAGGATGACTTGGCAGGAGCGGTTAGTGAGGAAATTATAAATCACTCACCAGAGTGACTAACGTACTCTTAGTCCTTAGCCCCCTTTCCTCAATACTGCATGGGCGCCCCTTCCTAGGGACAGGAGACAGAACCTTTTTCACCAGAAAAAAACCCTCTTTGCCTTTAAATTTAGAGGCGCACGCGGGGGAGCGGCCCTGGAAGCATGTGCTGTCCTAATGCCGCCCTCTGGCGCCACAGCTCAGGCCCTATAGACGAGTCGACAATAGATTAACATTGCCTAATGACACCAGGTTTATTGGGGGTGGGGGGAATGGCGGGACGTATGGAGGAAAGGGGACTACACTGAGTAACTTAATTACTCTTACGTCCCGTCTCCTTTCCTCCATACTGCATGGGCGATTACAACAGAGTGTAGCCCCAGGGTAGAGAGGAGACCCTCCTTAAGCAAACAGGTTTCTAAGAACCGCCTGTCCGAAGGACGCATCTAATCTAGAGCCGGCATCCAAACAGTAATGCTTGCAGAAAGCCAAAGGGGTGGCCCATGTGGCTGCCCTGCTTATAACATGCCAGGGGACATGTCGCTGGAAAGCGATGGCCGTTGCCCTGGCTCAGACCGCGTGGGCATGAATGTTGGCCGGCAGTGCATTATGCTGTCCCTCGTAAGCTTCCTTGATGGCCGAGATCATCCAACGGGCTATGGAGGCCTTGGAGGCCCGATACCCTGGTCTTGATCTGCCGAAGGTGACAAAAAGTGTGTCTAGACTTGCAGAAGCCCTTAGTCCTGTCTAAGTAGAATTTCAGGGCACCCCTGACAAGGCAGTGCAGAACTCTGTGCCTCGTCTTTGGGCTCAGCAAAGAATGTAGGCAACACAATTTCTTCGTTCAGATGGAATGCGGAAGGCACCTTAGGTAGGAATGCTGGGTGTGTCCGCAGGACTACTTTATCCCTGTGAAAGGTAGTTTATGGCTCTGAGGCGACCAGCGCGTGGATTCCGCTGATTCTGCGAGCCGAGGTGAGGCCGACTATCAAGGCTGTCTTAACGGTGACCAGCCTGATGTCCGCAGACGCTATTGGTTAAAATTGTTTGTGCGCCAGGACACCCAAAACTATGTTGAGGTCCCACATGTGGTGCAGCCTCCTGATGGGCCGGTAGAGCCTGGCGAGACCCGTCAAATGCTTCTTGACAATCGGGTTGGAAGAGGAGAAACTCTCCTCCAAGTTTCTGTAAGCCCCAATGGCTGCCAGGTAGGTGCGACAGGTGTCTACCTGCACGCCTGAATGCGCGAGGTGCTCCGTGAAGGAGAGCACATCGTCCAGGGTGCATGCCAGAGGGTTGATACCCAGTGGCAGAACCTGGTGCACTTGCTCTTATACTGGGCCCTTGTAGACTTGCTCCTGGCGCCCTGTGTGATATCTGGATTAGCCTGGGAAAGGCTGAGGTGACCTAGCGTGACCTGTTCAGGAACCGTGCTGTGAGGGCGAGTTTCTGTGGAGCGGAGTGGATGACCCTGCCCCCCCCTGCTGTGCCAGAAGATGCGCTGGGCCCGTCAGAAGACAAATGGGAGGCCTCTTCGAGGGGCTGAGCAGCTCCGAGAACCATGGCCTGGCTGGCCACCACATGGCTACTAGAATGATGCTGATATGGCAAGACTCCTTGACCTTGCATATCACCCTGTGTATCAGCAGTGTGGGTGGGAAGGCATATGCTGTCATTCCGTCCCTCCGAATCTGGAATGCATCGGCCAGGGAGCCCGGGCCCTTATCCTGCCAGGAGGCGAACAGTTGGCACTTCCTGTTGTCCCAGGAGGAAAAGAGGTCCACTTGGGGGTGTCCTCCATTGTAGAAGATCTCCTGCAGTACTAGGTCATTCAACTGCCACTCGTAGTTGTCCGCTCCAAGTCTGCTGAGCCTGTTTGCCTCCAGGTTGGATTCCCCTGGCAGGTGGAATGCCGTGAGGTAGATTTTGTTCTCCAGGGCCCATTCCCACATGCGGACTGCCAGTCTGCACAGTGGGGGGGAATTGGTACCTCCTTGCTTGTTGACATAGAACATGCTGGTCAAATTGTCCGTCTAAATGAGGACGACCTTGCCCTCAATAACCGGAAGGAAGGCTCAGAGCCAGCCAGATGGCCCTGAGTTCCAACCAATTGATGTGGTACTCCGGCCCGGTCCTGGTGTCATGGGCGCAGTGGTTGTCCAGGGTGGCCTTCCAACCCTCTAGAGAGGAGTCCGTGGTGATGGTGACATGTGGGATAGGTTGCCAGAAAGGCTTGCCAGTCCACAGGTTGCAGTCGCTGGTCCACCACGTGAGGTGCGGGTGAAGCAACGGAGGAATGTTGATCATCTCTGACTGGGAGCCTCGCTCCTGGTTGCAAGATGCCGCAAAGTGCAGTAGTATCCTCCTCATCCTGAGTCTCATGTGGGGGACATCCAAAAGGACTGCTGCCATGAGGCCCAGTAGGTGTTGGTATCACCAGGATGAGGTCACTTCTCTGCTGAGGAAGTGTGCCGTGGCCCTCTTGATGGCCGTGATCTTGTCCTCCGAGGTAAAAACTTTTTTTGCAGCAAGTATCCCAAATGAGGCCCAAGAAGGTCAGTCTCTGCATAGGCTGCATCTGCGACTGCTTGAGGGTGAGTGAAAAACCCAGCTCGTGTAATGTGTTCACAAGAGTGTGGGAAGTGTGGTGCACCGTTTCCGGAGATGTCGCCCTGACGAGCCAGTCGTCGAGGTACAGGTAGATGTGGTGGCCCTGGGACCTGAGGAGGGCCGCCACTGTGTTCATCAGCCTGGTAAAGACCCTGGGGGCTGAGTTGAGGCCGAAAGGAAGCACCTTGTATTGGAAATGGTAGCCCATGATCCTGAATTGTAGAAAAGAACGATGAGGCTGCCAGATCGGGACGTCTAGGTACGCGTCCTTCAGATCCAGGGAGCACATCCAGTCTCCCTTGCACAATGTCTCCGCCATCAAAGCTGGTGTAACCATCTTGAATTTTTGTAGAGGTAGGGAGAGGTTTAGGGTGGAAGATCATGGATGGAGATCAAGCCTGACCCCCACTGGAGACACTTGGACCCGAAGGGGCGTGTCATGCCTTCTTTCCCTCTGAGGCTGTTGCGGAGGAGGGGGACTGGAAAAAGCCCTTTCTCCCCCTCCCCTTTTTGTTGCTTGTGCCGATGTTGCGGCGGCGAATGGCCAGGCTGCGAGGACCTCCGCTGTTGGAACCCTCGGAACCCTCCGTATATACGCCCCTTGTCAGAGCGCTGCTGTGACTGGGTGTACGCTTTGGGCGTGTTCTTTGTAAGGATGGCTAAAGACTTGGCCGTTTGTGAGAGGTTTTTCTTTTTGTCCAGGTCCTCGTCCATGGTGGAGTTCAAGAGATCACACCCTTTGAAACAAAGGTCTAAGATGCATTACTGGACATCTGGGTTGAATTTAGTAGAACAGAGCCAGGCTGTTCTTTTCTTGTCCGTGGCAATGCAGATGGCCCGGCCAGAGGGGTCAATGTGGGCCATGGTGGACTCCATGATGTCTTCTGCCACCATCTTGGCCTCTGCCAGTCCCGCCTTGAATCGGGATTGGCTCTGCGCCGGAAGCTCTAGGAGGAAATACGGAATTTCACACCAAAGCATCTGGTTAACGGCTGCTAGCATGGCATCCGCGTTGGCTTGACGAAGATGCAGGCACGCATTGGAATACAGTTTCTTACCGTACGCCTCCAAGATCTTCTCCTCCTTGCCTAGCAGTGCCGCGGAGGAAGAGGCTGTGGAGACTGAGGCTTGGAGTACAGTGATGCTGCAGCGATCACTGAAGAGTGCGGCTGAGGGTGGGCCGATAGCAAGATTGTATCCCCCTCCATCTGCCTGTACTTGGCATCCAGGTGTCGATTGACCGATCGGCTGGACAGAGTTGGGCTTGAGCCAGCCCTTTTTGGCCAAGGCGACCAAGTCCTTCTGCCTCAGGATCCCCATTTTTGCTGTGGGACGCAACGTGAGGACTTCGGCCAGGACCCCCTCTGCAGGTTGCTCAACCTCGGTTGAGGTAGGCCCAAGTACTCTGCCAGCCCTGCAAGACGTTCATGGAAGGCCTTGGCTGACTACAGTGTGTCAGGGTCGTCCTCCTCATCCGTGCCCACCTGGGGGTCCGGTTGGTCTGGCACCGGTGCAGGGTCCTGGGAGCTGAAAGCTGGGATGTGGAGACCGGAGCCAGAGGCTACAGCGGAGGCTGGTACGGAACCACCTGCACAACCGGTTGGGGGGCCGGAGTGGGCGGCTGAGGCTGCCAGAGGCACCTGTACTGGGGCCTGTGGCGCCGGAGCCATTGGCAGGAGCACGTCCCTGATGGTGTCCCTGAGGATGACCCCCATTTCATGAGCCCGAGGAACCTTTAAAAAAAAAAATCAGTCCTCACAGGCCGGAGTAGTAGGCGATATTGACGGGGTATCGGGTGGCTGCCCTGCGCAAATGAAAGGTAGGCTGTAGGCCACATACTTGGTTGACAACAGTCCCACCTTGACACACATTCTTCCTCCTGTTCCCTGCCTTGGTGCAGTATCGGGCAGATGTCAGGAATGTCTGGCACAGCGGCCATTTTGTCGACCTGCCTTCCACGTGCCTGCGTCGTGTTGCTTGGCACACTGGGCCCTGCCCAGCACTCTTGAGTGTGGATCATGGGGTCTACCCTGTTCCTCAGGCCGAGGCCTGGTAGGCGATTCGCCCTTGGCAGATCTGCGGGTAGAACTGCATATAGGCGCCCCCTCATATGTTGCCGGTACTAGGGTGTGGCCCCCTCGGGCGAAGACCCGGTAAAAGAACCTTCCGGTCCCTCAACACTGTCACCGGGAGGATCTACTGACCCCTCGCCCTGTCGGCCGGTAGCTGATGTAGCCTCGGTACTCATGCTGGTATGAGGACCCGAGCAGTCCTTCCCGGTCGGGCAAGTCCTTGGGAAGGAGTCTCCCTTGCGGGGTGCGCTGGAAAAGAGCAGCCCTACCTTGGATCGATGATATGCAAAGTCCTTTAGATCCTTTCGAGGCAATCTCTGGAAGAGCTCCCTCCACCTGGCTAGTCAGTTCTTCAGAGACCTCGAAGAGAGCGCGTTGCACGTGGTACAAGCTTGCTAGCTGTGGTCTGGGCCAAGGCAATGTAGGCATAGGGCTTGGGGGCCTTTGTTGGAAAGAGCCTGTCGCAGGATGGACATCTGCTGAACCCTGTAGAAGTCGAAATGAGCCGGGGAGGAGCGCGAATGATAAAAAGACAAAAAAGTCTAAGAAGTAGTATCAGCGCGTGGAATTATATGGCCGAAGCCAAACCCAGGAGCGCTTGTGAATTCGGCCCGTTCCCGTCGACGCGGAAAAGGGGACTGAGGTGTAGCGCCAGAGGGCAGAGTCAGGGCAGCACATGCTACTTAGAGCTGCACCCCTGCAAGCCTCTAAATGTAAAGGGGAAGAAGGTTTTTTATGGTGAAAAATGTTCTGTCTCCCGTCCCTAGAAAGGGATGCCCATGCAGTATGGAGGAAAGGGGACGGGACGTAAGAGGATAGCCAATCCAGTGTCCGTTCCGAGATACCAAGTGTATCATGGAGCCTTTGTATGAGGAAGGAACAGTTTATTGTGTCAAATGCAGAAGAGAGAGAGAAGGATGAGGAAAGCTGGAGAGTTTGAGTCCAGAGATGCAAGAAGTTCTTCACAGGGCTTCAGAAGAGCAGTTTCTGTGCCTCTGTATGCTCAGAATCCAGATTGATGGTCGTGGAGGCCATCAACAAGTTCAGTGTGAGAGTTGAGTTCTCAAGCAGCTTCCACAGGAAGGGGGTGATGGAGATAGGGCGACAGCTGGCAGGGCAGGTAGGATCAGAAGATGGTTTTCCCAGGAGTGGGCGCACATGGGAGTGCTTGAGGAGGGAGGGGAAAGATCCAATGACAAAACAGTGATTGCAGAAATCAGCGAGAGCAGGGGCACGTGAGTCAATGTTATCCTTGATGGTCCTGGATGAACAAGGGGAGACCTGTTTAGAAGAGACCTTCATGGAACGAACAGCTCTGGTCTCTTCTTCAGGTGCAGCAGTAGAGAAGCAGCAGGAGGAGGAGGAAGAGGAGGTGTGTGGTGGGGGGTTTGGAAAGGGATGTGAGGGAGTGGCCCCCTCGGGTGAAGACCCGGGAGTGTAGAAAGGGAGGTCAGAATGTCCAGAGTTTTTGTGGCAAAGTGTGAGGCCAATGTATTGCAAAGGGAAGGGGAATGGGGGAGGAGGAGGAGGAGATTGCAGAGGGGTTGGCTAGTTCCCTAAAGACTTTGAAAAGTTCTGCTGAGTTACTGGATGCGCCGGATGAAAAATCTGTATTGCCTTTGGGGCAGGCGGCATGTCAATTTGTCAGAGGATGAGCCTGAAGTTAGCCCCTTCGTTTCTGCTGCCCTGCAATTACGTTTCAGAGCTGCAGGTTCAGTGCCGTACCAAGTGTTACGCTATGAGGCAGGTTTCATACGGATCCTCAAGACTGGGGCACAAGAATGTCAACAGTGTTGGTGATGGTCAGATGAAGGTTGCTGAGGGCAGTGTCAGAGGTAGAGCCAGAGGTGAGGGGGGATGAAGGTGGAGGTGCAGGCTGCCGCAGTCACTCATTTCATTGGGCGGACGTTAGTGAACAAGGTTGGTGGGACCTTGGGGGAGGGGGTCAGTGGGCCAATGGGACCAAGTTGTGAGGAGAGAGTGGTCTGACCAGGAGAGAGGGGTGACTGATGGAGGAGCAAGAGGTCAGAGTGAATGAGGGCATCAAGAATGTGCCCAGCTGTGTGGGTTGGCCCGGAAGGGTGAATGGAAAGGGACAGCGAGGTGCTGAGGTCTGTGAATAGAGTGAATGCAGAGCCAGGGGAGTCCAATTGAATGTTGAAATCACCCAGGAGAAGGTTAGAGGTGGAGGAAAGTAAAGAAGAGCAGCACTGAGAGAGGAATAGGGAGGTGGCACCTGGAGGCAGGTAGATGGTGGCAATGGTTAGGGTAGTGGGAGAGGTGACCAATTTATAGACTAGGCTTTCAAAAAAGGAGTAGGGCTGCGTAGGTAAGATGGAGGCAGGAACCCACTCGGGGAAGATTAAGGGAACAAAACCCCTCAGCCCCCCGCACCGCCAATGCAGTGAGGTCGAGGCTTGGAGATGATCTTGAAGCAGTCAGGGAGGAGGAAGTCCAAGGCAGTGACTGAGCTGGCATTTAATCAAGTCTCTGTAAGAGCGAGAATGTCAATGTCTTCAAGAAGGAGACAGATGTCAGAGGAGTGTTTTCTGACGGAGCGGGCATTAAGAGTCGCCAGGTGGAGGTGGTTAGTGCCTTTGAAGGTTTTCTGAGGTGGGGTACAGGGGCATGGTACGCCAATCAGAGGAGGGGTGAGAGAGAGAGAAGGTGGAGATGCAGGCGAAGGAAGGAATTTAATGAGAGAAGGCAGGATGCGCTCCAAGAGAAGGAGGTTGGGTTGAGGACCCTGAACCAGAATGGTGCCATTGCAATGGACATTAACGGAGCAATGGGAGGATGTGAAACCGGCCAAGAGGTTTTCCCACATGGTGCCACGGTTAATATAGGAGATGAGATGGGGGGTCCAAAGATCAGGAGAAGGGACAGAGAAAAGGATATCCGTGAAAACGTCTCTAGAGGAAGCACTGCCATAGGTGTCTGCAATGGGAAGTCGAGGGTTTGCACTCGGGACATCTTTTTGTGCTTTTCCTGCCAGACTGGGAGAGAGAAGGGGGATAGCGTAGAAGTTAGGTAATATAAGAGCGATGGAGAAAGCCATAGGAAGGCAGAAGATTATCTACAAAATGAGGGGGGAGTGGCAGTACTGCACAGTTCTGGCCAAACTCACTAGGAGGCCAAGAAGAATGAGTCGGCGAGAATAAGAGACACAGCGGAAATAGAATTACATTGGTTAGATGTTCCAGTGATGTATAAACTACACACACCTAAAATCAATTTTAAAAAAAATGGAGGAGCAAACAATGCAAAGCAGATGTGCACATGTGATGCTAAAGCACCCAGATTCGATTTTAAAAATGGAGGCAGCAACATCCAGATTCGATTTTAAAAATTCACTTTCATGATGGTATTAAAGGCATACTTCTTACCTGTACTGCCAATTGACTTTTTAAAACCATTGAAGAGGTTGACATACAGCTGCGCCTGTTTTTCTGACATTGGACAGAAATCTATTACATCTTTTTTGGGAGGTAACTGTTTAAGAACCTAAAGAGAAGACAATGTGCATTAGCAAAGATACTATTAAAACATTGGAAATCAGTTCTGCTGAACAAAAAGGTAAACATGTATTGATACATACTGGAGAGAATGTTCAGTAAAAGACATTTAGATCTTTCTTGAAAAAAAATCAAAAGACTGATAAATTACTTACTGTAATGATCTTTCTATGGATTTTTCTCCTGCCGATTCCTCATCTTGATAGATATCCTCATCCAGCACTGCTGTTCGGAAACCTTTCCAACAGAGGGCATTAGTGGATCTAGACTCGGCCGTTGATCGTCACCTCATCTTGCTGGATGCTCGCTCGTCGGTCCTGGACGTTACATCAGGCATTGTATAAATACCATTTCACTACGCTCATGCTTCATTTCCTCCCTTTTTCCCACCGTGCCTGAACACTGCAGAAGAAAACAATGGGAGGGAGACTAACCAGCGTGCAAAAACCGTTCACAATGGGATACATCCCAACGGGGAGACCCCACGAAATTAGTAGATTGGAAAAATAGATTTTTATTTATTTTAATTATCAGTACGATAGAAGTGGTCACTTTAGAGCCATTATTAGTTGTCTCCTAGCATGCACAAAAGTGTTAAGCCACAATGACTTTGAGCGGGGATGGATGGAGATGAGGTATCTGCGGGAGAAGAATCCATAGAAAGATCATTACGGTAAGTAATTTCTCCTTCAATGGATTGCTTTTCTCCCGCAGATTTGTCATCTTGATAGACTCCCCAAGCAGTTAGAATAACAGAGGAGGGCAGAAAGCATTAGAGAAGCACATTTTGCGGAACTGCTCTACCAAATCTTGCTACTGCTCCACGTGCAACATCTAAAGAGTAATGCTTGGCAAATGAATGCAGGGATGACCAAGTGGCTGCACCACATAGGTCTCTAAAAGGGACTACCCTCTGCAGGGCTGTAGAGGCTGAGACCCCCCCGGTAGAATGTGCCCTGATGCCAGGCGGAAGCTCCCTGCCTGCAGACAGTTAACGTTTGAATATACATAGAATAATCCAATGCAACAGGGTTTGCTTGGTTATGGCGAGACCTTTACGGGATAAAGAATGGGCAACAAACAACTGGTCAGTTTTCCGAAACTCGGATGTACGAGCCACATTCAAATGTAAGGCTCTTTTGGGGTCAAGACGGTGGAACCGCTCTTCCTCTTTCGAGGGATGGGGTGGACAGGCAAATTAATAGAAGGAGAGGTGAAACTCTGAAACAAACTTAGAAAGAAAGCCAGGCCTGATTGAAAGAAACTTTCTCCCAAAAGAAACGTAATAATGGAGGTTTGCAGCTCACCAACTGCAACTCACTAACCCTCCTGGCTGACGTGATTGCAATCAACAAAGCTATTTTAAAGGATAACAGCCTTATGGAACAAGAGTGCATGGGCTCAAACCGAGCCGCCATCAAATAAGTCAAACCAGATTAAGATCCCAATCTCAAACAATAAAAAGGAATTGGCGGAAACTTATTGAGCAGGCCCTTCAGGAATTGGGCCATGACTAGAATAGTGAAGAAAACAACATGATCCAGGGGCCTTTTGAACACAGACAAGGCTGCCAAATATCCTTTGACTGCGGTGACATCACAGTAGTGGTGGGGGAAGATATGGGGGTCAATCTCGCGTTCCCTGCACCATGCCTCATATCTTCTCCACCTGCACAGAGATCTTGTAGACGGTCTGCGTGCATTCCGCAACACCTCAAGTACTGCCTCCGAGTGGTCCAGTCGTCATACCTCATCCTCTCAAGAGCCATGCATGTAGGTTGAGGGAGTCAGGGGTCGGGTGAAGCACTCAACCTTCCAACTGGGTCAGTAGAAGATCCGTAGGCCAAAGCAACCAGTGAGGTGGACAGATCCAGGAGATCACAGTACCATGTTCTCCTTGACCAGTCCGATGCGATCAAGATCATGGTTGGCCGGAATCTCCTCAAACTACTGAAAATCCAAGGAAGGATAGGAATTGGGGCGTGGGTGGTTCAAAGAATTAGTGGAGAGGGAAAGTCCAGCCACCAGAAACGCTTCCCCCAGTGCGTTGTTCGCTCGGAATTCCTTTAAGTAAAACTGTTTGCACTTCCTGTTGGACTCTGGTGAACAGATCCACTGCTGGGGTACCCCAGAGAGACAAGACCTCTTCCAAGACTTCCTGGTGCACTTCGCCACTAGTGTGAGACCGCGCTCTGCCTGCTCAGAACAGCTGCCAGACTGTTCTTGACCCCGCCAGATTAACTGCCTAGAACAAGATCTGATTCTCCAGTAACCAGAACCACAACTGCATTGCTTCTTTGCTGAGGGGAGTGCGTGGCTACTGTGTTGTCCATCAGAATCAGGACATGCCTCCCCTTGAGAGATAAGGCGAAGGCCCTGAGGGCCAGCCTGATGGCTCGCAACTCCAGCCTGCTGATGTGCCACGTGGCTTCGGTCGCGGACCAAAGGCCGTTCACCTGCAAGTTCTCGCATTGAGCACCCTAACCCTTCAGGGACGCATCCGTGACCACTTGAGTCTGAGGCCAGAAGGGCTCCCCCGCCATAAGATTGCTGCGGTTGGCCCACCAGTCTAGGACCACTTGGTTGGACACCCGGAGAGGATCCGTGAGCGCTTCCAGGTACTGAGACGACTGGTTCCTTAGGAGTCACTGAAGGGATCTCATTTGCAGCCTGCCTCCTGGCACTAGAAAAATACAGGAGGCCATGAGACCTAAGAGGCGTGGAAGGAAGCCGCTGGTAAAGTGGCGTGGTTCTGGAACAAATGTACCATCTGTGCTATGCTGTAAGCCCTCTCTTCGGGAGGGAAAGCCTTCCCTATCTGAGTATCTGGGGCTGCTCGATGAACCAGAGCTTTTGGACTGGTGTCAGATGGGACTTCATTAAGTTAAGGGAGAAGCCCAGCCTGTGCAGTAGTTCGTGCACCCCAGATCAGATAAGACTTTCCCTGCTGACTTCCCCTGGATCAGCCAGTCGTCCAGGTACAGAAATACATGAACTCCGGATCGCCCGAGGTGAGCAGACTACACGGCAGAATCGGGTACATGCCAAATTAACGCACATGCGAGTGCCGTTGGAGCCTGATCGCAGCACCACAGGGGACACAGCCCATTTACTGCACGGAGCGACAGGTCCCAGCTCAAGTTATAGAAACTGACAGTAGCACCAGCAGTTGGCATTCCACACCTCTGCTCGAGACGGCGCAATTCGCATTCCACCTCACAGAATCCATTGCCTGGTTCTGACGAACATTCCGCCCCCTGGGGCAGGGGAAGGAGGTGGCCCTTATTCCGCCACTGCGCACCGCTGATGGAGGGAAGCCCATTGTTTGAATAAATCTAGGTCCTGAAGAAGATGACCCTAATCAAAGAAGTCATTAAAACCGGTCGACCACCAGTTTATGAGTCTCATGAATATGATGATGTTCATTTAAGATAGGTTGAACACGCCAGATCAATCACTAGACCTAGATAGGCAGCATGCCTCTAGGTTTTTCCCTAATTTGAGGGTTATATGTTTTAACATTCCAGAACAAGGTCTTATTTGTGATAGGGCACTACACAGCTGGTGATTAAAACTACATAGAAATTCAAGGTAGTAGGAGCCTTTCGTGACATGCAGCAGAGATGAGGTTTACTGTCTCTATCCATACTTGCTTCTGGTTATTTTCCCAGAGCATGGAGAATTTCTCTCAACGTCACCATCCTGAATTTGTCCTTCCCCAGGAACTTGTTTAAGGCCCTGAGTTCCAGAATGGGACAGAGGCCTTTATTCTGCACCGGGAATACCATCCCTGACCCTTTCTGATCTGGAGGTACCTCTTCCACGGCACCCTTCGACAACCAGGATCAACTCTTCCCGGAGCTCCTGTCCCAGTTGGATTGGAGGCGGTGGGGGTCTGTACGGTGGGTTTCTAAACAATGGCAGACAAAAGCCCCACCAAATTGTCTGCAGTGCCCAGGCATTGGAGGTAATCTCCTGTCACTGGGGCCAATGTCCTGCCAACCGTCCACCAACTGATAAGATGTGGGAGTGGAAATCAAAGTGGCTTAGAGGGGGGAGGCCCCCCGCCCCGCCGCCAGCCTCTAGAAGCCCATCTGCCCCTTCCTGGGCGTGAGAAACGCCTCTACTGCTGCCTGGCTTGCGGGAGCTACTGCTTCATGCCATAGCGTACATAGCGTCTAAAGCCTCTGCCTCTGGAGGCAAAGCTAAAGGCAGGCTAGGCCGGCTGCACAGCTGGGTCAAGCAACTTTGCAGCTATTTTTGAACCTTTGAATTTTTCTAAAGAGTCGTCGGCTTTTTGTCCAAAAAACATATATCCCTTAAAGGGCATGTCTAGCAGCCTGTTCTGGACATTTGGAGAGAAGCCAGGAGTTTTCAAGTAGGCCTCTCATCTCATTACTACTGCCGATCCCATTGACCGGCCAACAGTACGCCACGTCCAGGCCCGCTTGAAACGACTGCTTGGCCACCTTCTTCCCATCCTCAACCATCCCACATTTCTCCTGCCGAGATATACTGAGAGGCTTGTTCTACAGCCTTCCACAGGCCAAAGGAACATTTGCTGCATGCTATTTTAGTGGCCTTCAAAGCCATACCGCCATGGCCTGTCTAGGCCATGGCATCAAGCTTTTCTTAGCCTCTCTATCTGGAGGTAGATAGGACATAAAGGCTGCAGGTCTGGTGGCAATAGCGGCAGCTTGCACTACCAACCATTCTGGCGAAGGATGAGAGGAGAGGAAAGAAGGATCCTCTTGCCGGCCTATATATTCCCGTGCAATTGGAGCTTAAGGGAGGCATTGTGCATGGGTGCTGCCATAAAGAGGCTAGGGGGTCACCAATAGCGGGATTAAAAGGCATATTATGCTTGACCGTTGGACCTTCGTCCAAGATACCGGTAAGTTCATACCCCTTTATGGGGTGCAGTAGAAGCGTTAAACCAAGGTTGTCTACCACTGTTTCCACTAAGGCCCTGAATTTAGTGTGACTATGCTTGTAGGTTTGGCATTGTTGGAATTCAAGATCTGGGGACGTGTCTAGCCCACTTCCATCTTGTAAACCTAGGGCTAATAAATTGGCTTGATCGTCGAAACAAATCGGTGTTAGGGAGAATTCTCATTCTATGGCTAATTTCCCTTACCTAGTGAGTCCTTCAGCAGCTTTGCTGGATTTCTGGGGTTTATTTTTTTCCACTTGGTAAGAGTGTGAAACCTTTTCCCACTCTTACAGTGTATTTTTATGTGTATTGTACTTTTTGTGCTCATGGGCTATGGAGTCTCACCAACTCCCTAGGCATCATCTTTCAATTTTGTGTTACACAGCACCTTCAGTGCAGTGACACAGGGTTGTCTTTTAGACTTCCCAATGACTCAATTTTTCTGGGGCTGACTACTGTCCCCCAGAAACATGTAAAGTTGCCATTAACTTTATACAGTCACATTTACCACAGATCCAGTACACCCCATCTTACATGGAGTATTGGAAAGGGTTAACTACTATCCCTTTTTATCTGTACCGCCTAAAGCATTGTTTCGCTCTCTTAACATTTAGAATTGGTTGGTGGCAGTGGCATCTACCCTAAACTTTCCTACCGCGGTTATTTTATATAAACGTGGTAATATTGTAGGCTATTATATTAGCCTCGAACTTTAACCCGCTTGACCAAATACTTTTTCCTTTGGCTCCAGTCGGGTTTATTCGCCATTTCTTTTTGTTAAAAGTCCTTCTTGTGTTTTACTTTGCGCGGGAAAACAGGTTTGCCTTCTTTGTTCACCGTCTTTTGGCGGGCTTCTGCCAAGAAGCCCTGCTCTAGGCGCCTGGGTGTCTAGGTGGGCTGAATGTGAGGGAGGGGTGTAGTCACTCCCTGCACAGGGTATCCTAGTAAACCCAAGTCGCACTTTGCCATGATTGGCTGAGGTGGTTGTCCGTGCTGGACAACCCCCCTGCTGCGTGATTGACAGCCAGGCTGTGTGAATGGGGGATTTTCGCATAAAAGGCAGGTCTCTTTGGCTAGAAGTCAGAGTCGCCACTGGAACTACAAGTAACCGAAGAGAAGCGGAGAAGAAGACGGCTGTTGCAACTACCCTGTCATGGTGAAGCCCTGCTGCAGTCCTGAGCTATCTACCCTTCGACGACCAGAGAAGATCCAGTCCGGACTCTTCTTCCCTTGAGCCTGGTGGGCATAGCCAGCTCACCTTCTACAGCCAGAGGATCCTCTTCTTGGTCGAAATCGCTGCACACCGCTGTAGTGGTCCGGATAGCCATCTGAAGAGCCTCTCCTGTTTTTGAGGAGCACACCTTTTATTCACTGTCGCTGCTGCTGGCTTCATCCCTGTGTGGTGCAGATCCCTCCAGACGTCCTCCTTCGTCCCGAAGCTCCAGGAACCTTGGGTCTGCAGGAAACTACCAGGAACAACTGCCGTGGCACCAGCCTCTTCTTTGAATAAGGTACTGTGTTCTGCTTGAGGAATTAGGGTGAATCCTTTTTCTTCATCTCCAAGGCTTGCCCTTGTATTCCCTCCTTCTTATAACTTTTGCTTCCTCTGTTGACAATATCTAAGTACTCATGGCTACGTTGAATCGTGAACTGTCCGACTGTGTGATCCTCGACAACAGGAACCCGGTTCCACTTGACACTGGCTCCGGCCTATTGACTCTTGAATTTCTGTCAACAAGTGTTCTCTGATTCTGTCTGCCTTGACAAAAGTATTGCCTATGATTTTTTGCCCCCAACTCTCTCTGGTTAACTCAGGTGATAAGTGTGTTTTGTCCTGGTAACATTTCTTGCCGCGGATACCGGTCCGTTAAAACATAAGGAGTTAGAGTGTACCACCAAGAATTGGTTGGTCGTAGTGTGTTTTACGTGTGATTTTGAATTAATAGAAGTGTCATGTTTATAACCAACGGTTTAAAAATAAATGTACTTATATTTTTTACCTGAAACCTTGAGTCAGTGTTTGCTTGAGTCACAGTAATTGTGGTCCCTTTGTGTAATCTCTGCTAATGCTCATATACTCTTAGATACCCTAGATAAGCCTGGCTGCTCCGTTACTGCTACCACTTTAACATAGTTGTACAGGCTTGTACCAAAAGTAAAACTTGTATTGCCACCTGTAGTCTTAATTGTGTGTAGTGGTCCCTAAGGGCACTGCACAGGATTCTGCCTAACAAATAGGACTTTGTATTTCTGATGCCAGTGGGAGAGAAACTTGCTGTTCGTCCCAGAGTGGCTTCTCACCACCATGCTTGCTGCCTATAGGTTTTAACCCCGAATTACTGCCTCCCATTTCTTCAATGCCCACCCGACCACTCTCCTTTGGACACTCCCCTGTTAGAGGTCCGTCGGCTTATAAAAAGAAAATGCTGCCATGCAACTGATGCCTAGTTTTGGAACGTGTGGGGTTGGTCTTCTTCCTGGTTCTGAAGAAAGGATCCTGTCACATCATGCATCTGAGGCTCTTAAACTTGTACCTGCGCAAGGACAAGCTCAAAAAGGTTATGCTGCCATAGATACTCCAGGCCCTCGAGCTGAAGGACCGGTTGGTGTCGCTGGTCCTCAAGGACTCCTACGTTCATGTTCCAACCCATCCCAAGCACCGGAAGCATCTATGATTTGTGGTTGGAAGCCCGCTAACAGTTGTGTGTTCAGCCCTTCCTCTGCACCGATGGTCTTCACAAACCTGTTTGCAGTGGTTGCGGCTTGTATCAGGATGTATAGAATCGTTGTCTTCCCCTACTAGGATAACTGGCCCATTCGATACCGAAACCTGGACCTGGTGTCTGCACATCTTTACTGCATATGGAGCCTGTTTAATATTATAGGCTTCACCATGAACTTAGAAAAGCACCATATCTCACGGTCCCAGTTGCTCTGCTTCATTTGAGTGGTCTTTGACACCTGCCTGGGCAGGGCCTTCACTCCCAAGTAACGGGTTGCGAGCATCCTTCAGATGGTTTGTCCTCTGTGCCCAGAGGCTGTTACCTGCCTCTGTCTTTTTGGTCCACCTGTACCCTAGTGAGTCCGGAGGCACGATTGTGCATGCGGTCGCCTCAGTAGCTACTTCAATGCGAGTGGGTTCAGTTCCAGGGCAACAGGTGGAACCTTTTGCAGGTTTTGGGCAGGCTGTCTCAAGATTTTGTGTGGTGGACTCTGCAAAACAACTTGCTTAGAGGAGTGTTGCTTCGGAAACCCTTCCTCAACAGACTGCAGTAAGAGACACGTCCCTGAAGGGCTGGACTGCTCACCTGAAACAAATTACAGTGACAAGACTCTGGTCTCTGATGAAGACTCACAAGCACATCAATTTTCTGGTTGAGGACTAAGTAGTGGGACATGTAGGGCAACATCCTGGATGTACTCCTTTTGTTTCGGAAGCTGGCCATCACGTCGATGCCTGCAGGTGACATATGTTTTTTCAGCTTGGTGTTGGGAGAGGTATATGGACCCTTTCATCTGACTTTCTCTGGACTGTATTTTGTGGGCCTGTAGGTTGGCACTGGGAAGGAGTGCCTGGTTGCCGTTTTGGTCTGTAAGAGGACGAAGACACACATGGCTATTGGACCCTTCCACGCAAGGAATTCTCTGCTGCCTTCGAAGTCTGAAACTTCAGTAAAGAATTGTCAGACTTCTGCCCAAAAAGCTGGTTCCAATCAAAATGCCCATGCCGCATTTCTGAGACACAGTTAACGACATTGCCCAAGTACACCAAGGCTCTTGCTAGAGTCTGAGAAAGGGAAGAGCATGACCATTTAGTGCCATTTCCTACTTCTGGCTAAGAGGAAGCTGGCCAACAAAGCCAATTAGCTGAAAATACAGGACTCAACATAGTTAGTGAAATAACAAATTATCCTTGGCACACAGGTAAGGTTCCAGCACAGTTCCTTTATTCATCTTCAGTCAGCTACATTAAGATGTTACAGCTCCTACATGCCTACAGCCTACAGCTACAGGTCAAGATCTTCGCTACTTAGACCTTGGCAAGAGGTGCTCATATCACATGCTTCTTCTTTGCCCATTTTTACTTGGCATGAAATAAGATTAGCGCTTACTTCGCGATGGCTCTTCTACTCAGGCACATTACCCTCTAACTCTCTGCGTTTCCCTGGGTGATCTATTGGGGCGCAGTTCCCCTTCTTCTGGGTCTGTTTCCCCTCTTTTTCTGGGTCACAGCTTCCCCTCTTCTTCTGGAGTACTGGGCCATGCTCCCGCTTACTTTGCCCTGGGTATTATGCAATTACCCATGCGACCTTCTGGAGCCCCCTCTTTCTTTCCCCTTGGGGCTTGTGCAGTGCTCTAGGTTTTGCACTAGGGACTTGTGCTTCTTTACCCATGGGACTTTCTGCAACTCCCCCTCTTCGTTGCCCTAGGTGATGGGACTGACGTGTGGGGGCAGTGGTTCCTCTGTCTTTTTTAATGCACCCCCACGCAGCAGACTGGTCAACTTAAACTTCTCCCTTTTGCCATTCAGGTCTGTTTCTTGGCTTCATGAAGACCAACTTGTTGCCAGTGAAATAACGTAGGATCCTTCGCACACAGTTGTTCCAGCATAGTTCCTTTATTCATCTTCAGTCAGTTACATTAAGATGTTACAGAGATAACTCTGATAACCACTGGCTCTCATCACCCAGGCTGGGGTTCTCCATCTGCCTATCTCTAGAACCTTGTCTGCACACACACTCTCCCTTACACATCATTCTCTCAGTCACAGCCAACATTCTCACTTACATCACCAGGCTTCCACATCCATCCCAAGCACTACACAACAGTTAGTCATGTTGGACAACAGGCAAACATGCAGTAAAATGAAGATGCACCTAAAATGTAAAAAGAGGATATCACGGCCACCAGCATTCTGGGCATCACTGCCTAAAGGTTAACAAGCACTTAAAATGGAAATAAAGCGAGAAAAAGGATCCCTTGCACTTTGTAGTAGTGGAAGTGGCAGTTTACCACAAGAATCAATGTGGGAAGGGTCACCCTGCACTGGTAGTCTCAGGGACTGACCAGGGCCCCCAAAACAGCCTGAGTGGAATAAGTGAGTGAGGGAGAAAAATACTTGAATTACTAGAAATAAGATGGGATCACAAAAACTGTAGATTTTCTGGGGGTCCCACTGAAGGTTATGTGAAAGTTGCAAAAAAGAAAAATCCTTCCTTAATAAACCCTTGCATACAAAAAAGAGGCAAAACGCAGAGTATGAAAAAGCAGTCTCTATTTTATACTGAAAAAATAACTGCCTACAGTATAACATGTTTTACTACTCTGTAGCTTTAAAGTTTGTTGAAACCTTGCTGGTTCAAGATCCATTCTCAAACGACTATTTTACACAGATTGACTGAAACAGGTAACTAGAGAGGAAGGACAGCAATCCTAGGATAATGGAGCTTGTTTTCGTGCAGCACCGTGATAGAAGCACTTTGTGTCTGTCACTATATGGCAAGCACAACAATACAAGAGAACCAGGGGGTAACAGCATTTGGCAAAGAGAAGACTTAATGCAGTACATGTTTTTCACCTTTTGGAAAAATTATGGGGTTTTCAAATAAGGTGGGCCAGAGTCATGCAGAGATTGAGGGACAATTTATAGCATTGAACCAACAAGTGACAACTTCATTCAGCTGTGTAAGGGCATATACAAAGCTATATATAGGAGTAGCAAGTGCAGGTCTTGGCCACAAATTAATTCAGCTCCAACTCTAATAAACCTTTTACTAACTGAACAAACATGAACATGCAGTGGCATTATTACTCCAGTGCACAGTAAGTTGAAAAGAAACACTGGGAAAGTAGAGGGTGGAAAGGATGATCTGGGGATCAATACCAATCGTAGATGTGAAAGTGAGGAAGGAAAGGGCGGAATTATTAAAGAAGAGATGGAAAGTTTGAAAAAGATATTAGGAAATAGAAATGCAGAGAAAGTGTGAGTGATGGAGTGATGAGGCGCAGTGTGGTGCAGAAGGGTATACACTCACGTTTTAGTGTGCATAGGCAACAGACTATTGTAAGAGGGTTATTCACATGTTCAAAATCTGTTCAGCAAAAACAGCAAGTAGTGCAGATTATTTTCAGCATGTTTAGAAACCAACAGCAAGGTAAAAGGAAGTAGTCTTATTCAAAGCCAAAACAGTTGTAGAAATAAAGACGAGGATTACTTTACTTTAAACATGAATCTTGCAAGTTGATATACGTCAATGGCATGGAAAGATAGGAAGAGTGTTGACAAATTGTGTACATGGCCTTAAATCTGTAATTGTCCTATCTATCAACAGGTATGTATGTTGCTTCTGGACAATCTAGCAGATGTTAATATACGAATTCCATTTTAAAAGAAGTCAAAACAATTTACTCAAAGATTGCTTAGCAGTTATATTCTTACCATTCTTCTTGACACAAAAGAACATACACTTAATCTACCAAAAATGTGAAGGGATTACCTCCATTTGATGTTACAGCAAAGTTAAAACAAACACCATTGCCAGCAGTCACACATGTTCCACACCTGGATTTTAAAAGAAGCTTTCACTGAGGTGTTTTTTGAATCAGGATAAAAAGAAAAGCTGTCATATTTTATATAAACACACACAGTGAAATGAATTTTGGAGCAAAACCTTTAATCTTTCAAACAGGTACATGTAGTTATTAAAGTTGCGCATACGAACAAAAGGGTATTCCTGTACCAATGGATATTTTTAATGCTTGAAAGAATAAACCCACATTGTGAGCCAGATAAGATTTGAGCAATTTGATTGTGTTAGAAAAACGATTGTCGATATGCTGGTCAGTTTACAAAGTTTATTTTACTTTTGTATGACTCCAGGAGCCACAAAGCACTGTAGAACATGGGCTGGTGAACACATTTTTTTGTGGGAGATTTGAAAGGGGTGATATGATAGGTTTATTTATAACATGCTTAATACCCAGAGGTTTCTAAGTGCGGACCCGGGGATCGAACCAGTGTTGCTTCGCGTCGTCTTGCTTCCAAGGCGAGCACGTTGCCGCTGAGCTGTCTTACCGAGACTAATGTGCAATTCTACTCAAGAATGACCAGCAGTGCCACAGCCTCTTTCTGACCTATATACAGACTTTGAGCTGGAGATGCACCTACACAAGAAGGATATAGCTTGGTTTTACTGTAGATTGCCCTCATTGCTTCTTCTCACTCGCGTCATCAACAATGTTGGTGTACTTTAGGATCCCCTTTGATTTGATTCAATTCAAAGAAGGTAGCAGGCGCTCCTCTCCAGAAAGAACATGGCATGATAACCTGTTCTGAGATGAGAGTTTGCAGCTCACGCTTTGATTTGATACGAGTCATTTATATGCGCCTGTACACAAGCGTTTCTAGGCGCAACAAGACAAGGCAGGGAAGACAGCAGGATGACAAAAGAAACGATCTTACTAGGCCTTGTGTCATTCAGACCGTGCAATGCTTGGGGGAGAGGAAGGGTAGAAGTGCCAAGGGGAGGGAAGGGGAAGTGCAATCATGGCAGTAGTGCTCTAAGTAAGTGCAGGCAGGGCAGGCGGCTCTGGGTAAGTGCAAGGACGCAGGGGAGTGTAGGGTTAAAGAAACAGCCCCTAAGTGCATGGTAGGCCCGGAGGCAATGCAGGGGCTACTGGTAGCAAAGGAGCCTGGTGCCCATAGAGGTTCAGAAGGTAGCCAGGCAACCAGTCGGCGCAGCAGACAGGTATGTCAAGAGGGGGGAGAAAGAGAGAAAGCAGAAGCGAAAAGGAAGGTCTTGAGCTGCTTCCAGAACCTCAGGTGGTCCCTGTTCGAGTTTGAGAGGGGCAGGGAGGCCATTCCAGAGGGAGGCACCTGAAGAGAGAGAGAGAGATATATATCCCCCATTCTCTGCCTGAAGAAGCGTCTGACCCTCAGAGAGTTGGAGGTGGATAAGCGAAGGGCTTGAGAAGGAAGGTGTTTAGGAAGAGAGTTGGATGTAGTGTGGGTCCTGACCCCAGAAGCCCTTGTGGGCGATGTAGAGGGTCTTGAACTTGAACCCGTGCAGCCACCGGGAGCCAGTGGAAAGATTTCAGGGCTGGAGAGATACGATCCCTGGGCTTGAGGCCAAGGACAAGTCTTGCAGTGCTATTCTTGATTAGTTGCAGAGGGTCGGAGAGTAGAGGAAGGCATATTGATAGACTGTTGCAGTAGTCCAGCTTAGAGAGAACAAGGGCTCTGGAGATAGTGAGCTTCTGGGGGAAAGTGAGAAAAGGAAGAATACCTCTGAGGAGGTGCAGCTGCTAGTGGGCCTTCTTGGAAAAGTTTGTGATGTGAGGAGAGAAGGAGAGAGTGGAGTCTAAGATGACACCAAGGTTTTTTGCCTCACAGGCAGGCGCAGGTATATGGCCCAAGGAGGGCGGCCAGAGTGAAAGAGGGAACACAGGAGGAGGGGTCCCAATGAGAAGGACCTCCGTCTTACCGTCATTAAGGTAGAGATCGTTGGAGGCACACCACTCCTGAATCGTGGATAGACAGTCAGGAATGAGCGAGAGAGGAGAGTAGGCTGAGGGGAGCCTAAAGGAGAGCCGATTTTCATCCACATAAGTTAGAGAAGGTAGAGATGAGGTGGGCCAAAGGGGCCAAGTAGACGTTGAACAGCCACGGTTAGAGGTTCGAGTCCACGGCAACACTGGAGCGAGAGATGTGGTGGAGAGAAAAGACCCAATTTGGAGCTGGGAGGGCCGGTCCAGGTGGAAGGTGGTCAGCCAATCCAGGGCCTGATCCATGATGCCCAGGTACTCACAGAGACTATTGATCAGGATGGCATGATTGACCATGTAACCAATAGCCAAGAGAACTAATAGGGAGGGCTCGCCCTTACTTCAAACTGTGCCCCCAACGATAGAGGCTTTTTTAGCTTTGGGGACAATGCAAAAACTATTGGTGTAAGAGTAGAGAAAGGAGAGGTGTGATATAAGAAGGGGCACAGTCTGTAGGTATTTGCCTTTTAACTGACCCACTGAAACATCCACTGCCATGCTAATCTGTATGGCCATTGCCACCCACTTCCTGCACAATACACCCTCCAGGGATTTCTATGAGCTAGCTCCATCGCGCAGTTATATAAAACTACGGGCTCTTATGGGCTTCCATTATTATTTGGAGGCGGTCTTCTGAAGGTAACAGCTTAAGTGCAGCTGTAAAGCAGATCCTGATATAACAAAAATAAAAACAACTCTTAAACTGTGGCTTCAGCCAACTTGTTTTTAAGCAGTGTGTTGATGTTATTCACTACATTAAGCAAGTATGCAGAGGGAGACCTCTTGGCTGGGGCTCAGTGGGGGGTTTCAACACAGTTTTAGATGGAGTCTCGGGCACGCCTGCTTCAGTCGCCCCTGAATAAAAGAGAAAATCTCAGGCCCTGGCTCAGAAACGTACAATGTAAAACTGACAGACTTTGGGGCATTCACAACTAGGCAAGGGGGATTGTTCTCACTTTTCCGATATCCACAAGGCAAATCAAATTCAAAGACAGATTTCTTATTAGCTACAGAGGGCTTAATACAGGGTATGGTTGATTCTACAACATGCCAAATCTGTCAGCTCACGCCCTTGTCTCAAGAGGATTTGAATTTGTTCATGATAATTGCAGCAAGGAGACCCCGAAAAGAGATAATATGATTTTCTGCTTCATGATCAGATCCTGACAGACAAGGTCTCCTGTTTTATCCAACAATACTTTAGTGAAGACGACCTCTGGGATGTGAACCAAACGGTGTTATGGGACCCAGTTAAGGTTGTTTTTCAAGGAGTCCCAATAAAACAGGGGGCGTGTAATTCCAGAACGAGGAGGAAAATTCTCACTAGGTCAGAGGGAGCGTTGCATTGCTGTGAAAAAACCAAAAACATCTGGTTAAATTCGCAATTTCTGCAGGGTGAGGCATCGAAGAGAAAAATGTAAAGCTTGTCAATTGTTTGCTTCTCTCTCTGATGATGACAAAGCAATTCCATTACTAAAAAGGGACTAAAACTAACGGACTCCTGGCCTACAAAATCAGAATGCACCAGACAAGAAACCATATTTGAGTTTTGTGAAAAGCCACTGGTTTGCTGCTAGCTGGAGATGTAGACAAATTGAGCTTTCGCAAGGGGTATTTCTCATACATCTATATTTGTGTAAATAATATGTGTCTCAGATTCTCTTGAAGAGGAAGATCAGTTTAGGATTTTGGAAAAGAATGGACTCTTGTGCCTTTAAGACGAGGATACTCCTCAGCAGATGATCTCAACTGAGCATATAGAAGTAATGAAGTCACTTCAATTGAATAATATTCCACCTGGACGGGTTCGCAGTCGGTTTTTACAGACAATTCATGCCCACCTTATGAGTCATTGCCAAAAATAACTACTTTACTGACACCGACACCATGGATGATTCAGCAATTAGGTTAAACCAGGAAGGGACAGGTATGATTGTAAGAGTAACAACTGTGGCGGTCAGAAGAAGCAGGCTAAAGCTTGGAAGACATTTTGAGTGTTTCTCCAAACAATAAGAATAAGGCCCATCTTTCTCCATCACTATCGGGGTTTCCCAGCATATATATATAACTCAAGGTGCTCGTCGGATTCCAAAATGAAGATGTCCTCCATCCAAAACTAATTCCTACTGACCCGACCACTATTTAACTAACTTAAATTATAATATGAAATGTCTCTTCCTTCTAGTTGGTCTCTTATGGCACTGTATGTATTTCATAGTTCTCCTTAATAAGATAACGTCAGATAGTCGTGTGCCACCTTTTCTACAAAGTTCTGTAGTTCTTTTAAAATTCTCTTTCTTAGTCTCTCCCCAATGTACATGCCTTTCTGATCTCTGTAGCTCTGTCATTTTAAGATGGCTATGCTTTGTAGCAACGTGAGCCTTCCCCTGTTCTGGCGTGGCTCAGTTTGCTTACTTCTTCTCTGTCCTACTTCACTGGATTTAGTTCCCATTTAGTTTCCCACCCCTCTTTCGAGGTTGTTTGATTCCAGTTCTTAACACCCTCTCTTTCAGGTACATTCATTATTCTCGAGATCAGCTTAATACAATTCAGCGTTACAAGCTTTTTATTTAGGGACTCGTCACTTTTAGTGGGACGAGTTACTCTTGGCATCTCATTCCTTGATACCAACATTACCAGGCTTACTCGCTACTCTCCTGCTTACGTTCAAACTGTTATTTTCAATATCTTGTCAAATTCACTGGGACAAGCTTCTCCTCTTACATAGAGATGCCCCAGCGGCCCCCCGGGACTCAAGTTCTCCCTGTTACCTTTCTGTTTGCAGGGGGAACGCTTTCAGGCTCACTGCTCGCTTTCTTTCTCCACTCCGCTGTTCGCATCGCTCGTTGGTACGCCTCACACAAGTCATCTTCTGAGCAACTGTGTCGACTACGGGTCCAAGTGGTCGCTCCAGCATGGGGATAAGGCTTCCAGTCTTCCGTGTTCTCTCCTTGGAAATGCTGAGTATCTTGAGTTTCCATCTGCTGCTCAAGCTTCCTTCCAAAAATGCGTGCTCTGCCTCCTCCTAGCATCACCTCATCAGGGGGCTTCTACCGCTTGTGCTCTTCTCCCTCTGGACGTGTGGAGAGTCTTGCAAAGCAGGCTCACCTCCCTAGTCTTAAAGTGGGAGGCTCCCCCTTGGGAGAAGGGGTGAATACTTTTGATTCACCACACAGCCCATTCTGCTCAAACAGACGCAAAACTATTCTAAAATCATTGCAAATCACTTGGCTGGGGTTTTGCTGGGCCCAATTTGTTCCTGATGGGGAAACTCCTACTGTGCATAGTTCCTTGAATATTATAAAGATGGGGATACCGATGAGTATCCCACTCACACTTCTAGCTTTGGATGCACATCAAGCCTTTAACAGAGTAAAATGGGTGACATGTATTATAACACTGGTGACCTTATGGCCTCTTGCCCAAAAGAATGGAACTTTCTTCAGAGTGAAGAGTACAAAAAAATACTTGCTTACCAGGTGCTTCCTTATTAAAACATGTATGCATTTGTACATTAACCATTAGAACAATGCATGCAGAATGATCTATATTATTAAACAGCGATCTCAATCTTTTAAAAAAACATTCTTTACTAAATGTCATCATGCGTTAGCTTTCAGAATGTCAAAATTATTTGCAATTGCAATTTCAATTACTTCAATTCATCCTAAAACATTTCTGCTTGCTGCATTTAATTTTATTAAGGGTAAAAAATAATATGTGCTGTGTTGTGATGCCAAATCCTTCATCCTTTTAAATGACCCATGGCTTCAAATAAATCTGTTCTTAACACAACGTATGCACACAGTTCTTTAACATTTATTGGAAATACAATTCCAATTCAACTCCCAGGATAAAACCGGAATCCACGATTCCAAATATTTAACTCCAATTCAGTTTACAGGATATTCTGCTGTAAGACAGTGTAGAGGATAATCGGATATGGGTTGTTTGACCGAAAAAAAATCGCCTACTGATGAATTGACCCAATTTGTTCGGTCTCTTTTTTTGACCTATTACTGGGGGAGATACCCCCCCCCCCAAACCCACGGCCACACGCCCTAATGCGGGGGAACACCCCCGGCCCCCGACTCCCTCCCACCTTAACCTATTCCCTTACTGCACCCCACATCTATTTTTTGATTACAATATACGAATTGACCTAATAAATTAGACAAAAATAATGCGGAGTAGGTCAATTTGGTATTAGATCAAATTGGGTAATAACAGAAAATCAATATAAAAATGAAAGCAGCTTTCTGTCCCTCTCTGCTCCAATTCGGTTTACAGGATAATCAAATACAAATGCATATCCTTCTTTGTCTCTTAGAAAAATTTAAAAGATATTACTTAGAACTTTGGTGCTCTGAATAATAGCTTTTCACACCCATTTTGTGACTGCCACCATCCTGTGTCTTTGGCTTCTATTTATGCCTTGCTTCCATTCTCTGCACAAATTGTTGGGCCTGCTGCACCAGAATGCGAACATCACGCACAGCCTCACTTACCTGGACATCCCTGGTGCCTTTACCGCTGCTGGCGGCTCCTGCCCCATTGGTCCAGTGAGGGTTAGAAATGGCTGCGATGCGGCTCCTGAAGGAGCTGCCCGGCGATGCACGTGGACGCCGACATGATCGTTCTGCCACGTCGGGGGATAGGCCACGCTCCAAGGCTATAACACATGCACCCCTGGATACCAGTGCAACTCACGATTTGGCGTATAAAAGCCAGTGCAGGGTTGGAGCCCGGTGCGTTTTAACGCTCATTGCCAACCCTGCAGTCACCTTCAGTCCTGGTAGTTTCTCATAACTCTTGTCTGCCTTCTGCCCCTCTGTGCCCTGTATTCCTTGGTCTTCCTTTCTCCTTGCTTCCCAACTCCCATCTGCCATCCTTCTTTCCAATTCCCATGGTCCCTGTTCCCTTTCAAACCATTCTCTGCCTGCTGTCTTGCTCCTTGGGTTTGCATCTTACTTAGACCCTGCAACCCTGTGAGACCCTATGCCTTCTGCTGGTCCTACTCATCTTGGAACCCCGGTACCCTGCAAACAGTCCTCCAACACAAACGGCACCCCATTTGGTGTCTCGCACCATCCCTGTATCACGAAAATACAGGGGCACCATAACGTGGCATAGAGAGCGCACCCAAGAGGTCCATGAGTGTGTAATACTCGGTAAGTAACTTATAATTACTCTTACGTCCTGTCCCCTTTCCTCCATACTCTATGGGCGATTACAACTGATTGTAGCCCCAGGGTGGAGAGGAGACCCTCCTTAAGCAAATAGGTTCCTGAGAACTGCCTGTCCGAAAGCCGCATCAGATCTAGGGCATCTAAACAGTAATGCTTGCAGAAAGCTGAGGGAGAGGCCCAAGTGGCCGCCCTGCTTATGACTTGCCAAGGGCCATGGAGCTGGAATGCGATGGCCGTTGCCTTGGCCCTGACGGCGTGGGCATGCATATTGGCCGGGAGTGGCTTGTGCTGGCCCTCATGTGCTTCTTTGATGGCCGAGACCATCCAGCGGGATATGGAAGCCTTGGAGGCCCGATAGCCTGGTATTGAGCCTCCGAAAGTGACAAACAGGGCGCCCGATTTACAGAAGCCCATGGTCCTGTCCAAGTAGATTTTCAGTGCACGCCTGACATCCAGGCAGCGCAGCACTCTCTGTGCACCGTCCTTAGGATCGGAAAAAAATGTAGGAAGGACCATTTATTCGTTCAAGTAGAAAGCAGACGGCACCTTAGGCAGAAATGCTGGGTGTGTCCTCAGGACTAATTTGTCCTTGTGAAAGGTAGTATATGGTTCAGAGGCGACCAGCATCTGTATTCGCCGACTCTACAAGCTGAGGTGAGGCCGACTAGTAAGGCCGTCTTGATGGTGACCAGCCTGATGTCCACGGATGCCATTGGCTCGAACGGTTTGCGCGTCAGAGCACCCAAGACTATGTTAAGGTCCCACACCGGGTACGGTGTCTTGACGGGCGGGTACTTGCGATTCCCGTCAGATGTTTGACGATAGGATTGGAGGAGGAGAAGATGCCCTTCTCTGAGTTCCTGTATGTAAGCTCCGATGGCTGCGAGGTAAGTACGGCAGGTGTCAACCTGCACGCCAGAGTGGGCGAGGTGCGCCGAGAAAGAGAGCATGTCGTCCAAAGTGCACGCAACGGGATCAATTTCTTTGGCGTCTGCCCAGTGGCAGAATCTGGTCCATTTGCTTTTGTATTGGGCCCTGGTAGCCTTGCTCCTAGCGTCCTGTATGTTCTCCAAATTAGCCTGTGAGGCTGAGGTACCGCAGCGTTACCTGCTCAAGTACCATGCTGTGAGGGCAAGTTTCTGTGGCGGTGGGTGGTTGACTCTGCCCTCCTGTTGTGCCAGAAGATGTGCTGGGCCCGTCAGGGGGGGGGGGGGGGTGAATCGGGGGCATCTCTGAGAGGCTGAGCAGCTCCGAAAACCATGGCCTAGCCGGCCACCATGGAGCTATTAGAATGATGTGGGTTGGCGAGACACCTTGACTTAGCAAATTACTCTGTGAATCAGCGGCGTGGGGGAAAGAGATAGGCCTTCATGCCGTTCCACTGGAGGTGAAATGCGTCGCCCAGGGAACCGGGGCCCTGTCCCTGCCAGGAGGCAAACTGAGGACACTTCTTGTTGTGCCAGGTGGCAAAGAGATCCACCTGGGGATGACCCCACCTGTTGAAGATCTCCTGAATAACGAGGTGGTTTAGCTGCCACTCGTAATTGTCCGCTCCCAGCCTGCTGAGCCTGTCCGCTTCCAGGTTGGACTCCCCCGGTAGGTAGACTGCCGTGAGGTAGATGTCGTTTTTCAGGGCCCACTCCCACATGCTGATTGCCAGTCTGCACAGAGGAGGGGGATCAGGTGCCTCCCTGCTTGTTGACATAGTACATTCTGGCCGAGCTGTCCGTCTGGATGAGGACAACCTTGCCCCTGAGAAGTGGTAGGAATGCCCTGAGCGCTAGCCAGATGGCATTCAGCTATAGCCAATTGATGTGGTATTCCTGCTCCTGTCGAGTCCAGGTGCCGTGGACCGAGAGATCGTTTAGGGTGGCTCCCCAGCCCTCGAGCGTGATGGTGTCCTGCAGAGTGGGCGGCCAGAAGGGCTTGCCTGTCCGTAGTTTGCAGTCTCTGGACCACCAAGTTAGGTCCGGGTGGAGAGATGGAGGAACGTTGATCATCTCGGATTGAGAGCCCTGCTTCTGGTTCCATGAGGCAGAGAAGTGCAGCTGAATCCTCCTCACTCTTAGTCTCGTTTGCGGGATGGCTATTAGGACCGCTGCCAGTAGACCCAGGAGATGTTGGTACCACCATGCCGAGGTCACCTCTCTGCTGAGGAAATGGGGGGTGGCCCTCTTGATGGCTGGGATTTTGTCCTCCAACGGAAATACCTTCTCAGAGCACGTGTCCCATATGAGGCCCAAGAATATCAGAGTCTGCGTAGGCTGCAGCTGTGACTTCCTGAGATTGAGCGAGAAGCCCAGATCGTGCAGTGTGCTCATAAGGGCATGGGCAGAGTGGTGAAACGCTTCCGGAGATGTAGCCCTGACGAGCCAGTCGTCGAGGTATGGGTAGATGTGGAGGCCCTGCGCTCTGAGGAGGGCCGCCACTGCATTCATGAGCCTGGTAAAGACCCTGGGGGCCGAGTTGAGGCCAAAGGGAAGGACCTTGTATTGAAAATGGTAGCCCATGATCCTGAACCGTAGGAAAGAATGATGGGGCTGCCAAATCGGGCCTTCAGATCCAGGGAGCACATCCAGACGCCCTTGTCCAATGTCTCCGCTATAAAAGCTGGTGTAACCATCTTGAATTTTTGAAGTGGTAAGGAGAGGTTGAGCGTGGAAAAGTCCAGCACAACTCTCAGGCCCGCCTGGTTCTTCTGCTGAATGGCGAAAATCTTGTAGTAAAAGCCAAAGCCTCACTGGGAGGCTGGGACTTCCACTGCCTGACTCTCTACGAGCGACCGGATCTCCACCAAAAGAGTTGCTGTCCCTACCTGTGGGAGTGGAGGGGAGTAGGGAGGAGAGGCTGGGATAGGGAGGCGGTACCCCATGGATACTACGGAAAGGATCCAGGTGTCCGCGAAATTCTGGCGCCAGAAATGTGCATGGAGAGCAAGCCTGCCCCCCACCGGAGACACATGGACCCGAAGGGGTGTGTCATACCTTCTTTCCCTCGGAGGCTGTCACGGAGGAGGGGGGTGGGGGGACTAGAAAAAGCCATTACTCCCCCCCTCCCCTTTTTCTGAGACGGGGAGCGGTTCCGGCTGTCTGGATCTACATTCCTGGAAGCCGGGGAACCCTCGGTACGTACAACCCCTATCTGAGCGCTGCTGAGATTGGGTGCACGATTTGGGCGTGGTCTTTGTAAGGGTGGATAAAGACTTGGCCGTTTGTGAGCTGTTTTTCTTTTAGTCCAGCTCTTCGTCCGTGGAGGAGTGGAAGAGTCCCCCCCACCCCCCCTCGAACGGTAGATCTAGTATGCGTTCCTGGACGTCCAGGTTGAATATTGTTGCCCGGAGCCAGGCTGTCCTTCTCATGTCCATGCCGATACAGATGGCACAGCCAGAGGTGTCAATATGGACCACAGTGGATTCCATGAGGTCATGCCCCATCAGCTTGACCTCGGCTAGCCCTGCCTTAAAGCGCGATTGGCTCTGGGTGGGGAGTTCCGGCAGAAAGTCTGCAATTTACCGCCATATTCTTTAGCTGGCGGCAGCGAGCATGGCATCGGCATTGGCCTGACACAGATGTAAGGAAGTGTTGGAATAGAGTTTCTTCCCATACACCTCCAAGATCTTCTCCTCCTTGCCTAGCAGCGCCGCAGAGGCGGCGGCTGAGGACGAATGAAGCATGGAGTATAGTGATGCCGCAGCGATCACCGAGGAGCGTGGTTGAGGATGGGCCGAAAGCAAGAGTGTATCCCCCTCCATCTGCCTGTACTTGGCGTCCAGGCGTTGAACGACCGGTTTGGCCGAGTGGGGTTTGAGCCAGCACTTCTTGGCCAGGGAGACTACATCGGTCTGCATGGGAATCCCATATTTGGCAGAGGGGTGTCGTGTGAGGACTTCAGGCAGAACCCGCTCTGCCGGCTGCTCGACCTCGGGTTGGGGTAGGGGTAGGCCCAGATACTCCGCCAGGCCAGCAAGACATTCGTGGAAGGCCCATGCCGAGGATGGCGTGTCCGGATCCTCCTCCTAATCCGTATCCTGTGGATCTGGGGGAACCTGTGGAGGAGGAGGGGTAGTTGGCGCCGGAGGCTGGGGTACAGGGCCCACGGCCGGAGGCTGAGGTGTCAGCTGGGGAGCCGGAGCAGGTGGCTGCGCCAGGGCCTGGGTCTCCGACGGAGGAGTCTGTGGTGCCGCTAGCAATGCAGGAAGGACTTCCCTGATGGCGTCTTTGAGGATAACGCCCATCTGAGGTGACTTCATGAGGCCGAGGAACCTCTCGAAGAAACCCTCTTCACTGACAGAGGAGGTGGCAGGGGGTGCTGACAGGGTAGCGGGAGGCTGCTGGAGCCGCTGCCTAACCTGCCCATATGCACGCACAGGAAAGCTGCCCTGCGCAAATGGGTAGACTGTAGGCCATGTTCCTGGTTGAGGCCAGTCCCACCTTGATACTTGTTCTTCGCCGAATTCCTGGAATGGCGTCAGACAGGTGCCTCTTTCTGGCGCGGCGGCCATTTTGTAAGCTGTCTGCCACGTGCCTGCAACTTGTTGCTTGGCCCGCTGGGCCCAGCCTCCTCCAAGACTCTTGCGTGTGTATCACAAGGCATACCCTGCTCCTCGGGCCTAGGCCCAGTAGGTGCGACACCCTCGGCCGGGGGGTCGGTAGTGCTGCGTTTAGGCACCCCCTCGGACTTAATGCCGGGATTAGGGCGTAGCCCCTCTGCCATGGTGCCAGTACAAGGGTAAAGAGACCCGGTAAAAGAACCTTCTGGTCCCTCAACACTCTCACCGGGAGGATCGGAGGATCCCTCGGCCCGGAGGCCGGTAGCTGCAGCAGCCTCAGTGCACGTGCTGGTAGTAGAACCTGACCGATACCGCCCGCGCGGGTGAGTCCCTGGGAAGGAGTCTCCCTTGCGGGGTGCGATGAATATCGGCCCTACCTTGGGCCTGGTTCGATGCTTCACGAAGTTCTTGAGGTCCTCCGGAGGCGACGTCTGGTAGAGCTCCCTTCACCTGGCTAGTCTGTTCTTCAGCGCTTTCGAGGACAGTGAGCCACACGCAGAACAAGATTGCCAACCGTGGTCTGGGCCAAGGCAACATAGGCAGAGGGCGTGGGGGTCTGAAGTTGGGAAGAGCCCGTTGCAGGATGGACACCTGCTGAACCCTGTAGAAGTCGACATGCGCCAGGGAAGAGCGTGACGCCTGAGGGCCGAGTACCTGAATGATAAAAAGACAAAAATGAAGACAAAGAGAAGAAGTATCCGCGTGTGGAATTACATGGCCGAAGCCAAACCTAGGCGCTCTGGTGAATTCATCCCGTTCTCGTCGACGCGGAAAAGGGGACTGAGGTGTGGCGCCAGAGGGCGCAGTCAGGGCAGCGCATGCTCCCTGGGCAGCACTCCTGCACGCCTCTAAATTTAAAGGGGAAGGTGTTTTTTTTCTGGTGAAAAAGGTTCTGTCTCCTGTCCCTTGGACGCCCATGCAGTATGGAGGAAAGGGGACGGGACGCAAGAGTAGGAGGGTTTTACCCTTAAAACAACCCTATCCTTGTGGAATATGGTGAAGGGTGGCTTGGATGAAAGTGCCTGCAACTCGCTCACTCTACAGGCTAATGTTAGAGCTACCAATAGTATTGTCTTATAGGTTAACACCCTTAAAGGACATGTGTGCAATGGTTCAAATGGAGCACACATCAAGAATTTCAGACCCAGGTTAAGGTCCCAAACCGGCACCTGAAAAGGAGAATGAGGGAACACATTAGTGAGCCCTGATAGAAATTGAGTCACCAGTGGGATCTTGAAATAAGAACATTCTTCTGATGAGCGCTTAAAGATTGACAGTGCTGCCAATTAGACCTTAATGGTGCCAACCTGAAGGTCCTTATTGGCTAATGAAAGCAAAAAGGATAAAACATCAAGAGTTTTACACTGAAAAGGATGAACATTCTTTTCTCTGCAAAAGTTGCAAAACTTATTACAACAGCAACGGTACAGATTTTGTGGCTGGCCTCCTGGCCGAAAGCAGCACCTCCATTACGTCATCCGGGAGGTCCCAATCCTTGTATCTCAGCCTTTCAGAAACCAAGCATGAAGGTTGAGAGTCATGACATCTGGATGGAGAACCCGACCCTCCTCTCGCGAGAGAAGGTTCTCTGTTTGTGGAAGACGCATCAGAGGACAGATGGACATGCCCAGAAGGTCCTGGTACCATGTTCTCCTGGCCCAATCCGGGGCAAAAAGGATCATGTGTTTCCTGAATCTTCTCAACCTCCTGATCACATGAGGAATGATGGGGACTGGAGCAAACGCGTACAGGAATGGAAAATCTCAGTCCACCATGAACACGTCTCCTAGAGGTACTCTTGGAGGAAATTCCCTTGAACAATACAGCTTGCACTTCCGGTTGACACCAGTTGCTAACAGATTCACTTGAGGGGTTCCCCAAAGGGCTAAGATCTCTTGAAGGACTTCCTGAGCTAGTTCCAACTCGTGGGAGTGTGTCCTCTGCCTGCTCACAGCGTCCGCCGCCATGTTCTCCTCTCTGGCTAGGTGAACTGCCGATAGACAGATTCCTTCTTGAATTGCCCCGTACCAGAGCTGCATTGACTCTCTGCACAGTGGTAGTGACTCTACACCTCCTCTCTTGTTGAGGTAGTACATGGCCACTGTGTTGTCTGTCATCATCAGGACATTCTTTCACCATACATAGGGCAGAAAGGCCGTCAGCACTAGTCCGATTGCCCTCAGTTCCAAAAGGTTGATGTGTAGTTTGTACTCCGATGGAGACCAGCGACCGCTGAGTGTCAGATCGCTGGCATGCACTCCCCACCCCGTGATTGAGGCCTCCATCACTACTGTAATATCCAGCCATGGTTGCCAAAAAGGCTCTCCCTTCAGAATATTTTCCTTGCAGGCCCACCACAGAAGATCCTGGGAGACTCTGGTTGGAATCTGAAGTCAGTCCGACATCTTTCCTGAGAATTGGGACCATTGTGTTCTGAGAGCCCATTGAAGGGATCTCATTCTCAGGCGGGCCTCTGGCACCAGAAAAATGCAGGATGCCATGAGGCCGAGCAACCTAAAAAAATTCCAAGGCCGTAAGACTTCGGGCACTCTGAAATTTGGTTATCATCCGAAAAATGTCTTGAGCCCTCACCTTGGGTGGCAAGCTCTTTCCAGAGGATATATCTATCACAGCTCTGATGTATTGGAGCTTTTGGGAAGGTGTCATATGGGACTTCCTGTAATTGAGGGAGAAGCCCAGTCTGTGAAGAGAGTGGCATGGAACGTTGACATGATCCCAGACTTGTTCAGGAGAACGCTCCCTGATCAACAAATCCTCCAAATAGGGGTAGACGTGAATCCCCCCTCTAAGACTTGCAGCTACCACCGCCATCAGTTTGGTGAAAACCCTCAGGCGGAGGTCAGCCTGAATGGCAGGACTCGAAATTGATAGTGCAAGCCGCCAATCGCGAACATTGGGTATTTTCTGTGCTTGAGATGGATTGGCACATGAAAATAAGCATCCTGAAGGTCCGATGACACCAACCAATATTGAAGTTGGAGGGCCTGAAGGATCTGAGAAAGAGTGACCATCTTGAACTTGTTCTTCTTGAGGAAATTGTTCAAGTATCTGAAGTCCAAGATGGGTCTCAGTCCTCTGACCTTTTTGGGGATCAAAAAATATGGGGAATACCAAAAGTTGTTCCTCTCTGCTACAGGCACCGGTTCTATAGCGCCTTTCTCTAGCAGGGTTAACATTTCCTGCACAAGGAGCGGATCCGGAATCCTCAAAGAGTGTTTCTCCGGTAGATTGTTCTGAGGCTTCTTTATAAAAGGAAGGGAGTAACCATGGGCTATTGGTCCCAGAGCCCAAGCATCTGAGGTAATGTATCGCCATTCTTCTAAATGCTGAGACAGTCTGACCCCCACTGGTGAGCTGTGACTCAAGACCTCAGAGTGGTTTTTTAGCAGCTGTTGCAGAGGCTAATGGTAGAGAGGCTGCTGCTTGAGCTGGTTTTACACCTCTACCTGGTCCACCACGAGGACATTTTCTTTGGCCTCTTTGACTCGCCATTCCTCTCGCCCTTCCAAATGAGGAGTAGTAGCGAAAAGATCTACCTCTCCAGGATGAAAAGGACGAAAAGGGTGAGGTTGCCTAACAGCGCCGCCTAAAGATTTGGCCGCCGCCTTCGAGGTCTGCAACTTCTCAAGGCTCTCGTCAGCCTTGGTGCCAAAAATAAGAGACCCGTCAAAAGGCATGTTGGGAAGTCAAGCCTGCACATCGGGTGCAAAACCGGACTTCCGGAACCACGCAAATCTGCACATCACGGTGCTGGTAGCCATGGACTTGCTGATGCTATCTGCAGAATCCAATGCATACTGAAGGGACTCACACATGGCTTCTTTGCCGTCCTTAAGAGCTTCAGGAATATGCTCTGCCGCCATAGAAATACACTCCCATAGAGTATACAAAAACTTTGCAAGGGCACACGTAGAGTTGGTAGATTTTAATGCCATGCTCCCTGCGGAAAATACCCCTCTCGCCCATAGATCTACGCGCTTGTGGTCCCCATCAGGAGGTATGGTAGGGTACGCTGCTTGTTTTGAAGTAGCCGTAGCTGCCTGGACCACCAGACTCTCTGGAGTGGGGTGCTTTGACAGGTAGCTGGGTCGCTACTTGAGGAACGGTATTTTTTGGTGAGATTCTTGTCAACTGCCGGATTAGTTTCCGGAATCTCCGAATTCCTGGCCACCCTTTTTTGAAGTGCCACATGGAAGGGCAAAACTGGATCATTAGGTGGACCCTTGTCCAGAATGTCAGTGAGATTGTCTTCATCATACGGTGCTGGAGGCCTAGGCCTACTCCAACCCAAGTACTCCACACGTTTAGACATGAGCTGCCTGTAAGAGTCGTCAGCATATTCCCCTGGTTCTGCTTTTCCAAACTCAAGTTCTGGAGAGGTGTCAATTCCACTTGTATTGTGCAAATTATCATATAGATCCTGCATTCCGCTTTCCACTGAAATGAGGCATTCAAGCACATTAGGTGTCCCATAGTGAAGTCCAATAGGGACATCTTCCTCATTTGAATGCTCTTCCTCTTCAAAAATAGAAGTGAGAGACTTGAAAAAGTCCTTCTTCGGGAGAGGAGTATATGGTTTTTCAGGTTTTGAAACCAGAGGCTTCGACGTCTAAGTCGTAAACTTTTTCTTAGACCGTGCCCTTTTAGGAAGGTCACTTGGTTCTAATGGTTTAGCTGGCAAATTTGGCGCAGCTGGCATCAACGATTTCGGCGTCAATTGCATCGACTGTTTAGTAGGGGTCAAGGGCCTGATGGGCGTCATCGCCACTGACTGCGCCGAAGGTCTCGAAGTCGTTGAGGATCTCAACCTCTCCCCATGTCTCGAGTGATCCTTCGATTTCTCAGATCGAGGCCACAAAGGCTCTCGATGTGGATCATGCCTCTTACCCAGGCTCGAGGGAGTACAGCTTTTAGGCCTAGACCTCTCCTTTCCGGTTTCCTTAGAAAGCTCGGGCGGAGCACAGCTTTGTTTCTCAAATATTTTTAGCATTCCCACACAGAAAGCTTCCCATTCTGCTGGAGTAGACTTTTTTCGAAAGGGCACGCCACCCTTTCGTGGGAACCATCAGATGAAGAAGTGGACCTGTGGTGCCTCCTCTTCAACTTCTTCGAAGATGAGTGGCGGGAACCAGTCCTAGACCTGGAACACTTGGCCTTCTTCCTCCGAGGAGAGTCGCCTCTCGACTCATCAGTCGAAGGCCTAGCAGGTCGGGGCTTAGGGGACTTGGGTGTTTTTCCTACCTTGAGTATCCCCTTCCATTCGCTCAAGGCTTTTCCCATCATGGAAAGGCACTTGGAGCAAACTGTAGTATCGTGGTCCTCCCTGAGGCACCACAGGCAGATTTGATGCGGGTCGGCTAGGGACATCTTCGTACTGCGATCTCTGCATTTTTTTTAAACCGTACAGTGCTACTTTCTTTATTCACCATCGCAGTCAGTTTGTCCATCAGGAACATATTTTTCATTTTTAGCAGCCAGTCCTCTTTGGAGGGGGGCTCGGGGCTTTTCCACTTCTGGGCAAGGGCCACTCTGCCCGCCCTCAGCATGGTTTCCCACATCCTATGGTATCTATACAGCTCTGTTTCCTCCGGGGGGAGACCCAACAACATTGTTAAGGGATTTAGTGGCAAACGTTCTTCCATTACTTCCGCCATTCAATCCCGCACTGAACCCCAGTAGTCCTGAACTTTTGGGCAGAGCCACCACATGTGGCCTCTGGTGCCAGTCTGTCCGCATCCTCTCGGGCACCTAGGCGAGACCCCCGTGAACATCCTCGACAACTTCGCAGGATCCCTGTGCCACCCCTGTAACACCTTAAAGTTATGCTCCATGTCCGAGGTAAACAAATTTCCGTGAAATGCCATCTTGAAGATTCTGGCCCAGGAGTCCTCGGAAAACTCTTCCCCTAATTGGTTGTTCAAAAACATACGAAAGTTCCTTCTGGCTTGAAGGTCGTAGGTGTTTAAGATTTTGTACATGCTGGACACCGCCCCCTTCCTTGAGGTCGCCAGATCGAGGAGTTTCTCGAAGGGGGTCAGCTGTCTCCTCAGGTTCGGGCCCCATGTCGGGTTGCAGAGGATGCCCTTCAGGCGGAGGTATTCGAAGATGGATAGTGAATCTCTTCCGAGAGCGGCCCTCAGGTCCTCGTAGGTTAGGAATTCCCCTTCTCTGAACAGCTGCCCCGCCCATTCCATTCCCTTGTCCGACCATTCCTGAGAGTGCCGGAACCCTCTGCCTCCCAATCTAAGGGGATGGCCCCAGAGAGAGGTCATCGGGGACGGCCGAGTGGTGAGGTGAGCAGTCCGGGGGCCCTCTCTCCAGATGTCCGAGAGGACTCCCAGGGTCGGGTGGGACCTTAAGTGTTGCGGAATTGACCCGCGAGGGGCCCACAAAAGGTCTCGGACCTTCAGGGGATGGGCATCCATATCTTCCAAGTATGACCAATACATCCCCATTCCCTCTTTCATATGCTCCAGTAGGACGCGCAGTTGGGCGGCACAAAAGTAGAGGTGAAAGTCCGGGAGCCCAAATCCCCCCTCCTCCCTAAGCAGAGTCAAGGTGATCCTTCCTATCCTTGGGGTTTTCCCCTGCCACACAAAGTCTCGAACCCCCTTTTGTAGCTCTCTAAAAGTCTGCGCTGTGATGTTGGTTGGGAGTGCCGTGAAAAGGTAGAGAAGACGTGGTAGTATATTAATTTTTACTGCAGTCATTTGGCCATACCACGACAGGATCATCTTGTCCCATCTCCTCAAATCTGCCATCATGGGGTCATAGTTAGCGGCGCTCAATTTCGATACATCTCTGGTGAGGAGTACCCCCAGATACCGTACAGCAGCCTTCTCCACTTTAATCCCGTGAAACCAGTCCAGAGGGTCGAGCCCCGGGTCTAATGTCCTCATAGGGAGCAAAACAGATTTTCCGACGTTGAACTTCAGACCTGAGAAGCGACCGAACGAGGCCACCAGCGCAAGGAAGGGGGGAAGTGATACTACAGGGTCCACCAGATAGGCCAAGATGTCATCCGCAAACAGGGAAAGTTTGAATTCAACATCACCCCTTCTGATCCCCCTGATGTCCGGGTGAGCGCTAATCGCTATTGCCAATGCCTCCATCGTGAGGACGTATATCAGGGGGAGAGAGGGCATCCCTGCCTTGTCCCTCGGGAGAGGGGGAATGGTTCGGACAGCCTCCCGTTCACATGAACCCTTGCCGTGGGGGCCCTGTAAAGGGCGGTCACCCAGCTCATGATGTGAGGCCCGAAGCCCATCCTCTGGAGGAGGAGACCCATGTATCGCCACTCGACCCTGTCGAGGGCCTTCTCCGAGTCCAGGGAGAGGACACATGCGTTTAACCCCGACGTTTGGGCAAAGTGGAGCAGGTCTATTGTTTTGCGTATATTGTCCGACCCTTGCCTTCCCGTAATAAAGCCACTTGGTCGCCATGGATTAGCTTTGGCATGATTCCCTCTATCCGGCTCCCCACCACCTTGGCCAGGATCTTGATGTCGATATTTAACAGAGATATGGGACGATAAGAGGAGCATTCCACGGGGTCCCTCCCTTCCTTGGGCAGAACTGCTATTATGGCTCCCATCATGGACTCGGGGAGGATGCCATCCTCCAGCACAGCGTTGAAGACTCTTGCTAAGAACGGGGCCAGGGTGGAGTGGAATCTTTTATAGAAGTAGACGGAGAAGCCGTCATCTCCGGGGGAGGTTCCCACCTCATCCCACCTAGTCAATCTCATCCTCGGTCACCGGACCCTCCAACCCCTCAGCCATCTCACGCGAAAGGGATGGGATCTGTATGGAGTTCAGGAAATCCTCTATCTGGGTGTCATCCCCGTCATACTCTGAGGAGTAGAGGGTTTTGTAGTATTGGCGAAAGGCCTCTCCAATATGGGAGGAGTTGCGGCCGAGATGCCGCTGGGTATCCCTCACCTCCTTCACCCTTCTACTTCTCTGGACCTCCCTTAGCTTCCAGGCTAGGATCTTATCCGCTTCGTCCCCCTTCTCATAATATTTTTGTTTTATCATTAGGAGGCTCCTCGCAGTTTTATGTAGGAGAAGATCTTTCAGTTGGAGCCTGTAGTCCTCCAGTGCAGCCACACGGTCATGCTCTAAAGCCTGGTCTGGGGATCCCCCCGGGTGGAGACAGGCTATTTTACCCCAAAGTGTGTGCATGGCCACCCACCTCTCCGTTATCAAACTCAAAGAACTCCGCTACGGGATCTCCTGGGCGAGGGCCTCGTCTCTCAATAGGGCATCATTGCATTTCCAGCACCCTCTACGTTCTTCACACCAACCCATCGGTAAGGTGACTCGGACCATGTCATGGTCCGACCAGGCGACTTGGTCTATCCTATAGCCCGCTACATATGGAGTGAGGACCTCGTCCACCAAAATGTGGTCTATTCTTGAAAACGAGTTGTGAATGGCTGAGTAGTAGGTAAAGGAGGGGGTCCCTGATCTGGGGGTTGGGATCGTATCCGACAGTCCCAGGTCCCCATTAACCCTATGAAAGTTCTGCGCCATGGCTTCATCCGCGGGTCTGAGGCTCTGGGGGGCCAACCCGTCTTCTGTCTATAGTTGGGTCTAGGACCATGTTAAAATCCCCCGCCACCACCAGGGGGCCCTGCACGAACAACCTCTGCTTGTCCCCTACATCCTCCCAGAATTGGGCCTGACCGTCGTTAGGACTATACACTACTGCAAGAGTCAAGGGGGAGCCCTGCAGGGAACCCCGCACCATCAGGTACCGACCCTCGGGGTCCCTCTGGATGGCCTCCTTCTCGAAGTCCATGTCCCTTGCCACCAATATGGCCACCCCTCTTTTTTGGCCTTGTGGGAGGCGTGAAAGACCTCCCCAATTCCTCCCCATCACATTCTAGGCTCTTTCCTCTTTGCTCAATGTGTCTCCTGCAGAAAGAGCAGGTCCAGTTTTGCCCTCCTAAACTCCCTATGAACCAGGGACCTCTTTGTGGGGGTGTTCAGCCCCCGCACGTTAAGGGTACCCACACCCAGGGTCAGACGGGCATCAGCCATGATCTATGTTTTCCTCTCTATTAGCCAATGATATCGCATCATCACTCCCTCCTTGCTCCCCTTGTTTCACCTTTTGGACACTTTTGGAACGTTCCCCCAACTGCCCCCCAAACGCTTCCCCCAACAAACAAACCCCAACTAGTTTGTACTCCCCCTCCCCCCACCCCGGCGTCCAGCCAGATAGTTCCGCCATTGCTGGCATTTGGCCGGACCACCAGCCTACCCTCCTCGGCTAGGCAATCAGTACAGTGCTCGTGTCTATGAGCCCCTCTTCCCCCCCACTGCTTCGTCCCTTCAGTTGACCCCGTTATACTTGCTGTTCAAGGGGACTCTGTATTCTGAGAAGCCTCAGGAACTTCCTTTTTCCGACCCGCTGCGGGTCGGGCATCACCACGCCACGTAATCCCGGATGGCTCCCCTTATGTCGTCTTCTGTAATCAGCATTGTCCGTTGGCCCATGTATTCGTAGGCCAGGGAGAAGGGGTACCCCCACCTGTATCGCACCCCCTTTTCCTTTAGTAACTGCGTTAGGGGACGGCACATCCTGCGCTTGGCCAGGGTGTTTGCGGAAAGGTCCTGATAAATGGTGATCTGAGCGCTGTTATAGGTCACCACCCCTGCGTTCCTTGCTTCCTCAAGCACCTTAGTCTTTTCCGAGTAGTAGTGGAACCGGGCCAGGACCGACCGGGGGCCCCCTGCCCTGCCCGCTGCCCTATGCACTCGGTCAACCATGAGCTCTGTGGTCATCTCCTCTGAAAACAAAAACAAGAGTGTGATAATGTCTCTCACCACTCGGATCAAGTCTCTCTCCGTTTCGCCCTCCGTTTCAGGGATCCCAAAAAATCTAAGGTTATTTCTCCTTTCCCTGTTTTCATAGTCATCCATCTGTCTAGCCCTTTCCTCGTCCCTCTTCTCCAGGGCTGCAAGCCTCAACTCAGTTTGCACCTCCTGGGCTGCCGTTGATGACTGGTTGGTTTCCACTTGCAGGAGTCTGTCCTCGACCTTGTCCACCCTTTGGTCGATCTTTTCGAATTTCTGGGCGATATCCGAACGCATGTCCCTGATTTCCTGTAGCATAGAGGCGAAGCCCCTCTCCATCGCTGTCGTGGACTGCATTGAGGCCTCCGGCTGTGCCATGTCCCCAGCGTCAGTGGGGCCGCTGACCGCACTCTCCGTTCCCTTAAAGCGATATGCCTGCAGTGCCACTTGCCAGCTCATGCGGTCTTCCACTGTGCCCACTGCGGGGACCGCTGCGGTCCGGTGGCTTTAGGGAGTCTCCTCGGGGACCCGGCTTGAGGTCCCCAGGCTGTGTTGTCCCGGGGAAACCCGCGGGAGGCTGGTGTCTTTCCGTGGGGAGGGGGGGCTGCTCCCAGGCGGGCACACGCCCCACCAGCGCCAGATGAGGGCCTCACACCTGGGTTCCTTCGAGATGTTGGCGTTCCTCTTCGGGGGCGGGGGGGGTGACCGTCCGCGCCGTCCCAATGTCACCGTCTGAGGTCGCGTTCCCCTTCCAGGGGGGTGTCAGGCGGGCACACGCCCTGGGAATGGGCCCAGGGGCCACCACCTGTAGAAGTCTGGTGCGGGCGAGCTAGGCCCCTCTGCGTGTCCTCAATGCGAGTGCAGGCTGCAGCGATTCTGGGACCCCTCGAGAGAGGGGGGGGGGTTGCATTTCCGCTCCAGTGGTTATTGTGCTTAGAGGGTGTTTTTTTATTTTTTTAATTATTTGGGGATGGGGGCGTGGTGTTGTGCGGCCCCCCCACACGCCCCGACCCCGCTCCGAGGGGGGGGGGGGGGGTCGGGGCCTGGAACCTCCCAAATCAGGCTCTCCCGCGGGCCACTCCTCCTTCCATGGCGCCGATGCGCTCTTCGCCGCTCCTCCAGCACGGCCCATTCTCAGGCTCTCAGGGGAGCTCGAGTGCCGTTCTTTTTGGCGGGGGCGCCACGGGGGGCTCGCCAGCTCAGGTCGAGCGAGTGAATCCACCTGCAGGGTCTGGGGGGGGCTCAGTCCCCGTCAATGGCCCAGCCTCAGCGGGAACACGACGCTCAGGCAGCCATCACCTGTGCGCCCCCTGGTGGCCTCCACCAAAGACATTTTAATGACTGCAAACTGATCAGCAGCATCGCACCTTTGCAACAAGATAAAGACATTTTAAAGACTGCAAGGCGAACTGCAGCATCGAAGATATACATACAAGGCCTCCAGAGAATTAATAGTTAAGAACTCAGCTGCTCCGCAGCACAAGGCAGTAACAAGTAATCAGATTGCTCTCAAGCAGAAGAGGACTCGAACCAACAACCAAAGAGAGCAGAAAGATAAAGGCATTATAAAAGCAGAAGCAGCATAAGAAGCTGAACACAATAACCACAGTCAAGTAACTGGAGCAACACACAAACAAAACCAGAAGTTATGCGCCCCTGTGTTTGACAGCAGGGCGGAGAGTGTTAGGCAGAATCCTGTGCAGTTCCCTTATGGAGCACTACAGAAGATTAAGGCTACAGGTATATGCAATAAATCCCCTTTGGTATCAGTCTGTACCACAAAGATTTAGTTGGTAGCTGTGGCTAAGCAGTCAGACTTATCTCAAGAGGGAGATGAGCAGTATTCAGGGTTTACACATTAGGACTACAATACTATGGAACAAGGAAACACTGACAAAAGCTTGGTATCAAAAAGAATATATATATTTATTTTACACACTCTGATGTTCACACACAAATCACTATTATAAAAGCAAGTTAAATCAGTCACAAAAAGTATACACAACTCCCTATTTAAATTGTAGACAAGTTCGAGCAAGAGTGAAAACTGAGCAAAACGGCACAGTGAAAACCAAGCAGAAATGGGAACAATTTCTCAAAAGGGAGGGAAAGGACAAGTTATACAGGTTTATACTCTGACACACCAGCAACACTTCCCAAGAAGATTGTGAACAAGTTAGGCAAGGCAGTACCTTTAGCATTTGCAATACTGAGGTGAAAACCGAGCAAAATGGCACTTCACAAGTTTCAAAAGAGGGAAGGAAAAGGTGGTTATAAGAGTTAGGTGCACCAACACATTTCTAGGTGAGAAGCAATCTAGAGAAGGCAGTTGTAACAGATTTAGCCAGAGTCAATAGGCCTGTGCCAGAGTCAATGGTACAGGGCAATGTGCCCAGGAGCAAAATGGTCTAGTAGCTGCAGTCAAGTCTTTGTTTAACGCTTCGAAAAGGCGGTTGCAGAAGGTGAAAGACAATGTTAGATGATAGGGGCGGCCAACCGAGTATGTAAGTAAAGGATTTAAAACACCTTTAGCAGTACCCAACGAAACGGGAGTCCTGGCGGAACAATGTACCTTAAAAGTGGAAGAGGCTCCTGTGGTGGCGGTTGTTCCTGGCAGTTCCTGCAGTTCGGGAGATCCAGCAGAGGAAGAGAGACTCTTGTCGTGGAGGAAGGTTCGAGTCACTGCACTGCCCAGGGATGAAACCAGCCGCGGTGCTGCCAAAACGAATAAAAAGGTACGTTCCTTTAAATCGCGGTCGTGGTGGACGGGTGCCTGTGTCATGATGCCTACCCCCGGGATCCAGATCAAGTCCAGCAGCCCCGGAAGCAGGCATCAAGTTATTCCAAGCAAGCCCAACAACATTGCTAGGGGCCATTTGGGTGCAGTTCTGGCGTCTATGGCGCCAGGCTCATAGATTAAAACTTACCTCAAAAGTGGCCTGGAAGGGACTACTTTAGCTAAGGACTATTTTTTTTACTCGGGTGGGGTCAGGGAGGAATACTTACCTGGGACTACTTTGGAGGCTATTTAAACCACGCCCGAAGAGCAGCACACGCTTCGCGTTATTCTGCATCCAGCAGCGTAACGCTCACCGTGCCTGCAAGTCTGCATCCAGTCTTCTCCCACGCCCGCCTCGAGTCTGGAGCTCCTCAAAAAAGGGAGAAAGAAGGAGAAAAGGTTAGAACAGGAGCAATACCTTTGATCCTTATCTGAATTCCCGATCCACCGCGCCTTCGAGCTGGAAGAAAGAAGTTATTACCGCCGCGCTGAACTCACCAGCCTTCGCAGCATCTTCACTATTCACTGCATCCTTCTGCAAGTTCCCGCCGCACTCCGGCACCTAAGGGGAACACAAGAACAGAAAGGTGAGCCAAGGGAATAAACAGAGGCAATATTAGTAAGCCCCAAGAGACTTACCTGATTTTACCGCCAGGGGTACTATTCTTCACGGGTCGGCACAGCCTCCACCGCATCTTTGCCGTACCCCGGCCAATAAGGGGAAACAAAAGGACAGCAAGGTGAAACTAAGGGACAAACAAGGGGAATCCTCCTCACCACAATAGACTTACCTAATTTTACCGCCGGAGGCATTATTCCCCGAGACTTCATAATTTCTCTCAGCACCTGAATAAGGGAGAAAGCAACAGGTTACATACTGACATTATTTTATCGAACTATGTTGGATAATACAAATCCTTACCTGAATGTTACCGGTTGCCACGAGGAACTCTTCGCTAGGGTCAAGCTGCAACCTGCAAGGAATCGGACATGCGTGAAAGTCAGACATTTGAACTCTTACGAACTATATACCTACGGCATCTTGCCGGAAATCTCAGAGTCAATATTTTTCTGGAACTCACCTATTTCTTCGAACCAGTGAAGCAACTGGTTATCTACGTGCCCCTGCGCTCAATGCAGGATGGAGAGCTCATCTTTCCAAACCATCAGGTGAGACTATAAGAGGGGACATTAAAGGTGATCAGTGGGGAGAACACCGGGGGTGGGGGTTAACGCTCAACTCCACGGGTGGTTAATTCCCTTTCTCCATTTGCAGAAGAATACTCCTACGAGCCAAGCAAACGAAGCTAGGTGGGCCAGTCCAGTCTGTCATCTCAGCACTACGCATCACATTGGTGGAGACCGTAGCTGTCCAGTTCAGATCGATGCCCTTGTGGGAGCCAGGTGAGCGTAACAGCCTGGCTACCCGGTCTCAGAGTGCAGGGCACTGGTGATTCGACCAAGGCAGGTCCTGGAAGGCGACTGGCGAACTGGTTGGCCCCACCAGCTCAAGGGAAGAAGACTCTTGCAGAGGAAGATCTTCTCAAGTCGTTGGAGAAAAGTGGTGAGGATCTGCAGCAGGGCTTCACCGGTGGTTCAGTCGTTGCAGATGTCTTCAGCTTCCCTCCTCTTCGGTTTCTTAGTTCCAGTGCCGACGTCTTGTCCTCCAGTCCTCAGGACCCTGCTTTTATGCAGCAAGACCCCCATTCATACAGCCTAGCTGTCAATCACACAGTGGGGTGGCACTTCTGGCGGGAGAAACCCCCAGCCTATCAGGGCAGGGTGCAACTTGGATTGCGTTGGCAACCCTGTCCAGGGTGCCTACTGCCCCTCCTACACATCCTGTCTACCCCAGACTCAGTGGTGCCGAGCGGAGGGCTTCTGTGCAGAAGCCCACCAAAAGGACGAACAAAGGATCCCCGACCTGGGTTAGAATTATAGAGAAAGACACGAGAAAGAAATATTATCAAAGTTCTGGCAATACAAACCTACCGGAGTAAAGTTAATATAAAAATAAACCGGCGGTATGTTAGAGGCTGTCAGAAAAAGTGATGGCCTCGAACAATGGGAAAATCCCATTGGAAAATATTCGGGGTCGAATATTTACAGTAGTAACCACTGCCACCAGCCAGAAACTTTTGAGAGAGGGACTGTACGGTACCCCCTCGAAAATGAACACTAGGGAAAAACTATTATCCCTTTCTAGTACTTCCATAGTAAGATGGGCTGTACTCGTTTAGTTCATAATTATTGACTAGTAAAGTCAATGGGGACTTTACATGCCCTGGGAGACAGTAGTCAGTCGCAGGGTATGGAGTGTCTGTTTGGGGGTCGCTACGACACCCCTGTGGTACGGCACGGAGGGTGCTGTGTACCACACATGTTAAAAAGATGATTCCTATGAGGGTGAGAAAAACCCCATAGACCATAAGCACACAAGATAGCCTAAAACACACACTAGCAATCTGTCTAAGAGTGGGAAAAAAGGGTCTCACTCTTAGCAGGAGAAAAAAATAAACCCTTCAAATCCAGCAAAGCTGCTGGGGGACTCTATAGGTAAGGGAATGTAGCCTTAGAAGAGAATTCTCCCTAACAGAGAGCGCCATAAAGCAAACTCAAAAGGTGAGGAAGTGTATCTGGGGAATCTGGGGAGTTGGGTTGGGAAAACAAGAGGAGTTACTCTTGACACACATGCTCTTGTCCTAGGAGGGAAGTCCCGAGACCCTAGTCACCTGCAGTAGTTCGCAAATCCAGAGGTGTTAGCCGACTAGACACTGCACTCCACTATCCAGCAGGGCGCAGAGTGTCCTGGTGTTCCCGCACAGTCTAAGTGTAACGCCCACCTGGTTCCCACGGGGGCGCTGATCTAGTCTGGATTACTGCGGCCTCTTCTAGCGTGATGCGCAGGACCCGGAACACCGATTGGACAGGACCTCCAAATCGTGCTTCCTTGGCCCGTAGGAATATCCTTCAGCAGATGAGAAAGGGGATTAACAGTCTGCAGAATGGTGTGCTAGCTCCCCCCTTGCCCCCTCCGTTCCTCTCCAAACCCGGTTTAAGCTCACCTTATGGTTTGTAAGGTTGAACTCTCCATCCTGCTTCTGGTGCAGGGGCGCGCGTTCGTCCAGTTACTTCACTGGTTTTCAGAATGGCGCTGGCAAAATCCACTTGACTTTCCTGAACGATGCGCCGTAAGTATGAAAGTTCAAAGTTCAAGTGAGGCCCCCTTTATGCTGTCTTTCTCACCTGTGATCTGTCCTTTATTTCAGGTGCAGAATGAAGGCGATGCGTCGAGGGGTTAACCTGCCGAGGTGAGTAGTAATGAGGGCGATCCCTCTAGATGTCCTTATCATTCCTCTGAAATGTCTCTAGTCCTTTCCCCATAGGGGCCGGGGTACGGTACCTGCCAATGGGGCGACGCCGACCCGAAATGTGGAAGAAAAGCCGGTAAGTATTATGGCTGTTAATCAGGCTTTCCTTCTGTGTGTCCTTCTGCTCACCTTTTGTTTCTTCCTCTCTCCCCTGGGTGCAGAGATGTGGCATCCGATGTTGACAGCCGCGATGGAGCCGGGAGATGTCTCGAGGACAGGACAGGTGAGTGAAGCGTGGCGCTGAAGCGAGCAACGCGATGCTTTTAAATTGAAGTCTTCCTTCAGGGATGCTGGCGAGAAGATTCCGGATGCAGGTAAGAAGCTTGAAATAATCCTTGGTTTTCACCTTTCTCTTCTCTTCCTTCCTTGCAGGTCTTCCAGGTTCAAGACGGGCGTGGCTGTAGTCCAGGAGCAGACACGGTGAGCGTTAAGCTGCAGGAAGCAGAACAACGCGAAGCATGAGCTGCTGTCTGGGCATGGCTTAAATAACCTCCAAAGAAGTCCCAGGTATGTATCCTTCCCCAACTAGGTATGTATCCTTCCCTGGCCACGCCCGAGTGAAAAAATAGTCCCTATGAAAAAATAGTCCCTTTCAGGTCTCAGGGAGGCCTGAAGCGTGCAGCATGGTCTGCATCAGGTAAATACACAAAACACCTCCCTTTATGAGCCTGGCGCCTATGGCGCCAGGACTGATGTCCAACATGAGCCTGGCGCCAAAGGCGCCAGGACTGAGTCCAAAGAGTCCCTATAAGGGGCCGCTGGGCTTTTATCCGAGGGCATAATGCCTGCTTCCGGGGGTGCTGGGCCTGGCCTGATGCTCCGGGGGTAGGCATCATGACACTAAGTTAAGCGTTACAGTTGTCACTTCAATCTTTCTTTAGGACACACCGGTTTCCCACGTCGCTTGCCAAATCACCACCTGTATGCTTTTCTTGCTTGTCTTTTACTGTCTTCCAGTTTTCGAGTCAAGGTTAGTGCCACAGGCTTGGCCACGCCTCCCCAACTATGCCGTTCACCCAGGAGGGGTGCAGCATTCTTGTTGGGGTTTCGGCCTTCTCCAAAAGGCTGTGAAAGATATATGGAGGCAATGACCTCTTGCAGGGAACTCCTTGGGCTCTCTACCCGTGCTCTGGCCATTTGGTCTGTTGCTCTGCTCCAGTAGGTTTGTCTTTCGCCCTGGAAGTTCTGCTCATGCTCGTGTTTCACCTTGCTCATAGTGTGTCTATGTTCTGCCTTTTATCCGGGTGAGGAGAGCTAATTGGTATCCGATGTATGCACTTTAAGTCAAGTGCTTGACTTTGCCTGACCCAATCAGCGGGACATTTTCAATGCGATGTGTAAGTGTTAGCATTGTTACTCTCAGTCGTCCTCTTCCTCAGCCCAGTGTTTGTGTAGAACCAGGGGGAGGGGAGAAGTTGAGACATCTGGGAATCCTATGAAGTAGGATGGGTTGGGTGTACGGGAAGGGGGGGGGGATACTGCATCTCACCATAGGCCGTCTTACCCCCACTCACCCAGGTGATCCTCCCGCACTCGTCTACCCCCAGGGTCTGGATCCAAAGGCGATGGCTGTGCCCTAAGGGATCGGGGGGGGGGGGTAGAGAGAGAAAGAGAGAGTGTGAAAGAGAGAGAGAGTGAGTGAAAGAGAGAGTGTGAAAGAGAGAGTGAAAAAAAGAGAGAGTGAAAGAGAAAGAGCGAAAAAGAAAAAGAGAGCGAAAGAGAAAAAGAGGGAGAGAGCGAGAGAGCGAAAAAGAGAGCGAAAAAGAGAGAGAGAGAGAGAGAGAGAGAGAGAGAGAGAGAGAGAGAGAGAGAGAGAGAGAGAGAGAGAGAGAGAGAGAGAGAGAGAGAGATTGATTCCCCGGGGACTAGCAGGTGAGACACACTCTGGTTTCTCACACCACTGACCGCAACATCTGGAGCACATCCAACATCTCGCAGAAGCACTGCAGTCACTGGTTCCTGAGAAGCCACTGAAGGGACTGCATACAGAGTCTCGCCTGTGGCACCAAGAAAATACAGGATGCCATAAAGCCTAGCAAGTGCACGAAATCTGATGCCGCGAGAGTGCTGGAGGTCTGGTAAAGACTTACCATGTGCGTCATGTTGGCGACACACTCTCCTCCGGAAGAAAAGCCTTCCCTTCTCGGGTGTCCAAGACAGCCCCGATGAACTGGTGCTTTTGCGCTGGTGAAAGGTGTGATTTCCTTAGGTTCAGGGAGAATCCCCCAAATTGTGCAGTAATGCGCAGGTGTCGAGATACCTCAAAATCAGTTCCAGTGATCGGGCTCAGATCAGCCAGTCGTCCAAGTATGGGAACACAAAGATGGCAGCTCTCCTGAGGTGGGCCACTACAACTGCCATCAGCTTGGTAAAAACCCTGGGGGCGGAGGTCAAGCCATAAGAGAGCACTTTGAATTGTTAATGTGCGTCCCTAATGACGAACCTTGGGAATCACTTGTGCTTCCTGTGGATGGGCACATGAAAATGTACGTCCTGAAGGTCTCGCGCCTTGACACGAGCCCAATGGCAGAACCTAGTCCATTTACTCTTACACTGTGAACCAAGCAAGCCGCGGGCCTTCTGGCCTGCAGAATATTGTCCCAGTTGTCATCCGAAAATGTAGAATGTTGAAGCCTCAGCTGGTCAGCTGCCAGCACCAGCTTTGCCGGTCTGGACGCTTTATCGCCCTGCACTGCTGCATCAGGAATCCCCTGCTGGAGATCTGAAGAAAGATAATATTGACATCCTATCAGTCAAATTAACACTCTCTCCAAATAGCACAATAAATATTCATACCATTTATCGTCCTCCGGGCCCAACCTCTAATTTCATAGGTCAAGTCAATCACCTCCTAGGGAACAACCTTTAAAAATCCACAAAATCACTACTCTTAGGGGACCTTAACTTAGGATTCAACGACCCTAAGGACAAAATTGCTATCTCTCTAGCCAAAGACCTCCAAGACCTAGGCTTCTCCCAAAAGAGCACCTCGCCTACTCATGCTAAAGGTCGCATCCTAGACTGCATTATAGACCACAACTGTAACACAACCATCACTTCCAATACAAGCCTCCCATGGACAGACCACACCTTCTCCTATTTGACATCCCTGTCGTACTAAGCCCCAAAGTGCCTACTAAAGCACCAGCGACCTTAGCCAGAAGCGCAAAAAAACTCACTGCAGACAACATCAGCGCACTTCTCAATCTACCTTGCCTAGCGCCTCCGTTCTCCGCCGACCGCAACACCCTCGCAGAAATATTCAAAGACACCATCACTATGGCTGTCAACTCTGTTGCCCCATTGGAAAACAAAAAAGAAAATAATTCCTTCCACTCCAATTCATGGTTCACAGGGGAATTCCAGACACTGCGCAAAGACAAACGCATAGCCCTAAAAAACTGGCAGCCTAACCCATGCGACACTACGAAAGCTAACTTTAAATCTATAGCAAAAAAATACAAAGACGCAATCTTCCTTGCCAAATCTGAAGCCTACAACCACCGTATCTCTAATGCCAACTCCCACTCTAAAGAACTTTTCAACATATTCAAAGAGCTAACCGTACCACCTACATGCCCTGATGAGATCGTCAAAGACGAGGCATGGTGTGAAGGCAATCAGCCATGCTTACAAAAATAACCCTCCTCCAAAAAAAAATATTCCACCACTTCAACACCTTACCAAAGCAAAGTGCAAATGCACAGATAAAACCTAATGTAAAAACAAGAAAAGTGCCCAAATTTGCATTTACCGAAATCTCCGAAACTGAGGTCACTGACATTCTCAGACGTCTCAAACCCTCACAATGCAAGGGTGATATATGCCCCCCTAAAGTCATCAAAGACTGCGCAGAACCACTCGCCCCTCTTCTCACAGCCTTCATCAATGCATCCTTCAAAACGGGCATAGTCCCGGACAGCCTCAAAGAGGCCTGGGTACGCCCCCTCCTAAAAAAAAAAACACGCTAGACCCTGCTAACCCCAATAACTACCGACCCATAACCACAGTCCCGTTCCTCCTGAAACTACTCGACAAGGCCGCCCACAAACGGATTCAATTTTACCTTGAATCGAACGCAATCCTAGGTAAACAACAATCTGGGTTCCGCAAGGGACACGGAACTGAAACCGCCCTTTTAGACTTAAAAAACGAAATTACCAACATCCTAGACAAAGGCAAGCCCGCCCTCCTCCTTCTCCTTGACCTTTCAGCTGCATTTGACCTGGTAGACCACACTACCCTTACCAGTCACCTGACACATGCCGCACACTTCTCAAAGGACGCAGCATCCTGGGTAACATCATTCTTAGAGGGAAGAGCGATGAAAGTGTTCTCCAACATAGCACATGCAGCACCCTCCATCATCCACTGTGGTGTGCCACAAGGTTCATGTACCGCCCCCACGCTCTACAATCTTTTCACGAAGCCACTATTTGATAAACTAGATTCGCTGGGAATCACCTACACAAACTAAGCCGACGACACGCAGGTCCTCCTCCCCCTGACAGGGAATTATCACCAAGACGCCTCTACCCTTCAGCAAATCTACTCTACCATACAAGCATGGATGGCTACTAACGGCCTCTGCTTGAACGGGGACAAGACCGAAATCCTCATTCTAGGACAGAAATCTCCCCTCTCCAACCTCAACCCACTGTACACCAACTTCAATATAGATAATTGTATCATCCCAGTCCTATCCTCAGTCAAAACACTGGGGGTTCACATAGACGCAAGACTATCCATGGACAAACAAGTCAGCGCCATAGTCTCGGCCGCAGCACTGAGTACTAAACTCATTAATGCAATAAAACCTTTCCTAACCAAGGAGGGCTGCCTCTCCATCGTCCGAGCAACTATAGGAGCTAAACTAGACTATTGTAATGCGCTCCTAGCCGGCACCTCCCAAAAAAATCTATCTAGGCTCCAAACAACCCAAAACAACGCCCTCAGAGCAGCCCTTAGCATACGAAAAAGAGAACACATCACACAAGCCAGAAAGGCAGCTCACTGGCTCCCAGTCAAAGACCGGATCTCCTTCAAAATTCTCACAACCACCCATAAATGCATCAACCTCACAGCTCCCTCTTACCTATCTGACACGATAGGTAAATATCAATCCACAAGACCAAGAAGAGCTCAATACACAAAACAACTAGCAATACCTCGCATCAACAGAACCAAAGCAGGAGGCATAGGCTTCTCCTTCCTGGCACCTAAGATCTGGAATTCCCTACCTACGGACCTCAGAGCTGATGCTTCTCTCTTCTCCTTCCGAAAAAAGCTCAAAACTACCCTTTTCAACTAACCCCATTCTCACGTGTCTTTATGCTGATCTTGTATGTCTGTAAAAAAAGTATATCTCGTCCAATGTAACCGCACGGACATGAATTGTATGTAACCAAGTATAAGCAACACTGTAACTAGCGCCACGATGCCTTCGGTCTGATGTGCGCTTAACAAATGCGAATAAATAAATAAATAAGGTGGACAGGAGCGTGGGAGCACAACTGCAGCAGATCTGAAAACTAGGGTCTCGAAGGCCAGTGGGGGGCAATCAGGATAAGGCTGTAAGCCATTGAAGCGCGAAACTTGCAGAGGGGCTGTTGGAGCAGAGGGGTGAGCGGGAACGCATAACACGTGTGGCCGTGCAACAGATCTGGAAGGCATCTCCCAGAGACCTCTGACCCCATCCTGCCCATAAAGCAAACTGGGGACACTTGGAATTCAGAGAGGATGCAAACAAATCCAGGTCCGCAACACCCCAATGCAGAAACAGGGGCAACAAGGATTCAGTGTGCAACTCACCCTCATATGTGTTGAACCCCAAGCGGCTCAGCTGATCCGCTTCGATATTACTGTCCCCCGAAAGGTGGAGTGCTGAAATCCAGATCCCTTCTGTCAGGGCCCATTCCCAGAGCGATACCACCTCCATGTGAACGGATGCCACCCTGCTTGATCAGGTAAAACATTGTGATCGAATTGTCTGCCCTGACCAGAACCGACCTGTCTCTGCTGAGGGGCAAAAACGCCCTAAGGGCTGGACCCACTGCCCTGAGCAGATTTATATGCAGGAGGTTTGCCGCCCTGGACCATGCTACATGAATCGCACAGCCCACCAGAGTAGCCCCCAGCCCGAAAGGGAGGTGTAATGTCGTCACCACGAAGGAAGGCTCTGGGCTGTTGAAGGGGGCTCCATACTGAAACATTGCCATCCATCAGCAAAGAGCAGACAGTAGAAGCAGTAACATTGGGACCCCTTTCGACAGAGACCCAGTCTCCTGATCCCAATTGGCTGCCAGGTGGAGCTGGAGGCACCTCATCTTGAGGTGAGCATGATGTACAGTGAGCATGCAGGAGGCCATTAGGCCCAGAATATGCTGGAACCACCATGCTGTGTTGGCTGGCCTTGCGAAGGGATAGAAGCCTCTTGGGCGTAGGGAACACCCGCTGAACGGTAGTGTTACAATGCACCCCTAGGAAGGCCAGTTCCTGAGATTGGCACAACTGTGACTTCCTCTGGTTGAGGGAGAACCCCAGATGATGAAGGATATCTGTAATCTTGTATTTAAAGCTGTTAGGCAGAATCCTGTGCAGTGCCCTTAGGGACCACTACACACAATTAAGACTACAGATGAGCTCAGGCTGGTACTCCTGATACTTTCTGGTTCCCAAGAAAGGAGTTGGCCTCTGTCCCATCCTGGACCTCAGAGAATTGAACAAGTTCCTGAGAAAGGACAAATTCAGGATGGTGACATTGAGGGACATTTTCCAGGCTCTGAAATTCCAAAACTGGTGGCACTGGACCTTCAGGAAGCCTATTTTCTGGTGCCAATTGTTAGGCAGAATCCTGTGCAGTGCCCTTAGGGACCACTACACACAATTAAGACCACAGGTGGCAATACAAGTTTTACCTTTGGTACAAACCTGTACTACTATGTTAAAGTGGTAGCAGTAACAGAGCAGCCAGGCTTATCTCAAGAGCATATGTGCAGTAACAGAGATTACACAAAGGGACCACAATTACTGTGACTCCAGCAAACACTGCCTCAATTATTAATTTAAAAAAACACACGTAAAATATACTACAACTAACCAATTCACTTTGTACAGTATTACTCAAGATAAGTACCCTGTGTTTGAATGGACCGGTGTTATGAAACAGAACACATTACCGTGAATACAATTGCGATCACTTTTTGACAGTTCGGTCTATTAGATAAACGCGTATCCGCGGCAAGAAATCCTACCGGGGCAAAAACACACTTAGCACCCGAGATACCCAGAGCGAGTTGGGGGCAAAAATCACAGGCAATATGTTAGTTAGGCAGACAGAATCGAGGAACACACAGACAGGAATTCAAGAGTCAAAGGGCCGGAGCCAAAGTCAAATGACACCGGGTGCCTGTTGTCGAGGATCACACAGTCGGACAGTTCAAGATTCAACGTTGCCAAGAGTACTTTGATATTGTCAATGTTCGGAAGCAAAAGTTATAAGAAGGAGGGAAAAGTAAGCACAAGCCTTAAAGTAGAGAAATAGGGATTTCACCAAAAACTCCTCAAACAGGACACAGTACCTTTCTCAAAGAACGAAGCTGGTGCCACGGCAGTTGTTCCTGTTGGTTTCCCGCAGACCCACGCTTTCCTGCACCTTCAGCACGAAGGAGGACGATGAGGGGTCCGCACCACACAGGGATGAGGCCGGCAGCAGCGTCAATGAATAAAAGGTACGCTCCTTAAAAACAGGAGAGGGTCTTCAGGTGGCTATCCGGACCACTACTACAGTGTTCAGCGATTTCGACCACGAAGGCGACCTCTGCCTGAAGTAGATGAGCTGGTTATCCCCACCAGGCTCAAGGGAAGACGATTTCGGACTGGATCTCCTCTTAGTCGTTGAAGGGTAGATAGCTCAGGACTGCAGCAGGGCTTCACTGGTACGGGGTAGTTGCAGCTGTCGACCTCTCCTCCACTTCTTGTCGGTTCCTTGTAGTTCCATTGGCGACTCTCTGACTTCCATCCCAAGAGACCTGCCTTTTATGCAAAAAAAAAAACCATACAGCCTGGCTGTCAATCCCCCAGCAGGGGGGTTGTCCAGCCCGGACAACCACCTTGGCCAATCATGACAAAGTGCGACTTGGGTTTTCTAGGATACCTTGTGCAGGGGGTGACTACACCCCTCCCTCACATTTAGCCCACCTAGACACCCAGGTGCCTTGAGGAGGGCTTCTAGGTAGAAGCCCGCCAAAAGACAGTGATCAAAGAAGGCAAACCTAGTTTGCCGCGCAAAGTAAAACACAAGTAAGAGTTTAACAAAAAGAAATGGCGAATAAACTGCACCGGAGCCAAACGAAAAAGGATTTGGTCAAGGCGGTTTAAGTTTGAGGCCAACACACTAGCCTACAATATTACCACGGTTATATAAGATAACCGCGGTAGAAATTTAGGGTAGATACCACTTCCACCAGCCATGTCTACATGTTAAACGAGCGAAACAATGCTCTAGGAGGTACAGATAAAAAGAGTTAAGCGTTAACCCTTCCAGCACTCCATGTAAGATGGTGTGTACTGGATCTGTGGTTACATTTGACCAAGTAAAGTTAATGGTAACTTTACCCTTTTCTGGGGGACAGTAGTCACCTCAGAAATGGAGTCGGTGGGAAGTCTGAATGACAACCCTGTGTCATTGCACTGAAGGTGCTGGGTGACACACACAAAGAAGGGAGCTACTGAAGTGGTGTACTTCAGAGCTCACAATCTTAAAAACAGGTAAAAGACAACATAGCAAAATAGGTTTAAGAGTGGGGGAAAAGCTCACACTCTTACCAAGCGGAAAGAAATAACTCCAGAGATCAAGCAAAGCTGCCGAGGGACTCACTAGATAAGGGAAATTAGCCATAGAATGAGAATTCTCCTTAACAAAAGAGGTACGACAATCATGAACCTCTGACACCAGCGTGTGAAGGGTCGAAAGAATATCATGAGACAGATCTCTGGAAGGTGCCAGGGAGTAGGGTCGATGGGCTCAGCGTCTATGTCGTCCTCCCCGCCAACATCATCATCATCATCGCCGCCTCCGGCGGGTACATCCTCGATGTTTGTCGTCTCCGATGTCCTCCGGGATGGTATGGACGGAACCCTCATCCTCCATGTCGGAAGAAGAAATATTCGTGCCGTGGAGTTCTTACACTCCACCCTCCCCCACTCCGTTGGGTACTGAGGGGTCGGCTTTGGGCTCAAAGACGGCATCCTCTTTTCTGGGGTCTTTTCTAATGGCTTGGCGGAAGCGTCCTGCCTTGGATGAAAAGCCACCCTGGCCGCCGTAGGGGTACCCTGGACCGGGTCAACCCCTTTCGCCTTCGAAAGGGCGGCCGCCACCAGCTCGAAAGATGCAGACGACTTAGCCTGGATCACCTGGGTCTTCACGGGCAGATTGGAAACCGTTTCCTGCTGCTTGGCCTTCTCCAGTTTCTACTGTAGATACCCCAGGTTAGCAGACTTTCTCTTCAACGAAGAGCTGCAGCGATGGCTGGAGATTGAGGCCGCTGGAGATGATGAATGTGCCCTGGCCGATGCAGGTCCCGCTTGCTCAGTGACCCCGACGGAACCGGACTTGCAGTGCTTAGCCTTGTCTAGGACCCCCAAGCATGGAGCACCCTCAAAGGACTTAGAAGCATACTCTGGCTGGCTGGATCCGGAGGTGGTGTGCCCCTGTGAACCACACTGGGCAGGGGCATTGGCCTTGAGCCACGCAGCCAGTCTGACGTGCCAATCCTTCATTGTGTGCTTGGTAAAGCCACAACAGATCCTGCAATCCTATTCCTTATGCATCGGATGAACACTATAAAGGCACTGGGAAGGGTTGCCGTCCATGAAAACATTTCGTAACCCGCAGCTGGTGCAGAGCTTGAAGTGGGAAGCCCCGTCGTCTGTCTCCTCCGACACGATCTGGCGCGGTGCAGGCCTGATGGCCTTCTGGAAACTTGAAGAAACACTCAACAAATCCACCCTTGAGGGGTGATGAAAGATGCCGAAAAACGGATCCCTGTTAAATGGAAGAAGAAACTATGTAGCACACGGGCTCGGATCAACAGAACTAGGTTTTTCCTAGACAAAAAGGGCGGAAAAAAACCCCAGAAAGCTTTAACAACAAAACACGAGGACTCCCAACAATTGAACGTGTGGTAAAAATCTGAAGATGACTGCCAAGGGAGAGGCTTAGGGAGAGGGCAGTCATTGGCAGGGAGCAGTATGACAGAGACCTCAGTGATTGGTTTATAGGAGAAAGACAGTGGTATAAACGAAAGTGAAACTGTTTTGTTTTACAGAGGATTCCCAGCATGATGGGGAATATTGATGAGCATGTGAATCCATGCTGGAGAACAGTTACAGGTAAGTAATTGTTCCTTCTCTGCCCTTGTAGCAAATAGCTTGAAGTTTTTGTCAGGCTGATAATCACTTCAAGACGCAAATCAATCATCCTTTTGGTCTTGCGCTTTGTGCTGGTTGATGCAATTGCTCACAGTTTTCTTGCATTCTCTATCTGGACTTCACCAAAGTTGGGAATGTAGCTCTGAGCACGTTTGTAAATCTTTTTACGTTAGCCTCCTTGATTTTTTGTTTATGTTTTTTTTATGCTGGAATTTTGAAATCCCAACTACTTGCTTACAGGGAAACCTTCACGGAAGTCTCCCTGAAAGCTGAAACTTTTTTTTAATGTGCTGTCATGCTTAGGTCATATTGTTTCAGGCAGGGGGGACTAAAAGAGCCCAATCTTTGTTCCATTGTGCTCTAAATGGTATTTCAGAAGAAAAAAAAACACCTTTGCAGAAGGGGAAAGCAGCATCAGTTCTTCCACCAACAACTTCAGTACAGGAACCAAACTTGAAGCACTGATGTAGCCCAAATGCTCTCCTCCACAGTGCAACACCAAAACATCAGGACTACCAAAAGTAGCCATGTTTCTGCAAAGAGAGGCAGTGCCTGCAAAATGTGGCCAGGCACACTGCACTACAGAGCATGCAGGCCTGGAAAACCAAGATCAGCAGAAACTCCTCTTGCCTTTGTATACCTCTCCAGATCACACACAAAGGAATCTCCCACTATCCATACAGTAACTCCAATCATCTTCACTACACAACCAACACAGCAATGAAAAAAAGTATTACCCTTCCTTTCTGTAAAGCACACCCTGAACACCTGATTGGCTAATCCCCACAGTCCCATTTCCATGCCAGGCATGCTGAGAAGCCCGGGATGTGCCACGTGCAATCCGGTAGAGAAACCACTTAGGATGCAGCTTTAGGGGCGGGTTGATGCTCAGTGAGTAGTTGTACATTGATTGTAATCCATTTTTGGCCTGTTTTGATGTATTGTGCTGGAGGGGTTTGAGTGTTTTTTCAATCGTTTTTGTTGATCAGTGTGTGCTATTGTGGTGGGTTTCTCTAGTGTTTTGTGGTTTCTGACCCTTTTTTTCTGTTATGGCCTGCATCTAGAGTGTGCAGTCCATTGGGTGTAGTCCTTTGTTTGTGCCTGGCCTTTTCCCAGTCCCGCCCTCCCCCTAACCCCCGCCCCACCTCCCCTGATTGGTACGTCAACCTGGTCATAACTGACCTTCCCAGGGCAGCCCTCTGCCTGAGCAGCCCCTGCGGCAAAGGGTCCCGCGGCAAAGGGCGGCCCCCACAGAGGCGGCTCCAGATTGAGTCTGCAGGGGAGGCCAGCGGCCAGCAGTCGACCAGCAGCAACCACCAAGGTAGGGGTGGCCTGGGTGGGGAGTAGAACAATCACTCTACCTGCCCTCTGTCCATAGCAGACCAGGATATTAACACTAACCTGCTTAACAACTAGATAGAATTGTGAACACTAGCCTGCGTCGCATCTAGATAGCATTGCGAAGGTGAGCAAGTACCACATTTAGATGGAATTGTGAACATTAACCTGCACTGGACCCAGACCGAATTGTGAATGTTAGCAAGTGCCACACTTGAACATTAACCTGTGTCGCATCTAGATAGAATTGTGAATGTTAAACTGCGTCACACCGAGACAGGATTGTGAATGTCGGCCAGCGCCACATCTAGATAGAACAGCTAATATTAGCCACTGCCACATCTAGACTGCATTGGGAATATTACCAATGCCACATTTAGATTGTAAATGCTAGCTTGCTTCGCATCTAGACAGGATTTCAAAGGTGGGCCACTGCCAAATTTGGATATAATTGTGAATATTGGCGTGCGCCATATATAGACAGGATTGTGAATATTAGCCAGTGCCAGATCCAGATAGAAACACAGAGATATTCACACGCCACATCTAGAAAGAACGTGGCCATTTAGCACATATCACTTCTAGATAGCGGGGCCAATAACCAACCCACTAACAATGTTCACCCTTCTGCATACACCTCTCAAACTCTAACCAAACACAACCACAACCCTAAAGCACAACAAATCGCACAAACGTCACTACACCACAACAACAAAACAAACAACACACACCTTCGCACAATAGCACACGAAGGCTACCAACTGGAAAGCACCCCCAACCTCAGCAGTGTTAACCAAATTGAAGCTCACAACAGCACATCACTACTCTCTTGCACTTATCCCGCTTGTTCCCACTTATCCCGCTTGTTCCCACTAACTCACCTCCCCCCACCCCCTTTCCTTTGCAGAGCCGCCAGAGCGCCAGGGGACCACTCCGGTGGTGATAGTGCACAGTACAAATATCCTTTAACATTAACACCTGGATAGTCTGTTCTTGAGAGCGTATGGTGTCAGAGCATTGCACGTGGTACAGCCCTTCCAGCCGTGGTCTGGGACAAGGCAGCGGAGGCAGAGAGCGTGGGGGTCGGAAGTAGGGAAGAGAACCTCGCAGGCTGGGCACCTGCTGAAGCCTGCAGACATCGACATTAGCTGGGGAGGAGGATGGGGCCAGAGGACAGAGGTAGCCCATTAAAGACAAGAAAAAAACCACTAACCCTGGTCGATACCTGGCACAAACTTCAGGGTCAGGGGGTTGCCAAGGGCTACACATTCCTCTCGCATGCCCACCATTCAGTCTCAAGAATCGATTACATATGGGTCTCTGTTACACTGCTGGGCCAGGTACGGAACTTGGAATTGGGGCCCATAACCCTATCGGACAACGCTCCCCTTCCATGTGTGAATTCTTTGAAAGAAATAAGACCCCAGCACCACAGGAACAGGTCGTATGGGACGCCTTTAAAGCAACCATGCAGAGGGAGCTTATAGGAAAGACAGCACTATGAACCAAACGGGTGAGGACCCTGCAAGTAGATCTAGAACAACGCCTGAAAGAGGTGATGATTAGAATGGAAACCGGCCAGGGGATGACAATTAGGAAGGAATACAGACAGCTTAAAGGGAAAATTAGTGCTCTTCTGGCTAAACAGGCAGAAACGTCACTGGTGTACGTAAAACAGCATTCTTACATCCAGGCAAACAAAGCGGATTGGCTCATGACCAGGCAGGTGAAGAAAAAAGAGGCGGCGGGAACGATTTGTTGTTTCCGGATGCACAAGGGAAAAGGGGTCACAGTATCTGAGGAGATCATCCAGGTCTTCTCAGAATTCTACTCGACTCTGTACTCCTCGGAGTCCCCAGATAGGAACCTCGGAGTTCCCCGATGGGAACCTCCAAGAGGCCTTCCTAAGATCTTGCCCGCTTCAAAGATTGGCTCAAAGTCCATGAGACACCCTGGAGAGTGAGATCATAGAGGATGAGGTCCGGGTGGCAATTAGATCCCCTGCCACCGAACAGCTTTCCAGCAATGTTTTATAAAGCGTACCAAGACACTCTAGCCACTATTATGACATCCTTCTTCAACTCATTCAGCACCACGGGGCACATCTCACGAACGATGGAAGAGGCTAAAGTGGTCCTTTTCCCCAAACCCGACAAGGACAAGACCCAATGTAGCTTGTACCACCCAATTGAACTAATAAACCTACACGCCAATATTTTTACAAAAATATTGACCACTAGAATGGACAAAATAATCCCCGTCCTGATCCACCCCGACCAAGCAGGCTTCATCTGGGGGAGACAAACGTTTGACAACATACGACGGCTATGTCGCCCGATTGCAAAAACAAAAAAGGGAGGCCACACAGCACGGATACTGGTCCTGTATGCGGAGAAGGCCTGCAACTGCGTAGAATAGTCATTCTCGTTTCGCACTATGGAAACAATAGGGTTTGGCCCGGGATTCTCTGTCTGGTCAGGGCCAACTACAGGTTGCCACTTATCAGGCTTGCCATCAACAGGCTTATCTCCCAGGCGATACCGGTAACCAGGGGCACCAAGCAGAGATGCCCTATGTCCCCGGTACTGAATGCAATATATCTAGAACCCTTTCTAGCCACAGACAGACACGAGACTAGCATAAAAGGGATCACGTTCGGGGGGAGAGAGCACAACGGATGGCCATCGCGGATGACTTAATGGTTGCAGTGACAGACATGAACTCCTCACTCCCGAGACTGATCACACTCCTAAGGGAATTTGGAGGAGTGGCAGGGCTGAAGATCAACAATCAAAAATCTGAACTAATGATTCTACAGGGAGACAGGCCCCCGCCCCCAGACCCACCATACATAGGGCAATTCGCATAGAGGGAAGCATCCGGTACCTGGGGGTTGCGATCACAAACACCATAGGCAAAATGTACCAAGCAAATTACCCCCCACCTACTGGAAACGGTCGATACATGATAGGGGCCCCCTCAACATCTCTTAGATGGGCTGGGTTAATGTTATAAAAATGATATTCTTACCCAGAGTACTTTATTATTTCCAGGCTCTTCCCCTGGCTATTCCCCAAAAAGTCTTTAAAACCATGAATAAACTGGTGAGCACCTTCATCTGGCAGGGGAAAAGGACTCGGGTGGCATGGAAAATCATGACAGCGCCGGCAGGGGGTATGGGTGTCCCGTACTTCTTGATGTATTACTGAGCAGCCCAATTGAGAATTTAAGAATGGTTTAACGGGAACCCTGACAAGATCTGGCGGAGGATGGACAAGTCGGTGGTGGGTAGACCCTGAGATGAGGTTCTGTGGGGCCCCAGGGAAGACAGACCCCCCAAACATGTACAGAAGCCAGATAACAGCCCTGGGTGGTGACTTCCGGGACACAATGATAACATTTTTAAAAATCAGGCATCACATCGGACCCGTTCACACCCTTACTGAGAAACCCACAATTCACACCAGGGCTGGAGAAAGGGGGTTTCACTCGATGGGAGGAGGCAGGCTGCCTCAAAGCAAGGGACATGATGGATGACCAGGAGGTGAAGTATTTTCACCAATGCAAACAGACAATGGGGCTAAGGAAGGAGGATAGGTTCCGATACGCTGAGCTGAGACACTGGCTACTGTCCCCCGGCATGAAACACTCCATAACTAGGGACTTCACCCCACTGGAAAAATACTTATTGACGAGTTCGGGAGACCGCCAAATGATAAGCAAATTGTACAAACTGTTTTCCACCCAAGAGGCCCAGACCCAATGCACCTATATGAAACAATGTGCAGACGTATTACCCCCTCCCAATCTCTGAGGAACAATGGTGGGAAGTGTGGCAAAGGATCCCTAAACTGATGAGGGGAATGCAGATCAGGGAAATGTGGACCAGAATTTTAGTACAATGGCATCTAACCCCTGAGAAACTGCATGAAATATACCCTGCAACGTCCCAGTGTTTTTGGCGGGGCTGTAACGAGGTAGGCTTTTGGCTACATGTTTGGTGGACCTGCCCGCTGCTGAAACCATTCTGGGACCCCGTAAACAGCACCATGAAAATGTTATTTGTCCCCAAATACGGAGAGGGTGTGGGGAAGCCTTGGTGGGATTAGGCGATGTTCAGAGGAAAGTATTCATGGTCTTAAGTGCGGCAGCCCTTTTTCTTAAAAGCCCATAAGTGGGAACAAACCACAACCCCCACTGAATACGAATGGATAGCAAAGATCTGGCACTACACCTCGCTGGAATGGGTAACCTACACTATTCAGGGGGACCACGCCAAATTCAAGGAAGACTGGGAAAAAGTCTTGGACTTCCTGCATAAAGACTTCCGTGAACAATGGTGCCCCCAAAGAATTCGACTGCTGGATATCCTATAGACTTAGACCCAAAGCTCCTTTTATGTGAAGCATCAAGCAATGTGCACTGCAGCGATCCTGGGTAGTAGGGGGTGAGGGTGGGCGGACTAGAGGGGGGACGAGATGGGAGAGGCATTATTAATGTCAAACATTTTGAAATACCAATAAAAACATGTTTAAAGACAAGAAAAAAGAAGACAAAAGTGCTTCTCTGGGGAAGAGCGAGTGGAATTGCTAGGCCGGAGGCCTAAACCAGGAGCGCTGATGAAAGCGGTTTGTTCCCATCGATGCGGAAAAGAGGACTGAGGAGTGGCGCAGGTGGGCGGAGCCAGGGCCGTGCCACTGCACGCATCTAAATTTAAAGGGGAAGATGATTTTTCTGGTGAAAAAGGTTCTGTCTCCCGTCCCTAGCAAGGGACGCCCATAAAGTATGGAGGAAAGGGGATGGGATGTAGGGATAAAACATGCTTCCCAGATCCCTCAACATATGGGTGATTTACCACAGTTTCAAAATGTAGGTTAGTCGCTTTTTCATGGCCATTTGAATGACTGGGAATTGGAAGCTAAACCTTGACCCACAAAACGTGGGCAAAACAATTCCTTTAATGACACCAACAGCAGGTGCTTGCAAATAGTGTGAAGGGTGCAGGAGATAGTGACATTCCCTTTCTTAATATCCTAATGGTCCTCGTGCTCCAGTAAGCCCCTAGGGCACATGGTTGCCTGCCTCCATTCAAACCCTGCATGTTTAAACATCCATCTAGATCACATAATACAAATGGTTGGCAAATTGTTGAGTTGAAAGACAACTCAAATCCCTAAGTGATCCTTCTTCAGGGTTTAGTATTTGCACTTTAAACAGAGTACTTTTATTCCCCGTCACACACTTCAATAAATAGAGCTTTTAGGTTCTGCAATCAACACAGGTTCAAACTCCAAAATCCCAGTATGGCCCTTGGAGAAGGCTTTCTTGTCTTCTTTGCTCATATTGTAAACTTTTTCCAAAGCAAGATACACAAATAAAAGAATTTCAGGCATAACAAGCCTTTTCTTATTTACATTACGCAGGTTGAGGAAGATGTAGCAAAGAGTGAAGCCCAAAAATGTATTGCAAGTAGGTTGGACAAAATCCATCCCTAAAATGCTGTTGCGCTATGACTGCCCGTGTGGATATGGAAGTAAAGCAAAAGGCACTCAATTGCATGTAAGGTAAGAGGTGGAATGAACACAAGTTAACAGTATGTCTCCAAAGGGCAGAAGTAGGCAAAGACCAGTGGCAGGGAAAAACTAAATATTTGAGTGTGCGGAGGAGTGGGTGCACTAACACTGGAAGACGAGTGGGTCAATGGAAATTGAGAAAGATGCAGGATTTTAGAAAATAAACTGTAGGAGGGCACAAGGAAAAGTCTCTAATTGATATGCCAGTGAAGCATTCACTAGCCACTATTTTGTTGTAATTTTCAGACCTTCAACTTTCGTTGACATCTGCAACACAATAGATGAAAATCTGAAAAAGAAAGCGCTCAGGTTCAAAATATCTTTGCAGAAAATTGATTTGTATTAGGTTTGAGACATTTTAATAAAGAGTTTTAAAAGGTGCGTTTACCTCACTTTTTACTCTTCGGAGTATAAATGGTCTCATTATTTGTTTTGCATGCGTAATCCTCCCCTTTTCAAATTCTGTTTGCTCTTCAGCAGATTTCTAAAAACAAAAAAAGAAAATTGAACGTGGGTAAAGCAACATAAATATTAAATTAGACCAAAGTATCACTGTGCCCTTTACGACACTGGGACTGTGTAATAACATGTGATAGTACTACCATGCCCCCAAAGAAAATGAAACATTACTTACAGCCAACAATACAACTCCAGGAAGAATAATGGTATGCGTGTTCAAAAGCTTCAGAATGATTCCTACCTGCCCGGTCAAATCACAGAACTTTATTTTTAGTTTTTTCAAAACAAGAAAAGGGGCAGCTGCTTCACATTTCTGTGGAAAATGACTTAACTGAAAACACTTGGCACTAATGATGACACCTCAATTACTTGTTTTCAGTACACACATGCAACTTTCACCTTTATGCTAGAGGGGCATACTGATGGTTACTTATGAATCTACAGGCTTTGTCATTTTCCAATGGAGAAAGATTGCAATATTTATAATATTTAGAATAGCTATTGTAGGCAGTTTACCAGCAGCAGAGGAGGAAACTGGAGTAGCAAGCCCTCATAAGAACATTCCTGCAAAAGTCCGATGTATTTTTGTATTGGAATTTCCATATACCCATGTTACAAATTATGCGCAAGAGTACTGTACTGTATAAGAGAGCAGAGGTATCATCATTCCTTTGTGTGGACTACGACGGTGAGCATCGCGAGAGCAAAAATGCTTCTCAACATGGATTGCTCACTTACAAACTGCTTGGCATTTACTATTTCCATTGACTGAGACAAATAGCCTTGAAAGGGCTCCCAGAAACAGTGCGTCCTGCGATGGAGTCAAGCAGGACTTTGCAAAGTTTATCGAGAATCCCAGGTCCATCAGGAGTTGGGCTGTCTTTGTCATGCGGTCCACAGCGATGATAGAAAATCCCCCTCTTCCAGCTATCCTAGCACGTGCTGAAGAGTCACCATCCAAAACTTTTGTGACTTGATGTACTTGTTCAGACGGCGGAGGTCCAGAATGGGCCTCCAACCGCCGGTCTTCTTTCTGACGAGGAAATTACGAGAGTACACTCCGGAGCCTCCGAAGCCTCTTTAGGAAGTGCTCGACCGCCCCCTTTCTTAACATGGCCCATACCTCCAGCAGCAGCTGAGGGACGTGGTTTTCCTGACAGGCCACTGGTGTTATCCATGGACACTTCCGTTGGAACTCTATGGTGTGTCCGTGGACGAGAGCGTCCAGCACCCAACGGTCGGTGGAGATGGTCTTCCAGACGCTGAGGAAGTTCGCCAGCCGGCCTCCCACCGGGGTGCACAGGTGGTGTGTGGAATACATTGAACCACTCAGCAGAATTCCCCTCCATAACCAAGCTGCACTTCAGCAGAACCAGCAAAATGGCTGTCCGGGCTCCTTTGATCACCATTGCCTCGCATCAAAACTGCGTTTTGCAGCTACAAAATGAGGGCTGCACTGTCTTGCCAAGCACCTCTTAGGCAAGTTGGAACAGGGAGCACACTGAGAAAGGCTGCCAGGTTGTTTTCTTGTGTGCACCAAAGAAGCAAATTGAAAAACTGCACTGCTCTGCTGCTTGCTAAAAAGTTCCCATTGAAAAGGGAATATTTCACATTGAAAGGAATGTTGCCCGTACGTGGGGGATAGGTCTAGCTTAGTTCTGCCCAAAATAAATCCTGTGAGGTCACCTGCCTTATAAGTAATGGGTGGGATCTCACAAAGGACACTCTCCTGAATTTTACAGCACCTGTGTATCCAGACATTCCAGATCCACATTTGCAAGATTCCAGACTCTACTGCCAGGCCAAAGCATAGCTGACCCTATCCCAGCAAGGCCACTGATTCAGAAACCCCACAAAAAATCCCAATAACAAGGGGGAAAAGCTGTGATACCTTTTGGGAGTATCCTCTGACAACACCAGCTTTTTGTCCACTACCTGCATGCCCGCTGTACCATTGACATCCAGTGACCAGGCGTGCCCAGATGCTTGCTGTTAGGAGGGCCGCCATCTTGTGACCAGAGCCCTTTGAGTCCAGAACCCGGTTGGCTGTCCCAAATCCCAAACTCAAGTGTGGGTTGTGAGTATTTCCACATCCCACAGCAACACATAGCCTATCCCATATTGACTCTTTGTCTTTGTCCTACTCTTTAAGTAATCCTATGCATATTCTGGTTACTTGTTGAAGACTGTTAGAATTCTTTGTGCATCCGGTCTTGATTTCCTAGTGTTAGCGCCATCCTTTCATTCACCCCATCTTGTAACTCCTTAGCAATATTTTGATTAAATAAATTAATTCTCCCTAAAGAAAAGAGGCACACTACGTGAAGGGTTACAACTGCAGCATACCTTTTCTATTCACGGGTGGTGTTCCCCTTTTCTAGCCATTAAATCTAGTGTAAGTGAAGTTTGTCTTTCTTTCCCAACCGATTTTCTCTTTTTACTGCTTTATTTTCCTAAATCCAAGTCTACTTCCACCTTGAAAATGTCATCTAGTTCTTCAGCTAGTCCCTCTTTCACTGCTATATTATCCCTGTGATGTGCATCTATTCCCCAGCCTAAAAACCGCATTCCGATTCTGTTTATTTCACCCATTTTTTTAAAAACCGTTTTGACATTTAAAACTGAAAAAAGTGTAAAATGCAACTTTTTCACGTGTGATTTTGACTGTACTGGGTTCTCACTTTCAAATTGCTTTTGAACTGTATGCCTTTTGTGAAACCTTGCCTTATAGTTCCTAGTGATATGACATCCCTGATACTGTGATAAAAAATATGTACATCATTATTTCACCACACACAATTTATTATTTGTCAAATTCAGAGTGTCATTTTATGCAATTGCAAAGGGTTTCTGCCTCTTAGTTTGCGGATTTTCATTCTGTTTGCTGCCCAATATCTCTGACTCTGTGCTGCTCCTTTCTATCCACTCAAAATTCGGGGTTTGAGGTAACATTGCAGGGGGTTTGAGGTAACATTGCAGGGGGAAATCCTAACTCGGCTGCTATATTTCCTAATTTAAAAAGTGCTCCTATTCATTTGTGCTCTGGATATGTTCTTGTAGAAGGTTCACCCAGTGTATTTCAGTATTTTTCATTGTAAATAACACCCCATTGGCGATTGCTGGCCAATATAAAAATTGTGTTATTTTCTTTGAAAACAAAATAAATAAATATTGTATTACCACCCACCGGCCTGGTTCATGGTCCATGGGGTATTTGTAAAAGGGGGTGTGAGACGGGTTGGGTACCAGCTCAATTTGAATTTGTTGAAAATAAAGAAAAAGCATTCCTATTGAGCGCTACATCCTAGGCTAAGACCAAGTGTCCTGGTCCGGTGTGTGACACCCGATTGGAATCCTTCACAGGGGGCCCGACTCCATGGCTGGTTCAATCTTGTTTCGACGTCAAAGCACCGCCTTGGAGGCCTTGGCGACGACAACGTCCACCTCCAGACTTGGCGCAACCCCTGTAGGTCTCCTGGGCCGATGAGCGGTAGGGCTGACGGTAGGACGAGGCACCTCCTCTGAATCCTTTAGAGGAACTTTGGGATTTCCCTCCTGAAGTCAGAAAGGACGGCCGTCGTCGGTGAAGCATGCCCAAGGCACGAGCTGTCTCAGTGTCCGCTTTGATGGCTTGGAGAGACTCGTCCACAGTCTTTCCAAACAAATTGTCCCAGTCGAAGTGCATGTCCAACACGCTCAAATGAACATCCTGGTGGAAATTAGTGGACCTCAGCCAGCTTCGCAGATGAAGGCAAATGTTGTTGCCCCTTTGGCGGAATCCCGTATCGGCAATGTCCGTGGCCACTGTAATGGCGTGGTCCGAAGCCACCTCGCCTTCCTGTAGAATCTCCAACGGTTCAGCCATCTTGAACCAAAGTTCCCTGTCATAACGCGCCACAATGGAAAGGGCATTAGCGGCCTTGATGGTCGTCGCTGCCGACGTGATCACTCTTTGCCCCATGGCATCCAGCTTCTTCCCCCTCACCATCCGGGGGGGGGAGGAGGCCGCCGATGGGGATGAGCCCGAAGACTTCTTGGCCGCCGCCAAAACCACAGAGTCTGGAGACGGCTGGGCCACATTCAATCTCCTCCCCATTATCTCATCACATGCTTTTACATAATGAAATGCTCATTGTCCCTTTCTCTTCGCTCAAGTCTTTCTTTGACTTCACCTGCACTTCCTCGACACCTCACCATGCGTTAATCCTCCACTGCTCCTTTCCTCACCGGTTTCAGGCTCCAGCTTATGTCCCTCAACCAAAAAAAAAAAAAGATCTGCTCAGGGCCTGACACCAATCACTCCAACCTTTCCCCTTTAGCTCTCCACCAGCTCCTCACAACTCTTCTTCTATGTTATTCCAAACCTTCCCTTGTACCTCTCCACCTAACGACGTCTTTAGCATTTACTGGCTTGTTGCATAGACCATCCTTCTCGCTCCTCCTTATATTTACTTAAACTCCTCCCTAATTTCCTGGAGTTACCTCTTTTTTCCTTTTTACAAGGCTCTTCCCCCCCTCACTTCCCCAGAGGTTAACCCCAACCTCCTATTCTCTCCTACTAACCTTAACGTCAACTTTCAACTTACAACTCCCACCAACAACCTCTCTCCGCTGAATGTCTCTTCCTACCTTAGTGCTACTTCTGGCATTCCTCCTAGACCACTCCTGCACACTAGCAACCTCTCCTAAAACTCCAGTTCCACCTCCCTCTGCTCCATCCTCATCTAGCGTGCATCAATGTGCTCCCGCAACAACCAACATTCCTCTTAGAAAGTCTTTCCTTTATTTAGGAGCCTCATACAACCTCCTTGGCTTCTTCGAGTCGAAGACGCATCAGATGCGTGTGTGTTCAATTACTTTGTAATGTGATCGGCAGGTTGCTGGCCCTCTTACGTCATTCGGGTCCCTCTCCTTGTGGTTCAGTGTTTTACGAGCTGATAAAACTTGCACTGCCATCTTGCATTTGTCATGCTCACTAAGAGTGGAGCATGCTAGAAAAATGAATACAGCAAACACTCCATTTCGTGCTTGTGTCAGCAGTGATTTATTTTACCAGCTCACAGGTCAGCGTTTGCTACTGTATTTTCAGTATGGGTGGTGTTTTGCATTTCCCATGTCTGCAGAAATGATGCTCTTATTTCGCTCATCCCTCCTGGTAAAGAGGTGGTGTGGGTTTATGAATGTTGATATTTCTGTTGGCGGTTATAACTCACCGGGTGGGCAAGTGGGTAAGCCACAAACTTTGCAGTGGATTGTCTGGTCCACGTTCATATTTTGGTCAAAGTGTATATGTTGTTGGCCAGTTGTAGTGGCTGGAGGCTGTCCATGTTTGGACAGCCCCTGCCAGTTTCAACGATGCAGATCCTTACCATCGGTGGTCTTGGAGGGGGCAATTACAGCTCAAACCATGGATAAAAGGAGGACTTTTGCAGCCATTCATCAGATTGTTGTTGGAGCAAAGACCCTACGAAGATTATCTCATTGAAGACCTGGAACTCATCCTTGCAACCATCCAGCATGGTCTTCAACTGTCCCGGCGAAGCCCTGCTCCTTTGCTGATCTGCAGAAGGCCACCTTGGTTGCTTCGTCCCCAGGGCCAGTTGGAGTAACTGGATAACTGGTCTCAACCCCTGCTTGAGCATCCTGCCCTTGGAAGCCTTCAGAGGTGTCACAAAACCATCTTGTGGGCTGACTAGCTTCCTTGAGGGCTACCTAAGTGCATCAGTTGATGTCCCAATATTTACTTGGGACATCATAGAGCAGTTTTGCCATGGGTGGAAATGTAAACACATTCCCCATACAGCTCAGTCAAAAAATGATGTTCCGCTCAAAAACCAATTGCCAGAGTCCTTTGGGCACTCAAATGCCTCAAAAAAAGCCATAAATCCAACTTAGTGGCTTCCAAGGTTCGGCAAGAAAAATTGAGTGACTTGGCCCCCTCCCTTCTTGGAAGATAATGGCCCCAGTGCTTCTCCGTCTGCATGGTCCTTCCAGCCTTCCGTCTGCTTCCTGTCTTCGTCTGCCAACTCCGGCACAGCTAATCGCCTGCCCTGCCTTCCGAAGTCAGCCCTTTTATCCTTTTCTGAGCATAAGCTGTCAAGTCCCTTTACTAGCATAATATCTAAAAGAAGAAAAACGCTGTTTAGACCACTGGCTCAAAAGGTATTCAGCTCACTGGCCCAGTATCAGTTTTGAGCATCTTTTCAGGGAAGTAAAAAGCTTGTATATGTTGATAGCAAGACCAATGTGGACTGCTGAAACCTTTCACCTAGTTACACTAGCTGCTGCCTTTATCGGATGGCAGGTACAGTCTTTATAGGAATTGTTGTAGTTCTTGTAGTCCTTTCAATTATTGCTATTTCGGTGTTATTTTCTATAACCGAGGAACTTTGAACACTTCCCAGAAAGCCGGGACCACAGTCAGTGACTCGGTTTACACAATGTACCCGCAAATGCCACAATAATGATAAAGTCTGGCTTGGAGCCCAGAAATCTAAACCAACGTTATTTTCTACATTGTGAATCCAACGTATTGCCTGAATACATCAAATGCATTACATTAGGGGTCCATGTGAATGACTACATGGCTAGGGATTACGCTCAGACAGAACCCGAAGCATGGTTAAAACTAAAAATAGATAACAGGACTAGCATCTTTGTTTTCACCATGAGGGACCACTTCTGCTATTTGTTAGCAGTGTCCATTGCTGATCACCGTCTGCATCGTGTCCTGGGGTACTCTGAGGTCAACAACCTGGTGGTCTTTTCTTCATCATGCCAGGGTCTTCCAGCCGTCCAGTGTAAGGAACAGTCTTCGCCAGAGAGCTCAACCACCAACTACATGCAAACACGAAAGTGACCTCTGCACCAGATGTCCCTAGACCTCACACAATGGAACTAAAACACTGACCACGGGGTCCCAGCAACTGCAAGAGCGGCTGAAGTGGTCCCTCAGTTAAATGAGTGCAGGGGAGGAGTAAACATACCTGTTCCTACCCCAACTCCGAAGCGTTCTAGAGGAAGCAAGTCCTTGCCTGACCGTGATCAGTGGAGTCCTGGTGAAGGATCCACCTCTGGGCTTCCCCCAAGGTGATTGGATTGGAAGAGGGACTCCTAAAAACTTTACTCCTACTGTTCTACAACTTTGAAATACTCAAAAACTTTCGGTTGGCTTTCTCAACACATGTTCAGACTACTTTAAAGGACGCAGCCTCCTGCAAGGAGTTCCATCAAGGCTAATGACTCTAAGGGCATTAAGTCCCATCCCTACTAGAATAAGAAGGACCATTTGTAAAACCTTATATGGTTGTGCAGTGTCATTTAACCTTTCGCTTTTATATATTAAATCTCTGAATTGGTTATTACTTACCTTGTTCTTTATTCGCTTGCTTTGCTACATTACATTGTTGTAAAACGGATCTAACTGTATTCAAAAGTAAAGTGTTGGTGCTCCGTAGCCAGAGTACCCCAAACGTAAATGTGTATATACTATTAGTGTATGATTAGTATAATGCCTAACTGTGGTTTTAATAGCTAAGAATTGTCCAAGGTCTACGTAAATAACTATATATTTGTATATATTTCAGTATATTTGTATACATTCCATCTACATTGTACTGTTATGAGTGCTATGTGTGTGCTTAACTGAACCCTTCACCACTCTGAAACTGTCTAAGCCTTACTGCTCAGTCAAGCTACAGAGATGGAGTTTGGCTAAACATTAGCGACATTCTGATCATCAGAATAGGTTGGACTCTAAGAAATTGTCCACAGGACAGATTCAGAAAATCCAACCTGACACTATGCAAGGGAATCTTCCCCACGCCTTACCCAGACATAGATTTCTGCTGTCGATGGTAGCAACCAGCCCTTTGGCCAAGACCACCATCAATCGAGGAGACTGGCAGAACACTGAGTCACAGTAGGGTGGCGAACTTTAAATTGGTTTCCATTATATTCTTCAGTAAACCCAATTTAATATTTCTTCTACCACGTGTACCACAATTGAAAGTGGGGACCATGGCTTTTTGTAGCCATGTAGGGCCGCACGCCTAGCAAATGGCATGCTATCCAGATCAACATAGGACGGTGACCAAGCACTCTGGGGTGTTAAGAGGATACTGTTGCCATTCTTAGATTCTAAAAGCAAACAAATGCATACATTTTGAGAAGTCTAACAAAGTACTAGGACTGGAAACAATGTATTGTGGGATAAAGGGAACAAATAGGTACTGTATGGTAGCCACATCCGACATCCACATTTTTAGGACAAGGTTGTGTGGGCAACATGGTAGGAGGATATTATACAAAAGAAGGGGGATATTGGTACCAAACCCTGCTGTGGTTACAGTAAGGGTATGTCTGCACTGGCTAAATAGAAAGATTATCGCATGAGGAAAGTAAAGGGGATACCTATGGTGAAAGCCATTTTACGAGACAAAAGCTTAACATGGTTTATGGAAATGAAGGTAGAAATCTATCTGCCGAGTGGGGATTATTATTGATATTTACAACTAAGACATACCATGAGTACCCTGTGAGGGATCTGGAGTCTGCATCTCCAAACCACATTGATGCCAGTTTTGGCATCTTCAAAAGCTGTTCAAGCTGCTGCATGAGAAATGACAGATTCTTTGCTCATTGAAAATTAAGTGCCTCAGCACCTCAGAGTTTTAGCTCAAAGCCGATGCAGGAGCTCCTCATATGAGACTCATCCAATCTTCTAGTATCGCCATCTCTACACTGCTGCATGGTCACCAGGTTCTTCGAGCTGTAGGTCGATTCTATGTTGAAGCAGCCAAGTCTGATTGCTGTTTAAGGCCAGTCTCTGAACACCCAAAGCAGTGAAGTCTTCCAGTGCTGCTAACCAGACATTGCCTGCGATCTCGAGAACCATATCTAACAAATTCACCTGCCTGCCCTTGACAAAGCCGGCTTTACCTCAGTGTACAACCCCCTTTGTAACATGGTCGGAGCAGCACCATAACTTTAGCAGCGTCCCACAAGGCAAGCATATGTAGTGGTATAATACAAAAATTATAAGTTACTCACCATAGTGACTAACATACTCTTAGTCCTTCGTCCCTTTTCCTCCATAATGCATGGCCGTCCCTTCCAAGGGACGGGAGCCAACCTTTTTCACCAGAAAAAAACCTTCTTCCCCCTTTAAATTTAGAGGCGCGCGGACGTGAAGCCCTGGGAGCATGCATGCTCCTCAGACGGCCTTGGAGCAGCCCCTGTTGGTTTCCTGGGCCGATTAGCGGGAGGGTTGGCGGTAAGAAGAGGAGCCCCTGCCAAAAACCCCTCGAAGATTGGGTAGACTTGCCTCCTGAGGATCGAAAGGATGGTCGTCACTACTGTAGTGTGCCCAGGGCACGTGCCGTCTCCGCCTTGGCCTCTAGGGACTCATCTACCGATTTCCCAAAAAGATTGTCCCTGTCGAAGGGCATGTCCAAAACCCTGGTCTAGACCTCCTGTCAGAAGTTGGTGGCCTTGAGTCAGCCACGAGGGCGAAGGCAAACGTTGCCAATCATCGTCCGCGAAGTCCGTGGCCACCGTGATGGCGTGGTCCGACACCACCTCACCCTCTTGAAGAATCACTAAAGCCTCTGACCTCTGATTGTCGGGAAGTAAGTCCAGTAGAGGTGCAAGCTTGAACCACAGTTCCCGGTTGTAGCGTGCCACGATAGCGAGGGCCTTGGCGGCCTTGATGGTCGTCGCCACAGAGTAGATGACTCTCCGGCGCCATTGCATCCAACTTCTTCCCCTCATTGTTAGGCGGGGTGGATGCTGCAGAAGGTGTCGAGCCAGACTACTACTTCTTGGCTGCTCAGAAACCACTGAGTCCGGTGACGGTTAGGCCTGTAGAGTCTGGCACCCTGTACTACTTCTCTAGGCGGTCCCGCTTCGCTGGGGCTGTATAAGGGTTCTTCATAAGCATCAGTCCTTCATCCCAAATGTCATCCAGGAGCGGAATTGAAAGGATAGTCTTACTCTTCGCCTCGCAGAGCTGAGAAACACTACTTCTCCTCTAGCATGAGATGGAAAAGCTCAGATGCTCTGGAGATCATTGCATGGAACTATCCCTATGTCATCTGAGTGGTGACGAAGGGAGGTCCCCCATCCCGCCGTCGTTATCCGTGCCCGTTGTCACCATGTCCGACCCAGTCTCACCTGCACGGGGTGGCGAAGAAGGAGGCGAAAGGTGGCAAGGAGGCAGTGGGTGCCTCGTCCTCTTTGCTGGCGGTTCCCCCATCAGCGGGGCAGCAGACACCCGCGTCGCTTGGGGGGAGGGGGGGGCGCCGCTGGCATCCTCCTCTATCTAGGATACCAACGTATGAAGGGTAGGGAGAATGTCCATGGAAAGGTCTGTAGGTGGCAGCTGAGGATCAGGGATAGACAGCTGGGGCATAGGAGCAGGGCTACGGCCCTAGTCATCCTGAGGCACCTCGATGGTATCCTCGTCGTAGGTCACGACTCTGATGTCTTCATCGTCGCCATCGCCCTCCTGGAGGGTCTGAAGGTGAACAAGTTAATCCTCGTGGGCAGAGGCGATGTCCGTGCCCTATAGGACCTCCACGCCCCCCCCCCCACCCTGCCTTTGCATCCAGAGGGGACGGTCTTGGGGAGATGCATCCTCTCCTCCGGGGTCTTCTCAATGGGCTTAAACGAAGCCTCCCTCCTGGGAGGGAGGGAAACCCTGGCCATTGGAGAGGCACCATGCGGGTCCGCCCCTGTAGCCTTCAATAGGGACGCTACCACCACCTCGATGGAAGTTGCTGCCTTCGTCTTGTGTACCTGGGCCTTCATGGTCAGGCTGTTCCTTCATGGTTCACCCAGACACCGTTTCCTGCTTGGCCTTCTCCGTCGCGGGTAGGGCAGATGCCGTACCCCGTTTGGTCTACTCCTTGGTTGTCTCCAGGGCCACCTTCAGCTTGCCCGGGAGATCCGACTTGCGCCTTGTATGAAGATCTAGAGCATTGACTGGAGACCGATGCAGCCGGAGATGTCGAACGTGCTGCCCGTCGAGGAGCCTGCCGCAGCGGCGCTCCCGACGGTAACGGACTCGCAGTGCTTGGCTTTTTGTTGGACCCCCGCGGGAGGGGCGGCCTCAAAAGACTTAGAAGCCGGCTCAGCGTTCCCAGATCCGGGCGAGGCATGCTCCTGGCAACCACCCGGTGCAGAGGCCTTGGCCTGCAGCCACTCTTCCAGCCATCTATGCCAATACTTCAACGTGTGTTTCGAGAGTTCACGGCAAAACGCACAATCTTGCTCCTTATGCATTGGGTACAGGCAGTACAGGCATTGGGAATGTTCATCGTCCATGTAAACATTCTGGAGCAAAGCTTGGAAGGGGAATACTTCTTCTCGTCCGACATGATCCACACGGTGAAGGCCTGAAGACTCTTCTGGAAGCTTCCACGAAGAAATTTGACTCTTCTGGAAGCTTCCACAAAGAAATTCGACGAAATCCGCTCTTGAGGGGCGCTGAAGAATCCGAAAAAATGGGTCCCTGTTAATCGGACGGAAGATCGATGGAGCACATGGGCTCAATTGACCGAAAAATAGAGTAAATTCTACCAAAAAAGCAAAATACGCAGTAAAAGCTTGAGAGCTAAGCACGAGGACTCCCAACACTTGAACGCGCAGTCAAAATCTGAAGATGGCTGGCTTAGGTAGAGGGCAGTCATTGACTGGGGGCAGGATGACCCAGAGCTCAGTGAATGGTTGTTAGGGGAAAGGAGGTTCAGAAATTAAACAAACTGATTTTTCTTTTACCAAGGATTCCCAGCCTGACGACGTGTATATTCATGAGCATGTGAATCCATGCCAGAACTCATGCTGGAGAACACTGTATTATCAGTTAGGTGCACTCCATCATGTCAATAGAAATTGGCCATGTCAAACTTAACTTTGTTTGAAATCCATAATTGGTTGTTGTTTCATTAATGGTGAAACTACTTTATTAACATTTCTCCGTAATCTTTCAATTTTACCATTACATTTGTTGGTCCATCTCCATTTTTGCCTCCAAGTGAGATTGGAAAAGAAAAAGATGCTTTGAGGAAAAAGTTCAATTTGTTTTTCCAAGTCTTGTTTCAAAATTAAAGTAAAGGACATGCCACATACATTCCGCAAATCATTGCCTCCGCAATTAATTAGTATGATGTCTGGGTGCCCTGTACTTTTCAGAATGAACAATTTTGTATAAACTTGGAGCCAATGCATAACCCGCAATTCAAAACATTTAATTGTAAAATCTCTCAAACCAAAGACTGTGTTAATATTTCGTTTCTCACAAAAAGCCAGTAACCAAAACAGCCACACAGTTTTTTGAAACCAGCCATGATATGTGCAGTCTTTCTAGGTTTCCAGGAAAATTATTACTAGTTTGAATTTCTAGTACTTTCTATGAATAGGGTATGTATGATGTGTGAGTTGTGGTGTTTATAATTGGTTGTTACCGTTAGAATTCTGTGTTTGTCTGTGATAGGTTACACTCAAAATGTGTCTGCCATTTTTTTATTTTGGTTAGTAAATATAGTCGTCTTTTTGTGATTTTGGCAAGAATAAAAGCTATCATTTTATGCAGTTTTGTTCTTCTGATTGTAGCACTCTCTATGCACAATACTCTGTGTCCAACCCATCCTTTAACGGTTTTTGATCTTTATCCACCCTATCTAATCCCAATATTCTATATCTTAACTACTATGTATACTTTATTATCATCTACTTAAAATACTTCGTGGGGCAGTCATTTATTGTATTGACACCTTTTAAGAAGCTTTTTAATTCTGTAAGCCATCGCTACACAAAAAAGGGGATCGATTGTGTATTGAGGATCACGCCCTGCAAAAACAACGGCTGGGGTATTTACCCATGGCTATCTAGCACCCGCTCAGTGCGTGTCGTTGCTACCCGCAGGTAAAAGTGGCACCCTGTGTAGCCGCAGCTATATTGCAGCAAATGGCAAGTCATGTGTTTGTGGACGTGTGGTAGCCACGGCTACTAGAGATGCTGGCAATAGATAAAAAGGATTTCAGTTAGTTTGATTGTTTGTGATTGGTTATTTGAGTAGCTGTCTGATAGGTTGTGGTGAAAATGTGTCATCCATTTTAGTAGTTTTACTCTATACTCCTCATTTTGCGATATTCATTTTTGAAAGTATAAAAGCCACCATTTTCTGCAATGTTATCCTTTTGATTCCTGAACTGACATTGTGCATGTGAAAGTGTAAATAAATATTTACATATTTTAAGGTTTATTTGCAGTGTTGTGTGTGCTGGTTATATTAACCACTGCTATCAGATTGCGTTCATTATCATTTTTTTCATGTGCTCCGATTGTGTGGCAAGTATTCTTTAATGTATTTTTACCTTCACTAACATGGACCTACAAAATTACATCAATCAATGGCATTTATATGCAGGCATGTCGTTTTTGTATTCATTTTAGTGTGTTTGAACCTTTATTTGATTGCATTTGTTGTAATTTTAATGCAGTTCCAGCTATGCAGTATTCTTAGTTGTTTTTACTTTTCTGTGAGGTAGTACAATTGATGGTGTTTAAGTTCATTTTAGTCATTTTTGTATTTTCTTGTGGTTGCTTATTTTAGTTTAAAGAAAGTTGGAATCTTTGCATTTATTTTCTGTTTGGGTCTTTGTTTTATGCTAGGCAGGTGCAGACGTCTTCTCACTTGGACAGAAGCGACAAGCCACAGAATTTTCTGAGCAGGGATGGCTGGGAGGGTCGATGATGAATCTGCGGGAGAAGAATCCATAGAAAGATCATTACGGTGAGTAATTTCTTCTTCAATGGATTGCCTTTCTCCTGCAGATTTCTATCTTGATAGACTCTCCAAGCAGTTGGAACGACAGGAGGAGGGCTGAAGGTTTCAAACAAGTAGATTATGTAGAACTGCCCTACCAAGCCATGCACCAGCTCCCTGTGCAACATTCAAGGCATAGTGCTTGGTGAATGTATGCAAGGATGACCATGTGGCTGGCAGGCATATGTCGCTAGCAGGAAACCCTCTCTGGAGGGCTGAAAAGGCAGAAATCCCTCTGATTAAGTGAGCCGTGATGCCTGCTGGAAGCTCCCTGCCTGTCGATTGGTACCACTTGGAAAAACACAAAATAATTCAACGTGACAGGGTTTGTTTGGTAATGACAATACCTTTTTGAGACAAATATTCAGCCACGAACAACTGGTCTGACTTCCGAAACTCAGATGTGCAAGCAACATAGAATTTTAATGTGGCACAATAAATTGTGCATTTGGAAAAGTATTATTCTCGCGCTGCAGCGTGTGTGTGTGTGTGGTTCGCTCACAGCGCTGCCACCCTGACCGCGTGGTCCCTCGCAACACCCTATCGCGTGAGCCTCGCACCCCCCCCTCTCCAGCATCTTGCACCCACACGCCCCCTTACTCATTGGCTGCCCTGTTTTGCATTGTATTGCTTTGTGTTTTGCTGCATTCTTTTTCTTCTACATTTATATTTGTCGACTGCTCTGTTCTTTTGTATATTGTTCTGTATTCTGCTGTGCTCCACCCTCCTCTAGGTTCTCTTTTTATTGACTGCTCTGTTCCTGATGCCCTGATAACCTGATTTGCTTACAGGACTGCCTTGTTTTCTGCCTGCTCTTCTATCTGAGCTCTTATCTACTTAGCCAATCGTCCACTACTATCTTGTCCCTTTCTGTTTCATCTGCTTGGACACCTCCTTGTGTCCTCCCCTATTGTCTCCCCACCACCTTTACCCTCCACCCCCTCTTACTCTCTCCTCTTCCCCCACCCACGCTCTCTGTTTCTCCAATCTTTTCAAACTGCTTCTCTATTGACTATCCTGCTCTCCTCACTAAGTCTGGTAGGAAGAAGTTCAAAAAGGATATCCTGGTCCCCAACCAGGCCTCCCTATCGCTGACACCTATACCAGTGCTTCCTCCAGACAGACCCTCACTGACATCCTCTGTCGTTCCCTCGCAAGACATATGGACTCTTCATAAGGTCTCTGTGCTCTCACCTTTCTCTTCTTCTCACATTAATGGTGGCACCCGGTAGGAGGCCCGTCTGGCCCCCTTCCACTCCTCCAAGGTCATCATTAATGTTTACCTGAATGGCACCTTCTTGGTCCAAGGCCCCCAGTCCAACCTTCTCCTCTTTGATAGACGCTTCCAGCGCCTCATCAACTGCCTTTTTTCTTCTGCTGTCCCTTCTTCAGTTTCCTTGACTCCCCCCTCCGCCTCCTCCTTGGCTACCTTGCCCTCTCCTCCTTCCTCTTCTGCCCCCCCCCCCTCGGGCTCCTTCTACACCTCCGCAGCACGTTTCTGTGATTTGTACCCCTCCCCGGAAGTCTTTCAAGGGTGGCAACTTTCTCCATATTGCCACTCTCAAGACTCGCTCAGCTGCCAAACACTCCTCTGACATCTACCACCTCCTGGAAGAACTTATTATCAATGTCCTCGGTCTCACTGAGAGATGGTTCATGGGCAGCTCTGTCACGAGCTTTTACACGCTCCTCCCTGATAGCTGCAAGATCCTCTCCGCGCCCAAATCCAACCGTTCCGGAGGGGGTGTAGCCTTGATCTTTCCGGAGTGGATTCCTTCCTCTGTCATTTCTATGCAGGCCTACTCCTCTTTCGGATGCCTTGTCTGCAGGCTCTCTCTATCCTGGCCACTTTTACTGTGGCTACCTATCTGGTATTACCCAAATTGTTCGTTTACAATTGTTCGAATGAACAATTGACCGAATTTAAAGGGTCACAATTGACCTTTTCACAATTGACAGAATTATATATATATATATATATATATATATATATATATATATATATATATAGGTTTTGGGGGGTTTGGCGTTGGGTGGGGGGTTGTGTTTCCCCCCACATATATGGTTCAATTGACCTTCACAATTCGGTCAATTGTGAAAAGGTCAAATTCGAGCAGTTGTAAAACGAACAACCTACTATCTATCGGCCACCTGGTCAGATCACCTCCTTCCTCTGAGTGGGCAGACCTCTCCTCCTCCCTCCTGGCCTCGACCACAGAACTTCTCCTTCTTGGAGAATAACATCCACCTGGATGCTTCCTGTCCCTCATTCAGGACTCTTTCGCAACCTCTGTGACTCTCTTTCTATTATCCCCTCTGGCCTGACTCACTCTGCAGGGAACACTCTATGTTCTGATCTCCTCAGACCTTCCTCTCTCAATCCCCCTCACCACTCCTCTCCTCTGGAGTGATCACTTTCTCCTTTGCTCCCATCTCTCCCACTCTACCCCTCAGGCCAAGCCAACTACAGCACTGCCACCTACCTTCTCGGTCATCTGACCCATGAAGCGTGCGTCAGTTGAGGCTTTCGCCACCACTTTGCCTCCCCTTCCTCCTCATCTGGCTGACTCACATCCTGATACAGCCCTTTCCAAGCTCCACGCTTCTATCTCTGATACTCTTGATGTTCTTGCCCCCGTCATGCGGATTCGCTTGAAGCCCAAAGCCAAGTGCAACTCCTGGTATGACTGACCTCGTCACCTTTAAACGCAAGTGCAGGGTGGCTGAGAGGAAATGGCTAGCTTCTTGCGCATGCTCCCACAAACTGGCCTGTCGCCTGCTGCAAAGGCAATACCGGCACTCTGCCCTCACTACTAAGAGAGCCCACATCCAAGCCTGCGTCTCTGCGGCATCTAACAACTCCGCCGAACTCTTTAAATCTGCAAGGAGCTGGCCAATTCTGAAGCAGTCTCTACCTCTACTGTCCACTCCCAGGCACTCTGCACAGCCCAGGGTTCTCAATGCATCGCTAAAACCCAGGACATACTGTCCACCCTCTCTTCCTCTACTCCTCCCTCTACTCTCTCCTCGACCTCCGGCCTTCCTGTGGCCACCTCCCCTCCCTCTTTCTCTTCCTTTCCTCTGTTCTCCCCAGACAAGGATTCTAGACAAGTCCAATCTATGAAAGTCTCGTCAAAACAGGTTCTTTCCTTTTCTTCCAAAACCATCAAAGACCACATTGACACCCACACTCCTGCCCGGGCTGACTTCAGCAACCATTCCTTAGTCACTGGAGCCTTCCCTTCCTCCCTTGTGCACACTCTTCTCAAGAAAACCTCAGCCGACCCCTCCTGCCCGGATGACTATCGCCCGATCGCCATCATTCCTTTGCTTGGCAAACTCCTGGAAAAGCTGGCTGTCTCCCAGCTTAATCGTCACACTGAATCTATTGATGGTCTCCATGACCATCAGTCTGGCTTCAGAGCAGCCATAAGCACAGAAACTGCTCTCCTGAACATCCGTGAAGACCTGCTCTCTAACCTTGATTCTAATCTCCCCCCTGTCCTCATCTTACTCAATCTCCCTTATGCCTTTGACACAGTCAACCATGCCATGCCTCTCAATTGTTTCCGTGAAAACCTGGGTATCACCAATCAGGCCCTGGCCTGCCCGACCTCATTCCTCTCCGATTGACCCTCCCAGGTCCAACTTGGGTCCTTCCTTTCCTCGATCTCACTCTCTACCTATGGTGTTCCCCAGGGGTCTAACCTCTCTACCTGGCTGTTCAACGAATACCTGGGACCTCTCGCCCACCGCATTGCCGCTCTCTGCTCCAACATTCAGTGCTATATGGATGACACTCAGCTCGTTTTCAGGCTCCCCTCTGCCACCTCTTCTCCTCTCATTTCTGACTGTCTGCTATCCAGGAGTGGTGTGCCGCCAACCATCTCTGCCTTAATGCCAGTAAGATGGAGATTCTCCTCATCGGCACAACTGCACCCTCCTTTCCTGTCACTCTCTGGCTGGCCTTCCTTGGCCGCCCTCTTGCTCCCACCTGTGAGGCTAAGAACCTCAGGTTCATCTTTGACTCCACACTCTCCTTTTCTCCTCACATCTCTGACGTCTCTAAGAAGTAAAACTACCAACTGCACCTCCTCCGAGGTATTCTTCCTTTCCTCTCCTTCCCCCAGAAGCTCGCTGTCTCCAGAGCTCTGGTTCTCTCTAGGCTGGACTACTGCAACATCCTTTTTCTAAATTTGCCTGCTTCTACTCCACGTCCTCTGCAACTCATCCAGAACAGGACTGCAAGCCTTGTCCTTGGCCTCAAGCCCAGGGATCGTATCTCTCCAGCACTGCAATCTCTGCATTGGCTCCCAGTGGCTGCAAGGATTAAGTTCAGGACCCTCTGCATTATCCACAAGGCCTTCTGGAGCCTGGGTCCTCAATACCTCCAACTCTCTCTTCGTAAATACCTTCCTACTCAAGCTCTTCGCTACGCCACCTCCAACTCCCTCGGGGTGAGTTGCTTCTCCAAGCACCGAGTTAGTGGTAGTTCTCTTTCTTCGGCTGGGGCCTCCCTCTGGAACAGCTGCTCTGAAACTTGAGGAGAACCATCTCAGGTTCTGGAAGCACCTCAAGACCTTCCTCTTTGCTTCTGCCTTCTCTCTTCGCCTCCCCTGCTGATTTCCTGTCTGATACTGCACTGGTCATCTGACTACCCTCTTATTTCGGGCCCAGTTCCCTGCCCACCCAGTTGCACACCGGCACTGCCTCCCAGCAGCTCTTGCACTTGGGTCTGAATCTGAAACCCTACAGTCGCCCTACTTGCACTTTTGTACACCGTTTGTCTGCACTTACCGTTGCACCTGTCACCTGCTGGCCACACTTCTTGTTATTGTTTTGATCCCATGTACAGCACCGCACCCCCTCCTCTTCCCCTGGCACTTTACCCCTCACCCTCCCCTGCACTTTCGCAATCTCAATGTCACTTGGCCTAGTAAGATCGTCGTCTCTGTCCTCCCTCTGTTCGCCCTTCCTTGCCTCGTCGCACCTTGAAACATGTGTATAGGCGCCTTACAAATGCCATTTCATATAACGCTCCCCTGGGGACAAGGCGAAGGAACCGCTCTTCATATTTGACTGATGTGGAGGAGGGTAAAAGACCGGCAAATCAATAGACGGTCAAGTCAAACTCTGAAACCACTTTAGGAAGGAATCCAAGCCTGACTTTGAGGGAGACTTTCTCACGAAAGAACCTCAGAAAAAGAGGTTTGCAGCACAAAGCTTGCAGCTCGCCAACTCTCTGGGCACATGTGATTGCAACCAAGAAGGCCATTTTAAGGAATAACAGCCTTAAACATGAACGCATAGGCACAAACTGAGCCGCCATCAAGTAGGTCAAAACCAGATTAAGATCCCAATCTGGGACAACAAAAGGGGTTGGCGGAAACTTATTGAGGAGGTCCTTCAGGTATTTGGTCATGACCGGAATAGTAAAGAAGGAACCTTGGTCTGTGCACCTCTTTAACACAGACGGGGTCGTCAAATACTGGTTGACTGTGGTAACCTGAAGGCCTGACGAGGACAGTGTGATGCTGGAAATGCTTCTGAGGGACAGGGCCTCTGAATCCTTGTCCTATTACTGTTTATACCGTGTGTTCTGTTATGTTTTCTGCCCAGGAGTCCATGTGGGACTCCTGGCAGTGCAGCTCTCTCTTTTGGTTTGGTGAACAGACCCATGGGATACCCTTATGGCACCCATGGGTAGGGGTACAACCCTGTGCCCCTAGTGTATGTTTTTTGGGCACCTGTGGGTGGCCCACAGAGCAGGGTATGGGCTGGTGGCAGCTCCATGCTGAATTTGACAGGTGCTCTGGGTGTCCTCCATTTTGGGATACCCAGGCCCTGCCATTGGGATCAGTTGATTCCTGATAGAAAACAAGATGGCCCCTGTGGCCTCTTGCTTTCTATTGCCTGTTGTCTTGTTTTTCCCAAAGTCCTGGGAAGCCCTGACTCTGTCCCTTCCCCCTGACTGGCTGTTGGGTGGAAGGTCCATATATGGTGTTGTTGTGAAGGCCCAGCTAGACTGACTGGGGCCTTCCCATTGACTGTATGGTGTGGGTACCTCCTGTGGGTGGGACCTGGGTGGATGGAGTGGGTGACCAATATACACTCCTTGTTGTGGTTGTCTGGTTTCTGGCATGTGAGACAAAGACTGAGACAGCCCTGCCCGAAACTGGCCTGAATGCAGTTTGTAGTGTTGAATGGCTGGGTACTTGCCCCAATCCACATTCCTTGTTGTGAGTGTCTGAAAGGGAGGAGTGTGGCCTGAATGCACTGTGTGCCTGATTGGCTGGCTGACTGCATGAATGCCCTGCAGTATGATTGGCTGCTGAGTGTGTGCCAGCAGCGTGGATGAGAGAGAGGATAGTATATCTGGGTACCTCTCACCACTGGAAATTGTTCAGAAGCGTTCAGAAGCTGAGTCTCCACTCAAGAGTAACTGGAACTGCTGATCCTCGACGTCCAGCTGGAAGAAGAAGACTTGCCGTGGCATTTGCTTCGACCGATCCGAAGGCTGACGAATTCGTCGAGGGCTGACCCGAGAGAGGACCTGGTAAGGCGCCCTCTTCCCGTGCTCCGAGGGACCATCGAGCACCGCTGAATCTTCGCCGAAGCGCCCTGGAAGTCAGACCCTCGAAAGGCTGCCGACCCGAGACGGGACCACCGAGGAGATCGAAGTGAAGCACCCGGACATCGACGCCGTCGAAGTCCATTGCCGTCGACCAGGGTTCGCAGGTTTGTGTAACCGCTGGAGGCCCGTCGAAGTTGTGTTGCCCAGCCGTGGGAACCACTTGACGCCGTGCCGCCGACGACCGGAGCCGTCCGCTCCTTTGCCTAAGAACATTCAATCGAAGGACTCTCTCGACCACTTCGTCGACCGCTTATCCTGCCGGAGAAAGTCGAGGACGACCAACGCGCCGAGGAGAAACCTGCCGGTGGGTTTCCCGCCACCCGACGACCTCAAAGACTCGGACGACTCGACGCCCTTGCTGGGCTCCCGTCTCTACAATCTTTGCGGTCCAGAACTATTGTCATCGAGGTGCCCCGCACACCTCCGCCTTGCAGGACGCCGACGCCCGACGCCGACCGCTCGGACGAAGCTGCCGCCCCTTCGACATCGTTCTACCTCGTTTGTCGACGGACGTTCGACGCCCCGTGCCTCCCGCTTGAAAGGGAAGGCATTCAAGAAGGGCCGTTGATTCCCCGTCGCCGAACAGCGAGTCCCTCGAAGTTTGTCGACGCCTTTTCGAGGAACTCGACTCCACTAGGTACATTGGGGGGGTAAAAACATTATAGGAGAGAATAAGACTTGCAGAGCAATATATGGACTGGGCGTGTGTTATATCTTTCTTTACAGGTTGCCCAGGTGGGGGGATCTCCACACAGAACTGTGCCTAGGGGTAGGGGTCAGTATTCTGCCTATTGCTCAACCATCTTATTTTCTCTCCTCTCTCTATTGCTGGTTTCCCTCTATTGGTCTGTGTGACATTGTACAGTATTGTTCATGCACTTCAATGAGATCTAGGGTGGTACCACTTTAGGATTGTAAATATTTGCTATTGTAGATTTTGCCAGAGTACAAAATGAGTTACTATGATAAATGTACATAACCTTAACTATTGATTATATAAAGACTGTGTTCTAACCAATACAGAGTGTGGATATTCCTTTGTGGGGGCTTTGGGATACACTGTACTTAAGAACCAGCCTGCATCACCTCCTGAGAAGCTAGGCCTTGATTGCTCGACCATTGCTACCGAATAGAGAATCTTGGCTGGGGTCTCCTGTGCCTCTCCTCCACCATATAGGGAGTGGGAGTACAGACACCCCCCACCGGTCGTTGAGGCCCGTTCTCTCACAGACAGTGACAGCAGGAACTCCACCACTGTGATGGTGGTGGGGCAGGAGATAGGGTCAATCTTGTGTTCCCTGCGCCACGCATCAAATCTTTCCTGCATGCGTACATAGAGGTTGTAGAAGGCCTGCGTGCAGCCACCAACACCTCAAGTATCTCCTCTTACAGTTCCCAGTCATCATATCTCATCCTCTCAAGTGCCACGCATGTAGGTTGAGGGAATCAGGGTCGGGTGGAGCACCCGATCCTCCGACTGGTTCTGGAGATCCAAACGCCAAGGCAATCAGTGAGGCAGACAGATGGTCAGATCCAAGAGATCTAAGTACCACGTTGTCCTCGCCCAATCTGGGGCGATCAAGATCATGACCGCTCGTTATCTCTTCAACCTCCTGAGAACCCAAGGGATGACGGGAATTGGGGGCCTGGGGGGTGTATTGGAGAGGGAACGTCCAATCCACCAGAAACGCATCCTCCAGTGCGCTGTTCGTTGGGAATTCCCTCAAGCAAAACTGTTCGCACTTCCTGTTGGATTCCATGGGGAACAGTTCCAATGCTGGGTTAACCAAGAGAGCGACAACCTCCTCGTGGACTTCCTGGCAAACTTCCCAGTCATATGAGACAGTGCTCTGCCTGCTCAGAGCATCCACCAAGGTGTTCTCCGTCTCGGCCAGATGAACTGCTGAGACAAAGATTTGGTTCTCCCGTAACCAGAACCACAGCTGTATCGCCTCTACGCAGAGGGGGCGGGAGTAGACACCAGTTGTTGAGGTAGTGCATGGCCACTGTGTTGTTCATCAGGATGAGAACATGCTTCCCTCTGAGAGAAGGGGCAAAAGCCCCTAGGGCTAACTTGATGGCCCGCAACTCCAGCCTGTTGATGTGCCACCTGGCTTCTGATGGAGACCAGAGGCAGCTCACCTGCAAACCTTTGAAGTGGGCCCGTGAACCCTTCAGAGACGCATACATGACCACTCAGGCCTGAGGCCAAAAGGGTTCCCCAGCTATGAGTTAGACAACCTGGCTGGACACATAGGTGATCCGCGAGTGCTCCCAGATACTCAGACCACTGGTCCCCCCAGAGACACTGAAGGATCTCATGCGCAGCCCGGCCTCTTGCACTAGAAAAATACAGGAGGCCATGAGACCCAAAAGGTGGAGGAAGGAAGTCGCTGGAAGGGTGGGGTGGTTCTAAAAAAAATGCACCATCTGGGCTACGTTGCCAACTCTCTTTCGGGAAGAAAAGCCTTCCTACCAGAGTGTCTAGGACTGCTCTGATGAATTGGAGCCGCTGAACAGGTGTCAATGGGACTTGAAGTTGAGAGAGAAGCCCAGCCGGTGCAGTAGTAGGCAGGTGTCTTCCAGATGAGACCAAACCTGACCTGCCGACTTCCCCAGATAAGCCAGTCGTCCTGGTACGGGAATACATGGAACCCGGATCTCCTGAGGTGAGCCGCAACTAACGCCATTAGCTCGTTGAAGACCCTTGGAGCGGAGGTCAACCCAAAGGGCAGAACCTTAAACTGCTAGTGCTAGTCCCCTATGAGGAACCTTAGGAAATACCTGTGCTTTTGGTGTATTGGCATATGAGAATAAGTGTCTTGCAGGTCTATACACTAGCCAGTCCTAAAATACGAGAGCGTGGAGAATTTCTCTCAACATCACCATCCTGAATTTGTCTTTCCTCAGGAACTTTAGAGCCCTGAGGTCCAGAATGGGGCGCAGGCCTCCTCCCTTCTTGAGTACCAGGAAATACCAGCCTGATCCTCTCTATTCGGGAGGTACCACTTCCACAGCACCCTTCGACAACAGGGCTCTAAGTTCTTCCTGGAGCTCCTGTCCCGGTTGGATTGGGGGCAGTGCAGCGGAGCAGCCAGGCTTATCTCAAAAGTATATGAGCAGTAGCAGAGATTACACAAAGGGACCACAATTACTGTGACTCAAGCAAACACTGACTCAAGGTTTCAGGTAGAAAAATAGAAGTACATTTATTTTTAAACCAGTCGTTATAAACACAACACTTCTATTAAACTTAAACAAAAACCACACGTTAAATATACTACAACTAACCAATTCACTTTGTACAGTATGGTTCAAGGTAAGTACCCTGTGTTTGAATGAACCAGTGTTATGTACAAAACACGTTACCGCGAATACGATTGCGATCACTTTTTGACAGTTCTGTCTACTAAATAAACACGTATCCGTGACATGAAATGCTACCAGGGCAAAAACACACTTAGCACTTGAGATATTCAGAGGGAGTTGGAGGCAAAAATCACAGGCAATATTTAGTTTAGGCAGACATAATCGAGAAACACTCAGACAAGAGTTCAGAAGTCAAAGGGCCGGAGCCAGGGTCAAGTGACACCGGGGCTTGTTGCCGAAGATCACAGTCAGATAGTTCACGATTCAACGTAGCCAAGAGTAGTTGCACGGGGTAGTTGCAGCAGCTATCATGCGGGGTAGTTGCAGCAGCCGTCGTTCTCTCCGCTTCTCTTCTGTTCCTTGTAGTTCCAGTGGCGACTCTCTGACGTCTAGCCCAAGATGCCTGCCTTTTATTCGAAAAAAACCCATTCACACAGCCTGGCTGTCAATAACCCAGCAGGGGCATTGTCCAGTCCGGACAACTACCCTGGCCAATCATGACAAAGTGTGACTTGGGTTTCCTAGGATACCCTGTGCAGGGGGTGACTGCACCGCTCCCTCACATTCAGCCCACCTAGACACCCAGGCGCCTTGAGGAGGGCTTCTGAGCAGAAGCCCGCCAAAAGACAGTGAACAAAGAAGGCAAACCTAGTTTGCCGCGCAAAGTAAAACACAAGAAGGACTTTAACAAAAAGAAATGGCGAATAAACCCAACCGGAGCCAAAAGAAAGACGATTTGGTCAAGCGGGTTTTATGTTCGAGGCTAATATAATAGCCAAGAACAATACCACGGGTATCTAATATAATCACGGTAGAAAAGTTAGGGTAGATACCACTGCCACCAGCCAAGTCTAAATGTTAAAAGAGCAAAACAATGCTCTAGGAGGTACAGATAAAAAGGGATACAAATTAACCCTTTCCAGTACTCCATGAAAGATGGGGTGTACTGGATCTGTGGTAGATTGACCAAGTAAAGTTAATGGTAACTTTACCCTTTTCTGGGGGACAGTAGTCACCTCAGAAATGTAGTCGGTGGAAAGTTTCAAAGACAACCCTGTGCCACGGCACTGAAGGTGCTGTGTGACACACACAAAGAAGGGGGCTACTGAAGTGGTGTACTCCAGAGCCCACAATCCCAAAAACATGTAAAAACACATAGCAAAATACAAGTAATAGTGGTGAAAAGCTCACACTCTTACCAAGTGGAAAAGAAAACTCCAGAGATCCAGCAAAGCTGCTGAGGGACTCACTAGGTAAGGAAAATTAGCTATGAAATGAGAATTCTCCCTAACAGGGGGTCTCTCCGGTGGTCTTCTTAGAAATGGCAAAACACCACACCAAATCAATTGCAGGGCCCAGGCATCAGAAGTCATCTCCTGCCACTGGGGCCAATGCCATGCAAAGTGTCCACCAACCAGTGCATTGTGGGAGGGGAAATCAAAGCGGCTTAGAGGGCACCCCCGCTGCTGTTGCTGGCCTCTAAATGCCCCTCTGCCCCTTCCGGGATGCCAGAAACGCATCTGCCTCTGCCTGGCTTGCGGTAGCAGCGCTTTCTTGCGGTAGGGGGCCTAACGCCTATAGCCCCAGCGACTGGAGGGAAAGCTGAAGGCAGGCTTGGCTGGCTGCACCGCTAGGCCCAGTGATTTAGCAGCCAACTTGGATTCTTTAAACTTCTCTAAGGATTTGTCAGCTTTCTCACCGAAAAGAAGGTCTCTGAGCATTTCCAGCAGCCTGTTCTGAACATTCAGAGAGAAGCCAGATGTTTTCAGGTAGACCTGCCGCCTCATTACCCCTGCTGAACCCATTTATCGACCAACGCTGTCCGCTACACCCATGCCTGTTTGCAATGACTGCTTGGCTACCTCCTTCCCATTTCCCACCAGCTGTAAAAATCGGTCGTGCATGGCACAGTCAGGGATGTATTCAGCAGCATGTTCCACAGCTTTCCGTAAGCAGAAGGAGTATTTTGCATATCCGTAGGATATGTTTGTGGCTTTGAGTGTCGTGCCGCCAGAGGTGAACACCTTTCTGGCCAATGCATCCAATTTATTTTCCTCTGTCCGGAGGGAGATTGGAAGTGGATGCTGCTGGTCTGGTGGAAATAGTGGCAGCCTGTATAACCAGATTTTCCGGGGAAGTGTGTGTGGCGAGGAAAGAAGGATCTCCTCTTGCCAGCCTATACTTCCCTGTAAAACTGGCGTTTACATGGGGAACAGTGCAAGAGTGCTGACATGAGGATAAAGGGTCCGCAATGGCTGGGTTAAATGGCATGTTCTGCTCAACTGTGGGACCTTCGTCTAAGATATCGGTGAGCTCATATCCTTGAAGAGGTGTGGTAGACTTATTCAACTCAAGTGTGTCAATGTCATGATCTCTGCTTCCAAAAGGTTAGGGTTTTCCCAACTCCCTTGGAAGCAGATCCATAACCCAGGTTCCGAGGGCCAACCAGTCCCAATTGGGACCTTTTAGACCCAGTCCTGGCGCCAGTGGCACAAGGCTCATAGATATGCCCAGTCCCAGCGCTGGAAGCGTCGGGCTCATAATGCTTGGGTGGACTTACCTGCAGCAGACCATGCTGCTTACTTGCCTGCCAGTTGAGCCTCTGATCCTCTTTTGTTTGGAACTACTTTTCCTGTTGGGTGGGGCAGGAGCCACTCCCTAGATTCAGAACACTGGAACTCTTCTGGAAAGCAGGAACTCTTTTCTTACCTAGGCGTGGCTGTGGAAGGAGACACCTAAGCACTACTGGAAGCTATTTAAACCACACCCGGTGGATGAATCTTGCTTTGCGTTATTCTGCATCCTCTGCAGCAGAACGCTCATCGTGTCTTCTGCATCGGATCCTGAGCCTAAGGAAAAAGGCTTACCATCCTGAATCCAGTCTTCAGCAACACCTATAAAGACAAGAAAGAACAGGTTAGCATTCCGGCATCTGAAAGACAAAGGCTTACCTACTCTTCGTGCGCTCCGGAGGTCTTCACACTGCATTCCGGCATCTGAAAGACAAAGGCTTACCAACTCTTCGCACGCTCCGGAGGCCTTCGGCGCTGCATCCTGCATCTGAAAGACAAAACAAGGTGCGTTTAACGACATTGGGGAACTTTAATACTCACGTGCCATTACTCCTTTCCACATCTAACCCAGTGGGTATTCCGGCACCCTGCAGCCGCTCCGAACTCGTACCTGCAAAACAAAAGACAGTTAGAGCGCATCGTGAAGCAGGCAACAAGCGCTTACTTACGTGCTTCCAGGCGCTTCTATTCATCACACGGCCTCCATCTTCAACTCACTTCAGCCCGTCATCCGCCATCGCCGGAACCTGCAAAACAAGAGACATCATTACTAAAGACTTTAAAGACAATAGAATTACTCGAAAACTTACCGTTCGTGCAGTAAACGACGGACAGCAGTCCTCTGAAGTCAAGAGGCCTGCGCTACCGATCCAGTGAAGAAACTGGTTACAGCACCCTGCCCCAAGGCAGATGGAGAGCTCGGCATTCACTTACCTAAGGTGAGAGCGTTAACCTTTGGGGGTCTACTGGAGAGCAAAAAAGGAAAGAGATAGGGACACCCCAATAACCCCAGTTCATTAATCCCATATTTTCTATCTGCAGACATCTTACTCTTGAAGTCAGGCATACAGTGCACAGAGGTCCAGCCCAAAGAGCCAACCGGGTGCTACACATCACCTTTGAAAATACAGTAGTCGCCCAGTCAAGACCGGCGCCTCTGCGAGAATCAGGTGAGCGTTACAGTCAACAACCCTGTCAACCAGAGCCCTGAACTTGGAATTAGCATGAGTATATGGCTGGCTTTGCTGCAACTCAAGGTCTGGGGAAGTATGTAGGCCACTAGCGTCCTGTAGACCTTGAGCCAGGACAAATAAATCTGCATAGTTATCGAATAGATGCAGCCAGCTCCCATCTAAACAGGGTTGGCTTAATCTGTGTCATCATCGATACCGAAAATGAACTGCACAGAGTCAAAGAACCCCCGATCTTGGCAACGATACAAACAAACCATCGCTGACAAGGGCTTGATCGCCGGCGGACTAGGTTTTGAAGCTATTTCCGGCTTTCGATGCGGATGGTTCTTTCGGTGCAGAGGGACACTCGGATGTCGATGGACGATGTGGGTCTCAGCCTTGCGAACGTCTGCTGATTTATGCCTAGTAGGCGTTACACCCAAAGGCGTTTGGCGTTGACTGAGTGGCTGCCTTGGGGTCGGGTGCACCGAGCACCACCAAAGGTTGGGTTTGCAAGCATACAAGTTTTAAAACTTTCCCACACTTCCAGAGTGGTGGGCCCCGCCGAGAGCTTACCTCATGCCGACGACGAGCTGGACTTCCGGCGATACGGTGGTGGTGGTGGTGCTGTTGCTTCTTCCACAAGGTATACTAGGAATGCCTCCTGTAATGGCACAATTTCTTTGTCTTTTTGCAATTTTTTTCTTTGCCCTTCTCAGGGGTGGGATCCTCAGTCTCGGCCTCAGAAGACCAGATGAGAGACTGTGCCAGAGATTTTGCAGACTGTCGACCCAAGGCAAGTTTCCCAGCCCTCTCACACAGGGATTTCAGCTGCATATTCGAGCATGATGCACAGGTCTTTGTATCGTGACCCACACCTAGACACCACAGACACACGTCGTGGGGGTTGGTTACAGACATTTAGGCCGCGCAATCGTGACATCGCTTGGAGGTTTTCTGAGGAAAACAACAATTTAAAAAAAAGTAGAGAAAAATCAAAGTTGTGTTTCCGATGCAGGGTGCAAGTGCGCAGAAAAAAGATACTGAAGCATGGGTGCAATGACTTGCTATATATACGATGCCCAACGTCATTTCTGGAGCCGACGATCTAGAGCCGAGCAAGACAGATCAAGTCAAGGTCCACCACGTCCCCTAGCAAAATCTTTCTGAGCAGCAGAGCAGGATGATGGCTATCAAGATGAGGAATCTGCGGGAGAAAGGCAATCCATTGAAGTGGAGGGTTCATTCACTGTTGGTGGTGTTCCACTGAAACTGGATGTTTCCAAGTTTTGAAATGCAACATTTGAAGGTCCACATCTTAGTGTCTTTTTGCAAAAGGTGCATAGGATTTTCTCCTTTTTTTTTACAAGTGTTATTTTTCCTTGAAATATTTATTACTATTTGCAGCGGTGTTCTTGGAGGTTTTTTTGTGTGAAAAAGACTACTAATGTATAATAATATTGTTTATACCTATGTGATTGTTTTCTATCCCATGTTCTCCAAGTTCACTTATCTCACCCTATTCTTTTGATCTCCAAGTTTACTTAACCTTCCCCATCCTTTGTCCTGGAACCACCCAGTATTATGTGCTTTGTATATTCTCACCCAGTTTATATATCCCTGTGTATTTATTGTAGTGGTAGTTATATTTGTCATGTTTTTTTTTTCCAAGTTGCCCCCCCCCATCATCAGTATGTTCAAAGGGAACAACAGTGTTGTATGGACAAATGTTGCATCTTACAAAGTGTCTGTGATGCACTTGTGTATCAAATTGTGTTTCTTAAAGTGTGTGTGTTTAACTTGTTTTCTTTTCTTACAGATAGAAGGATTTTTTTTTTTAAACAGATAAATAACCGTGGCTATGGTATCGGCCAATGGGGCGTTGAATGTTAAAGGTGCAGTTAACGGCAGCAATGACTGTGAAGGATCGTAGCTGCTGGCTTATTGGATTAAACCCGCAGCTAGAGACCTCAATGTTCAAAAAAGTATGGTGTTTGTACCCGAAAGAGACCTTGCTAAGAATTATTATGTATATATGTATGAACATCTAGGTGACCAACTTCCCCAAAGTTTCATATTATAACTACGGCTAGCAAAAAAAGTCAAAAATCTCTAGCCGCTAGAAAAGGATGTTATTTCATTTTATTTGTATATTCATACGTGATAAGTAGTCTATAAAATAACTATTTTGGAGTACACCAAGTGTAGTATTTTAGCACATTTGACGTGCTCTATTATCAAGTGTTTTACATAACTACCATTTTATCACTGCTGTCTCTTGTCATTCATATTCCATACTCAGATTTTTTTTAAATCTAATAACCAAGGCTAAACAGCACTCACCCATTGCACGGCGTTGCTACCCGTTGTTAGAAGTGGTACCCTGTGAAGTTATATACTGGCAAATGGCATGTCAAGTGTTCATGGGATATCCACAGCTACGAGAGTGTTTTAATATGAGAGGACTGCAGCTATACAAAAAAAAAAGGGGAGTGATTGGTCTTTTGAGGATCGCACCAGCCACAGCAACGGGCTGGCGTGTTTAACCACAACTATCCTGCACCCATCCTGTGCATGGCGTTGCTACCCGCAGTTAAAAGTGTTACCCGTGCAGCCATAGCTCTAAACCAGTGAATGGCACATCAATCGTTCATGGACGTGTCTTAGCCCCAGACAATAACAGCCAAGCCGGCCAGGCGTCACTACAACCGCAGCTATGCCAAGCATGTGCGTAGGCGCATCAACGCCTTTTCACCTTATCGTTGGTTGTTCCGACATTGGACCATACATTTTCTGTGCAATAATCATTTTTATGTGGATATGACAGGTCCAAATTTTATCTGTGTATGTTATTTTGTGTGCTTTGGTGTTCTCTTATCTTATTTGAAGTTTTGAAAGTTGACAGTTTGGTTTTCAGTTTGTAGAAAATGTACGTGTAGCCGCGGCTACAAGAAAGATTTCTAGCCGTGTTGAATAGCCACGGCTATTAGAGATGCTGGGCAGGGTTTTGTATGTGTTTCAGGGTTTCTAATTGGCTGGTATTAATGTTGTAAATGTGTACTTTGTGATGGGTTGCAGTGAATATGTGTCAGCCATTTCATTAGTTTTCTAACAATATAGTCAGTCCTCTTTCTCTGCTTTTGATTTTGGAAAGAATAACACCCACCATTTAGTCCACTTTTCCCATTTTGACTGAAGAACTCACACTGTGCAGTTCATGTTATCTGTGACAAAATATGATAGGCATTCAGTTTTATTTGATATGTTGATAATTGGGCTTTGTGTTTTTTTTTATCTTACTGTATTTGTTATGAATGAAGTCGTCCTGCAGTCTATGTAGAAAATGGGTGGGAACAATTGTTAAAGTTGTTTATTAGGAAAGAAAATGTATTTTAGTGAGGTGCCTGACATAGAATCAGTAAGCATACTTCCTGCACTCAAAATAAAAGAATGATCACAGAGCAATAGAAATGCGATTTTATTTACAATGCGTTTATAATAACTTATGGCGTGTATAAAAGTACTTTTTGAGGTGATCTGAAAATGTGTGTGCTTTACAAAGATTGTGTTTGCTGGAGTGTGTTACTTTGTGGTCATCTAAAAGAGAAAAAAACATTGTCTTCCCTTGCTTGTTCTGTGAAACCTAGTGTTTAATTTCATGAAAAATATGTTTGATTGGTTTTATTTTTAAATATACACAAAGAATATAGGAATGGTATTAGTTGAGCAAACTCCTATTATGTAAAAAAGAAATAGAATGTTTTTTCCGGTGCAAACTGCCCCAATAAATGCAGTCGCACTATGGGTTCAGTAATGCAATTTCAGTCCACAAATATTTGAAGTATGGGATTGTTGTGCCTACTCTATTCATGAGATTTTTTCCGTTTTTATTTTTGTAAAATAAGGGGATACAAAAAATTGCCACTGAATTTTTAAAATATATATTTGTAGTGGCGGCAATAGTTTTGATGTTGTAAAATAGGTATTGTGTAACTATGTAGGGTGCCAATTTACACCACAATGCAGTTGTCCATACATTACTTTGCAGGTGTGCAGATTGGTTATAGGTGGGATCGGAGGAGGTTGGATGGGAGGAGGTTGGGTGGAGGTGGCTGGAACAGAGGTAATAATAGAAGTGGAAAAGAGTGACAGATGTGCTTTTCTACAGCAGATACCTGTGCACAGATTATAGGCCTTGGGATCGTACATTTTGATGGAAATTAGCCTTCCTATAGGGGCTATCCACATGGTTGTAATGGAAATGGACGAGGTGCTGAATCAAATCAGAGGTTGAAAAAGTTTGGGATGCTTTATTGGAAGCTTCCATCGGCAACAGCTTACAATAGAAACACATGCAACTTCTTTAATGTCCGTTTTAATCAATTGCTACTTGATTCAGAAATACTGCAGTTTTCTGAGCACATTGGTTCTTTCAGGGAGTTAAGGGGAACATTTAGCATACCCATGCACATCTTTATAACTTCGTTTTCTTGTGTTTTCTTGTCTGTGCTGAGCAGATTTCCTGTAAGGTCAGAGCACGTGATTTGGGAGAAAAGCGTACGCAAATTTCCCAATTCATTAAGAGTGCATTCCCCTTGGATCTTGTCTGGGGAAACCTGAATGCATAATCGTGGCATTGTGCCTTCTCTTGTGTAGCAAAGATCTATGTTTGGAAACCCCCAGTTGGATGAAGATGACGTCTAGGACGTTGCCATTCAACTGCCACTCATGTTCTGACAGGAGTTTTGCACTTCTGCTTAGTATGGCCGCTAGATAATTGTGTTCTCCTGGAACATGTTGTGCTAGGAGAAACATGTTGTGGATTAGTGCCCACAGCCAAATGTTCTAGGCTGGTTTAGACAGCCCTGGAGAGTGTGTTCCTCCCTGCTTGTTTATGTAGAACAAGGCTGTGGTGCTGTCTGTTAGTATGAGCACTGTCTTCTGTACTAGCTGTTGTGTGAATGCTTGTAGAGCTTTGAAGACGGCTAGCAGTTCTAGAAGGTTGGTGTGCTTTTTGGTTAATGATTGTGTCCACGCCCAATGCACAGACTAATGGAGAAAATGAGCTCCCACCACCTTGTTAGGGATGCGTCTGTAGTGAGTGGCTTCAATTGCTGGGGTGTTGAAAGGCTTGCCCTTTAAAAGGTTTTTCTTTGGCCACCATTGCAGAGATAGAACCAGAGGATGCAAAACCACCACCAGATCGTCCCACAGAATGGCTGCTTGCGACCATTGTTTTGTTAGCCACTCTTGCCTAGGACGCATGAGCAACAGGCGAGCGGGACAAGGTAAATGCAGGAAGTCATCATTTCCAGAAGGCGCATGCCCTTTCAAACAGTTACCTGACAACCAACTATGTATTGAGGTATTTGAAGCAGCATGTTTGTTACCCTCTCGCTGGAAGGAAGACTAGGTTGTCTTCTGTTACTAACTATTGCTCTCCAGCATGGTGTCTGTCATGGATTAACATGCTCATGAATATTCCCAGTCAGGCCAGGAATCCTCTGTAAAAGAAAAAACAGTTGCACTTTAACTTACAAACTGTATTTCTCCTCCAAACCAATCACTGAACTGTGGGTCATACTGCCCCCGGCAAATGACTGCCCTCTCCCTAAGCCCCTCCTCTGGCAGCCATCTTCAGATTTGGTAGCATGTACAGTGGCAGTATGACCAAGATGAGTTTAAGAGGGGCGGGAGGGAAGGTTTGCATGTGAATCCATGCCAGACCCATGCTGGAAAACAATAGTTACAGGTAAGTAACTTGTTCCTTCTCTAGCATGGGGTATGGCATGGATTCACATGCTCATGAATAAAGAATACATATCAGTCCATACATACACAACCACGGGAGGTGGCAAGGCTCAACAGAAGCAATTACTCCTACCTCCGGAACAGGCTCAACTTCAAGCAAACAGGTTGCGTAGCGCTGCTTAGCAGACCCTGGACAACTCTCTGGAAACCCTGTTGACGCAGCAGAATCTTGTGAAGGTGTGTAGCAGCCCTGAATATGTCCAGCAGGGGCACACCAGACAGGAATGCCGTAGTCGCAGCGATCGCTCTGGTGGAATGGACTCTCGGGACAACCGGGCAGCAGTCGGTTTGCCAACCGATGACAGTGTGTGATACAGCCGGAGAGCCACCTGGAGATGGAAGCCTTAGACAAGGCCTTCCCATGGTCCAAAGGACCAAAATTCACGAATAGTTGAGACATTTTCCAGAAAATCTTTGTGCCTGCCACATAGAACTTCAGCGCACAAGCCACATCCAGCGAGTGCAAAGTCCTTGCAGCCGGCGAAGAAGGTTTGGGAAAGAACAAGGGCAACACCAAAGGCTTGTTAAGGTGGAATTCTGACAGAACCTTTGGCATGAAGGAGGGGTGCGTCCGCAGCACCCCCCTTGTCATGAAAAGTCAGATAAAGCTGTTTGCAAGATAGGGCCTGGATCTCACCTACCCGCCTGGCAGATATGATGGGCACGAGGAAAGCAGTTTTTCACAAGAGGAATCTGCGAGGGGCCTGATGCATAGGCTCGAAGGGAGCCCCCGTGAGCAAGCACCACGCTGAGTTCCCACGCCGAGGCAGGAGCCTTCACCGTGGGGAACGATCGAAATAGTCCTTTGTGGAACTCCTTGACGAGACGGTGTAACCAAAGAGAAGACCGTCCTGCAGACCTGGTGTAGCGGAAAATAGCTGTCAGATGCACCTTGATAGAGGCGTATGCCAGCCCCGCCTTGGCCAAGGACAATAAGTATGGCAGAATCTGTGGGGCCTTGACCCTCAGAGGAGTGATGAGAGTCGACGATGTCTAGCCCTGGCAAGAACGTCCCTGCAGTCCGCAGGCAACTCGTACCGTCTGAATTCAAAGGCTGTAGGATCGAAGCCTTCAGGTTCACCGACCCTGGGCGGGATGTAGGATTGTGCCTCCTTCCCCGACTAGCAGATCCACGACCACCGGCAGCTTGACCGGACAGGCTGAGAACATCCAGGTACAAAATCTGCTTCAGGCACACTGGGGCGACGAGGATGATCTTTCATGAGTACTGTTTGAGCTGATAGATGACTCGCAGCTGGAGAGGCAACAGAGGGAACGCACACAGGAAGGGGCCTTCCCACAGAAGGAAAACGCGTCCCCCCCATGCTCCTCGGCTGGTGGAACCTGCTTGCGAATTTCGGGCATTTGGAATTTGTCGCCGTCGCAAATAGATCAATCTGGGGTCTGCCCCATTTGAGGAAGAAGACGGTCCATTTGATCCCGTCGAAGTTTACAAAGCACTGGAACTTCCAATGCTTTTTTTATGAATGGGGGCATGGAAGTAGGCGTCCTCCAGATCCAGCGACGTCAAGTAGTCTCCTTCTTCCAGTTGACCGAGTACGTGCTGCAACATGACCATCATGAATCTTTGGGACTTGAGGTATTTGTTGAGATGTCGCAAGTCTAGAATGAGCCTCAAGCCCCCAGTCGTCTTCTTTACCAAGAAGTATCTAGAGTAGACTCGGGAGCCCTGGAGTCGGTTTGGAACCAGCTTAATCGCTCCTTTTCTTATCATGGCCCATACTACCTGCAGGAGCTGCTCCTGCCGGGCCACCAGAGGTATCCGTGGACACTTCTGCTGGGACTCTAGAGTGTGTCTGTCAGCGAGAGTGTCAGCACCCATCGGTCAGTGGAGATCATCTTCCACTTGCTGACGAAGCCCACCAGCCGGCCTCCCACAGGGGTGCATGGGTGGGGGCCCGATGTCCTGGCCGTTACAATCGTGCTTCGAGGGCCGAGTGTCGCCTTGGGAGTGACATCGGCCACCTCCAACGAAAGCCTTGGAATGGCCACTGTAGACCTCCTGGGTCATGGACCGGGAGGGTTGGCTTTAAAAAGAGGACGATCCAACAAAACCTTTTGACGATCTGCCAGACTTCCCACCGGAGGAATGAAAGGAAGGGCAGTGTTGTTGAAGAGTGCCCAGGGCACGGGCCATCTCTGTGTCCTTCTTAATGGCCTGCAATGATTTGACAGCCTTCCCAAAGAGATTGTCCCTGTGGAAGGGCATGTCCAGCACCCTCGTCTGGACCTCCTGACAGAAGTTAGTGGCTTTCAGCCCCCCACAACAAAGGAGGCCGATACCGTTCCCAATCTGCCGGAACCCCGTGTCCGTGGCGTCCAGGGCCACCGTGATGGCATGGTCCGAGGCCACCTCCCCCTCCTGGAGAATGCAAAGCGCCTCAACCCGCTTGTCGTTGGGTAGAAAATCCAGCAGCAAGGCCATCTAATATCACAGCTCCCTGTCATATCTGACCAGGATTCCAAGTGCGTTAGCTGCCTTGACTGTTGACGCCACCAAGTAGATCACGTTTCTTCCCATGGCATCCAACTTCTTCCCTTCGCTATCCGGCAGAACGGAAGATGAACCAAGGAGTTAGATTACTTCTTTCTCGCTGCCGCCAAGACTACAGAGTCCGAGGAAGGCTGAAAACATAGGCACTTGGGTGCCAACTCTGGCACCCGGTACTTTTTCTCTGGCTTCGGCCGGATTTCTCATCAAAGCCAGGCCTCTCGTCCCAAACGTCGTCCAGGAGGGGACTATCAGAATGGTCTTCCTTTTGGCCTTGCACCGTTGATATAGAAAACCTTCCTTCTGGGTATCTTCTGGCATCAGTTGGAACAGCTTAAGATGCCCTGGTGACCATGGCATGGAACAACCCCACTTCGTCTGGGGGAGAAGCCCTTGGCGGCGGCGAACCACCCACCGTGATCATGTCGTCCATGTCCGTAGTTGCTGTGTCTGTCCGTGTATCCCTAGGGGGGAGGGCATGTGTGGAGGTTGATGTGGTGGCACAGGGTGCTGCCTCCTCTTTTTCACCAGAGGCTGAGCCAGAGGCATCGGCAGCATCATCTTCTGAATTTCCAACACCAGGGTGTGCAGCGGCGAAAGAATGTCCAGTGATACATCCCTCGGGGGTCGTGGGATAGGCCTACGGGCCCGAACACCATCAGCGTTCACATCGTTGTCTCCGTCATCACCCTCAGCGTTTCTGCCGTCGATGTTCCCCATTTCCTCCTGGACCGCATGAACGAATAACTGGTCCTCCTCGTCTAAGGAAGAAATATCCGTGCCCTGGAGTACGTTTGAGGGCCACCCCCCGTTTCTTTTGCATCCTGAGGGTTGTGTTTTGGGCTCAGGGACAGCATCCTCTTCTCTGATGTCTTCACCACCGGCTTGGCCGAGGCCACCAGCTTCGGCGGCAGGGATATTCTGGGCACCACCAGGGCTACCTTGACTGAGTCAGCCACCAGCTCCATCGTTGAGGATGACTTCGCCTGGGCATTCTGGGGCAGGGCGGTCAGCTTTTCCTGTGCCTTCCTCTTCTCTGGCTTTTCCCGCAGCTTTGCCCGGTAGCCGATTTCCTCTTTGAGGAGGAGCTGGAGTGATGGCTGGAGATGGAGGAAGATGGTGAAGATGAGTACGCCCTACGCATCGCGGGGCCCACTTGCACGGCTCCCCAACGGAAATGGACTCACTGGTTGAGGCATGCCCCTGCTTTACGCACGGGCAGAGGCCTTGGCGCTGAGCGACGCCGCCAGCCTACCGTGACGATTCTTCCCGGTTCGTTTGGAGAACCCGAGGCAGATTTCACAATCCGCTTCCTTGCGATCCAGATGAAGACAGTAGAGGCACTGGAGGTGTTTGTCCTCTACAAACACATTCCACAATCCGCAGCTGGAGCAAAGCTTGAACAGGCAGCTTCCCTCCTTTTCCTCTGACATGGTCCGGAGTGCGGAGTAGGCGGATGGCCTTCTGCATCTTCCATGAAACTTCGACGATTCTCGCCCTTGAGGGGTGCTGAAATTCACTGACAAACGGATCCCTGCTTGCCGGCCGATATAGGTAAAGAGCACACGGGCTCCATTTGCAAATAAAGCGAACTTTTAACCAAAAAAAAGCACGAAAAACGTAGATAAGCTCACAGAGCAAAATACGAGGACTCCCAACACTTGAACGTGCAGTAAAAATCTGAAGATGGCTGCCAGATGAGGGGCTTGGGGAGAGAGTAGTCATTGGCTGGGGGGCAGTATGACGCAGGGCTCAGTGATTGATTTAGAGAAAAAGTACAGTTTGTAAGTGAAAGTGAAACTGTTTTTTCTTTTACCGAGAATTCCCAGCCTGACGACAGGGAATGTTCATGAGCATGTGAATCCATGTTAGACCCCATGCTGTAGAATGCTTCTACCCGTTTGTTGTCGGGTAGGAAGTCCAGAATAGGGGCCAGTTTGTACCAGAGTTCTCTGTCCTACCTGGCCAACACGCCAGCGCGTTGGTCACCTTGACTGTTGACGCCGGAGTAGAATATCCTTCTGCCCATGGCATTTAACTTCTTTCCCTCGCTCGAAACGGAGGACGAAGACGAGGTATTAGATGATCTCTTGCTCGCTGCCGCTGATACCACAGAGTCTGGCAACAGTTGCAACAGTAGGCATGTGGGTGTGGACTCTGGCACCCATTATTTTATCTCCAGCCTATCCAGCTTGGCTGGGGCTGTGGCCGGGTTCTTCATCAGGGCCAGGCCCTCCTCCCAAATGTCATCCAGGAGGGGTGCCAGCATGATTGTCTTCCTCTTTGCCTCACGCCTCTGGTAGAGGAAACCTTCCTTTTTGGTCTCTTCGGGTGTCAGCTGGAAGAGTTCAGACGCTCTGGCGATCATGGCATGAAACAAACTCATCTCGTACGGAGGGGATGCCCTCGGCTGCGGCGAGCTGCCCGCCGTAACAATGTCGTCGTTGCTGTGTCCTTTCCCGTGTCCAGTTCCCTTGGGGGGGTTGGAAGGGAGGGGGCAGGGAGCTGAGGTTGATGAGGTGGTGCTGGGTGGCGCTTCTGCTTTTTCGCCGGAGAACGTGCTGGGGTCACCGGTGCCACCAGTGTCAGGGGCATCCTCCTATGAATTTCCGACACCAACGTGTGCAGCGTCAAGAGTATGTCCAGCGATACATTTCTTGGAGCCAGGGCGGCAGGCTTACTAGGCCCCGTGCTGGCGGATTTCTGTCGTCCCTGCTGTTCCGTTGGCATCCCCCACGTTCTCATGCATCGTGTATATTGACTCCAGGTCTTCCTCGTCCGATGAAGAAACATCAGTTCCTTGTAGTACGACTCGACCCGAGGACTCCTCACCCCTCACCCCACTTTTTGCATCCTGGGGGTCGGATACGGGCTTAACTCCAGCATCATATTTTCCGGTGTCCTCTCCACGGCCCCGGTGGAGATCTCCCACCTCGGGCCATGGTCACTCTGGGAGCAGCCCGGACTACCTTGACCGGGTCAGCCTCTTTGGCTTTGAGAGGGCGGCCGCTACCAACTCGATCGACAAGGATTTCTCTTGCGCCGCCTGCGCCTTTTTAGGCAAGTCGATCGACTTTTCTTGAACCTTACGTTTTTCGTGCTTTGCTCGCAGCTTAGAGGCCGATTTCCTCTTTGAGGAGGAGCTGGATCGATGGGTGGAAATGGAGACAGATGGTGAGGTTGTATACGCCCTGCCCATTGCGGGACCCGCTTGCACGGCGATCCCAATGGAGACGGACTCGCAGTGCTTGTTGTCTTGGGAGCCTGCGGATGGAGCACTCTCAAAAGGACTTAGAGGCCCGCTCCACAGACCGGCCGGTTCTGGGTGAGGCATCCCCCTGCTTGGGGCACGGGACAGAGGCCTTGGGCGCTGAGCCACGCCGCTAGTCTACTGTGACCATCTTTCATGGTTCTTTTTCTGAACCCGAGGCAGATCTCGCAATCTCCTTCTCGGTGGTCTGGGTGGAGAAAGAGGCACTGAAGGTGTTTGTCCTCTACAAACACATTCCGCAGCTGGAACAGAGCTTGAAAAGGGAGTTTCCCCTCTTCTCTTTCGACATGGTCCCAAGTGCGGAGTAGGCCTGTTGGCCTTCTGGAACTTGAGACGCACTCTAGAAGATCCTTGCCCATGAGGGGCGCGAAAATGCTCGACAAACTGATCACGACAAACTGATCACCCGCTTGTCGGCCGATGTAGAGAAAAATAGGACTTTTAAACATAGATCATCTCACAGAGCAAAACTCGAGCACTCACAACAATTGAAAATGCGGTAAAAATCTGAAGATGGCTGCCAGAGGAAGTGTTTAGGGAGAGGGCAGTCATTGGTTGGGGGGCAGTATGACCCAGAGGTCAGCGATTGGTTTAGAAGAGAAAAACAGTAAAGTGAAACCGTTTTTTTCTTTTACTGAGGATTCCCTGCTGACCACGGGGAATATTCATGAGCATGTGAATCCATGCCAGACACCATGCTGGAGAAATCTAACTTTTGAATTGAACACAATCCAGGTGAATGATCACTCTACTAGGGGAGAATGTTATCCCAAACAAAGCTGGCTGTGTTTCTATTGTGAAATTAAGTATTTATGAGTTACCAAAAGGGTAAACAAGATTTCTTTATATTCTCTTTATTTTGTAGATGAAGATATTAAGAGTCTGGAAATATGTTATACAACACTTGCTCCTGACGAAGGGTGGAACCCCGAAATGCGTAGAGCTTCACATTTTTATTTGAATAATACCTTGTTTGACAAAACTATCTTGTTCTGAAATTTCTGTTTACTTCAAATCTTTTCTCTAAATATTATTGCCTTCATGATTGTCATTCAGTTAAGTGGTGTGCAGGGGACATGAGGGTCCTTAAGTCAAAGACTATTATTTTCGTATTGTATTAGTCTTTCTTGTGCCAGGGTTGTTCCACTCTTCCCAGCACCCTAAGCTTTTGTAAACCTACACTATTTTTCTTTCTGAATAGATCTTGTACATACAGGTGTGCACCGATAACCTATAGTGTGTTTTGTCTCCTGTTATTAGCAAGTCATCTAGGTGCAGATACACTGAAATGGACGGTCTCCGTAAGAGTGCGGCCACCATGGCAAGGACCTTTGTAAACACTTGTGGTGATGAGGCTATGCCGAATGGTAGCACTTTGAATTGGTAGTGCTTTTATCCAACTTAGAATCTTAGTTATTTTCTGTGTGCTGGCAACATTAAAATATGAAAGTATACATCTTTCATGACCAATGTTGCCATGTAACCTCCCTGTTTTCGTAGGGGAATTACTTCCTGCAGTTTTGTCACCCTGAATTTTTGTGGCTTGATACACGTTTTTGCAGGGCACATGCCTAAGACTGGGCGCATTGTTAAGATATTTCTTTGGAACACTGAAGCACACTAAATAAATAACTTGGTTTTCTTCCAGAGGTGGAACTAGCTCCATTGCTCCCTTTTGCAGTAGTGTTAAAACTTCTTGTAAAATCAAGTGATATTCTGATGACATTCTTCTTGATCGAGGAGGATGGTGCCAAGGTGTTTCTAGGAATTCTATTGAATAACCTTTGGCCATAGTTGTTAGCACCCAGCAATCTGATGTTATCCAATCCCATGTGCGGGTGAAAGATGTTATGCAACCCCTTACTGGGGAAGCATGGGAGGGTAACTGGACTGAAGCGTCATTTGATTGAAGGGGCAGTAGAGCCTCTAGAAGCTACAAATCTGTCCCGACCTTTACGTCTCCTAAACCATCTTTGTTGACTACTTTGAAAAGAGAAGGATTAGCTTTGGGGACTGTACCAAGAAGGCGAGGAGGCTACAACCCTCTACTGCGGGCCCTTGACAAACCGTGGCTCAGAAATGAACGATGAGTATTGAAGGTGCCTCGATCGATAAAGGGTTTATTAGAAATTTGCCGTACTGTTTTTAGGGTTTCATGCTTCTTTTTGGTGGTCTCTAACTGGTCGTCTACTGACTTGCCATGGAGGACAGAGTCTTCAATAGGCATATTTATCAAAGTTGCCCGAGTTTCCTGGTTCAATCCTGAATCCCAAAGCCATGAATGGCGTTTGAGCAAGGTGCCCTCAGCTATCACTCTACCAGAAGTGTCTGCTGAATCTAGAGTGTATTTTTTTTTAAAAAAAGTATTCTGGTCTACTTGTTTCCCTTCAGTGGAGATTTTGAGTAGGTGAGACCCAACTGGTTCGGGGATGGAATCCAGTTGTTTGTGTATTTCATCCCACCGAGTATTATTATAACTTGCAAGCAAAGTAGTATTGTTTGCTATGCCAGTCAAATATGCCCCAGAGGCAGTCTTGCTGAGGGTATATAATATTTTGCACTCTTATCGGGAGGTGCTTCAGCACTAGACAGTGGCATGCCTGCCCTTTTCTATTGGCAGCAACAACTAGTGAATCAGGCTTTACATGCCCTTTAATGTAAAGAGGGTCTGAAGGGGATGGCTTAAACATGTTTTCTATCCTGTGGTTGACTGCAAGAGTAAGTGAAGAGATGTGTCAATTCTCTTTTTTTTATATAGAGTGCAAGGGAGAAATCGCCTGACAGATCGCTTTTCTTTCATTTAATATATCATCTATGAAACCAGTGTCCTCCACTGTCTCTGGAGTTTGAATATTTAAAAGATTAGCATCCCTTTTCAACAAGCCATTGAATAAAAGCAGATAATCAATGGGGGAAACATGACCACTATCCGGTGTAACATCAGAAGGGACTATTATGATCACGGCAGGGTCATCCTGATCACAGTTATCGGGATGATCTGGGTCATTATACCGCACGTATTGGTCTTCCTCCCGATGATCTTGTTAAGAGTCACGAGAGGATTGAGTGTCAAAATAAAGTTGCTCAGTAATTGCTGCCCCATTTGGAAGTCTAAGGTCTATTGCCCAATTGGGTACTTTTCCCATGAATGTTACAAAAGAGGAGATCTTGTTTATAGTGTCCTCGAAACTTTCTCTAGACCAGTTACCTCTCGAGTGTTTCAGCTAGAGGGAACACAAAAGCTTCAGGGTCCTCCCTGGGCCTTTTTGTTTGGAGAGACTGATGAAGGAGATGTAGTCAAGTATATTCTGGCTCCATTTGCAGGAAAAGAAGGTGTTTGCGAGATGTGTTCCTGGGACTTTTCATGCTGTTTTTCTTTGCTGGAATGAGTTGTGTGATTTTGACGTGCGTTTTTGCGTTTGTGAAACATCAGTCAAGGAACTATGATGCACGTCCCCAGGGGCGTGTTCAGTGTTTTCGCCTTGCGCTAGACGCGGGTGTGGAATGCAGCAGGCTTATGGTCTGTAGGCCGCGAGGAGCCTTCTGCGTGCGTGCAGCCTTCATTCGACGTATCCGAAGAATGGCTTTGGGGTGTGTGGGTGTGAGTGTGTCACCAGTAGTCTTCCCCTTAGCAGCGCCCTGCGACTGCCTTGGTCTTCCAGGTCCTACCCAAAGGAGTTGATAAGGGTCTCAGACTCTGCCATCATTGTGTTGGCTGCTCACCATTTGGTGCATCGTTCTTTAAGTGTTTTGGGCCTAAACAACTTGCATGACGCACAACACCTCTCTGGGTGGTCTCAGGGAAGGCAGTGGTTTCACACGGTTCCTAGTGATTGCATGGACAGTCAAAGCATCGACAAACCATAGCATTGACAACAAAGCATTAAAAAAAACATTGAATGCTTTTTTTTTTAATGGGAGGGGGGGTTCCCCCCAACCTCCCTTTTTAATGGTTTAAAACACATTTTTTTACTAAACTAAACCCTTTACCATTGAAAAAACTGCATTGGATGTTTTTTTTTTCGTTGGTATGGTTTGTCGATGCTTTGTTTTGGATGCAATGACCGGATACCGTTTCACACGCAATGGGCATCTTTCCATAGGTAATTTCTGCTGCAAGATGGCCAGAATTTAAAATGAGTTCTCTCCATTGCAAAATTTTAGTGAAAAGGCAGCTAGACAAAGGCAGTATATGTGGGAAATTATGTTACTCACTGAAGTGACAAACGTAGTCCATAGTCCCCTTTCCTCCATACTGTATATGAAAAATCATCTTCCCCTTTAAATTTAGATGCGTGGGGGGCGCAGCCCTGAAAGCATGCTCTGTCCTGACTTTGCCCACCGGTGCCACTCCTCAATCCCCTTTGACAAGTCGACAATATTAACATTGCCTAATGACACCAGTTTATTGGGGGTGGTGGGACGTATGGAGGAAAGGGGACTATGGACTAGGAATACGTTAGTCACTACAGTGAGTAACTTATAATTACACCTACATACCACCACCTTTCCTCCATACTGTATGGGCAATTACAATGTAGCCCCAGGGTGTAGAGTCGCCACTCCTAAGAAAACAAGTTCTTTAACACTGCCTGACCAAATGCCGCGTCTGACCTGGCGCTGGCATCCAAGCAATAGTGCTTACAGACGGCCGATGCAGTAGCCCACGTAGCCGTTTGCTGATAAACTGCACAGGAACGCGCATTTAGAAACCTACCGCCGTGGCCTTAGCTCTGATGGCATGGGCATACATGTTTGCTGGCAATGATTTGTGCAGCCTTTCATACACCTCCTTGATGGCCATAACCATCCACCTTGCTATGGAAGCCTTGGAGGCCTGGCAGCCTGATTTTGACCACCACAAAGGTGATGAAGAGGGCATTTGATTTACGGAAGCTCTTGGTTCTGTCCAGGTAGAATTTTAGCACACGTCGGACATCCATACAGTGCAATACCCTCTGAGCGTTATCCTTGGGGTCCGTGAAAAATGTTGGTAATACTATCTCCTCATTAGTTGAAAAGAGGAGATGACCTTAGGTAAAAATGTGGGGTGTGTGCTGAGCACCATCTTGTCCTTGTGAAGGATCAAGTAACTTACCTCTAACTGTTGTTCTCCAGCATGGGTCTGGCATGGATTCATATGCTCTTGAATATTCCCCGTCGTCATGCTGGAAATCCTCAGTAAAAGAAAAAACCAGTTTCAGTTTAGAAACTAAACTGTCTTTCTCCTATGAACCAATCACTGAGCTTTGGGTAATACTGCCCTCAGCCAATGACTGCCCTCTACCTAAGCCACTCCTCTGGCAGCCATATTTCATCAGATTTGGTAGCACGTAAAGTGGCAGTAGGACCAAGAAAAGAGGGGCAGGTGGAAGGGTTTGCATGTGAATCCATGCCAGACCCATACTGGAGAACACTTACAGGAAAGTAACTTGTTCCTTCTCCGGCATGGGGTCGGGCATGGATTCACATGAAGAAAGAAAATATAGCAGTACATTCATGCACAACGACGGGAGGTGGCAAGGCTCAACAGAAGCAGTCGCTTACCTCCTCACTAGGCTCATCTTCAAGCAAACAGGTTCCTCCCTGCAATCCCTGTCGATGCAGTAGAATTTCGCGAAGGTGTGCGCCTACCTCCACGTAGCAGCCCTGCAGATGTCCAGAAAGGGCACACCGGACAGAAACGCCATAGTAGAAGCGATCGCTCGGGTAGAATGGGCCCTTGGACGGCCAGGCAACTGTTGGTTTGCCAACCAGTGACAGTGAGTGATACAGCCGTAGAGCCACCTGGAAATGGAAGCCTTGGACAGGGCCTTCCCATGGTTCACAGGACCAATTTCACAAAAAGTTGAGAGGTAGTCCAGAAATTCTTTGTGCGGGCCACATAAAACTTCAGTGCTCTAGCTACGTCCAGCAAGTGCAAGGTCCCTTCAGCCGGCGACAAAGTAATCGGCAAAAACACAGGTAACACCAAGGGCTCGTTAAGATGAAAGTCCGACGGCACCTTGGGCATGAAGGAGGTGTGCGTCTTGTGGAAAGTCAAGTATGGTAGTTTACAGGACAGGGCCTGGATCTCACTCACTCGTCGTGCAGAGGTGATGGCCAAGAGGAAAGCTGTCTTCCATGACAGAAACATAAGCGGAGCTGAATGCATAGGTTCGAACGGGGCTCCCATGAGCCTAGTCAGCACCACATTGAGTTCCCACGCCAGGGCCGGAGCCTTCACCGGCAGGAACCAACGGAACAGTCCTTTGATGAACTCCTTCACCAGACGGAGCAAACACAAGGAAGACCGTCCCAGAGATCTGGTGTAGCGGGAGATTGCTGCAAGATGAACCTTCATGGAGGCGTGAGCCAGCCCCGATTTAGCCAATGACAGCAAATACGAAAGTACTTGAGGGGCCGTGACCGTCAAAGGGTTGATCTTCAGTGAACAACACCAAACTGTGAATCGCTTCCATTTGTGTCCATAGTATTTTAAAGTAGATGATGCCCTGACCTTGGCGAGCACCTCCTTGCAGTCCGCGGGGAGATTGCAGGAGCCAGGCCTTCAGGTTCAGAGACCCCAGGGTTGTGGTGCAGAATCGCGCCACCTTCCCTGGTGAGAAGATCTGCGACCACTGGCAGCTTGACTGGAGGGAACGCCGACATGCTGAGAAGGTCCAGGTACCAGATCTGCCTCGGCCACGCTGGTGCGATGAGGATCATCCTGCACCGGTACCATCTGAGTCGATTGATGACTCAGAAGCAACGGAGGGAATGCATACAAAAACAGGCCTTCCCAGAGGAATGAGAATACGTCCCCCATTTCCCCAGCTGAGGGACCCTGCTGGCGAACCTCCAGCACTTGGTGTTCGTCGCAGTCGCAAACAGATTGATCTGGGGACTGCCCCATTTGAGGAAAAGACTGTCCCCTTGATCCAGCCGAAGCTCCCACGCAATGAGGAAGATCCCCTGGGCGACAGCCCTGTGCCATAATTCCTGCACCGTATTGTAGAGCACTGGGGATCTGGTGACCCCTGCTTCCGGATATAAAACATTGTGGTGGTAATGTCCATGAAGACCCTCACCACTTTGCCCTTGAGGGACGGCAGAACGTCTTAAGGGCCTAAAACACAGCTCGTAGTTCCAGAACGTTGATATGTAACGTCTTGTCCTCCGGCAGCCACAGGCCTCTGCCGTGAAGATGTCTGATGTGGGCTCCCCATCCTTCCAGGGAAGCATCTGTTCTGACCATCTCCTGGTAAGCAGGGCTCTGGAAACCCGCAGCGATATTGGAGCGAACGCCTCACCATCTTACTGCTCGGCAGAACTCATCAAGCGTGATCCTGTACTTGAAGCTTCCGGACACCTGGACCCAACAGGCGTCGAGGAACTCCTGCAGCGGGCGCATCCGCAACCTGCAGAGCCGAATCGGGTATATGCACGACAACATCATGCCAAGTAGAGACTTGATGGTCCTCCCCGTAGCGATCTTCAGTGCCAACGGCCGTTGCACCTTGAACAAGATGGCCGATATCCTTTCCTTCGTCGGTGCCAGGCACAACACAGAGTTGGCATGGATCCCAGGAACAGTGAGTCCTGCGATGGAGTTAAGCATAATTCACAGAGAATCCCAGTTCTGTCAGCAGGCAGAAGGTCCGTGCTGTGTGGTCGACGGCGATGTCCTTTGACCTGGCCCAGATGAGGCAGTCGTCTAGGTAGGGTTAAAAATTGATCCCTTGCAGTCGTAGATGGGCCGCCACCGGCGCCAAGCACTTAGTAAAGAGACTGGGCGCCGACCTCAGTCCGAAAAGGAAGTTCCTTGAAATGATAATGCTTCCCTTGAACAAAGAATCGCAGAAACTTGGTGTCCTTTGTGTATGGGGACGTGGAAGTACGCATCCTCCAGATCCAACGACGACATAGTCCCCCTCCTCCCGCTGGCCGAGCATGTGCTGCAGCGTGCCCATCCTGAAGGAACAAGTTACTTTCCTGTAACTGTTTTTCTCCAGCATGGGACTGGCATGGATTCACATGCTCATGAATATTCCCCGTCGTCAGGCCGGGAATCCTCGGTAAAGAAAAAATCAGTATCAGCTTCGTTTCTGATCTGTCTTTCTTAGTAGTAACCAATCACTGATCTCTGGGTCATACTGCCCCCAGCCAATGACTGCCCTCTTGCTAAGCCCCTCCCCTGGCAGCCATCCTCAGATTTGGTGGCATGTAAAGTGGCAGTATGACCAAGTGAAGAGCCGCAGAGGGGAAGGAGGGAGGGTTTGCATCTGGACCCATGCTGGAGAACAACAGTTACAGGTAAGTAACTTGTTCCTTCTCCAGCATGGGGTCTGGCATGGATTCACATGCTCATGAATATACGAATACATAGCAGTACACACATGCACAACCACGGGAGGTGGCAAAAGGCTCAACATTAAGCATTACATAAACTCAACATCAAGCAACTCTTACCTCCTCACCAGGCCCACCTTCAGGCGAGCAGGTTGCGCAGCACTGCTTGGCCGACTCTGGACTCCTCCCTGGAATCCCGGTCGACACAGAAGAATCTCATGAAGGTGTGCGTCGACCTCCACGTAGCAGCCCTGCAGATGTCCAGCAGGGGCACACCAGACAAGAACGCCGTGGTAGCAGCGATCGCTCTGGTCGAATGGGCTCTCGGAAGGCCGGGCAACGGTCGGTTTGCCAACCGGATGACAGTGCATGATGCAGCCGGAGAGCCATCTGGAAATGGAAGCCTTCGAGAGAGCCTTCCCTTTGTTCACAGGTCCAAAGTTTACAAACAGCTGTGACGTCTTCCGAAAACTCTTAGTTCGGTCCACATAGTACTTAAGCACTCTAGCTACATCCAGCGAGTGCAAAGTCCTCTCGGTCGGCGACAGGAAGAAAACAGGTAACACCAAGGGCTCGTTGAGATGGAAGTCGGACAGCACCTTGGGCATAAAGGAGGGGTGTGTCCTAAACACCACCCTCGTGTCGTTAAAAGTCAAGTATGGAGGCTTGCAGGATAGGGCCTGGATCTCTGCCACTAGTCGTGCGGAGGTGATGGCCACAAGAAATGCTGTTTTCCACGACAGGAACTTCAACGGTGCCGAACGCAGAGGCTCGAATGGCATTCCCATGAGCCTGGTCAGCACCACATTTAGCTCCCACGCCGGGGCAGGATCCTTCACCGGCGGGAACGAACGGAACAGTCCCTTCATAAATTCCTTCACTAGATGAGACCACAAGGATGACCGTCCTGTAGTTCTGGTGTATCGGGAGATCGCAGCCAGTTGTATCTTGATGGAGGCATGAGCCAGTCCAGCCATGGCCAGCAACAGTAGGTACGGCATCACTTGAGGGGCCGTAACCCGTAGAGGGTTGATCTTCTGTGCATGGCACCAGACAGAGAACCTCTTCCACTTAGGACCATAGGACTGGAGAGTTGAGGACGCCCTGGCCTTTGCAAGAACCTCTCTGCAGTCCGCCGGGATATCGTACCCTCCAAACTCTAGTGCTGCAAGAGCCAGGCCTGCAAGTTCAGCGACTCCAGGTCGTGATGCAGGATGGCGCCTCCTTCTCTGGAGAGAAGATCTGCGTCCGTCGGTAGTTTGACTGGTGGGGACGCTGACAAGTCCAGAAGGTCCGGGAACCAGATCTGTCTCCCCCAAGCCGGTGCGACGAGGATCATCCTGCACCAGGACCTCACGAGTTGGTTGATGAGCCGGAGCAGCAACGGCAACGGAGGGAAGGCATATAGGAACAGGCCGTCCCAGGGGAATGAGAAAGCATCGCCCATGCTCCTCGGCTGGGGAAACCTGCTGGCAAACCTCTGGCACTTGGAGATCGTCGCAAACAGGTCGATCTGGGGTTTGCCCCATCGCTGGAAGAGTCGATCCACTTGATCCTGACGCAGTTCCCACTCGTGGCACGAGCGCAGCTCCCTGCTGAGTGAGTCGGTGATGGTGTTTTTTTATCCCTGCCAAATGAAAGGGTACCAGAAACATCCCCTGGGCAATGGCCCAGTGCCACAGATCCTGGGCTTCCTTGGACAGGGCTGGGGATCTGGTTCCTCCCTGCTTTCGGATGTAGAACATCGTGGTGGTGTTGTCGGTGAAGATCCTCACCACCTTGCCCTTGAGGGACGGGAGAAGGGACCTGAGGGCCCAGAACACTGCATGGAGCTTCAGGATGTTGATGTGGAGCGGCTTCTCCACCGGGCTCTACAGGCCTCTCGCGTGGAGAACTCCGGTGTGTGCTCCCCACCCTTCCAGGGAGGCATCTGTCATCACCTCGTGAGCTGGGGTCTGAAAGTCTGTGCCCGCCGTTAGATGGTTGCGGGTGCCCCACCAGCGGATTGCTTGCCGGAAAGTCTCGTTGAGAGGGATCCTGTCCTCGAAGCTGCCCGTCGCCTGAATCGAGCGTGCGTCGAGGAACTCCTGAAGCGGACGCATCCAAAGCCTGCGCAGGCGCACCAGATATATGCAAGAGGACATCATCCCGAGGAGGGACTTGATGGACCTAACCCTGGCCACGTCCGTGGCCAGCAGATGCTGCACCTTGCCCCGGATGGCCTTTGTTCTTTCCTCCGATGGCGAGGCCAGACGCGCCAGTATATCGTGCTTGGCTCCCAGAAACGGTGCGACCTGCGACAGGACCAGGTGGGATTTGGGGAAGTTGATTGAGAATCCCAGGTCCGTGAGCAGCTGGACGGTCTTCGCTGTGTGTTCGACGGCAAGCTCCCTTGTCCTTGCTCGATGAGCCAATCGTCCAGGTAGGGGGTAGACGTGGATCCCCTGCAGGTGCAGCCGCGCCGCCACTGGTGCGAGGCACTCGGTGAATACCCTGGGCGCCGACTTCAATCCGAACGGGAAGGCCTTGAACTGGTAGTGCCGTCCTTGGACCACGAACCTGAGAAATTTCCGGTGTCCTTTTAGAATGGGGATGTGGAAGTATGCATCCTCGAAATCCAACGATGATAGGAAGTCACCTTCCTCCAGCTGTCCCAGCACGTGCTGGAGGGTGACCATCCAGAACTTCTGTGCTTTAATGTATTTGTTTAGTCGACGCAGGTACAGGATGGGGCACCATCCTCCTGTCTTCCTTTTGACGAGGAAGTATCTTGAGAATACCGCAGAGCATCTTCGGGACAAGCTCGATGGCCCCGTTCTGGAGCATCGCCCTTACCTTCAAGAGCAGTTGAGGGATGTGGTTATCCATCCCGGCCACGGCTGGAATGAGGGGGCACTTCTTTAGAAATTCTAGCGTGTGCCCCTGGGCCAGGGCATCTAGCACCCAACGATCGGTGGAGATGGACTCCCACACACTGACGAACTTCACCAGCCGGACTCCCACCGGGGTGCTTCAGTGGGGGCCCCGACACCACGGTCGGTTCAGTCTTGCTTGGAGGCTGCCTTGCCTCCTTGGCCTCCCTGGCGACGACGGCGAGATCCACCCGACTTGGCTCGTCCCCTGTAGGCTTCTTGCGACTAGGAGCGGGCCGCCTGGCGGTACGTAGAGGAGCCATCGCCGAATCCCTTGGAGGCACCTTGCTTGCCTCTGGAGTTCTGAAAGGACGGCCGTCGTTGCTGGAGAACTCCTAGGGCCCGAGCCGTCTCTGTGTCAGTCTTGATGGCTTGGAGTGACTCATCCACTGTTTTCCCAAACAGATTGTTCCCGAAGGGCATTTCCAAAACTTTGGCCTGTACGACCTGGCGGAAATCCGTCGCCTTGCGCCACCCTCTCCGTCTAAGGCAAACGTTGTAGCCCAACTGGCGGAAACCGGTGTCGGCAATGTCCGTGGCCACAGTTATGGCGTGGTTCGATGCCACCTCACCTTCCTGCAAGATCCCCAGGGCCTCTGACCTCTTGTCGTCTGGTAGGAAGTCCAACAGGGGGGCGATTTTGTACCACAATTCCCTGTCGTAGCGGGCCACGATCGCAAGGGCGTTGGCCGCTTTAATCGTCGTCGCCGCCGACGAGATCACTCGTCGTCCCATTGCATCCAGCTTCTTTCCTTCGCCGGGGAAGTTGACGTTGAGGCCGATGCCCGCCCGCTTTCTTCTTGGCCGCCGCTGAGACGACCGAATCAGGGGTCGGTTGCGCCCTGAGGCACAAGGGGGCTGTGCAGGGGACCCAGTGCTACTTCTCGTACCGGTCCCTCTTCGCAGGCGTCATGGATGGGTTCTTGAGAAGGCCGAGTCCCTCGTCCCAGATGTCATCCAGCAGAGGCACCGCGAAGACCGTCTTCCTCTTGGCCTCGCGCCGTTGGTAAAGGAAACCCTCCTTCTTCTGCTCTTCGGGGCAGAGCTGGAACAGCTCAGATGCCCTGGCAATCATAGCATGGAAGGAACCTATCTCGTCGGGTGGGGAGGCTCGAGTAGGCGGTGATGGGAAATCCGTCCCGTCGTCATCGCTGTCGTTATCCGTCCCTGTCGTGGCCGTGTCCGTTCCTGTGTCGTCCCCAGGAAAGGGGACGGGGGCAGAGGCTGGGCAGGCCGTGAGGGCTGAAAAGGCGGTGGAGGATGAGTCCTTCTCCTCTTGTTTGGAGGGCTTCCCGACGGGCCTGGCTCCGGTTCGTCCGTCGGGGGTAGAGGCAATCTCATCCTTATCTCCGTACATAAGGATTGTATTGCCATCAAAATGGCCGCCGAGTTGTCTTGCGGCTCCGGATGCGACGGGCGCAATGGTTGCCCCCCTGGAACCTCGTCTGCGCCACTGTTGCTCTCGTCGTCCTCTTTGTCAGGACCCCTCCCGTGGGACCGGGCCTCCTCAACGCTCTTGCCGAGGCCCTCCATGACTTCAACCAGCTCCTTCTTGGAGGCTGTGTCCGTATCCGTAATGGCCACTGCCCCTCCCTCTTTTTCCGCCGGGGTCTTCTCGATGGGCTGGAAAGAGGATTCCCTCCGCCGTGGCAGGGAACCTCTGGGACCCGAGGTCGCCTCCACTGGGGTAGCCTCCACAGGCTGCGCCAGGGCCGCCGCGACTTGCTCGATAGAGGCCTTAGCCGGGTGAGTCAAGGCCTTCACCACCATCTGCATGCTTGCGGCCTTCACCTTGGGGGGAGGGTCACTACCTCGCTCCCCCTCGGCTGGATCCTTCGAGATCGACCGGGGCCTCTCCAGCTGGGTTCTCGGACTTCCTCTTCCCCGAGCCACAGCGTTGGCTCGTCGTTGATGGTGCCGGTGAGGATGCGCCCTGTCTGGCAGCCGAGGAGCCCAACCGTTCGGCGCTCCCGGTGCCCGCAGACTCGTGGTGCTTCGCCGGGGCGCCCTCACAGGACTTAGAAGACTGCTCGGAGTACTTCTTCCTCTTCTCACCTGACGGGCTCTTGCCTTTCTAGCCAGTTGAAGAGACGGAGATGGCGTGTCACGACCCACACTCTGAAGACCCCCTGGCCAACCTATGGGCCAGGGAGAGTCTTGATTCCAGCCCCCACTAAACCCAAGAAATTGCAGCATAGGACTTCTTGGGGCCAGTCCTGGCGCCAGGCTCATATTTGAATATGGACTTGTGCTTGGGAACTACTTTTCATTAATGCCAGTCATGTGGTGGCATCATCATAACCTGGCTCCTTGAAACCAGGCTTGCAGTGTAGTGTTTTAGGGTGTGGTACCATGGGGACTATTTTACCTGGACTTCTTTCTTGAAGCTATTTAAACCACACCCAAATAGACTGACACGTTTCGCGTTAGTTTGCATTACTGCAATGTAACGCTCACCGTGTTCAGCTTCAGCCACGAACCTCGTAAGGACAGCACCTGCAAAGGAAAGGAGAAGACATCGTGAGAAAAAGGCAGCAGCTTACCTGAAATTCATCGCCAGCGGTCCGCAGCTCTTCCGACCATCATCCTGGAACCAGCGCTCCCCCGGATCGACTGACCTGTAAAGGAGGAGAAACAAGGCATTAGACATTGTACAATTAACGAACTGCCGAAAGTCTTACCTCGCTGGCCGCTCCTCAATCAGCATCACGACGGAAACTCCATACTCCGGCCGAGTATCGCAACCTGTGGAGAGGAAAAGATAACAGGTTAGCAAAGACAAGGCATCTTAAGCGCAGTGCATAGCGCCTACTCACCGCATCTAGGCGCTCCAAAAACGCCCATCCTTAGCGGCGAAACACAGATTCCGCCTTGCCACATATTGGACTTCCGCATACCTAGGAAGAAAAAGACATTGTTTAAAAGGCATGCAAGAACAGCAATATTCACAGCAATAAGACCTACCTGAAAGACTCAAGGCGGGCTGGCATCAGTAGCTTACCTGTATTCCAGGCAGAACTCTTCCGCTGGTCGCATCTCGGCATCGCAAGGAGGGACATCTGAACCCCAACTGCTGGGTGGCACCCCCATGGAACCAGGTGAGCGTAACAGAACGCGAAGCCTCCAAAACGAAATCCACCTGGGCGCCATGGAAACCTCAGAATTAGACCAATTGGCCCAAATAATAGGAGAACTGCGCGCAGAGGTTCATTCTGCCATCAGGAGACTAATGCTCTCAGAAGAGATTTAATAGTGACTAACGAGTGGACTGAAGACTTTAGCTGACAATACTTGCAATCACAAGCGGGCCAGACCCCCCTACCGGGAAACAACCCAACGATGCAGAATCCTACCCTGCCATCCACTTCTTCCACTCCGGTTCAAGTCGTGCTACCAGGAACAGTTCCTTTGGCCCCACCGGAGCGATTTACGGGTGATCGACGGAAATATGCCACATTCATGAATGAATGCCGCCTTCACTTTCTTTGCAGGCCTGGAGAATTTCCAAACAACCAGGCTCGGGTGGCCTTTGTCTTGTCATACCTGAGAGCGGTAGTGCAGTAGACTGGTCAGTTCCATTGGTGACACATGATGATCCTCTGCTACATGACTTTGGGGGATTTCAGAGGGAAATGGAGAAACTTTATGCTCGTGTTAGGGAGAATTCTCTGTTTAGGCTGAATTTCCTAACCTAGTGAGTCCCCCAGCAGCTTTGCTGGATTTTTGGGGTTTATTTTTTGCTCCTGCCAAGAGTGAGACTCTTTTACCCTCACTCTTGGGCATGATTTGAGTGTGTTTCTTTGAATCTAGATGTGTTTAATTGGCTATGGGGTCTTTTACTCCATATGGCTTCATGTGTTTTTGTGATGTGTGTTACACAGCACCCTCAGTGCAGTGACGCAGGGGTGTCATAGTGACCCCCCCCAGTATAGACTCCATACCCTGGGACTGACTACTGTCTCCAGGGCTTGTAAAGTCACCATTGACTTTACTAGTCTTAAATTCTGAACAGAACCAGTACAAACTATCATATTGTGGACGTACTGGCTGGGGCAATTCAATTGCCCCGGGGTCTGTTAGTCGAGGGGGCACGTCTCCGTCCCCCCTGATCGAGTTTTGGCTGGTGGCAGTGGATACTACTTTTTATATTCAACCGCGAATATTTTCCTATGGGATTTCCCATTGTTTTAGGCTACTATCTTTATTTAATTATTTACGGTAGCCTCGAACATACCGCCGGTTTATTTAATTAATATTAATTCTCCGGTTGGTATTTTTTGCCAAAACTTGATTCTAAAATGGCGTTTGTGTTCTCTTCTGTGACTCCAACCCAAGTCGAGCCCTTTGTTCCACTTTTTGGCGGGCTTCTCCACAGAAGCCCTCCAAAGTGGTGCCACTCTGTCTGGGGTACTTAGGATGGGTGGAGGGAAATTTAGGCAGCCTGGACTGAGTTGCCTAGGCAACTCAAGTCGCACTCCATCCTGATTGGCCCAAGTGGTGAGCCGGCCGGCTCACCACTTAGCATGTTTGAGTGACAGCTAGGCTGAGTGAATGAGGGTTTGCTGCATAAAAGCAGGGCTTTGGGGACTGGAACTTCAGAAGTCGCCACAGGACCTAAGAATCCGACGAGTGAGAAGCTGAGTCGACCTGCCACGACACCACCACCGGTGGAGCCCTGCTGGACTGCCTCACCACTTTTCCCAACGACAGAGGAGATCTCCCGCCGGAGAGTCTTCTTCCTTTGACTGGTGGGGATAACCAGTTTCACCGTCTTTTCGCTTTCCCGACGTACCTCGTGGCCGCCTTGCCCGCGCCAAGCACCCCAGCAACCGGGATACCACGTTTTACCACGACCGCGAAACAAAGGTACCACCTTTAACCGGAAAACTCTGCGGCTGGTTTCTTCCCTGGTAGTGCAACGACCTTCATCTTTCCTCCAAGTCGAGATCTTCTCTTCCCCTGGACGACGACGCAACTTGCACCCACTACCAGGAACAACTGTCACCGCTGGAGGCTCCTTCCCACTTGAGATACCGTGTCCCGCCTGGCTTCCCTTGCTACTGACTGTACGGGGTAGATTTAGCCCCGGCTTTCGAACCTGGGTTAGTCTGGGACACCCTGGCTAAACTTTCCTAAAGCCTCTCTAAACTCTTTTTGAACCCTCTGCAAGACTTTCTAAGCCTAGTGTAACTGTGTGATCTTGGGCGCATTTGTGCTCTGCTCTCTCTAAGAGTGGGCTCAGCCTTTGGACTTTGGCTCACCAGTGACTTTTGCTCTTCTGCCTTGTAACAGTGTTCCTGAATCTTAGAGTGGTGTACCTTTCCATATTCTGTCTTTTTCCCTCCCTTTCTCACAAACTTATTGGAGTGCAATCTAGTTAAGCGCTCACCTCTATATGAAAATAAGTGGTGTTTTACTGTGACTTGTCTGATAAGAAAAAAGGGGTGTATATATTACAATAGTAACCGTGTTTAGAATATTTTACAATAAGAGTGCTGGAGTGTTTCAACTGTGTGTTTTTAAATAAATAATGATATACTTTGATACCAAAGCTCTGGTCAGTGTTTGCTTGTATTATTGTATCTGAGTGCCTATTGTGTATACTTTGCATACTGCCTAACTCTTCTTGAGGGAAGTCTGACTGCCCAGCCACAGCTACCAGGTAAATCTGGGTGGTGCAGACTGCTACCAAGTGGGTTTACTGCCAACACCTGTAGTCTTAAATCTTTTGCAGTGGTCCCTAAGTAAACTGCACAGGTTTCTGCCCAACAGCTTGTCATACCCGAGAACAAGTAGTGGACAATGAACTCCTTTCCCTCCGACGGGGAAATCGGGACCTGTTAACGTACATTGCTACTTTCAACAGATTGGTCGCTGAATCTAGGTGGCCTGAAAACAAAAGAATCACGTTGTTTCATCGGGGTTTACGAGGCGAACTAAAAGATGTTCTAGCTCAAGTAGGGGACCCTCCTCGAGACTGTTCGGAGTTCATAAATTTGGTTGTACAATTAGACCACCGGCTGCAAGACCGAAAAGCAGATCGCTCAAAAATGGATCCACGGGTGGTGTATGTTCGGTCTAGAGACAATGTAACTCATGCACAAGAAAACCCTGCTGAGCCCATGCAACTTGGAAGAGTGCGACCCCTATTAACAAAACAAGAGCGAGATAAAAGAAGGCAACAACAACTGTCTGTATTGTGGAAAATCTAGGCACATCTTGAAGGACTGCCCGGTGAAACCCACTAGGAAGGTCGTTGGGGCCACAGAAAAAAAAGACCAAGAGAAAGAACATCAATCGGAAAACTACCCAGCTCGGAAAAAGTAGAGGTCAGTTTGTCGAGTGAGGGAAAGGAGCCACTGACCTCACACTTTGCAATACCAGTGATCTTGATCAATAACAAACGGCCGTCCAGAATGCATGCCATAGAAGCTTACATTGTTAGTGGGGCAGTCGGGAATTATATTGATCGAGATCTGGCTGCAGAGATGGGACTACCCTTATGTTCCAAGCCGATTACAGATAAGGTGACTACAGTGGATGGGACTGAAATCGCTTCCGGACCCGTAACCCAATGCACAGCTGATATAACAATGATGTGCAAGGACGGGCATAGGGAACTCATTTTGTTCGACCTCATCAAGGCACCTCAATTTCGGCTTATACTAGGGATGCCATGGTTAGTCGCTCATAATCCTTCTATTAACTGACGAACCAGAAAATTAACCTTCCCCAGTGACTGTTCTCCAGCCTGTTACTATCAAGAACAGAAGACTGCTTTCAGTAATTCTACGACTCCCAGAACCTCGACATTTATCTTAGGTGTAACCAGGTACCTTACCTGAGGAATACCGCGATTTCCAGGATGTATTCCAGAAGGACCAAGCCAATACCCTGTCTCCCCACAGGCCCTACGACTGTCAAATCGACCTTGTTCCTGGTGCCCAAGTCCCCTGTGGGAGGATCTATGCTCTGACTGAACCTAAAATCTTCACCTTAAGTCCTATCTAGACCAGTACCTCGCAAACGGATTTATCCGTCCATCGAAGTCCCCGGCAGCCAGTCCTTTGTTCTTCGTGCCGAAAAAAGAAGGGGATTTAAGGACCTGTATTGATTACCAAGCATTCAACCAGATCACAGTGAAGAACCGTTACCCTTTCCCACTTATTCCGGAAATGCTGGACCAGGTCAAGGACGCTCAAATTTACACCAAATTGGATCTTCGGGGAGCGTATCAAATGGTTCGGGTCAGAAGCGGCGACAAATGGAAAACCGCTTTCAGTACTAAATATGGGTTATTCGAATATCAAGTCATGCCCTTTGGGTTATGCAACGCACCGGCAGCAATCCAATACTTCATGAATGACGTCTTGAGAGAGTTAATTGATGTCTGCGCCCTAGTGTACATAGATGATATCCTGGTGTACTCAACTTCTAAACAAGACCATATCAAGCACGTCCGTTCAGTCCTCGCCAAGCTCTGCGAACATCGTTTATTTGCCAAGCTGGAAAAGTGCTTTTTTCATGTATCCGAAGTGAAGTTCCTAGGCTTCATCCTTACTCCCGGAGGCATCAGGATGGACCTGCACAAGGTCGACGCCATTATGAAATGGCCATCACCGACGTCAATAAAGGGAGTACAAAGTATGTTAGGCTTTGCAAACTTTTATTGTTGGTTCATACCAGACTTCTCCAAAATCGTACACCCAATCACCGTGTTGTTACGAAAAAATAACAAGAACTTCACCTGGACCGAAGACGCAGAAAAAGCCTTTCAGGAACTAAAGAAAAGATTCACCTCAGCACCGATCTTACGAAATCCATGTCCTGACCTCCCATATATCGTAGGGTCGGACGCTTCCAGTATAGCAATGGGAGCGGTCCTCTCACAAAGAGATCACGAAACTGGACAGCTACATCCAGTGCCTTCTGGTCAAAAAAGTTTTCCCTCTAGAAATTAACTACGCCATCACCGACAAAGAACTCTTGGCAATCAAATCCGCCTTCAAAGCCTGGCGACACTACCTTCTGGGAGCCAGACACACCATTACAGTTATTACTGATCACCGAAACCTGCAGTATCTTAAAACAGCAAAGGCCTAATCTTCACGCCAGCTGCGATGGGCTCTCTTCTTCGCTGAATACGATTTTGTCATAACTTTTCGACCAGGCGTCAAGAATGGAAAGGCTGATGCACTTTCTCGTACTGGAACTGATGACTTGGTTTTTACAGCCCCAGATCCAGTCCCCCCTCATACCTGAAGGCAAACTTTTAGGCCTGACTACAGCCTTAACACACATGGAGCTGAAAAAGGAAATTCAACAAATCATGAATCCGGATGCCCTCCTTACATGGCAAGCGCAAGGAGAACAATATTCCATCCAAGACCGCTTACCCCTTTTTAAGGGCCGCCTATACATACCTACCAAGGACCTACAACAGCAAATCATTTCAGGTTACCACGATTCCCTAATCGAAGGGCACCCTGGAATCACCAAGACCTTAGCCAAGGTTAAACAGAACTTTTGGTGGCCTACCTGGCGGAGAGATATAATCCAATACATTCAATCTTGTGGAGTCTGCGCACAAAACAAATCGCAAAAACATAAACCATCTGGTCTTTTGAGAGCTTTGGACATTCCTCCAGCGCCATGGCAAACCATTTCCCTCGACTTCATCACGGATCTGCCTACCAGTCAAGGGTTTAACACCATTCTTGCAGTCAGACCTATTCTCGAAGATGGCCCACTTTATTTCACTCAAAGGCCTTCCAGATGCATCCACTCTAGCCAAGGTATTTCTGGACAATATTGTTAAATTACATGGATTCCCATCAGTCCTGATCCCTGATCGAGGTAGTCAGTTAATTTCCAACTTTTGGAGAAAGTTTGAGCAATGGCGCAAATTGACGTCCGGTTATGCACTAGCCACCACCCCCAAACGGACGGTGAGACCGAAAGGACCAACCAGACCCTTGAGCAATACTTACGGTGTATGTTGCATCACGAGCTGAGAGACTGGAAGGACTTACTATGGATAGCGGAGTACACATATAACAACTCCTTACATTCCAGTTCTGGGCAAACACCTTTTTATACCTTGTATAGTAGACACCCGCGTACCTCAGAATTGGATCTCCCAACCAAATTGGAATTGCCTGCGGTTAAAACCCTTCACACCAGCATCACTCAGGCTTTCAAAAAGGCCAGCGAACATCTGATTCACACCAAAGCCAAGCAAAAACAATTCGCCGACCAACACAGGACGAAGGCCCCCGATTATCAAGTAGGAGACAAGGTTTGGCTAGCCACCAAGTTTGTACCCATCAAAGGAACCCGGACCTTTCAACCCAGGTATTTGGGACCCTACACCATCAAGACGATTATCAGCCCAGCGGCCGTCAAGTTAGATTTACCATCCAATCTACGCATCCATCCGGTATTTCATGTGTCCCTTTTAAAACCAATGCAAAATGGTACACGGATTGAAGCAGCTCTGAAACCCATTCTTGTCGACGGAGAACTTGAATTCGGAGTTAAAGGCATACTGGATTCTAAGTACTCAAGGGGGAGACTATACTATTTAATAGATTGGAAAGGTTTTGGACCCCAAGACAGATCCTGGGAACCCTGTGAAAATCTTCAGGCAGCGCGTCTGATCAAAAGCTACCATTGAAACTTCCCAACTAACCCTGGGCCGGACAGAAAGAACACCTTGAGAGGGGCCTTGGGGGGGGTGGGGCGTGGGGGAAGTGCTGTCACGACCCACACTCTGAAGACCCACTGGCCAACCTATGGGCCAGGGAGAGTCTTGATTCCAGCCCCCACTAAACCCAAGAAATTGTAGCATAGGCCTTCTTGGGGCCAGTCCTGGCGCCTTAGGCGCCAGGCTCATGTTTGAATATGGACTTGTGCTTGGGAACTACTTTTCATTAATGCCAGTCATGTGGATGCATCCTCATAACCTGGCTCCTTGAAACCAGGCTTGCAGTGTAGTGTTTTTGGGTGTGGTACCATGGGGACTATTTTACCTGGACTTCTTTCTTGAAGATATTTAAACCACACCCGAATAGACTGACACGCTTCGCGTTAGTTTGCATTACTGCAACGTAACGCTCACCTTGTACAGCTTCAGCCACGAACCTCGTAAGGACAGCACCTGCAAAGGAAAGGAGAAGACATTGTGAGAAAAAGGCAGCAGCTTACCTGAACTTCATCGCCAGCGGTCCGCAGCTCTTCCGACCATCATCCTGGAACCAGCGCTCCCCCGGATCGACGGACCTGTAAAAGAGGAGAAACAAGGCATTAGACATTGTACAATTAACGAACTTACGAAAGGCTTACCTCGCCGGCCGCTCCTCAATCAGCATCATGACGGAAACTCCATACTCTGGCCGAGTACCGCGACCTGTGGAGAAGAAAAGATAACAGTTTAGCAAAGGCAAGGCATCTTAAGCGCAGTGCATAGCACCTACGCACCGCATCAAGGCACTCCAAAATCGCCCATACTTACCGGCGAAACACAGATTCCGCCCTGCCACATATTGGACTTCCGCATACCTAGGAAGAAAAAGACATTTTTTAAAAGGCATGCAAGAACAGCAATATTCACAGCAATAAGACCTACCTGAAAGACTCAAGACGGGCTGGCATCAGTGAGCCAACTCGATCGCCATTGCCCACCAAGCTCAACGCGCCCCTGCCAAGACAGCATGACGGAGAACCCGCCAACATCTAAAACAAGGTGAGGAGAAGTCCAGAAGGGTTGCAGACCTACAGGGAGGTGGGAGGCCGTTTACCCCGTCCTAACCATAGCTTTCCTGTATTCCAGGCAGAACTCTTCCACTGGTCGCATCTGGCATCGCAAGGAGGGACATCTGAACCCCAATTGCTGGGTGGCGCCCCTGTGGAACCAGGTGAGCGTAACATGGCGATCCTTCATGGTCCGCTCCGACATGTCCATGCAAAACGCACAGTCCTTCTCCACGTGCGTTTTGTCTTTGAAGGCAGTAGAGGCATTTCGAATGCTCGTCCTCCTTGAACACATTCTGTAGCTGGCATCCAGGACAAATCCTGAACAGCTTTCCGGGCGTCGAGCTTCCTTTCTCCTGGGCCATGTCTGCGAGGTAGGCCTCAGAAACTTCTGGAATCCTCCGAGCAGCGTAACTGGACGAAAACTTTGCCCTTGAGGGGCGTAGAGAAATCTGAAACGGGTCCCGGTTGATCAGATGAAGAAACGGTGGAGCTAGAGGCTTGATTTAACCGAAAAATGAGAAAATCTCTTTGAAAAAAGCGCGACAACGCAGCAAAAGCTCGAGAGCTATAGCACGAGGACTCCCAAACACTTGAACATGCGGTAAAAATCTGAGGATGGCTGCCAGGGGAGGGGCTTAGGGAGAGGGCAGTCATTGGCTGGGGGCAGTATGACCCAGAGATCAGTGATTGGTTACTACTAAGAAAGACAGATCAGAAACAAAACTGATACTGATTTTTTTCTTTACCGAGGATTCCCGGCCTGACGACTGGGAATATTCATGAGCATGTGAATCCATGCCAGACCCCATGCTGGAGAACTTCTGGGACTTTATGTACTTGTTGAGCCGCCGTATGTCGAGAATGGGCCTGCAACCCCCGGTTTCTTTCTTACGAGAAAGTACCTTGAGTATACTCCGGAGACCCGGAGTTGCCGTGGAACCAGCTCTATCGCCAGTTTTTGTAACATGGCCTGAACCTCCAGCAGCAGCTGAGGGATGTGGTTTTCCTGTCGGGCCACCAGCGGTATTCGCTGACACTTTCGATGAAACTCCAAGGTGTGTCCGTGGGCGATAGCTTCCAGCCTCCATCTGTTGGTGGAGATGGTCTCCCACACGCCGATGAAGTTCACCATCCGGCCTCCTGCCGGGGTGCATGGGTGGGGGCCTTAAATCCTGGACAGTCAATCTTGCTTGGAGGTCGATAGGCTGACTTTGGTCCCCGACAACGGTGGCCGCCTGAAGGCCTTGGAGCAACCCTTGTTGTATTCCTGGGTCGAGGAATGGGAGGGCTGGCGGTAAGAGAAAGAGCCCCCCCCCGTTGAACCCCTTCTAAGACCAGATAGACTTCCCTCCTGAGGAACGAAATGACGGTCGTCGTTGCTGTAGAGTGCCCAGGGCACATGCCATCTGTGTGTCCGTCTTGATGGCCTGGAGGGATTCATCCACAGCCTTCCCGAACAGGTTGTCCCTGTCAAAGGGTATGTCCAAAACCCTTGTCTGGACCTCCTGTTCAAAGTTGGTGGCCTTGAGCCAGGCACAACGGCAAAGATGGACTTGTTTCCCATCTGGCGGAAACACGTATCCACAATGTTCAGGGCCACTATGATAGCGTGGTCCGAAGCCATCTCGCCTTCTTGAAGGATCTCCAAAGCCTCTACCCGCTTGTCGTTGGGGAGGAAGTCCAGCAGCGGAGCCAATCTAAACCACAGCCCCCGGTCGTATCTGGCCACGATCACAAGGGTGTTGGCAGCCTTGACCGTCGTCGCCGACGAGTAGATAACCTTTCTACCCATAGAATCCAATTTCTTCCCCTCGTTGTCCGGAGGGTTGGAAGAAGACGACGCAGAGCTCGACTATTTCTTCCTGGGGGCCGCCGAGACCACAGAATCCAGCGACGGTAGAGACTGCAAGCACTTGGGTGCAGAGTCTGGTACCCTGTACATTTTCTCTAGCCGGTCTCTCTTCGCTGGGGCTGTCGAGGGGTTCTTCAGCAGAGCCAGCCCTTCGTCCCAAACATGGTCCAGGAGCGGGACCGAAAGGATGATCCTACCCTTTGCCTCCCGGCGCTGATACAAGAAGCTTTCCTTCTTTTACTCCGGGTTAAGCTGGAAAAGCTCCAATGCTCGGGCGATCATTGCATGGTAAGATCCTACTCCGTGTGGCAGAGAGGCTCTGGGCAGAGGCGACGGGAGGTCCCCCAACCGCCGTCGTCATCCGTGCCCATTGCCGCTTTGTCCGACTCAGTCTCCCTCAGGGGGATGGGTGGCATGGTGGCATAGGGTGCCTACTCTCTTCTTTATAGGTGGTTCCCCCAGTGTCGACGGGGTGGCCGGCGCTGCGGGTGGAGGGGCCGTCGGCATCCTCCTCTGTATCTCCGACACCAGCGTGTGGAGGGTCGAGAGGATGGCCAGCGAAAGATCCTTCGGCAGTATCTGGGGTGTAGGAGCGCTAGGCCGAGGGCCCTAGTCATAGTGGGGCCCTTCGTCCTCGTCTCCATAGATGGTAACCCTGTCGTCGTTGCCGTGCCGTGGGGTGACTCACAGACGTTCCCCTTGTCATCATCGCCCTCCTGGACGGTGTGGATGGAAATTATCTCATCCTCATAAACCGAAGAAATGTCCGTTCCCTGGAGGCCTTCCCGCCAACTCCTGCCCACTTCCTTCAGGTCCTCAGGGGTTGGTCTCAGGCTGAGGTTCGGCATGCTCTTCTCCGGGGTCTGCTCAACTGGCTTGCTCAAATCCTCCCTCATGGGATGACGAGCCGCCCTGGCTATCGTCAGGGTACCCTGTAGTGGGTCCGCCCCTACGGCCTTAGCGAGTGACGCCACCACCAACTCGATGGAGGATGACGATTTCGCCTGGTGCACCTGGGCCTTCATGGGAAGGCTGGATCCCTTGTCTGGCTTGGCCTTCTCTTTCACTGCCGCGTCGGACACCTTGTCCTGCTTGGCCTTCTCCTTCGGGCCCTGTCGGATCCCTTGTCAACCTTGGCCTTCTTTGCGGGTGGGTCGGACACTGCGCCCTGCTTGACCTTCTCTGGATTCTCTCTTAGCTTCGCAGGGGTAGCTGACTCCCTCTTGGACGAAAATCCAGAATGATGACTGGAGATCATTGCAGATGGGGATGACGATTGCGCCCTGACCGTTGTGGAGTCCGCGGCAGCGGCGACCCTGACGGAAGCAGACTCGCAGTGTTTGGCCTTGTGTTGGGCCCCCACAGGTGGGTCGCCGCCAAAGGACTTAGAAGCCCACTCAGGTTTGCCGAATCCAGGAGAGTACCACGCGGTGCAGAGGCCTTGGCCTGCAGCCACTACTCCTGTCGTTGGTGTCGATCCTTCATTTGTGCGCTTCGTGAAGCCATAGCAAATCTCACAATCTTCTTCCTTATGCGTCGGGAGCAGGTAGTACAGACACTGGGAATGCTTGTCGTCCATTAACACATTATGCAAACTGCAGTCGGAGCAAAGCTTGAAGAGGGAAGTGCTGTCCTTCTCGTCCGACATGATCCACATGGTGTAGGCCTGAAGAATCTTCTGGAAGCCTCCAAGACGAATACTCAACGAAAACAGCCCTTGAGGGGAGCTGAAAAAAACCAACAAAAAACAGGGCCCCTCAAGAGCTCTTTTCGTCGAGTAATCGTCTTGGAGGCTTCCAGAAGATTCGATTGATCGAAAAGAACAAGTTACTTACCAACTGGTAACGTTCTTTCGACTGGATGTTCCTCCAACGTATTCCACATCTTTGACATGTAAGGTGCACAGCTGTGCACTTCGGAAACGTTTTCATCAGAGGGCGTCCTGCGTCAGTGGCGTCGGGTCAATGTCCCTCGAATGCCTCCGTCAAGGGCGACGTCACAGGATGTTATAAATAGGACACACGGCGCCTGTAGCCTCAGTTTAAGATTTTTCCCCTCAGAACGTGTGGCATCAGTCTCATGCCTGCTTGACTGCACTTAGCCTTGTGGAAACGGAAGCTGCAATCGCATAGGAAATTCTCCTGAGGGGCAGGCTGGGAGGGCGATGTGGAATACATTGGAGGAACAAAGGTGTGGATGGAAGCCCATGTAGCGGCATCACAAATATTCCTAATAGGACCACCCCGCTGGAGGGCGGTGGAAGTACCCACGCCCCTAGTGGAATGAGCTCTCAACCCTTCAGGGGGGTCCTTACCCGCCAATCAGTAACACTCCGTAATGGTAAGGATAATCCACCTGGACAAGGTCTGCTTGGAAACAACCTGGCCCAAACGGTGTCCAGCAGATCCTACAAAGAGTTGATCGTCCACTCTGACCCTAGACATCCTAGAAATGTAAAAGCTCAGAGCTCTCCTAGGATCCAACCGATGGAGTTGCTCCTCTTCCTTACCAGGATGAGGAGGAGGGTAGAAAGATGGAAGAACCACCTTTTGACTGAAATGGTATTCAGAAACTACCTTAGGTAGGAAGGAGGGACGTACTCTCAGTACAACCCGGTCCTTGTGAAACACAGTAAATGTTGGCTTAGATGAAAGTGCCTGCAATACGCTCCCTCTGCTAGCAGAAGTAACCGCAACCAAGAACACAGTCTTTAAGGACAGTAATCTCAAAGGACAAGAGTGCAAAGGTTCAAACGGAGCACCCATGAGAAATTTCAAAACCAAATTCTATTCCCACACCGGCACCTGGAAAGGGGATGGCGGGAATACATTAGTCAGTCCTTTAAGAAACTGAGAAATCGAAGGAATCTTAAAGTAAGAACATTCTTCAGACAAGCACTTAAAGATAGACAGCGCCGCCAGGTAAGCTTTAATGGTACCCACCTGAAGGCACCTGTGGACCAAAGAAAATAAGAAAGAAAATTATAGGAATGGAGCACTGAAAAGGATCAACATTATGATCCCTGCACCAGTCACAGAACTTATGCCAACGGTACAGGGATTTTGTTGCAGGCCGCCTGGCCAAAAGCAACACCTCCATCACGTCATCCGGGAGGTCACAATCCTTATATCTCAACCATTCAGATACCAAGCGTGAAGGTTGAGAGTCTTGACCTCTCGATGGAGTCTGACCGAACCGCCCCCCTACCCACTCCCCCCCCCATCCTCCAATCGCGCTTGAGAGAGAGAGAAGATCCTCTCGGTAGGAAAGACGGCGTGGAGGACAGATGGACATTTCTAGAAGGTCCAGGTACCACGCTCTCCTGGCCCAATCCGGAGCAATGAGGATCATGTGGAAATCGAACCTCCATAACCTCTGCAACACTTGAGGAATGACGGGGACTGGAGGAAACGCGTACAGCAGTGGGAATGACCAATCCACCACGGACATGTCTCCTAAGGCTCCTCTTGGAGGAAATTCCCTTGAGCAGAATCTCTCGCACTTCCGGTTGACACTGGTGGCGAAGAGATCCACTTGCAGGGTTCTCCAAAGGGTGAAGATCTCCTGAAGCACTTCCTGAGCCAAATTCCACTCATGGGAGACCATGCTCTGCCTGCTCATAGCGTCCGCCGCTGCATTTTTGTCTCCGGCCAGATGAACTGCAGAGATCGAAATTTCCTGCTGGATGGCCCAGAATCAGAGCTGCACTGCCTCGCTGCACAACGGAAGTGACCCTACTCCCCCCACCCTTTTGCTTGAGGTAATACATAGCCACTGTGTTGTCCGTCATGATCAGGACAGTCTTCCCCACCGCACAGAGGGCAGAAAAGCTTTCAGGGCTAGCCTGACAGCCCTCAGCTCTAACAGATTGATGTGGAGCCTGGACTCAGACAGAGACCAACAGCCGCTGGTGGTCAAGTCGTTGCCATGATCACCCCATCCTGTGAGGGAAGCATCCGTCACTACCGTCACCTCCGGCCACGGTTGCCAAAGCTGTTCCCCCTTCATCAGGTTCCCTTTGTCAGCCCACCACAGAAGATCCTGGGAGAACGAGAGTGGAATCTGAACGGGATCTGACATCTTGCCGGAGAACGGTGACCACTGCATCTTGAAAACCCACTGCAGGGATCTCATCCGCAGCCAGGCCTCTGGCACCAGAAAAATGCAAGGATGCCATGAGGCCAAGAAACCTTAAGAATTCGAAAGCCGGGAGACACTGGGCATGTTGAAACTTTTCCACCATCTGCATAATGTGATGAGCCCTTACCTTGGGAGGCGAACACTTCAAAGGAAGTGTCTAAAACAGCCCCGATGTACTGGAGCTGTTGGGAAGGTGTCAGATGCGACTTCTTGAAATTCAGGGAGAAGCCCAGCCTGTGTAGTGTGCGGCAGGTGACACCGAGATGATCCAACGCTAGCTCGGGACAGCGCGCCCGATCAGCCAGTCGTCCAGGTAGGGGTAGATGTGAATCCCCCCTCACCTCAGGAACGCTGCCACCACCACCATTAGCTTGGTGAAGACCCTCGGGGCGGAGGCCAATCTGAACGGCAGGACCTGAAACTGAAAGTGCGAGTCGCCAGCTGCATACCTCAGGTACTTCCTGTGCGCGTGATGAATCGGCACATGAAAGTAAGCATCCTTGAGGTCCAGAGACACCAACCAATCCTGCAGTTGAAGGGCCTGGAAGACTTGAGAAAGAGCGACCATCTTGAACCTGTTCTTCCTGAGAAGTTTGTTCAACCAACGCAAGTCCATGATGGGTCTCAATCCCCCGTCTTTCTTTGGGATAAAAAAATAAGGGGAATACCATCCCTGGTTCCTCTCTGCTGCAGGAACCAGTTCTATAGTGCCTTTCTCCAGCAGGCTCAAGATATCCTGCGCAAAGTGAGGATCCAGAAGCTTCAAAGAGTTTCCTCAGTGGATTGTCCAGAGGCCGCTGAAGGAAGGGAAGGCAGTAGCCGTGGGCTATGGTATCCAGAACCCACGCATCTGAAGTAATAGCATGCCATTCTTCGAGATGCTGAAACAGTCTGTCCCCAACCGGCGAACCATGGGACGTGGCCTCATGACTGTTTGGAAGTGGCTGCGGCAGTGCCTGAAGGTAAAGAAGCAGCTGCCTGAGTGTCTTTGGCACCACCATTTCACTGACCACCACGGGTACTTTTTCGCTGGCCCCTTTGACTGGCGGCCCCTCTCGTTTTACCAAAGGAGGAGTAGTAACGAAAGGAACTTCCCCTCCACTGCTCTCCCCTAGGACAAAAAGGCAGAGGTTGGCGCACCGCAGCGCTTAAGAATTTCGAAGTAGCCTTTGAGGTCTGAAACCATACAAGACTCTCGTCAGCCTTGCTGCCAAACAAATGTGCGCCATCAAAGGGCATGTTGAGAAGATGGGCTTGCACATCCGGAGCAAACCCTGACTTCCGCAACCACGCAAATCTGCGTAGAACAGTGCTCGCAGCCATGGATCGGCTAACACGGTCGGCAGTATCCAAACCCGACTGAAGGGATTCGCACATGGCATCCTTGCCGTCCTGCACAAGAGCAAGGAACCCATCCCTTTCTTCCCCCTCAGGAATATGCTCAGCCGCCAAGGAAACAATTCCACAGAGTGTGTGAAAACCTTGCCAAGGCACACGTGGAGTTGGACCATTTCAGGGCCATGCTCCCAGCAGAAAATACCTTCCTGGCCCGACAGTCGTAGCGTTTGTCATCCCTATCCGCAGGGATGGTAGGGTACGCCACCTGCCTCGAGGTGGCCGTAGCCGCCTGAACCACCAAACTCTTGGGAGTTTGGTGAGTATATAAATAGCTGGGGTCGCTAATGGAAGGGCGGTATTTCATGGTCAAAGACTTATTAACAGCCAGAAGAGGTTCCGGGGACTGCCAAGCAGCTGCCACCCTTTTCTGCAAGGTAAGATGAAATGGCAAAACAGGGTCAGAGGATGGAACTTGATCCAAGATATCTGTCAGATCATCCTGCACAAAATCTTCAGGAGGACTAGACCAGCACAGATACTCAGACTCGCGCCATGAGCCTCCTATAAGAAGACTCTGCATGAGCCCCAGGCTCAGGTCTACCGAAGTCCACTTCCGGGGAAGTGTCCAGCCCACTGGCATCATGGAGGGTCTGCCTAGACTCCTCCAACCGACTGTCACCAGAAAAAAGTGGAGCATCATCAAGGTCACCAGGTTCCTCAACCTCAGACCTTTCCTCTTCATAAATATCATCCAGAGGGAGTTGAAACCCAGGTCTGGGGTCAGAAGAGGGCCTGGAGGTCAAAATTGGCCTTACAGACTTCGACGTAGCCTTCCTTGGAGGATCCATGATATCCGGGTACTCCAATGGCAAATTTCGAGCAATAATCCCTGAAGGCGCCGATAGCACACAGTGCTCCGACGTCAAGAGCATCGACAACCTCAATGTCGGGATTGCTGCAAGCTGTCAATGTCCGATTCGGACAGACACGCGCCAAACGATTCGTCCCAAATCCCTCAATAGGTTGCTGCGGTCTCGATGGAGACGAGGACCGAGACCTACAGACACGTCTCTTCCGACTCTTCGAATCCTTGTCCGAACGGGACCTCGACGGCTCCCGATGCGAGTCGCGTCGTGTACCCGAGCCGGAAGGCGTGTGAGCCACGGTACCAGACCGATCCTGGCCGGCTTCGTCAGAAGGCGCGACTGGGCCTGTGCCCTGCGATTCAAAAATAGCCAACATGGATTGTTTCAACGCCGCCCATTCCTCCGGAGTCGAAGACTTCGTAGGGCACATAACCTTGCTCGAGGCACCATCCTCTGAGGAAGACAGGGAAGGCGACCGTGACGGCACTTCCTAGAGTGCTGGGACGAGGAGGATGAGTGGCGGGAACCACTCAGAGAGTCGCCCCTTGAGTCGTCGGTGTAAACCCCCTTGGACTTGGAAGCCCGGGACTTAACAGGCTTAGAGCCCCTTCCTACCTGGAGCTTCCCCTTCCGTTCCTGCAACGCCTTGGCAGTCAGCAACTGGCATTTCGAGCAGTCTGTGTCGTGCGACTCACCCTGGCACCACAAACAAATACGGGGGGGGTCAGTGAGCGGCATCTTCGACTTGCAGTCCCGGCAGGTCTTGAAGCCAGACCGCAGAGTCGATGGGGTCGAAGAGAAAGACCTCGTAATGATGAATACACAAGGCACGCTGAGTCTCACAAAGTTAACACTTTTGCGGAAAAAACGGAACCGAGGCTACGGGCGCCGTGTGTCCTATTTATAACATCCTGTGATGTCGCCCTCGACGGAGGACTTCGAGGGACATTGACCCGACGCAGGACGCCCTCGACCGAAAAAGTTTCCGAAGTGCACAGCTGTGGACATTACATGTCAAAGATGTGGAATACGTTGGATGACACAATCCATTCGAAATAGAGTTTAAGTATCAAAAAGCAAAAAAAAAACAAAAAACCTTCAAGAGCGAAGCACAAGGACTCCCAACACTTGAACGTGCGGTAAAAATCTGAAGATGGCTGCCAGAGAAGGCGCTTAGGTAGAGGGCAGTCATTGGCTGAGGGCAGGATGACCCAGAGCTCAGTGATTGGTTTATAGGATAAAGACAGTTTAGAAACTAAACAAACCTTTTTTCTGTTACCAAGGATTCCCAGCCTGACGACGGGGAATATTCATGAGCCTGTGAATCCATGCCAGGCACCATGCTGGAGAAATGTATTATATGGCCCCGACGCCAACAGCGCCTGGATTTCAATGATTCAGCATGCCGAGGTAAGGCCCGTTTTAAAGGGCCTTACTGACAGGGCCGTCTTAATGGTAACTAGCCTGATGCCCGCGCACGCCATAGGCTTGAATGGTTTGTGTGCCAGGGCACCCAGGATCACATTGAGGTCCCACACTGTGTGTGGTTTCTTGGTAGGTGGATACGGTCTAGTCAGGCCCGCCAAGTGCCGCAACCATTGGATTAGAGGATGAAAAAACCTCTTCTTCCGAATTCTTGTAAGCTCCAATGGCTGCCAGATACGTGCAGCATGTGTCTACCTGCACACCTGGGTGAGCGAGGTGCGCAGAGAAGGATAGGACATTGTCCTATGTGCAAGTCAATGGATCAATTTCCTTTGATTCTGCCCAGTAACAGAACCAGTTTCACTTGCTTTTGTACTGGTTCCTGGTAGCATCGCTCCTAGCCCCCTGTAGAATGGCCAGGTAAGCCTGGTGCGTCTGGCAGCAGGTCTTGGGTGCGGACTTAGTGAGGATAAAGACTTCGCTGTCTGTGAGCTATTCTTTTTCTTATCAAGTTCCTCATCCGTTATTGAATGGAACAGGTCAGCCCCCTCGAAAGACAGGTCTAGTATGCATCCCTGCACATCTGGATTGAATTTTGTTACCCTGAGCCAAGCCAACCTTCTCATGTCAGTGGCAATACAAATGGCTCACCCTGACATGTCAATGTGGGCCACCGAGGACTCTGTCTTGTGCAAAAATTTTGGCCTCTGCCAGCCCAGCCTTGAAGCAGGCTTTGCTGTGTGTGGGGAACTCAGGGAGGAAATCTGCAATTTCCTGCTACAGCTTCTGGTTGACAGCTGCCAACATGGTCTTGGCATTGGCCTGGCGCAGGTGTAGAGTGGCGTTATAATAAATGTTCTTATCGAACACCGCATAAAGCTTTTCCTCCTTGCCCAGGATTGCAGAGGTTGAAGCCACCAAGGAGGATTGTGGTTTTGAGAATAGGGCTGCTGCCCCCATCACAGAGGAATGTGGTTGGGGGTGCACCCACAATAAGAGGGAATCCCCATTCGTTTGCCTGTACTTCGTGTCGAGACGCCTATTGGTAGGTTGGGTAGTGTGTGGTTTGAGCCAACCTTTTTTGGCAAGCGTTACAACATCTTTTTGAAGCGGAATTCTCATTCTAGAAGTAGGCCGTAGCGTGAGAACTTCAGACAGTACCCCCGCCTCCGGTTGTTCCACCTGTGGCTGTGGCATTCCCAGGTACTCAGCCAGTCCCACCAGCCGTTCGTGAAAAGCTTTGGCTGACGATGGGGTGTCCGGGTCCTCCTCATCGTCTGTGTCCACTGTTGTGTCCTGCGGTCTGAGTGAGCCGGAGGAGTGTTGGGCGCAGGAGCAGTTGTGGCGTACCGAGTATCTGTGCCGGATGCGTTGACAATATTACCATTGACACCAGTTTTATTAGGGGGGAGGATGGTGGGACTAATGGAGGAAAGGGGTCTATGGACTAGGAGTACGTTAGTCACTACGGCGAGTAACTTATACTTACTCCTACCTCCCGTCCCCTTTCAACTATACTGTATGGGCGATTACAAATGAATGTAGCCCCAGGGTGGAGAGGTGACCCTCCTTAAGAAAATAAGTTCCTTAATACTGCCTGTCCGAAAGCCGCGTCTGACCTAGAGCCGGCACCCAGACAGTAGTGCTTGCAGAAGGCCAAAGGAGTGCCCCACGAGGCCGTCCCTGCTGATGACTTGCCACGGAACATGCCTCTGGAATGCGACTGCCATGGCATTGGCTCTGATAGTGTGGGCATGCATATTTACCAGAATTGGCTTGTGCTGCACCTCATCAGCCTCCTTAATGGCTAAAACCATCCACCTTGCTATGGAAGCCTTAGAAGCCCGATATCCTGGCTTTGACCCAGAAGCTCTTGGTTCTATCCAGGTAGAATTTTAGAGCGTACCTGACATCTAGACAGTGCAGGACCCAGTGAGCATTGTCCTTCGGGTCAGCGAAAAAAGTGGGTATCACTATCTCCTCACTTAGGTGGGACCAAAAGACTACTTTAGGCAAGAACGCAGGATGCGTTCCAAGGACCACCTTGTCCCTATGAAAGGTAGTGTAAGGCTCGGAAGCCACAAGAGCTTGGATCTTGCTGACCCGGCATGCAGGAGTAAGACACACCAAGAGGGCCGTCTTAATGGTGACCAGTCTGATGTCCGCGGACACCACTGGCTCAAAGGCTTTATGGAGAAGAAAGGAAGTAGAGGATCCAAACTTGGGACCCTGCCGTCCCCTGCACACTATAATATATTGTCCATAGACAATCAAAAATTCAATAAATGTATAATGGGGAAATATATTCAATAATATTCAATGATGATACAACTTTCAGGAAAAAAGGTTAATACAATTTTAATCAAGAAAGAAAGAATTTTTCAAGTATATAAAAATGTCCGAAAATGGCAAAGGATAGCACCCAGACGTTCAATATGGTTGGCTGATACGTTCAGAGGTTCTTTCTTCTTCTTCCTGAGCCTAATTGAACTCTGGTGTAGAAAGTGATGAGTGCTGGGGTGTCGGGGTGTCTGGTGTCAGGAAATAGAGTAGTGGACCATATTCGGGGTGTTCAAGATGAGAGTGGCCCGTATGAGACACAAAGTCACACCGATTACAGCTAGTCGAATTCAGCAGTGGCTGTATAATATCTTCACGATTGCAGCTACCGAGGGATACCCGTGGTGTGCTTATTAAAGCGTCTGTCCCAGTTTTCCAAATACAGACCGCCAAACCATTCATTCCCGCTGTGTCATATCGCAAACCTTATGCTGAGGTCCCACACGGGGTGCGGCTTCTTGATAGGCGGGTAGAGCCTGGTGAGGCCCGCCGAATGTCTTAACCACCGGGTTGGAGTAAGAGAAAAATTCCTCCTCTGAGTTCCGGTAGGCTCCGATGGCCACCAGATAAGTGCAGCAGATGTATATTTTCACCCCAGAGTGGGTGAGGTGTGCAGAGAAGAATAGCACGTCGTCCAAAGTGCAAGAAGATGGATCTCCTTAGACTCTGCCCAGTGGCAAAACCTAGACCACTTGCTTTTGTACTGGCTCCTAGTAGATTCACTTCTAGCACCCTGTATGTCGTCTAGGTTAGCCTGCGAAAGACGCAGATGCTTCAATGTGACCTGTTCAGCAACCACGCTGCAAGGGCTAACTTCTGCGGGCAGGGTGAATGACCATTCCCACAATAGTAGATGAGCTGGGCTCAATGGAAGGTGAATCAGAGTCTGGTCTGACAGGCTGATCAGCTCCGAGAACCATGATCTCGCCAGCCACCACAGAGCTATCAGAATGATACTGAGGTGTCGGGACTCCCTTACCTTGCAGATCACCTGGTGTACCAGGGAAGTGGGAGGAAATGCATATGCGTTCATGTTGTTCCACTGTAACGCATCACCCAGGGAGCCTAGGCCACTTCCTGCTGTACCAGGTGGCATAAAGGTCCACCTGGGGATGCCCCCATCTGTTGAAGATCCGCTGAAGGACCTGATCGTTCAATTGCCATTCTTAATTGTCCGCACCCAACCTGCTGAGCCCGTCTGCCTCCAGGTTTGACTCCCCCAGGAGGTGGATTGCCATCAAGTCTATGTTGTTCACCTCAGCCCAATCCCAAATGCTGACTGCCACAGTACGTAGAGGAGGCAACCTGGTGCCACCCTGCTTGTTGATGTAATACATGCTGGTGGAGTTGTCAGTTTGAATAAGGATCGCCTTGCTGCTGATGAGTGGCAGGAAGGCCTTGAGAGCCAGCCAAATGGCCTTCGGCTCTAGCCAATTGCTATGGCCCCCCGGTTCCTGAAGAGACCAAACTCTGAATGCTGTGGTTGTCCACAGTGGCTCCCCAGCCCTCCAGGGAATAGTCTGTGGTGATGGTAACCTGCAGTGCTGGTTGACGGAAGGGTCTGCCTATCCTGAAGTTGCAGTCCGTGCTCCACCAGACAAGGTCCTGGTGGAGGAAGGGAGGAATGCTGACGAGTTCCGCCTGGGAACCCTACTCCTGACTCCATGAGGCTGAGCAATGCAACTGTAATCTTTTCATTTTTAGCCTTGTGTAAGACACTGCCAGTAGACATGCCGCCATGATACGCAGGAGGTGCTGATACCACCATGCTGAGGAAACCGCTCTACTGAGAAAATGACTTGTGGCCCTCTTGATGGCTGTGATCTTGTCCTCCGAGGGAAAAATTCTCTCGGAGCTTGTATCCCAGATAAGGCCCAGGAAAGCCAGACTCTGCGCCGGCTCCAGCTGCGACTTCTTGAGATTGATGGAGAATCCCAGTTTGTGTATTGTGTTCATGAGGGCGGGGGAAGTGTGATGGACCGCCTCCAGGGATCTCGCACTGACAAGCTTGTCGTCTAGGTATGGATAGACATGGTGCCCCTGGGCCCTGAGAAGGGCTGAATTGAGGCCAAATGGTAAAACCTTGTATTGGAAATGAAAACCCATGATCCTGAACCTCAGGAAAGAACGATGAGGCTGCCAAATCGGGACATGTAGGTATGCGTCCTTCAGATCCAGGGAGCACATCCAAACTCCCCTGCACAGTGTCTCTGCAATAAGCGCTGGGATAACCATCTTGAACATTTGAAGTGGGAGGGAAAGGTTCAGGGTGGAAAGGTCGAACAACTCTCAAACCAGCCTGGATCTTCTTGTGTCTGGCAACAATTCTGGAGTAGAAGCCCATGCCCCAGTGGGAGGCTGGGACTTCTTCCCACTGCCCGACTGTCCGCCAATAGAGTTGATGTACCAATCTGTGGGAGTGGAGGAGAGGAGCAAGGGGATGGAGGGACCGGTAGGCGGTAGCCCGTGCACATGACAGATCGGATCCAGGGGTGCGTGAAGGGCAGGCCTGCCCCCCACCGGAGACACATGGACCCGGAGGGGAATGTCATGCCTTTTTTCCCTCCGAGGCCGGGGCTGAGGAGGGGGACTGAAAGGAGCCCTTATTCCCAGTTGTGCTGTTTGTGGCAGTGCTGACTTGGAGATCGGTCTGGCTGCCTGGACCTTTGTTCCTGGAAGCCCCAGAACCCGACGAAAACCCACCCCTTGTCGGAACACTGGTGTGTCTGGCTTTATGTCTTAGGCGTAGACTTTGTGAGAATAAATAAGGATTTCGCAGTCTGGTAACTGTTCTTCTTATCAAGTTCCTTCTCGGTGGTGGAATGAAAGAGGCTGCTATCCTCGAATGGAAGGTCCAATATGCGCTCCTGGATGTTCGGGTTGAATTTGGTTGCCCGCAGCCAGGCAGTCCTTCTCATGTCCACGGTGATGCAGATGGCATGGCCTGAGGTGTCTATATGCGCCACTGTGGACTCCATGATGTCTTGTGCCACCAAGTTTGCTTCTGCCAGCCCCGCCTTGAAGCGTGCCTGACTGTGTACCAGAAGTTCCGGAAGGAAGTTGGCTATTTCCAGCCAAAGCCTCTGGTTAACGGATGCGATCATGGCGTCTGCATTAGACTGACGAAGGTGCATGGAGGCATTGGAATAGACCATCTTTTCATATGACTCCAAGATCGTCTCCTCCTTGCCTAGCAGAGCCGAGGACGAGGTGCCGGAGGAAGACTAAGGCTTAGAGTAGATGGAGGCCGCGGCAATCACTGAAGAGTGTGGTTGAGGGTGTGCCGACAGCAAGAGTGTATCCCCCTCCAATTGCCTGTACGTGGTGCTGAGGCCCCGATTGGTGGGCTGCACCGAATGGGGTTTAAGCCATACCTTTTTGACCAAAGCGACAAGGTCCTTCTGCATCGGAATCCCGTTCTAGCCGTGGGGCATAGAGTGAGGACTTCGGCTAGGATTCCCGCCTCTGGTTCAACCTCGGGTTGTGGAAGCCCCAGGTATTCGGACAGACCTGCTAGTCGATCATGGAATGCCTTGGCTGAAGACAGAGTGTCGGGGTCCTCCTCCTCGTCGGTGTCCACCAGAGTGTCCTGCTGGTCTGAGACAGGTGGAGGAGTACTGGGTGCTGCAGGGTAAGGTGTGGCGACCGGGGCCAGAGGCTGCTGTGGAGGCTCGGATGGAACCACCTGGGGTACAAGAGGCAGAGGAGCCAGAAACACGGGGGCCTGAGTCGCTGGAGCCATAGGAGGAATGACCATCGGCGCAGGTGGCGGGACAGGAGGTAGCATTTCCCTGATCACATCCCGAAGGATGGTGCCCATCTGAAGGAATCTCATAAGCGTGAGGAATTTCTCAAAAAACCTGTCCTAACAGGCCGGTGGCGCAGGAGTAGGACCTTGAGGTTGATGAGGCCTGTGCATACTCTGCCTTTCTGCCTGCGGGGTGTATCTGCCCTGCGACGCTGAAGGATATCCTATAGGCCACGTACCTGGTGAAGACCAGTCCCACCTCGAAACTCGTTCTCCCACCTGCTCCGCACAAGGGGGCAGTCTCGGACGAGCAGCCATTTTGTCTGGTACGGCGGCCATTTTGTCTAGCTGCATTCAAGTGCTTTCGCTGTGGTGCTTAGCGCGCTGGGCCCGGCCTCCTCCAGGACTCTTGGAGGTGGAGCTTGAGGCCTACCCTGCACCTCAGGACGGGGCCTTGTAGGCATTGTGTCCTCATCTGTGTTTCCGGTAGTGCTGCATACAGGCGCACCCTCAGGCATTGTCCAGTAGTAGGGCATAGACCCTTTGGTGGATACCCGGTAAAAACCCTGCAGTCCCTCAGCCACGTCACTGGTATGATCTAGCGACCCCTCGGCATGGCGGCTGGTAGCTGAAGCAGCCACGGTACCCATGCTGGTGTTAGAACCTGAACGGTTCCTCCCGCTCGGACGTTTCCTTGGAAAGGAGTCGCCCATGTGGGGTGCAGATGAAAAAAGTGGCACTACCTTGGGCCTTGACTTGCGCTTGACAAAGTCCTTCAAGTCCTCTGGAGGCACTCGTTTGAAGAGCTCCCTCCATCAAGCTAACCTGTTCTTCAGAGCGTACGGTGTAACCGCGTCACACATGGAATAACCTTCCCAGCAGTGATCGGGGCCAAGGCAGCGGAGGCAAAGAGCGTGGGGGTCGGACGTAGGGAATAGCCCTTCGCAGGCTGGACACCTGCTGAAGCCCAAAGATATCGACATGCGCTGGGAAGAAGCATTGCGCCAGAAGACCAAGCCAAGTCCAAGTACCTGATTAAAGACAAAAGGCAAAAGGCGAAAGGCAAAAGACAGTATCCAGGGAAGAACGAGTGGAATTACAAGGCCGAAGTCAAACCCAGGAGTGCTGGTGAAAGCAGTCCGCTTCCGTCGACACGGAAAAGGACTGGGGAGTGGTGCTGGTGGGCGGAGTCAGGGGAGCGCATGCTGCCAGGGCCACGCGCCTCTAAATTTAAAGGGGAAGATTTTGTTCTGGTGAAAAAGGTTCTGTCTCCCATCCCTAGCGAGGGTCGCCCATACAGTATGGAGGAAAGGGGACGGGACGCAGGCGTACACTGCTCATAAACTACCCCATTTCAACACAGTATTGAAAATCACCTGCCATAATTTGAACATATGCATACAAGTTCCCCACAGATCTCTGTAGCTCTACTGGTTTGTGTACATAGCCAAAGGGGATCAACTCTATTAATTATTCTGCCATCCCATGGCTCCCCCCAATGTTCACGCCCTGTAAACACCACCCTGATTTGTACATTGCTCTGTTACTTAATAACTGGGTTTAAGCTATACTCAGGAACTGGATACTTAAGTCCTGCACCCATCAACACCACAAGTTTTGCATCTGCCTTTACCACTGTCTCAGTAATGAACCCGAACCCCATTTCTCTAACAGAGCCAAGCACAGCAAGGCCACCAATAGTGGAAGACAGGCGCTATATACCAGACAACTTACATTACATTAATCATATACTAATCAAAATATATACATTTACAAACCGCTGCTCACTTTTCTCACCGAATTACTTTATTTGTACTCGTTTCATAAAACAGGCTGAAATAGAACTCCAAAATCATGTATTTTTAGCACTTCAATTTACATTCCAGTTTAGTTTTATGTGTGGACAAGCACCAGAACGCAGTGAAGCTAGTGGTTTTGCACATTACATTTATGTAAAATTGACATTAGCGCTTGAATTCCTGTATCGGGACACGCATAGAGGTGGGCTCCTTCATAGCACAGCAATTTCCATATTAGCCTTTAGTACAATTGGGGTGCTACTGGTTTAAAACAGAGAACTGAGTATCTTCAAATAAAAATAAAACTGTTTTACCACAAACAGCCACACCTCACTAGATGTACCTTTTTTCTTGCAAGCAGGGACTCACACGGATTGTCTTTTATTCTACACACACACTCAGAGTACAAATGGAATACAACTCCAGCTTTATTTTCCTCATTCTGATTGAGAGCCTGCAATTTCCAGCATGCAAAGAAATGCTAACTGAAATAAATCTAAAAAAAATACAGCAACACTAAAATGATCACAGCCCCAGATTTTTTTCACATGGCATGCAGATTTATGCACCCATCCCCTTGCTATCAGTCATCATTTGCACCTCTTGGTGACAATGGCCACAACACACATTTCCCATTTACTTTTGTTATTGATAGCTCACCCCTCGTTGAGACACTGCCTGTGACATTGAAGCCCAGATGCAGCCACTCTTCTCACCGTGCACACAGCTTTTGACTATTTGTTTTGCAGGAAGAGAAGTGCTGGTAAGAGACCCAGGGACTTTAGACACCAAAATGAGCACAGTGCTCATTTTGGTGTTTGATACGAAGAACTACTGGGAAGCCTCAGGCGAGCTACCAGTGGCTCACGATCTACTGGTTGGAGACCATGGCTATAGAGAATCTCCTATTGTATGCTTTACTAGTGGTCCCTCAGGATTTCCCCCAGTGGTAGGATCTCATGAAACCTTAACAGGAGGGCTGCTAACAGATTCTACATAGCCTTGGAGCAAGATTCTGTAAAAGAATACAGATTACCCCTCGAGTCAGTGGTCCCCCCAGGAAAGTTTTTTCCCCCTCTATGAAACCAATTCTTGTGAAGGAAGACAGAGGAAAAGCTGCTCCCACCTCCCCCAGCATGCATGAGGAGCTTTAGAGTGTCAGGCGGTGCGCAGAAGGGTCAGAATAATTCTGAGCCCAGCCAGTGAAAACATGTAGGTCTGACTCAGCCTTTGCTGTTGCACATGCCACACAAAAACTGAACCCTGCACCCAGGGCACAGATTGGAGGAGAGAAAGAAACGCAAGTGAAATAATGATTGAGTTTCCTCAGAGAAGATGGCCACATATGCCCATGCCCTGCAGAGTGGAGAAGGGACTGGTGGTTGAAGACAGGAGCATACAAAAGCGAGGTCCAAGTAAGGGATGTGTGTGTACATGCTCAGAGCAGGTTAAACAAATCGCATGCTGATTTGCTATATGCTCCAGACCAACCTCCTGTGTCAAGAATGCATCCACCCGAGTATGAAGGAACAGGGACCAAAAGATCTCTCGATCAACCCTCTCCAAGTCTTTGCTGCTCCAATGTTTCTCTGTCAACTTTCTCTCCCTCACTAGTTCCCAACCTTGCCCACCTTTGGTGATTTTTACATTCCATCTACAGTTCAAATCATTTCCTTGTTTCAGCTATTCAGTGTTAGACATCATTCATTTTTAGGTTACAACATAATCTTTGTCATCTTAATCTCTTTTTAACATAGGTTTATCAGTTCAAAATATGCTCTTATCTTTCAAATGATTTGACACTTAAAAAGGTGTCCGGTCAAAGGATCGAATTCAAAGGATCGACGGGTCAAAGGATCGACACAAAAAGATCGACGGGTTTTGTAATTATATATTTTTTTGGGGGGTTTTGTTTAGGGAAAAAAGTGTTTTTTACCACAAAAACGGGGGTTGGTGGGGACCCCCCCCGCCAGCCCCCCAAAAAAAGTGAAAACATTTTTTTAAAAAAAATTCAATTCTTTGCACCCGTCGATCCTTTTGTGTCGATCCTTTTGTTGTCGATCCTATGACTGGGAACCCACTTAAAACATACATTGTATTTATGGGTTTAGCATGTTGAACTTTTCTTCACAAATGTCTCTCCTTTTTTAAATATGACACGTTTTCTTTCATATGTAGGCCACATTTGCTCAGTGTGCTCAGCCATATCTAAGAAATGCACATATGTCAGTTATCTGCACTTTGCCAAAACATAATGATCAATAATTTGCAAATACAATAGTCCAGGTGAGAAAGGGAAGAACAGTACTTACAGCTTTTGTATTAAAAAGTCTCTTGAGTTCTGATGTACTACTGCTGAACATGTGAGGCATTACAAAATTTAACAGAGACATCAGTTCCAACAGGTTGTTCTGTACAGGAGTTCCAGTCAGTAGCAAACGATTCTTTGCCTATATACAGAATAAAAATATATGTCAGACACCATTTATAAAATGAGCGGTGGATTGTGCCTGCATCACTTTCTTATCAATTGCTCCTTCCACAAATCACACCTGTGAGAATTGTAAAACTAATGATAATATGCATCGATTGTGGACAGCTAAAACGGACCCTTCTACTATACAAAAACACATAGAATCCATGTGTGCACTCAAAGAAGGAATTTATGGAACTTGTTTTTACATAAGAAAACAGCTTTCCTGCAGTGCTGACATAGCATGCTTTACATTCCAACATGCCAATTCTATTCCAGAGATGCTAGTTGAGTCCTGGTTTTAACTTTGCTTTCTGGGACTTGTCATGGGTTTATAATGGACAAATCCAGCAACACAAGTCCTAGAATGCAATGTGAACACCAGGGCAGGAATGGTCTCTCCTGAATGGAAGGGGTCACATTACCATCTATGCACACTCTCAAAAAAAGGTAAACCTTCCTATCACATGGGAAATTCCATCATAACCCCATTATTAATTACAAAATGAAATTTACACCTTGTAGAACAGACAAATTATCACCCAATTGCCTCTTGGGAAAGGTTATTGAAAAAAACATCACCACACACCTACACAAGCAAATAGACCAATGCAAGCGATTACTGGACTTCCAGTCTAGGTTTAGGCCCAGACGCATTACTGCGAAGGGAACGATGCAGTGGTCTGATGACGCTCTGCAAACCATGGAAAATGTGGATCATTGTCTCCAAGGCCTGCTAAACGTCTGCAGCGTTTAACAGTTGATCATGCAACTCTACTCCCCCACGCAGATGTCTTCCACGGGCTAATTAATTACCTGGTTCACCTCCAACCTGGTTTACACATCGTACCTGTGCGAGAGCTACCAGTTAGTTCAAATGGGTAATTTAAAATCATTGCTCTGTTCATTCGCCACCGGGGACCGCAAGGCTCCATCCTATCATCAGTCATCGTTAATCACTAAATGGAGCCTAAAGGTCAGAGTGGTTATCGAAAATGTGCACCTTTAGGTGTGTGCAGCAGGGTCGGCACACATTTCTTTAAAATGAAGGAGGGTGACTTTTTAGAGAAAACACAAGCAGTTCTAGCAAAGGTGGCCATCCGACAAAAAACCTCTGAAGCTCTCTTCAATGACTCCAGCATCTCTCTGCATCAATAAGCAGATATGACAGTTTTACCCCAAGGTCAGCCAGAAAGAAATCTCTCAACTAAAACACTGCCTTGCTCCCAATTTAATCCTGAATTCAAACACGTACCTTAAATTCATCCCTAAACCTAGCCCCCTTAAACACCAAAGCAAGGCTTGTGCTCGGCTATCAACCACTCATCCAATCGGGACTGCCTGACATAACCCTCAAAAGGCTCACACTGAATGAACTCCAAGTGCCAAATGACCAGCCTTTGACTGTGCCCTCTACTTCAAACTTCAAATTGCCAAATATGTCAGACTGTATCAAATAGAAGCCTTTGACAGCTAGATCACCTGAACTAGCCGAAAACATGTTACCTCGGGAGCCAAATGCAATTCTAGAAGCCTGGACATTGCGATATGGTAAACAAATGGTTTGTAAAGAAAAATACATGAAACAGGCCTCCTCTTGTAATGTCCAACAATTTGTAACACTAACCCAAAATGTAGGCCTATTGCTTAATTGCTCTTGCAGTTAAGGAAATAATTGAAGACCGTGCTGTCTAATGAATCATCTGAGGCATTCCCAATCTATGAGCATGTGATAGGATCCCACAATGTGGTCTAGGGCAAACCAGAAGAAGGACTCTGACCAGAGGACATACTTTTCATGTATCTTTATTCAACTTAAAATGAAAACGACTCAATAATCCTATTGCTAAAGGCGAGTTCCCTTACCATTAAACAAAACTAAGGTGCTCATCAATAATCTAAAGAAAACTAGTCCTTCATCCAAACCTATCCACTAAACGTGTCTTACCACTTTGACACAAATATAAGAAATGCAGGTGGAGTGCCCTGCACTCTGTGCTAGATACTAGAGTATTTTCCAGGGTTTCCAGGAATCTCTCCTGGTTTCAGGATTCTTCCAATTTAACAGTTCTCCTTATTTCACAATTCCTGGTAGTTTAAAAAAGTTCCTAAGGTTTCCAAAGTTCAATAATAAAACAAAGTCTAACGTTCCAGAAAAAAACAAAATGTTTTAAGTTGCTTAGATGTAGGGATATTTCCCGGATCCCTCTCGATTAATTGTCTTGCTCTCTCCCCACTAGATTCAGGGTCTGGTGGCCTCTGGGCACCATTCATGTCTATTCATTGTTTTCTTTATTGGGCCACTCTGTCGCCCTTGGGTTACTTTGTCCCACTACATCACTTAGCTCTGGGGTATCTTTAGCCCCTCTTTTCTTTTGCGATTCTCTCAGAATTTGTGGGTTTTTCCTGACCCTTCTGGAGGTTTATCCTCCTTGAGTTTCTCGGGTTCATATTAATATGCTATCAATGCAGTACCTACATATATGCCCACTAAGAGACAGCCAATAGGTTGTACTCTTAAACTTCATAAGCACAGCTTCTTCAACTTGTGCATCCTGTATCACATCTGGAACTCAAAAGAAATGCCTACTAAAATATAACATGCACTGTTCTACGAAACACTTGTAGAAGGGAACATTACTTAGCAGTAACATTCTTGCTAAGGATTCTCCTCCCACAGATTCCTCCCCTGGATATTCCACAGCACCAGCTGTTCTTGGAAAAGTTTCCCAGAAAGCTAGTGCAGCTCGACATCCATCCTGATATTTTTCTCTACTGAAAACAGGACTTCGCCCCTCCTTACATTAGTTCTCCCTCCCCTCCACGCTCAGCAGCCAAGCAAACCACAATTAACGAGAAATTAAAAGCAGTCATAATGCAGAAAACATCAAAGAATGTAATTCTTTTAAACCCAGAAAAGCCATCCACTGACTTCCTACCTCCTTGCACACAAGACTATTGTAAGGAAGGCATGGTATCGAAGTAAGACAGACACAAATGACCACAGTTGGGTGCTTACTGAACTTTAAGGGGGGGTGATAAACTCCCATCTAAACCTAAATCTAAGATGGGAGCAAGCCACGACCATCAAATAATAAAGAATGCAGTCCAAGTGGAGTCTTGTAAAAAATAAAAGGGCCTACACTAAAAAACTTATTGCCAATCATTACTGCTAATTTACAAATAGAGTGGAGGTATGTACATGAAAAAGAAGTGTTCACAAAATGATAAGTCAGGATGTTCGGGCCATTGGCCTCTCTTCCCCATGTTTTCAGCATGGGGCAAGGCGGTTCACTCGAGCGAAGCACACACTATGGCTTCCTTGACACAAGGATACAGTTCCAATTCCAGCATCAGGGCCTTCTGTGCTCAAGTCTCTTATCCATCAAAGTCTCTCGATTTGGAGGGCCTGATGTACAAAAAAAAAAAAACAGAGTTATTTTCCTCTTATGGTTTGGTTGTCTCTCCCTTAATCCCCATCAGCCGGGCTCAGATCTCAGATCCCTTTATTTTACGATTTCAAAGGTATTCGTTCTCGGGTGACTCACGGTTCACCCTGGATCCCCCCCAGCCAGGCTCAGATCCCTTCTTCACATTCAATTAGTCTCCCTCAGTCTGGCTCGGACCAATTGCAGTTAACTTTATACTTATCGAAGACTTTCGAATGTGCACAAGCTTTAGCTCGACCAGTCGCAGGACCACTTCGATATAAAGTTACTTTTTTACAATGCAGCTGCCATTCAGTTGGATACCTTACAGAGACCTGTACAAAGTACATTTACTCATTTAGTTTCCACCTGTTCACGGCTCATCACATGCGCTTCAAACACTGTCCTTTGTGGATTCCTTCATATAATGTTGCCCCTTGCAACCTTGGTTCAAACACAAGCTGATTTCTGATCGGTTTCTCCAACTCACTGTCTGTGCTGGTTTTACTGGCGCGGCTTTCTTTCAGGAGCAGGACAGTACCACAGCGGCAATCGCTCCTCACGGCCTAGGTCATCAACACAGGAGCGCCCCGGATACCTTTGATGCAGTATCGGATAGATCAGCGTCAGTTCCCAGTCTTAGGCTTCTCACATTCCAGGGCTTGTGAAAGTAATGGTTTCTGGAGGTCAATGGCACTTTCCTCCTTGCAATCATGTCCTGTCTCCCCGCCTTTCTCTTTGTGTTAAATCGCCATCTTGGAACTGCTGTTTCCATGTGTGCTTTTCCTTGCTCAGAGAATGCTTTCGTGCTCCGCTTTTTATAGGTGTGGGGAAGTGTAATGGGAGTCAGGTGCGTATAATGATTAGTAGTTGCCTGACCTTGCCTGACAAGGGTGTTGGGACATGTTACGTATACATTGCTGGTGTTTGTCCGTAGTTGCTTACTGTTAGGGAGAATTCTCAATTATGGCTAATTTCCCTTACCTAGCGAGTCCCTCAGCAGCTTTGCTGGATTTCAGGGGTGTATTTTTCCCACCTGGTAAGCGTGTTAGCCATTTCCCACTCTTACAGTGTAATATTTTGTGCGTGTTGTACTTTTTGTGCTCATGGGCTATGGAACAAGTTACTTACCTGTAACTGTTGTTCTCCAGCATGGGTCTGGCTTGGTGCTCATGAATATTCCCCGTCGTCAGGCTGGGAATCCTCGGTAAAGAAAAAATCAGTATCAGTTTCGTTTCTGATCGGTCTTTCTTAGTAGTAACCAATCACTGATCTCTGGGTCATACTGCCCCCAGCCAATGACTGCCCTCTCCCTAAGCCCCGCCTCTGGCAGCCATCCTCAGATTTGGTAGCACGCCAAGTGGCAGTATGATCAAGTGAAGAGCTGCAGAGGGGTAGGTGGGAGGGTTCGCATGTGAATCCATGCCAGACCCATGCTGGAGAACAACAGTTACAGGTAAGTAACTTGTTCCTTCTCCAGCATGGGGTCTGGCATGGATTCACATGCTCATGAATAAAGAATACATAGCAGTATACACATGCACAACCACGGGAGGTGGCAAAGGCTCAACATGAAGCATTACATCCAAAACTCAACATTAAGCAATTCTTACCTCACCAGGCTCACCTTAGGCGAACAGGTTGTGCAGCACTGCTTGGCCGACCCTGGAGTCCTCTCTGGAGTCCCGATCGACGCAGTAGAATCTTGTGAAGGTGTGTGTCGACCTCCACATAGCAGCCCTGCAGATGACCAGCAGGGGCACACCAGACAGGAACGCCGTGGTAGCAGCGATCGCTCTGCTCGAATGGGCTCTCGGACGGCCGGGCAGCGGTCGGTTTGCCAACCGGTGACAGTGCATGATGCAGCCGGATAGCCATCTGGAAATGGAAGTCTTCGAGAGAGCCTTCACTTGATTCACAGACCCAAAGTTCACAAACAGTTGTGACGTCTTCCTAAAACTCTTTGTGCGGTCCACGTAGAACTTCAGCGCTCTAGCTACATCCAGCAAGTGCAAAGTCCTCTCGGCCGGCGACGGGAAGAAAACTGGTAACACCAAGGGCTCGTTGAGGTGGACGTCCGACGGCACCTTGGGCATTAAGGAGGGGTGCGTCCTCAGCACCACCCTCGTGTCATGAAAAGTCAAGTATGGAGGCTTGCAAGATAGGGCCTGGATCTCTCCCACTCGTCGTGCGGAGGTGATGGCCATGAGGAAAGCTGTCTTCCATGACAGGAACTTCAAAGGCGCCGAATTCATAAGCTCGAATGTGGCCCCCATGAGCCTGGTCAGCACCACATTAAGCTCCCACGCCGGGGCAGGAGTCTTCACCGGCGGGAATGATCGGAATAGTCCCTTCATGAATTCCTTCACCAGGCGATGAGACCAAAAGGATGCCCGTCCCGTAGTCCTGGTATATCGGGAGATGGCAGCCAGATGTATTTTGATGGAGGCGTGAGCCAGTTCAGCTTTGGCCAGCGACAGTAGGTACGACAGTACTTGAGGGGCCGTAACCCGCAGAGGGTTAATCTTCTGTGCACGGCACCAGACAGAGAACCTCTTCCATTTATGACCGTAACACTTGAGAGTTGAGGACGCCCTGGCTTTTGCAAGAACCTCTCTGCAATCAGCCGGTATATCGTACCCTCCAAACTCTAGTGCCGCAGGAGCAAGGCCTGCAAGTTCAGCGACTGTGGGTCGTGATGGAGAATGGCACCTCCTTCCCTGGAGAGAAGATCTGCGTCCGCCGGCAGCTTGACTGGTGGGGACGTTGACAAGTCCAGAAGGTCCGGGAACCAGATCTGCCTCGGCCACGCCGGTGCGACGAGGATCATCCTGCACCTGGACCTCTTGAGCTGGTTGATGAGGCGGAAACAGGCCGTCCCAGGGGAATGAGAAAGCATCGCCCATGTTCCTCGGGTGTGGGAACCTGCTGGCGAACCTCTGGCACTTGGGAGTTCGTCGCCGTCGCGAATAGGTCGATCTGGGGTTTGCCCCATCGTTGGAAGAGCCAATCCACTTGATCCTGTCGCAGTTCCCACTCATGGCACGGGCACAGCTCCCTGCTGAGTGAGTCGGCGATGGTGTTTTTTTATTCCTGCCAAGTGGAAGGGAACCAGAAACATCCCCTGGGCGACGGCCCTGTGTCACAGATCCTGGGCCTCCTTGGATAGGGCTGAGGATCTAGTGCCCCCCTGCTTCCGTATGTAGAACATCATGGTGGTGTTGTCGGTGAAGATCCTCACCACTTTGTCCTTGAGGGACGGAAGGAACGACTTGAGCGCCCAGAACACTGCTCGGAGCTCCAGGATGTTGATGTGGAGAGACCTCTCCTCCGGGAGCCAAAGGCCTCTTGCGTGGAGATCTCCCTTGTGGGCCCCCCCCCAACCCTCCAGAGAGGCACCCGTCGTCACCGTCTCCTGAAACGCCGGGGTTTGAAAGTCTGTGCCTGTAGTGAGGTGAGCCCGGGTGCCCCACCATAGGATCGCCCAACGGAACTCCTCGTCGAGAGGGATCCTGTCCTCGAAGCAGCCCGTCGCCTGAAACCAGCGGGCGTCGAGGAACTCCTGTAGCGGACGCATCCGAAGTCTGCAAAGGGTTACAAGGTAGATGCATGAGGACATCATCCCGAGAAGGGACTTGATGGACCTCACCCTGGCCACGTCCGTGGCTAACGGGCGCCGCACCTTGCCCAGGATGGTCTTGGTCCTCTCCTCTGAAGGGGAGGCCAATTGCCCCACTGTATCGAGCTTCGCTCCCAGAAACAGTGCTACTTGCGATGGAACCAGGTGGGATTTGGGGTAGTTGATGGCGAACCCCAGCTCCGTGAGTAACCAGACGGTCCTCGCCGTATGTTCGACGGCGAGTTCCCTTGTCCTTGCCCGGATTAGCCAGTCGTCCAGGTAGGGGTAGACGTGGAACCCCTGCAGGCGCAGCCGCGCCTCCACTGGTGCCAGGCACTTGGTGAAAACCCTGGGTGCCGACTTTAATCTGAACGGTAGGGCTCTGAATTGGTAGTGGCGTCCCTGAACCACGAACCTGAGGAACTTCCTGTGCCTTTTTAGAATGAGGATGTGGAAGTAAGCATCCTCCTGGTCCAACGACGATAGGAAGTCGCCTTCCTCCAGCTGTCCCAGCACGTGCTGGAGGGTGACCATCCTGAATTTCTGCGCCTTGATGTATTTGTTTAACCGACGCAGGACCAGGATGGGGCGCCAACCGCCCGTCTTCTTTCTGACGAGGAAGTACCTTGAGTACACTGCGGAGCCCCGGAGCCTCCTTGGGACGAGCTCGATGGCACCTTTCCTTTACCTCCAACAGCAGTTGAGGGACGTGATTCTCCTTCCTGGCCACGGGAGGAATGCGAGGGCACTTCTTTTGGAATTCCAGAGAGTGCCCGTTGGCCAGGGTGTCCAACACCCAACGATCGGTGGAGATGGACTCCCACACTCTGACGAACTTCGTCAGCTGGCCTCCCACCGGGGTGCTTCGGTGGGGGCCCGACAACCCGGCCGGGTCAGTCTTGCTTGGAGACGGCGTTGCCGCCTTGGCCTCCTTGGCGACGACGGCGGGATCCCCCTTGCTTGCTGCGACCTCTGTAGGACTCCTGGGAAGAGGAGCGGGCCGCCTGGCGGTAAGTGGAGGAGCCACCGCTGGATCCTTTGGAGGCACCCTGTCTGCCTCCGGAGCTCCGAATGGGCCGTCGCTGTTGAAGCACCCCAAGGGCCTGGGCCGTCTCCGAGTCGGTTTTGATGGCCTGTAGAGACTCGTCCACCGCCTTACCAAAAAGGTTGTTGCCGTCGAACGGCATGTCCAACACTCTGGACGTCCTGGCGAAAGTCTGTCGCCTTGAGCCATCCTCGTCATCGGAGGCAAACTCCATTGCCCAGTTGGCAAAATCCGGTATCGGCAATGTCAGTTGCCACCGTTATGGCGTGATCCGACGCCACCTCGCCTTCCTGCAGAATTTCTAGGGACTCTGCCCTTTTGTCATCAGGCAGGAAATCTAGCAGGGGAGCTATCTTGAACCAGAGCTCCCTGTCATAGTGGGCCACGATCGCTAAGGCATTGGTCGCCACTGACGAGATGACTCGTCCCATAGAGTCCAACTTCTTGCCCTTCGCTGTCCGGCGGGGAAGTGGAAGTTGAAGCCACCGCACCCGCTGCCTTCTTCTTAGCTTCTGCCGAGACGACCGAGTCCGGCGTGGGCTGGGCCCTGAGGCACAAGGGTGCCGCATCGGGGACTCGGTACTTCTTCTCGTACCTGTCCCTCTTGGCGGGTGTCATGGAAGGGTTCTTGAGGACAGCAAGCCCCACGTCCCAGATGTCGTCGAGTAAAGGCACCGCGAGGACCGTCTTCCTCTTGGCCTCTCGTCGTTGGTTCAGAAACCCCTCCTTTTTCTGTTCTTCAGGGCAGAGCTGGAAGAGCTCGGATGCCCTGGTTATCATGGCGTGGAAAGAGCCAACCTCGTCGGCTGGAGACGAGGGGGGGAGGGGGTGTGACGACGGGATGTCCGCTGTGTCATCGCCGCCGTCATCGTTCTTCCCTGCCGCTGTATCCGTCGCCGTATCCTCTCTAGGGTCCGGCGAGGGGGATGAGGGGTCCACACAGGCACGAAGGGCGGAGCGGGGTGGACGCTCCTCCGCTTGTTCGGAGGACTCCCCAACGGGCCTGGTTCTGGCTCCTCTGTCGGGGTGCGTGGTAATCTCGTCCTTATCTCGGTACATAAGGATTGGATTGCCAAGAAAATGGCCGCCGAGCTATCCTGGGGCTCGGGCAATGGCTGCGACGTACGGGATGGCCGCTCCACTGGGCCCTGCTCGTCGTCATCGTCGCTATCTTCGATCATGTCAGCAGGGACCGTCCCCTGGGATCGAACCTTCTCAAACCTCTCGTTGAGGCCTATGACCTTTCGTTGAGGCCCTTCTTGGTTTCTACCAGTTCCTCCTCAGAGGCTGATTCCGAGTCTGTAATGGCCATTGCCCCCCATCCCCCCTCTCTTTTTCAGCGGGGGCTTCACAGGGGTCTTAGCGATGGGCTGGAAACAGGGGCCGTTTCCACTGGCGTAGTAGTCTCAGCCGGCTCCGCCAGGGTCGCAGCGACAACTTCGGTAGAGGCCTTAGCCGGGTGGATCAAAGCCCTCACCACCTTAGGTGCGTCCTGAGCCTTTGCCTTGGGGGGAGGGTCAGCGCCTCGCTCCCCCTTCGAGATCGACCGAGTCCGCTCCAGCGGCCTACCCGGGTTCTCGGACTTCCTCTTCCCCGAACCAGAGCCCTGGCTCGTGGTCGAACGTGCCGGGGACGTAGCGCCCTGCTTGGCAACCGAAGAGCCCGACCTTTCGGCGCTCCCGGTGCCCGCAGACTTGCGGTGCTTGGCCTTCTGTTGGGCCCCCATCGCCGGGGCGCCTTCACAGGACTTAGAAGCCCGCTCAGACTTCTTCTTCGCCTTCTCACCTGCTGTGCCCTTCTCCAACCAGGTGGCGAGGCGGGAACGACGATCTTGTTTGGTCCGTTCCGAAAGGTTCTTGCAGAACGCACAGTCTTTCTCCAGGTGCGTCTTGTCCTCATGAAGGCAGTAGAGACATTGCGAATGCTCGTCCCCCTTGAAAACGTTATATAATCCGCATCCATGGCAGTTCCTGAAAAGCTTGGATCCGGGCGTCGAGCTTCCCTTGTCCTGGGGCCATGTCCGTTGAGGTAGGCCGCAGATCTTCTGGAATCCTCCAATTAGTGTAAACTCGACGAAAACTTCACCCTTGAGGGGCGTAGAAGAATTCCGAAACGGGTCCCCGTTATCGGAAGTAGAAACGGTGGAGCTTGAGGCTCGATGAAACAGAAAAAATGAGAAAATCTCCTGAAAAAACGTGAAAACGCAGTAAAAAACTCGAGAGCTAAACACGAGGACTCCCAACACTTGAGCGTGCGGTAAAAATCTGAGGATGGCTGCCAGAGGCGGGGCTTAGGGAGAGGGCAGTCATTGGCTGGGGGCAGTATGACCCAGAGATCAGTGACTGGTTACTACTAAGAAAGACAGATCAGAAACTAAACTGATACTGATTTTTCTTTTACCGAGGATTCCCAGCCTGACGACGGGGAATATTCATGAGCATGTGAATCCATGCCAGACCCCATGCTGGAGAAGGAGTGTCACCAACTCCCTAGGCATCATCTTTTTACTTGTGTGTCACATAGCACCTTTAGTGCAGTAACACAGGGATGTCTTTTAGACTTCCCTTGTGAACTCCATTTCTGGGGATGACTACTGTCCCCCAGAAACGTGTAAAGTTATCATTGGCTTTACTAGTCCTTTTAAAATACAGATCCAGTACAAACCATTCTACAATGGAGTACTGGAGGGGAATATCTTTCCCCTGTCCTTCTGTAATTCAAGGGGCACTTTGTGTCCCCCTTCCAGACTCGACATGGCTGGTGGCAGTGGTAACTATCCTTTTTACGCTGATTCCCGTGTTAATGTTCTGGCTGTAGTGACAGACTCGAACATAAAACCCACTAGCCCTTATCGTTTTTATCGTGGGTCCTAGTGTGGTTTTTCAGCATTTCGTGTTGGAAAGGTCCTTCTTGTTTTTTGTTTTTCGCGCCAAACCAGGTTTGGTTTCCTTGTTCGCCGTCCTTCGGCGGACTTCTGCAAAGAGGCCCTCCTTTGGCGTCTGGGTGTCTAGGTGGGCTGAATGTGAGGGGGGTGTTTAGTAACCCCTTGCACAGGGTCTCCTTGGAGACCCAAGTCGCACTTTGTGTCGATTGGCTGAGGTGGTTGTGCGGGCTGGATAACCCCCCTGCTATGTGATTGACAGCCATGCTGTGTGAATGGGGGACTTTGGCATAAAAGGCAGGATTCTTGGGCTGGAAGTCAGAGTCGCCACTGAAACTACAAGAACCGAAGAGAAGTGGAGAAGAAGACGGCTGCTGCAACTCCTGGATCCCGGTGAAGCCCTGCTGCAGTCCTGAGCTTTCTACCTTCAGCGGCAGAGAGGATCCAGTCCGGAGTCTTCTTCCCTTGAGCCTGGTGGGATCAACCAGCTCACCTTCTACAGCCAGAGAATCCTCTTCTGGGTCAAAATCGCTGCACTGAGCTACAGTGGTCCGGATAGCCATCAGAAGAGCCCTCTCCTGTTTTTAAGGAGCGCACCTTTTATTCACCGTTGCTTTGCTTCTGCTGGCTTCATCCCCGGGTAGTGCAGCTCGCTCCAGACGTCGTCCTTCTTGTCCCCATGACTGAAGCTTTAGGAACCTTGAGTCTGCAGGAACAACTGCCATGGCACCAGCTCTTCTTCATACAAATAAGGTACTGTGTCCAACTTCGAGGAACCAGGGGGAACCCTTTTTCTCCTCACCAAAGGCTTGTCCTCCTGTTCCTTCCTCTTATAACCTTTCCTTCCCTTTTGACAATATCTAAGTACTCCTGGCAATCTCGAATCGTGAACTGTTCTAACCTTGTGATCCTCGACAACAGGACCCCTGTCCCATTGACACTGGCGCAGGCCTACTGACTTTTATCTTCGTTTTAGAAAGTGTCTCTTGATTCTATCTGCCTTGACAAAAGTATTGCCTATGGTTTTTTCCCCAACTCTCTTGTGTTAATGCATGTGCTAAGTGTGTTTGACTACGGTAACATTTCTTCTCGTGGGTACGCTTCTCTTTCGTAAGACCTAACTGTCATTACTGTAAAAAAATGATCACGTAACAACCCCCAGTAACGTCTTTTTTTCACAACACCGGTCTGTCAAATCCAAAGGTACTTACCTTGAATTGTTCTGCACAAGGGGAATTGGTTGTGTGTGGTGTATTTGAAGTGTGGTTTTAATTTAATAGAATTGAAGTGTTTTGTGAACAGATGGTCTAAAATTAAATGTACTTTTACTTTTAAACCAGAAACCTTGAGTCAGTGTTTGCTTGAGGCACAGTAATTGTAGTCCTCTGTGTAATCTCTACTACTGCTCATTTACCCTTGAGATAAGTATGGCTGCTCCGCTACTGCTACCACTCTGTGTAGTACAGGCTTGTACCAAAGGTGAAACTGTACTACCACCTGAAGTTTTAATCTTGTGTAGTGGTCCCTAAGGGCACTGCACATGATCCTGCCTAACAAATACAGAAAAGAAACTTAAGTTCTTCCCAGGATCTCTACCTTCAAGCCAGTAGTGAAAGGCCCAAGCAGAAGAGTGAACTCAAACAAGCGTCTCATTGCTTTTTGTCTTTGGTAGACCAGGATATTGCTCAGTCCGACTTATGTTCTGCCTGTGGTCATAGCTTCTTTTACCCCGTACTTGGTGCTTCCATTAGCCCCGGGTGGACTACGTGCCTGCATTGGCCCTGCATTAGCCACGGTTTCGCTTATACCCTTTCTGGGGTCATCTGAATGCCAGCCCAGTCTGTGCTGTGGACCTGCTTCACCGCCTTGTCGTCGCTTTGGTTATTGAGGCGGTCTCAAGGGCGTGAGCAGGCCCCCTTCCTCGTCCAGTCTTCAGACTGCATGGTAGGCTGCTTTGCATTCCTTTTATCCTCCTGTCTAGGAGGCGCAGTTTGCTGGTATGTTTTATCTTCTCAGGAAGCGATATCCTCTTCTGGCGGTCACAGGACTCAGCAGGATCTCTGCTGTCGGTGAAGAAGCAGTTCTCCGTGGGCCATGCCCACCTCGCAGACTGCTGGCTCTGCTGAGGGGATGCGACTTCCTCCTTTGCACAACCTCAGCTGGGCTCTCCTTCTCTTCCCTATGCTAGAGCCTGCTGGTAGTGGAGTGTGGCAACCCATTGGTACTGGCTTTCACCATAAGGCTGTAATTGAGGTAAGGCTGAGACCAAGTCCTCCACCTTAAAGGGGCCCTGCACATGGTGCTCCTGCTCACCTCTCGTATACCCAATACATACTTGGGACTTTGGAGTGAAGTGCTTATCGCCAGGGGGAGGTTGGGGGGTCACCCCGAATGGGATCCCACTTGCTCTGTCCCCTAGTGAGAGTATTACTCTGCAGGCTCACCTCCCCAATCCCAAACGGGGTGATGGCTCCTACATGGGGAGCATAGTCTTATTCCCTGGGTTTGGCCATAAAGGTTACTCCGTAGCATCAGTTGTCGGAAAACTTTGCCAGTCTCATCTTCTCAACTTCGGACATATCGCCCATGTATAAATAACACACACTATGCCCGCTTACCTCCGTTTTTTCTGTTTGCTCAGCATACTTTCTCTCCGGAACACCGGCAAAAGAATTTGCTGCTATATCTTTCTGCGCTACCATGCTCTGTTACAAGCCGTCAGGTTTTAAACACTTCTGAGATTGCAGTGCCTAGATGTCCAACACAATACCAGCCGCAACAACCCACACAATATCTGTTTGCAATTCCTAGAGGTGGATCATGACATGCAAGAATGCGGTTTGTGTCAGTCCATGAACCAAGTCCTTGATGAAGCGGCCTGCTAATTTAGAGCTTGGCCGTCTCCCTTTGAAGTCACCTGTGCTTCCTCACCCTAAATCTTAGGTCGAGATGAAGAAAAGTACTCTAGCAAAAGATGACAAGACGTTGGGTAGGAGGCATGAAAAGGCCAATCAGAGATTGTACTCACATTAAGTCCCACTACTCTTCCTGCTTCTTTTCTCGCAAGAAGAAACCTAGATCTACGAGGGACGATGTTCGGATTCCCATAAGCAGGGTAAGGCCTTGTTTCCTTCTATGCTTGATTCTAGGGAGTATTGGGAAGAGTTTTGTGAACAAATGCTAGATATTTTTTTGTCTAAAAATTTTGTTTCCCTTCTTAATCCGACGCCCTTCCATATGTGTTAGGTGCTGACCTCCAGCCATACGGCCTTTCAGATCTTCTATGCTTGGGATGGGTCTTTAGGGCACTGTACTTGGTTGTGCAGGCTACTAGGTGCTTACTGACCTGTTAGGTCTGTGGAATCCTGGATATCCTTTAATAATATACTTTTTAAAAATAATATAATGTATGCTTTTAATGATATATATGATACATTACTCAACGTAATCGTATTTCTGATGCTTCTATCTGCTTAGTTTCATATGCTATGCATAGGCCTACATCGAGTGGTAGCAGCAGAGTATTACATTTTTTGTTGTCGAAACTCGAAAAGGGACGTCGACAGGGTGTGCCAGTAATTCTATGCCCAGTGTGACGGTCACTGTACTAATGGTCCTTCATGCGTCGAGGTCCCTCAGATTGTTTTGTTTCTGACATGAGGTAACATGAAGTGTAGCACGAGTATGGATGTAACAAAGCATGTCGCCTGTACGAAAGCCACATCAGATCTAGAGCCGGCATCCAAACAGTAATGCTTGCAGAAAGCCGAGGGAGAGGCCCAAGTGGCCGCCCAGCTTATGACTTGCCAAGGGACATGGCGCTGGAATGTGATGGCCGTTGCCTTGGTCCTGAACGCATGTTGGCCGGGAGCGGATTGTGCTGGCCCTCATACGCTTCTTTGATGGCAGAGACCATCCAGCGGGCTATGGAAGCCTCAGAGGCCCGATAGCCTGGTCTTGCACCTCCGAAAGTGACAAACAGGGCATCCGATTTGCAGAAGCCCTTTGTCCTGTCCAAGTAGAATTTCAGGGCACGCCTGACATCCAGGCAGTGCAGCACTCTCTGTGCCCCGTACTTGGGATCGGGAAAAAACGTAGGAAGAGCTATTTCCTCGTTGAAGTGGAACGCAGACGAACCTTGGACAGAAATGCCTTGTCCCTGTGAAAGGTGGCATATGGTTCAGAGGTGACCAGTGCCTGGAATTCGCTGAAAAGCCGAGGTGAGGCCGACTAGTAAGGCTGTCTTGATGGTGACCATCCTGATGTCCACGGATGCCATTGGCTCCAACCATTTGTGCGCCAGGGCGCCCAAGACTATGTTAAGGTCCCACACAGGGTGCAGTCTCTTGACGGGCGGGTAGAGCCTTGCAAGTCCAGTCAGATGTTTCTTGACGATAGGGTTGGAGGAGGAGAAAACATCCTCCTCAGAGTTCCTGTAAGCCCCAATGGCTGCGAGGTATGTGCAGCAGGTATCCACCTGTACGCCTGAATGGGCAAGGTGTGCCGAAAAGGAGAGCACGTCGTCCAAGGTGCATGCCAGGGGGTTGATTCCCTTAGAGTCTGCCCAGTGGCAGAATCTTGTCCATTTGCTTTTGTACTGGGCCCTGGTGGCTTTGCTCCTGGCGCCTTGTATGATCTCCAGATTGGCCTGTGAGAGGCTAAGGTGCTGAAGCGTTACCTGCTCAGGTACCACACTGCGAGGGCTAGTTTCCCTGGTGCAGGGTGGATGACTCTGCCCCCCTGCTGTGCCAGAAGATAGGCTGGGCCCGTCGGGAGGTGAATCGGTGGCACCTCCGAGAGACTGAGCAGCTCCGGAAACCATGGCCTGGCCGGCCACCATTGAGCTATTAGAATGGTGAGGAGTTGGCGAGACTCCTTGATCTTGCAAATTACCCTGTGAATCAGGGGAGTGGGCGGGAAGGCGTAGGCTTTAATGCCGGGCCACTGCAGGTGGAATGCGTCGCCCAGAGAGCCGGGGCCCTGACCTTGCCAGGATGCAAACTGGGGGCACTTCTTGTTGTGCCAGGTGGTAAAGAGATCCACCTGGGGGTGACCCCACCTGTTGAAAATCTCCTGAATAACAAGGTTGTTTAGCTGCCACTCGTAATTGTCCGCTCCTAGCCTGCTGAGCCTGTCATCCTCAGGTTGGCTTCCCCCGGGGAGGTGGACTGCCGGGAAGTGGACTGCCGTGAGGTAGATGTTGTTTTCCAGGGCCCACTCCCACATGCTGATAGCCAGTCTGCACAGAAAAGGGAATCTGGTGCCTCCCTGCTTGTTGACGTAGTACATGCTGGTCGAGTTGTCCGTCTGGATGAGGACAACCTTGCCCCTGAGAAGTGGTAGGAATGCCCTGAGCGACAGCCCAATGGCGTTCAGCTGTAGCCAATGGATGTGGTATTCCTGCTCCTGTCGAGTCCAGGTGCTGTGGACTGAGAGATCATCCAGGGTTGCTCCCCAGCCCTTGAGTGAGGAATCGGTGGTGATGGTGGCCTGCGGAGTGGGAGGCCAGAAGGGCTTGCCCGTCCGTAGGTTGCAGTCCCTGGACCACCAAGTGAGGTCCGGGTGGAGAGATGGAGGAACGCTGATCATCTCGGAATGAGAGGCCGCGAAGTGCAGCTGAATCCTCCTCATTCTTAGTCTGCGGAACGGCTAACAAGACCGCTGCCAGTAGACCCAGGAGATGTTGGTACCACTATGTCGAGGTCACTTTTCTGAGAAAGTGGGCAGTGGCCCTCTTGAGGCCGAGATTTTGTCCTCCGACAGAAATACTTTCTTGGAGCACGTGTCCCAGATGAGGCCCAAGAATGTCAGTCTGCGTAGGGTGCAGCTGTGACTTGAGATTGAGCGAGAAGCCCAGATCGTGCAGTGTGTTCATAAGGGCATGGGAAGAGTGGTGAACCACTTCCGGAGATGTAGCCCTGACGAGCCAGTCATCGAGGTATGGGTAGATGTGGAGGCCCTGTGCTCTGAGTAGGGCCGCCACCGAATTCATGAGCCTGGTAAAGACCCTGGGGGCCGAGTTGAGGCCAAAAGGAAGGACCTTGTATTGAAAATGGAAACCCATAATCCTGAACCGTAGGAAAGAACCATGGGACTGCCAAATCGGGACGTGTAGGTACACGTCCTTCAGATCCAGGGAGCACATCCAGTCTCCCTTGTCCAATGTCTCCGCTATAAAAGCTGGCGTAACCATCTTGAATTTTTGCAGGGGTAAGGAGAGGTTGAGGGTGGAAAGGTTCAGCACAACTCTCAGGCCCGCCTGGTTCTTCTTCTGAATGGCAAAAATCCTGGAGTAAAAGCCAAAGCGTCGCTGGGAGGATGGGACTTTCTCCACTGCCTGGCTCACTATGAGCGACTGGATCTCCGTCAAAAGAGTTGCTGTCCCAACCAGTGGGAGCAGAGGGGAGGAAGGTGGGAGAGGCTGGGATAGGAAGGCGGTACCCCATGGATACTAAAGAGAGGAGAAACAAAATACACCAATGAATAGGTTCAAGGGTACTCATACACGAAGGGCTCCCACAATTGGTTTGAAAAAATGACTCTTCGAAATTGTTATCATAGAGAAAGATCTCTAGAGGACTTTTTATGTTGTAATTGCATGAGTCAAAAACACAACACCACAATTTACAGAGAGAATAGACATCATCAATGGTTTGTTGGACCATAACATAACAAACGTAAATGCTTTAAAACACCATTTACCACCAATGCTCGGGACAAAGTTGAAAATGGTGTGTGTGCAACAAACCCAACCTCTGTGGAGGTTTGTCAAAACAGACACAGTTCAATTGTGAAACAATTCAAAGCGGAATTCTAAAGACAACGTAAAACAACTAAGTGGCAACAGATAAGATTTTTCATGTGTGAACAGCAATCAATGTGCTGTGAATTCGGGGAGTAGTATGTCTACACCAGGTGTTTCGGCCGTTTAGAATTCGGCTAAATGAGCCTCATCTTTGGGACGGCCATCATCAGGACAAGGTTCTGTACACGGGACGTCTAAGCTGTGGGGAAGGGAGATCACAATCAGGTGGGTGTATGAGCCGCAGAACTAATTTAAATTGACTGAATCAAAAATGTGTAGTCACAAAATAGAAAACACACAGCTTACCTATGTAGCAATTGATAGGCACTGTATTAGAGATCCATGCGCCACACTGGGCTGGTCTCTAGGTACTCCTGTTGCGTTAAACAGAAAAAAGGGGGGGGGGGGGAGTGAGTCTAAACCCCAACCGTTATGTACATAATAAATATAAATGTACACAAAGCATAAAATGTGTCTTACCTTTCACCGAATAACTACAGGTGAAAAGGTCCAATGTGTTGTAAAGCGGTCAGCCATCAAAGGTATGGCTGCAAGTAAACAGAAAGTCACATTTAAGTGTCTGAATGTAACGACTGCTCATGTGGAACTAAAAGTGCCCATGCTGGCGAATTTACCTTTGGTGGTGGGCCAGATAGGCTGTCAAAAGGCTGCGTGCAGAGAGCGGGGCATCTTCGAGTGACTGAAGGAGCACACTGCACAGCGTGGGAAAAAGCTGTTGCCAAGGCTGCATGAGTGTTTTATATGGCAGCCATGTTAGGATCAGGCTGAAATCGAGCAGCCAGAGAAAAAATGTATAGCGCTCGAACTGGTGGAGCATAGTGATAATAAATCAATTTAGAGGGCACACGGGATACACATCTGTCTTAAAAATTAATTTAGGAGCTAAAATTAGCCAACTGGTTGTCATGGTAACCGTCATGTGACTCATACAAAAAAATCATGCATCAACAGAGTAAGATGACCTCATGGGGATGTTAACAAATTCGTTGAAAAGTCGGCGCATGATTAGAAAATGGGCCCAATATGTACAGCTCTTGGAATGCATAGGTAAATAGTAAAGCAATAATAAATACATGGCACATAATGCAGGTACATAATTGCATAGTCATAGAAAGCCGCAAAATGCATTAATAGGTACAACTCTTGGAATGCATAGGCAATAGTAAAGCAATAATAAATACAAGGCACGTGGTGCAGGTACATAATTGCATAGTCATAGAGAGCCACAGAGTGTACTGATCAAATACCAGCCGTGGGCAAAAGAACATATAAATTGTACCGCTATCCTAAATAGATGGCAAAAGAGAGCCGCAACAAAATGCTCACTAAATGTGCACAAAGACATAAGAATTGGACTGGATGGAAATCGATGTATAGAAAACCGAAAAACAGTGGCGTTTTTTGGAAAAGCATTCTAGTAGGCATACCGGGCACATAATTTGGTCTAGATGTAAAAATATCTAAACAAATGAATGTTCAAGAAACCAAAACACAACATTTTTGAGAACAGTGTTACAATGGACATTCAAGTGTGTCAAAGATGGTTTAAAGAAAAGACTTCCATTCCACTGAAATGTTTAAGCCAGAATTTACGGTGTTAAGTCTGTGCACCCACCGTTGCTCTAACTGAGTCAATGTTTTATTCAAATCCCCACCCCTCCTTGTCGGGTTCACTTTCTGAAGAACAAACCACCTTAAATCTGTGTCTTTGTGATTTTTACTAGTAAAATGTTCTACATGGGGCTTGTCTGGTATTTTGTTCCTGATGCAGGAACGATGCTCGGAAATGCGCATTTTAATTGCACGTACTGTTTTCCCCACGTATAGAAGATTGAATGGACACTGTACGACGTATATAACACCCTTGGTGTTACAATTGGTGAAATCATTCATAGTCCATTGCACCTTATCGAGTTCGAATGATTTCGAAACCAATTGTGGGAGCCCTTCGTGTACGAGTACCCTTGAACCTATTCATTGGTGTATTTTGTTTCTGATTTAACCCTCCCGGGTAGAATAGGTTCCATACCAGGAGCCCACATTTTTTGATTCTAATTTGAACAGCCCGTGGCTGTGACCATTAGACTGACCACCACTTGGGTCAAAGATTTTATTTTTGCTTTTCTTTTTTCCATTTCATCAATGGATAACGTCAATGTAGTCTCCTACATAGATGACTACTTTCAACAACTCCTAGGGGCCACTTCGACATTACGAAACGAAGAGGGATTCCTCACCCGAGGCCTTACAGAAGATCAATTAGAAATTCTAAATCAAAAGAAAAAAAGAATAATTCGAACAGAACTACATGGCAAGTTCATGCTCGAATACCTGAGAGCCGGAAAAATTCCCAAAGGCCTACAGGTACGCAACATCCGCAGGGATTTCACGGACAACCCCAAGTTCACGAAAAACTTCAGTGGGGTGGGGAATAAATGTAGCCGTGACTGGTTAATACTGGTCATAGATACGGCTAAAGAGGAATGCGACAAACAGGGTGCAAAATTGCTTGACCTAGAGAAAAAGTTCCTTGAGGATAAATCTATCCAGGATGCAAAGGACAAATTAGACAAGCTCGAATTGGAGATTACTAAATTCAAGAACTTAACACTTGATAGAAAAGTTGACAAGTTTAAAAAAGATCTAGCTAACTATTCAGAAGAAAAAACGTACCCATTCCTGAGACCTACGTACTACACTGATCTTCAAGCAAGTCAATATTCTAACAGGAGAAACAGATCAGTAAACTTCGCAGGCACTTCATCGAGTGGAAGTGGCAGTGCCTCTAGTTTAACTGGATTAACAGGGCAGCCACCACAACCTTTTTTTCCCCAGGGGCGGACAAAGAGGACGACCGAAGAGACGCCCGGCCCAGTCAGGGCAGCGCATGAGAACGCGCCAATGGTATCAGAACCAAGGGCAGAATCAGGGATACCAGTCTTCATCTTATCCTCCCGGACCATGACCGCATCAGAATTGCGGCTCCTAGGTAAGGGTCTATCTTTTGTCCACGCCCAAAGGGCACGACCTTTTGAAATTGAACTTGAATTACGGAAATTCTTTAGGAATATTCATTTAAAACATGCCTACGGTTACTAAGCGACCGTGACGCTTATTTACCTTTGGCCAACATTCCCACAAAGGACCTCCAAGATGAGATCACGAGCCTCACACAACATTATCTCACTCAAGGCTGGATATGCGAAGACGAAAAGAGGTTCCTCAACAAAACCAGCCCGCGTATCCCCGCTTTTTACATTCTTCCCAAGATGCATAAGAATTCCAAACAACCACCTGGAAGACCGATTGTTTCAGCCTGTGAATCCCTCTTGGAACCCTTGTCCTTATATACAGATTTTTTTCTGAAACCATTTGTAATGAAGATGCCGTCCTACATTAAGGACACTATTAGCACAATCAATTTACTTGATGACATTGTCCTCACCACCGATACCCTTTTGGTCACAATGGACGTTGAGGCCCTTTACACATCCATACCCCAACAAGAAGGCCTTGAAACGATATGTGATTTTTTTTAACACAAGAGCGGACCAAGAATCTACACCCACTAATTTCATTCTCGAGTGCATTAGACTTGCAATGTCAGAAAACTTCTTTATGTTTCAAGACCAGATCTACAAACAGGTGAAGGGCGTGAGTATGGTGCTACTTTTGCCCCCGATATGGCCCGGTATGAAGCCAACTATGTCTTAACACCAGAAAATCCTTTCCAGGATCACATTGTACTATGGAAAAGGTACATTGACGATGTAATTATCATCTGGCAAGGGACACCTGCTGAACTACAAGATTTTCATACATGGATCAATTTGAGAAATACCCACATCAACTTCACGATGCAGTGGGACCACAATCACATAGACTTCCTTGAACTTCACATCTATAAAACGGGAGACCGACTAAAAACTGAGCTCTTTCGCAAGCCAACAGATTGCAATACTTTATTGCACTTTACCAGCTACCATCCAATGGGCCTCAAGTATAACTTACCCTATAGACAGTTCCTACGTATTCGTAGAAATTGTTCAGAGTTGGAAAAGTTTCATCTACATGCAGAAGGATTAACCCAACGACTCATTGAAAGAGGCTATCCAAAAAAAGCCATCAACCAAGCGAAAAAAAAGAGCAAGATACACTCCCAGAGAGACCCTTGAGTCCACTGATCCAGAAAACGATTAAAAAGAATTGGCACATTGCAGCATGTACCATGTTTCGCATTTAAGAAAAACAGGAGTTTAAAAGATGCTCTTGCCCATACTTTCATAGAGCCACCCTCCCAACCACAGCACACACTCTCTACCAACCGTCTCTGGATACCATAAGTGCGGCCAGTGTGTCGCCTGCCCTCTGACCCTACAAAAGAAATAATTCGAACACGATAAGGTGCAATGGACCATGAATGATTTCACCAATTGTAACACCAAAGGTGTTATATACATCGTACAGTGTCCATTCAATCTTCTATACGTGGGGAAACAGTACGTGCAATTAAAATGCGCATTTCCGAGCATCGTTCCTGCATCAGGAACAAAATACCAGAGAAGCCCCTAGTAGAATATTTTACTAGTAAAAATCACAAAGACACAGATTTATGGTGGTTTGTTCTTCAGAAAGTGAACCCGACAAGGAGGGGTGGGGATTTGAATAAAACATTGACTCAGTTAGAGCAACGGTGGGTGCACAGACTTAACACCGTAAATTCTGGCTTAAACATTTCAGTGGAATGGAAGTCTTTTCTTTAAACCATCTTTGACCCACTTGAATGTCCATTGTAACTGTTCTCAAAAATGTTGTGTTTTGGTTTCTTGAACATTCATTTGTTTAGATATTTTTACATCTAGGCCAAATTATGTGCCCGGTATGCCTACTAGAATGCTTTTCCAAAAAATGCCACTGTTTTTTCGGTTTTCTATACATCGATTTCCATCCAGTCCAATTCTTATGTCTGTGCGCACATTTAGTGAGCATTTTGTTGCGGCTCTCTTTTGCCATCTATTTAGGATAGCGGTACAATTTATATGTTCTTTTGCCCACGGCTGGTATTTAATCAGTACACTCTGTGGCTCTCTATGACTATGCAATTATGTACCTGCACCACGTGACTTGTATTTATTATTGCTTTACTATTGCCTATGCATTCCAAGAGTTGTACCTATTAATGCATTTTGCGGCTTTCTATGACTATGCAATTATGTACCTGCATTATGTGCCATGTATTTATTATTGCTTTACTATTTGCCTATGCATTCCAAGAGCTGTACATATTGGGCCCATTTTCTAATCATGCGCCGACTTTTCAACGAATTTGTTAACATCCCCATGAGGTCATCTTACACTCTGTTGATGCATGATTTTTTTGTATGAGTCACATGACGGTTACCATGACAACCAGTTGGCTAATTTTAGCTCCTAAATTAATTTTTAAGACAGATGTGTATCCCGTGTGCCCTCTAAATTGATTATCACTATGCTCCACCAGTTCGAGCGCTATACATTTTTTCTCTGGCTGCTCGATTTTAGCCTGATCCTAACATGGCTTCCATATAAAACACTCATGCAGCCTTGGCAACAGCTTTTTCCCACGTTGTGCAGTGTGCTCCTTCAGTCACTCGAAGATGCCCCGCTCTCTGCACGCAGCCTTTTGACAGCCTATCTGGCCCACCACCAAAGGTAAATTCGCCAGTATGGGCACTTTTAGTTCCACATGAGCAGTCGTTACATTCAGACACTTAAATGTGACTCTGTTTACTTGCAGCCATACCTTTGATGGCTGACCGCTTTACAACACATTGGACCTTTTCACTTGTAGTTATTCGGTGAAAGGTAAGCCACGTTTTATGCTTTGTGTACATTTATATTTATTATGTACATAACGGTTGGGGTTTAGACTCACTCCCCCCCCCTTTTCTGTTTAACGCAACAGGAGTACCTAGAGACCAGCCCAGTGTGGCGCATGGATCTCTAATACAGTGCCTATCAATTGCTACATAGGTAAGCTGTGTGTTTTCTATTTTGTGACTACACATTTTTGATTCAGTCAATTTAAATTAGTTCTGCGGCTCATACACCCACCTGATTGTGATCTCCCTTCCCCACAGCTTAGACGTCCCGTGTACAGAACCTTGTCCTGATGATGGCCGTCCCAAAGATGAGGCTCATTTAGCCGAATTCTAAACGGCCGAAACACCTGGTGTAGACGTACTACTCCCCGAATTCACAGCACATTGATTGCTGTTCACACATGAAAAATCTTATCTGTTGCCACTTAGTTGTTTTACGTTGTCTTTAGAATTCCGCTTTGAATTGTTTCACAATTGAACTGTGTCTGTTTTGACAAACCTCCACAGAGGTTGGGTTTGTTGCACACACACCATTTTCAACTTTGTCCCGAGCATTGGTGGTAAATGGTGTTTTAAAGCATTTACGTTTATGTTCTGTTATGGTCCAAAAACCATTGATGATGTCTACACTCTCTGTAGATTGTGGTGTTGTGTTTTTGACTCATGCAATTAAAACATAAAAAGTCCTCTAGAGATCTTTCTCTATGATAACAATTTCGAAGAGTCATTTTTTCAAACCAATTGTGGGAGCCCTTCGTGTATGAGTACCCTTGAACCTATTCATTGGTGTATTTTGTTTCTGATTTAACCCTCCTGGGTAGAATAGGTTCCATACCAGGAGCCCGAATTTTTTGATACTACATAGAGGATCCAGGGGTCCTCGAAATTCTGCCGCCAGTGATGTGCATGGAGAGCAAGCCTTCCCCCACCGGCGGCACATGGATCCAAAGGGGTGTGTCATACCTTCTTTCCCTCGGAGGCTGTTGCGGAAGAGGGGGACTGGAAAAAGCCCTTACCCCCCCAGCCCCCTTTTTTTGCTTGCGCCGGTTCTGAAACGGCGAGCGGTCCGGCTGCCTGGATCTGCGTTCCAGGAAGCCACGGAACCGTCCTTATGTACGACCTCTTTCTGAGCGCTGCTGAGATTGAGTGTACAATTTGGGTGTAGTCTTTGTAAAGATGGACAAAGAGTTAGCTGTTTGTGAGCTGTTTTTCTTCTTGTCCAGTTCTTCGTCCGTAGAGGAGTGGAAGAGGTCCCCGCCCTCGAATGGTAGATCTAGTATGCCTTCCTGGACATCCGGGTTGAATTTTGTTGCCTGGAGCCAGGCTGTCCTTCTCATGTCCGTGGCAATGCAGATGGCACGGCCTGAGGTGTCGATATGGGCCACTGTGGATTCCATGAGGTCATGCGCAACCAGATTGGCCTCAGCTAGCCCCCTATTGAAGCGCGATTGGCTCTGGGTGGGGAGTTCCAGGAGGAAGTCCACGATTTCTAGCCATAATCTTTGGTTGGCGGCTGCCAGCATGGCGTTGGCCTGACGTAGTTGTAAAGAAGTGTTGGAATAGAGTTTCTTGCCATACGTCTCCAAGATCTTCTCCTCCTTGCCTAGCAGCGCTGCAGAGGAGGAGGCTGAGGACGGCTGAGGCTTGTATTATAGTGATGCTGCAGCAATCACTGAGGAGTGTGGCTGAGGATGGCCATCGGTTTGCATTGGCATCCCTGATGTTGCAGAGGGGCGTTGTGTGAGGACTTCAGCCAAAACCCCCTCTGCCGGCTCCTGGACCTCTGGCTGGGGTAGGCCCAGATACTCCACCGGGCCAGCAAGACGTTCGTGGAAGGCCCTGGCTGAGGATGGCGTGCCCGGGTGCTCCTCCTCGTCCATATCCTGTGGGTCTGGAGGATCCTGTGGAGGAGGAGGAGTAGATGGTGCCAGAGGCTGGGGAGCAGAGACCGCAACCGGAGGCTGAGGAGGCGGCTGCACCAGTGCCAGGGGGCCTGATGGAGGAGTCTGTGGTGCCGCTAGCATGGCGGGAATTACTTCCCTGATGGTGTCCTTGATGATTACCCCCATTTGAGGCGATTTCATGAGGCTGACCAAAAGGGTGGCAGGGGGTGCAGACATTGTAGCGGGGAGCTGGAGTCGCTGCGTACCCTGTCCATAAGGATGCAAAGGAAAGCTGCCCTGCGCAAATGAGGGGTAGACTGTAGACCACGTACCTTGTTGAGGCCAGTACCACCTAGACACTCGTTCTTTGCCAAATTCCTGGAATGGCGTTGGACGGGTGCCTCTTTCTGGCGCAGCAGCCATTTTGTCAAGCTGTCTGCCACGTGCCTGCAACGTGTTGCTGGGCCCGGCCTCCTCCAAGACTCTTGCGCGTGGATCACGAGGTCTACCCTGCTCCTCAAGCCTAGCCCGTTAGGTGGTACACCCTCAACCCGGGGGTCGGTAGAGCTGCGTTTAGTTGCCCCCTTGGATGCATTGCCAGTATTTGGTCGTAGCCCCTCTTCCATGGTGCCGGTATAAGGGCGGGGCCCCTCGAGTGGAGAACCGGTAAAAGAACCTTCCAGTCCCTCAACACTGCGACCGTGAGGATCCAAGGATCCCTCGATCCGAAGGCCGGTAGCTGAAGCAGCCTCGGTGCATGTGCTGGTAGAAGGACCTGATCTGAGTCCCTGTGAAGGAGTCTCCCTTGTGGGGTGCTATGGAGAATATCCGCCCTACCTTGGGCATGTTTCGATGTTTCGCGAAGTTCTTGAGATCCTCCGGAGGCGACTTCTGGCAGAGCTCCTTCCACCTGGCTAGTCTGTTCTTCAGCGCTTTCGGGAACAGGGAGTCACACGTCGAAGATGATTGCCAACCCTGGTCTGGGCCAAGGTAACGTAGGCAGAGGGCGTGGGCGTCTGAAGTTGGGAAGAGCCTGTTGCAGGATGGACTCCTGCTGAACCCTGTAGGACATGCACCGGGGAGGAGCGGGACGCCTGAGGACTGAGTACCTGAATGACAAAAAAAGACAAAGAGAAGAAGTATCCCCGCGTGGAATTACATAGCCGAAGCCAAACCCAGGAGCGCTGGTGAATTCAGCCAGTTTCCGTCGGTGCGGAAAAGGGGAATGGGGTTTGGTGCCGGAGGGCGGCGTCAGGGCAGCGCATGCTCCCTGGGCCGCACCGCCAAGTGCCTCTAAATTTAAAGGGGAAAAAGATTTTTTTTGTGAAAAAGGTTCCATCTCCCCTCCCATGGAAGGGACGCCCATACAGTACGGAGGAAAGGGGACGGGACATAAGAGTATGTATGATGGCATTCATTCGATTGGGTTTACCTTTTTTGACTGGCACCATATTACAAATCTTTTCCATTTGTTAAAATGAAAGTGTATGGTGTTTGGTTTGCATGCCTCCTTGAGGATTTCCATACACCTTTGAGGTCGTTTTAAATGGCCAAACTATGACTTCAGGAGCCAACCTGCCAAGTTCATGGATTGAGGATGTGGGTTTAACTTTGTCCCCTGTGTTGGTTGAGCATGTTGGAAGGGTGTTGGGCAGAATCCTGTGCAGTTCCCTTAGGGAGCAACACAGAAGATTAAGACTACAGGTATATGCAATAAATCCCCTTTGGTAACAGTCTATACCACAAAGATTTTGTTGGTAGCTGTGGCTAAGCAGAAGCCCACCAAAATGACGAACAAAGGATCCCCGACCTGGGTTAGGATTATAGAGAAAGACACGAGAAAGAAATATTATTAAAGTCCTGGCAATAAAAACCCACCGGAGTAAAGTTAGTATTAAAATAAACCGGCGGTATGTTAGAGGCTGTCAGTAAAAGTGGCAGCATCGAACAATGGGAAAATCCCATAGGGAAATATTTGCGGTCGAATATTTATGGTAGTAACCACTGCCACCAGCCAGAAACTTTTGAAAGAGGGACTGTACGGTACCCCCCTCGAAAATGAACGTTAGGGAAAAACTATTAACCCTTTCCAGTACTTCCATACTAAGATGGGTGGTACTGGTTTAGTTCATAATTATTGACTAGTAAAGTCAATGGGGGCTTTACATGCCCTGCGAGACAGTAGTCAGTCCCAGGGTATCGAGTCTATGTTTGGGGGTCGCTACGTTACCCCTGTGGTATGTCACGAAGGGACCACACATGTTAAAAAGATGATTCCTATGGGGGTGAGAAAAACCCCATAGACCAGAAGCACACAAGATATCCTAAAACACACACTAGCAATCTGTCTAAGAGTGGGGAAAAAAGGGTCTCACTCTTAGCAGGAGAAAAAATAAACCCTTCAAATCAAGCAAAGCTGCTGGGGGACTCTATAGGTAAGGGAAATTAGCCTTAGATGAGAATTCTCCCTAACAACGGGCATGGGAGTTTGACTGGATCGCACATAGCCAGTTTGCGCAGATGCGGAAACCAAGGTTGTTTCTCCCACATAGGAGCAACCAGGATTAGGGTGATTTGTTCCTGGTGCATTTGGTTAACTTTCCTGCTCAGAAGCGGTGTTGGTGGAAGGTTAGGGGGGACAGTAGGCAATATACCTGACCAGCTCATCCCCAGGGCATTCCCCTAGGGTTGGGGAAAAATGAACACGAAATCTGGGCATAGTGTGTTTTGGCTTGTGGCGAACAAGTCTAAGGAGATTAGCCCCAGAGGGAGAAAATATCATCTGAAATGTTTCTGCTGAGCTGCCAGTCGTGCTCTTCGGGTAGAGGATCTCTGTTTAATGAGTCTGCCAGAGAATTGAGTTCCCCAGGAACATGTTGCAACGCTAGGGACACGTTCTGCTTGAGTGCTCACTTCCCAATGTTTTGTGCTACCCTGGACAGACTTGCAGAGTGTGTGCCTCCCTGCTTGTTTATGTAAAACATGGCAGTGGTGCCATCTGCGAGGATTTTACCATTTGGCTTGACAGATGCACTTGGAAAGCTTGTAGGACTTGGAGCACTGCTAGTAGCTCTAGTTTATGTGATCTTGGGCTGCGATATGGGTCCACAGGCCATGCGCTGTGTGGTGGAGATAATGGGCTTCCCACCCGGTGAGAGATGCGTCTGTTGTGACAATCGCTTGCACTGTAGTATTGCGAAAAGGTTTTCCCTTTGATAGATTTTCCATTGTCCACCAGCGTAGCGCTTGAACTAGGGTTAGCGAAACAACTACTAGATCATCCCGCTGACCGCTTGCCCGAGACCACTGTTTCACTAACCCTTCGTGCATTGGGCGCATGCACTACCATGCGTGCAGTACCAGGTAAATGCAAGAAACCATCATCCCAAGCAAGTGCATTGCTTTGCATACGGTTATTTGGCGATCGGCTAGATACTGAGGTATTTGCAGCAGTTTGTTTTGCACTCTTTCGTTTGACAGCTCCCAAGAACTGTTTTCTCTTGCTTGGAACGAGACTTGATTTTGTCTTGTTGATTGAGAATCCAAATGGGAACAGAAGGTTGACTAATTGTTTGGGTATTTTTCTTGCAAATTTGGGAGGAATACCCTGTTATCAGCCAGTTGTCGAGATAAGGGTACACTGGGATTGATTCTATGTTTAGGGGCGCTGCCACTACCGCTAGTAGCTTGGTGAATACCCTTGCAGCGGAGTCTATGCCGAACGGTTAGCTCCTTGAATTGGTAGTGTTGGTTTGCTATTTTGAAGCACAGGAATCTTCTGTGTGCTGGAAACATTGAAATATGAATGTATGCATCTTTCAAGTCCAAGGTTGCCATGTAGCCCCCCTATTTTAGCATTGGGATTACTTCCTGTAACATTGCCATGCAGAATGTGTGTGGCTTGGCATAGGTGTTTGCAGGGTGCAGGTCTAGGACAGGGCGCATTGTTAGGCCTTTTTGTGGAACAAGGAAGTACATTGAATACTTAACCTTGTGTATCTGGTTTGCCGGGACAATTTCGATGGCGTCCTTTAGTAGCAGTGCGTGTATTTCTTCTAACCGGATGCGTTGTTCTTCCTGTGTAGTTTGTCTCTGTCTTGGCCGGGTGGTTGGCTGGTGTTTGTATTAACTCTACGCTATAGCCCCACACCACGGTTGAAAGTAACCACTTGCCCGACGTGATCTCCTTGCCATGCGTGGGTAAAGTGAGAAATACAACCTTGTACTGTAGAGGCATGGGAGGGAACCTGTAGCGGTTGGTCATTGCTTATGAGGGGTGGAGCCCTCTTTTGAGGAGGAGGAGGATCTGCCCCTATTTCTGGACCTTCTTTGGCCCATTTGAAAATTATGTTGGGAGGACTGCCATTGTGAAGACCCCCAGGCAGAACTAAGCCCACCCTGGTTGTAATTGGAGGACCGCTGGGAGTTTTGTCCTCTAAACCGGCATGTATTTGAACCTCCTCTCTGCACAAAGAGTTTGTTAGTGAGATGCCCCAGAGATTTGATGGGGACTTATTTCTCCTTTGCACTTTTTAGTGCATCCTCGACTGCTTTGCCGAATAGTGCGTTGGGATCGATGGGCTTGTTTAAAAGGGTAGCCTAGGTCTCCAATTTGAAACCCGAATGACTAAGCCATGCATGGCGTTTGATGAGGGCACATTAGGTCACAATTCACCCCGCATTGTCTGCTGCGTCTAAGTTATTTTTAAGAATGCAACTTGCTACTTGTCTCCCTTCAGTAATAGTGTGCAAGAGCCGTGTCTTTAGGGGCTCTGGAACCGAGACAATTTGTTGTGCGGCCTCGTTCCACAATTATAGCTGGATAATAGCGTAATCTTGTTAGCTATTCTCACTTTACCAGCCTTTGACACTGTCGATCATCCCCTCCTTATTCACACTCTTTCTTCCTTTGGCTTCAAAGACTGTCCTCAACTGGCTATCCTCTTACCTCTCTTCACGCTCCTTTACTGTCTCCTGGGGAGGCCGCTCCTCTCCTACCTATCCTCTTGAATACGGTGTTTCCCAAGGATCGGTACTTGGTCCTTTCCTCTTCTCTCTTTACACCTCCCTAATCGCCCCTGTTATCTCCTCGTTTGGCTTCTCCCACCACTTTTATGCTGACGACACTCAACTCTTTCTCTCTTTCTCCTCCTTCTCACCTGACCTTCACTAAAAACTCTCCTTCTGCCTTAGTGCTATTAAAAACTGGATGTCTTCCCGATTTCTCTCTCTTAACCCAGACAAAACCGAAGTTCTATTCTTTCCCTCCAACTCTCTTCCACCCCCTCCCCTCCCCCATTCATTCACTTGCCTCCCTCCAATCTTCCTATCTCTCTTCAAGCTCGTAATTTAGGGGTTCTATTTGACTCCTCTCTCTCCTTCTCTCAACATATTTCCCTCACTTCCCGCACCTGTCGCTACCACCTCTTCAATATCCGCAAAATCCGTCCTTCGCTCACCTTCCATGCTACTAAACTCTTAATCTCCTCCATCATCTTCTACCGCCTCTTTTACTGCTCCTCCCTACTCTTTGGGCTTCCTACTTCTCACCTTGCCCCTCTTAAATCCATCTACCACTCTGCGGTTCGAACCCTCTGTCTACTTACCACCGATGACTCCATCTCTACCTCTCTCTCTTCCCTTGGCTGACTTCCTTTCCACTCCCAACTTAAATTTCAATTTCTCTGCCTTGTCTTTAAATCTCTACATGGTCTCGTTCCCCCTTATATCTCCTCCCTTCTCCTCTTCTACTCTCCCTCCCGTTCCCTTCGTTCAGCTGACCACTTCCTTCTCACTGTACCTACCTCCCCCTGTGCCTCCTCTCGCTTCCGCTCCTTCCAACTGCTAGCACCTCTACACTGGAGCCCCCTTCCTCTTGCCATCCGCTCTACCCCCTCCTTCACCTCCTTCCACTCTTCCCTTAAATCTCTCCTCCTCCGTTCTCCTCCCTGAATCACCCCCCCCCTGCTTACCTCCCTATTCTTCCCCTAACTATTCCCCCCTCTCACCCTCCCCATCCCTCCTCCTACCATTTTTCACCACTTGCCTCCCATCCACTCCCTCTCCCCTCCTAACCTAACTCCCTCAGTTAATTGCTCTTTTCATTGTTTAGTCGATTGATTCATAATCTATTTGCTTCTACTGTTATTGGTTGTTTATGTAATTTGTTGTTCAATTGTACAGCGCTTTGGCGTACAGCGCTTAATAAATCAATAAATACAAATACAAATACACTTGATAGGCAGCCGAGGAAGTTACTTTCCTGCCCAGGGTGTAGATTGTCTTACTCTGCTTGTCGGGAGGTGCTTCAGCAGAGGCTAAGGGTGGCCCTGCTCTCTTTCATGTGGTGGCGACTACTAGAGAGTCAGGCTTCAGCTGCCCCCTAATGTACAATGGGTCCGATGGGGCTGGTCTGAACATTTATTTCAATGCGTGGGTGGATTGCCCTTGTAAGATTGGGGGTAAGTAGACAAGGCTGAATACACCTCTGGACAGATTGAAGCAGTGAGATGGTGCTGCAGATCTCTTACCCCAAGGATGTCCTCTACAAAGTCCTTATCGACTTGAGCTTCCCGAGCATCTATCTTAAAGTGTTCTGCAGCCTTTAAGAGCAAGTCATTTTACTGCAGCAGGATGTCCACCGGGGAATCAGGTTTGTTGGTATGGTCTGGGGATTGGATGATGTATACCTCAGTCCCTTTGGTCTTCTGGATCTTGTGAGCCTTGAGTGTCGTAATAATGTGTGTCCCGAGCCACGTCTTGATATGACAAGGAAGTCTTTTGTGTAGCGGCAAGGCGGGCTCTTTCGGCGTCACGCTGTTTTCTAGCTGCTTAGCCTGAGGGGGGCGCTGAAGGTTGGGGAGTTGGTCTGGGTGTTGATCAAAGCAATTTACAAAACCAGACATTCTCCTCATGAACCTATCAAACTGTTCAGGGGTTCATTGGGAGGAGCTTGGCAACACTGAGGGAGCAGGTCTAGGTAGAGGCTCTGGTGCAGGGGGCCATTTGTGATGCATTGCTCCTGGAAAGGGTGTCCTCAGGGGTAGAATAATCCCTACTCTTTGAACCTTGTGATTATGAGGCTTGGGGCATAGAGGATTTTGAGTTTTTCAATGTTCTGGCCTTGAGTAGGGTGTCAGGGATGTGTTTTTTAATAAAGTAGCATATTTTTTAGCTTTTTGCAGGGGCCGTTGACGCACCTTTCGACACACGGTCACCAGAACCCAAGGGCTTTCCAGATTTGGACGCGGTGTCAGAAACTGACTTCGGCGTCTGTTTCGGGGGCCTGTCATGTGCTGATCACGATCGCGATGTCCCAGAGGACAGAGAACGTTCGGATTATCCTTTAGACACCACGTGTGGCTTATCGGTCAAAGACGTGGTCGACTGTCGGTCATGGGGGATATGCAAGGGGTGGCGTGTAATGGAGGTGCTTGAGCCACTGGGTGTCTCCGGAGCAGAACCGCCAGCCTGCTTGTTGGAGTTGGGGACTTGCACGTGGGATTCCAGTGGATCCTGATCGCCCTCTGCATCACTTAGGACACCAACGCTGCCATTGCTGGTGGCTCCCTTGACGTTCATGGCGGCCCCGTCCTGCATGGCGTAGTGGGCCCATCGTTTCATTTTTTGGTCCTTTAAAGTTTTTGGCATAAACAGTTTGCAAGACTTGCACTGTTTTTCGGTGCGGTCCCTAGGGAGGCAAAGGTTACACACTCTGTGTGAATCCTTCCAGGGAAATTTCCGTTAACAGGAAGGACAGAATTTAAAAGGAGTATTTTACATAGTGTATAAAGATGGCAGCCTGGCAGAATACAAGGAAGTATAGGGGAAGAAGAATTCTCCAAGTGAGATGGAATATATAAGGAGGCGGCAGACAAAGATCGTCAAGACGGGAGTCGTTGTCGTCGACGGATGATCTTGTCCTCGAAAGCTGTTGCCAGATATATTGCGGTGTACCGTTGTAAAAAGGACAGAAAGTCTAACTTTAAACTTTTTCAAAGTAATGGCGTCCTCCAAGAAGGAACTCTATGATATGCATAAAACTACGATGGTGGAAAAAAACAATCTGAGGGACCGTGACGTGTGAAGGACCATGGGTACAGTGAATGTCACACTAGGGTTAGTATTACTGGCACGCCTCGTCGACGTCCCTTTTGAGTTTCAAAAACAAAAAATGTAATACTCCATGGCTACCACTAGATGTCTGCCTTTGCATAGCATGAGATCTAAGCAGATCCACAAACTTCAGAAATATATATATATATATATATATATATATATATATATATATATGATACATTACTCACCGTAATCGTATTTCTGATGCTTGTATCTGCTTAGATTCACATGCTGTGCATAGACCGACATCTAGTGGAAGCTGCGGAGTATTACAGTTAGTTTTTCGAAACTCGAAAATGGGCGTCGACACAGGCATGCCAGTAATACTATCCCTAGTGTGACGTCCACTGTACCCAAGATCCCTCACGCGTCTAGGATCCTCAGATTGTATTTTTTCTGACATGAGGAAGCATGAGGAGTAGCGTGAGTACAGATAATCCAAGCAGATAGACAGAAAGGTAAGACTACAAGCAATCATGCGCCTTCTCTCGGAGGGGAGGAAGGGTGGGTCGCATGTGAATCTAAGCAGATACAAGCATCAGAAATACGATTACGGTGAGTAATGTATCCCTTCTGAGGCTTGTGGAATCTGCTTAGATCACATGCTGTGCATAGATTAGAGGTGGGATGTGAGAAGGGTCATGAGCAAACAGGTGTCTTAGAACCGCTTGTCCCACTTGTGTATCTGTCTTGGAATGAGTGTCAATGCAGTAATGCTGAGTAAAAGTGTGAATAGAGCTCCAAGTAGCTGCTTTGCAAATGGTGTCGAGGGGAACATTTGCAATGAAAGCCAGAGTGGCCCCAATGTCTCTAGTAGAGTGGGCTCTTGGCGTAAAAAGTAGAGTTTTTTCAGAAAGAGAGTAACACAGCTGTATACAGTTGATAATCCACTTCGAGATAGCGCCTTTAGAGACGCGATCTCCCTCTCTGCCTGTAGCTACGGAGACAAACAGTTGATCTGTTTTCCTTAGCGGTCTGGTTTTATTTACATAGTAGAGGACCGCCCTACGCACATCTAGGGTGTGTAGTTTCACCTCAGCCGAGCTTTGCGGGTTCTGGAAGAAAGCCGGAAGCTCGATGGACTGGTTTACATGGAATTTTGATATAAATTTAGGTGAGAACCTAGGGTATGTGCGTAAAACCAGTTTGTCTTTATGGACAGTAAAGAAGGGATCCTGCACTGACAGAGCCTGAATTTCACTGACCCTTCTTATAGAAGTAATAGCTACTAAGAAGGCTGTTTTATAAGTCAGGTGTTTGAGACTGCTTTTATGCATGGGTTCGAAAGTAACAGTGCCTTGTGTTTGGTTTCCTGGATTCTTTTAGGATGTCCATACACCTCTGTGGTAAATTGAGATGTCCAAACTCTATGACCTCAGGAGCCATGCTGCCAGGTTCATTGAGTTGGGTTGCTGGTGCACTGTTTGACCTTGTTGCTGGGACAGTAGGTTGTACCAGGCTGGAAGTTTGATGGGCTCGCACACCACCATCCTGCGTAGGTGTGGAAACCATGGTTGTCTCGCCCACATGGGAGCAACTAGGATGAGCGTCATCGATTCCTTGTTCATCTTGTACACCACCTCCCTGATGAGAGGAGTTGGTGGAAAAGCGTACGCAAACATCCCTGACCAGTTCATCCACAGGGCGTTCCCTTGGGAGTGTGGCTGGGGGAACCTGGATGCAAATCCTGGGCATTGTTTGTTTTCGCTTGTGGCGAATAAGTCTATAGTGGGGAAACCCCACTGAAAGAAGAGATCTTCTACGATCTTTCTGTGAAGGACCCATTCGTGCTCTTCTGGGAGGGAGTTTCTGCTTAGAGCATCCGCTAGGGAATTGAGCTCCCCTGGAACATGTTGCGATGACAGGAAGATGTTCCGTCTGAGTGCCCATATCCAGATTTTCTGGGCAAGCTTGGACAGATTTGGCGAACAAGTCCTGTTAGGGATAATTCTCTGTTTAGGCTGAATTTCCTAACCTATTGAGTCCCCCAGCAGCTTTGCTGGATTATCTGGGTTTATTTTTTTCTCCTGCCAAGAGTGAGACTCTTTTACCCTCACTCTTGGACATGTTTGAAGTGTGTTTCTTTGGTTTGCCTTGTGTTGAATGGGCTATGGGGTCTTTTACTCCATAGGGCCTCATGTGTTTTTGTGAGATGGGTTACACCGCACCCCCAGTGCCGTAACCCAGGGGTGTCCTAGGGACCCCCCAACATAGACTCCATACCCTGGGACTGACTACTGTCTCCCAGGGTCTGTAAAGTCACCATTGACTTTACTAGTCTCAAATCCTGAACAGAACCAGTACAAACCATCATATTGTGGACGTACTGGCCGGGGCAATTCCATTGCCCCGGGGTCTGTTAGTCGAGGGGGCACGTCTCCGTCCCCCCTCATCGAGTTTTGGCTGGTGGCAGTGGAAACTACTTTTTATATTCAACCGCGAATATTTTCCTATGGGATTTCCCATTGTTTTAGGCTAATACCTTTATTTATTTATTTACGGTAGCCTTGAACATACCGCCGGGTTATTTCTTTATTATTATAACTCCGTTTGGTATTTTTTGCCAAAACTTGATTCAAAAATGGCGTTGGTGTTCACCTCTGTAACTCTGATCCAAAGTGGAGCCCTTTGTTCCACTTTTGGCGGGCTTCTCCACAGAAGCCCTCCAAAGTGGTGCCACTCTGTCTGGGGTACTTAGGAGGGGTGGAGGGGGAATTAGGAACCCTGGACTGAGTTACCTTGGTAACTCAAGTCGCACTCCGTCCTGATTGGCCTAAGTGGTGAGCCGGCCGGCTCACCACTTAGCATGTTTGAGTGACAGCTAGGCTGGGTGAATGGGGGTTTGCTGCATAAAAGCAGGGCTTTGGGGACTGGAACTTCAGAAGTCGCCACAGGACCTAAAGAGCCGAAGAGGGAGAAGCCGAGCCGACCTGCCAAGACGACACCACCGGTGAAGCCCTGCAGAACCGTCTCACCACTTTTTCCGACGACAGAGGAGATCTCCCGCCGGAGAGTCTTCTTCCCTTAACTGGTGGGGACAACCAGTTGCTGCCTTCTTTTCGCCGTCCCGAAGCATCTCGTGGCCGCCTTGCCTGTGCCAAGCACCCCGGCAACCGGGATACCACTTTTTACCTCAACCGCGAAAGAGGGGTAAAAATCCTTTGTGACCGAAGAACTCCACGGCTGGCCTCATCCCTGGTAGTGCAACGACCTGCAGCCTTCCTCCCCGTCGAGATCACCTCTTCCTCGGGACGACGCCGCGACTTGCACCCACTACCAGGAACGACTACCACCGCTGGAGGAATCTTTCCACTTTTAAAGGTACTGTGATCCGCCCGGCCTCCCTTGCCACCGAGTGTACGGGGTAGATTTAGCCCTCGGCTCTCGAACCTGGGTAGGCCTGGGACACCCTAACTAAACTTTTCAGAACCGTAGTAAAACCTTTTTCTCTCACCTGCAAAGACTGATGACATTGTGTGATCTTGGGCACATTTTTCGCCTGGCTCCCTCTAACGCGGGCCCCGAACTAATTCTCCTTGTTCCACCATTGACTGCCTTTGCTAACCTTATGTGAAAAGTGTTTTACCTTACTGCTCTCTTTATTTCTGCCTTTTCCCTCCCTTTTGGTAATACTTGTTGGAGTGTCATCTAACGTTAAGCGCTCACCTCTGTTTGGAAATAAGTGGTATTTAACTTAGAATTGACCAACGAATGATTAGGGATGTACATATGAGTAATAGTAACTGTGTTTGACTTTCTTATCTTTTCTAGTGTGCTGGTGTAATTTATGAGTGTACCTTTAATAAATAAGTTTATACTTTTACACCTAGCTCTGGTTAGTGTTTGCTTGTGCTACTGTGTCTCTGTACCTATTCTGTATTCTCTGTATACTGCCTAACTCTTCTTGAGGGAAGTCTGGCTGCTCAGCCACAGCTACCACAGTGAATCTTTGCGGTGCAGACTGCTACCAAGTGGGTTTACTGCCAACACCTGTAGTCTTAAATCTTTTGCAGTGGTCCCAAAGGGAACTGCACAGGTTTCTGCCTAACAAGTCCCTCCTTGCTTGTTCAGATAGAACATGGCTGTCGTGCTGTCCGTCCGGATCTGCACCGACAAGTTTAGTAGATGGGGCTCGAACGCCCGAAGCGCTCTGAATACTGCCAGAAGCTCTAGCAGGTTTATGTGGTTCTTGGCTACTGAGTGAGACCAGAGACCCTGAGCTGTGTGGTGGAGATGGTGAGCTCCCCACCCAGTCAGGCATGCATCTGTAGTCACCACTGCCTGTACTTCGGGATCATAAAAGGGTTTTCCCCTTGCAAGATTCTCTCTTGTCCACCAGTGTAGGCTCTGTACAAGTGTTGGCGAAACGACCACTAGATCGTCCCACTGACCACTTGCCCGGGACCACTGTTTCGCCAACCATTCCTGCATGGGACGCATGCGCAGTCGCACGTGGGGGACCAGGTAAATGCATGACGCCATCATGCCCAGTAACCGCATTGCTTTGCGTACCGTTATTTGTTGACCGGACTGATAATGTGGAATTTGCAGTAGTATATTCCGAATTCTCTCTTCCGAAGGGAAGGTCAACCCTTTCTGAGTATCTAGGATTGCTCCTAGGAACTGTTTTGAGGTGCTTGGCACCAGGCTTGACTTCTTCTCGTTGATTGAGAAGCCTAATTCATGGAGGAGGTCGATAGTCCTTTGAATGTTTGTCCTGCAAATTCCTGGGGTTTCCCCCGTTATGAGCCAGTCGTCCAGATAAGGGTACACTGGGATTGCCTCCCTGCGTAGGTGTGCAGCTGCCACCGCCAGTACCTTGGTGAATACCCTTGGTGCAGAAGCTATCCCGAAGGGCAGTACCTTGAATTGGTAGTGTCGACTGTCCACCTTGAAGCGCAAGTACTTTCTGTGCGCCGGGAGCATGGAAATATGAAAATAAGCATCTTTCATATCCAAGGTTGCCATGTAATGCCCCTTTTTTAGGAGGGGGATTACCTCTTGTAGCGTGGTCATACGGAATTTTTGGGGCTTGACATACCTGTTGGCAGGCCGTAAGTCCAATACTGGGCGCATTGTCAAATCTTTCTTTGACACAAGGAAGTAAGTTGAATAGATACCCTTGTTTACCTGGTGTCCTGGGACGAGTTCTAACGCGTCCTTTTCTAGCAGAATGGCGATCTCCTCGAGAAGGATCTTCTGATGTTCTAAGGAGTGTACTCTTTGTCGTGGAGGATGGTTCCGGGGACGCTGCAGTAATTCTATACAATATCCTGTGGACACTGTTGACAGCACCCATCTGTCTGAGGTGATCCCTTCCCAAGCCTGGGTGAAGTTGGAAATGCGTCCCCCTAGTGGGGTTGCGTGAGAAGGGACCCTGAACTGAGCGTCACTGCTTTGGTGGAGGCGTGCCACCTCCCTTGTTGGGGCTGCCTCTGCCTCTGCCACGACCTCTTTTGTTACCCCTGCCGTAACTTTGGGTAGACTGCTGGCTGTTGTTCCACTGTGTACCCTGTCCCTGGGCATAGTTGCCTCTTTGTGAATTTTGGGCGCGTGGGCGACGAAAATTACTGTTCCCCCTCTGGTTAGGGGGTTTGTTGGTTAGTTGGCCAAGGGATTTCAGTGTTTCGTATTCGTCCTTGGCGTTTTTCAGTGCGTCTTTGACCGCTTTCCCAAACAATAGATCGGGTTCCACCGGCTTGTCTATTAATGAAGCCTGAGTTTCTGTTTTGAACCCCGACTGCCGTAACCACGCATGTCTTTTGATAACAGTACCTTCTGCTATCAATCTCCCTGCGTTGTCCGCGGCGTCGAAAGTTGCTTTCAATATGCAACCAGACACGGCTCTCCCTTCTGCCGAGATCCGAGCCAATTGGCCCTTTAACGGTTCAGGAGCAGAGGCTATGAGTGCCGCGACCTCTTCCCATTGATGGCAGTTGTAGCTGGCCAACAGGGTGGTGGAGTTAGCAATCCTTGCTTGGTAGGCGGACGTTGAGGCTACCTTCCTGCCAAACCCGTAAAGTTTCTTGCTCTCCTTGTCGGGAGGAGCTTCTGACGAAGATAAGGGTGTTCCAGCCCTCTTCCGAGTGTTGGTAACAACTAGGGAGTCTGGTTTAAGATGTCCTCTTATATAGAGAGGGTCAGAATGGGCTGCCCGGAAAAGTTTTTCGACCCTGGGGTTGACTGCTCTGGTGAGGTTTGGGTTCACCAGGGACGGATCTATTCTTCGTTGGATGGATTTAAGGATAGGGATGGTCTGAGCGACCGGCCTCCTCTCTCCCACCAACTCTTCTGCAATGTAACGCTCACCTGAATCCCTCGGAGGCGCAGGTCTGGGCTGGGGGTTCTCGGAGTCTTCTAGGGTCACGCGCAGGCCTCGAATGCCACCCTGGAAAGGCCCTCTCCTCACTGAGATCTTGATCTGAAGGGTGAGGTGTCTGCAATTGGGAGAGCAAGGGGTTAATAGGATATATAAGCCTGACTGGGCAAGCTGACTCCCCTTCCTGGTACTCCCCACGTAGTTCGTAGGCTAAATGTGCTCGCCTTATATAGGTGAAAGCGGAGCTCTCCATCCTGCGTCTGTGCAGGGGCGCCGAAGCCAGTTACTTCACTGGTTCATTGTCCAGCCTCTTGGTTGCAGAGGATGAAGATTTGGAGCTAGGCCGTCGTTAGCAGCACGAACGGCGGTTGCTTGAATGGAGAGCGATGGAAAGGCGAAGGTATTGCAGGCAAGTAAGTAAAAAATGTCAATTCGAAGTTTAAAGCACTTCTTAATGTCTCTTTTCCTTTTGCAGGTTGTAGAAGCAGCTGGGTAGAAAAATAGATGTCGAGAAATGCGCCGAGGAGTGAGAAAGATGAGAGCTGCCCAAAACACATGCGTATGGATGGAGTTTTGTATTTCTTAATGATGTCCTTTTGTTTTGCAGATGCGAGTAGCAGCGTCGGCGGAGGCGAGAAGAATGCAGCGCAGGTAGGAAAAGTTTCACGATGGTTACTAACCAATGTCCTTGCTTCCACAGGGTGCCAAAAAATGGAAAGCTGCAGCCTGTGGCTTGAGATGCACCGATGGATTGGGTAAGTGCTGCGCTGGTTGTTGTCTCGTGCAAACCTGGTGTTCTTTTCCCTTCTCAGATGCTGCAGAAGACGAAGATGGTATTTCAGAAGGTAAGATTACGGATTTCTCTTCCCTAGATGCAGAAGTTGCAGATTCTCTGGAGCTGACACGGTGAGCGTCTTGCTGCTATTGCAGAATAACGCGAAGCACGTTGCTCTGATCGGGCGTGGTTTAAATAGTCCTACTGGAGTGCTTAGGTGTCTCCTTCCACAGCAGCCTCGCCCAAGTAAGAAGTCCCAGCTTCCAGAATAGTTCCAGTATCCAGTCCCAGGGAGTGGTGCTGGCCACACCCAGAAGGTAAAGTAGTTCCAGCCACGGATGGATGAGGATTTCATCCTGCAGGGGAGTGAGCAGCATGGTCTGCAGCCGGTAGGTCCACCCAAGCACCATTCCTTACATCATGAGCCCGGCACGTCCTGTGCCGGGACTGGGTCCCTGTCCCTTTATGAGCCTGGCGCCACTGGCGCCAGGACAAGGTCCATAAGGCCCCTATGGGAGCCAATGGGTGCCTGAAAATAAAGTTGTGACCCAGCTTCCGAGGCAGTTGGGCTAAACCTGACTCCTTGGAGGCTGCGGTCATGACATGCGAAGTCCCTTTCCTCCTGTACACCGTGGGTGTCGATGTGAAAATGTTCTGCCGCGTGAGCGAGAACCTCATTAAGGAGGGGCTGGTTATCGACTGGCGAGTCGGTAATTGGGGCTTCGTTCTCTACCGGGGAATCTACTCTGTAAATTTCCTGCTCATCTTCTCCCTCCTCCTGGTCCTCATCATCCGCATAGTATTCCGTCCCGGTTTGTTCCTCCATAATTTCAAACTCCTGGTCCCCCTCAGGGAAAGGCTCTCCTTGGTACCTGGGGTGTGGAGTAGAGTATGGAGTAGAGTAAGGCTGCACCTCAAAGGGTTCAGGTCTTTCGAACCGGGCCTTTTTACTTAGGGGGATAGGATCAGTGGAACCTGAGGGTGTGGCCCCCTGAGGGTCATACGAGAGGAAATGCTCTGGATTTTTGTCGTAAAAATCTGCCAAGGAAGACATCCTTGACATGACCCTGTCTATGTCTTCACTGGACCATTCTTTGGAACAGGGGATGAGTTTAGTAGGCAATTTAGGGGACTTATCAAGGGCACCCTTGCTGGATGTTGATCTCTCAGTAGACTTGTATTTGTCTGTCTGCTTCGGGGGGGAAGGATGGTCTTACAGGAGTGGAAGAATGTGCTTTCCGCTGTTTCCCCCCCTCCCCGTGCGTGGAAAAATGTTTTCCCTGTCCCTTGGAGGCCCCGGAGACTTTCGACGCCTGGCGTCGAGGATCGGAAGAGGTGTCTGTGTTTTTCGAGCGTGGGGCCTCGCTGGTGTTAACTGCGGGCTCCGTCTCTTGGAGCGCAGCCTGGGGGTGGAAGTCGTCTTCGTCCTCCGACGATCAATCTTCCGTTAGTCTAGGGAGCGAGGCACTCTTGGCAAGAGTGGATGATTGCCTTGCGTCATGAGGCGATCTCGATCGAGAGCGCCCAGAGGACACCGAGTCGGACCGTTCTATCTGTGCCTCTTTCCGAGAAGTCGACGAGGTTCGGTTGGACTTAGTGTGCTTAGTGTGTGTAGGGTGTGTAGCGCTTGCGTCGCCGGGGGTCTTCCCCATAGCCGCCCTGCCGGACGACCTTCCGAGGTCGGGGACCTGCGCTCGGCTGTCTTTCGACGCTGTAATGCCCTCGCCGCCCGAAAGTACGGCGTCGCTGCCATCGCTGAAGGCGCCCTCCGCTGCCATGGCCGCCTGCCTGGCGTGGTGGGCCCAACGCTTTGTCGAACGGTCCTTAAGTGTTGTAGGGGAGGACTGGTCCAGGAGACCCCCCTCGCCTGCGTTTTCTCCCCAGGTGAGGGCAATGGCTCATTGGGCGTCCCCTCATGCCACCCGGGCCCAGGTGATGGAGGGTTCACCCGCTGGAGACATTGCCCACACGTATTGATTGCCCACACGTATCGATTGCCCACACGTATTAAAATCTAGCTAGGCCCAGAAACCATTTTGTCTGGTAAAGATGGTGTGAGCTCAGCGCACCGTGGCGCGGCCCCCACCCTTGGAGAGTTTCAATTATCCCTGTCGCCGCAGCACCCTGGCAGATCCGTTGTGAGCGCGTTCCCACGAACAAGACGGACATGAGCTTGCACGAAATACTAACACTGTAACATTTCACCTTCCACAATGTATTACTGCTCCCAGCATGACCCGGTCAGCCAGGCCGGGGCGATGAGGAGAACTGTAGCATGGCCTTCCGATAAAAGCAGAAAAAACCCAAGTATGAATGTTAAAAACTACTTAACCTGCAAAATTGTGTAATGATTGTAGAAGCGCATGCTTATATGACACCAGCAATGAAGGACCCACACCCCGCGGCCCCTCGCTATAACTGAACTAATGCTGCTAGACTACAGAGGAGGATGCATGCAACTATACATGAGGCCTATGAGAAAGACGTGCAAACACTCTAGTCTTGTGTAGACATCTCAACCCTTATATGTCATTCCCATCACGCATGGTGGCGGGCGTCATTCTCTGTGTCCCACCAACCAGGTCACTACCTCACGTAATGCAAATGTATATATAAATAATTAAATGCGGTAGTTGATAGAATGCAATACAAGTTACAAGGTGCTCAGATTGACTGTATCCAAGAAACGTTTAATGAAGTTGAAATGTATGTATTCGAGTGATCTAAGTGAATATTATAAGAGTGTTCAGATGTTATTAAATGTCCTTTACCTAAAAGTTGGCAACACACAGGAAAAAATACCTTTGTAAATATGCGCGAGGCCATTCTCCCTCCCACCCTGCGAAGTCTACCAGACAAGAGAGCTGAGGCCTGCGCCGCCCCACCTCCCCCAACTAGGCTGGAGCCGCTTCAAAGATTTGTAGGTCCCGCTACAGCATCCAAGGCCACGACCTGCCACCTGCGTTATTTACAACACGGCAGTAAACCTCTGTTTGAATACAAAGATCCTCCAGCGCCCCCTCGTAAACCCCACAACCCACCAGATCATCTTAAGACTTATGACTCTGTGTAATCGAGACACCCAACACTGGGGTAATATACAGCGGCCCATTCATAATAACTTCTAACAAGACAGAAAGACATGTACCACCCGTTCCATGCCCCAGGACCCAGCCCCTCGACCTATGATACCGGTCAACAGGACACAGGTAATCATGCTCTGACAAACGGCCACCAGACCCCTCACAAGGTGCATTCCCTCCTGTGTTGCATTAACCTGTAAAATAACCTATTGAAAGATTTACTAAAGAGAATAACACTGTAATGACTGAATGACTGCGGTGTGCATGGCCGAGGGCAAATAAGTCAGGAAAGGCATTCATCTCTGCCACAGGCCGCATTGGCACACCAACACCGCCCGGATGAACTCAAGCCGACCTGCCAGGCCCAGCCCAACCCACGAGGCTGACCAGTGACGTCTTCCAGCCAAGACCAACCACGCCGCAGCAGCACCTATAGTTAGTCGTCGCCACCCAATCCCTATGAACTTGTGCCCCCTATAGTATGTAGGTTCTGATGACGTTTTCTGTAAATATATACGCCTGTCTTTGCTATTGTCAGACAGAGCGCTCTCGGAGTTTGCAGAGTTCTTTGCATGCCCTATTCTGATTGATAAACTCCCATTTACGCTCACCCGCACTCTGTCTTGGCCTTATTCCCATTTTGGGAGAGTCTTTCATTGTCTCTCATTGCGGGGAGGATCGTGCTGTGTGGGGACGCTTGCCTTCAGTATCTTAGGTTTAAACCTACTACACGCTCTGCAGTTCGCTTCGGGGTGGTCCCTCGGCAAGCAGAGATCGCACGTGGCGTGCCTGTCGACCCAAGGGTATTTGCGGTTGCACTTGGGGCAGAATTGGAAAGGGGCACCCTCCATACGCACCTTGAGGCAGCGGGCTGGTAAGTGTAGGAAATATATAAGGTGTACCTATATACCAAGAGTGAAGAGTATGTACCACCCCCCACTCTCCCTACTTGCAGGGCCGAGGCCAGCGGCCTACCAGGCCCAGGCCGAGGCCAGCGGCCTTCCGAGGCCCAGATCCGTCGTGCAGCAGCCGACGGTCGATGTCTTCTCCAGCCGTCGTCGAGTGTCGAGGGTCGACGTTGGGGTGGGGAAGGATGTCAATAAAGAATTATAAATTTAGATTATTAGCAAAAGTATGGCTAATGCCAGGGGACTCCGCAAAATGCTTCCTACCAGTATGGCAGAAAAAAACAATCTGAGGATCCTAGACGCGTGAGGGATCTTGGGTACAGTGGACGTCACACTAGGGATAGTATTACTGGCACGCCTGTGTCGACGCCCATTTTCGAGTTTCGAAAAACAAACTGTAATACTCCGCAGCTTCCACTAGATGTCGGCCTATGCACAGCATGTGATCTAAGCAGATTCCACAAGCCTCAGAAATATATATATATATATATATATATATATATATATATATGATACATTACTCAATGTAAACGTATTTCTGATGCTTGTATCTGCTTAGATTCACATGCAATGCATAGGCCGACATTTAGTCGCTTCGAATGCTTGAAGAGCTTTGAATACTGCTAGGAGTTCCAGCAGGTTGATGTGGTTCTGGGCTGTGATGCGAGTCCACAGACCATGTGCTGTGTGGTGAAGTATTGTGCGCCCCACCGGGAGAGTGATACGTCTGTTGTAACGATCGCTTACCCTGCCAGGTCGTGGAAGGGTTTTCCCTTTAACAGGTTTTCCTTTGTCCACCAGCGTAGGTTTTGTACTAGTGTTAGCAAAACGACCACTAGATCGTCCCACTGACCACTTGCCTGAGACCATTGTTTTGCAACCACTCCTGCATGGGGCACATGCGCAGACGTGCATGTGGGACCAGGTATATGCACAATGCCATCATGCCTAGTAAACGCATTGCTTTGCATACGCTCATCTGGCGACCGGATTGATACAGGAGGTATTTGCCGTAGCATGTTTTGAAACCTTTCCGTAGATGGAAAGGCTAACCCTGCTTCCGTGTATATGACAGTTCCTAGGAACTTCTTTGTTGCGTTTGGCACAAGGCTTGACTTTTTCTCATTTATTGAGAAGCCCAATTGAAAGAGCAGGTTTATGGTTCTTCGTGAGTTTGTTTGCAAAGATGGGGTGATTCCTTTGTGATCAGCAAGTCGTCCAGGTAGGGGTACACTGGGATTGGCTCTCTGTGCCTGTGCGCTGCCACCACCGTCAGTACCATGTTGACACCCTTGAAGCAAACGCTATACCTAAGGGCAGCACCTTGAATTGGTAGTGCTGGTTTGCTAACTTGATATGCAAGAGTTTTCTGTGCGGTGGGAACATTGAAATATGAAAATAGGCATCTTTTATATCCAGTGTTGCCATGTAGTCTCCCCGTTTTAGCAGAGGGATTACTTCTTGTAGTGTTGTCATGCAGAATTGCTGTAGCTTTACATAAGTATTTGCAGGGCTTAAATCTAACACTGGGCGCATTGATAGATCTTTGTTTGGCACAAGGAAGTAAGTTGAATAAATACCCTGGTTTACCTAGTTCGAAGGTACGACCTCTACTGCATCCTTCAGTTGCAGTGCAGTGACCTCCTCGAGAAGGATGAGCTCTTCTTTCGTTGAATTCCTTTGACACGGGGGTGGCTCGATGGTTTTTGGATGAGCTCCACGCAATAACCTCCTGCCACGGTTGATAGCACCCACTTGTCTGTGGCGATTCCCTCCCATGCGTGGGTGAAGTGTGAAATATTCCCTCCTACTGGAGAGGCAAGGGAGATGACCTGGAGCGGGTTGTCATGGTTTAGGAGGTGTACCTCCACCTCTGGATGTTGAGGACCTCCCTCGCCCACAAGATCGTCGCTGGCCCCTCTGGAATCCTTGCAAGGCTTGACCCTGGTTGTTACCCCAGGAAGAGCCCTGACCTTGTCCGTAACCTGAGCGTCTCTGGGAGTTTAGGGCCAGGAAACGATGAAATTTGCTTCCGCCTCTCTGGCCTGGTGGTTTGTCAGTCAGCTGGCCAAGAGACTTTAAGGTATCATATTCCTCATTGGCGGATTTTACCGCGTCTACTATGGCTTTCCTGAATAAGACGTTAAGTTGCACCGGCATATTAAGGAGTGCAGCTTGGGTTTCAAGTTTGAAGCCAGACTGGCATAGCCATGCGTGTCGCTTGATGATGGTCCCTTCGGCAATAACCCTGCCTGCGGCATCGGGGTTGTTATCAAGATGCAGCTGGATGTTGTATTGCCATCTGCTGCTACCAAGGCCAGTTGTGACTTCAGCAGTTCGGGAGCAGAAGCTATCGCTGTAGTTATCTTGTCCCATTTGTTGCAGTTATAGCATGCCTGAAGTGTCGAGTTATTGGCTATCCTTGTCTGGAAGGCTGCCGAAGTGGCTAGCTTTCTCCCCATAGTGTAGAGTCTCCTTATCGGGGGGGCGCCTCTGACTAGGCTAACAGTGTTCCGGCCCTCTTACGAATCGTGGTGACCACAAGCAAATCTGGCTTAAGATGGCCCCTGATTTAAAGTGGGTCCGATGGCGTTGGACGGAAAAGCTTTTCAACCCGTGGGTTGACTGCCCGTGTCTGGTTTGGGGTTTCCAGAGAAGGTTGAATCCTTCTTTGGACGGAGTGCAGAATAGGAATGAATTGGGTGACAGCCTTTTTGTCCCGAATATATCCTCCACAAAATCTTTAACGAGCTCAGTCCATGGGTTTGGATTCCAAAGTGTTCAGCTGTCTTTATAAGCATATCATTATGGAGTGGCTGATTGTCAACTGGTAAATCGGCCACTGGTGAGTCCTGTTGAATTGGTGAGCCCTGTTGAATTGGTGAGCCTAGGTTGTACAGAAAGGTTTCATTGTCGTCAGTGTCTGTGTGGACATCATACAGATCACTCTGAACTGGTTTGGAGTCGAAATAGGAAGAGTATTTGGTCGTGCTTTCTTAGCTGGGGGCTGGGAGGTCGAAGCCTCAGGTGTTGGAGGTGTGGTTTGGAAGTTCTGAAATGCCTGTGGGCTCTGCTCATCCTAGACATGACTCTGTCTAGGTCTTCCGCAGTCCATGTGGCTGAACTTAGAATGACACCAGGATACTGAGGAATAGTGGCCTGTCCTAGGGGTGTAGGCTGGCCCTGGGGTGTAGACTGGGAAAGAGTTTGAAGCAGGTCTTTGTTCTTTAAGGCTCCTGCCACAGACCCTTCCTCCTGGGGAACAGTATGTTTCTCCTTGTGGGTAGTGGTAGATTTGTCATTGTTCGACTTCTCCTTATGATTGGGGCTTTTGGAGGAGTGTTTCTTTGAACGTTTAGACTTAAGCAGGCTCTAAGGGACATGCGTTTTCACTAGGTGGGATAAACTATTGCTTTTAGTGCTACCAGCCATTTCCAACGTGGGGTGTCGAATTTCGGTGATGGGTACAGGCCGAAGCCTCGTCTTCCGACGTACGGTAGATATTTTGGGCATGGCGTCGTGTGTCTTTCGACTTGTGGGGCCTGTCATGAGGCGACCAGTACCTTGAGTGCTCAGAGAACAGGGATTCTGTAGACCTCCACCTTGATGCCGTGTGTGGTCATTTGGTCGACGATGGTGTCGAGTCCTTGCCCCGGGCTATTTGTTTAGTGCTGGGGATTGTGAGAGTGCTTCCGCCGCCGGGTGTAGTCCCCGTAACAGAGCCACCGGCCCGTCTTTTGGGGTCAGGGGCTTGCACTTGGGAGCCTAGCGGTTCCCCGTAGCCTTTGCTGTCCGTAAAGACCACAACGCTGGAATCACTGGAGGCTCCCGCCACGTCCATGGCGGCCTCGGCCTGCATGGCGTGATGGGCCCGGCGCTTTGTTCTTTGGTCTCAAAGTGTTTTTGGCTTGAGGAGCTTGCAGGCTCGACAATGCCCTTGTAGTGATCCTGTGCTAAACACAAATTGCACACCCGGGGCTCGTCTATCCATGGAAATTGTTTATTGCACGTGGGGCAAGACTTAAATGGAGTTTTCTGTATGTTTGTGTGAAATGGCAGCTGGGCGAGAAAGGAGAGGATAAAGGGGAAAATGCATTCCACAATGACCATCTGTATAAAGGGAAAATGTGTGTGTCTGTTGGAAATTTTCACCAAACTTGCCAACATGCTACAAACCTGGAATTTGGCAACGTGTAGGTTCCATGGTGTAGACAATGTAAAAAGTATAAGATACATTTTTCAGATTTTTTCATCTTTTAAGCGGTCTGCAATGCTTACCCCTGCCATAAGTGTGCGTGTCTGTTAGAAATGTTCAGCATACTTGCCAACATGATACAAACCTGACATTTGGCATGTGGGTAGGTTCCATGGTGTAGACCATGTAAAAAGTATAAAATATACAATTTTCTAATGTCTGTTTCTTTTTAAGCGGTCTGCAATGCTTACCCCTGCCATATGGCTTTCAGCGACATAGTTCTGCCGTAGTTTTACTTAAACTTCAGCAGTTCACTGCTCCTAAACTTTCCATACTATCAGCATTCCAGCTAACATTAGCGGCACTCACTTCTGAAGTTATGCTGGTGACAGGAAACAGTGATTTTGCAGTAATGCAGGAGACCGGAAACCGTGGATGTCTCTTCAATAGTGTCAGCAATAACATTGTGTCACTTCGTGGCATATTTCTCATGATAATTACAGGAACTTGATTTCCCACAGGAGTTGATGGATGTATGCCATCTCAACAGTACGAAGCTTACATGCTTCAGCCGTACAGGTATGGCACTTCAAGCTTATACGCTTCAGCCCTACATGTACGGCACTTGTGTACTGCCTCGGCTGTGGATCAGGACACCAATAATGTTTCTGCGCAATCTCAATGCTTTGAAGTAGGGATTACCGTTCGAAGCATGGGTGCAACTGCCAGTGTGCATATAAGTCAAAGTTCTGATCTGAATTTATAGTATTACACGTGTGACTTTATTAAATTATTGTACCGCTTTGTCTACCTGCTACCCCTAGCTGAGAGTTAATTCTTGGCAAGTCCAAGGCTTCCATCTCCAGGTGGCTCTCTGGCTGTATCACACACCGTCATCGGTTGTCCAACCGACCGTTGCCCGTTGTTAGGCAGAATCCTGTGCAGTTTCCTTATGGAGCACTACAGAAGATTAAGACTATATGTATATGCAATAAATCCCCTTTGTTATCAGTCCGTACCACAAAGATTTAGTTAGTAGCTGTGGCGAAGCAGTCAGACTTATCTCAAGAGGGAGATGAGCAGTATTCAGGGTTTACACATTAGGACTACAGTACTATGGAACAAGGAAACACTGACCAAAGCTTGGTATCAAAAAGAATATATATATTTATGTTATACACTCTGATGTTCACACACAAAATCACTATTATCTAAGCAAGTTAAATCAGTCAAGAAAAGTATACACAACTCCCTATTTACTTTGTAGACAAGTTCGAGCAAGAGTGAAAACTGAGCAAAACGGCACAGTGAAAACCAAGCAAAAATGGCACTATCAATTTCTCAAAAGGGAGGGAAAGTACAAGTTATACAGGTTTAGACTCTAGAACACACCAGCAACACTTCCCAAGTAGATTGTGAACAAGTTAGTCAAGGCAGTACTTTAGCATATGCAATACTGAGGTGAAAACCGAGCAAAATGGCACTTCACTAGTTTAAAAGGAGGGAAGGAAAAGATGGTTATAAGAGTTAGGTGCACCAACACATTTCTAGGTGAGAAGCAATCTAGAGAAGGCAGTTGTAACAGATTTAGCCAGAGTCAATAGGCCTGTGCCAGTGTCAATGGTACAAGGCAAGGTGCCCAGGATCAAAATATTCTAGTAGCTGCAGTCAAGTCTTCAACGATTCAAGAAGGTGGTTGCAAAAGGTGAAAGACAATGTCAGATGATAGGGGCGGCCAACCCAGCAGGTAAGTAAAGGATTTAAAACACCTTTAGCGATACCCAACGAAACAAGAGGCCTGGCGGAACAATGTACCTTTAAAGTAGGAGAGGCTCCTGTGGTGGCGGTAGTTCCTGGCAGTTCGGGAGATACAGCAGAGGAAGAGAGGCTCTCGTTGTGGAGGAAGGTTTGAGTTACTGCACTGCCCAGGGATGAAACCAGCCGCGGTGCTGCCAAACGTATAAAGGGTACGGTCCTTTAAATCACGGTCCGGGTGGACGGGTGCCTGGCTATCCGGTCTCCTAGTGCTTGGCACTGGCGATTCGACCATGGCAGATCCGGGAAGGTGATTGGCGAACTGGTTGGCCCCACCAGCTCAAGGGAAGAAGACTCTTGCAGAGGAAAATATTCTCAAGTCGCTGGAGAAAAGTGGTGAGGATCTGCAGCAGGGCTTCACCGGTGGTTCAGTCGTTGCAGAGGTCTTCATCTTCTCTCCTCTTCCGTTTCTTGGTTCCAGTGGCGACATCTTGTCCTCCAGTCCTCAGGACCCTGCTTTTATGCAGCAAGACCCCCATTCATTCAGTCTAGCTGTCACTCACACAGTAGGGTGGCTTTCCTGGCGGGAGAACCCCCAGCCTATCAGGGCAGAGTGCAACTTGGGTTGCGTAGGGAACCCTGTCCAGGGTGCCTATTCCTCTCCCACACATCCTGTCTACCCCAGACTCAGTAGCGCCGAGAGGAGGACTTCTGTGCAGAAGCCCGCCAAAAGGACGAACAAAAGATCCCCGACCTGGGTTAGGATTATAGAGAAAGAAATATTATTCAAGTTCTGGCAATAAAAACCTACCGGAGTACAGTTAATATAAAATAAACCGGCGGCACGTTAAAGGCTGTCAGCAAAAGTGGTAGCCTCGACCAATGGGAAATATTTGCGGTTTAATATTTACGGTAGTAACCACTGCAACCAGCCAGAAACTTTTGAGAGAGGGACTGTACCGTATTAACCCTTTCCAGTACTTCCATAGTAAGAGTTGTACTGGTTTAGTTCATAAGAATTGACTAATAAAGTCAATGGGGACTTTACATGCCCTGGGAGACAGTAGTCAGTCTCAGGGTATGGAGTCTATGTTTGGGGGTCGCTACGACACCTGTGGTACGGCACGGGGGGGGGAGTGCTGAGTACCACACATGTTAAAAAGATGATTCCTATGGGGGTGAGAAAAACCCCGTAGACCAGAAGCACACAAGATAGCCTAAAACACACACTAGCAATCTGTCTAAGAGTGGGAAAAAAGGGTCTCACTCTTAGCAGGAGAAAAAAATAAACCCTTCAAATTCAGCAAAGCTGCTGGGGGACTCTCTAGGTAAGGGAAATTAGCCCTAGAAGAGAATTCTCCCTAACACCCGTCCAAGCACGCATTCCACCAGAGCGATCGCTGCGACAACAGCGTTTCCTTGTCTGGTGTGCCCCTGCTGGACATCTGCAGGGCTGCTACGTGGAGGTCCACACACACACCTTTACGAAGTTATACTGCGTCAACAGGGATTCCACAGAGGAGTCAAGGATCAGACAAGCAGTGCTACACAAACTGTTCGGTTGAGGCGAGCCTGTTCCAGAGTATTGCTTCAGTTGAGCCTGGTCATCTCCCGTGATTGCGTAATATACTGCAATGTATTCTTTATTCATGAGCATGTGAATCCATGCCAGACCCCATGCTAGAGAAGGAACAAGTTACATACTTGTAACTATTGTTCTCCAGCATATGTCTGGCATGGAGTCACATGCAAACCCTCTATACTACCCCCTCTGCGGCTCTTCTTGGTCATACTGCCACTGTACGTGCTACCAAACCTGAAGATGGCTGTCAGAAGAGGGGCTTAGGGAGATGGCAGTCATTGGCTGGGGGCAGTATGACCCAGAGTACAGTGATTGGTTTAGAGGAGAAATACAGTTTGTAAGCAAAAGTGAAACGGTTTTATTTTACCAAGGATTCCCGGCCTGACGACGGGGAATATTCATTAGCATGTGAATCCATGCCAGACCCCATGCTGGAGAATAATGGCATTTCGGTCCTTACTAAAATATTCGAAGCATTAGAACTGAAATCAGAAAGTCATTTGCTTCTATTAAACTCACTAATGGTCAAAGTTTTAGGAATTGAAGGAAAAATGGCCCTGATGAATTCCACCCCCAATATGTATCAGATTCACCACATGTGATTTCCACTACTGATAAAAACACTCGGGCCTCTTTAATATACAGTCCATCATTAGAGGCACCCCCCCTAACAAAAACAACGGATGTCGAGGGAAGTGGGGATCCACCTGCCCTTCCAGAAGATTGCTCCTCCACTGTTGACACCCTCCTAGTCTCGGCTGAATCAGTTGGCACAACTGGGCAGATGGAACAGCAGAGTCCGGACATGGAAGAGCCACGGTTTGAAATATTTATGAATTAAAAAAAGCGGCGTAAAACAAAATTAGAACAAAACAAAAGAAATCCAAGAATCAACCCCAATTGATAAAATCAATACAATCTGGCTCAAAGAGTTTTCTTGGATCCCTTACAGCTCATTCTCAAAGCTGGGTTTCCATTAAACTAGGAAAAATGAAAAATACATTGAAAAAAAAGAAACTCTATAAAGTTCATGCCAGGTAGCAACCTTGAAGCTTTGATGATACTCAATTCAGTCCACTGTGATTTTAGAACTCCCCCATCCCCTTAAATTCAGATGTGAATCTCGAACACCCCCCTTTAAATCCTCTTCCTCCATCAAATATCGTTTCAGATCGTCACAACATATCAATTGATGAACTGTGTAATCTATCCACATATTTGATCGCTACCCTCTCAGAACCTATGAGGACTCCCCCTGCCGTCATCGAAAACATCTCCTTCAGAGAAGTAAAATCTAATGATTCTATACTACAGCAAGATCACAACCTCTCTTAAGACTATTTCCTTACGTTAGAAGCAAAAAGGACACTCATTTAAGCAAAAACATTAGGAAAACATGATCGTATCTGTAATAAAAAGATAGAGGACCGAAAGTACGGTAGTACAACTAGAAGCAGTAACTATGACTTTCAAAGAGATAATAGTGTACACCACAGGGATAATGTAAGACATTCAAACTTGCTTAGGAGTAATAAAATTGATCCTGTGATTAAAAATAGACATCAGTCGGATGACCACTACTCCTTATACCTGCATATGCAAGATAAACATAGGCGTGATCCTTACCCCAATAGAACAAATGTTCTAAAACTTATGCCATCAATATCAGGGCTAGAAGCAATCAGGACAAGAGATATAGCATTGGTGCAATTCACTGACCACAACTCTTTAGATAGAGTTAAGCTGGTGATCCCATCAAAATTAATTAGAGAAGTAATATGGGCCGCAAAGCACCTGTAACGCTCACCTGATTCCCGTAGAGGCGCCGGTCTTGACTGGGCGTATACCGTATCTTCAAAGGTGATGTGTAACACACGGCTGGCTCTTTGGGCTGGACCTCTGTGCACTGTATGTCTGACTCAAAGGGTAAGATGTCTGCAGATAGAAAATATGGGATTAAGGAACTGGGTTATTGAATGTCTCTCTTCTTCTTCCCTTTCTCTTCTCCTGTAGAACCCCAAAGGCTAACGCTCTCACCTTAGGTAAGTGAACGCCGTGCTCTCCATCTGCCTCGGGGCAGGGTGCTGTAACCAGTTTCTTCACTGGATAAGGGGAGCAGGCCTCTTGACTTCAGAGGACTGCTGTCCGTTGTTTACTGCACGAACGGTAAGTTTCGAGTAATTCTAATGTCTTTAAAGTCTTTAGTAATGATGTTTCTTGTTTTGCAGGGTTCCGGCGATGGAGGATGACGGGCTGAAGTGAGTTGAAGATGGAGCCCGTGTGATGAATAGAAGCGCCTGGAAGCACGTAAGTAAGCGCTTGTTGCCTGCTTCACGATGCGCTCTAACTGTCTTTTTATTTTGCAGGTACAAGTTCGGAGCGGCTGCAGGGTGCCGGAATACCCACTGGGTTAGATGTGGAAAGGAGTAATGGCACGTGAGTATTAAAGTTCCCCAATGTCTTTAAACGCACCTTGTTTTGTCTTTCAGATGCGGGATGCAGCACCGAAGGCCTCCAGAGCGTGCGAAGAGTTGGTAAGCTTTTGTCTTTCAGATGCCGGAATGCAGTGTGAAGACCTCCGGAGCGCACGAAGAGTAGGTAAGCCTTTGTCTTTCAGATGCCGGAATGCAGCGCGAGGCGTTGGTGACAGCCGATGGACCAGGTAAGTGAAGAGCTGTCACTGAAGACCGTAATGCTAACCTTTTCTTTCTTGTCTTTATAGGTGTTGCTGAAGACTGGATTCAGGATGGTAAGCCTTTTTCCTTAGGCCCAGGACCGGATGGAGAAGACACGATGAGCGTTCTGCTGCAGAGGTTGCAGAATAACGCAAAGCAAGATTCATCCACCGGGTGTTGTTTAAATAGCCTCCTGTAGTGCTTCGGTGTCTCCTTCCACAGCCACTCCTAGGTAAGAAAAGAGTTCCTGCTTTCCAGAAGAGTTCCAGTGTTCTGAATCTAGGGAGTGGCTCCAGCCCCACCCAACAGGAAAAGTAGTTCCAAACAGAAGGGGATCAGAGGCTCAACTGGCAGGCAAGTAAGCAGCATGGTCTGCTGCAGATAAGTCCACCCAAGCATTATGAGCCCGGCGCTTCCAGCGCTGGGACTGGGCATATTTATGAGCCTGGTGCCACTGGCGCCAGGACTGGGTCCAAAAGGTCCCAATTGGGACTGGTTGGCACTCGGAACCTGGGTTATGGATCTGCTTCCAAGGGAGTTGGGAAAACCCTGACCTTTTGGAAGCAGAGATCATGACACATATCCACATTTTCTGGGCAAGCTTGGACAGATTTGGCGAACAAGTCCCTCCCTGCTTGTTCAGGTAGAACATTGCTGTTGTGCTGTCTGTCAGGATCTGCACTGACAGGTTCAACAGGTAGGGCTCGAATGCTTGAAGCGCTCTGAATACTGCCAGAAGCTCTAGCAGGTTGATATGATTCTTGGCCACTGAGTGAGACCAGAGAACCTGAGCTGTGTGGTGGAGAAGGTGTGCTCCCGACCCTGACAGGGATGCGTCTGTTGTGACTACAGCCTGTATCTCGGGATCCTAAAAGGAATTCCCCTTTGACAGGTTTTCTCTTGTCCAACAGTGAAGACTTTGTACAAGTGTTGGCGAAACGACCACTAGATCGTCCCACTGACCACTTGCCTGAGACCACTGTTTCGCCAACCATTCTTGCATGGGACGCATGCGCAGGCGCGCGTGGCGGACCAGGTAAATACATGACGCCATCATGCCCAGCAAACGCATCGCTTTGCGCACCGTTATCTGGCGATCAGCCTGATATAGTGGAATTTTCAGAAGTAGATTCCGAATTCTTTCCTCTGATGGAAAGGCCAACCCCTCTTGTGTGTTTAGGAAAGCTCCTAGGAACTGTTTTGGAGGTGCTTGGCACCAGACTCAACTTTTTCTCGTTTATGGAGAAACCCAATTCGAAGAGGAGGTCGATAGTTCTCTGAATGTTTGATCTGCAAATTACTGGGGTCTCCCCCGTGATGAACCAGTCGTCCAGGTAAGGGTACACTGGGATTTCCTCCCTGCGTAGGTGTGCCGCTGCCACCGCCAGTGCTTTGGTGAATACCCTTGGAGCCGAGGCTATACCGAAGGGCAGTACCTTGAACTGGTAGTGCTGACTGTCCAACTTGAAGCGCAAGAATCTTCTGTGCGCTGGGAACATGGAAATATGAAAATAGGCATCTTTCATGTCCAATGTTGCCATGTAATCCCCCCTCTTTTTTTTTTAGGAGGGGGATTACCTCTTGGAGAGTAGTCATGCAAAATATTTGGGGCTCGACATACTTGGCCTTAAGTCCAATACTGGGCGCATTAAATCTTTTTTTGGCACAATGAAGTAAGTTGAATAAATACCCTTCTTCACCTGGTGTCCCGGTACAAGTTCTATCGCGTCTTTTGCTAGAAGATTGGCGATCTCTTCGAGGAGGATCTTCTGGTGGTCTAAGGAATGTACCCTTTGACGTGGAGGGTGGTTTCGGGGACGCTCTAACAGTTCTATGCAGTATCCTGCGGACACTGTAGACAGCACCCATCTGTCTGATGTGATCCCTTCCCAAGCTTGGGTGAAGTTGGAAATGCATCCCCCTACTGGGGATGCACGAGAAAGGACCCTGAACGGAATATAATTTTTTTGTTTTGCAGGGGTCGTGCCGCCGCCTCTATTGGGGCTGCCTCTACCCTTACCACGTCCCCTTTTGTTACCCCTGCCATAACTTTGGGTAGACTGCTGGTTGTTGTTATTCCATTGTGTACCCTGTCCCTGGGAATAGATGGAGCCTCTTTGTAAATTTTGGCCGCGTGGGCGACGAAAATTGCCATTCCCTCTTTGATTAGGGGGTTTGTTTGTTAACTGGCCCAGGGATTTGAGTGTCTCGTACTAATCTTTGGCATTTTGTAATGCGTACTCTACCGCCTTGCTGAACAGTAGATCAGGCTCCACCGGTTTGTCTATTAAGGATGCTTGTGTCTTGGTTTTAAACCCAGATTGTCTTAACCAAGCATGCCTTTTGATAACACTGCTCTCTGCTATCAGCCTGCCGGCCTTATCCGCGGCATGAAAGGTTGCCTTAAGGATGCAACCGGACACAGCTCTTCCCTCCGACGCAACCTGAGCCAACTGGCCTTTTAAAGGTTCCGGGGCGGAGTCGATGAGTGCCGCAACTTATTCCCACTGATGGCAGTTGTAACTCGCCAGCAGGGTGGTGGAGTTGGAAATCCTTGCCTGGTAGGCGGAAGTGGAGGCCACCTTCCTTCCCAACACAGATATTTTTGTTCTCCTTGTCGGGGGAGTTTCAGACGATGATAGGGGCGTTCCCGCCCTCTTTCGGGTATTAGTCACTACCAGGGAGTCAGGTTTCAGTTGCCCCCTTATGTACAGCGGGTCTGATTGGGCTGCCCTGAACAGTTTTTCGATCCTGGAGTTTACTGCCCTGGTGAGGTTGGGATTGAGAAGGGAATGGTCTATTCTCCTTTGTATAGACTTGAGAATAGGGATGGCCTGGGCAACGGGTCTCTTTTCTCCCACTAGTTGCTTGGAAAAGTCCCTCTCCTCCTGTGCTCCCTGAGTATCTATGCGGAAGTGTTCTGCCGCTCTAGACAAAACCTCATTTAAGAGATGTTGGTTGTCGACAGGAGAGTCGGTAACCGGAGGTTCTTTGCCTACTGGGGAGTCTACTCTGTAGAATTCTGGGTCATCTTCGTCCTCCTCTTGGTCCTCGTCATCCCCATAGTAATCCAGCCCAGTTTGGTCGTCCAACGTGGCCAATTCTGGATCCTCATTTAGTAATGGATCCTCATCATACTGAGAGTATGGCTGTACGTAGAAAGGGTCAGAAGATCGACTTTGCGTTGGCGCCTCAACTCGAGGTTTCTTACCAGGGGGTTAGGGGTACCTAGATCCTGAGGGAGTAGCCCCGTCAGGGGTATAGGAGAGGAAGTGCTCTGGATTCTTGGCATAGAAGTCTGCCAGGGATGATATTCTAGACATAACTGTCTATATCCTCACTTGACCATTCTTTAGAGCTGGGGATTACCCTTTCCTGGAAGGGTTTCCCTGCTATATCCTGACTGGATCTATGGCCTTGAGCAGGGGTCTTGGATAATTTTACAGAAGACAGTGACCGGTCTTTACGTTTCTGTGGTGCAGATGAAGGCTGAGAATGTTTCTTCTGCTGTTTTCCCCCCTCCCCGTGAGTGGAAGAGTGCTTCCCTGGTGTTGTCACCTTTTCTGAGCTTTTCGACGTCTGGCGTCGAGATTCAGGGGTAGTGTCCCTTTCCTTAGAGTGTGGAGGTCGGGACACGGCGGAAGCAGCCGTCACGCCGACTGCTGACACCGACTCCTGGAGTGCGGCCTGGGGATGGTGGTCGGCTTCGTCTTCCGACGATCGAACCTCCGTTACTTTAGTGAGCGAGGCACTCTTGGCAACAGTGGATGGCTGCCTGGTGTCATGCGGCGATCTTGATCGAGAACGGCCAAAGGATACCGATTCGGTGGACCGTTCTCTGTGTGCCTCTTTCCGGGAACTCGACACGCGCGTTGAGTCTCGGTTGAACTTCGAGTATTTAGTGGAAGTGGTGTGGGTAGCGCTCGTGTCGCCAGGGGTGTTCCCCTTAGCTGCCCTGCTGGACAACCTTCCGAGGTCGGGGACTTACGCTTGGCTGTCTCTCGATGCAACGTTGCCCTCGCCGTCCGATAGCACGGCGTCGCTGCCATCACTGAAGGCGCCCTCCGCTTCCATGGCCTCTCGTTGCCTGGCGTGGTGGGCCCAACGTTTGATCGAACGGTCCTTTAGAGTCTTCGGCTTAAACCGACTACATGCTCTGCAGTTCGCCTCAGGGTGGTCCCTCGGCAAGCAGAGGTTACAGGTGGCTTGTCTGTCAACCCAAGGGTACTTGCAGTTGCACTTGGGGCAAAATTGGAAAGGGGTACCCTCCATACGCACCCTGTGGCAGCGGGCTAGTGTGTATAGGAATATATAAGAAAATATATATATATATATATATATATATATATATGGGATACATTACTCACCGTAATCTTATTTCTGATGCTTGTATCTGCTTAGATTCACATGCTGTGCATAGGCCGACATCTAGTGGAAGCTGCGGAGTATTACAGTTTGTTTTTCGAAATTCGAAAAAGGGCGTCGACACAGGGCGTGCCAGTAATACTATCCCTAGTGTGACGTCCACTGTACCCATGATCCCTCACGCGTCTAGGATCCCCAGATTGTGTTTTTCCTGACATGAGGTAGCATGAGGAGTAGCGTGAGTACAGATAGTCCAAGCAGATAGACAGAAAGGTAAGACTACAAGCAACCATGCGCCTTCTCTCGGCGGGGAGGAAGGGTGGGTCGCATGTGAATCTAAGCAGATACAAGCATCAGAAATACGATTACGGTGAGTAATGTATCCCTTCTGAGGCTTGTGGAATCTGCTTAGATCACATGCTGTGCATAGATTAGCGAGCAGTACCAGAAGAAGGAGGTGGGATGTGAGAAGGGTCATGAGCAAACAGGTGTCTTAGAACCGCTTGTCCCACTTGTGTATCTGTCTTGGAATGAGTGTCAATGCAGTAATGCTGAGTAAAAGTGTGAATAGAGCTCCAAGTAGCTGCTTTGCAAATGGTGTCGAGGGGAACATTTGCAATGAAAGCCAGAGTGGCCCCAATGCCTCTAGTAGAGTGGGCCCTTGGCGTAAACGGCAGAGTCTTTCCAGAAAGAGAGTAACACAGCTGTATACAGTTGATAATCCACTTAGAGATAGCGCCCTTAGAGACGCGATCCCCCTCTCTGCCTGTAGCTACGGAGACAAACAGTTGATCTGTTTTCCTTAGCGGTCTGGTTTTATTTACATAGTATAAGACCGCCCTACGCACATCTAGGGTGTGTAGTTTCACCTCAGCCGAGCTTTGTGGGTTTTGGAAGAAAGCCGGAAGCTCGATGAACTGGTTTACATGGAACTTGGATATGAATTTTGGTGAGAACCTAGGGTGTGTGCGTAAAACCAGTTTGTCCTTGTGGATAGTAAAGAAAGGATCTTGCACTGACAGAGCCTGAATTTCACTGACCCTTCTTATGGAGGTAATGGCTACTAAGAAGGCCGTTTTATAAGTCAGGTGTTTGAGACTACTTTTATGCATGGGTTCGAAGGGGGGGCCCATGAGCTTAGCTAGCACCACGTTGAGGTCCCATCCTGGCGGTGGGTTCGAAATAGGAGGGTGAAGTCTCTTTACTCCTTCCATGAAGGCTTTAACCACTGGTACTTTCCACCACGAGACCCTGTTATGGGATGTGGTGTAAGCCGAGAGGGCTGCCAGGTGTACTTTCAGAGAGTTAAAAACCAACCCTGCATCCAGCAGGTGGAGCATGTATGTTACAACGTTGGAAGGAGTGCAATCAACCGGGTTGATTTGTTTATTCTGGCACCAGATAACGAATCTTTTCCACTTGTCAAAGTAACAGTGTCTTGTATTTGGTTTTCTGGACTCTTTTAGAATGTCCATACACCTCTGTGGTAATTTGAGATGTCCAAACTCTATGACTTCAGGAGCCATGCTGCTAGGTTCATAGAGTTGGGTTCCTGATGCACTGTTTGACCTTGTTGCTGGGACAGAAGGTTGTACCAGGCTGGGAGTCTGATGGGCTCGCACACCGCCATCCTGCGTAGGTGTGGAAACCATGGTTGTCTCGCCCACATGGGAGCAACTAGGATGAGCGTCATTGATTCCTTGTTCATCTTGTACACCACCTTCCTGATGAGAGGAGTTGGTGGAAAAGCGTACGCAAACATCCCTGACCAGTTCATCCACAGGGCATTCCCCTGGGAGTCCGTTTGGGGGAACCTGGATGCAAATCCTGGGCATTGTTTGTTTTCGCTTGTGGCGAATAGGTCTATAGTGGGGAAACCCCACTGAGAGAAGAGATCTTCTACTACGTCTCTGTGAAGGACCCATTCGTGTTCTTCTGGGAGGGAGTCTCTGCTTAGAGCATCCGCTAGGGAATTGAGCTCCCCTGGAACATGTTGCGATGACAGGAAGATGTTCCGTCTGAGTGCCCATATCCATATTTTCTGGGCAAGCTTGGACAGATTTGGCGAACGAGTCCCTCCTTGCTTGTTCAGATAGAACATGGCTGTCGTGCTGTCCGTCCTGATCTGCACCGACAAGTTCAGTAGATGGGGCTCGAACGCCTGCAGCGCTCGGAATACTGCCAGAAGCTCTAGCAGATTGATGTGGTTCTTGGCTACTGAGTGAGACCAGAGCCCCTGAGCTGTGTGATGGAGATGGTGAGCTCCCCACCCAGTCAGGCATGCATCTGTAGTCACCACTGCCTGTACTTCGGGATCGTAAAAGGGTTTCCCCTTTGCGAGATTCTCTCTTGTCCACCAGTGTAGGCTCTGTACGAGTGTTGGCGAAACGACCACTAGATCGTCCCACTGACCACTTGCCTGAGACCACTGTTTCGCCAACCATTCCTGCATGGGACGCATGCGCAGACGCGCGTGGGGGACCAGGTAAATGCATGACGCCATCATGCCCAGTAACCGCATAGCTTTGCGTACTGTTATCTGTTGACCTGACTGATAATGCGGAATTTGCAGAAGTATATTCCGAATTCTTTCTTCCGAAGGGAAGGTCAATTCTTTCTGAGTATTTAGGATAGCTCCTAGAAACTGTTTTGAGGTGCTTGGCACCAGACTTGACTTTTTCTCGTTGATAGAGAAGCCTAATTCGTGGAGGAGGTCGATAGTCCTCTGAATGTTTGATCTGCAGATTCCTGGGGTTTCCCCCGTTATGAGCCAGTCGTCCAGATAAGGGTACACTGGGATTGCCTCCCTGCGTAGGTGTGCAGCTGCCACCGCCAGTACCTTGGTGAATACCCTTGGTGCTGAAGCTATCCCGAAGGGCAGTACCTTGAATTGGTAGTGGCGACTGTCCACCTTGAAGCGCAAGTATTTTCTGTGCGCCGGGAGCATGGAAATATGAAAATAGGCATCTTTCATATCCAAGGTAGCCATGTAATCCCCCTTTTTTAGGAGTGGGATTACCTCTTGTAGCGTGGTCATACGGAATTTTTGGGGCTTGACATACTTGTTGGCAGGCCGTAAGTCCAATACTGGGCGCATTGTTAAATCTTTCTTTGGCACAAGGAAGTAAGTTGAATAGATACCCTTGTTTACCTGGTGTCCTGGGACGAGTCCTATCGCGTCCTTTAGGAGCAGATTGTAGATTTCCTCGAGGAGGATCTTTTGATGTTCTAAAGAGTGGACTTTTTGTCTTGGAGGGTGGTTTCGGGGACGTTGCAGTAGTTCTATACAGTACCCCTTGGATACCGTCGACAGCACCCATCTGTCGGATGTTATCCCTTCCCATGCCTGGGTGAAGCTGGATATTCGTCCCCCTACTGGGGTTGCATGGGAAGGGACCCTGAAATGGGCGTCACTGCTTTGGTGGAGGTGTGCCGCCTCCTTTACTGGGGCTGCCTCTGCCTCTACCACGTCCTCTTCTACTAGCCCTACCATACCCCTGGGTAGACTGTTGTGAGTTGGTGTTCCACTGTGTACCCTGGGTGTGGGAATAGCTATTTCCTCTATTGGAATTTTGGCCGCGGGGGCGACGAAAATTGCCGTTCCCTCTTTGGTTAGGTGGGTTTGTAGTTAACTGGCCAAGGGATTTGAGGGTGTCGAATTCCTCCTTAGCGTTTTTTAGTGCGTCCTCAACTGCCTTTCCAAACAGGAGATCACTTTCCACTGGTTTGTCCAAGAGTGCAGCTTGTGTTTCTGCTCTGAATCCCGACTGCCTCAACCAAGCATGTCTTTTGATGACAGTCCCCTCTGCTATAATTCTACCCGCATTGTCTGCGGCGTCTAAAGTTGCTTTTAAAATGCAGCCTGAGACGTTTCTTCCCTCTGGACAAATGCGAGATAGCTGGCTCTTAAGGGGTTCGGGAGCGGAATCTATTAGTGCTGCCACTTCTTCCCACTGATGGCAGTTGTAGCTGGCCAACAGTGTGGTGGAATTCGCGATTCTGGTTTGGTAGGCTGCCGTGGAAGCTACTTTTCTACCAAAACCATAGAGTTTCTTACTTTCCTTGTCGGGGGGAGCCTCCGAGGAAGATAATGGGGTTCCAGCTCTCTTGCGGGTGTTAGTTACGACTAGAGAGTCTGGCTTAAGTTGGCCTCTAATATATAGAGGGTCCGACTGGGCTGCTTTAAACAGCTTCTCTACTCTCGGGTTTACTGGTCTTGTCAGGTTTGGGTTGACAAGGGATGGTGCTATTCTGCGTTGAATAGATTTCAGGATGGGAATGGTCTGGGCTACTGTCTTCCTTTCCCCTATTAGTTCCTCCGCGAAGTCCCTCTCTTCTTGGACACCTTGTGTGTCTATGTGGAAGTGGTTAGCTGCCCGAGAGAGCAGTTCATTCAGGAGGGGCTGATTATCTATTGGGGAATCAGACACTGGGGCTTCCCTTTCGACTGGTGAGTCCATTCTGAAAATATCTGGGCTATTTTCTGGCTCATCCTCGTCTTCGTCCTCCCCGTAATAATCTGACACTGCGAGATCTTCTGGTGTCTCAAAATCCTGGCCCTCTATAAGGGAAGAGTCTCCTTGGCCTGTAGGGAAAAGGCAAGAATAGGGTTGGACCTCGAAAGGGTCTGAAGCCTTTAATGGTGTTTCGACCCGGGGCCTTTTATTTGAAGGGATAGGGTCCCTTGAACCTGAGGGAGAAGATTCCTGAGGGTTTAAAGCTAGTAGTTGGTCAGGGTGTCTTTCGAAGAAATTTGCTAAGGAGGACATCCTTGACATTACTCTGTCAATGTCCTCGCATGACCAGAGTTTTGAGCTTGGGGTGACCTTGCTGGAACTCTCTATGGACTGTCCCTGAGAAGACTTGGACGGGGAAGTCAGTTCTATTGTTGTGGGGGATTGCAAGGGTTGTTTCCTTTGTTGCTTACCCCCTTCCCCGTGGGTGGAAGTGTGTTTACCCTTTCCCTTATCTTTCGACGCCTGGCGTCGAGGATCGGAGGTGGAATCCCTGTGTTTCGAACTAGGCTTCGAAACTGGGCCCTCCTTACTCCCTAGTGATGTACCCTTTCCCTGGGGTGCAGGCTGGGGATGGAAGCCGTGTTCGTCTCCGGACGAGTGATCTTCCGTGATGTTAATGGGCGAGGCACTATGTGCAAGTGTGGAGGCTTGCCTGACGTCGTGCGGCGACCTCGACCGCCCAGAGGACGTCCTTTCGGACCGCTCCTTCTGTGCCTCTTTCCGAGGTTTCGACGACGTCGAATCTCGGGTGGCTTTTTTGTGTTTAGCGTGTGTATGTGTAACGCTCTTGTCGCCGGGGGACTTCCCCCATAGTCGCCGGGACGGACGACCTTCCGAGGCCGGGGACGTGCGTTAGGCTGTCTTTCGACGCCTTGGTGCCCTCGCCGTCCGAAAGTCCGGCGTCGCTGCCGTCGCTGAAGGTACCCTCCGCCTCCATAGCTGCTAGCTTGGCGTGGTGGGCCCAACGCTTGGTGGAGCGGTCCTTAAGAGTTTTGGTCTTAAACCTGCTACAGGCCCTGCAACCCGCCTCGGGGGGGTCTCTGGGCAGGCAAAGGTTGCACGTAGCGTGCTTATCTACCCAAGGGTATTTCTTATTACACTTGGGGCAAAACTGAAAGGGCGTACCCTCCATACGCACCTGTGGGCAGCGGGCAAGTGTGTGTAGGTAAGAAGGTGTCTATAACCGAGTGTGGAAGTGTACCATCCCCCACTCTCCCTACTTGTAGGGCCGAGGCCAGCGGCCCAGGCCCGAGCCGAGGCGGAAGCCTCAAGGCCCAATCCGTCGGGTTTCGACGTTGATCTCCTCCCCGGTTCGGCGTCGAGATGCTGATCGACGTAAGGGTGACAAAACGGGGCAAATTAGAATTAGTTTTAAGTGCAAATATGGCAAAGCCAGGGAACTCCGATGAAGTGCTTCCGACCAGAATGGCGGAAAAAAACAATCTGGGGATCCTAGACGCGTGAGGGATCATGGGTACAGTGGACGTCACACTAGGGATAGTATTACTGGCACGCCCTGTGTCGACGCCCTTTTTCGAATTTCGAAAAACAAACTGTAATACTCCGCAGCTTCCACTAGATGTCGGCCTATGCACAGCATGTGATCTAAGCAGATTCCACAAGCCTCAGATATATATATATATATATATGAGTGTAGAGTATGTACCACCCCCCACACTCCCTACTTACAGGGCCGAGGCCAGAGGACTTCCGAGGCCCGGGCCGAGGCCATAGGCCTTCCGAGGCCCAAAGTCCGTTGTGCAGCTCTCGACAGTTGTATTCTTCTCCGGACCGGAGTCGAGCGTCGAACTTCGGTGACTCAACGTTGGGATAGAGAAAATGGGAAAATATTATGATATTTTGCAAAATTATGGCTAAATCCAGGGAACTCCGCGGGATGCTGCCGACCAGTATGGCGGAAAAAAAAAAAAACTGAGGGTCCTAGACGCATGAGGGATCATGGGTACAGTGGACGTCACACTAGGGATAGTATTACTGGCACGCCCTGTGTCAACGCCCATTTTTCGAGTTTTGAAAAACAAACGAATACTCTGCAGCTTCCACTAGATGTCGGCCTATGCACAGCATGTGATCTAAGCAGATTCCACAAGCCTCAGAAATATATATACTTACATAGGAGTAATTCTGTCCTTTATATTGTTGCATTTTCTGAAGACCAAACTGCATGGGCAAAAAGCTTTGCCTCAAGATAGTATGCCAGTTCAGAAAAAACAGCCTCGATTTCGGACATGGTGACACTATTGTGCGAGTCAAATGAGCACACAGTACTGCACCACTTCACAGCACTAATTCAATTAATGAGTGAAGAGAATGGATATGCTTTTGAATTCCATGCCACGGCCAGTAAATGTTTTAAAGTTTCCCAATGGCCAACACACCAAATATAGCAGATATATTTTGGGGTTATACCTATCACTGTGGGATTTTTTTATTATAGCGGTATTTAGTGGTAGCTTCTACCAATAGTATATTGTAGTAACTTGTTTGGGTATTTTTACAGTGGTGAGACGGACTTTAGAATATTGCCTAATAACTGTTTTTACCTGGGTCACTCACCTAACAGGATACTGAACTTAGTACACCCGGGTCAACAGTTAATGCATCCACATGGAATCTTATGTACGATGGCACAAATATGCCCTTTTGGCTGAATTTCAAAATACACTGATCATTTCACAACCAACTGATTGTACACACACATCTGGCAATTCTGAAAACTCAATTCACAGAAAAACAATTTATCTCATGTCTTACCACATGTAGTAATGTGAATTACCGCCTGAAGTAAAATAGGCTTAACCCCTGTTGGACGTTAGTCTATGTGCTGACAATAATTCAGACACATGTTATGTTATAGGTATTTATGTAGCGCACCGTCGCCAATGGAATTGGTCCCTAGGCGCTCTGGCGGATCTGTAACAAAGAAGGAGGGGGGGTAGGGTTCGTCGGGTGGAGAGGGAGTAGGAGAGTGGGAGAAGTGGTGTGTTGTTGGTGGCTTCAGTTCGGTATACACTGTGCGCTGAGCCTTGGTGCAAGTATCGGACCGGGTGAGAACTGGTGTGCTGTTGGTGCCGTTTATGCATTGTTTGTATGTTCTTGATGCAGTGTTGTAAAGTGCGTGCGGATACGTTTTGTATCCCAGCTGTATCCTAATGAGCTTTGTATAATGTGATTGGGTATGTCTTTTCCTCAGCCTCTGGATTCTGAGCTAAGCGATGGGTTTTGCCTATTCTTTTGAGGGCGCTATTGATGATTTGTCCTAGAACTTCCGTCTTGGTTTTTAGTTTCCTATCATGGCTATCTCTCGGTTACTCATTCACTATGTCGTAGAGTGTCTTCCTTGGAATCTATTCCCATTTGATTGCTTAGTGTGAATAGGGGTCTGTCTCATCATTCATCGTCGTTTCAGTTGAATGTGTGTCCCTGTGGCGGTCTTCTGGTTTTGAAGTGAAGAGCCAGGATTTGAGTAGTTTCCTGACTAGTAGGTGGTTTCTTGTGTTGCGTATGTTCTTTGGTAGGTTATTCCAAGTTTTCGGCGCCAGGTGAGAGAAAGAAGATCCTCTGAGTTTTCTTTTATTGTAGGGTTTCGGTTCCAGGCAGATGTCGTTGCTTGATCTGAGCATTCTTGTTGGTTGATGTAGGTGCAAATTCGTCTCTCAGGAACGCAGTGCCTTCTGTGTGTACTGCTCTGTGCGCGATGCACATTGTTTTGAATTTTATTTGTTGTTTTATTGGTAACCACCGTAGGGTTTTTAGCGCAGGTGTGATGTGTTCTCTTTGGGGTAGTTTGAGAAGGAATATGGCTGCTGCATTTTGTATGCGCTGTCGTCTTTTTTAGAAGTCGCTCAGGCATACCCAAGTATAGGCTATTGGCGTAGTCTACTCTGGACATGACCAGAGCGATGATGGTGGTTGTTTTGTTGGCAAATGATAGTAACGGTAGGATCGTTTTTGCCACTCGCAGGAGAAAGAAGCATTACTTGAGTATAGCATTTATTTGTGCTCTAAGGTGAGACTATTTTCCATCAGGAGCCACAGGTTTTATTTTTTTTCTTTCTTTTTTTACAGTCAGCAAAGGTGATGGGGTTGTTCCGCGTTCCCTTGGCCAAGGGATTAGGTGGTTCTCACCACCATTTTTTGTGACAATCATTATTTCTGTTTTGCCTGGGTTGATTTTTAGGTAGTTAGAGTTCATCGAGTTGAATACATCACAAAGGCAGGTTTCTAGCATTGAGTTTATTTCTGGAGTGTCTTATATTTTGAAGATAATTTGTGTGTCATCGGCGTAGCTGTAGCAGGTGAGGCTGTGACTTTTGATTATTTTGATTAGTAGAGATAGATAGATGTTGAATAATAGCGGGGAGAAGGATGATCCTTGTGGTACTCTACGTGTGGAGTCTCTCGGGTTGGATTTGAAATGTTTAATCCATACGGTTCCCGTTCTGTTTGTTAGGAAGAATTTGATCCAGAGTAGGGCGGTGTCTGTTATTCTGAGTCCTTCTAATCTTGTTATCAGGATGTTGTGATCAACTGTCGAATGCTTCGGATAAGTCTAGAAGTATTAATGCTGTACGGTTGTCCGAGTCAACGTTTATTTTTAGGCCGTCCCATATTGAGAGGAGAGCCGATTCTGTTCCGCTCATTGGTCTGAAACCAACTTGTGCCTGGTCTACTAGGCAGTGCTCTTTTATGAATTCTTGGGTCGTTTTGTAGAAGTACATTTCGAGCAGCTCGGCTGTGTACGGGATGTTAGAGATGGGTCTGTAGTTGGAGAGGTCCTATGCGGTTCCTGCTGTAGTGAGTAGTGACCTGATGTAGGCTGATTTGGATTTGAAGGCTTGTGGCACTTTTCCTGTCGTGATTGAAAGGTTGAGGACGTTCCTGTGGTATTCCATGGGAGTTCCTTGTTTGATAATTGATTTGTTTATGTCCGTGGTGTAAGGGTCCTCAGGAGAACCTGAGTTGTTGCTTTGATTTACCAGTTTGACGAAAGTCTCCACTGATATTTCGGGAAAGCTTTGCAGTTTGTTCAGATGTTCCTCCTGAGGGTAGGTTTGGATCGTAGTATGATCAGGTGGTCTGCTTTGTATGGTTCGCTGGATGTTGATGATTTTGTTTTTGAAGTGGTCTGCTAGGTCATTGCATAGTTTTGTCGAAGCAGTTGGTGTGTTGTTGCAGCCCAGTGGATTTTTTTATTTCATTTAGGATTTTGTAGAGTTCTTTTTGGATGTTTGGTGCTTTGAAGATTCGGTTGTCGTAGTGGTTCCTCTTCGCTTTTTGTATTTCCATTTTGTATGCGCGGTTATGTCGGAGGAATTTCAGCTTCTTCGCAGTGTCGTTTTTTATTCTCCAATCTAGTGCTAGTCTTCGATTTTTTCTTTTCATGGTGCTTACTAGTGGGGTGAACCATTTTGCCATTGCTCTTTTATGAGAAGGAGCTCACACAATGGCCTTTTTAGTAGATCGGAAATTCATATTTTCATCACCCAGCACAAACCCTGCCTAAACGTTTACTTTTCCATTGAAAAAGAGCATCATGCATTTTTTCGGAAATCGTTTTCAGGTTACTTCCACATAGACTAATTTGCACTAAATTTTATTACGGGACATGTTACTGGGGTTAGATTAGTATGTTAATATATTAGTATTAGTGCAACTCAGTCAACTGAAATAATATGCAATTTTAAGCATCTGCTCTGTGCATCATGCGCCATATGCATTGGCAACCATGTGCCTTGCGCATTTCTGTCAGATTCACACTACAACTACAGGTGCACTAAAATGATAAGCCCCTGCAATTCGGAGCCCCTGCAATTCGGAGCCCCCACTCCCGACACTCCCTCCTTTTATTTCCTGCAGTGCATCACTGAAGTTCCGTTCTACTAAAAAGGCCATTGTGTGAGCAGGAAATTCAAGAAGAGATGTATCTTCTTGCTCTCCAACAATGGAATCATGTGGTTTCAGTGGGATGATCTGGTCAAGGCGAAGGATTTCCCTTGAGTGGCAGGAAAAGGTAATAAAAAGGGTTTGAGTGGGTGTAGCTGGGTCAGGCTTCGAGTGCTCGGAGAGATATCTTCGGGCTGAGACAGAGGTGACAGGGAGCTGGCAAGCAGGAGGCGGAATCCAGAGCTGGGGACCTGTAGTTTAAAGAGTAGATGCATTAGCGCAGGTGCATTTACCCACTGAGCTAACCATATTGCATATTAGGTCTATAGATTGCTGTATTAACATCTAAGACTAATAGCTTATTCGAAGAGTGTACTAAATGCTGATATAGATTGCTTAGTCAGGCTTTAGCAGCGCTTAGATATCAAGCCATTTCAAAATTGAAAGCACTGTAATTACTATCTCTTCTTCAATAAAAACTCGGAGTGTACCTAGACTCAACCTTGTCCATGGATAGACATGTAAGCTATATCTCCTCAGCAGCAGCACTGACAACGAAAATAATAAATGTGGTAAAACCTCACCTATCCACTGAAAACTGCCACAACATTGCCAGGGCCACCATAGGTGCAAAATTGGACTATTGTAACGTCCTCCTAGTGGGCACCTCTGCCAAAAACTTAAACAGATTACAAATTACACAGAACAATGCACTGAGAGCAGCCCTCAGTATTCCCAGGAGGGAGCACATCTCCATAGCAAGAAAAAAAGCCCACTGGCTCCCTGTTCAAGACTCTCAATATAACCCATAGATGCATATCCCAATCTGCTCCCAGCTATCTAACTGAACGAATACAACAAATGCAGACACGTAGACCCAAAAGGGATTTGTATACAAACAAACTCTGTCGCTAACTTCAACAGAACCAAAGCCGGCGGCTCGAGTTTCGAATTTCTAGCACCAAAATCTTGGAACTCACTGCCACCTAAACTGAGATCTGAAACATCCCTCATGGCCTTCAGAAAGGCACTGAAAACCATCTTATTCAAGTAAATGTGTACCTAAAACACCACCTGAAACACGAATAATGTCTGTAACCAATCTTCTACCTGTGCCCACAAATTGTACCTATGCTCACTGTTCCTATGTAACCTTGGAACATGAGCAATGTCTGTAACCAATCTCCTATTGTTGTCCTTATATTATACCCATGTCAAGTAAGCCTCATGTAACAGCGGCAAGATGCCCGAGGGCAGTTGCGCGCTTTAAAAATGCAAATAAATAAGCATAGTGAGCTATTTTAAAAGTGCAGGCTTCTTTTTTTTTCTTTTTTAAACCAATTTATTAAATATTAACAGAAGAAATCAGTGTAACAAAGAGATACAATAGACAATTATCCATACAATAATAATGAAAAATATATTGAAAAAAAAAATGTAATAATAAAATTCATTAAACAAAAATAATATATGGGATACATTACTCACCGTAATCGTATTTCTGATGCTTGTATCTGCTTAGATTCACATGCTGTGCATAGGCCGACATCTAGTGGAAGCTGCGGAGTATTACAGTTTGTTTTTTTCGAAACTCGAAAATGGGCGTCGACACAGGCATGCCAGTAATACTATCCCTAGTGTGACGTCCACTGTACCCAAGATCCCTCACGCGTCTAGGATCCTCAGATTGTATTTTTTTCTGACATGAGGTAGCATGAGGAGTAGCGTGAGTACAGATAATCCAAGCAGATAGACAGAAAGGTAAGACTACAAGCAATCATGCGCCTTCTCTCAGAGGGGAGGAAGGGTGGGTCACATGTGAATCTAAGCAGATACAAGCATCAGAAATACGATTACGGTGAATAATGTATCCCTTCTGAGGCTTGTGGAATCTGCTTAGATCACATGCTGTGCATAGATTAGCCAGCAGTACCTGAAGAAGGAGGTGGGATGTGAGAAGGGTCATGAGCAAATAAGTGTCTTAGAACCGCTTGTCCCACTTGTGTATCTGCCTTGGAATGGGTGTCAATGCAGTAATGCTGAGTAAAAGTGTGAATAGAGCTCCGAGTAGCTGCTTTGCAAATGGTGTCAAGGGGTACATTTGCAATGAAAGCCAGAGTGGCCCCAATGCCTCTAGTAGAGTGGGCCCTTGGCGTGAAAGGCAGAGTTCTTTCAGAGAGTGAGTAACACAGCTGGATACAGTTAATAATCCACTTCGAGATGGCACCTTTAGAGACGCGATCCCCCTCTCTGCCTGTAGCTACGGAGACAAACAGTTGATCTGTTTTTCTTAGCGGTCTGGTTTTATTTACATAGTAGAGGACCGCCCTACGCGCATCTAGGGTGTGTAGTTTCACCTCAGCCGAGCTTTGCGGGTCCTGGAAGAAAGCCGGAAGCTCGATGGACTGGTTTACATGGAATTTTGATATAAATTTAGGTGAGAACCTAGGGTATGTGCGTAAAACCAGTTTGTCTTTATGGACAGTAAAGAAGGGATCCTGCACTGACAGAGCCTGAATTTCACTGACCCTTCTTATAGAAGTAATAGCTACTAAGAAGGCTGTTTTATAAGTCAGGTGTTTGAGACTGCTTTTATGCATGGGTTCGAAAGGGGGGCCCATGAGCTTGGCTAGCACCACATTAAGGTCCCACCCTGGTGGTGGGTTTGAAATAGGAGGGTGAAGTCTCTTTACTCCTTCCATGAAGGCTTTAACTACTGGTACTTTCCACCACGAAACCTTGCTATGGGAAGTGGTGTAAGCCGACAGGGCTGCCAGGTGTACTTTCAGTGAGATAAAAACCAATCCTGCATCTAGCAGGTGGAGCATGCATGTAACAATAGTGGAAGGAGTGCAATCAACCGGGTTGATTTGTCTACTCTGGCACCAGATAACGAACCTCTTCCACTTGTCAAAGCAACAGTGCCTTATGTTTGGTTTCCTAGATTCCTTTAGGATGTCCATACACCTCTGAGGCAAATTGAGATGTCCAAACTCTATGACCTCAGGAGCCATGCTGCCAGGTTCATTGAGTTGGGTTGCTGGTGCACTGTTTGACCTTGGTGCTGGGACAGTAGGTTGTACCAGGCTGGAAGTTTGATGGGCTCGCACACCGCCATCCTGCGTAGGTGTGGGAACCACGGTTGTCTTGCCCACATGGGAGCAACTAGGACGAGCGTCATCGATTCCCTGTTCATCTTGCTCACCACTTTCCTGATGAGGAGTTGGTGGAAAAGCGTACGCAAAGATCCCTGACCAGTTCATCCACAGGGCGTTCCCCTGGGAGTCTGGTTGGGGGAACCTGGATGCAAATCCTGGGCATTGTCTGCTTTCGCTTGTGGCGAATAAGTCTATAGTGGGGAAACCCCACCGAGAGAAGATATCTTCTACGACCTCTCTGTGTAGAACCCATTCGTGTTCCTCTGGGAGGGAGTCTCTGCTCAGAGCATCCGCTAGGGAATTGAGCTCCCCTGGAACATGTTGTGATGACAGGAAGATGTTCCGTCTGAGTGCCCATATCCAGATTTTCTGGGCAAGCTTGGACAGATTTGGCGAGCGAGTCCCTCCTTGCTTGTTCAGGTAGAACATGGCTGTTGTGCTGTCCGTCCAGATTTGCACTGACAGGTTTAGTTAGCAGGTTGATGTGGTTCTTGGCCACTGAGTGAGACCAGAGACCCTGAGCTGTGTGGTGGAGATGGTGAGCTCCCCACCCCGTCAGACATGCATCTGTAGTGACTACTTCCTGTACTTCGGGATCGTAAAAGGGTTTCCCCTGTGCGAGATTCTCTCTTGTCCACCAGTGAAGGCTTTGTACCAGTGTTGGCGAAACGACCACTAGATCGTCCCACTGACCACTTGCCTGAGACCACTGTTTCGCCAACCATTCCTGCATTGGACGCATGCGCAGGCGCGCGTGGGGGACCAGGTAAATACATGACGCCATCATGCCCAGTAAACGCATTGCTTTGCGTACCGTTATTTGTTGAACGGACTGATAATGCGGAATTTGCAGTAGTATATTCCGAATTCTTTCTTCTGAGGGAAAGGTCAACCCTTCTTGGGTATCTAGGATTGCTCCTAGGAATTGTTTTGAGGTGCCTGGCACTAGGCTTGACTTTTTCTCGTTGATTGAGAAGCCTAACTCGTGAAGGAGGTCGATAGTCCTTTGAATGTTTGTCCTGCAAATTCCTGGGGTTTCCCCCGTTATGAGCCAGTCGTCCAGATAAGGGTACACCGGGATTGCCTCCCTGCGTAGGTGTGCAGCCGCCACCGCCAGTACCTTGGTGAATACCCTTGGTGCTGAAGCTATCCCGAAGGGCAGTACCTTGAATTGGTAGTGTCGACTGTCCACCTTGAAGCGCAAGTACTTTCTGTGCGCTGGGAACATGGAAATATGAAAATAAGCATCTTTCATATCCAAGGTTGCCATGTAATCCCCCTTTTTTAGGAGGGGGATTACCTCTTGTAGCGTGGTCATACGAAATTTTTGGGGCTTGACATACTTGTTGGCAGGCCGTAAGTCCAATACTGGGCGCATTGTCAAGTCTTTCTTTGGCACAAGGAAGTAAGTTGAATAAATACCCTTGTTTACCTGGTGTCCCGGGACGAGTTCTATCGCGTCCTTTTGTAGCAGAATGACGATCTCCTCGAGGAGAATCTTCTGATGTTCTAAGGAGTGTACACTCTTTGTCGTGGAGGATGGTTCCGGGGACACTGCAGTAGCTCTATACAATATCCTGTGGATACTGTTGACAGCACCCACCAGTCTGATGTGATCCCTTCCCAAGCCTGGGTGAAGTTGGAAATGCGTCCCCCTACTGGGGTTGCGTGAGAAGGGACCCTGAACTGAGCGTCACTGCTTTGGTGGAGGCGTGCCGCCTCCCTTGCTGGGGTTGCCTCTGCCTTTACCACAACCTCTCCTATTACCCCTGCCGTAACCCTGGGTAGACTGTTGGTTGTTGTTCCACTGTGTACCCTGCCCCTGGGAATAGTTAGATCCTCTCTGGGAATTTTGGCCGCGTGGGCGATGAAAATTACTATTCCCTCTCTGGTTAGGGGGTTTATTGGTTAACTGGCCAAGGGACTTGAGTGTCTCGTATTCGTCCTTGGCATTTTTCAGTGCGTCTTCGACCGCCTTACCAAACAGATCGGTTTCCACCGGTTTGTCCAACAATGATGCCTGGGTTTCTGCCTTAAAACCAGACTGCCGTAACCACGCGACTTCTTCCCACTGATGGCAGTTGTAGCTGGCCAACAGGGTGGTGGAGTTAGCAATCCTTGCTTGATAGGTGGACGTTGAGGCTACTTTCCTGCCGAAACCGTATAGTTTTTTGCTCTCCTTGTCGGGAGGAGCTTCTGACGATGACAAGGGTGTCCCAGCCCTCTTACGAGTGTTGGTGACAACTAGGGAGTCTGGCTTCAGATGTCCTCTTATATAGAGAGGGTCAGACTGGGCCGCCCTGAAAAGTTTTTCAACCCTGGGATTGACTGCTCTGGTGAGGTTCGGGTTCACCAGGGACGGATCTATTCTCCGCTGAATGGACTTAAGGATTGGGATGGTCTGGGCAACAGGCCTCCTTTCTCCCACTAACTCTTCTGCGAAGTCCCTTTCCTCCTGGACACCGTGGGTGTCAATGTGGAAATGTTCTGCTGCGCGGGTGAGAACCTCATTTAGGAGGGGTTGGTTATCGACCGGGGAGTCGGTAACCGGGGCTTCGTTCTCTACCGGGGAATCTACTCCGTATGTTTCCGGGTCATCCTCTTCTTCTTCCTGGTCCTCATCATCCCCATAGTAGCCCGTCCCGGTTTACTCTTTTATCATACCAAATTCTTGGTCCTCACCAAAGGAAGCCTCTCCTTGATACCGCGAGTATGGTCTTGTGTAAGGTTGTACCTCGAAGGGTTCTGACCTCATCGGAGTTCCAAACCGGGGCTTTTTACTCGGGGGGATAAGATCAGTAGAGCCTGAGGGTGTGGCCCCTTGTGGATCATACGAGAGGAAATGTTCTGGATTTTTATCATAAAAATCAGCCAAAGAAGACATTTTTGACATGACCCTATCTATGTCTTCACTGGACCATTTTTTGGAACTGGGAATGACTCTCTCAGCAAGTCTATGGGATTTATCTTGAGTAGCTTTGCTGGTTGTAGACCTATCAGCAGACCTGGTTTTGTCGGTCTGTTTAGGGGGAGTGGAGTGTTTCACAGGTGTGGAAGAATGCACAGGTAGTTTCTTCTGCTGTTTTCCCCCCTCCCTGCACGTTGGAAAATGTTTTCCCTGTCCCTTAGTGGCTCCGGAGTTTTTCGACGCCTGGCGTCGAGGATCGGGAGAGGTGTCCCTGTCCTTCAAGCGTGGGGCCTCGCTGGCTTTAACTGCGGGCTCCGACTCCTGGAGCGCAGCCTGGGGGTGGAAGTCGTCCTCGTCTTCCGACGATCGAACTTCTGTTAGCCTAGGGAGCGAGGCACTCTTGGCAAGAGTGGATGATTGCCTGGAGTCATGCGGCGATCTTGATCGAGAGCGCCCAGAGGACACCGAATCGGACCGTTCTGTTTGTGCCTTTTTCCGAGAATTCGACGTCGTCGAGTCTCGGTTGTACTTAGTATGTTTAGTGTGTGTGTAGTATGTGAAGCGCTTGTGTCGCCAGGGGTCTTCCCCATAGCCGCCCTGCCGGACGACCTTCTGAGGTCGGGGACCTGCGCTCGGCTGTCTTTCGACGCCGTAATGCCCTCGCCGTCCGAAAGTACGGCGTCGCTGCCATCGCTGAAGGCGCCCTCCGCTGCCATGGCCGCCTGCCTGGCGTGGTGGGCCCAACGCTTCGTCGAACGGTCCTTTAGTGTCTTAGGTTTAAACCTACTACACGCTCTGCAGTTCGCTTCGGGGTGGTCCCTCGGCAAGCAGAGATTGCACGTGGCGTGCCTGTCGACCCAAGGGTATTTACGATTGCACTTGGGTCAGAATTGAAAAGGGGTACCCTCCATACGCACCTTGAGGCAGCGGGCAGTTAAGTGTAGGAAATGTATAAGGTGTACCTATATACCAAGAGTGTAGAGTATGTACCACCCCCCACTCTCCCTACTTGCAGGGCCGAGGCCAGAGGCCTTCCAAGGCCCGGGCCGAGGCCAGCGGCCTTCCGAGGCCAAAATCCGTCGTGCAGCAGCCGACGGTCAATTTCTTCTCCAGCCAGCGTCGAGTGTCGAAGTTCGACGTTGGGGTGGGGAAGGATGTGAATAGATTAATCTTTTACATTTTTAGCAAAAGTATGGCTAAGGCCAGGGGACTCCGCAAAATGCTTCCGACCAGTATGGCGGAAAAAAACAATCTGAGGATCCTAGACGCGTGAGGGATCTTGGGTACAGTGGACGTCACACTAGGGATAGTATTACTGGCACGCCCTGTGTCAACGCCCATTTTCGAGTTTCGAAAAACAAACTGTAATACTCCGCAGCTTCCACTAGATGTCGGCCTATGCACAGCATGTGATCTAAGCAGATTCCAAAAGCCTCAGAAATATATATATATTTAAAAAAATAATAATAAGAAAAATAATAATAATAAATAAATAAATAAATAAATAAAAGGTGGCAGAAAAGGTGTGATGCAAAAGTCAAAAAGCAATAGCAATTCATAACATTGACCTGAAAACAACCTTCTAGAAAACTTTGGCATAGCAACAAACCAAGAAGCAAAAGACATGAACATTATAATGAGTAAATTGAAACATGCATGTCTACTTATCTGAATACAGGTAAACTCGACACAGGAAGCTCCAACGACTGACTAACCCTTATCCAAAAAGGCCTTCCATATTTTACACAAAAATACGTCCTTCCCCATTCACAGAATATATCACAGGCTTCTAAGTGGTGGAATGTTATGTGCAAGTGCAAAACCTGCTGAGCTTACTACATTGTGCACAAGTGCGTGGCTTGCAAAGGCAGGACAGAGTTTAATAGCTAATAGAGGCATGTATTAAGTACTTGCAGACCTGCAGTATTAAAGCATTATAGGGCCTAGATGGCAAGTCTTGTACTATTATGACATTAACTAGCAGAGGGCAGGGGCCGTAGAGCTTGCTCACTAGGTGTTTATTGTAATGCATATGCTTCAGCTTCCCCTGGAATATTACCGTAGCTCTGCCATCCCTCTTAAACAGGCCCTCATTCGCATGAGAAAAGCAGCTTGACCCGGGAACGTCTGATAAGAGATATACCAGAAGTTTTGTAGCTGGGCTCCGAGTTGGGAGGGGTAGGGGCGCCTTGGAGCATTACAGAGTGGGGTTTTTCCACCAGCACAAACATGTTTTGAACTGAAGGAAAGTTCTGGAAAATTGCGTCATTCTATGCAGGCCCAAATTAAATCAGCAGGCACACTTCCGTGGACTTGTACATAATAGTGAGAGGTGTATGCAGAGGGATGAAATTGTTAGTGGGTTGGTTAGTTGACATTGCTGTCATTGCAATTGTATGATTCCATCTAGGTGTGGCACATGCCGAGATTCACATTTCTATCTAGATGCAACACAAGCTAAAGTTCAGAATTCCATACGAGTGTGGCCCATGCTTCTAATCACATTTCTATCTAGATGCGATGCAAGCTAAAGTTCAGAATTCTAACTGTGGTGCATGTTAAAAAAAGAAATCTGGTGAAAATTCCACATTTAATATATAAAACTTGGGAAGGGGATTCAACCTTCGTGTAATGAGCATATTTTTTTGTAGGCATGCCTTATGATATCATGTCAGATGTAGGGCATGTCATCATGTCAGATGAAGGCTTGATATGTCAGATGTAGGGTATGGTATATCAGATGTAGGGCGTGACGTCACGTCAGATGTAGGGCGTGACGTCACGTCAGATGTAGGGCGTGACGTCACGTCAGATGTAGGGCGTGACGTCACGTCAGATGTAGGGCGTGACTTCACGTCAGATGTAGGGCGTGACGTCACGTCAGATGTAGGGCGTGACGTCACGTCAGATGTAGGGCGTGACGTCACGTCAGATGAAGGGCGTGACGTCATGTCAGATGAAGGGCGTGATGTCATGTCAGATGAAGGGCGTGATGTCATGTCAGATGAAGGGCGTGATGTCATGTCAGCCTCCCTAAGGCATTTCAAAGCCCTTCCTTGAATCAGGGCATGGGCAAGCGGTACTCATATCAACATTGGACTGTTTAAAGGATGAGTGGGTCCCTCCTTGATGTGAGCCTGTGTCCTACATGTTACAGGAATGTATGCAGAGGGTGCACTAATGCATGTGGGATTCCCCCAACTGATTGACATATAATGGAAACGTGGCTAAAAACCACTCAATATCTCGTCAAGTTGTTAACAGCTTTCAAGTAGGTGTCTGGATGTAGGTGTCCTCCGCACATGCTTACTATCTAGATGTCTGCTCACAGCAGGAGAGCTCTGTGCACGTTCTTCATGTCTGTCTGTACATCTATGAAGGGGGTTACGTGGCACAGCAGAGAAAGAGGGGATGGGAGGAGGTGATAAAGGGCAGGTGGGGGAGAGAGAGAGAGAAACAGAGAGACAGAGACAGAGAGACAGGGCGAAGGGTAATGAGAAAGGGCCGCAGGGAGAGAGCGAGCAAGGGGAAGATAGGAGGACGGGGTAGAAAGAGAGGGGGGCATGAGATAGGACAAGAGAGAGCATGGGAGGCAGATGGCAGAAGAGGGGCTAGGAAAGAGAACAGTTGGGAGAGTGCAGGTAGGCAAGAGAGCAGGAGGGCAGAAGGGATAGTGGGAGAGAGGGCAGGAGAGAGACATATGGCTGGAGAGAGAGGGGTTAGGTGAGAGTGTAAGCATGGGAGATAGAGCAAGCAGGAGATGGAGCAGGGATAGGAAAGAGGAGGGGCGGGGTGAGAGTGCATGGGTGTGAGACATTGAAGGGGAGCGAGAGAGTGGGGAAGAGAGGGAGTGTGTGTGGAAAAGGGAGAGAGGTTAATGAAGAGAGGGGAAGTGTGGGAAAAACTGCAAGAGAAAGTGGGAGAGGGAGATTAAAAGTGGGAGAGGGTGAGTGAGAGTGTAGGAGAGAGTGGGAGAGAAATATAAAGTGGGAGAGAGGGGGGGGGAAGCAGAAGGGGATAGGCAGAGGAAGAGAAATCCCATGGGGTAAACTGAGATGCATTTGCAGAAATCGTGACAGGAAAAGGGGCTCCAGAAGAAGAGTGACTACCCACAGAGTTGTGATAGTGGAATTCGGAAAATAAGAGACCGAGTGATGCCTAACATGATTCAGGAAAGGTGTATCCACCACCCGGAGAAAGGACTCTGCTGCTGGGAAACCGAGATGCATTTTCAAAAGGTGCAATTCGTCTTGTGATGCTTAAATGCCCTGGTAACATAGGCAACAAGGGACTTACTCTTAAGAATAAAAAAGCACTGGCGTGTAACACGGAGACACGCCACGTCCCACTATGAATATATTCTCCTCTAATCTCATTGCACATTGTAGGTGGCGATCATTTTACACGCGACCAAAAAGCCGACAGAAAGATGGATTGTACATTATCTCACCCTTGGAAGGCACGTCATCCACCACTGTGAGATCATATGGCGGGACCTGGATGTTCCCACATTCTGATGTAGGATAACATGCTACTAGTTTAAAAAAAAAGGTTATCACTACATTGCTTCATACTAAACGTGGCCTTTGACTGTCATCGCAACACACAAGCTTATTTTAAATTTAAATGCATAACCTGTTGTGGGGTAGCATTTCCATCTAGTGTGCAATTCTCCCCACTTAGTGAGTTCCCCAGAACTTTTTGTTGGATTGTTGGACTACTGGATTTTGTCTGACTCTCTAGCATGAGTTCATGGCCGTAGCGCAAAGTCGAACCTGGGAGCGGGAGTGGGGGATGTTTTATGATAAGCGGGCTGGTCCCAGAAATGTGCTTACATCCTTCCTAATAAATCATAGGAGAGAGGGTGTCGCTGTGCCGATTGGTAAATCTTGCCCTTTTCTGGGCAATAGATACAAGTTTCTTAGGGTAAACCCTCTGTCGGAGTCTGTCCGCCAAAAAAGCAGAATTGGTGTAAAAATCAGGTAGTGATGTACAGTTCCTTCTAATTCGCAGGAATTGTCCATACAGGAGGTTCTGTTGGACATGAGGGGGGTGATCGCTCCTAAAATGTAAAAGGGTATTGCGATCTGTAGGTTTTCTATATAGGTTACATGAGAGTTTGTCTTCTGTATGAGATATTTCTAGGTCCAAAAAATGGATAGTCTTGCGGTCATACTCCATCGTGAATTGGATATTATCATCACAGGAGTTGAGCCAAAGTAAGAAGTTCTCAGGGGATGTTTCATTCCCTGAGCACAGGAAGATAATGTCATCGATATACCTGTGCCAGTTTTGTATTTGTGCAAGCCACGGGTTGGTTTGGCTGTACACATATTTATCTTCGAAGGGGGCCATAAATAGAATGGCCAGACTTGGGGCAAAGGTAGCCCCTATCGCCGTCCCTTTAACTTGTAGGAAGAACTGTTTGTTAAAAGTAAAAAAGTTTTTGCATAGAGCTAGTGTAATAAGTTCTATGATAAATTCAGATGGAACTCGAGACTGTGTGCTGTTGTGAGTGAGGTATGCATAGACGCAGTCTATGGCTGCTTCTTGGGGGATAGAAGTATACAGTGATTTAATGTCCAAAGTTACTAAGTATTGGGATTCAGGATCAAACGGGAGGCCTTCAAAAATCTGGATAGTACGAGTTGTGTCACGTAAATACGATCTGGTTTCGGTGCTTATGGGTTTCAAAAACCAATCGAGGAATCAACAGATGGGTTCCAATATCGACCCGCATCCTGACACAATGGGACGTCCCGGTGGGTTCTGGATGTTTTTGTGAATCTTAGGGAGAGCGTACAAACATGGAGTACGTTCTTGGGAGGACGTGAGGAAGGACGCTTCTTTGGGTGAGATCCAATCCCGGTCAGAGGCAAAAGCCACCATTTCTGCAATCTCCGCTTTTATTTCTCGGGTGGGATCTTTTTTGAGTGAACGGTAGCTGATCTGGTCCTTAAGTAGGTCCATGACCATGTGGGAGTATTGTTCATTGGTCATCAGCACGATGCCACCTCCCTTGTCTGCCGGTTTGATCACGATGTCTTTATTCTATGCTAGTTGTTTTAAAGCTATTCTTTCTTTCTTGGTCAAATTCTGACGTTTAGAGTTGTTGTTTTTGCTCATTCTTTTCATGTCCCTTAGAACACATTTCTCGAAGGTGATCAAGTCCTGTGGTGTCTGGCTTTCGGAGGGCGTAAATGTGGAGGGTGGGTGAAGACCTGTGTCATTATCTTCTTCTATGTCATCGTGTTCATTGAAAAAAACACAGTCTCAAAGTGCGAAAAAACCGCCTCATTTCCACTTCTGTTTTGTACCAATCAGTGTTGGCCGTTGGTACGAAGGATAAGCCCTTAGATAAAACTGAACTTTGTGCTGGTGTTAAGACAATTCCCGCCAGGTTGAAAATGGGTAATAAATTTTCGTCGGGAGCTACCGTTGGCGTCTCCGTTGTCTGGGGCGTCTGCGCTGGCCCTGGTATGGCATGTTCCAAGGTATGGGGTACATTGTCGGACCCCATCCTCCTCCGTGGCCTCCTCTTCCTAAAAAAAGGAAATTGTGGGGGTTGGGGAGCTGGAAACTGTTGTTGGCCAAATTGGGGTATATATGGTGGATAATTGCAGTTAGATCCACTGTCTGAGGAGCTGCTGCTAGATCCAGAAAAGGTCACTCTCCTTCTCCCTCCACGTCCTCTAGTTTTTGGTGTGCCGCCTTGTTTTCTGTGTGAATTTATGTAGTCAGCACTTGTGTAGGGATAGATGACTTCCGTATTGAAGTCTTTGATATCTTTTTGTAATTTGTTTGTTTTCCTGGCAATGGTGTTAGTTTTGAAGATCTCAAATTGTTTATTGAGTTCATTCAATTGTTCCTGGGCATTGGTTATGGAGGTGTTGTTTTTAAACTTCGTTTCTTTGGTTTCTAAAGTTTTCTGTAGGTCATGGCTGATGCGTTGTGCCGTAGTTATAGTCCGGACCATCAGGTCCCGGCTACATTTGGTGGCAATAAAGCTGAAATTGGTCGTATACTCCTTTCTCCTCTAGGAACAAGCGTGGTTCATTCCTCACAATTAGGCCCTCTGGGATAATACTGGATCTTAAATATTCCCTGAGGAAATGCCCATGTAATTCGGTTCTGAAAGTTTTCTTCTAAAGTTTCAAAATCTCTTCCGTAGTATTGACTTGGGCTCTCGGTTGGCTAAGATCTGGTGGGTCAAAAAAAGAAGGACCTCTTATGAGTTCAGAGGTTTGTTCCTCTGAGTAACTAAGCGTGGCGTTTTCTGCCATGCTCTGTCTTGGGGGCAATGAGGGAAGGACAGTAGTCGGTCACTAGCGCATGAAATAACAACCCGCGGAGAAACGCGACCAAAAAGTCGACAGAAAGATGGATTGTACATTATCTCATCCTTGGAAGGCGCGTCATCCACCACTGTGAGATCAGATGGCGGGGACCTGGATGCTCCCACATTCTGATGTAGGATAACATGCTACTAGTTAAAAAAATAGGTTATCACTACATTGCTTCATACTAAACGTGGCCTTTGACTGTCATCGCAACACACAAGCTTATTTTAAATTTAAATTCATAACTTGTTGTGAGGTAGCATTTCCATCTTGTGTGCAATTCTCCACAATTAGTGAGTTCCCCAGAACTTTTTGTTGGATTGTTGGACTACTGGATTTTGTCTGACTCTCTAGCATGAGTTCATGGCCGTAGAGCAAAGTCGAACCTGAGAGCGGGAGTGGGGGATGTTCTATGATAAGTGGGCTGGTCCCATAAGTGTGCTTACACCCTTCCTAAAACAGGATTGTTTGATGTGGAGCGAGTCCTTGATCTAAGTGACCCTGAGTAGTATAGGCAAGGACCTGAGTGAGATTCCCATGCCAAGCAGAGACAGAAATATTGCCAACAAATTTAGGTAATTTTATGCAGTAATTGAGGAGAGTTATTGCGTGAGAAATACTTACAGGTTTTGTAATAGAAACAGGTTGTTTTTTTTAAAGTAATTCATAATCTATATTTTACTGGGATTCCCATTTACGAAGTGAGCCTTTGTTAAGTGGCAGGTTCCTAACTGCTAAAGATTGTGAGCGAAACATTCAAGGTTTCCTCGTCAGACTGTGCGCTGGCCAGTCAGCAACAAATGTGTAAGTGAACCTTATTATTAGAAAAGCTTTTTAATGTGTGCAAGTTCTCTAATGAAATGCTTTTTATCCACGTCCAAGTATAAGCCACTGTAAAATAGTACATCATAATGCAACTGTTTGGACACTGAATTTTAACATTTTATAAAGTCACAAGAGAAAACAAATTGGGTTTATGTGTCTGAATTGTTAACACAGACTGAGGTCCAACAGGGGGTAAGCCTATTTTACTGCAGGTGGTAATTCACATTACCACGTGGTAAAACAGGAGATAAATTGCTTTTCTGTGAATTGAGGTTTCTGAAGTGCTAGGTAGCTGTGTGTGCAATCAGTTGGTTGAGAAATTATCAGTGTATTTTGAAAGCAAGCCAAAAGGGCATATTTGTGTCATCGTACTTAAGATTCCACGAGGAAGCAAACCGTTGACCCGGGTGTACTAAGTTCAGTATCCCGTTAGGCAAGTGACCCTGGTAAAAACAGTTATTAGGCAATATTCTGAAGTCAGTCTCACCACTGCAAAAATACTCGATGCCGTTTCGGTACTACTACAAAGATATACCCATCCCCGTACAGGGAACGAGATTGAAATTAAGAAAGTAATCACTTGCTCCACACAATTCGTTATATACACCGGATGGTTTATAGTGATAATTTCGACAACAAAAATGTCGAAAGTCAAAATGTCGAAAAAAAAATGTCGAAAAAAAAAATGTCGACTTTTTTTTTCAATGCATTTATTTTTTGAAATGAGGGGGTTCCCCCCCCCCAACCCCCCTTTTTCAAATTTTTTTTTAAATTTTTCCCTTTTTTTTAGCTCCCAAACCCCTAAAATAAATATATAATTTAAAAAAACGAAAGTCGACATTTTTTTTTTCGACTTTTTTTTGTCGACATGTTTGTCTGTCGACATTATTTTTCCGAAATTATGACTGCCCACCACACCGGATGATATAGGAGCAGGGTCCGCAGCTGCGAGGGGCGAGAAGACTCCCATTGTCCTGTTATCAAGGAAGGACTGGCTCCAAGCAACTACCTCCTGGGAAAGGCAGGCAGCAGAGACCAGGTGGTTGCAAAGTATAGAGTGGTCTACCAAATCGAACGTGGCCGAGAGGTCGAGGAGTAGCAGGAGTGCTGTCTTACCCTCATCTCTCAGTGTGTCTATTTGTGCCTTAAGGTCTAGGAGTGCAGTCTCAGTACCATGCTGAGGTCTGAAGCCAGATTGACGAACTCCTAGGAGGTGATTTTGCTCCAGATGGTGCTGAATTTATAGATATGCTACTTTATCCAGGATTTTAAGTAGGAATGGCACTGTGGTTATGGGGCGGTAATTGGTAGGGATAGAGGGGTCGAGGGTTTGTTTTTTAAGGAAAGGGAGGACTCAGGAATGTTTCAGGTTGCTAGGTATGGTGCTTGATGTGAATGAAGCGTTTATAAGTTTTGTAATGAAGGGGGAGAGTTCACAGGCAGCGTCTTTTATAATTTGGGCTGGACATGGGTCGCCATGACAGTTGGATGGTTTGATGGTGAGGATAACTTCCTTAGTAGATACTTTGTGAAAGCGAAAGTTGGGGGTAGTTGGTGTGGGTGGAGTTAAAGTGGATTGCGGTGGTGGTAGGAGGTTTGTGGCGGTCTTAGAGGTAGTACCATTGAGGTCAGTCCTAGCAGCAGTAATGGTGTCTTTTTTATTGTTAATCTTTACCTGGAGTAGTGTTATCTTGTTGGCCAAGCCATTTTGTATACTTGTGCACCAATTTTAATCCTTCAGACAGGAGTCAGGCGCTTGGATGGGGGATTCTACCTCTGAGGATGGCGAATAATTCTTTGGTATTGGATTCTTGGGAGATTCGGGAATTGTAGGAGGTTTGTTTAGCTAAAATAATTTCTTTTTTTTATAGGGTGGCTAGTTTATTCAGGTTGTTTTTGTTGAGGTCTGAGGCGTCTGATCTCCAGATTTTTTCACTTAGACGTTTCTCTTGTCTGATGGCTTTCAAATGAGGCGTAAACCAGTTGTTTAAGTGTTGGCGGGGTTTACTCTTTCTGACCTTCAATGGTGCAATGACCTCTAGAGATGCGAGCATCACTTAGTTGTACATTTCTACCATGGTGGCTGGGTCAGTCTGGTCTGAGATAGAGTTTAGTGTAGGGAGCATGAGGGGGCTAACGTTTTCAGGAGTAATATTTCTTTTGTTTCTGGTAGGCGCGGCAGGAGCTATATTGCTAGTAATCATTGGGGGTGGGGGGAGGCGTGGCTTCCATGATGGAGATCAGGTAGTGGTCGGACCAAGGCTGTGGCATTATGGAAGTAATGGAAGTTGGGCAGTTGTGTTCAGCGATCCAATCGAGGGTCCTTCCTTTAATATGTGTGGGTTCTGTGATCTTTTGGGTAAATCCTAGTTCCTCAAGGGAGTTATTAATTTGTACAGCATTAGGGTCTAGTGGGTCACTATATCCGAGGTTGAAATCTCCTAGGATAAGGCATTGTGAGGAAATGTTTAAGTTGTCAGATAGTAGGTTCATAAAATCTTCCTCAAAGGAACCTAGAGGTCCTGGTGGTCGGTATATCAGATGAATGGTGATAGTTTGATTGTTAGTGATGGAGCGAGGAGAGATTCACAAGAATTTGTGTTATGGGGTGTGGAGAGTCTTAACGTTAGGTTGTTCTTAACAATTATAGCAAGGCCTCCACCTCTGGAGGTGGTGCGATCCAGTCTTATCAGAGTGTAGTTGTCTGGAATGGCTAGCATAATTGCTGGGCCAGCTGCAGGGTGAAGCCAGGATTCGGTAATGGCCAGGAGGTGTATGTTTTTAATTTTGGATTATGTCTGCTATATCTGTGGCATGGGCTACCATAGAGCGGGCATTTATTCCAGTTTGGGTGGGTAAAGCAGATAGCGACGGAACTTTGTGTTTGCCGTTCGAGGAGGAGGTGGGATCTCTAAAGAGTCAACAGTTGAGCTGAAGTGGGTTTTGGCCATTGTTGTCCTTGTAGGGAGGGATATTAGTAGTGGGCAAGGTGTCCCTTGGGCGATTGGTGGTGGGGTGGGCGTTGGTGGTCAAGTGGGCATTAGTTCGAGGATCATAGATTCTTGGGAGTCTGGCGCGAAATTTAAGGTTTCTCTGTTGGAGACTACAAGGTTTGGTGTCCATACCGGCAAGCTCAAGGGGTACACTTTTATGTGATAATTGGTTCTGTGGAAGGGACATGTTGAGGTCTTGTAAGGTGATCAAATTGAGGATAGTTCTAAGTAGAACAGTGTAGAGTGGCGGCAGATACATAGTAGGTTCGTATAAGTGGCTAGAGTGCTAGGGAAGGCAGGGCTAGGCAAAACTGATCATGAAAATTAGGGGCAGCTATGAGGCCAATACCAGGTTACTAAAGCTAGTTCTCATGCAATCTACATGTGACTTTGCTATAATTGACAAAACTAGGTTGGCAGTGGCTGGTTGCTAAAACAGAATCAAAAACAGTCTAAAAGCAACTTTGCTAATGTAGGCAGGAATAGTATTTGCAACATTGAACTGGGAACTTTTGTCAAATGATTTGCTAAAAATAATGATTTGCTATTTATTCAGCACCTTAGCAAAAGCACTGCACATAGAACATTTACATTAATTTAGTACCCGGGCACATCACCTATATCATGAAACATGAGCAATGATTGGTGCGTTTGCGAGCATAACCTTTTGGTGATCCGACACATGTTGTGGCATCTATCTTGGGCCATCCCTCTTCATTCTTCAGCGTTTATAATTCTTTTGTCATGCCAACTTGGAAAGGGAGAAGGGACTACATGTAATCCCTACTCCCTGTTCCATGGCAATATTTTCTTTGTTTACCATGGCCGCCACAGAGGAAAACTGACTGTTTCACAGTCTGCGATGGCCATTTTCTTTTGTTTTACTTTTTTCCGGTTGCGAAACATGTGTCTCGCAATCAAAAAAAAGACCATTAGTATACCGGTCTAACGGGCCGGGGTACTAATGGGAATATGACCCTCGAAGGGGGGCATTACCGGTCAGGTAATGCCCCTGGGGCTCTGTTAAAGCCCTGGCTTCACTAGGGTTTCCAACTATGGCCGCTGAGGGTCATTTGCCTAATTATCAGCCAAGTGAAGTTGGTACTCAAGGATGAAAGGCTGAGTTGGCCTTGCTGGGATTTAACCTGCAGATCTCTCACAGAGCTCAACAGCAAGCGCTCAACTGAGTGAGCTAACTTAGTGGGAAAATTCAAATCAATACATTATATGGCCAGTATCCAATCACTAAATGAGCCTTGGCAGCTGGTCCATTGAATGACTGGAATTAAATGAGGACGTTACTGAGCCAGAGAATCGTTCACTCCAATCCTGCTTTCCTGTCTTTAGTTGGCGAATTGCCATATCACATTTTTGTCATGCTCAACAGTATTAACACAGGCAACTCTCTCCCAGTGGAGCATTAGTGTATCAAACAAACTAATTCCGAGTACTGAATAGTGGTTTTCAACCCCAGAAGCTCAGTATCTGGCTTGTTTGCCCGGGCCTCATCTTGGCGATGGGTCGGAATTTTCAGACATCATCAGAGGACTCAAACCTTGTTGTGCTTGCAATATGGTTAACGAGAGAGGGGAGCTTTTCTGGAGTCCGAGTCCACCGGTCCTGCTAACTCAACCCTGCTGACCAGTGTTGGATTACTCCAAATATTTGTGACAGCAGAGGTGTTCTAGGGCCCTCCAACATCGTGGGGGGAGTCACAAAATCCATCCTGCATAGTTAGACAGGTAGTGATCAATTCCCAAAAGGTTGCTGGGCCCAGCAGTCAAAGTTACCATACAAAGATGAGTTTAAACCAGCCACCAATGGTGCTTCAATGACAGAACCAACTGTAAGAGTAGTTGTCTCCAACAGCCCCAATTTCCATGGAGTATCTAATATGCACGGCAGGAGAATCGATTTGGTAGAACCTACATCTAAGAAGAACATACCTAATTTGATCTCGACTATTAACAGAGAGATTATCTCTAATATTCATCTTACCTCCAGGAATAGAACAGCAGCAGTGGAGGTGACCGATGAAGAGGAGGCATGGGCCTGGCATCCTGGTACTTTGGCCTTAAAGAAAAGAAATTGGCAAAGAAAATCGCGGCAATAGAAAGGAGTGCTCTCCGGTATTATGGAATACAAGAGGCTTTACCCACCTTATGCATCAAGAGGCTCTCCCTTGGCAGGACCTGGATCTGATTTGTCTTCAGGAGACTTGGCTTTGTGAAGAACTAACTTTGGACGGTTTTACAGTACTAATTAATCCAGCCATAAGAGGAACAGCGGGTAGGCCTAAAGTGGGGCTTCTCACTTTGATCAACATAAAATCTGGTCTAGACATTATTGACCATTGCATCTGGTCTCCGTTTACTCAACAAACAATCAGCAGAAAGATATCCAACAAGGACAATATAGTTTTCCCTTATCAGACCCACTTATCTATAAACAAAATCTACTGGAATGATTCAGAGGTGGATTCAAAAACCATGTTAGCACGGATAACAGAAGCCAAGGATTTACGTTACACCTGTGATAATGTTTACACCATCCCTTGCAGAGATTTCAACATGTCTTATGCTGGCATAATGTCTTCATACAAAAAAGTAGATCCCAAAAGGATAAACCTGAATGGAAAAACCCATTTATAGCATAACTTTGTGAAATACTATGACCTACATATGACTAACGGCCATTTTGAACCATGCCACCTGGAAAAGGGGAACGGAGTCCTCCGCTATCGATTATATTTTTGTTTCCAGAGACCTGAATCAGCTTGTAAAATAGATGATCGTTACAACTTCAGAGAAAAGTGATCACAATTGGCTGAAACTCAGCTTGCTAACTTATCAATCAGAACCAGCTTTAAGAGCAACTGTCTCATTAGAAGTAACAAATTAAGGCAATCCTCTTCGAATGAATGCCAGAGCAAATAATTTAATCAACTCGATTGAAAAGTCAGGATTGAACAACCCCTCATTGACGGTGGACTATACAAACTTTTTTGCACTTTATAGACAGACGATCAACAAAAACTCTGCAAAAACCAACTTATCATGCGCATGACCAGATTCTGGTGCAGATTCTGATTTTGAGGTTAAGCGTATCAAAGCCAATTATAGATCTTGGTGTAAGCATCACAAAAATGAGCTTCTACAAGAGATGCAGAAGAAATGATGGATGCTTTAAAGGGAAAATCCTCAGCCCAGTTGTGGGCATTACTAAACCGTCCTACACAATCACATTCCCTGCAAGCTAACAGACTGATTGAAGCAGTCTGGACAGCTTTCTATACAAAGCTTTTTGAAGACCCTAATCAGGATACCCCTCCTGAAGTTAAGAGCTTGGTACAATAGCAGTTGCCTTATGATCAAGATGATCTAACCAGGATGATAACACCTCTTAATCCGTCAAGAGCACAGGGCCCGGATGGGATTACTAACCAACTAATGAAAGAAAATCTGGCGCATTGGGTGATAGTTCTTGACACGGTATTGCAACATATTCTGAAGCACAAGCAAATACTGAGGTCCTGGAAGACCACCCATATTATTCAAATATTTAAAACTGGCATAAGATCGGACCTTTCAAACTACAGGCCCATAGCACATTTGGATGTTATGGGCAAACTGTAGGTTTCCTTACTACTGAAAAGGTTTACCCGTTGGGTAGAAAGCAATAATCTCAAAGACATACATCAAGCCGGGTTTGTAAAAGAACTAGGCACGACCGCTCTGGCTTTTATCATCTCTCTCCTTAAAGCCAAAGCAATTTCATTGAAAAAGTAACTACATTTGGCATGTGTGGATTTCACCAAAGCTTTTGATAGTCTAAATAGATCACGGTTGTGGACCAAATTGGCAGCAAAAGATTGGCCGGCGACTAATTGGAACAGATCAAGGGCCTCTATTCAAACACCACACTAAGAGTTCGGCTTAACAGCGCAGGCCTCTTGAGTGGGGAAATTCACACCCGGAGAGGAGTTAAACAGGGCTGTGCCTTGGCTCCAGTGCTATATAATTTCTATGTAACAGATCGAAGATTATATGGCCTCAATTCGATGTTTTGTGCCGATTATAGGATCAACGAGAATTTCCCATCTCCTGTATGCAGACAACCTTGTCCTTTTGGATTTCACTGAGATTGGTCTGCAAAGGTAACTAGATGGCCTACAGAGATATACAGAAATAAATAATGTATTAATAATATGGAAATAAATACAAAAAAAACAAAAATCTTGGTCCTGAAAAAGGGCAGAGAAGGTAAAAATAGAAAATTCAAATGGTATCTGAACAAAAGAAATCGAAAAGGTTGAATCATTTAGATACCTGGGAATTGCAATTTCCAGTAGTCTGGTTGAAACGGAAGCAGTGGATCCTTTGAAACATAAGGTCAGAACCCTGGCGAGCCAGTCATTGATCCTGAAAAGAGTTTTATAAAACAAAAAGTTACCTCAACTCTAACCAATGGGTCGGAATGGTGGCCCTTGTTAGAAGGGAAATTTTGGAAAAAGGTTTTGTGGCTGCCTAGCTCTATCCCGATCCAGTTAATAAGAAAAGAACTAGGCTTGAGCTCATTGTTGATGGTGATACAATGGAAGAAATTTACTTTACTAGTCAAATGCTATAACTCCCCCACTGTTCCAATTATCATGGGAATCCAACAAGAACTTTTACATGGATCATTTTGTCGGAAAAGAAATGCGTTGGTTTAATAGCAGACTTGGAAATGCAACCGCCCGATTTATCCCTTACGCCTGCCACGAGTAAGAAACAATTACTTCAGTTTGATTGGCTACAGACCTTGGAGGAGGTTGCCCACCTAAAACTTCATCAGGATCTAGCAGCCGAGACAAAAAAAAGGGGCATGGTATAGCCTTATTTATTAAAATGCCCTGATTCAGGAATTCACTGAGAATTTGCTTTAACCTATGCAATACTGGGGAGATTATGGCAGTGCGAGATCACACTAACTTCGAGAATCAATCTTGCAGATTCTGTGAGCCAGAGCCTAGTAAAGAAAAACGTAAGCATCTTTTCACGTTGTGCCCCCTTTTCTTGGAACAAAGGACTCGCTTCTTTGTCTACTTTTTAAGGGACTACAACACAATAGTGGCTGAGGATTGGTGGCAACATATGCTAAGTGGCCTAAAAATCTCACTTACTCTAGCTCTGGTTGAGTTTTATAGAACAATCCTAAAATAGGCTTTAGCATTAAAAAAACAAGGCAAATACACAAGCCCCTCTAGGCCTGCCAGGATTCTGAAAGGAGCTTCTCCTCTTGGCGGATGTCTGTATCTAACAAATCAGAGAGGTTGCTCCTGCCGTGTATGGATGAAGTTTATATGAACATTAGATGGAAATGCAATACTAGTGCAGGGCGAATGGGTGGGGTTGGTGAATTATCACTATTGCCAGTACACCCCAGACTCGGTCCAATATTTCAACCCACCGACTGTTGTGGGGCTGGAGCCAACTATCGGCAAATCGCCTATACTGACAGCATAGGGCTGCACCCCTCCCTGTGCAGGGTGAATGGGCGGGGTTGCTAAAATGTCACCATCACCAGTACACACCCAGACTGGTATGCCAACCTTGGGCCAACATTTTAGCCCACCAACATTTATGGGGCTGAAGCCAACTCCGAAAATACAAACACACTTTAACACATTTTCTAATGCTTGTATCTGCTTAGATTCACATGCTATGCATAGGCTGACATCCAGTGGAAGCTGCAGAGTATTACAGTTGTTTTTGAAATCGAAAAGGGGCGTTGACAAGGGTGTGCCAGTAATACTATCCCTAGTGGAACGTCTACTGTACCCATGGAGCTTCACGCATCGAGGTCCCTCAGATGGTTTTCGAGGTCTCTCAGATTGTTTGTTTCTGACATGAGGTTGCATAAGTGTAGCGGGAGTACAAGTGTAGTAAAGCAGATTATACATCAGATAAAGCCCAAAAAACATCTATGCACCTTCTACTCCAGGGGAAGAAGGGTGGGCACATGTGAATCTAAGCAGATACAAGCATCAGAAATAAGACTACGGTAAGTAATGTATCCCTTCTGAGGCTTGTGGAATCTGCTTAGATCAAATGCTATGCATAGATTTGCAAGCAGTGTTTGGAGAAGGTGGAGGGTTGTGTTAGGGAGAATTCTCAGAAATGTGCTAATTCCCTCTACCTTACAGACCCCCAGAAACTTTTGCTGAATTTTGAGGATTTTTTAACCTGGAGAGAGTGAGACCCTTTTTCCCACTCGCTCATGTATTTCAATGTGATTTTTGAACTCTGTGCTTCTTTTGGTTGTGGAGTCTGACAAACTCCATTGGCATCATCTTTTACATTGTGTCACACAGCACCTTCAGTGCAGTGGCACAGGGAAGTCTCAGATTTTCCATAGGTTTAAATACCTTCTCTTGGATAAACTACTGTTTCCAAGAGCAGTAAAGTGAAATTGACTTTAATTACATTCGTTAACTTTCTAGACCCAGCACAGACTATCTTACAATAGGGTGCTGGAGGAGTTACCTAGTATCCCCTTTGTCTAGCTTCTCATGTAACGTTTGTATGTTACCCTTTCCTCAATGAATGGCTGGTGGCAGTGGTTTACTTTGAACTACTGTGGTGTGCATTTACCGTGGGCTGCGTTCGCAGCTGCAGTAAAGCACCCAAGGGTGCCATTTTTGTCAAAATGTTCCCAGTCTTCTTTTTTCACAATTTTGTTGTGGAAAGGTCCTTCTTGAGATTTACTCTGTGCACCAAACCAGGTTTGGTCCATTTGTTTGCTTTGCCTTTGGCGGGATTCACAAGTGAAGACCGCCTCTGGGGCAGGAAGTGAGGGAGGTGCCCGAAACTCCCTGTGCTTAGTCTCCTAGGAGACCCAAATGCACTCTGTAGTGATTGGTCGGCTGATTGTCCGGCAAGGACAGCCACCCTGCTGGGTGACTGACAGCTAGACTGGAATGAATGGGAGAAACCTGAATAAAAGGCAAGGCTTTTGGCTTGGAAAGCAGAGTTGACCACTGAACGAAGGAACCGAAGAAGAACTTGAAGAGGACGCCTGCTGCAACTCCTGGGCCATTGGTTTGCCCAGTGAAGTCCTGCTGCTGTGCTGAAACTCCAAATTCGAATTGACAGAGAAGCCCCAGCAAGGACGACTTCTCCCTTTGAGTTGGTGGGACCAATCAACTCCAAAGTAAGCCACCTGCACAATCTCTGAGCTGGTTGGATTTGCACAGAGTTGCTGCTGGAAACCGAAACACCAGGGCTAGGAACACCAGATTGTGTGCGTTGCTTTTAAGTTGGCTAAGAGCTCCAGAAGATCCTCCGGACTCCCAGGAAGCAGGACTGACCGAGCCTGAGTCACCTCAACTGAGTTCTGGACCCCAGACGCAAGGAAAGTCCATTTCAACAGCCAGAAACCGCAGTGTTGCTATTTGCGGTCGACGCGAGGATCTGAAAAACTGAAGTGCCACTTGTTTGAAGATTGCCGGTTGTGGTCGGTGACCGTCCCATTGCAGTGCAGGAGTCCCCAGAAGTCCACCCTCTTGTTCCCACGACTGAGGCTCAGGATCTGCAGAGCTGCACAGGAACAGAAATCATATGCTGCATTTTTCTTCAACCTAAAGGTATTGTACAGTCTAAGAGAACTTACCTCTTGTTGTGTAACTACACTTGTTCTCTGTTGGTGAGACTGTTTTTGGTTACTCTGTAGAGTTGCTGACAGCTTGTTTACTTCACAAGACTAAACAGCTTGTTGCCCTACTTTGAATTCTTCTATTCTACAAAGACTTCTAAAAACATTGTGCAAGACTTGTACCTACCTCTAAGAAGCGCTTCAGTTTCACCTTGACTTTTGCTCAATTGACTTTGGCTTAGCCTAGCTCCCTGAATGACTTCTTCCCTCTGTGAATGTGTTTGGTCTTCCTTCCAGAAAACGGTTAACTAACTTTGCATTGCGGGAGGTTCACAAAAGTACTTACCTGCTTTGAAAAATATTTGGGACACAACAAGAGATCTCACAATAACCTTTCTCTTTGACAAACTTTGAAGTCGTATTCTAAATGCAAAAGTGATACATTATTGTCCCCAGCACCCTAATTTTTGAAGTCACATGAGGGTGTAGGTAATGTTTGTGGGCCATTTTTTTTAATTGTATTTGGTTTAATTAAACCTTTACAAATTAGTATACAAAAAAAGCAATCATGTTTTCCATATAAAACAGGCACAAAGTCGAATGAATTAAAATTATGCATTATGCTATGTACAACTTGAAAAGAAGAAAAATTAATAAAATACATTATACTATGTACCTCAAACAAAACCAGAAGAGAGCAAACGAAAAAATTAACAAGACAAGAGGGGACAACAAGAAAACAGTCTACCTACAGAAAATAAATCTATAGTGCATATATACATCAAAGCTAGTGCAGTTCATTTTAAATATGTACCTCAGATAATAGCAATACCAAAATGTACCAAACAAACCTACAAAAAAAGTTAATCGGGACTAATAACCTTCTAAGAGGAAAACCCCATTTGCACTCTAGATCATTTTAATGCCCTTAAGGAATACTGATAAGGCCAAACCTTCCCTTGTATGTTTAAACATCGTTTCCACACCGTATCCATAGAATAGCAGACATAGAAATCCTTCAATGTTCCTAGAAAGATGTTTCTCATTGCAATATAAGGTGTTCAGCAGATTCAGGTTCTGAGTGACAGAACCTACAATCGCTTTCCTTAATAGTTATTTGCTTTCTTCTTAAGAGAATATCATTAGTAGCAGCAAACCATGATGGTACAGATTTGGGAAAAAGAAGTAGAATATTTGAGAGGGATCCTCGTTTCTTATGCTCGTGTGCCAAGTGACTCAGTGAGCTATAGGAATTGAAAGTTTCTATCGTTGAGATCCAATCATGATCTAACAACCTTTTTTGTTAGCATCGGATTGCCAACAAGTGTTTCCAAATTAGAAGCTATATTATTTAATAGTCTCACAGTTATTTTTCTATTTCAAAAGGGACACAGAGCAACTAATACTGTTACCTACCAACTCATTTAGAGTTTTTGCGGCATATAGGATTAAGCATCCTCCACTGTACTTGCGCCGAAAGAGAGGTATATCCCAACTCATATGGGATGGCAGCTAAGGGCATGGCATTAAGGATACCGAGGATCCGTCTCCAGTTTCTGCCTTCTATTTCATTCCGCTTTTTCATTGTCAAACCAGAGCACAGTTCCAGACCATATACAAGCTTAGGGACCATCTTCCCTTCATAGAACATAAGAGCAGGTTTTATCGAGAATCTTCCGTATTTTCTATCAATTTTCAAGATCTGGCTTTCCAAGAGCTAAGCTTTATGGGAGATTATTTCCAGCTGGGTTTTAATGGCCCTATATGCTCCAACATGGTAACCCAGATAAGTCACACTAGTGGAGATACCTACTGTACTACCTTCAAGAATCCAAGTTGGGTGCAGGTTCTTACGTGCTGCCTTTGTGAACGAGAGGATTTTTGTTTTACACTGGTTAATGATGAGACCATTTTCTTTAGCATATTTAGAAAATATATCAAGGAGGCGCTGCAGACCCACCCGAGTACAATCAAAAAGCAAAAAATAGTCTGCATAAGCCAGCCATAAGGTTTTCCAATTACCTAATTTTGGAGCCAACAGCCCTTCTTTCATCAGACGATCAGCCACATCTGACAGGGATTGGTTGAAGATCCACGGCGCCAAGGCACAACCCTGTCTGATCCCACAGTGTGATTGAACTCTTTGTGAGATTTCGCATTACTAAATCGAACCCGAATACCCACATTCTTATAAACACTCTCAACAAGTCTCAAAAGGCCCATTGGAAGACCCCCTAATGCCAGTTTGTTCCATAGTTTATTGCGATCGATACAATAAATTGCGGCAGAGAGGTCAACTGATGCCATAAATGTACCACCCTTCTCCTTCCTCCATGCCTCCGCGTGTTTGCATTTACAGTGATCCGGTTAATATTAGTAGAATGGCCCTTTATGGAAGCCCGTTTTGAATATGCTAAGCGGATGGAATTGCTTTTCCCACTCCTCCAAGTGCGTTAGCAGTAGTGCTGAAAAGATTTTACAATCATCATTTATCAAAGAGATAGGGTGGTAATTTTTTGGCTCCGACCTTCTCCTGCACTTGTAGAAACATGGCCTGTACTCTATGATGGTGGGGTACTGCCTGACCTAAAGATGTCTTTAAACACATAATAGAGAAGATTTGCCCACAGATTAGGGTCCGATTTAAATGTGTTATTTGTTAGGCCATTTGGCCCCAAGGTACGTGACCCCTTACATTTGGATATTAGGACTGTAACAGTATTAATCTCATGGGGGGGGGCCCCATTTATCGTCGCTCACATTAAGCAGATTTACGTCAAGGTCGCCCCTTCGGATCTTTGATTTAGGCCCAAATCCTTTACCAAAAAACACCATCCATTCTTGCTCAGAAATAGGATTCAGTTGCGAGATGGCATAGGTGGTATCTTGACCATTCACAAGTGACCAAAAGCACCCACCTTGGCCTGGATTAGGATCCCAGCATGGCTTCTGCATCTTGTTGTAGAAAACGGCTTTTTATAGCTTTAGAGTAATTTCGATATTTTTGCTTAATCAATGTCATGCTGGTTTTCTGAGTAACCTCATCAAGCATTACGTTCTTAATTCTATGAACCTCTCTCCTCATACTTGTTTTCGCCAGTGCCAAGTCTTAGTTAAAAAAAGTGGGTATGTCTAACATTAACCCCACTTCTATTAGATCTTAAACCAAATTCCGAGACCGTAGACTTGATAAGGCACATGATCTCATGTGCGTTGAAATTATTCAACTTCCATTCAAGGGTGGTTTTATTTAGGGAGACCCACAGAGTTTGATTTAAAGCTTTTATATTTCTGGGTGTCCATGTGATCGCATTCCCAAGGGCACTTGCCACCAAGTTCTCTGGGATGTGAGGAATAAAAGGCTTATATTGCTGTGATCTCTATCTGGGAAGGCAACTCTAGTTATGTCCTTAGAGCCAATTAACGCTACAACCGGGATCTCTGCAAAAATAGTCAAGATGTTTGTTCTATTTATGCAGATCGATTCATCTGGCCCCAACAGGTTTCTTATACTCATTAAATTAGATGATTTACTTAGACTGTTCTTATTCAGCAAGCTACCATATGGCCCTTTCAAGTTGTTTCTCTCTGACTCTCCAGGCAGCCTATGATGTGCATTCTTAGTACCTAATCGCCGGTGTTATCGATAGGTCTATGGAGCCTATTTACTAGGTCTGGAATTTACCCAACCCAACCCCACTCTCGCGTAACTTGTTCACCACCTCTGAAAAGAGGGGTTTAGTGGCTGAGGAGGATAACACCTCTACAGGGTCCCAGATAGATTCAAGTATGACCATACCACTTGTGGCATTATTTGCGAGTAATGACTCGTTTCTGGGCCGAGTTAAGCCCTGAATAGTTTTTAAATCTGATTCCCCAAGTGGCTCAGTTTAGTCAACATTTATGATTTCCCAGGGCCACAACCCCAACCCGCTCTCAGCTGGCCCAGATCTATATTCCCAATAGTTTGCTGGTTAGCATAAGACCGTGGGGTGGACGCTCCACATTCTACCATAAGACGACCTTTACCGCCTGCCTGGGGCCGACTGGCATCAGGAAGATTATTTATGTAGATCATATCTGTTTGCACGGTCGAATCAACAAACAGTGTTTTTGGTGGTTCGTCTATCAAGCCATTCCCTGTTTCTGGAATTGATAATAATTAGACCTAAACAGGGAATTATGCGCTGCTTTAGAGCACAGGCCACGCTGCCTTTTTATCATAGGTTTCCGCTTGGGTTGCCTCGTTTTACGCTGGGGGAGTACTTTGAAATGCGGGGGGTACCACTGACTTATCACCCTGCGCCTCCATTCCTCCCTCCAACAATACAGTACCAACATTACCACATTTACTCTTTGCATTGTTAGCAGAGATAGATATCAGTGTCAATCAAAATTAGAGTCGCACCTCGTACATCTACCGCCAAAGTAGGCAAGTCATTCATAAGCCCACAGTCCTGCATGCCATTAGGTTCTACAGAGTCTGATATTTCAATTATCTCCAGTGAGCTAGCAATAGTCACAGGTTTTAAATGGGCTCTTAGTCCCTCTGTTCTCTCTGAGATATAGCCTGTAGGTAGTGGTCTAAGTCTCCGCTCAGAGCCAATACAATCAAGTTTGCTATTCATCTCAGCCATCAATTCTGTTCCAATACACTCCAGTTTGCCATTCACCTCTGCCATCAACATCTGGGAGGTTTTTAGTTCTGGCCATATATTGTCATAAAGTGAAACAAATGAACTGAGCACAACGTTCAATGCAGACACCTACATTTCTTGCCGTGTGTAATGCACTTTCAAGGACCCACTTCGGTCCTGTGATTCACCCAGACTAACGGTTGGCCCCTGTTCCTCAACTTCCGGGATGCTTTCCCCACCAAGGGCATCAAGTATATTGGTAAGCGCCGTAGGAGAGTCTCGAATTGATGCATCACAAGTCTGTTGTATTTCACTTTCCATAATTCCTTCCGTATTGATACATTCCATTGCTTTTTCAGCACACTCGATTATGCTTATATCTGTGATATTCTGCCTTCCAAAGAAATCATGAGTAGTCATGGCAGAGCGGTCCAACATAGAATTCCCTCTAGTTACTTTTGACATTTTAACTTCTGTGCTGGTTGAGGCAGATTTTACAATATAGTGATCCATATACCTTTGACCAACTATTGGTTTAATAGCTTTTGATGCCTTGGGAGTTATGAGGTTAGATCTCCCGGAAAGCAGCAACGCTTTATTGTTTGTATCTGAGTCCTGGGGGGCACAGATAATTACTTTATGGGTGGGGGATGGCTTGAATTGATCATCCAGGTTGAGAATCAGCTGTGGTACTTGTTGAGTATCCCCAACCGGTTCACCCCCCAGATGGTTGCCCTGTTGCAAGTGTTAAAGATGGTATAGGGGATAACCTACAAAGTGAAGTTGAAATAGACGGCTGGATATGTTGAGTTGTGTTCACCTCCACATGACCATTCCGTGCCTCAATATTACAGGAAGTTATAGTAACTATTACCCAAATGGATATTCATCCCAGTTTGGCTTCTTAGCCCAGAGCGGCTTCGTAGCCCAGAGTGCATTATTGGCGCAGGATACCTTTAGTAAAAATAAAACGTGCACTCAGTTACCAGATCAAAGAATAGACCACCTAGTGGCTACCCCGCAGTCTCTGAGAGGCGTTAAGAGAAAAGTGCCAAGAATCCCACCAATAAGGCACCTCCTACAATCAGAAAATAAAAATGTCTAAACCATAAGTAAATGTATCATAATATTCACAACAAAGTAGAGATTTCCAAAAAGAAATACAAGGAGGCTCAAAGGCCCTAAGCCCGCAGTTACCTTTCGTAATAAATGGTGATTAATGACAATTACTTTCAATATAGTTTGTGGCAGTCAAAGAAAAATGATGTGAGCTTCAGAGTAGATTCCCCAGTTAATGACTACAGAGACTCAAAGGGCTCCAGGGCCACAGTTGTCATCCGTCGTCAGAATACAGTTTTCAAAAACAAGCTTTCTCACTGGGAAACTGCATTTAAAAAACACGTTCTTTCCTCTGAATGGAACACTACACTGGTAAACTGTAACGCTTAAATGTTTGGGGGCTCGTAAATGACAAGCCAAATATTTCCTTCCAAGTCAAATGCAATAAATAGTGTAATTCACTGGTAGATAGAGTCAAGAGTCATCATATCCTTCAAAGGGCAAGAAGATGAGTAATAACATGCATCTCATGTCTGGCTGAGCTCACAGGAGCTCCAAACAAAAAGACACGGACACGGAGGAGAGCCGCTCCTAATTCCCTTGGTGCACTGATAACCACTGTACGCGTACTACGAACAGCATACGCAGGCTGAAGCAACTGGGCTTTTTTATAGCGTTGTACCGTGATGTGGCAGGCGAGCTGAAAAGTATCGCAGATGTACCAAAAGAGAAAAGCAACTCAAGCAGCACAAAGGTTTTCTCGGATGAAAGGATTATCTCAGGAGCAGCTCAGGGCAGCGAACGTGCACGGACTGCACAGACTGCTCCGCCACTCGACTCCACTCCGCTGCGCTGCACGGTATTCTCGAGTTCTTAAAGGCTCATCCTTTTTTCAAAACAGCATGAAAATACTGAAGCAGCAGAATATAACACACACTGCTGACTGCACAGGCTGCTCCTCCACTCGACTCCGCTCCGTGGTATTCTCGAGTTCTTAAAGACTCCTTTTTTCGAAACAGAGTGAAAAGACTGCAGCAGCAGAATCGAACACACTGCTGACTGCACAGGCTGCTCCTCCACTCGACTCCGCTCCGTGGTATTCTCGAGTTCTTAAAGACTCCTCCTTTTTTCGAAACAGAGTGAAAAGACTGCAGCAGCAGAATCGAACACACTGCTGACTGCACAGACTGCTCCTCCACTCTACTCCACTAATGTAGGTAGTGTGTGGGCCATCCCAAAAGGGTACTTACTGATTTAGAAATACTAAGATTGTGTATTTTTTAAGTGTATTTGAGTGTTACTGTTATATTGCCCCCTCCTGAAGAAGGCTTTCTCTAACTGACTGTTGAAATAATTGTTTATTCAAGGAACCTTGTGTGTAAGTGTTTATTTAAATACTTGTCACTGTGAATATCTGTAACTCCCCTACAGCTCCCATTGACCCTCCTGAGATAAGCCTGGCTGCTCAACACATTACCAACCTGTGAAGTACAAGCTTATACCAAATGTGTTCCTGCTGCCAGGTGGTCAGGGTTGTTGTAGTGCACCCAAAGGGTACTGCATACAATCTTGCCTAATACTGGAGGCAGGCGGTGAGGATCTATTGTAGAGTTGTTACAATAAGAATTTACTTTGCTTTTGTTCAACTAAAAACCTTCACAAGGCTAAGCTCCACTATAAAACCAATTGTAACATGCCAGATATGGATAACTTCAGGGAGGAAGCCCTGATCATTTTAACAGTAGAGCAACTGAAAGAAATGTGTAAAATCAGGAATCTCCCTGTTAAAGGAAAGAAAAATTAACTAATTGCAAGATTGTTGAATAATCAAAGTCTGGGTAGTCGGCCCGTCAAACCTACTAACCCAGGTAATGTGGAAAATGATAATGAGGATGATAATTCAGAGTCTAACTAATATTGCTGAAGAGTCTCAGGAATAGAGCCCCTCTTTACCTCAACAGGCCCTTTTGCTTCAACCTGTATCCACAGGGACCCCACAAGTCCAGAATGTGCGTCTCTTGAGAAAATGAGACTGGAGTTAGAATTCATAAGATTACAAATTCAAGCTGAAACCAAACATCAGGACATCAAACTAAGGGAAATAGAAATGCAACATGCTCTTGAAAGGAAGAAAGTGTCTCTTGAAAATGTTATTATCCCAGAGTCGTCTAGGTCTTCCAGTCCAAAAAAGACATTGCAAGCCTAGAGAAGCATTGAGCATGTATGATGTGAAACTTGATATTTTGGAATTTTGGGTGCTTTTGAGTATAACTATAGGATTCAGGGTTTCACAGGGAATCAGTTGACTCCTTTGCTTTTGTCTAGGTTCCCCCAGGTTGCAACAGATGCTGTAATGGAGGTGGGGGAACTTGAAAGATTGGAGTATGAAAATGTGAAGCTAGCTTTGATAGCTAGATTTGGGAAAACTCCTTCTCCTTCCGAGTACCTTAAGAGGTTTAGGACCCTCAAACATACTGATGGTACCCCTTGGGCTACCTGGCTGTGTGAATGTTTGAAACACTTAGAAGAGTCTATTTTTGATGTGTGCTCCTCTGAGCCGAGACAACACTTGGCTGACACAAAAGAGATTGATCCCAAGAAGCTAGCAAAAGCTGCTGACTTGTGGTTTGCCAACAGGACTACTCACAAAGATTCTGGTGCCACTCACAAAAAGGATGAGGGGAAGCAGCACAAGAAAGATGACAAAGAATTCTAAAACCTCCCATTCAAAAGAGGGCCACAAACATAAGAAGGGTAAGCCATTTGGGAAACTAGGTCAGTCTAGTGAAACCTCCGGTGCTAAACCAGAAGGAGGTCAGCAGAAGCCCCCATTTGTCAAAACATTTGGAAAATGGTATGCTTGTGGGTCAACTGACCATGTAGAGGTGATCCCAGATGCAAGGGTCAACCATCAGGGGTCCACACTGCCTCCTTAGCCTTCCTCCCTGAGGGGAGGCGGGGGGGAGGGGAGGAGTATATATGGAAAGTGGAAACTTTCAACTATTGGCTGAAGACCCCATAGGAGAGTCTGCCAGCGTTTCTTTAGTGTCCCTGGGTCTGTGGGAACAGCAGAATGTAAATGTGTAACTCTATACCAGATAACACCAAAAAATACTACATGGACAGTACACTTCTAAATGGTCAGGAGACCCCTGCCATTAGAGACGTTGGGGCTGTTGCTAAGGCACCCAAAGGCCCCATTAAGCTTGCTGGAGACCCTATACAGATGGTTCCAATACTACCAGCTCTCATCCAGTGCAACAATATGATTGTAAGAATACCTGTCAGTGAACAAAGTGAGAAGTTCTATTGGGGAAGGACTTAAAAACTCTTGGAGTTGTATCAAGCACCCCCAGACCTCCCAGTAAAAGGAAGCAGGAGCAGACTAGAAAGGCTAGACAGCTCACTTTAAATAACCCCCACTGGGTTGTTACAGAAGAACCTATAACACCCAGTCCACTGGAAGAGCAAACTTCCATTTCCAGGAAGAAAGAGACAAAAGGGGAACCCAAGATTGCATGAAACAAGAAAGATAGCACTCCTGTGAATCAAACCAGGACATCCCCGAGAGGACAGTACAAAGTCACACCTGTGACTACTCTACTGGCCGAGTGTGAGGTTCAACCAGAAGATGGTGAATCAGCTACTGATGACAGAACTGGAAGAAGACCTTCCCCCTGTTTGAGATCTGGATCCAAAAGACCATCCTGAGCTGCAGACTTTGCTTGCAGATGGTGGTCCTTCTAGGGCAGATTTCAGTAGAGGTCAAAGAGTGTGTCCTACTCTTGAAGGACTTTGCCAACAGGCTGCTTCCCGCTGGCTGGGCAAGAGCCAGAGAAGCACAGGGTGTACTGGGAGGATGGCCTCATCTACAGTGAACCTATTGAGTTTATCCCAGAAGACTACAGAAGACGTGTAGTGTCCCAGGAGGTGAAACCTCAGTTTCTACAGTTAGCCCATGAGATTCCTTTGGCTGGTCACTTAAGCTTTAAGAAGACCAAGGAAAGGATTTCTCTTTATTTCTACTTGCCTAAGATGGGGTCCGATGTAGATGCATTCGGTCGAAGCTGTCCACTTGTCAGACTTCTGCAAAGAGTGGAGCCAAGAACGTGGCACTTTTGTTGCCTCTCCCAGTTGTGGGAGTCCCTTTTGAGAGGGTAGGAATCGACTTTGTTGGTCCCTTAGACCCTCCCACATCTTCAGGCAACCAATTTATTTTGGTTGTGGTAGACCATGGTACCAGGTATCCTGAAGCCATACCTATGAGGACTGTTACAGCTTAGGTAGTGGGTAAGGTCCTACATGGTATTTTTCTAAAGTAGGTTTTCCTAAGGAGGTTATCTCAGACAGGGGATCCAACTTTATGTCCCACTACATGAAAGCCATGTGGACAAACTGTGGAGTGACCTACAATTTCTCAACAGCCTACCATCTCCAAACCAATGGGTTGGAAGAGAGGTTTAATAGAACTATGAAGAGCATGATAGGTGCTTTGGAAGAACCCCTTAGAAGAAAGTGGGACCTTCTACTGCCACGCCTTCTCTTTGCTTATAGAGTAGTCCCTCAAGAATGGGTTGGCTTCAGCCCCTTTGAGCTTCTCTCTGGTCAACCAGTTAGAGGTCCATTGGCCCTAATCAAGGAGGGGTTGGAGAGTGCTCCTTCCCACAAGCCAGTGAGAGTCACTGACTATGTGTTAGGTCTCCGAAGGAGAATGGCACACAGGATAGCTGCCAAACTCTGGAATAGGCTCCCCACAGCGCTTAGAGCAGAAACCTCCCTCTTTGCTTTCCGGAAAAATCTAAAAACCATTATTTTCAACTAATCTCCTCCCCGCCGGTTCTTCACTGCACTGTATGTATTCATCTCTGTAAAAAAAAAAAAAAATTATGCAATGTATGTCCTGTAACTAAGTTTCTCTCTGTAACAAGCGCCACAATGCCCTCTGGATGTTGCGCGCTATACAAAAATTAATAAAATATATAAATAATGATGACAGAAGCTTCAGATAACTGGAAAGCAGGTCAGGCTCTGGTGAAGCATTGGCATGACGAGAAGGCCAACAAGAGTTTACTCAAGACCACCTAGTTCTAGTTATGGTCCCTACAAAGCATAGGGCCTTACAGGACAAATGGATTGGACCCTTCAAGGTTGTGGGGAAACTTGGAGAGGTCAATTATTTGGTGGCCTAAGGCAATCCTAAGGAGGCCCCCAGGGTCTTTTACACCAACCCCCTAAAGGTCTATGTCTCTAGACAAGAACTGGGAGCTTTACTTCTAGCCTCTGCTCAAGAGGAGGAGGAGAGTGAACCTCTACCTGACCTCCTAAGGGGACAACCTTTAGATGGAAAGATAGGAGTTCATCTCTCTTCTGATCTGACACGGGAACAACAGGAGAAGTGCAAAATTCAGTTAAATTAGTTTTGACCGTTTTCACTATCACCAGACTTGACCCCTTGGGCCAGAATGAGATTCTCATTGGGGACTGTTTACCTGTCAAAATCAGGGGTTACAAAATGTCAGACCACGTAAGAACCCACATAAAGGAGGAGGTCAACAATATGTTTGATCTCAGGGTAATAGAGCCCTCTACCAGTCCATGGTCTAGTCCAGTTGTGCTAGTACCAAAGGCAGGATCCAAGGAGTTGAGATTCTGTGTGGAATATACAGCTCTTAATGCAGTCACCACGACTGATGTCCATCCTTTACCTAGGACAGATGAGCCGGTGGACAAACTTGGTTCAGGCAAGTACCTCAGTATAACTGACCTAACATCAGGCTATTGGCAAATAGCTCTGACAGACCATGCCAAGGAGAAAACTGCATTTTCAACCCCAGGAGGCCTACACCTGTTTAAGGTAATACTTTTTGAACTAAAGAATGCACCTGATACATTCCAAAGGATGGTTAATCAAGTTCTGAATGAGATGGAGGACTTCTGCATGGCATACATTGATGACTTTGCAGTGTTCAGCCCTACTCTGAAGGAACATATTGACCACTTGGGATATGTGTTGCAGGCTCTTGAGCAGGCCAATCTGACCATAAAGGCAAGTAAATGTCAAATTGGTCACAGTAAAGTGGTCTACCTTGGACATGAGGTAGGAGGAGGTAAGGCCATTGCCTATCAAGGTACAAGCTGTACAAGACTGGGCCACCCCTACTACTCAAACCCAAGTGAGAGCCTTTCTAGGTCTCACAGGTGACTACAGGAACTTCATTGAGAACTATGGGAACATAGCTTATCCCTGGAATGTGATCTCCTCACCCAAATTACCCATGAAGGTCAGGTGGAATGAGGAGTGCACTGAGGCATTTGAAGGACTTAAATCCCTTTGTCAAGCTCCAGTCTTAAGAGCTCCTGACTACAACCAATCCTTTATGGTACAGACAGATGCTTCCAATACAGGTATAGGTGCAGTTCCAAGTCAGATGGATGAGAAAGGCAGGGAACACCCCATCTGCTTCATTAGTAGAAAACTGAAGGAACCAGAAACAAGGCGGGCAACCATAGAGCGTGAGTGTTTTGCCATTGTGTGGTCTCTGAAGAAGTTTAGACCATACTTGTATGGATCTACTTTTGTGATTCAGACAGCCCACCAACCCTTGAGATGGTTAATGCAGATGAAGGGGGAACATCCTAAAAAGTGTTAAGATGGTCAATCAGTCTACAGGGGTTTGATTTTACCATTGAACACAGGTCAGGGTGTAATCACCAAAATGCTGAGGGTCTCTCCAGAATTTATGACCAACTGGAGTAAGGAGACTCATCCAAAGGTGGATTAAATCCTCCTGTCCCTTAGTCTGGGGGGGACGAGTGTTAGGAAGAATTCTCAAGAATGTGCTAATTCCCTTCACCTTAGAGACCCCCAGTAACTTTGCTGGATTTTGAGGACTTGATTTTTTTACCAGGAGAGTGTGTGAGCCTTTTTTCCCACACTCATGTATTTTGATATGTGTTTTACTTTTGTGTTCTTAGATTATGGAGTTTTGGAGTTTTAGACAACTCCATAGGCATAATCTTTTCATGTGTGTCACACAGCACCCTCAGTGCACTGGCACAGGGAAGCCTTTTAGGCTTTCCGAAGGTTTAAATACCTTCTCTGGGATAAACTACTGTTTCGCAGAGAATGTAAAGTGAAATTGACTTTACTAGACTTTTCAAATTCCTAGACCCAGCACATCCTATCTTACAATAGAGTGCTGGAGAGGTTACTTAGTATCCCCTGTGTCTAAATACTCATGAAGCAGTCAAATGCTACCCTTTCCCCTCGAAATGGCTGGTGGCAGTGGTTTTACAATGAACTACCATGATTTTTCCCGACCGCGAACACCGGTAGCGTTAATTCGCGCGAGCCATGTTTTTCAAGATGGCGTCTGAGCCCCCTTTGTTTAAACAGGTCCTGGTCATCTTTTTTAGCCATTTCTTTTTTGAAAGGTCCTTCTAAAGTTTGTCTCTGCTCGCCAAACCAGGTTTGATCCCTTTGTTCCTATGCGTTTGGTGGGCTTTAGGACTGAAGACCGCCTCTGCCGCCCGAGTGCCTGGGGTGGGCAGGAAGTGAGGGAGGTGCCCGAAACCCCCTCTGCTTAGTCTCCTAGGAGACCCAAATGCACTCTGGCGTGACTGGCTGGCTGCCTGGCAAGGACAGCCACCCTGCTGGGTGAGTGGTAGCTAGGCTGGAATGAATGGGAGGAAACTGGATAAAAGGCAAGTCTCTTGACTTGGAAGGCAGAGTCGACCACTGGAACGAATGAACCGAAGACCAGCTTCAAGAGGATGGCTGCTGCAACTCATGGACCATTGGTTTGTCCGGTGAAGCTCTGCTGCAGGTCTGAATCGCTAAGTTCATCTCGACAGAGAAGCCCTGTAAGGACGACTTCTCCCTTTGAGTTGGTGGGACCAATCAACTCGTAAGCCACCTGGATACCATCTCGGAGCTGGTTGTATTTTCCTCAGAGTGCTGCAGGAAACTGAATAACCACGGAGTGGGCACCAGTTTGTGTGCTTGTCTACAGCTACCGGAATCTAATAAGTGCTATTTGCCAACTTTTGAAACACGCCCTGTGCAGTGCAGGAGTCCCCCGATGTCCTCCCCTCTTGTCCCCATGACTGAGGCTCAGTAACAGCGAGATCTGCAGGAACTGCCAGGAACAGAAGTCTTCAGCTGCATCTTTTTCTTCATTGTAAGGTACTGTGAAAACTCGACCGAGAGAACTTAACTCTCACTGCGATTGCTTGGAACTTTGGTAACTTGCAGGCCTAGTCAACTTGTGACCCAACATATGATTCTTTCTTTTAGAAACTACTTCTGAGAACTTTGGCAAAGACTACTGCTTTATCCTATACAAAACTTTAGCCCATTGACTTTGGCCTAACCTATTGCATTGATTCAACTCCTCTGGTGAGCTCAAAACATTTGCACTGAATAAGAATACTTGTAATCTTCGTTTTACTAACCTATGCCTTTTGCTCCTACTTCAAATTACTCTGAATGCCATTTTGCTCCTCCTTCAAAGTAGTTATATGCCTCAGAATCTTATAGTATCTAGTATATTTTCGTGTTATATATGTTGCCTCCTTCTATTGAATGTTTTCTAACTGACTGTGAAATAAAGTTATAAGTGTTTTATCAAGAAACCTTGAGTGTAAGAGTCTATTTGAATACTTGTAATTGTAGACCTCTATGTAACCTCATTACAAGCTCACATTCCCTCTTGTGATAAGCCTGGCTGCTCAGCTCTGCTACCAAAAACTGTGTAGTACTGACTTATACCAAAAGTTGGTTTTGCTTACACCTGTAGGCTTAGTTGTGTGTAGTGGTCCCAAAGGGTACTGCATACAAACTCTGCCTAACAATAACCGCAAATATCGCTTGCATCGAGAGAAAAACAAGATGGCAGTCGTTTCATTTCTGAAAACCATGATCCTTGGGATAACAATTTTTTGGGGGTAAGGGAGAATCCCCTTCTCAGTCAAATATTTAAATAACCAATGTACAGAATAACCCCAAACCATGCATGTCGTGCGAGCCAACGTTTCGTGTCAAAGTTGTTTCAGGCCTGGTCTAAATCCGTCCAGCGGTCTAGCCTGTGCACTTTGGCAAAAATGTACATTTTTGTCTACGGGAAAATGAATGGGAAGTAGGCCATATTTGAGAAAAAAAAGTTGACACTTAACTATATTTTTTTAACAAATCTTTATGAAACTTTGCAGTCTGGGGGGGGAGGGAGGTGCACACTTTTAATCACTTTCGAAATTTCGGTCAAATCAAATACTCGAATCAAAAGTTATTAAGAATAGAATTTTGATGGGTTCTTATGCGTCTCCGACTCATTACCACCGTCCTATTTTTTATATATACATATATGATACATTACTCACCGTAACCTTATTTCTGATGCTTGTATCTGCTTAGATTCACATGCTATGCATAGGCCGACATCTAGTGGAAGCATAAGGGACGTCGAATAGGGCTTGCCAGTAATACTATGCCTAGTGTGACATCCCCTGTAGCCATGATCCCGCATGCGTGTAGGTTGCTCAGATTGTATTTTGCTGACATAAGGTACCATGAGGAGTACCGCGAGTACAGAAGTATCCAAGCAGATACGATAGACAAGCTCACAAGTTTATGCGCCTTCTCTCAGAGGGGAGGAAGGGTGGGCGCATGTGAATCTAAGCAGATGCGAGCATCAGAAATATGATTATGGTGAGTAATGTATCCCTTCTGAGGCTTGTGGAATCTACTTAGATCACATGCTGTGCATAGATTAGCGAGCAGTGGCAGGAGGTGGGATGTGAGAAGGTTCATGAGCAAACAAATGTCTTAGAACTGCTTGTCCCACTTGTGTAGCTGTCTTGGAATGAGTGTCAATGCAATAGTGCCGAGTGAAGGTATGTACAGAGCTCCATGTATCTGCTTTGCAAATACTCTCTAAGGGGACATTTGCAATGAAGGCCAGAGTGGCTCCTGTAGCTCTTGTGGCGGGAGTCCTGGGCGTAAAAGGCAGTGTTTTATCTGATAGGGAATAGCACAGTTGGATACATCTGACTATCCACCTAGAGATGGCATTCTTAGAAATGCGTTCACCTTCTCTGCCTGGCGCTATGGAGACAAACAATTGATCTGTTTTCCTTAGCGGTCTGGTCTTGTCTAAGTAATAGAGAACCGATCTCCTCAAATCTAGTGTGTGGGATTTTACCTCAGCTGAGCTTTTGGGTCCTTGGAAGAAAGCCGGTAGCTCAATTGACTGGTTTACATGAAAATTGGAGATTAATTTAGGTGAGAACCTAGGGTGAGTACGTAAAACCAGCTTGACTTTGTATACAACAAAGAAAGGATCCTGCACTGACAAAGCTTGAACTTCACTGACCCTTCTTATGGAATTGACAGCCACTAAGAAGCCAGTTTTATAAGTGTTTGTCAGTTTTATCAGGTGTTTGAGACTAGACTTGTGCATAGGCTCGAAAGAGGGTCCCATGAGCTTAGCAAGTACCACATTGAGGTCCCACCCTGGTGGCTGGTTAGAAATTGGAGGGTGGAGTCTCTGTACCCCTTCCATAAATGCTTTTCAACACGTGGATTTACTGCACGTGTGAGGTTGTCTTCAAAGAAGGCAGAATTCTGCGTTTAACTGATTTTTGTAACAGGATGGACTGAGTTACTACCCTTTTTATTTGCTCTGCGAAATCCCTGTCCTCTTGAACTTCCTGTGTATCTATCTGGAAGTGTCCAGCAGCCTTAGCCAACACCTCATTAAGGAGAGGTTGGATATCGACTGGAGAATCATTAACAGGAGGGTCCTTAGGAATAGGGGAGTCTAAGGTATAAGCTTCAGCCTCATCTTCAGCCTCCTGGTCCTCATCATCCCCGTCGTAGTAGGGGTCTGCAGACTGTTCCTCCTCGAATTGAGGTCAGGTTCTTCATGGTAAGATCTTGGGTCATAAGGAATAAGTCCTGAAAGGGAGTATCAGAGCGAGCCCTCTTAGGAGCGGGTTGAGGAGACACAGGAGTGGCCCTGGAACCAGAAGGAGCTGAGGTGGGAGGGGTGTTCCTATAACTCTGAAAATAGTTTGGATCTTTTTCATAATAATCTGCCATAAAGGTCATCCTTTTCATTACTGTGTCTATATCCTGCGAGCTCCATTGTTTTTGGAGCTTGGTATAATAACAGAATGAGGGGTAAGGCCCATGTCCTCATCTGTGAGAGGTGTAATTTTGGTCGTGAGGGCCGACTGATTTCTTTGCAGCTTAGTCCTCCCTATGCTTCTCTTTACAAGTGTGGGTAACTTTAGATGACGTTTTGAGATGTGTATCCCCTCCCCCATGGCTAGAAGTGGTCTTACTAGACTTTTTGGGGCCTTCGGTTTGGGCCGACGCATCACGTCGACTCTCCGAGGCGTGATCCGACGAGGAGCGTTGAATTTCGGGTGTAGGGTTAGACGCGGAGCATCCAGTTTCAGTACTGGGTCGAGACACGGTATCGTCGTCGGATGACTGGGTCGAGACACGGTATCGTCGTCGGATGACCGGGTCTCGTTGGCAGTTTGATGGATGACACCTTTTCCGTCCAAGGACGGGTGAGCCTTGTTGTGAGGCGACCACGATCGGCAACGCCCATAGGACAAGGATTTGGTGGACTGCTGTCTAGGTGCCGACCGTTGCCGATCGCTCGACACGCGTGCCGAGTCTCGGCTCGGGCTAATGTGCTTGGTGGTGGATGTACGTGTTGCGCTTTTGCCGCCGGGTGTGGTCCCCACAACATGGCCGCCGGCCAGTCCGACGGGGTCGGGGGTCTGCACCTGGGTAGCTGAAGCCGCCCTGTCGCCCTCGCCGTCCCTGAATGCTCACTCTACGTCCATGGCCTCGAGCTGCCTGGCGTAATGGGGCCAACGCTTTGTGGAGCGGTCCTTTAGGGTTTTAGGCTTAAATAGTCGACAGGCCCGACAAGATGCCTCAAAGTGGTCCCGAGAGAGACACAAATTGCAAACAGTAGGTTTATCCACCCTGGGGAACTTCTTGTTACATTTGGGGCAGAATTTAAACGTAGTACTCTCCATAAGATCAAGGTATGGCAGCGGGGCGTATATGGGATACATTACTCACCGTAATTGTATTTCTGATGCTTGTATCTGCTTAGATTCACATGCTGTGCATAGGCAGACAGCTGGTGGAAGCTGCAGAGTATTACAGTTTGTTTTTTGAAACTCGAAAAGGGGAGTCAAACTAGGGCGTGCCAGTAATACTATCCCTAGTGTGACGTCCACTGTACCCATGATCTCTCACGTGCGTAGGACCCTCAGATTGTAATTCTTCTGACATGAGGTAGCATGAGGAGTACCGTGAGTACAGAGTATCCAAGCAGATAAGATAGATAAGACTACAAGCATCCATGCGCCTTCTCTCAGAGGGGAGGAAGGGAGGGCGCATATGAATCTAAACCGATACAAGCATCAGAAATACGATTACGGTGAGTAATGTATCCCTTCTTAGAACCGCTTGTCCCACTTGTGTATCTGTCTTGGAATGAGTGTCAATGCAGTAGTGCCGAGTGAAAGTATGTATTGAGCTCCATGTAGCTGCTTTGCAAATACTGTCTAAACTGACATTTGCAATGAAAGCCAGGGTGGCTCCTGTGCCTCTTGTGGAGTGAGCCCTGGGTGTAAAAGGCAGTGTCTTATCTGATCGGGAATAGCACAGTTGGATACATCTGACTATCCACATAGAGATATTTTTTGAAATGCAGTCACCTTCTCTGCCTGGCGCTATGGAGACAAACAGTTGATCTGTCTTTCTAAGCGGTCTGGTCGTATCTGCATAGTAGAGGACCGCCCTCACATCCAGTGTGTGGAGTTTTACCTCAGCTGAGCTGTTGGGTTCCTGGGAGAAAGCCGGTAGATCGATTGACTGGTTTACATAAAATTTGAAGATTAATTTAGGGGAGAACCTAGGGCGAGTACGTAAAACCAGCTTGTCTTTGTGTACAACAAAGAAAGGATCCTGCACTGACAATGCTTGTATTTCACTAACTCTTCTTATGGAAGTGATAGCCACTAAGAAGGCAGTTTTGTAAGCCAGGTGTTTCAGACTGTACTTGTGCATCGGCTCAAAAGGGGGGCCCATGAGCTTAGTGAGTACAACATTGAGATCCCATCCTGGCGGCGGGTTAGAAATTGGAGGGTGGAGTCTCTTTACCCCTTCCATAAATGCTTTGATGACTGGTACCTTCCACCATGAGACCTTGTTATGGGAAGTGGTGTAGGCTGACAAAGCTGCCAGGTGTACCTTCAGCGAGTTAAACACTAACCGTGCATCCAGTAAGTGTATCATCAATCGACAGGGTTGATTTGCTTATTCTGGCACCAAATTACGAATCGTTTCAATTTATCATAGTAACAGTGCCTAGTGTTAGGTTTTCTTGACTCTTTCAAGATATCCATACATCTCTGTGGTAGATTGATATGTCCGAACTCTGACATCAGGAGCCATGCTGCCAAGTTCATCGAGTTGGGCTGAGGATGCACGGTTAGCCCCTCGTGCTGGGAGAGTAGGTTGTACCGGCACAGGAGTTTGATGGGGTCGCACACCGCCAGTTTGCGCAGGTGTGGATAGCATGGTTGTCTCGCCCACATAGGAGCAACTAGGATGAGCGTCATCGGTGCCCTGTGGATCTTGTTCATCAGAGGGGTTGGTGGAAAAGCGTAGGCAAATATCCCTGACCAATTCATCCATAGGGCATTACCCTTGGAGCCTGGCTGGGGGAACCTGGAAACGAAGTTTGGGCATTGCCTTTTTTTCGCTTGTGGCGAATAGGTCAATAGTGGGGTAACCCCACAGAGAGAAGAGGTCTCCTACGACCTATTCGTGTAGTCGCCACTCGTGTTCCTCTAGGAGGGGATCTCTGCTCAGAGCGTCTGCTAGCGGGTTGAGTTCCCCAGAACATGTTGGGATGACAGGTAAATCTTCTGTTTGAGTGCTCATTTCCAAATTTGCTGGGCAAGCCTAGACAGATTTTGAGAACGAGTACCCCCCTGTTTGTTGAAGTAAAACATTGCAGTCGTGCTGTCTGTTAGGATCTGCACTGACTGGTTGGATAGGAGGGGTTTGAATGCCCGAAGAGCTCTGAAGACTGCCAGAAGTTCTAGCAGATTGATGTGCTTCTGAGCCACTTTGTGAGATCAGAGACCCTGAGCTGTGTGGTGAAAGTAGAGGAGCTCCCCACCCTGCCAGGGAGGCGTCTGTTGTGACAACGGCCTGTATCTCTGGATTGTAGAAGGGTTTACCCTTCGTAAGATTCTCTTGACCACCAGCGAAGACTCTGTACAAGTGTTGGCGAAACAACCACTAAATCGTCCCACTGACCACTTGCCTGAGACCACTGTTTTGCCAACCATTCCTGCATGGGTCGCATGCCCAGGCGTGCGTGGGGAACAAGGTAAATGCAAGACGCCATCTTGCCTAGCAAACACATAGCTTTGCGCACCCTTATTTGGCGACCGGCCTGATATTGAGCAATTTGCAGCAACACATTTTGAATTATTTCCTCTGATGGAAAGGCCAACTCCTCTTGGGCATTTAGGATAGCTCCTAGAACTGTTTTGTGGTGCTTGGCACCAGGCTTGACTTTTTCTCGTTGATTGAGAAGCCCAATTGGAAGAGGAGGTTGATGGATTTTTGGATGTTTAATCTGCAAATTAGGGGGGATTCACTTGTACTGAGCCAGTCGTCCCAGGTAAGGGTACACTGGGATTGCCTGCCTGCACAGGTGTGCTGCCACCACCACCAGTACCTTTGTGAATACCCTTGGAGCATATGCTATTCCAAAGGGTAGCACCTTGAATTGGTAGTGCTGGTTGGCTATCTTGAAATGCAAGAAACTTCTGTGCACTGGGAACATTGAAATATGAAAATAGGCATCTTTCATATCGAGTATTGCCATGTAATCTCCCTTTTTTAGTAGAGGGATTACCTTTTTTGGCTTTACATGTTTGTTTGCAGGGCGCAAATCTAATACTGGGCGCATGGACAGATCTTTTTTTTGGCACAGATTGAATAAATACCATTGTATAGCTGGTTGGCCGGGACGATTTCAAAGGTGTCCTTTAGCAGAAGTGTGGCGACTTCCTCGAGGAGGATAAGCTAGAGTAGAGGAATAAACTGCGCAACCGCTTTCTTGTCACCAAGGATTTGTTCTACAAAATCCTTATCCTCCTGTACCTCCTGTGTCTCAATTTGAAAGTGCTCTGCCGCCCTGGCTAGCATCTAATTAAGCAGGGGCTGGTTGTCAATAGGGGAAATCAGTGAGAGGGGGGTCTAGATCAACAGGTGACTCGATAGGATACATATTGGCTTCTGGGTCAGCCTCTTGGTCCTCATCGTCCCCATAATAAGGGTCTGTGGTGTCCTCCTCATACTGAGGGTCAGCTGCCTCTACAATTGAGAGGTCTTCGTGTCCCAGAGGGAGCTGTAGTCGGGGGGAGGGGGAGATGTGGAAACTCTCAAAGTAGACACAGTCTTTTTCGTAGAAATTGGCGATAAAGGACATTCTCCTCATGACCCTGTCTATGTCTTGTGATGACCATTGTGCTAAACTTGGGTTGATCAAGGGTTGGGAAGGAAGTCTTCATCTGTGGGAGGAATTAGCCCAGATTTTTTGGCCTAGCCTCTAGAGGTTTAGCCTTATGAGGGATGGGCCTAGATCCTTGAGTTTTTCCTTATGAGGGTTTTTTTTCCTTATGAGGGCTTTTATCCCTATGAGGGGTCTTTGAGGACTAATTTATGTGTTCTTTATCCCCCCCCCGGTGCCCAGAGCCGTGTTTATCAGACTGTCTGGGGCCTGCTACCTGATCCGACGCAGAGAGTCAACTTTCGGTTGTGGGAAGGGCCGAGGCCTCATTCGCGGACGATCGGCCCTCAGATGGAGTTTTTCGTGTGACACCCGTGCCGTGTTTCGACTGTGGGGCCATGTCGTGTGGCGATCTCGAGCGACAGTGCCCAGAGGACAGGGACTCAACTGACCTTTCCCTGGGTGTGGTGCGCTGTCGACCGCTCGACATATGTGTCGCGTCTCAACGTGGGGCTGTGTGTTTAGTGGTGGATGGAATAGTTGTGCTTCCGGCCGGGGTGTGGTCCCCACAACAGGGCCGCCAGCCTGTCTCATGGGGTCGGGGCCTGCGCTTGGGTAGCCGGAGCTACCCAGTCGCCCTCGCCGTCTGAGATGGCGGTGTTGCTGCCATCGCTGAAAGCGCCTTCTACCTTCATGTCCTCGAGCTGCCTGGCGTAGTGTGCCCAACGTTTTGTGGATCGGTCATTTAAAGTCTTGGGCTTGAAGAGCCTACAAGCTCGACAAGACCCCTCAATGGGGTCTCTTGGGAGACAAGTTACAGACTAAATGCTTATCGACCCACAGAAATGTTTGATTGCACTTGGGGCAAAATTTAAATGGGGTCCTGTCCATAACTAAAAACTATGGCCGCTGGGAGAAAATAGCGTAAGGAAAGGGGCATATACATCCTAAAATGACCTCCCCCCTCTCTCCCTACTGTCCGGTCCACCGCAGTAGTCTTTCGACGGGCAGTCTCTTTGTCTTCACATGCGTGATGTTTCGATGCAGTGAAGTAAAGGATAGAAAGATGAACTATCCATAATTGAAATAAGTAAATGGCTTTACGCCGAACGAGGAACTCTGCTATATGCGTCCGTCTAGAATGGCGGGAAAAACAATCTGAGTGACCTCGACGCGTGATGGATCATGGGTACAGTGGACGTCACACTAGGGATAGTCGACGTCCCTTTTCAAGTTTCGTAATCAACAACTGTAATACTCTGCAGCTTCCACTACATGTCAGCCTATGCACAGCATGTGATCTAAGCAGATTCCACAAGCCTCAGAAATATATATGTGTAGAGGGAGAGAGAAAGAGAAAAAAAGAGAGAGGGCTTAAGATTGCATAACACCCACACTGCCTCCAACGTTAAGGTCATTGTCAAAGCGGCATTGCTTAATCTGCTCAAAGTGTGAAGTGCCTAACCGTTTAGTGTCTTTAGTAATGCATGTGCTGCTAAATAGACTTTTTTTTACTGACCTGTGTGGAAACGCCATTGCTTGTCAAACTCTGAAATACTAAACAAATGTCCTAAATTTCTTCATAAGCGTCTGAATAAAAGTCAATTTGAGCTCTGTAAACAAGGAAAAGAGACCACAAGTCTTCTGAGTTAGTCTAAGCTGCCACATGGTCTGTCAGTCAGCACATCCTTCGGTTTAGTCCCAGGAGAAAACTGCAACCACAGACTGCAGTCACAGGGCACACAATGACAAATAATCAAGATGGGCCCCATAACCTGTCAAGTAACCGTTTGTGAAACGTTGCCCATAATAATGGCTCGCAGGATGGCTCCAGTGCAAAAAGAAAAATTTGCAAGGTAGAAACATGCATATCCCAGCAGGAAAGTGATGATTCCTGAAGGAAACTTCTACAAGGGATGTCTTTAAAAAAATGTTTGCTAGAAAAAAAGGGTTGATGACTTACCTGTAAACACAGTTCTCCATCATGAGTATCATTATTATAATCATAAAAATAGGATCGCTCCCTTACACATGAGCAGGATCCCCAACACACTTAAATAAAAATATTCAAATTGGATATATAGTCAACACACCAATTATTAGCAGGTACTCTATTCCCTAAAGCATAAAAAAGTGAGGGGGAAATTGTGTGTGTTTTGCCAGCTGCAAAGCCATGCTTAACAGTAGAAAAAATAAATTAAAAGAAATACCTGTATTGTACCTGGGGAAAAAGTTCTAGAGATGACTGCCCATTTAACAAGATCTAAGGTAGCCCCATCATGCAAATCAGTGCAAGTTGGCCAAGTTATTTATTCATTTTTTTTTACAGACACCAAGGGAGATCCTTTTCTCAACAAAGTCCACGGACATGAAGTAGAGGAAGGATGGAGCTTTAAGATTAAAACGAAAACGCCCACGAGGGAGAACTAGGATTACATTTCCATCATCTTTGGCTCTTCAGTCTAAATCATAAACAGACTAGAGCTGCAAGCTTTAACCCTTTTGAAGCTGTAGTGTGGCAGATCAACACACTTCTATGGTCAGCTACAATAAGTTCCCACCAAGAGAGAATTTCCACAGAATGAAAACCTGAAAGGTGAGACTAATAAAGCAGGTTTCGAACAAAGCATGCCACCCTGGAGCAGTCACTCTTGTGACAATCTAGACCATAATTCAATACAAACATATGATTTCATTTCCACAATGCAACTTTGCAAAAGTGCTCAATGGGAATACTTTTCAATACGGCTGTAGGTGCAGATTTACCTCTGGTGGAGAATGCACTAGGGCTACCTGAGAGATGTCTACCTGCTTAGCGATAACAGTGGATAAAGAAAACAAATTAAACTTGAAATCAATTGTTTAGAAGCTGGGAGACTCCCATTACAAGGTCAACAATTAACAAAATATTGCTTTCTCTTCCAAATATACCTACTGCTATTGAGGTCGAATTTCAACTCTACATTAACATGCAATGTGTACAGGTTTTGGATAATGGGATAATTATTAGACCATAAGGAATCTTTACATGGAACTATATTAGTAAGTAAAGAAATGTGTTCTTGGAACATCTCATCCATATGAGATACCAACTATGGCTCGTCGGAATACAAAGCTTGCATTTCACCAACTATTCTGGACACCAACAAAAACCACTAACCACATCAGGTACGGCAAAATATCCACATTTAGAGGCTTCATGGGAGATTCTATTAATTTGGCAATTAAATGTCCAGTTTCCACGGGTGATCCTGTCCTCCAATAGGAGAAGAAAACGTTTTCGGTCCCTCAATCCTCTATCATTGAAAAAGGAAGCTTGTGATTGAGCCTCCCTATAGGCTGAAATAGCCAAAAGGTCAACTCTGATGGAAGAATATTGCAACCCACATTTAGCTATATAAAGTAAATCTGACATTACCTTATTCCCTTGACATATGCATGATTCAAACCAAACTTCCTGTGCACAAAACACATGCGGAATCTCTCCCACCTAAAATCATTACTGTCCAAGGTCCTGAAGCAGATTCAAATAGCCCTAACTGTAGGACCCTCTGGCTTCAGGCTTTTAAGCTCAACGATGTAACATTTGGCAGAAACAGTGCACCTCTATTCAGAGTTTGCAGGTCTGTGTTTGTTTATTTATATAGCGCTCCAAACCCGCAGGTATCTGGGCGTGTTACAGGTAATTTTCAGTTTGCAAGTTACACATAGGATCAGGTACAAGGTAGAATGGTTACAGGCCATTGTTACATTATTTACACGAGGAAATAAGCAATATGATACATAAGGTATATACAAAAGGCAATATACATAGATACAAACACTGTGTTAATGGGGTGGGTCTTACGTAAGGCATGTTTTCCTTGGTCATGAATTCTTTGCTAACAGCCAACTTTTGGTACTTTTCCTAAAGCTAAAGAAGGACTGGTTTGCTCTTAAGGTTGTAGGTAAGGAGTTCCATAACTGGGCTGCCATAACAGGGAAGCTGCTACCCCCCTGTTTTTTTTTTTTTAGTTTACATCTGGGCACCTCTAGGCAAAAAACATTTGCAGCCCTCGTAGGGCGTGTCGACGTATTTTTGACCATTTTCTCCATTAAGTATTTAGGGGCTGAATTGGTTAGGCATTTGTGGGTAAAGGAGACAGTTTTGAACTGTATTCTGTCCTTGACTGAGAGCCAATTATTCTTCCGTTTGGCTTCTGAGATATGTTGTCTTCTTGGAATACTTAGTGGCGTTCTAAGTGCATTGTTATGTAAAATGTGATGTTTGTTGACAATATATTTGCTAACACCTAGGTAAAGTGCATTGGCCGAAGCTCCTAGCAGCAAGAGCTCAGTCGTATCATCTTTCAGACACAGGCCGTGTGAGGCCATCCAGGCCTGAATGATAAAATAGATTTTGTTAACTAAGGTCAGGTCTGTATCGTAATCACTGGTCAGTGGTATGAAGATGTGGGTGTCATCTGCATAATTAGTATAGGTGACACCCAGATGGTCTAGGTCATCAAACTGTGTTATTGGTGTAGGGTCTGCTAAGGCAGCGTGTGAGAACACTCCCATAGACCGGTTATTCAAAATGGACTGAATCCAGGCTGTTGCTTCTGGGGAGAGTGGGCAGCAATAGACAGATGCTTGCAGAGCACCTTAGGACCCACCAAATCAAATGCGGCAGATAGGTCTAATAGGAGTAAGAGGGCAAGTTTCCCATTGTCTTAAAGTTAGTTAATTTGGTTCGTCAGGACAATCAAAGCCGTTTCTGTGCCATGTTGAGGTCTGAAGCCAGACTGCCAGAGCCCTAATCTCTAGGTACGATTGTATCTGGAGGTTGGCTGCTTTGTCAATTATCTTTAATAGAAAAGGGGCTGTTGTAATGGGTCTATAATAAGTGGGGATACTTGGGTTCAAGTGTATTACCATTGTCTCAGCCAAGCTGCAGCTCATTGTGTACAGTTATACTGTTTAACATGGATTTTTAGTTGTCAAATTCAAATTAATATTTGAAATTAAGTGTGCTCTGGGATCCAACTTGTAAAGAGACAATGCAGAATTATAGTGTCAGAAGATGGGGGAACCAAGTTGTAATCCAAACTCTTGGGCAAACCAGAGACTGCACAGTTTAATTTTCTAGAGACTGTGCTCTCTCTACGTGAAGTACAGATATGATCGATAAAATGCACTGATAAATTTCATGCAGCAAGGCAGAAACTAGATAGGTTTATAGATACTGTGCAACAACTGATGAAGACTAACGTTGCAGGAAGGTTTAGGATTTATAACGGGGCACACTGCAAGGATGTATTGATTAACCATTCTTTACGGTCAGAAAAACAATAGACTTGCCTTTTATATGATCCCACAACACTAACATTTAGTGAAATAAATGCAAGTTGAACAGTGGCATTGACCCATTAATGCTCTCAACCTATCATGAATAGAAAGCAGAAACATTGGACATGGAAAACTGCAGTGAGACAAGAACCTGTAAAAATATCAGGCAGCATCCTTTCAGGCACAGGTTTTAAGTGCCACAAAATCCATTTTTAATTTGTTGTGCCTCAGGCTCTAGTGCAACTGAAGGTTAGAATGGGGAGAGGTCGCATTTGCTGAGTGGAAACCAGAAAGCAGCTTAGGGGTGTGACAAAGTCCCATGGATCGATGCTAGGTATGGTAGTGTGATGACTGTGAAGGCCAGGGGACTGCCACAGACTCCATGATACAGACCCCAGAAGTGGTACATGGTGGATCCCTCAGGCTCCCCAGTCCATCCCTTACCTTGTATATTTGCCCAGACACGTTATCCTTAAAGCCCCTTTACAGAATAGGAAGTTACCCTTTGGAGGTCTGAAGGCAGAGTGAGGCAAAGGAACATGTGGTTGGCAGAGCTGCTGCAGAAGGTGTCCGTGAAGCCACAAGGTCCAGGTAAAGATGCCTGCTTCAATGAAATGTAAATGTTTGGAAACACTGTTAGCCAAACGTCGACAGGCATGGCACAATCCAGCTTGAAGAAAGCCAGAAATGGCAAAAGCTTGAATCATTTCCAGAATGTAGAAAGCGTGTGACACTGGGCCTCTGAAACCACCGTAAAAGCAGCAGCATGAGAGGTTAATACATTACGACAGCAAGATATATGAATACTTTGGCTAGCAGAGCAACCCACAAATCAATTACTAGAACTTAGTGAATTCGAAAAGTGAAACCAAACAGCAACTCATCACAAAGCAAACTTGCCTGCTATCAGACCGGAGAATTTGAATAAACATATTGAGACATTCAAGAGTCAAGTATAAAAGGGTAGCAGCACTGATCCAAGTTGCAGGAGTTATGAATTCAGAGAGTGATGTGTGGATGGATCATGGTGGTGCAGTGAGGGAAAAACAAGGAAAGAAAGTGAAGCAGAGGTGGAGGAGAGGGAATGGAAAGCAGAGCTGAAAGAGGGAGTATCAAGAACGCGCAAGGAAGTGGAGAGGATAACTGAGAAGAGCAGAGGAGGTGGAAAGGAGAGTATCAGGAATTAAAAGGAAGAGAGAAGGAAAAGGAGAGAAAAGGGAGTAGTTGGTGAAAAGGAGAATCAAACGTATAGGAGGCGGACAGACAAAAGCGGATTGAAGAGGAAAAGGGAATGCAGAGCAGGTGGGGGGAGAAAGAGGAATGAAGGCATGGGCGGTCAAAAGAGAGAGCACAGTGGAGCGGCAAGATGGAAGAAAAAGGCATGAAGGGCAATGGGAGAGAAACTAGGAGAAAGGAGGAATAGAAGGAGGGCAGGAGCAGAAAGGAGGCAATAGGACCAAATAGAGGTCACCAAGACCTCGATCTTAAGATAGAGCAGTAGTGGAAAAGCCTCACTGTGTTACTGAGGGGTCTAGGGCCCTGCTAGCAGAACAGCCTGCTACGGACAAAGGATGGGGGGCTAAGCCAGACAACCACAGAGGTCTAACTAGTGCCAAAGAGTCTGAAACCTGACCCCAGTACAGACGACCCAAAGCAGCCGGATCGTGGTCCTAGAGAACTAATCCAGCTGTATAATTCAAAATCTTGAAAAATCCAAGGCGATACAAGAAAGACCCTGGAAATGGTCAGAAAATAAGTGCATGCTACTATAAACCCCAGAGAGTGAGTGATTAACTGCCAAAAAGAATGCAAAACCTATTTGGGGAGAGAGGCAAGGACCTCAGTCCTAAAATACATTTTAAGTTGTACCACTTAAGAACAGCAACCCGGTGGATCGGCTAATCCAAATTCCCTGACTATTTGAATTTGTAATAAAGACAAACCAACCTTATATACCGGCTTAAAGTTATTTAAATCCGCTGCTGTCATAAAGAAAGTCCAGTACCCAATCGGCTCTTGGCACTCCGATCAGCTTGTTTTAGCAATAGTGCTTGGAAACCCTTCCTGTCCACACGTAGGTTTCATGAAGAAATGGAGGAACATGGTAATATGGTGGGGGAGCATATTGTGTGTTCACAACTAGGATCCAAAACACTGGTAACAAGACTTCATAATTCCAAAGGGTTTTCCATTTTTCTGGAAGAGTCGTTAGTTTTTTTTTAATTATTATTTATAAAGCGCACCACACCCTAAGGTAACTGGGCGTAGTATTAACTATTTGGCGCAAAGTGGAGGCCAACCATCCCTTTGCCCTCACACATTTAAGGTGGTCCTGCTTACTTTGCCGCCCCAACCCCTGGGTTGACTATGTCGAGATACAGTAGGCCCCAGGGACCACTAGATGCAGTGGGGCTTTGGAGAGTTATGACAAACCTAGGCTTTATACAAACATGTAATCTCAGCAAATTCCCCCAAAAAATGAAGCAGTAACATTGGGCATCAAGTGAAACCACTCAAAACTTTAGTCTGTTATTCTTGTGCAAATGACTATTGCCTGTGTATTTGGCTACATAATCATAAATGTTGAGGATTAACTACAGAAAGTGAACTTGGGAGTCTCCATCCAATCTGCCATTAATTCAGATAATCCTTGTTATTGACCTTAAGATATGCTGGAAAGGCATGCATTATTTCCAACAAGGTGTAGGTTAAACAATCCTTGATGAAGTTAAATTTCACAGCAATTGTAAAGTCTTAAAATAAATTTGTTATGGCACTGAGCCGCTGTATGTAGGCTTTATGGAGGGAGATAGCTGTATCCATTTTAGGCTCCATTTAACCACAGCCTCACATTGCCTTACATAAAAGACAATATACTGTATCAGAGAATAGAGTAGGTGGCACAGAAGACATACTCAATAGCTTTACAGCTTAACAAACATATTACCATATGTGATCTAGGGGTATGCTACATGTAGAACCAAGCAGTTCTAAACAAACGTATGAGATGTTGAAATGAGGCCTAATTAGATATAATGCTTAAAAGCTATCCTAATACAATGGCACAAGAGTTATTGAGGAACCAGAGGGACATTGTGCTAAAACTTCCTGACCTCTTTCAATTCGAAGACTATCTCAGTAAAAGATGCACGGTCTGAGACATGTATTTTCAATTATCCAAAAACAGGACCGAGTTGGCAAGAAAGACTGCAGGATTAAGGGCTGGTAAGAGCTCTGCTAATTGTGTGCTTATTTCATATATGTATGCAACAGTTAACAAAACAAGTTACAAACTGGGATTGAGCAGTTGAGGGAAAACAGTGGTTCTATGATGTTTGCTCGAGAAAATGTGCTCGAGGAACATTTGTTAACAACTGTTTTTAACACATTTCCACGCAAATAGAAATGCACGGGGGTGACCCCATGCACCCCTCTGTCCAACAACCATAATTAAATACCTATACCCATTTGAAAAGAAATGTGTTAAAAAAAGAAAGGTGAACAAATGGGCCTCGAACAAATGTGCCTCGAGCAAATGGGCCTGCAAGCAAATGGGCTAGATCGGGGAAAACGGATTCCCAGAACAGATCCCAAGTGTCTCAGATTACCTCAAGAACATACCAACTCTTGAAGACAGCTGAAGGATTTCTATTTGCTTTTTGGTCAAAGGGCTCTCCAAGGGCCATCCATCATGCTCTCGTCTAGAGACTGGCGTTTCCCTCCCTAACCAAGGCGTCCCTCAACCCTGGGATCGTCACTAGAGATTGGTAACCTCTGCTATCTAAAATCTGTAATACCCAACGGTGAGGCCTTAATGGCAGACAGAAGCCCTTATCTAACTAAACACCATTGGGGAATAACCTACATTGAAACTCTGCTAAGCTCCACAAGATGATTGGTGTAGTGGATTTTACCTCAAAACTATATTTGAAGGAGCTATCTCCTCTGTGTCTGCCTTGGTGGAATAGAGGCATGAATGGCACCTCACTTTTTAAAACTGTACATGTCCAATACTGAATTTCTTATTCTAAACCACAGGTTTGGATTCACTTTGATTTTTTATGCTGCTCTCCCAGATACCACACCGTAGTTTGCTGGTTCTGCAAAAGCTTTGGCTACATTCTGGACCCTTGTATTTTCTTCATCCTGCATTTCAAGTCTTCAGTGAAAGCTATATGTTTTCATTTATTTTCTGAAAGCAATTAAAATCTCTCCAAATGACTTGGCAATTAGTCCAAGCATTGGTTTTGTCACAAGCTGATTTTTATTACTCTCCTCAAGCCACACTCTCCACTATAAAGGTGGTCCTACATGCTTGGGGTCAAACAAGATTTTAAGGATAGGATATTTTATAGAATGTCCCCACTTATGAGCTACACTGGCTTCAGCTGTATACCAGGATGAAGATACGAGATCTCCTTCCTGGATCATGAAGTTGCCCACTCTCATTCTTCCTATATATAACAGTAGAGCAGATTCTATGCCTTTGAACGAATAACATTTTGTCCTAAAAAAATCTATTTCCTGGTGACTGGCCTTTACAGGTCATCTAACAGAAGCAATAACGTTTCACATAGTTGGGGGCCTACCTTTTCCTTGGTGGAACCTACAGTTTTTTGTGATAAGGGGTTTGGGTTAACCTTTTCCTTTTATTTATGTATTATCCTTCTCTGGACTGCTGCAGCGTCATATTTACACTGGCACAATGTGTACTTAGTTATTCATCATGCACTGAAAAGCTATAATGTGGGCTTAACAAGCAACTGCATCCATACAGACTACTTTTCAACATTACCTGAACGCTGAATTTACTGAGTACCCTCAACTTACTAAAGTGATTTCATGGAAAAGGTACCCATTTAAGTACAAAGTTATAAAAGGCTGGAATATCTGGATTTAAATACTCATTCAAGAGGGACTCATGTCTATGATTTAATAATGGTTAAAACGTGACAGTATTCTTAATTGTTAAATGAAGACAAGCATTACACTGGACTCCATGCACTTTTTTTTAACTTGCTGTAATGATTTTTTTGTACTTATTGCATTGCTCTCAATTTCACATGTGACCTATGTCATAAGCAATGTAATTGGTTATGTCATCAGTGTGCTCCTGGGCTGTGTAACGGGGGCCGGGATTTAAGGTGGCATAGCTGTCAATGCATGCCAATCCTCCATAGTTTTGTTGCATTAAACTGGAAAATGAATGTCAAAACTGTCAACTAAAGTTTTTTTTTAAAGTTATTTCACTTTTTATGCTATATCCCACACCACTTGAAGTAAGACTTTTCTGTTCTGATATAACTGATGTCATATGCAATGTTCTCCGTAACTATACGCAATGGGACTCCCCCCTCACACCCTCATTGCATGTCAGTGAAACAGGAGGCATGCCCAAGGCAATGTCAGAATTTGCCACCAGACGAGTAAAAGGTCAAAGGACCCCGACGAGTAAGGGGAAAAGGGAACTGGACCAGGAAGAAGGCATGGGGCGGCAGGCTTATGACCAGGAATGAGGGCCCACAGGCCAGCAACTAGGAAGAAGGGCATGAGGGCAGCCATTGGGAAGGACATTAGAGGCCATAACAGGAAGAGGCCAAGGGACCAGGATGAGTTAGGGGGGTCTAGGATGAGTTAAAGGAAGTCCCCCTTCTTATATAATCCATACTCTTTTCCTTGCAACTTTTGCAAAAGTAGTAGAGATGTTTGGCAGTCCAGATATCAAAGTGTCTGATGTAATCAAGTCAAAGCATCCTCCTAAATCATGTCAGTAGAGATCACCCCCATTGCACAGCTCAGTAGTTTACCTTTACTTAAACAAAAAACGTAACAAAATAAATTGTTTGAAATGTCAACATACTGGGCCCTATTAAGAAAAGGCCGAACTAATGTTTTAGGTAATTAGGAACGAAATCCACAGATTGTATTGCATTGTAAGGTGAAAATATGGTCCCAAATTGACTTCATATATTTGTGGATTTTTAATTAGGTCACAAGGAGTGTATATGCGTACAATTTTCATCTTTGATACTGTAAGCAATCCTTTGTTTCCTTCACTCAATCTAAGATTCTTGGATATCAGATCAAGTAGACAAACAAAAATTGATCTCCAGGCAAAATCTTGACCGCTATCTTTTCCACATTATCCATGGGTTTAAACAACCCCTGGCACACATAGATAGAATTTCAAGCATGACGTCACCTACCATACTCAAGAGTATTGTGTATTTGTATTTATATAGCGCCTTAATCCAAGGCGCTTTACAGTTTAACAAGAGTACACAAAACATAGAACAATAGAAGCAAACAATATACATGAATTAGACCAAAAAACAGTATGTAGAACAATTTGCATATGAGGAGAAGGGGAGGGAGATGGGGAAGGAAGGATGAGCGAGAGAGATTAGGGAGTAAATTACATAGTAGGAAGAGAGATCATAGGGAGGAAGGGGGAGAGTGGATAGAGCTGAGAAGGAGGTAACAGAGGGAGAGATAGAAAGAAATAAAGGGAGAGAGAGAGAGAGAGAGAGAGAGAGAGAGAGAGAATAGGGTGTCGAGGGGGATGAAGAAGGCGTGATTTCAAGGAGCAACGGAATGAAGAATAGGTGGGGATGGAGGGGATAGAAAGAGGCAGGGAGTTCCAGTCTAAAGGAGCAAGGAGCTGAAAGGAGCGGAAACGAGAAGAGGCACAAGGGGGTGGGGGAACAGAAAGTAAGAAGAGATCAACAGAGCGAAGGGAGCGGGAGGGAGTGTGGAATGAGAGGAGAGATGATAGATATGGAGGGGCAAGGTCATCGAGAGATTTAAAGACGACAAAGGCAGTGAAATTTAAGTTGGGAGTGGAAAGGAAGCCAGCCTAGGTTGGAAAGTGAGTAAGAGATGGAGTCAAGAGGAGAGAGAAGGCAAAGGGTGCGGATAGCGTGGTAGATGGATTTGAGGGGGGCAAGGTGGGAGGCAGGGGACCAAGGAAGAGGGAAGAACAATAGAAGAGGCGAGAGAAGATGAGGGAGGAGATTACAGGTTTGGTAGCATGAAAGGTGAGAGAGGAAGAATAATGGCAGCTTTTCATTTCTGAAAGACACTGCTGCGATGTGCAACTACAGATGCATAACATTTTTGAGCCAGGGTCACCCTGCTCTCTGCTCAATTGAAATAAATGCTTTACAGATTTCTACCAAACTAATGAATAAAAGGAGCACTCATTTTACAGTTCCTAACACTCCCAAATCACATTTAACGAAAATCCTTCCCTTGGTTTGGACTGTGGGCTTGAGCAAAATGTGCGCATATACCCACACCTTTTTTCGGACACTTTGTAACCGTTGAACCATTGGAAGGATTGACACCAAACTTTCCCAACGGCCAAACTAACAATTTTGAAAATTCTATACTGATTTGTCAAATGCATGAAATGTTATAAGCCAAGAGCTTTGTGAAAGTCAATAAATCGAAGGTTTCATCTTAAATATTGGCAGGGAACTGTTTCCCCCATACCAACTAATCACCCAAAGGAGTTTACAGCAGACCAGCAAAATATCACTCAGTATCTATCTACAATAGGGTACACATTTTTTGTGCGCCATTGACATCTGGGGATAACAAACAAATATTCAGGAAGACTACAACCCAACCATAAAAGCAGACGGAACAAAAAAAAAAAACATTTAATAAGACCACCTTGTCCTACTCTAACAGTTTTCCCCTTCGGGCAATGGGAATTATGCCAAAAGACACTGTACTGCCCTCACACAAACATTTGCTGCAAGGATTGGCATACGCTGTGTGGCACAAATGGGAGTGAAATGTGCAAATATGTGTTTTAAGAGAATTTTTCAATCATTTTAAAAGTCTCAAAAGAACATAGATGGCAATTTAATTGTAAACTAATCCCAGAAACAAGGACAGCCAGGCAAGCAATTATTATATAACCATAATGCATGATACATTCACCTTCCAAATTGGCAAACTAAAGAATCTTCATAAACCTCAGGAATGGAAGTGCTTGTTTCAACATGAAAGAACACGGATCACCTGGGGTAAAGAAATAACGCTTCAAATGTAGCATTCCTTACATTTAAAGTCATGAGGTGCTGGTAACGCATTGAACTCATATTTTTTAGCATATGGCCCTCATCAAAGACAGCATAATGAATTTTCATGCGTCGAAAAAGGCTGCGATCATCAGAATTGCTGATTGCACTGTTGTATCTGTCAAAAGAAAAAAACGTGTGTTAAAAACTGTATCAGTAAACTATTTTTAGGAGCATTCTCAGTAAATAGACAACTCTTATAACAGAAACAAAAAAGACTACATACAACAAAGTACTACTGAAATCCACAGACAACGCAAATCTATAAACAACTTCTTTGCAGACAAGATAAGGCAAAAGATTGATGGCTCCAAACATACTGTTAAGATGGAGTTTCAGAATCAGCCCTGTGGCCAAATGCCATCCTATTCTAGTGAACAGATATAGAAACTAATGTCTAGCCAAACTCTCCGACACCATGTTCAGTAGAAAAGACTGGCGAGGTCAGAGTATGACCATGTCTTTATGAACAAATGTAAATCGTTCAACTAAGGCAGCTTGAATCTCATGTGCCTGGCAGACATTATTGCAATTAGAAAAGCATTCTTCCATGAGACTAGCCTTATGTCTAGTGAATCCAGAGGCTCAAAGGGTTAATCGCAAAGCGCAGTGAGGACTATATATTGAGGTCCCACTTGAGATGAGGGGGCATCACAAAAAGAAAAATGAAGCTAAGTCCATCAAAATACTGTTTCACTATGGAATGATATTGAAAAACACTACCTCTCAGAATCGAGGTAAGTATCAGAGGCAGACTGGTGTGTCCTGCACGTCTCCAACTTATTTCCCTGGCACTGCTAGGCTAGAAATAAAATACAAGACATTGTCTAAGGAGAACGGCAATGTATTCCTTTGTTCCTCAAGCATTCAATAGTAGCACCAGGGCCCTTTTCTCTTGTATTCCGATATTGTGGCATCCTTATTGCAGCTTAAATTATGTGCATATTAGCCAAGATGCTCTTAAGTGCTGAGCTCACGCACTACAGTATCAAGTTCAGTGATTGTGGGGAGGGATGCTGAATCTGCCCACTCTCCTGGATCAACAGATTTTGAAGAAATTAAATGTTCCATAGATCTGAAAATCAAAACCTGGCTGGCCACCAGGGGGATATGAAGATTGCTGTGCAATGTGCAGCTTCAAGGAACTTGCAAAGAGCTCATTGAATCAGCAGAAGTGGGGGGAAATGCAAGCCATCAAGCCCTGCCATGATATAGCTAGAGTATCTTCCAGAGAGTTCGGGCAAGGTCATCCCTCGAGGTAAAATACAGACACTCCCTGTTGGACTCCATGGCAAATCATTATTTGTATCCATAGAGCGAGAAATGAGAACACGATAGTCATAATTAGAAAATCTTAAGAATTCTTCGATATTTGTAATTGGAAAGTTTTTTTTTTCTTTTTTCATTTTTAACTGTGAATGTTTTACTTTGATTATCGATATGGACTTTCTTGTGACTCTGTTTTCTCTTTAAAAAAAGGTTGTAACAAGCTGAATTTTAATTTCAAAAAAATAATAATAATAATTCTACTTGTGTGGATCACCAGCTGAGGAAGATGGACTGTGTTAGTAGTGGATGCAGTTCCCATTTGTCATTTCCCTCTGTCGGTCGACTCAGGCGATCTGATCTGCCTCTGTATTGGAGACTCCTGGAGCATGGACAGCTAGTATCCCAATGTTATGCTGCAACGTCCACTCCATGATATGAACCATTAGGAAAATAAACCTTCTGCCATCTTGTTTGTTGATATACATAAGGAAAGATTTCGGTTTTGCCACTTTCCTCCCATACACTTCTATGGGACATCCTTTCTTTTTGCTTTGACTCCTGACTTTTAGGAGTTAAGTAAAGCCTTCCCTTGCTTTGTGCTCCTTTATGGGGATACTGATCAGTCCAAATGACTATCCGTGCCAAGAGACTATGTGTCTCTTTAAGAAGTCTTGTATCTTTACATTTACACACATCACCCTAAAGTGAAGTGCAGTTAGGATTCTTAGAATCCCTATATCTGTTTCTTTTGTGTTACAAATGTAATGCGCCTCATAACTCCGGCGGTAGCCGTGCCAATAAAAACGTCAGGCTGCCGCTGAAGTGCTTTTTTCCCGGGCGCCAGAAAAAGTGATTCCCCATTCCCATTCTAGTCCCCTAGGACTCAATGGGAATGGGGAGGACGGATGCACCGGCACTGTGTGCAACAGTGCCGGTGCATCCGTCAAAGTCTGCGGGCAGGTGCCGTTCCACCTGCCAGGTCAGATCTGATGGGTGGGACGGCACCCACCCACAGAACTCTGAGTGCGCCGATCCGGTAACAATGGTGCCGTTAGCTTACCAGCACCGGTGTTATCACACGGGCACACCCGTAATGAGGCCCAATGTGTCAAGGGTGGACCGGTGGCAGTGGATATTTTCAAACCGTGTCGAATTTTTTACTTGTGTACATTTGCAATGACCGTAAAGAGCTACTCAGAATGGCTAGCACTCTAAGATGGCTGTCCAACAAGATGATTTTTTCCTGTCTTTTGACCATATTGGCTTTGACCTTCTTCCTGTCCTCAGAGGGATGGGATTGCCTTAAATGGAATACCCTGGTAATATGGAAGGTGGCAATGGTATGCCAATATCCTAATGCTAAGAAAGGGAAACCACACTTTCACCCTGAATGGCGAAATTATTTGGGCATGCGTATTTCGAACACACACCATACCAAATGAGGTAGAGTGAATTCAACAAAAAACAGTGGTTGCTAACTCTGAAGGAATACCATTTTATGAGGAGTCGAGATATACAAGGCAGCAGCACGTGAAGCAGCAAGACATGGTGCAGAGCTATGGGGCCATTCGGCATTAGGTAATTTGGGGCTAGCGGAAACAAAAATGTATTAAGAATTTGGTAGAAATTCCGATATACGCTTCCTCTATCCCTACCTACTTGGAAGGGGTTATACGCCGATATTTTATGATGTAATAATTAAACTACTCAATTTTGGGTTCGTTTCAACACGAGGGCTGAAATGTCCTTACACAAAAAAGTATTGTGGCCAATAGCACATGACTTAATGGGGGATCAATGGAAATGGCCGAAATGCATCATAAATGTGGCATCAGTCCTTAACCTCTTCCATCTGTGGAATTATCCCTACATAATAGATGAAAAAAGTAAAGAAACAGTCAAAGCAGCAATTAACAATTGGGCATTTACCCATTTTCTAACTGACAACGATTTAGGTGCAAAGACGACAGTATCTGATTACCAAAACTGTTAGGGGGTTTTGAAGATGATCTGTCTTGGATGGAGAAGCCAGCACAGAGTGTTGCTAATAAAGTTGCATTTATACATATCATGGTTCTTTTTACCAGTAATTGGGCAAAAGCAAGCTCAGAGTATTGCCCAAGATGTAAAAACGTGGTAGAAACAGTTACCCTTTTTATGTTTGTATGCCCTTTATATTCATCCACATGGGAAAAATTGATGAAACTGATGCGAAGGGCAAATGGGAGCAGGCGGTTAGACACATTGCATTTATTAAAAGGTGGTAACTCAAAGCAAATGTGTGTTGCTTAAGCTAATTATTTGTAAATTACATTTTTAATAAGAAAGGAACTAGTTACTTACCTAGAACTCCTGTTCCCCAGCATTGGTATCTTTCGTAGATTGACATACTGTGAATATTCCCTGTTTCCGAGGATTCCCAGCTGAACCACAGGGATGTTGAGTTTTAAACTGAAAAACCTCCGTCAATTAAGAGCTCCCTTATCACCGTTTGGGTTATACTGCTCTGGAGGCCATTTTCAGATTTTGGTACAGCGCAAGTAAAGTGGCAGCATGAGCCAAAAAGAGCCAAGCGGGGTAGACAGGAAGGTCACATGTGAATCTATACGAGATACAAATGATGGAGAACAGGAGTTACAGGTAAGTAACTAGTTTCTTTTCCAGCATTGGTTCTTTCATAGATTCACATGATGTGAATAGATTACAAAGCGAGCAGTACCATATAACCATAACGGGTGGAGGTAAGCTCCTTGCAGCAAACAATTACCATGGGAGACACTAACCTTATGCAAACAGCTTACATGGTACCACCTGGCCGACTTTAGACTGCCATAGAATCTCTATCAACGTAGTAGAACCTTATGAATGTTTGCACCAACCTCCATGTCGCTGCTCTGCAGATGTCCAACAGTGGGACATGTGAGGGGTTAGAAATGAAAGCTGGACAGAACGTGGTCATGTTTTTGGTTCAAAACACTTGTATTAAATGATATGGGTTGGGAAAATGCATCTATGGCCCGGCTCTAAGAGTAATTCCCTACCTATACAACAAACAAAGGAACTGTCTGTGTCAGGATGTCAGAGATGAAAAGCAGTCCTTGTGTCCAAACACGTTCTAGCCTGACCCTCAAACTATAAACAAACAACAAAAGTAACATGGGAAAAATGTCTTCAACCTGATGAATGGAAAACTAGTGTTCATAAACAGAAATAGAATAACTCAAACTTAAATGTTCTTCCAAGGTGGAAAAACCTTGGCTCTAGAGGGCGATTCCCTTCCCCTGGATTCTTCAATGCTTGAATAATGTCTATTTCTGTTTCACAACATTCTTCTTCGGTAATAAGTTCTTAAAAAGTTCTTTGTCTTTAACAGTTTTTGTGTAACACAAGTTTACTATTGGTTCAAAATATGGTCTCTTTAAACTGCCTGGTGTACTCTCCTGCCAGTACTTCTCTTATGTATTTTCATGTGCCTGGTATGCTTCTTGAAGGGGCTTGACTTGTATGCCTTTGGATGCCTGGTGTGCTTCTTTTGCCAGGACTTCTCGCTCGTGCTTCAAAGTTTATCTTTACTTTCACCATTACATATATCTCTTGGATTTAGTATATCTGTTCCCTCCCACCCTCATTTGCAATCTATATGCTCATATGTTATTGGGGTCTTGCTTTGCTTTCTGCCCTTTTCGCTTTCAAACACAGTTCCATTTCTTTCAGCTTCTGTAACTTTACAATACTATATTGCACGTTGGCACGGTAGCCGAAACGCCCAGGGGTCCCCACCTGGTCTGGGCCTACTCACTGATTCTTCACAGCGTCTTCGGTTCCTTTCGCACTTGCACAGCGTTCCTTCCCCGCTTGCTGCACACTTAAGGTCACTCTAATGTCTATCCGGTCCTACACAGTGCTTTGCTTCTGCACACCTGCTTCTGCTCAGGCTCAGGTAGGGACACCACTGTCTCAGTGAGCTGCTGATCGCCCAGGAATCCCTATCGACCCCTCGCATCTACATGGCATTTTCCACTCACCCAGCGTGGCTTCCCTTCTCTGCGATTGAGCAGTCTGCCTCGCAACACCAGCATGTGTCTTCAGCATTCTCTTGCCTCTGCCCTGGTGCTCCCAGTCACAAACTGCTTGCCATTTTAAAAGGTCCTGTGTACCTGTGCTTTTCACAAACTAATACATTCAATGAGCTTGAGGCTCTCAGTAGTTTGCATCAATTCTCCCATTCTTTGCGTCTAAGTACTTAGGTGGTTATGGGAATTTAAGTCCATTTGATGTACAGTATTTGGGAAGTTTCTTTTGGTGATTTCAGACGACTAATCAGTTCTTCTTGACGGGAACTCTCTTGGAAGTTTTATCCCTGGCAAATTCCTTTGATCCCTTGGCAAAAAGATTGTTGGAAAACGTTTTGTTCACAATTCCTAAGGTGGGACAGATACATGACAGCAGGCGCCATTAGGGTATTAGGCATAAAGCGGTTTTCCTTATGGGCAAACGGTGGATACCATGCCTCATCCAATGGAGCCATGCTATCCCCCCACCGTAGTTGTCTCCTCCCATGTGATACTCCACAGCCACCCCCAGGGACAGTATCATGGAGCCGTTGCCCTTCCATGGCCACGTGGGAGGATGTCACAACCGGGGAGTCCGTGACGACTACATTAGATTCATCACAGATGTCAGAAAAAAGCGCCATAGATGCAGCCACCGATCACGTGGAATAAGCCCTGGTCTTGACAGGGAGCGGCTTTCCTGCCTGCGGATGATAGGAGATGCAGAAGGAACAAGTTACTTACCTGTAACTGTTGTTCTCCAGCATGGGTCTGGCATGGATTCACATGCTCATGAATATTCCCCGTCGTCAGGCTGTGAATCCTAGGTAAAGAAAAAAATCAGTTTCAGTTTCACTTCTGAACTGTCTTTCTCCTAACAACCAATCACTGGTCTCTGGGTCATACTGCCCCCAGTCAATGACTGCCCTCTACCCAAGCCCCTCCTCTGGCATCCATCTTCAGATTTAGTAGCACGTAAAGTGGCAGTTCCAAGAGAAGAGCCGCAGAGGGGTAGGCGGGAGGGTTCGTATGTTAAGCCATGCAAGACCCATGCTGGAGAACAACAGTTACAGGTAAGTAACTTGTTCCTTCTCCAGCATGGGGTCTGGCATGGATTCACATGCTCATGAATAAAGAATACATAGCAGTACACATGCACAACCACGGGAGGTGGCAAGGCTCAACATTAAGCATCTCAACATTAAGCATCTCTTACCTCCTCACCAGGCTCACCTTCAAGCGTACAGGTTGCGAAGCACTGTTTGGCCGTCTCTGGACTCCTCCCTGGAATCCCTGTCGACGCAGTAGAATCTCGTGAAAGTGTGCATTGACCTCCGCGTATTAGCCCTGCAGATGTCCAGCAGGGGCACACCAGACAGGAACGCCGTAGTAGCAGCGATCGCTCTGGTCGAATGGGCTCTCGGACGGCCAGGCATTGGTCGGTTTGCCAACCGGTGACAATGGGTGATGCAGCCGGAGAGCCACATGGAAATGGAAGCCTTGGAGGGGGCCTTCCCATGGTTCACAGGACCAAAGTTCACAAAAAGTTGTGACACCTTCCGAAAACTCTTTGTGCGGTCCACATAGAACTTCAGCGCTCTAGCCACATCCACCGAGTGCAAAGTCCTCTCAGCCAGCGACGAAGGCATCGGGAAGAATACAGGTAAAACCAAGGGCTTGTTTATATGAAAGTCAGACGGCACCTTGGGCATGAAGGAGGGGTGCTTCAGTAGCACTACCCTTGTCTCGTGGAATGTCAAGTACGGTGGTTAACAAGAGTGTGACTGGATCTCTCCCACTCGTCGTGTAGAGGTGATGGCCACAAGAAACGCTGATTTTCACAACAAAAATGTCAGCTGCGCCAAATGCATAAGCTCAAATGGTGGACCCATGAGCCTAGTCAGCGCCACATTGAGCTCCCATGCCGGGGCCGGAGCCTTCACCGGCGGGAACGAGCGAAATAGTGCTTTCATGAACTCCTTGACCAAACGATGTGACCATAAGGATGATCGTCCAGGAGATCAGGTGTAGCAGGAGATAGCCGCCAGATGAACCTTGATGGAAGCATGGGCCAGTCCTGCCTTGGCCAACGACAACAAATACGGAAGCACCTGCGGAGCAGTGACTCGTACAGAGTGGATCTGAGTACAGCACCAAACGGCAAACCTCTTCCACTTGTGCCCGTAGCATTTGAGAGTAGATTAAGCTCTGGCCTTGGCGAGCACCTCCTTACAATCAGCTAGGAGATTGTAGTCCCAAAATTCTAGTGCTGCAGGAGCCAGGCCTTCAGGTTCAGCGATCATGGGTCGTGGTGCAGAATCGCACCTCCTTCCCTGGCGAGAAGATCTACGTCCGCCGGAAGCTTTAACTGGAGGGGAGGCTGACAATTCCAGAAGGTCCGGGTATCATATCTGTCTCAGCCACGTCGGTGCGACGAGGATCATCCTGCTCCGGGACCGTCTGAGTTGATTGACTAGTCGGGGAAGCAACGGCAACTGAGGGAACGCATACAGAAACAGGCCATCCCAGAGGAAAGAGAATGTGTCCCCCATGCTCTCCGGCTGGCGAACCTCCGGCACTTGGTGTTCGTCGCAAACAGATTGATCTGGGGATTGCCTCATCTACGGAACAGGTGATCTACTTGGTCCTGCTGAAGTTTCCACTCATGGCAAGAGCGCAGCTCCCTGCTGAGAGTCGGCGATGGTGTTCTTCATTCATGCTATTGTTATGCTCACCTGGCTCCCACAGGGGTGTCGAGCGGAACTGGACAGCCACAGTCTCCACCAACGTGATGCGTAGTGCAGAGATGACCGACTAGACTGGCCCAGCTAGCTTTGTCTGCTTGACCCGTAGAAGTAGTCTCCTAAAGACGGGGAAAGGGAATTAGACACCCGTGGATTTGAGCATTAACACCTCACTGCGTCCCCACTTATCACTTCTGACATTCCCTTTCACAAAGCTCACCTTATAGTTTTGTATGATGAGCTCTACATCCTGTGAAGAATGCAGGGGCGTGTTGATGGCCAGTTACTTCACTGGCTTGAGGATATTGGAAGAGTTCTGGACAAATCTTGGCTCTAAACCTCCGGGCGAAAGGCCGTAAGTATATAGTTCTAATGAGTTCAAAATGTCCGATTAATCACTCGTCCAATTCCTTGTTTCTTTTGCAGCTTAGACCCAAAAGATGATCGTCTTGTGGCAGCTGAAAGCGTTCAGGTAAGAGTCTGTGTTTTGTAACACTGTCCGGTAAATGATGCCAAGGTTTAACTCGCTGCTTTCCCTTTTCTTGCAGGTGCAGCGTAGGAAGATTTGGCGTGCTGGTGGATAATACCTCCTGCGGTAAAATCAGGTAAGCATATGGTGGCAAGAGATTGTCCTTGTTTGTTCCCTTGGCTCACCTTGTTGTTTTCTTGTCCCCCTTAGGTGCTGGAATGCCGCAACCAGGTGATGGAGACAGCACCGGATCGTTGAGATGCTGCGAGGAACGGTGAGTATGGCCCGGCGCTAATGCTGGCGATGCGACGCGTTTAAAATGAAGCCTGTTTCTGGTTCGAAGATGCGCTGAATCTGAAATCAGGTAAGAAATCCAGTAAAGTTCTTGTTCAAACCCTTCTTCTTCTTTCCCTTCTTTCTAGGCGCTCTGGACTCGAGGCGGGCGTGGCAGGATGCTGACTGCAGACACGGTGAGCATTACGCTGCTGGATGCAGAATAACGCGAAGCATGTGCTGCTCTTCGGGCGTGGTTTAAATAGCCTTCAAAGTAGTCCCAGGTAAGTATTCCTCCACAGCACACCCGAGTAACAAAATAGCCCCTAAGATAAAATAGTCCCTTCAAGCCTCACATGGGCTTGGATCCCTTGCAGCATGGTCTGCATCAGGTAAGTTTTAACATATGAGCCTGGCGCCTATGGCGCCAGGACTGATGTCCCATATGAGCCTGGCGCCATAGGCGCCAGGACTGTACCCAGATAGCCCCTAACAGGGGTTGCTGGGTTTGCTCCAGGTAACATGATGCCTGCTTCCGGGGTTGATGGACTTGGTCTGGATACCCGGGGGTAGGCATCATGACAGCTATATGAAACGAGGAACATACCCTGAGCTACGGCCCAGTGCCAAAAGGTCCTGCGCCTCCTTGGAGAGCGCTGCGGATATGGTTCCCCCCTGCTTTCGGATGTAGAACATCGTGGTGGTGTTGTCCATGAAGACCCATACCACTTTGCCCTTGAGGGAAGGAAGGACTTGAGGGACCAAAACGTTGATGTGCAATGACTTCTCCTCCGGTAGCCACAGGCCTCTTGCATTAAGACTTCCAGAATGCGCTCCCCATCCATCCAGGGAGGCGTCCGTCGTGACCGTCTCCTTTTGAGGTGGGATCTGGAAATCCGTGCCTGCGGACAAATGTGCGCACACTCCCCATCAAAGTATTGCTCGACGGAAACTCTCGTCAAGTGTTATCTTGTCCTTGAACCTACCCTCCACTTGTATCCAGCGGGCGTCAAGGAACTCCTGCAGCGGACGCATCCACAGACTGCACAGCCGAACGAGATAAACGTATGACATGCCGAGTAGGGACTTGATGGACCTTACCCTTGTGACTTTCAGGGCCAACAGCAACTGTACCTTGCCCAGGATGGCCGCAATCCTTTCCTCCGATGGGGATGCCAGGCACAACACTGTTGAGACGGGCTCCCAGAAACAGTGCGTCCTGCAATGGAGTCAAGCAGCACTTCGCAAAGTTTACCGAGAACCCCAGTTCCGACAGGAGTTGGACTGTCTTCATTGTGTGGTCGAGGGCGATGTCCCTTGAGTTTGCCCGGATGAGCCAGTCGTCCAAGTACGGGTACACGTGGATCCCTCGTAGACATAGCTGTTACGCCACTGGGGCCAGGCACTTTGTGAACACTCGTGGCGTGGACTTCAACCCGAAGGGAAGGGCCTTGAACTGGTAACGTTGTCCTTGAATCACAAAGCGCAAGTACTTGCGGTGTCCCTTGTGTATGGGCATGTGAAAATAGGCATCTTCCAAGTCCAGCGGCAATAGAAAATGCCCCTCTTCCAGCTGTCCTAGCATGTGCTGAAGGGTCACCATCTGAAAGATTTGACGAGAAAGTAACGAGAGTAGACTCTGGAGCCCCGGAGCTTATTCAGGACGAGCTTGATCGCCCCCTTTTTTCACATAGCCCGTACCTCCAGCAGCAGCTGAGGGACGTGGTTTTCCTGACGGGCCATTGGTGGTACCCTTGGACACTTCCGTTGGAACTCTAGGGTGTGTCCGTGGGTGAGAGCGACCAGCACCCAACGGGCGGTGGAGATGGTCTTCCACACACTGACGAAGTTCACCAGCTGGCCTCCCACCGGGGAGCACGGGTGGGGGCCCGACTCTACGGCCGGTTCAATCTTGTTTCGACATCTAAGCACTGACTTGGGGACCTTGGCAACGACGGCGTCTGCCTCCAAACTTGGCGCGGCCCCTGTAAGTCTCCTGGGACGATGAGTGGGGGGGGGGGCTGATGGTAGGACGAGACACCTCCTGCGAATCCTTTAGAGAACTTTGGGATTTCCCTCCAGAAGTCCAATAGGACAGCCGCCGTTGCTGAAGCGTGCCCAGGACACGAGCCGTCTGTGTCCGCTTTGATGGCCTGGAGAGACTCGTCCACGGTCTTTCCAAACAAATTGTCCTTGTCGAAGGGCATGTCCAACACCTTTGACTGAACATCCTGGCGGAAATTTGTGGCCTTTAGCCAGCCTCGCGGAAGGCGGCAAACACTGTTGCCCATTTGTCAGAATCCCGTGTCGGCAAAGTCTGTGGCCACTAATGGCATGGTCCGAAGCAACCTCGCCTTCCTGTAGAATCTCCAACGCCTCAGCCCGCTTGTCATCAGGAAGGAAGTCCAGGAGGGGGGCCATCTAGAATCAAACTTCCCTGTCATAACGCGCCACAATGGCATGGGCGTTAGCAGGCTTGATGGTCGTTGTCGCTGACGAGATCACTCTTCGCCCCATGGCATCCAACTTCTTCCTCTCACCGTCCGGGGGGGTGCCAACAAGGACGAGCCCGAAGACTACTTCTTGGCCGCCGCTGAAACCACACAGTCTGGAGACGGCTGGGACCATAAACACTTGGGCGCAGAGTCCAGCTCTCTGTACTTCTCGTAGCAATCCCTCTTCCCCGGAGCCAAAGAAGGGTTCTTCATGAGGGACAAAGCCTCAACCCAAATGTCATCCAATAACGGGATCGAAAGTACAGTCTTCCTCTTCGCCTCCCAGCGCTGGTAAAGGAAACCCTCTTTCTTCTTCTCCTCTGGGACAAGCTGGAACAGCTCTGAGGCCCTGGAGATCATGGTGTGGAACGAGCCAATCTCATCAGGGGGTGAATATCTGTCCAGCGGAGATGGCAGATCTCTCAGGCCGCCGTCGTCATTCGTGCCAGTGCCGGTCATCGCTGTGTCCGGTTCCGTGTCATCCCTCGGTGGGGGAGAGGGGGGCGAGGGGCGAAAAGGCAGAGGGGGGGTGAACTCTCCTCTTGGATGGTGGTTCCTCTGATGGCCTCAGCGCCGCGGGCGGGGCCGCCCGGCGCAAAAGGGATCCTCATTCGGATTTCCAAGCACAGGGTATGCAGGGCCGCAAGAATGTCCACTGAGATATCCACAGGTGGCTGCTGGGGTGGAAGCGACTGGGACCGGGGCGTTTGCGGCTTAGTCTGATCCGCTCCGTCGTCACCGCCTTGTTGCTCCTAGTCGGTCTCATTGTCATCCCCCTCGGGATCCCTCCCGTAGGGCCTGCTCTTGACGCATCTTCCCTCCTGGAGGACCGGGAGGCTGGTGAGCTCTTCCTCTGAGGAAATGTGTCCTGGAGAACTAGCGTCCCCCCCCCCCACCTTCTCTGTGACCAGGAGAGACTGTTTCGGTGAAATGATGGGCATCACCTTCTCCGGAGTCTTCTCGATGGGCTGGAAAGAAGACTCCCTCCTAGCAGGCAGGGATACCCTCACCTTAGAGGCCGTGCCCTAGGATACGACCCCAGCGGCCTTCGCGAGCGACGCCCCAACTACTTCGATGGAAGTGTGGGTCTTCGTCTGATGCACCTGGGCCTTTGTGGTCTCGTCCGCGACTTTACCTTAGGGGGGTGGGGGGGGGGGGGGTTGGGCGAGTCGTGACCCTGCTTCCCCTTGGCCTTCTCTGTCGGTCCGGCTTGGGTCTTCTCCAATAGCTTGCCCGGATGGTCCGACTTCCTCTTCTTTGAAGAGCCTGAGCGATGGCTCATGGTCGAAGGTGCTGGAGACGCTGAACTCGCCCTGGCCGCCGAGAAGCCCGTCGCAACAGCGCTCCTGGAGGCAGTGGACTTGCAGTGCTTCGCCTAATATTGGGCCCCCACGGGAGGGGCACTCTCAAAGGTCTTACAAGACCGCTCAGCTTTCTTCTGGGCAGGGGAGGCATGCTGCCGGGACTCCCCCAGAGCAGGGGCCTTGGCCTGCAGCCACTCGCTGAGGCGCTTGCGTCGGTTGGCCCACGTGCACGGTACCATCTCCCGACAAGCCACGCAGTCGTCCTCCACATGCGTCTGATCCGAATATAGGCAGTAGAGGCACAGGGAATGTCCATTGTCCGAAAAGACGTGCCCCGTAAATTGCAGCCGGGGCAAACCTTGAAGAGAGGCACCGAATCCTATGCCATATCCACGCGGTGTAGGCCTTGAAGAAGCTTCTGGAGTTCTTTGCCCTTGAGGGCCGCTGAAGAATCTGAAAACGGGTCCCCGTTAGTCGGTGGAGCTTGAGGCTCGATTGACTGAAAAAATAGAGTAAAACTCTTAGAAAAATGCAAAAACGCAGTAAACGCTCGAGAGCTATAGCACAAGGACTCCCAACACTTGAACGTGCGGTAAAAAATTGAAGATGGCTACCAGATGAGGGGCTTGGGTAGAAGGCAGTCATTGGCTGGGGGCAGTATGACAGAGACCAGCGATTGGTTGTTATGAGAAAGATAGTTCAGAAGTGAAACAAACTGATTTTTTCTTTACGGAGGATTCCCAGCCTAACGACAGGGAATATTCATGAGCATGTGAATCCATGCCAGACCCCATGCTGAAGAATGAAATCCATCTGGCAATATAAGGTTTAGATATTCCCCTTCCGCTTCCAGATGGGCCAAATGTGATAAAAAGTCTTGACGTCTGCTACAGGAATTTGGTGCAGGAGACGTACTTAAACGCTCGCATGACTTCTAAAGGGTGTAGAGCGTGCTTCAAGGGGTAACTGGCGACGCAAAGAACACTGGCAACACCACAGTTCACTGATCTGGAATGCGGATGGCCCATTGTCGCAAAGGAAGGTTTCGTCCATAGAACAACCTTTGATTTGTGGAAGGATCGGTAGCGTGCCCTACAGGAAAGTGCTTGTATTCCACCAAAACATCTGCCAGAGGCGATGGCCACGGGGAAGGCGGTTTTGCAGGAGAGGAACTTCAACTGGGACTTGTGCAGGAGCTCAAACAGGGGTTTCATTAGGATAGACCGAATCACGTTCAGCTCCGCCTCACCTCTTTTGGGCTAGTCGATTGATTGGTGGGATCAAACGGAAAAGAACTTTAAGGAACTCCTTGATTCATCTGTGGGACCAGAGCGAAGGCGATGCAGGTGAATGGGTATACCTTCAGATAGCTGCCAAGTGCTCAATAATGGAAGACTGAGTCAGACCGGCCTGTGCCAACAACAGCAGGTAAGGCAGGAGGGCTGCTGGCTGAATGGTGAAAGGGTTGATCTTGTTTGTCTTGCACCATATTTGAAACCTTCTCCACTTGCTGCTGCTACAAACAACATCCTTGCAGTCTTGGGATAGCTTAATAGCACCAAATTCTTGGAACACAGGAGCTACGCAGTAAGGTTGAGGGAGGCTAGGTCATGGAAGAGAATGTCTCAGTTGTTCCTAGATAGCAGGTTGCAATGAGGGTAAAACCGGATTGGAGTGGCCAAGGAGAGCTCTAGGAGGGTGGAGTACCAGAACTGTCTCAGCCATGAAGGGTCCACTAAGATCAGTTTGCACGGATGTTGTCTGAACACATTTAGTACTCGGGCCACTAGAGGAATCAGGGTATGAGGGTGGGCCAGTGTGATTCTGGAAATGCATCGGAGGGACAGGGCCTCCGTATCCTTGTCCCTTTCTGCTTTTTATTGTGTGTTCTGTTGTGTTTTCTGCACAGAAGTTCATGTGGGACTCCTGGCGGTGCAGCTCTCTTTTGGTTTGGTGTACAGACCCATGGGATACCCTTATGGCACCCTGGGTGGGGTAAACCCTGTGCCCCTAGTGTATGTTTTTGGTCGCCAGTGTGTGGCCCACAGAGCAGGGTACGGGCGGGTGGCAGCTCTGTGCTGAATTGACAGGTGCTCTGAGCGTCCTCCATTTAGGGATGCCCAGGCCCTGTCATTGGAATCAGTAGATTCCTGGTGGAAACAAGATGGCCCCCATAGCCGCTTGCCTTACATCACCCATTACCTTGGTTTTCCCGAAGTCCCGGGAAGCCCTGACTCTGTCCCTTCCCCCCGACTGGCTGTTGGGTGGAAGTTCCATATATGGTAGTGTAGGGAAGTGCCGACCAGACTGGCTGGAGCCTTCCCAACGACCGTATGTTGTGGGTACACCTGTGGGTGGGACCTGGGTGAATGGAGTGTGTGACGAATACGAATTCTGTATTGTGGATGTCTAGTATCTGGTGTTTGGCACAATGACTGAGACAGCCCTGCCCGAAACTGGTATGAATGCAGTGTGGAGTGTTGAATGGCTGCATACTTGTCTGAATCCACATTCTGTGTTGTGAGTGTCTGGCTGGAGAAGAATGGCCTGAATACACTGTGTGCCTGATTGGCTGACTGACTGCCTGAATGCCCTTGTGAGTGATTGGTTGCCTGAGTGTGAACCAGCAGAATGAATGGGAGATCAACTAGTATATCTGGGGGCTTCTCACTGCTGGAATTCATACAGAAGCTGGAGTTGAAACTGACATTGAAACTGAAGCTTAACCTTGAAGCACTGCTGGAAGAGAAGTCTTGCTGCTGCTCTACTTCGTTGATCTGAAAGCTGCTGTGTCTTCAAGAACTGACCCAGAGAGGACCTGGTTAGGCATCCTCTTCCCGAGCTATGAGGGACTATCGTGCACCGCTAACCTTTGCCAAAGCGCTATGGAAGTCAGCCTACGAAAGACTGTCAGCCGGAGACAGGGACCACCGACGAGAAACGGACAGCTGTCTACCGTCAACGACCAGGGTTCGCAGGTTTGCTATAACCACTGGAGGCCCGTCGAAGTTAGTTGCCCAGAAGCGGGGACTGCTTGATGCCGTGCCGTCGACTGGAGCCGTAACGCTCCACTGATTAAGACATTTGATCCCCGGACGCACTTGTACGCACTGCCGACCGCCTTATCCTGCCGGAGAAGGCCAGGCCGTCAATGCGCCAAGGAGCATCCACCGGTGGGTTTCCCACCACCCGAAGACCGTAGAGACGCCGGACGACTGGACGCCCTTGCTGGGCCAAAGTTCTTGACAAACGCTTTACGGTCCTGAACTATCGTCACCGAGGTGCCCCGCACGCCTCATCCTTGCCGGACGTCTACACTCCATTGTTGATTAGCACCGTTAGGAACGAAGCTGCCACCTCACAGTCGTCGTTCACCCTTTTCCTCGGCGGTTCCCGATGATCCGTGGCTCCTGCCTTAAAGGGAGCTGGTCAAGACTGATCCGTCGATGATCTGACGTCAAACTCTGCTATTCCAGGTACATTGGGGTTGTAGAACTATTTCAGAAGGAACTAAGACGTTGTGAACAATATATGGACTGGGCTTGTAGTATATCTTTATTTTACAGGTTGCCCAGGTGGGGGGAGGGGGGGGGGTCAACACACACAACTGTCTACGTAACGGGGCCAGTATTCTACCAATTGTTCTAACCAACTGATTTCTTCCTATGTCTATTGTTGGTTACCTTTATTAATTGGTTTGTGTGACATTTGACCAGAGTACAGTTGGTGCACTTTAATGAAATCTAATAATAATTGTGGTACCACTTAGAACTGTATATATTTGCCATTGTAGATTAACTGAGCACAAAGTGAGTTATTGTGATTGTGTATATAACCTCGAACCTCAATTACATAAAAAGACTGTGTTTTCACTAATAGTGTGTGGACATTCCTTTGTGGGTGCTTGGGGACTACACTGTTCTTAAGAACCAGCCTGCATCACCTCCTGAGAAGCTAGGCCTCGATTGCTCGCCCACGTTTACTAATTAGAGAATCTTGGCTGGGGTCCTTTGTGCCTCTCCACTACCATATAGAGAGCAGGAGTACAGACACCCACCTCCGGACCACCTTACAGGCAGCAGAGGTATTTCCCTCTATGTGGATCAAGAAAGCATCCCCTAGGCTCTCAGTGTGAGGAAATCTGGGTCCCCCACAAGCAGAAAACCTGTTGAAGCGTATCCTCCTGCAACTCCCACTGGTCACATGACGCTCCCTGCCGAGGGAATCCTCCATGGTGTTTTGCAGTCTCGGGAGATGAGGAGGAACGAGGAACATGTGGTGTGTTAACACCCTGTGCAAAAGTGACTGTGCCTCCAATGACAGGGAGGGATATCTTGCGGATCTAGAACATTGTGGTAGTGTTGTCCGTGAAGATTTGCACCACTTTGCCGTTGACACTTGGGAGAAACGCCTTGAGTGCCCAAAAGACGGCATGGAACTCTAGGATGTTGATATTTAGAACCTTCTCCTCCTCTGTCCAAAGGCCCCTGGCATGTAGAGTATTCGAATGTGTGCTCAAGCCCTCTAGGGGAGGCGCCAGTGTTGACCATGATTTGATGAAGGGGTAGTCGAAAGGGGGTGCCCTGAAGATGAGTCTTGACGGACCACCAACGTAAGGGCTCTGTGAAGCAGTAAGTTAGCTTGATCTGGCCTACCAAGACCCTGAGAACTATTTCCAGCGAGCATCGAGGAACTCCTGCAAGGGTCGCATGCAGAGCCTGCAGTGAACTGACCCACAAGGTCTTGTAGATTCGGACAGACACGGTTGATGACCTCGACATGTGCTGTATCGCCAGGAGGGTTTTTATCCTCTCCCCTGATCGGGCGGCTTTGCAAGATAATGTGTCCAGATTTGCACCCAGATATAGTGACCGTTAAGCAGAAGCGAGACAGGATTTCGAGCAGGTTATGGAGAACGCCAGAGACTGTAGACAGCTGATGGTGAGAGAAGTGTTGTGAGCTGTCTTGGTGTATGACGTAGCCTTCACTGGCCAGTCGTCGAGATAAGGGTACACGTTTGCCCTCACGATGCCGGTATGCTACCACATGTGCGAGGCATTTAGTAAATACTTGCGGTGCAGATTACATCCCAAAGGGTAGGGCTTTGAACTGTTAATGCTGGTGTGCTACTACGAAACGCAGGTAGCAGCGGTGTGTCAAATGAATAGTAATGTGGAAGTAGAGTCTAGAGATGCTAAGAAATCTTTGTGCTGCATCTGTAACGGTACCTGTTGTAGGTTGACCATACAAAACATTTGAGCTTAAAGGTTTTTGACAATCAGATCTAAAATAGGTCTCCAACCACCAGTCTTTTCTTACCAGGAAGCATTTGGACTAAACTCCTCACCCTCGCTGTGTGTGGAACTCTTTGTATGGCCCTTTTGGCTAGCAATGACACGCAATACAACGGTGATCTTTCTCCACTCCTGGGTGAATTCTGACAATCTTCCTCCCACTGGGGGCTGAAAAGGGAGGGAACAGCCTGGGTGGGTCAGGACTGTTTGGACGACTGGTCACCTGACTGGGAGTAGCCGTGCCGGCATTGGTTTCCCATGTAGGATTGTTATTTCTGCCTGTAGGGGGTCGGATGAGGCGTAGGGATGGTACCTTCGAGACGTTTTGGAGAAGCAAGACTTTCATGAACAAAAGGACTGTTGCCTTTGTTGCAAGGTCCCCAGGGAGTGAGCCGTGTCTGTTTTTATGGTTTAGAGTGTTTCAGCCACCTTTTCACCAAAGAGATCCACTCCATTAAAAGGCAATGACGATAACTTTACTCTGGATTTTGGGACGGCAATGGGTTGCCTTTAACCAGCCTTGCCGGGACAGGACAGTCCCACTTCCGAGCTGGCGAAAACCTGTGTCTGAGATGTCAACTGAGACAGATGCCATGGTGAGAAGCTGCTTTACCATTGTGGAGTATTTCTAATGCTTCCAGCCTCTTATCCTTCGAAGATGGGTCCCATCTTATAAAATAGTTCACGGTCATACCTGGCAAGGATGGCCATGGCATTTGCCGTCTTGATGCTAGTGGCAGCTGTGGTGATAATCCTCTTGCCGAAAGCGTTGAGGCGCTTGCCCTCCTTATCAGGTGGGACTGAACAGCTAGAAGACAGATTCGCTGATCGCTTGCATGCAGATGCGGAAACCACAGAATGTGGAGTTGATTGCGTCTCTAGGCATGCCGGTGCTGAATCTGGTAGCCGGTACTTTTTGTCAAATCTCTCCTTCTTGGGAGGTGCCGACGATGGCTTGGTCATTCCCATATGCCGTCTATGAGGGGTATTGCCAGGACATACTTCCGGTGCTGCTTACAAAGCTTTTAAATAAGGCAAACCTTCATTTTTTCCTCCGGCATTAACCCTAACATTTTGTTGACCCTCCCCATTAGGGCATGAAAAGACCCAATTTCGTAGGGTGCAGAATCCCTAATGGGGGCTTCTTCTGGCCCACCATCTGCTGAGATTATATCATCAAACCCGTCAGTCGTGTCAGTAGAATGGCCAGACTGTTGGTTGTCAGGTTCATGTTCACACACTGTCGGTGAACTGCAGTGGTCTTTGCAGACGTTCTTTGACTCTTGAGACACGAGGGGCAGGTGGGACCCACCCCCTCCACTGGGCCCTGGCTGAGGGATCATGATGACCTGCCGTGTTGTAGGTGCAGCAGGTAACCTCTGCTGAAACGAGTTTTCAGTGTGTCCAGAATGTCCATCGAGACCTCGTTAGGAGCTTTTGGTGCTGGAATATCTATTGGCATTGGGACATCCTGTGGGGGCACTTGCCTTGGCACTGCTGACAGAGGAGGCATGTCAGGAAGTAGGTTGGACGGGCTGAATTCCCCTTCAGAAGCAACCTATATTGGTTCCTCAGAGACATTAGGTAGTGTCTCATCAGGGTGGAAAATAGCTTCTGGGATGGTGCCCAGAGCTATAGTGTGAGATTGTCATGGTACTGCCAGCAACGCTGATAACTTTAATAGCGGCAGCGTAATTGATGCAATCTTTGTCGTCGCAGATAATAATGATAATGTTGTGTTATTTATATAGCGGCTTTATCCGAAGCGCTTTACAGAGCACATATTTACATACAATATCACCCAACCGAAATTGGTACTCAGATATAATATGATAGGTTATTTATAACGCGTTTAATACCCAGAGGTTTCTAAGCGCAAACCCGGGAATTGAACCTGTGTTGCTCTGTGTGGTCTTGCTTCCAAGGCAAGCACGTTGCCGTTGAGCCATCCTCCCAAGATGACATTGTAGATGTAGATTTAGTAGCTGTCGATGAGAGCGTTGATGCTATGGCCTGTGGTTCCCCCGTCGGTTGCAATATGGTTGAGGATGAGGATTTAGCATTGTCTAAGAGTTTGCAGTCACTGACGTGGACGGTGACTTTTTGGTCATCGACGCTGTAGTCGACAATGCCAAAGAAGGTTGTCAGTGACGGGGTTGTAGACACGGCCCTAGACGTCGACGGTGCTTGAGTCTTTGTGAGAGTGGATGGTTTGGTGACTGTTGCCGATGCTGGTGTCAACGATCTAGGCGTCGTGGGAGCAGGCGAATGGCTCTTCCCTGCTGAAAGTCTGTAGAGCTGTATACCCTGTGTATATGCCATGGACAAAGTAGGAGATTTCTCCAACGTCATGGATGGCATTTTTGTTTACACAGACAGGGATGTTGTAGGGAGTGCACCCATGGCCCACTTTTTGCTTGACCTCTTAGAAGAGGTGGTTCACTGGGGAGACCTACCCTGCCGCAGTAAAGTGTGACTCTGTACAGAAGCAGAGTCAGAGGCCCCACCAGCATCCTCAAGCCATGACACTAGCCTCTGATGACTTCTTGCATGGTCTTGTTGGAAAGACTGACATCTCACTCCTCGATGTGATGAGGAGGGAGACAGTGGAAGCACTGTTCATGGAGGTCTTCTATGAAAACATTCGTCAGGCTGCAGAAGAAAATACTTTTCTTCTTGGCCTCGACATTGTAGTAAGCCCAAAGTTATCAGCCTGCGAAAGCCGTGTTTTCGTGGGTGAGAGAACCACGACACAAACCGGAAGAATGAGTAAGGCTCCTTGGACGAAGATCGTTGTCGAACTACTTTTAATTTGAGTTTAAGATATTAATAACTTCGAATGAAGCAAGGGCGATACATTGAGGACTCCCAATACAGAATTTGTGGTAAGAAAATCTGAAGATGGCCTCTAGGGGTGGAGTTAAGGGAGCCCTTTCTATCGGCTATCAGCAGTATGACCCAAAACAATTATAATAGAGCACGACAGTAGCTAAGGGTTTTCAGTTTAAAACTAAGCTGCTCTAGGTTACCGAGGATTCCCAGTTTAACAGGGAATATACACAGCATTTTATTCTGTGAAAAATCCAACACTGAAGATGTTTGTTTTAATCATTTAACTCTAGGGCCACTGTTTTTATGTTATTTACATTAGGAAGTGTACTTGTGATTTTTGCAATACTAGGCAAAATTACAGATTCTGGTCTGTACCCTAGATATACTAGAGTATAATGTTTTAGCTTTTATTTATTGTAAACATGCATTATACTGTCATTGCTGGTGTGCTAACTTCATGAATTTGGATTTCGCATTTTGTACTTTGATGGCTATGATATGATGGTCAATTTATATAGCGCCTATACACAATGTGTTTCAAAGCGCTTCAAGGCAAAGGAGGGAACAAGAGAAAATACAATGACATTCTTATAGGCCATGATCAGTAAGGTTGTGAAATTAACTATCGTACTTGGCCTGACGACATTTCAAGAGCCAAGCCATAGATGAGGAAGGGAGGGGGAGAGTGGGAAGGAAATGGAAACAGGCGACTACCGTACTAGGCCAGATAACATTTCTGGTAGAGCCGGAGAAAAAAAAAAGTTGAGGGAGAGGAGTGCAGAAAGGGAGGGGTGGAACAAAACAAGCGACTATCGTACTATGCCTGACGACATTTCAGATAGTGCTGGCGGTGGTGGCAAGGGGGGGGGTGGTGTATCAAGTAAGGGGAGGAGACAGACGAGGTTGCTATCATACTAAGTCCAGGGACAATTCTGATAGAGTAAGTGCATAGAAGAAAGTAAGGGAGGAGGGGAGGAGATTGGAAAAGGGAGAAAGGCAGAGGAGGAGAGAACAGAGAGCACACAGTCAAAAAGAGTGGATAAGCAAGATGGGAGAGTGAATACAATTGCAAAAGTCAGTAGTAACACAATGTTGCAAGCCAGGATACAAGGTGAAGATGGGAACAGCATCATTCAGGGCCACCATGAGTACAAGATGCAAAGGAAGTCCAGCATGAGAGTTGAGAATGGGTGACGCACCGTGAATCAATGAAGTCCATAAAGGTCAAATCCAGCACTGGCCACAAGACGGTGATGGTGAAACCAGAATGCATCAGGACAGACTCCAGAATAAAGTTAAAGCGGATGAATACCCGCTTCCAGAGGAAAGTTGCTGCTTTTGCTGGCTAATGGGTGGTCTGTGAGTGTGGCTAGAGGTGGGCGTTGGGACTGTCCAGTCCCAGTCCACATCCTGGTACCTGAATGTCTGTTGCTGGATTGTGTGTCCAGTGGCTCTCCATGATTGGATAGACGTTGACAGTTTGAATGGTACAAATCCTTACCATTGGTGGCCTGGGCAGGCTTCCAGTCCAAATCTTGCATAAAAGGAGGGCTCTTGCAGGCATTCCAGGTTTCATTGTGCGTGCCAAGACCCCCAAGAAGTGCAGCCCACCAACCACCAGTGGACGGCTTCTGGAGCGGACCAGCACCAACTCCAGTGAATTCCTGATAAAGCCCTGCTCCTCTGCCTGATGTCGTTGGTGCTTTGACCCCTGGACCAGTGGGAACAACCAGTCTCGACCCCTGCTCGAGGAGTCTTGCCTTTGGCAGTGCGCCTGGACCAACCAGTAGACTAACCAGTTCTCCCGGGGCTATCACACTGCAGCCATCACTGTTCAGAGTGCATCCATGGAACTTAGAAGATCTTCAGCTTCTACTTCAAGATGCCTGCCCCCATGCATTTTCGGCTTTAATTGCATCAACGGAAGCCGTGCAAGGTCGGCTCCTTTGTTCATCCATTGAAAATCACCTGTCAAAACCAGATCCTGGTGGCTCCCACTGCAACTAGTCTTCTTCACTTGCTTGATGTCCTGCGGTCCCCTACTTTACAGAAGTCTCCATCTTTTCCTTTGCAAGGGTGTTCAGCTGGAAGGTGCCGGAAAACGAGATTCAAGTACAGCGACCGAACCAAACTAAATGCTGTGCCTGGAAGGTACAGCTGCACCCCTGTGCATCCTCGACCGGTGCAAGCACAGAAACACTGTCCCCCCCCCAAAAGACTGCAGAAAACTCAGCAGTGGACGCTGGAGAAATCAGAGGCAAGGGGGGTAAGTTAACATACCCGTTTCCCCCACCCCCTTCCCTCCATAGGGTTATATGGGAGCAAGGTGCGGTTCCGAGTTCACTCATTCTTGACTTATAGCAGTAGTTTAGTCAAGGATCCTATTCTAGGCCTATCCCAGTATAGTAGGACTGAGTTTTACTTAACTGAAATGCCCTTAACTATTTGAACTTTCAGTCATAACCACTGGCATCGTCTAATCATCTAGTAAACCAACCTAAAAAATATAACTTTAGAACTGGTGACTTTAGGGCACAAGACCCAAACCATTTTAGGGCTGGACTTCCCAAGTGCTAGGGAATTATTTTATGGTTGTTCTACTGTACTTTATGCATCTGAGTACTTACCCGTTTTACACTGGTTGCTGAATCAAATGCTTACTACCTTCTCCAAGGGTGAATGTATATATCAGTTTTATAAAGTGTGTGACAATATTTGATTAGAGCTTGTATTGCTTAGAGTGCATTTGAAAGGCCTAATACGTCACTATATGATTTGGAAATTACCTACTTAACTAGAATTATTGGAAGTGTGCTGTGTGGACTCATTGTAGCCCAAGACCACTCTCACCACGTCCTAAATCTAAGTCTCACTTCTCTACTACGGACCTTGCTTGGGTGTGGCTAGGCTTTAGTGTCCTTCCTGTGCACCATAATAGGGTGGCTGATGTTAGGGAGATCGTTATTTTGCTTCATCCCCTTTCCTAGCGAGACCCCCAGCAATTTTTGCTGGACTTCAGGACCTTTTTCTTTTAATCCTGAATGAGTGGAGCCTTTTTCCACTCATTCATTCTTATGGGCTCTGTCTTTTGGAACTCTACTCTTTGTATTCTACCTGTACTATGGAGACTGTCTGCTCCATAGCTCTTAAAGGCATCTGTGTTTTACTACTGCAGCACACCGCACCTTATGGGCAGTGTTGCTGGGAACCCTTAGGGTCCTCGTTTAAGATTCTTTATCCTATATCCTTGAATTTACTACAGTTCTCAAGGATAGCAAGATACTTAGTATCTTTCCCAAAACTACACACCACCTTCAGCGTAGTGCATCCCCTTCTCTCTACTCATGTGACTTTTTAGTCACAGACAATCACCTAGTTATTGCTGGTGGCAGTGGACTTGTTCTACCATCTATTGTGCATTCTTTACACCGCAGGCTATGTCCATAGCCCCGGCAGTGCACAATAGGGGCAGCTAAGTACCAACTTGGGGCCTCCCTTCTTTTTCGACCATTACTAGCGTGGTTGTTCTTTGTTAGCCCTACTTCTACTATTCTGGAAGGGGCAGCTCGTTGTGTGTGCGTTTGACTTTGGGCGGGAACCAGTTGGTATCCACGTCTATGCTCCAGTGCGTCTGGGCAGGCAGGAAGTGAGGGAGGAGTCTTCCACCCCCCTGTCCTTTGTCTGCCAGAGTGCCTGAATGGGACCAGCTGCCACAGGGGGTCTGGCTGTCGGTATTGGGGAGCCAAACGCCGCTTTCTGTAAAATGCTGAGAGAGATTGCAGAGGAGTGTGTGCTGGAACTGTATAAAAAGGTAAGGCTTCTGGGGTGTAAAGCAAGTCGACCACAGGAAACACAAGTAACCGAAGAAGAAGACGACCAAAGACACCTGCAGACTCTTTGCAACACTCAAGCGACTACTGCTGTCCTGACCCAGTTTTCTATGCAACAGAGGAGCTCCGAAGAAAACTCCTTCCATTGGGCTGGTGGGAACAACCAAAGATTAACTTTGAAACGAGCCATCTCCCAAGGTCCTAGGAGTTTCCAGAGATGCAAAACCCCACTATCATGAGACTTGCTGCCCATTTCAAGTCTATCATCGTGGAAAGGCCGAATCCGTCCAAATCTGTGCTGAGCCCGTAAGGACACTCCGGAGATCCGATCCAACTAGCCAAGAACCCCTCACCAGAGTAAGGGATAGCAGGAAACAAAGACGATTGACCAGACGGCCCGTGTCCTTTGTTGGTGCTGGTGAAACGGCGCCAAGATCGCGTAGTGAACCAAGAAGTTGCTGGAAGTCGTGCCACAGGTCCCCTCTCGAGACTACTGCTGGAAGACACCGTACATTGTCCTGCCTTTCATCACCAGACCAGGGAATCCAGAGGTCGGGTCCAGAGCTGCCACATCGCGGAGGAGCAAACACAAACACTTGCTTCAAACTGAAGGTACTTTGGGGGAAAAGGTATTGCTTACCTGATTCTGTGAAGTCGCTCCAGGGCTTTGGAGTGCACATAGAGGTGCCCAGGGCAAACCACTCTTGCCTCGGACTCAAGCTGCCGATTGTGTCACCTTTGAGTCCATTTTTTAGGTCTCTTACTAACGTGCTGCTTCAATAACTTTAGACACTGGAAGAAATATGCAGTAACTCTTCATTATTCACATTTTGCCAAGACTTCAAAGCCTTGCCGAAGTGCCTTTAACTAGAGTTGCGTTTTTGGACTTAAAAGACTTGCCAGGCTAAGAAACTGTCTCTAGAACCTTGAACTAAGCTCATGTTGCACTAACCACTTACTTTCCTCCCTTTAAGTGACTTTTTTAATATGTGTTTGCAGAGTAAATGCATTACCATATAACCTGTTGGAAACTGCATGAGTGCGCAATTACTGATGATACGATAACCTTGTCTTTCCCTCTCTAACGTTGCTACAAAGGTAGCCGCGAACCAACACAAAAGTGAAAGTGCCCTTTTAAGTGTATTATCTAGTATCCCCAAGTGTTCTTCCATTACCGTCTAAAGTATTTAAAGTGATTCTGGTGTAAATATAATAAATATATAACTTTGATATAACTATACGTGTAAGTGCTTCTTTGATGTGCCTGTCTAAGATTCAGAGTACTTACCTACAGCTCACATCTTCCTCTTAAGATGAGCCTGAGTGCTCTGCCACATTACCAAGGTCCTGAGCTAGTACAGACTGATACTAAGAGTTGGGTCTACAAACCACTGGGATAGCTTACTAAAGTCTTACTGCCAGTAGGACGTTGGGAAAACTCCCCTAACATGCACCTGTCGCCTGATCGCAAGATGACGCCAGGTGTAGCTTAATGTGCCCCATCTTCAGCCGGACAGTCAGGACACATGAGGCCATAAAGCGCAATAAGTGTTGAAACCACCATGCTGACGTTGTAACATTGAAAAGAAAATGGTTGACTGCTTTCCACAGCGCCTTTAATCTCTCGCTCGTCGGGTACATCATCTGCAACACTGTGTCCCACCTCACTCCTCGAAACAGGTCGTCCAGAGAGGTTTGAAGCTGTGACTATTTTTGATTGAGAGAAAAGTCTAGTTGGTGCAGGACATGCGCCAGCCTCCGAGTATAAAGCAAAGTCCTGTGAGCTGGCCCTCAGTAGCCAATCGTCCAGATAAGGGTATGGGCGGTGGGCCTCCAACCTGAGTAACCCAGCCAACGCACTAAACTGAACACACAAAGCCTGTTATTGCCAACAGGTAATCCTGGAGCACTCCAATAGGTGATACCCCATTCCTTTGCTTTGGCGTTTAGTAAATAAAATCAATACTCTCTGTGTAAACATTCAAGCATTTAATATTCAAATAAAAGCAAATTTAACATGAGTCGAAACAAAATCGCAGTTTTTTAAAACCACAATTCCTCTTAATTTACACTTATATACAAAATCTTTCTTTAAACAACAGATATTCTAACAGCAAAGTCAATAATTCTTGACTTTATAATGTTGCAGCCGTGTTGTGGATTTCACAATGTATCCTTCTTCAAGGCCTATGCTGCTGTCGTTTGAAATTCAGTAATAACATTCACTGTTACCTATAAAAAAAAAAAAAAGAAAAAAAAAAAGAATATGCTTTGTCATTCCAATCTTATTTTGAGTAAAAAAAAACATTAAAATGTACATAACATCCTACCCCCTTCTGCCACTTCCTGGTTCAAATATTTTCTTGGACCACAAACTGCAAATGTGGTTATGAGAATTGCTCAATCATGTAGAACCTCCCTTTTATGTGGAGTTCCTCAGTGTTCTTGCCCATCACCTTTGCTCTTAAACATTTGTCCCGACCATTGTGTGATCTACTCTCTTCCCTGGGGATACTCTTCTCCAATTACGTGGACGATACCCAGATTTGTCCTGAAGCTCCTCGGGTCCTATACAGAGGACCCTGATAATCAATGAAGTCTTTTTAACAATAAAATTGTGGATGGCCATGAATTCACCAGCCCTTAACTCTAAAACACAGCTGCTTATCCGAGGCACTCAACAAAAAATGAAAAAACGAGACCTCCAATATAAAAACTTCAAGAGTGCTGGTAACAATATTGAAGTTTTTAACCATGTCAAAACACTGGGAGTTTGTTTTCATTACCATCTGTCGGTTAAGAAGCATATCACCTACCTCAAGTCCTCCTGTGCCTATGTCCACCTGTTGCAGCATATTTGCCAATCTGTCTCTGAGGCTACCCGAGCATTGATTGCTGCCGCCATTATCAATACAAAGTTGGATTATTGCAACAGCCTGCTAGTAGGGACCTACCAGACAAAAATGAGAATCGTGCAGGTCACACAAAATGGTGTTCTGCGGGCGGTATGTGGACTTAGACGTCAAGCTTTAGTGTCTGAATCGCAGAGGAAACTCCACTGGCTGCCGGTGGAGCTAAGGATTCACTTTAAGGGCTTGACCATGGTATTTAAGTGTCTTCAGAATGAGATGCTTTTTTAATCTTTCCCGTAGAATTAATAAGATCCCATTTAGACGCACTCTTGGTTCTAATAATACCCTCTGACTACATCAACCACGAGCCACCCCAAAATAATGGGTGGCTCAAAGTTTGATGTACGGGCACAAGCTTTATGGAACATGATTCCACTAGACCTGAGAGAATTTGCGTCAACTGCCATTTTTAAAAAGTGATTAAAAACAATTCTATTTGACAAAGGATTAGGTTAAACTCTGTCAGCCTAGCGTGCCCATCCTCCTGATGACCTTTTTGTTTCTCGTTGCGTCTCTTGTGAGCGCCCTGACGCATATGGGCATGTGGCGCAATATAAAAACTGTTTAGATAGCTATATCCAGACACTGACCTCTTGTTATGATCAATATCTCTCAATTTACATATTCCTAAATAGGAAAAGAAAGGCTGTGTAACTAACTAATCTCTTTGTTTAAATTCATAGTACATAAGGTCAGTTCCTCACCAAACTAAGTCAGCTACAACGCTGTTCTACTCAAGGGTTCACAAACACACACAAAGTCAACACACTTGACCAACCTAAGGATAAGTTATCCTGTCAGTCCACACGCATGTGTGCTAATAGGTAGAAGTCTGCAGGTGTGAGTGCCAATAACAAAATCTCACTTACTTGTTTCCGTCGACATTGAAACTGGTAGGGTGCCCAGCGTCCATAGTTTGTAATCATTGCTCCTATGGTAACAGCCAAGTCGAGGCTGGGTTGCAGCATGGAACAAGCGATGGCCATCTCAACATGGTTCCATAATATTGCTTCTGGTACAGAAAGCACATACATTCATTCTTCTTAAATCTAATCGCAGCTATTCCCATGATTAATTTTGAGTTACCTCTTTGGTCATAATTACCTCCTGACCTCCATTCTATTCCCTTTAGTTAGTGCTCATCTGATTCAATGTACATTCCAATACCTTCAGCCAATAAAAACTCCAGGGAACATGTCACGTTCACAATCTCTTCCCCATCTTCCTTGATTCCCACCCCTCTCAGGAACTAATTGAAACAGTTATATCTTGTCAGTGGATGTCCTTACTGGCATATTCATATACGACTCTACCACACACGTTTTCAAGATATAAACATTCAAACATTTCACAATACTTCATGTGCCTGCATCTAGTCAAAGGTCCTTCACTTATTGGTAATTTGCTGGCCAAAACCTGTCTAGGCTGTCATGATGTTCATAAAAAGCACGACAAATCCCACTCCGTGTTCATTCCCAGAGGGGTCAAAGACTCTAGGATCTCAATCCAGGCCATTTCTCTTTGTAACAGTTTCTTCTGCAGATTACCCTCTCTTTTAGATATAACCACCTCCTTGAGAATCACACATTGTGGCTGTGCAATATTGTGTTTCGCTTCAACTAAATGTGTTGCAACTGGAGATTTTTGGTTCATCAGCCTGCAGAGACATTGCAAGCCATATCCCACGTTGGAGGAGTCACAAGTGGTTAAACTTTCTTTCCCGAGTGAAGATGTGCAATTCACCACATTCATAAACCAGGTGAAGAAGCGAGGAGCCGAATTGAGGCCAAACAGGAGCAGATTGTACTGAACATGAGGATTCACGATTGTGAACCGCAGACATTTCCTGTGCGGTCGGAAGATGGGGACATGCAGGTACACATCCTTTAGGTTAGGGAACACATCCAGTCTCCTGCACATAACGACTCCGCTATCTGCGCTGGCGTAGACATTTTGAACCATTTGAGCGGGACAGAAAGATTGCTGAAAGATCTAAAACAACCTTCAGACCCGCTTGGTTATTCTTGGATACTGCAACATTCTGAAATAATAACCGGAACCCCTGCGCCATGAAGATGGACTGGCTCCACTGCCTGCATTTTCAAAAGATGTAATATCTCCCTCCGATGAGGGTGCCTATCTGCAGAAAAGGGGGAGAAAGAGGATGAGGGGCTTGAAAGTGGAGACCGAACCCTGTGGAGACCACAGAGAGGAGACGAGGATTCTCGAAGTACCGATTCCAGCTGGCCAGAAAAAAAAAAGTCACCCGACCGACTAAAGGAGTGCTGTGCTTCCCAACCTGCACATCATTGCTTTTTGTTGTCTGAGGCGTATGTGGAAGAGCAGGAGTGGTAAAACCCCCTAGTGGTATGCTGTTGCTTCTTCCGGTGTGTGCTTGGTAACCTGTACGGTTGACAGGCACTCCTATCCTTGAAGCCTGTAAACCCACCAAACACCCTCGTTTTATGGTCTGGCCTGTCCTGTCCGTGGAGAAAGGGCTTGGATCCCAACTTAGTAAGGATCGCCATTGACTTTGCCGTCTTGATAGACATTTTATTCTTGGTCAGTTCATCGTACATGGACTAGTGGAACAGCTCAGAGCCCTCACAGGGGAGACTGAGTATCCAGTCTTGCACGTCTGAGGAGAAACCGGTAGCCCGCATCCAAGCGGACCTCTGCATTTCCACACCCACACAGATGCCCCTGCGTGCGGTGTTAATGTGCAAGACTATGGACTCTAGGTGGTCTTGTGAAATTGTTTTTGCTTCCACCAACCCAGCCTTGAATGCCACCTGTTTGTCCAACAGCAGGTACTAGAGGAAATGTCAAATTTCCCTCCATAGTTTTTTTTGGTCTGCTGTGGCCAGCACTGCATTGGCCTGTCGAAAATGAAGCCCGGCATTGAGATATTCTTTTTTTTTTTTAATCGAAAGAGTCTAATAATTTAGCATCCTTCGAAAGGCATTTCGTGGTAGAGAAAGCCACTGACGAACCAGACTGTTTGGAATACGTAGATGCTACCGCCACCACCGAGGAGTGGAGCTGTAGGTATGCTGCCAGCATAGGATATGATGGTATTTATAACACACCTATACACAAGTGTTTCAAAGCTTTTTAAGGCAGGCATCCCTTGCTCACTCTCCAGTAGCCTAAAGCATGCGTCCAAACGTTTGTTGAGCTGAGCATTGGCCTGTGGCTTTTCCCAGACCACCTTAGCAAGTATTAGCACTTCCTTTTGTAGCACAAGACCAGACCTACGTGCAGTCCTAAGAGCTAGAACCTCAGGCAGAACCTCTGGCTCTTGTTATGCCACTCTGGTTGTGGAACGCCCAGGAAGTCGGCAAGACCCTGTAAGTGGCCATAAAATGCCCCGGAGGCAGAAGGTTTGTCCTCATCAAGGTAGTCATCAACATTATCTTGTGCCTGTGGGGGAGAATCCAGGGTGCTAGATTACACGTCCAGAACACACCACTGCCCCACCCCGTTGATCCTGCAACATAGGTGCTGGCGTAGGAGGTACCAGTGGAGTGGGAGGCGGGGGAGGGGAATGCAGGACCTGCATGGTAAGTGGAGGCGGGACCACTGGAATTTGAGGCACTGGCTCTACCGGGGGTGGAGGCCCTAAAGGGGGCAGCCGGGGCAGCTGCATTTGTGGAAGGACATTCTTGATAAGGTCCTTCAAGTACCCTGCCATTTTTTGCAACCTCATGAGGGCGAGGAAGCGCTCGAAAAACCTCTCCTCGAAAATTGCCTGGTTGGGACACGGCAGAGGGGCCAGAGCATGACTTGCTGCTGTGCTAGGCCCTGGCTGGCTCACCATACCTGGGAACTCTCAAAGTGTGGTTAGTATATAAAGACATATATAATCTTGGCCGTTCTCCTGAAGCCTGGGGCCCGCTTCCACCTGCTGGACGATTTCTACCCCCTTGCGTGGCCCATTTGGAGGGATAAGCCTTGGTGTGCGACCTACCCCTAGCCCAACACCATCATCCATCTGTCCTGGCTCTGCCACGAACTTAAACATCATTTTGTGCTGGTGTGTCCCTTCCTGTGCCGGAAGCTAGGGTCCGGTCCAGGGTCCCCCACAGGTGCCTTTGTTAGGTGACTAGGCCCTGCAGGCTTTGCGCCGACCTCAGAGGGAGCTCCGGTAGGCGTACTGCCTTTGGTCAAGTGACCAGTTGTCAACTATTCATGTCTGTGCCTTAATCCAACCTCAGAGGAAACTGTGAAAAGCCTCTTGTCCTCAGTCTGAAGACTAGTAGTCAGATGGCCACGTACCAGAACCTCCAGATCATGCTTAGAATTTCAGCCCGAAGGCCCCTCGTACGCCGGTGTGGTAGAAGTGCTGGAACGACCCTCGTGCCTGGCTGGGCTATCCCGCTCCTCGGGACGAGAGCCAGTAGCTCTGAGCCTCAGACCCAGACACCGGTCTGAAGGACTCCTCCCAACCGAGACAATCCCCGGAAAGGAATCGCCATGCTGGGATGCCTTAGAGAACAAGAGACCTCCCTTGTTCCTGGCGCTTTGATGAATTTGTCTCAACAATCTTAAGATCATCCGGCAGCGACCTATTGAAGATTTCTCTCCATCGGGATAGAATGTTCTTCAAGTACCGTGGAGCAAGTGTGCCGCACACTGTGTGCCTAACCCAACGGTAATCAGGCACTTACAGAGTGCGCGGGGGTCTGATTCTGGAAGGAGAGGTTGCACAAGGCGCGCCTTGTGAAGCCTCCTGCAACCGAAATTCACCGGGGGAGGCAAGGCACTGAAGAATGTGAAAATTGTAAATAAGTCTGGGAAGCGTGCAAGCAATAAAAAAGATGTCCATGCAAGCTGCCAGGTCCATTCAAGTACGAGCAGAAAAAGAGAACGGAGGCGAGGCACGGAAGGGTGGAGCTAGTAGGCGTGTTCACGACCGGGGCAGCCCCCTATGCAAAATTAAAGAGGAAGTTCATTTTTTCACCAAAATGTTCCTGTCCCCATTCCGGGGCACACCCACAAGGATGGAGTAAAGGAGAGAGAACGAATGAGTATTACTTGAAGCACATTATTTGCTTTAGTTTCCTTAATTCGACCGACCATACAGACACAGTGTCAGCAATGGGTCCACATGCATCAGCTCAGAATGTAAAGAATGTGAATGCGAGATTAGTGATTTTGACCTTCCCTATAACTTTGGATCATAGCAGCACCGGTTGCTGTGACTGTCAGAAGCGGTCTCATTACTCTGTTGATTCTGCAAGGTGCGGCTTGGCGATCCTTTGAGGTGTGCTTCACGTATTAAGGTCTGTTCCTTGCACTGATTTGATCGTGGTCTTGGATGGCTCTGGAGCAGGGTTGGAGAGGCTTGGTACCGAATGAGGACTGTGGAAGGAGCGAGCCATGGTGTACCAAAGCCCTTCATACATTATGGCGAGGTGCTTGGTGCGGAGACACTAACCACGGAAGGGAAGTGGCATTCTGCTGGAAGGTCAAACCTCATTGTGAGGTGGTAGATTGGTGGACTGCTTTATGTGCAAGTGCAATTCTGTTGACCATAGCCTTTAAATCCTCAGTAGAAGTCTTATTAAAGTGCTGTGAAAAAAGTAATTGCAGTGCTAGTTGCCCATTGGGTTTTGTGCCTAAAGATTTGAGGGATTAGAGCACAAGAAAAAAACGGTGCCCTAAGCTATGAAGAATCTCTTTAACTATGCCGGGAAAATCAAATTGCTATCTACGCAAGCCAAAGCCTTACAAAAAGACAACCTCTGGTTCAACAAGCACATGCAGCCAGTAGTTACTGTGTTGCTGCAGATGCCGAGAATCCTTCAGTGGCACAAGTGAATAAGCGCTCCAGTGGCATGATCGCTGCTTTTTTTGTAGCAGGCGCAGAGCACCCTACCTGTGGGGATCTAGGCGCCCAAGATACAGAAGTCTTAACCTTGCAAAAGGGGTGGAGGTATCGAGAGGTTTTAATCGATTTGTTGTCGATCTTGATATCGATAATTCACTTCTGGACCTCTGTTACTCCCTGCAAGGGGTCACCCAAGAGCAGCAGGATTTTAGCCAGGCTAATAAAATCACCTTTGGTGCCGTTCACCACGCATCAAGCCATTCACCATCAACAATCTCCCTCTAGTTTAGGTGCTAAATCTCCTTGGATATCCGCTACGCCTAATTTGTTTCTGGACATTGACAATGATCAGTCCAGGAAGGAAACAACTGATTCCTGCCTCTTAAGTGAGACCAATAGGAGTACAAGCAAGTATCACAACCATTCTGAACATCGGAACATTGCAATTCGCTGTAAATATTTTACTGGAGCTATGTGGTTGGATTCACGAGAACCTAAAACTACAGACTTTTACATTTATCAGCATTACTGGAGCAGAACCAGAGAACTGATACAAAGAATATGCCAATAACTACAGGGGAGGGGTCAAGCTTTGCAATTTCCAGTATAGTGAAGCTGAAAGACTAGAGTGTGGTCTAGACATCGATATTGGAGGCCAACAAGGAAGCGTCCCTGTCTTCCTACAAAACACACAAGGATAGAAGAGCCAAGCCTTTGGTGCGCTTAGCCGAACTGTCTACCACAACGTCTTATGTATCGGAGGCAGATTCCCAAGAAAACCCCTTAAATGCGACCATTGCTACAATGCCTAGACAAAAATCAGAGTTAAAAAAAAGGGGGGGCTGCAGGAGGAAGAAAGGGCAACAGAAAAATGCAGGCACTTTAACAAGCTGGTTGGTCAAGGATGCATCCGTAGCCCAAGGGCAGGGATCGGAGGCAGCCCCATTGCCTATTCCCGACTCCATTGTTATGTTGGAGCCGGTGGTCTGCAAGTATGCAGTGGCTAGGGGGACACTAAATGGAAATGCTACTGTATCCAACAAAGTAAAAATGGTTCAGTTAATCCTGCTGGGTTTGTGTATGAAACAACTGATTAGGATCCAAAAATATTGACCACTGGATATGCCCAGGAGTTACCTTAGACAAAATGCCTAAATTGGGCAAATTCTTTTTTTTTTGTTGTTACAAACAAACTACAAATCTTCCTACCCTCAACAACCAATTTAATTCCCCCCTGCAATACCTTCCTCCCATTAACAACGTCTCGTGGCACTGGTTACAATAAACACTGTCATATTTAGGTTGAACCGACAGGAGTTTTTCATTTGTCCAAATCATACGCGGAGACAGTCTAGCACTCAGAAAGGCCCAACCCCTCTTGCGTTTCCCCAGGGGGTGGTGCCCCCAACCGAGTCATCCCCCTCCCCATGGGGTCCCATCTCCCTCCCCACGGGCCTCCCACCTACCATCTGGCCATCCAAAACCCCCCCATTCCTCCTGAAATGCCCCCAGCTAGTTGTTTACTATGGCCCTCAACTTTTCCATCGTTACCATATCTCGAAGTTTCTTTTCCTATTCGGATTTTATCGGAGTGAATTCCGACCTAGCAGTGTTTAGGATCCCCAGGAGTAGCTGAAGGGGGTCCAGCTCTAACCGTTCAACAGAAACCTCTTTGATCCAGCTTAGGATCTCTGCCCAAAACACCTTAACTCTTGGACATCCCCACCACATGTGAGAGAAAGACCCCACCGGCCACTTGGGAGAAACCGGAATGAAACCGGAATGAATATCTTTGACAGTTTAAGGCGGTCTCAATACCAGCCCTGGAGAAGCTTGAAGTTGTGTTCCATCATGGCAGTGAACAGGTTCCTGTGGAAGGCTATCTTTTATATCAGATCCCCTTCTTCCACCACTATTTCACGATCAGTTAGTTCTTCCCAGAGTTTTACATTTCTGCCTCTCCTCCATATCTGCTTTAATTAGTACCTTATAGAGCCGTGATACCACCCCTTTCCTACTTGTGGCTGTGTTCAGCGCCCTCTCAAACGACGTGAGGTCCCTAGACAGGAGTTCCATCCACTTGGGATCCCTGCGAGTATCCCTTTAAGTCTGAAGTAGTCAAAATCGTGATCTTTGCCGTAGGCATGTCAACTCACAATTACCCTATGGATTTAAAGCTACTCTGGTGGAAAAGTTGGCCCACGCGCTCCAACGACCCATCCGACCACTGCAGTGAAAACTTAAAATTCAGCCCAACAAGAGCAATTTGAGGGCCACAGACCGAGGTCAGGGGCGAACACCACGTAGACGGGGCTACAGTTGCTTCCCCCCTCCGCAATGTAGCCCATAGGGCCCCTAGGGTCAAGTGGTTCCTCAGACTCAGTGGGATTTCTTTTTGTGGGGGCCCAAAGATAGTGTTTCATCTTCCTGGGGTGCGACTCTAGGTGTTCCACGAATATCCAGTAAGTCCTCTTATCCTCCCTCATATGTTCAAAACATGACCCTAAGCTGTGACGCCCTGTGATATCCCATGAAAAATCTGGGTGACCAAAACCACCGTAGCTCCTTGGAAGGGTCGGGGTCGATAATTTAATTCCCGCTTTTTTATTTCCCCAGATGAACCTTGGCACTGCCGCATTGAGCTTGAGCTTTGTATAGGGCGCCAACCATATACCGCCACTCAACCCGATCAAAGGCTTTTTCAGAGTCAATGGTAACGAGGCACAGCTCGCCACCACCTTGCCCGCATAGTGCATTAGATCTATGGTTTTCCTGATGTTATCTGTGCCTTGCCTTCCCTTGATAAAGCAAAATTGATCCCCATGAATTAAGGTCGGTAACACCCCTTGCAATCTATTTCCCAATAATTAGGCCAGGATTTTTACATCCACATTTAAGAGGAATAATGGCCTATACGAGGCGCATAGTCCTGGATTCCTACCTTACTTAGGGAGTACAACTATGATTGTTCCAATCATCGTGTCCAGGAGGGAGCCACCCGCCAAGACCGCGTTAAGCACTCTGGCCAAGTACGGGGCCAAAACTGACCTATACTGTTTATAAAATTGTACTGAGAATCCATCGCTTCCCGGGGTTGTGCCCCCCCCGACCCTCCTCTTTCCCTCGATTGTTCTCATCACTACCACCTCATCTACCAGGTCCTCTAAGGTTGTTGCTGTCTCCCCTGAGAGACTTGGGACAGACAATTGGTTAAGGAATTCCGTTATGCAGGAGCCCTCTTCATGATATTCCGACACGTATAAGGGACTCAAAAAAGATCTAAACGGTTCCACAATCCTCTCTGCGTCGTCAATCCTCCGCTCGCCCCCCTAACCCCCCCCCCCCCCATCAAGATCAAGTCTCTATACTGGTCACCAGTCTACTGTTGGTAATTTCCAGGTTAAGATTTTGTCAACTTCGTCACCTTTCTCGTGATATTTCTGTTTGAGAAACAATTTCCTTTGTGTCCTTAACCAGTAGAGATATCAGTTGGGCTTTATACCTTCTAAGCTTCTTCACTTCACTCAAGTGTAAGGTGGAGCCCTCCCTCGAGTCTACCCGAATACCCGCTATCTTCTCCCTTAGTTCTTGTTGGGACCATTCCTTCTTACGGGAGCCCTTCTTATTTGTACCCCATCTATGGTGGATTTGAATCCGTCCCAAAGAGGTTGGACCCCTGCTTCCCCATTATCATTATATGCAAAATAATACTTAATTTTTCAGAGAGCAGTAATTGTGCTATTTCTTTGTCTTTAAGTAGGAAGTCGTTGCACATCCACCTGACCCTTGGTTTCCCAGCCGCCCTAATTCCCATCCACCACTTTCACTAGGTCACGGTCCGACCATGGAACCGTTTCCACATGCGAGCTTGAAATCTGAGCCTTAAACATAACATCAACCACCACTAAATAGATTCTTGAATAGGAATTATAAATCTGACAATAGTACGTAAACAGTCTAACTACCCCCCCTCCTCTGTTTTCATCAGGGAGTCGGACAAACCAAGCTCTTCATTCACTCTCCTAAATCTTTCCAAGACCCTCTCATATGTCTGGATAGCCCCCACAATCCCCAGTCTGGAGCGGTCGCTAACAGGGTCAAGGACTTTATTGAAGTGACCACCGACCACCAAGTAGCCCTCCACAAAGTCCCTCAGCCTATCTCTGGACCCCTCATAGAACTGTATGTGTCCCACATTTGGGCAGTAGCCCGAACCCAGCGTCAGAGGGGAACCCGCAAGCGTGCCCTTCAAAAACATGCATCTTCCTTCCAAGTCTATCATCTATGCCGCACTTTCCCCTCTCCCTTCCCCCACGCACTTTTCCCTTTCCCCCTTCCCATGCACTTGCACAATCTGAATGACACCTGGCCTAGTAGGATCGCTGTCTGTCTTCCCTCTGTTACCCTCCCTTGCCTCGTCGCGCCTCGAAACACTTGTGTATAGGCGCGGTATACATGCCAATCATATCATACCGCTGCCTCGAAGTTAAGGCTGTTGGAAAGAACAAATCGGCAACACTTTTTTTTTTAAAACCGTGACTGATGCTCGGTTGACCTTTCCCACAACTTTTTGCCTTCAAGGCCGGTTCCTCCCCCACTACCCAGTGCGTCTCCTGAATCATCATGACAGGGACCGCCAGAATTCCCAAAGTAAGAGTGATCTCTTCATCGGGAGTTGGCCCCCTTTCATTGATGCAGCCAATCATTATGTCAGTACCCTTCACACGGCCCTTGTTTGTCCTCATACATTAGCCGGTAACTCCCATCCTTACACCCCCCTAACAAAAGTGTCTTGTAATCAAACTTCACAGTTGTATAACCCTGTGTACTCCACTTCTGTGCTTGAGACATTCGAGAACTACCACCCTAACTTTTAACTCCCCACACAAATGCCCTTCTCGTTTAGCCATTTAGTCAGTGGGCTTCACATACTCAGCCTCGTCAGGGTATAAGATAAGTCTTGGAAGACTGTGATCTTTGCCTCTCTGTGGGTCACCACACCTTTCTATCGTGCCTTGTCCAGGATCTTCATTTTCTCAGGATAGTGGTGAAAGAGAGCCAGCCTTGACCTCTGGCTGCCCCCCCGCCCCCCAAGCCTCCACCTCTGTGTGCTCTGTCGAGTCTGGGTTTGTTGACTAGGTCATCCACAAACAGGGTTTTCTCCACTTAGTGTATTTCTCTCCTGAGGTCCCTCACTGTTTCACCCTCTTTTTCCAGCATCCCGAAGAAGCCTAGGTTATTTCTCCTTTCTCGGTTTTCAAAGTCGTCCATCTTCAAGGTTATCTCCGACTCTCCTTTCCAATTCCGCTCTTCTCATGTCCATCTGTGTTTCCATAGTGTCTAAGGAGGATTGGTTGTTCTCCACTTGTTGCGGCCGTCCATCTTGTCCACTAGTTGCTTTCATTTGTCCAACTTTCCCCCTATGTCTGCTCTCATACCCCTTATTTCCTCCATTAAGGAAGCTATGTCTCTTTTGGTGGGCATCTGGTCAGTGACTTCTGTTGCCATGGTTTTATCACAAATGGGCAGCGTTGAGGGAGGGGCCCGTGAATAGTTAAACTGTTGAACGGAGGACCTCCAGTCCATGCATGGCCAGGTGCACCCCATTCCACCCAGGTGAGCCACCGGAAATCTATTTGCCACAGTTCCAAAGGTGGTGTGTGCTCTGGCGCTATGCAAACAAGCCAGCGCAGAATGCTGTGCAAGGCTCTGGTTCGCTCTCACCTCGCCCCGTAGGGATCCAACTTTGTTTTATTTCTTTGTGTCCCACATAACATCCTCCAGGGCAATATGGTGTGCTTGGCCCCCAGGCTAGTGGAGGGATCCGCGAGGCGGTGGGTAGGGCCCTCTAGCTATTGCCCCCATTCCGGGCTCTTCAGCACTCAGATGGTTGGGAGAGACACTTCCCCCTGTGTTATAACCCAGGGGGCAGATGGGGGTGCAGGAGGGTAGGAGGAAGCGCTCTCTGCAGGAATCACCAAAAATGCCTCTGGCACTGGACCAAAGGGTTGTTGGGAGGGCCCCAGCCAAGGCTCAGTTACTCCAGGTGAGGATAAGGTTGGCCCCCACCCTGTACAGTTCCTCGTACCCGGGGGGGGGGGAGGTCGGGGGCCGGGGCAGTCGCTTAAGAGCGCAGTGCGCGGGCACTTAATGGGGCCGGTGGCACACAGCCACCAAGCACAGGCTCCCTCCCCCCAGACAGCAAGGTCAGCCAACTTTCTGACAGGCAAGGTCCCCCCACCCCCAAAATCACCAGTGCAGCCCTGCCTCCGTAGGATGGGGGGGGGAGCGTGATCTACTCACCCAAAAAGTAATCTGGTCTTGCTCACCTCCCGGTGGTAGTGGGAATCTGCTTGGGGTGCCCCTTTTGCTCCTACAGTCCCCGGTGGTTCTCCCACGCAGGCAATGCAAGGCCCAGGTAGAGTCGCGGGCTCCCATGCACTAGCTGTCAAATGCTGGTGGAGCTCCTCCTCGGGGCCTGCCATGACCCTCCTCCGCGCTTCACAGAGTGGTTCTCCAACTTGATGCAACCAAGTCACAAGAAAAGCAACACCAGGTTCCCCACCTGGGGAGGGGGGGCTGGGCGGTGAGTGGCACAGAGCCCCAAAGTTAATACGGGTCGGGGGTGCATAAAAGGGGGCTCAGGACCCTTTTATTTCAGGGTGTAACAGAGTAGTTTCCAGGTGCGCTCATCTGCGCACCCCCTGCTGGCTTTCTTCTGTACGATTTTAAATGCAACAGATCTTGACTTTATTGAGCAGATGGACCAAAACGGGGGAAAAGTGGCACGTTGGCACTGTGATTTGGTTGAAACAGCAGCCTTGATACGTACTCACAAACATGCACTGACCTCACTTGTTTTTTTTTATTGGATATTGAAGTCCCTAAAGCCATCTTACCAACCTGCTGTGCGAAATGTTTAATGGAGCAAAATCTGAAGCAGAAGGAAGTTAAAATTGCCAACAGTCCATCTCCCCCCCTTCATTGAATTTTCAAGGATGGGAACGGTTAAAAGGTTTCTTGCCCCAACTGAAAGAGGCTGCGAAATGAGGCCTAAAGTTGGCAAACTGGACCACAAAAGGGCATATTAATGTTCTCTCTAAAGTCGCCTCTCTTCCCTTGTTGGATTTAGACATATTCATGCTCCAAGATACCTGGTTGACTTTGGTGTTCCATATAGACGGGTTTTGTCTTCAGCAGCCATTAGCAAAAAATTGCCCAAAAAGGAAGGCCCTTATGGGGGTCTTATAATAGGAATCAGACAAACACTATGCTCAAATGTGATAGCTGTCATTGATGGAAACTCCAATGTGACTGTGGAAGAAATTGTGTTTAATGATGAACCGAAAGTAAACATATGCTTTTCTTAAATTATGACCCACCGGGTGGAGATTTCACAGAGGAAATCTCTGTATTTACACGGTCGGCACTGATCGGGGGGCGGAGGGGCTGTCTGGACCATAAGCTTCTGTTGGTGAGAGGTGACTTGAACGCCCGATATCATGACATGTTTATGAACATTTGCCATGAAAGTTTTCTTTTACAGAAACAAAAAGCGAATAGTAAAGCTCTAAGGTGGGTGGCCTTTTTGAAAGAATGGGAGCTAGACCAATGGTGACCAGCTGGAGTAAAGAAATCTGGAGGAATGGTAAAAACTGGGCAACAATCTATTATGTATTTAGTAGGAACAACATTTCAGAATGTGTCACAGAACTTCAGGTACTGCCTAACGCGAATAGCATCCATACCATGTTGATTCTGACACTATTTCATTGGGTACATCTAAGGAAACCAACAAAGGTATTGTTACCTAGTCACGCAGGCCATCGTATTCAGTGGTCACCAGCCAACATAAATAAAGTCATATCTGCTATGAATGATCTTGTCTCGCCTTGTAGGGTCTCCTTTTCTGGGTAGACCGCTAATGAAAGAGAGCTATGGCTGGAGAAACTGACATCTAAGGTGGCAACAGCAGGAGGTGACCAGTTGCTAGTTAACAGAGTGCAAAATCCCAAACCCTTTGATATTGTGCTACGAAATTGAAAGCGTAACATGCATAGAGAAGTCAGAAGGCTGGAAAATTCCCAGCTTCCGGATCACGTGAAGCAGAACGAGATTAAGGCCAAGAACCTCTAGCGAGCCCGGCTTAAAAACTGGAAATATTCTTTTAAGAATGTCCAGTGGCAGAGGATGATAGGGGCACCTAAAGGGAAAAATACGAGAACTATATGTCATTTATTAACTCTGGCTAAAGGCTCAAGGGAAAGTCCAATTAGTGAAAAGATTTGGCTCAGTTTTATTGGGGATAAGATGAAGAAAGGTGATATGATCTCTTTACAAGGTGTTGATAATGGGGCACGCTGGCATTATATATCTCCTTTGAGGTGATTAAGCTATTAAACTAAAAAGCTCTAAGGCCACTGGCCCCAATGGGCTTGCAAATGTAGATTTAAAAAAAGACCCTGTAGGATGTGCTGGTTTACTTGAAGTTTAGTTTGATAAGCTATTGTGAAGGCATCATGTAGAAAGACAGACAAAAGATTCAAAGTTCAAAGTAAAAGGTTTCATTATTTCAAATGTCAGGATGGTTGAGGCCTAACTTGCCCTACGCAAAGGTGGGATTTCCCTACCGGAACACAAGTAAGGAAAGTCTGAGTCTGAAAGTTCAACTTAAAAATCTGTGTCCAAAACCTATCCTTGCCCTCACAACTGAAGCTAAACAATGCGTAGGGATGTCAATAACAAAACCAATGGTGATAAAACAAGAGTTGTGAGCTTCTCCAAGCCTTTCAGCTTCCCTTCACTAAGTTCAAGAAGGTTCCACAAAACTATCGGACTACTGTTCTTAAGTTTAAATCAGTTCCACAAATCTTTGGTCTTCCCTTCCCCAAGTTTAAGGCAATACAGTTTCCCAGAAAAGGAGCTTGAGAATTCCGCCCTCAAGACACCATCAAAAGCTCATCAAGTCTCGGGATTACCTTCCCAAAGACTTCAACTTGCCAACCTCTGCTTGACCTCCGTCTCATCGTTCAAAACAAGGTAATTTTTCCTTTTGAATAAGCTTAACTATTCTTTAAACATATTCTTTCCTGGTTTGCTTAAACAGGGTCTTTGGCATCCAAAGTTGAGGGTTCCCTGGTCTAGGCGCAGTTGTCAGACTGCACAGTGTACCCATCACAGGTTGTGCAACCAGGAACCCTAGGCCTTTTGTCCCCCACAGCTGCTTCTGCTCTTCTGCTTATGTGGTGGCTCCCACTCACTGGGACCAATACTTGGTCTTGTCACACTGTGTATAATTACAAGAGTTCACTTAGTGGCTGATTCCCTCCTTCACCACCTTGCCGTAATGATATCTCGCAATCTTCGATTCTTACTTTCTTGCCACTTGCTTGGCTTTCACAAAACACTAGTTGTTCACATGCATTTCTCATTTGTTATAACTTTGCTCACACAAGTTTCATTCAGTGGGGTATTCAATATTGTTCTGTTGGCTTCTGCCATTTCTATTTCACCCAACCTGCGGCCTCGGGTACGTTTCATCAATTTCATATGATTTCACTTGTTCGGCACTTGCCTCTCATACCCCACAGCCCCGAGGAGTGCCACGGTCCGAGTGACTTACTTTCTCCACTCACCGGTCTTGCGTGTTCCTTCTGGATGGCGGCTCTGCCCGTATTCAGCCTCACTTGCTGATTTCCTTTGGCACGCAAGCTCCTCTCACGCTCCTGGGCTCATCCATTCTTGCTGTCCGCTCTGCGGATGCTGACAGTTTCCTTATTTCCTCTTCTCCACTCGCAGCACTGGAAGCACTGCTGAGCGATCACAGAGGCTCCCAAACTTGCGGTTCCTTCATGGCCCGCCTGTCTCCCAGGCACCACAAGTGCTTTGGGTCTACTGCCGGCCTCCTGGCTGTGCTGCAGGACCCAGTATGGCTGCCTCCTTCCAAGCTGGACTCTCCCACACAGACCTCCCTGTTGCTCTTCGTCTTGCTGATTACTTCCCGTTTAATACACCTGCAACCCCTTGACAGGTTGCAGGTGTGAGTCTTTAAATAGAATTGCCTGACTGCAATTAGAACGACATGCCTGACCTTCCAATACTATACAGGCATCTTCTTCATCCCAGTACTAGAGTAGGTTGAATGAGGAACATTGAGGGGGGACTGTTGTACAATAGCCTATATGTTATGTTTTGTTATGTATGCGCTTATAACGCACTGGAGCCCGCAGGCATTAGGGCAAAGATATAACAAAAGACAAGCGACTGACAAAGCTAACAAATCATGTTTAGAGTTCGAGCTGGGAGAAAAGAGGGACAAAATAGGTCATGAAGATAGAAGGATCCATTATTCAAATAAGCGAGTCTTGAGCCTTTTCCGAAAGGTTGGTTCTTCTCTAAACATTTTAAAAAAAACTTGATGTTTTATACCATTTTTACTGGCTTCCCCTAACAAAGCGTTGCAATAGTCAATTCGAGGCATAACTATACCTCTGATCAAACTTTGCTACATGTGAATCGGCGCTCAGGGACTTGTCCATTATTGCTCAGAGTTCCAACCTGATCTGAAGTTTTGATGGAATGACAATCAATTGTGAATTCCGCGTATGCCGGCCCCAATTTCAGCATTGCTTGAGGGGATCCAAAGATCAACAGGCCGGGGAGAGTTAGGTTGGCTTTCACAGGGAAAAGAGGTATATCATGTCTCGTCTGGGGGTACCCCGTTCCCAATCCCCAAGGACCCTCCACCCAGGTGATCCTCCATTGCTTTTTCACCCCCAGTTCCGGGAACCAAGAGCGTTGGCCTTTGCCGGGCAACCTGAAAAGATGATCCAGGGAGAGTAGGAGTGAGGCTACCCTCAGGTATCTCACAGTATGCATTGAACACAGACTACCCAACACATGGCAGCTGTCTGTACTGATTCCTGTATATCAAAAAGGAGTCTGAATTTTTCCTGAAAATTACAGACTGCTATCCTTGCTTATGTTACACTTCGGGCTTCCCTGCGGTCTTCCCTGCAGAATACGACTTCTTTACAAGCTCCTCTGTGGACCAGATAGCGGTTGCCATAGCGCCTGTACAAACTACAACGGACTCCGTGTCAGCGGACACGTCCTGTACATGGAAGACGTACGGCAAGACACGCCCCCATACGGCTTTAAAACCACCGTCTTTCAAGGGGCTCGTTGCTGCTAATTAGCGTTACAAGCTACAGCGGTTACGTCCGTTACTACTTTGTGTCTCCTTCACACGAATTCCTTATCTGTTTCCTGGTTTTGACCCATGCCTGACTTCTGGATTGGTTTGCCTCCTCCTTTATTCTTGTTGTGCTCGTCTGGCTTTTGACTCGGAACGTTAATGGATTCGGCTTCCTGCTGTCTCTTGCGGTACTACATTCCAGTTTGCCGCTCCTGGGCGCGGAACCACAAAGCCTTCCTCACAGAGGACTTGCTGTCAACAATTTGGAACTTTCTTCGCTACTCTGGATGCGTGTGTGTTCAGGTACATACTTATCATTGATAAATCCTCTCTGCTATTATTTCTCTCTACAACCTTGTTTGGATATTTGTCTTTTGTTGGATTCTGGGACATCAAGTGACTATATTGTGAACTTGTCTTCAAGTGCATATAAACGCTCTGCTGAAACTGCACCAACCCGGCACTAGTGCGACCCTCGTGCCGTTCGGGGCTACTTCCCTATACTAACATCCCTGTTTGTTATTTTCTCCTTTCGTTGTCTGTTTTATGGACTACTTTTCTCAAGATCTCCTTATTGAGGTTAGTTGTTATTGGTTCGATATTTAGGTGGATTGATACTTTAGGAAGGCTCTTTAGAATATTCCCACTCATTGCGTTTATTAATATTTTTTGTAGATCCACCCCGGGGAAGCTCCACTCCAATACTTACCTAGGTAGTTTCCCGTAAAATACAACTGTTCTGATTACTTGGTTTAATTTCAACACTGTCTAATATCTTTGTATTCCTTTGCAGCATTGGTATTGGCAGTGTGTGTTCTCCCCGCTCTTTTATTCAATTGACACCTCTGTCTGTCCCAATTTAAACAGCAGAGAGGTACATTGTAGAAAAGAGCCCCTCTTTGAGGAAACCTGAGTCTTGTACTCAGGGAGGTGGGATGGAAGGCTGAATATCGATTCTTGTACCATCATCATCTCCAAGGGCACTCCTCCACATCTTGGGCCTACTTCGGAGTGGTGAGTAACAGCTTAATGTTACCAAGAAACGGTTTACGCACCTTGTGCTGAAAGAGCGTCAGACCTGGGTGGATGAAAATACCATGCTTTACAGATTTCAAACCTGTTTCTGACCAGGCTCATCGACAGTCCAAATATCAGATTGTTGGACCATTTGATACATTAATCTTTTCAAAGAGGAGCACCAGAGCTGTATGTTACATTTGTTGAATTTAGGTCAGCGTTGGAACTTGTAGACCGGGACATCTTATGGGATAAGCTGGAAATGGAACAAGTTAATTACCTGTAACTGTTGTTCTCCAGCATGGGTCTGGCATGGATTCACAATCTCATGAATATTCCCCGTTGTCAGGCTCGGAATCCTCAGTAAAAGAAAAATCAGTTTCAGTTTCATTTCTGAACTGTCTTTCCCCTAAACACCAATCACTGAGCTCTGGGTCATACTGCCCCCAGCTAGTGACTGCCCTCTACCTAAGCACCTCCTCAGGCAGCCATCTTCAGATTAGGTAGCACGAAAAGTGGCAGTAGGACCAAGAAAAGAGTGCTAGGCGGGAGGGTTTGCATGTGAATCGATGCCAGACCTATGCTGGAGAACAAGAGTTAGAGGTAAGTAACTTGTTCCTTCTCCAGCATGGGGTCTGGCATGGATTCACATGCTCATGAATAAAGAATACATAGCAGTACAACATGCACAACCACGGGAGGTGGCAAGGCGCAACATAAGCATCTCTTACCTCATCACCAGGCTCACCTTCAAGCGAACAGGTTGCACTGCACTGCTTGGCTGACTCTGGACTCCCCCCTGGAATCCCTGTCGACGCAGTAGCATTCCGTGAAGGTGTGGGCACACCAGACAGGAAAGCTGTTGCAGCAGCAATTGCTCTGATAGAATGGGCTCTCGGACGGCCAGGGAGCGGTCTGTTTATTTATTTGATAAAGTGCACCAAAACCTTAGGTAGCTGGGGCGCAAATTGACAAGTAGGCTCAAAGTTTGGTTACATAATAAGTAGGATACATAGATACAGGAAATATACAGAATGCTGCCACACTAATATGTACAGAGAATGGTGGTTGCCAACCGGTGACAGGTGATATAGCCGAAGAGCCACCTGGAAATGGAAGCCTTGGACAGTGCCTTCTCATGGTTCACAGGACCAAAGTTCACAAAGATTTTCTGGAAACTCTTTGTGCGGGCCACATAAAACTTCAGTGCTCTAGCCACATCCAGCGAGTGCAAAATCCCTTCAGCCGGCGACAAAGGTGTTGGAAAAAATACAGGTAACACCAAGGGCTCGTTGAGGTGAAATTTCGACTGAACCTTGGGCATGAAGGAGAGGTGCGTCTGCAGCACCACCCTCGTCTCGTGAAAAGTCAAGTAATGCTGCTTGCATGACAGGGCCTGAATTTCACCTATTTGTCTTGCCAAGGTGATGGCCACAAGAAAAGCAGTCTTCCAAGACAGAAACTTAAGCAATGCTGAATGCATAGGCTCGAAAGGGGACCCCATGAGCCTGGTCAGCACCACATTGAGTTCCCACGCCGGGGCCAGAGCCTTCACCGGCCGGAACGAGCGGAACAATCCTCTGATGAATTCCTTCACCAGACGGTGCGACCACAAGGAAGACCATCCCGGAGATCTGGTGTAGTGGGAGATAGCCGCCAGATGTACCTTAATGGGGGCATGGGCCAGTCTCAATTTGGCCAATGACAGCAGATATGGAAGTACTTGAGGAGCCGTGACCCGCAAGGGGATAATCTTCTGAGACCGGCACCAAATCGCTAAACGCTTCCATTTGTGTCTGTAGCATTTCAGAGTAGACAAAGCTCTGGCCTTGGCGAGTACATCTGTGCAGTCTGCCGGGAGATCGTAGCCACCCAATTCTAGCGCTGCAAGACCCAGGCCTTCAGGTTCCGAGACCCTGGATCGTGGTGAAGAATGGCGCCTCCTTCCCTGGCGAAAAGATCCACGAACACTGTCAGCTTGACAGGTGGGGACGCCGACATGCTGAGAAGGTCTGGGTACCAGATCAGCCTCGGCCACGCCCGTGCGACGAGGACCATCCAGAACTGTCACCGTCTGAGTTGACTGATGACTCGAAGTAACAATGGCAATGGAGGGAACGCATACAGAAACAGGCCAATGGGAATAAGAATGCATCCCCCCATGCTCCCCTGCTGGGAGAACCTGCTGGCATACCTCCGGCACTTAGTGTTCGTCGCAGTCACAAACAAGTCGATCTAGGGATTGCCCGATTTGACAAAAATCTTCTCCACTAGGTCCTGCCGAAGTACCCACTCATGGCAAGAGTGAAGCTCTCAGAGAGTTGGCGACGGTGTTCTTTACTCCTGCCAGATGAAACGGAATGAGGAACATTCCCTGGGCGACGGGCCAGTGCCATGAGTCCTGCACCTCTTTGGAGAGGGCTGGGTATCTGGTGCGCCCTCTGCTTCCTGATGTAAAACATTGTGGTGGTATTGTCTGTGAAGACCCGCACCACCTTGCCCTTGAGGGACGGCAGGAATGATTTGAGGCCCCAAAACACTGGCCGCAGCTCCAGAACGTTGATGTGCAACGTCTTCTCCTCCAGCAGCCACAGGCCACTGGCGTGAAGACTTCGGGTGTGGGCTCCCGATCCTTACAGGGAAGCGCCCGTCATGGCCGTCTCCTGGTGTGTTGGGCCTGGAAACCTGTGCTTCCGGTCAGATGAGAACGCACACCCCACCACCTTATCGCTCGACGGAAACCCTTGTCGGGCGTGATCCTGTCTTGGAAAATTCTGGCACATCTGTAATCTGCAGAGTCGGATGAGATAAATGCATGACAACATGCCAAGCAGAGACTTGACGGCCCTCACTGTGGCGATCTTCAGTGCTAGCAGCCGCTGCACCTTGCCCATAATGGCTGCTATCCTCTCTTCCGATGGTGATGCCAGGCATGACGGGATGCCAGGGACAGCGCGTCCTGCGATGGGGTCAAGCAGGACTTTGCATAGTTCGCTGAGAACCCCAGATCCGTCAGAAGGCGGACGGTTCTCGCTGTGTGGTCGACGGCGACTTCTCTTGATCTGGCCCCGATGAGCCAGTCGTTCAAGTAAGGGTAGACGTGGATCCCTTGCAGTCGTAGATGAGCCGCCACCGGCGCCAGTACTTGGTGAAGACTCTGTGCGCTGACTTCAGTCTGAAGGGAAGGGCCTTGAATTGGTAATGCTGCCCTTGAAGGACGAAGCACAGAAACTTGCGGTGTCCTTTGTGAATAGGGATGTGAAAGTATGCATCCTCCGACGATAGAAAGTCTCCCTCTTCCAGCTGCCCGAGCACGTGTTGAAGAGTGACCATTCTGAACTTCTGGGACATTATGTATTTGTTCAGTTGTCGCAGGTCGAGGCTGGGCCTCCAGCCCACGGTCGTCTTTCGTACGAGGAAGTACCTTGAGTACACTCCGGAGCCGCTTTGGGACCAGCTCTATCGCCCCTTTCCTTAACATGGCCCCAACTTCCAGCAGAAGCGGAGGGATGTGGTTTTCCTGCCGGGCCACCAGTGAGGGGACACTTTTGTTGGAATTCTAGAGTGTGTCCGTGGGCAAGAGCGTCAAGCACCCAATGGTCGGTGGAAATGATCTATCAAACGCTGAAAGTTTGCCATCCGGCCTCCCACCGGGGTGCACAGGTGGGGGAACGACATCCTGGCCCGTTCATTCCTGCTTGGAGGTCGATGGGCCTCTTTGCAGTCCCGGACGATGAAGTCAGACCCTGACGACAAAGATGTCCTCCACCGAATGCCTTGCAGCGGCCCTTGTTGGTTTCCTGGGACGAGGAGCGGGAGGGTTGGCGGTAAGAAGAGGAGCCGCCACCAAAACCCCTTAAAGACCGGGTAGACATGCCTCCTGAGGACCGAAAGGACAGCCGTCGTTGCTGCAGCATGCCCAGGGCAGGTCCAGTCTCTATGTCCACCTTGATGGCCTGTAGGGACTCATCCACTGCTTTCCCAAAAAGATTGTCCCCGTCGAAGGGCATGTCCAAAACCCTAGTCTGCAGCTTCTGTCGCAAGTTGGTGGCTTAGAGCCAGCCACAACGCCGAAGGCAAACGCCATTGCCCATCTAGCGGAACCCCGGGTCCGCAATGTCCGTGGCCATCATGATGGCGTGGACTGATGCCCTCTTGAAGAATCATGAACCACAGCTCCTGGTCGTAGCGTGCCACGATAGCGAGGGCGTTGTCGGCCTTGATGGTCGTCGCCGCAAAGTAATGACTCTCCTACCCATTGCATCCAACTTCTTCCTCTTGTTGTCAGGAGGCGTGGACGCTGCAGAAGACGTCGAGCCCAACAGCAACTTCTTGGCTGCTGCAGAAAGCAGAGTCTGGTGACGGTTGGGCCCGCAAGCACCTAGGTGCCAAGTCCGGCACCCTGTACTTCTTCTCTAGGCAGTCCCTCTTCGCTGGGGCTGTAGAAGGGTTCTTCATAAGAGTCAGTCCTTCATCCCAAATGTCATCCGGGAGTGGGACTGAAAGAATGGTCTTCCTCTTCGCCTCATGGCGCTGGTATAAGAAGCCCTCCTCCTTCTCCTCCGGCGTGAGCTGGAAAAGCTCTGATGCTCTGGAGATCATCGCATGGAACGATCCTATCTCGTCCAGCAGGGATGATCTGGGCGGTGGCAACAGGAGGTCCCCCATCCCGCCATAGTCATCTGTGCCCAACGCCATCGCTGTGTCCGACCCTGTCTCCAACCCGGTCTCACCTGCGCGGGGTGGCGGAGAAGGAGGCAGCAGGTGCCTCTTCCTCTTTGCTGGCAGTTCCCCCAGACGTCTGCGGGGCGGGCAGCATCAGCGCCGCGAGGGGGGGAGGGCGGAGGGGTGGCGACGTTGCCAGCATCCTCCTCTGTATCTCTGATAACGTATGAAGGGTAGAGAGAATATCAGTGGAAAGGTTTCTCGCCGAGGAGCAGGTATAGCCAGCAGGGACGTAGGAGCAGGGCTACGGCCCTAGTCGTCCTCAAGCTCCTCGTTGTCGCCCTCGTCGTAGGGCGCGACTCCAACATCTCCTTCGTGGCCCACTTTTGAAGTCACAAAATATGATGATTTCGACAGAAACCATGGAAACCAAGCGAAGATTTCAAGTGGGCCTAGAAAGCAATTCAAACAGTAATCAAAGTTTGGTGTAAATCCACCCTGTGCTTTTTGTGCTACGAGAACAAAAAAATCCCTATGGGAACTATAACTTTTGGGATCCCCTCACTCCCCTCCTCCCGCAACCCCTATAACTTTAAGCTACCCGGTCTAAAACTAAACATTCTTGATATGTATTGGTTTGGAAAGTTTTATGCAGTTTCATCTAAAATTACAATTTTGCAAAAGTTTTGAGCAACTCCTAGAATACAGTGCTTTTTCCTCTAAAGGACAAGACTTGGCATAATGTAAAGGACATGAAACGTGAGCAAAAAAACAGATGCGCATCACCACAGTCTCAGAATGTGTGCAGAAAAAAATTGTAGCACTTACGTAGTCACCACAATATTAAATTCCAACTTGTTGCTAAGTATGTCGTAACGAAGGTACTTGCGATCTTCTTGGGATCCTATTCAGAGATGAAAGGTGTTAGATCAACCTTTAGATTGTTAATAGGAAGAAGTTCAATGTGTGATTATTCCTGATAAGTTCTCCCTCCAACCCCCAAGTCTCATGCCATATACCACACTGAGGACCATTTATTTGGATTACTGGGTTACACCACCAAAGGCTTGCCATATTTAATACGCTTGTTTAACTATGTATTGGAGAGGTTTTAAACAAACCTTGTAACCAATGCTATAATTCACATGATATGTTAATAAAGGCCCCACCCTCATGCAAGTCAATTTACTAATGCCCATGACAAAAAGAAAACCTTGTGCTGGCTTACCGTAATAGAGTATAACTTTAAGCTCAGGACACCACTGATTAAACTCTCTAATCCAGTTATCTATGAAAGAAAGAACAAATCATACCAAAGACCAATTCCAACAAAATAATGCATAAGCACAGAAACACAGAACATATAGTTAGGGGGGTGCTATTGAACCCTGAGACATATTGTACAAATGCAATTAAGACAGACCCAAGCAACCACTCCCAATTTTGCTTAAGTATTTTTAGGCAAGGCTTGGCCCAAGTGAGCATTATAGAGGACACTGGTAATCTGTGTTTAATGAGAAGGAAACGCCTGTGGTTAAGCCCATGACATTGCCCTGCAGATCACCTCCACCTCCACAGAACCATACCATGACATTGCCACCTACACCGCATTTGCCCCAACAGCTTAAGGTTGCATTTGGTAGATTGTGTCAGATACAAGGATATAAACCTCTTTCGAACAAGCCAATGTATCATTCCAGTGTCATTCCTGTAGAATGACCTCCCATGAACCACCACTTTGAAGTTATGGCATACTTAGTATGAACCAAGAAGACCTTTACAGCTTTTTAGACATCCAGATATTGCAGTTATCTTTTCCCTTCTAAAGGTAGATTAGTTAAAAAGGAAAGCAGACATATCTACTCTGTTTGACATGTAAGTTTCACATCTTTTATTAAAGACGGGTGCATTGTCAGAACCCCCTCATCTTTGTGAGAAATAGTGCATGTTTGATTAACATTTATTCTATTCTTTAGCTTTGTAAAGCACTCAACAACGGCAATAGCTTTGAAGCGCAGCAGGGGCATTGAGGGGAAAACAGATGCAAGATGGAGAGGCATACATAGGAAAAGGTGAAAAAATGTGGTTACATTTTCATCACCCGGTGGGCTTGGGATGGGGAAGGTGTCAAGGGAACCAACAAGGGTTGAACAATTCAATTTAATCAGCGACAGGATTTAATTGAGAGATTCCAGATCAATAATTGTCCACAGTAGTATCCAGACAGAGAGTTTATAGTTGTTTAAGGTTAAGCGCTTATGCCAGCAGTTATGTGAACAAGCAGGCTCTTATGTGGGTTAGGGTACATTATACGTGAGCTCCTGTGACGACGTTCATCTGGATTTGTTCGCATCTAGGGACTTGGGCAAAGGTAATGTTTGCTTAGGACGCATTTTGCATTGAATAGCTGGTTTAAACAACCATACTTTCAGGTTACCTTTTAAACCTCTGATGGTTGGTGTCACAGACGACCTTAAGAAATTCAGAAGTCAAACAGATTGTTCAAGAGTTTATTTACAAGTCTTTATGCCTGGGTTATGCAGGGTGTGAGACTGTAGGGCAATGCACTTAAAGAGCTGGTCCTACTGGTAGTCATATCTTTCTGTGCTCTCTCCACCCTAGCCCAGGCTTGCATATCACAGAGTGTTAGGATGAGTACTAGAGATTCTTAAACCCTACTGTCTAAGGTATTATCTCTAATGGGGAAGGGGCTCAAGCCCTTTTATATCTTATTCAATTTTCTAAGGATACCTTATCCTAGTGTTCTCACAGTAATGTTCTTCAGGATTCAATACAGTGCCTTTTTATCCAAACACTCTCCCATTCACTTTCACCCTACTGTTCTTATCTTTCCTTACTATCCCACCTCTACTCTCACTTCCCACTTTTCTCCTCCTATGTCCCTCCAATCGCCTCATACTCCTCTCCCTCCCATCTCTATGCCCACCTTCCTCCATCGGCCACTATCTACAGCACCCTACCTTCCCCTCTACAACTCCTCCCTCTTTTCTACCACTCTCTCTCCCATCTAACACTGTACTGCTCTCTCTCCAACGATCACTACTCTTGCTCTCTTTCTCCCTCTACACTCTCTCCGCCTCCCTCTTACATCCCCACTCCAATTACCACCCACTTTCACATACAGTCTCACAATCAGAGCTTCACACTGTCCAGGGTCGGTCTCAGTCTCTCTCTCTCGGTCTCTCTCTCTCTCTCTCGGTCTCTCTCTCTCTCTCTCTCTCTGAGACTCATATCCAACTTCTCCACAAACTCTTCAGCGCTCCACTTCACCTTCCATCTGGTCTCTCGATCAACCTCCCTACTCATCTGAATACCCTACACATTGTAGTTCCCATGGGTATTTCATACCCAGGTCGTCTTGGTTTTTTACTCACCAAATTTACTCTGCGCTCCACCCGACTCTAGGGTCGACTCTATGGCTGTCTTTTCACCCAGGGTTGCTGCACTGAAAAGGTGCAAATACCCCTATTAGGCCTGCCCTCTTTCTGTCTGCAGCTATTTTAACAGTCTTTGTGAGGTTCCCCCGCTGGATGTTGGGAATGCGCCCCGCTGGCTTCAGGCAGCAGCAAGTATGTTTTCCATTCGCTAACAGGCACCAGGTTGCAAGTCTGCCTGGAAGTCGTATGTTTTCTTATGCGGCCCCCTGGTCTTATTTGGTATGGCAATGTCCTCTGTTCCGGGTAGTTCGTTAAAAAGACAATTCCGGCCAGAATGGAGGATGCATAGCACAGGGTGAACTAAAGTAGTACCGGTCTTTACATTCAAGGAGGGAGGAGGTACTGGGAGAATGAGAAGCTGACAGCCCCCTCCCCCAAAACTGCCTCATCCAACACGTGGGGTAGCACATGCTTTGGCACGTGTTTGGTTGGGAGAGGTTCATATCCCTCTTGCTCCATACAGTGCCAAGCCTGGTCAGGGCTACATTTTAGTTTGACCTGGTCAAGCCATGTCAGGGCTACATTGTAGTTTATCAAGGAGTTAGATCTAGCATTTGGAGCCTGCTACTGGCAGGGTCATTCCTCTGTGTCGAAGTGCTTTGAAGTAGGAGGTACGCAAGTCGTAACTCATCGAAATTAGTTTTCTTACTATGACGTTCTTGTAAATGCTTCAAAGGGGGGGGGGAGAAGGGCACTTTGTTCCAGAATCTGATGAATGAGTGGGGTTCTTTGATCGGTGGATAGACAGTGTAATGTTTTCAATGTGAGGATGATGTTGCCGAGTGATGCAAAAGACATTTGTTCAGAGATTTACTTATAAGTTGCAGTTGCCCAGCCTAAACAGGAAATGGTCCCTGGCCATTTCAAATTTCTGGGGTATTTCCAGGTGGAGTATGATTTTCTACATGGTGCATAGCTCCAAGTGGAATTTCTGTAAATAAAGTGAAATTGGAGTTTAGAGGCGAGTTCATGAAATATGAAATAGAATTCAAGGGCGGTTGGGTTGATCAACTGAGAGTGAAGGAAAGCCGGTCAGAGTGGTCCACTTGAAAGGCAGTGTTGCAAGTTTGGGTACATGACCATTATCTGGTTTTGTTCCATTTAGGCAGACGTTATCAATTATCCTAATGAAGATTACTTTTGAGACATACTGTGTAGCGTGGGTTTGCACTTTTTATCTGGGTTGACGTTAAGGAGCATTTGCTCGTCGTCTACGTAGGTTTTGGGGCCTACAAACACTTCCCAATGTAAGATTATATAACCTGGTATCAGGCAAGGCAAGGTCAATTTTTATGGATTTTGAATCCCTGATTTATACATAAATTGTGCCGTCTTTTGGGTACGTGTATAGCCAATTTAGGGCTGTACATTGAATGCCAATCTAATACTGTAATTCAAACTAGATAGTTGCCGATTGGCTGTATTGATAGGCTGATGATCGCTTAAGAGGTACAATGGCCAGAGAGGCTTTCTTATGAAGTTATTTAATTATTTAACTCAAATAAATGTGGGTGGTCTCCATGCTTCAATTAGGGGGGGGGGGGACTAGGATTGGCTTTCTTGTAGTAATTTCTCTTCACAATATTGGGTTAGTTGGGTGTTCAACATTTTTGAAATAATACTGGTTATAGATGGAATGTTGGTAATCAGATTTTAATTTTCTGAATTATTAGAGCATGCATTTGGATCCACAGCATCAGACTATTTTGAATCTTAATTTGCCAGAATAATGTTATTGTCTAAGTTATTTACTGCGAAGTGAAAAGGAGCCTATGACGTTTCTTTCATTCTATTCCACAATCAGTCTCCAAGTCAACGCTCTGATTTATTCTTTTCTGCCTTTAATTGTTTAAGGTGTGAGAAATGTTTGCTCTGGAAATAATGCAAGTACTGCACTTTAACAAACCACTGGGGGAAACAAAAACACCAACCATGGTGCAGTGGTTGGTGCAGAGTATTACAAGTTATAATTCTATAGTAAAAGGGTACCAACATGGATAGTGCTGCCATAATATCACTACACTACGTTTGATAATGTGATGCTCCCTATATTGAAATCATCTTTTTTCTTATAAGACACCCGCGTGTGGTAGCAAAAGGAAAAATTAGTAGGCACTCTGCAGAACCCAAGGCTTGATTAGAGCACAAACTAGCAAACAGTGCCTGGAGGTGGTAGGTGAGCTGAATTAACAGTGGTAAATAAATGTTTTAAAGCCCACACGAGAAACTGTTCTAGTTTGTATCTCTCTACACAAGCGTTTGGTAAATGTATGTACAGAACTCCAAACTGCTGCTCTGCATGTGGCATCGAAAGTACCAATGAACCGACAGAGTGTGTATTAGGAGGTATGAAGATACTCGTGAGTAGTTCTGGAATAAACCATTTGAACTGGAAGGGGCAAAAGATGTGTGCGTAAAGTACCAAGAGTAAACACCCTGCTCATGTGTACATACTGCAGAGACCGCCTTTATAGCTATATGGTCCAGAAATCTCAGAATTTCCAACAGCAGTTATGAAGAGATTCCCCGATTAACAGTGGGGAAGGGAGGGGTTTTCTACATTCCCAACTGTTAGAATTTCTTCCACAAGTACTCTGTGGAGGATTTAGGAAGACTGCCTTAATGTCTGGAGGCCCGAACAATTTAGACTGACCTCTCTTATACATAAGATAGATGGAAAGAGGCCACCAGCAACTCCGAGTTACAGGCAAAAAGTAAGTAAACTTTACAAGTTTCTGGCGAGCGAGACACAAAACCGTCAACAGGAATGCAACAAATGCCAATGGAAGAAGGCAGCCAAGTCACAGCCGTGGTACCTGGGAAAATGGCCTGAAAGCAAAGCACCAAATTGCTGAAGACGTACAGCCATGATGAAAACAGAGCAGAATGCTACCCAATATGTTGACTATGGTGCACTGAAGGAACTAAGAGGACTCTGTTCCAATGTCTGGTTTCAGGTGGTACTGGTGAAGTAGCGGATATGTGTGCTTTCATCAAATTCTAACTAAACAAATCTACATTTCTTTTACAGACTCTGGACTGCCAAAAGCGTGGGAGAGCCCTGGAACCCTGCCCTCTGGCCATTCTTTATTCCATGAATCCAACTCACCATCTACTTGTATGAAGGAAAAAGATAATTTAAAAATAATAATTACTCACCGTAGTGACCAACGTACTCCTAGTCCATAGTCCCCTTTCCTCCATAGTGCATGGGCATCCCTCGCTAGGGGCAGGAGACGGAACCCTTTTCACCAGAAAAAACCTTCTTCCCCTTTAAATTTAGAGGCATGGTCCTTAGGGTCTGCGAAGAAAGTAGGGATACTATCTCCTCTTTTAGATGGAACGCAGAGACTACCTCAGGTAAGTACGCTGAAGCGTTCTGAGGACCACCCTGTCCCCGTGTAAGGTAGTGTATGGCTCAGATGCCATCCAAGCTTGCATTTCACGACACAGCATGCAGACATAAGACCCACCAAGAGTGCTGTCCTAATGGTTGCTAGCCTGATGTCCGCAGTTGCCATTGGCCCTAAGGGTTTATACGCCCAGGCACCCAACACTATGTGGCCTCTTGTTGGGCGGGTACAGCCTGGTGAGGCCGTGCCAAATGTCTTTTAACCAAAAGATTGGCGGATGAGAAAAAACTTCCTCCTCCTAGTTTCGGTACACTCCCGACAGCCGCCAGATAGGCTTTGAGGGTGAGTAGAGATGGCCAGTTGATGTGGGCCGCCTGCTCGTGACCGAACCCTCTCCGTGGACACTGGCTGTCCAGGGTAGCATCCCATCCGGCTAGGAATGAGTCCATGGTGGTGGTAACCTGCGGAGCTAGCTGATGAAAGGGCCTGCCTATCTGTAAGTTGCTGTCCATGCTCTACCAGACTAGGTTGTGACAAATGTGGCGGAATGCTGACCGGCTCCGCCTGGGAACCCTTCTCCTGACTCCAGCAGGCTGTGCAGTGCAACTACAATTTAGGCGTTGGTACCACCAAGCAGAGGTCACTGCTCTGCTAAGAAAACGCCCCATGGGCCTCCGATGGCTGTGATCTTGACGTTTGAGGGGAACATGATCTCTAAGTTCGTATCCCAGATGAGGCCCGGGAACGTTCGAGTCTGCCTGGGCTCCAGATATGACTTCTTGAGATTGATAGAAAATCCCAACTCGTGTAGTGGAAGCATAAGGGCAGAGGCGGTGTGGGGTGGACTGGCATGGATAGGCGTGGTGACCCTGGGTCCCAAGTAGGGCTGCCACGCATTCATCCAACCTGTACAGACCCTGGGGTCCGAATTGAGGCCAAAGGGTAAAACTTTGTATAGGAAATGGAAGCCCATGATCCTGACCTTACGAAAGGACCGATGGTGCTGCAGATCGGTATGTGAAGGTAAGCATCCTTCAGATCCAGGGAGCACATCCAGACTCCCGTGCAGAATGTCTCCGCAATACGTGATGGGGTAACTAATGTATGGTGAAAATCAGTGAATAGGAGCCCAGACCAGGCTGGGACTTCTTCCACTGCCTGCTTGTCTTCGTGCAAGCGAATGTCCGCCCACAGAGTTATTGTCCCAATCTGTGGGAGAGGAGGGTAGTAGAGAGGCGAAGGAGGGATCAGTAGGCGGTAGCCCGAGGACACTGCAGGGAGGATTCAAGGGTCCGCTAACCTTGTGCCCCAGCGTCTGGCTATATGCCTTAGTGAGGATGGGTAAGGATTCAGCAGTCAGGGGACTGTTCCTCCTCTTATCAAGTTCCTAATCCGTAGTGGAACGGAACAGGTCATCCCCCCCCCCCCCCTACCCCTCAAAGGGAAGGTCCAGTATGTGTTCCTAGGCGTACGGGTTGAATTTGATAGCCCGTAGCCCAGCAGTCATCTGCCAGTAGAGGTGCAAATGGCACGGCCTGAGGTGTCAATGTGCGCCACAGTGGACTCCATTATGTCCTGCACAACTAATTTCGGCCTCCGCCAGCCCTATTCTGAAGCGTGCCTGGTGCTGCACCGGAAGTGGCTGAGGAGTGTGGCTGTGAGAGTGCCGACAAGAGGGGCCCCCTCCAGCTGCCTAAACTTGGTGTTGAGGCGCTGTTGGGGAGGAGCGTGGTCGCCAGAGGACAGAGGTATCTGAATAAAGACAAGACAACGACAAAAATAAAACACTTCTTCGGGGAAGAGCGTTTGGAATTGCAAGGCCGGAGGCCTAACTCAGGAGCGCTGGTGAAAGCGGTCATTTCCTATCGACGTGGAAAAGAGAACTGGGGAGTTGCGCCGGTGGGCGGAGTCAGGGGAGCCCATGCTCCCAGGGCAGCGCGCCTCTAAATTTAAAGGGGAAGAAGGTTTTTTTCTGGTGAAAAAGGTTCCGTCTCCCGTCCTATCGAGGGACGCCCATACAGTATGGAGGAAAGGGGACGGGACGTAAGAGTAAGACAGCTTAGAAACTAAACTGAAACCGTTTTTTCTTTTACCAAGGATTTCAAGCCTGACGACGGGGAATATTCATGAGCATGTGAATCAATGCCAGACCACATGCTGGAGAACAAGGTCATCTTTTTTCTCTCAACAGAAATGTCTTGAAAAGCATTGCTTGCATTCTTTAGTCTGACTTTTGCTTTTATGGTAGTTGTGTTTAGCAGTGCACACAAACGCAATCCCTATGGCCCGAGATCTGCAGGAAGGTTCCCACGGGATGTACATTTTGTAAACACATAAATAATGGTTTTCGGCTTTCATTGTTCACATTTTTTAATGTCCTTCCATCCCCGTCCCTGGTTTATGTTCCTATACTTACCACTTCAACACCCAGTACACGTGATTGAATCCAACAATGTTCTTAGGTAAAGGCACCTTACCCTAGGACTGCCTCTGCTCTCTGCTGCAGCCTACTTTGCAATTCATTTCAGTTCGAAATGGCACCCTATTCTGAAATAAATATAAATAGATGGGTCTTTGAACAACACCTGACTAAGGACTGATTACAATGGACGCACATAACGACGCACAGACCTTACAGTACTGCGCTGTTAAAAGATGATCGTCCAAATGCTGGCTAGCCAGACACTATACAGGGGTCTTCTGGTCTCGAGCTAGGTCTGTGCTTTAAAAAATATATATATAGGATTGCAAAGCTTCCTTGGTCACTTTCCTTGAACACTGACCCGGCTTTCTGCTTGGGGCCCAAAAAAGCAAATTGGCTAGTCAAGGATAACAGGATGGCTTAGTCTTCTTAGATGGGCGGGTAGGGGGAGTCAAGGCAATTAGTGAAAAGCCTTTAGGTCAAACTTGAGCCCAAAGATAGCAATTTGAGTTGGTGGTGATGACAGTTTAGCATTAACTAGAGGAGTGCTCGGTGCTTGCAGTGAATTGGGATGTGAGAAAAAGGCATGTTCCAGAACATACGAGGTGAGAAAATTGGCACTTTGTAGCTGCAAGAAAATAGTCTGTAAAGTTAGCATTTCAAAGGACTGATCTGTGGGAAATGTTATCAGAAAACCTAGAATAAAAATGGGCCCAGACTCCTGACTTTTTTCTGGACTAGGAATTATCTTGATTATACAACTTGATTTCTTTGGGAGTGAGGCAGAGATGCTTATACTCCCTTGCGCAACAGTGTCAGGATGTCATCTTCGAGAACGGCAAGACTCACTTTCTTGTACAATCATTCTGTTAGCTGTAGTTTTTACAGGATTTCTAGTGTTGCCTGGTGTAGCAGCATAAGCACCCAAATGTATGTTTTGCGATTGCTGAATCTAAAGCAACAGGTACCTTTGCCTGCACACCAAGTGTGAGGAAGGAAAACTCACGGATGCTTTGATGCCTGCCCCTTAGATTCAGAGGAGCCTCTACTCCAACGATTTCCACAGTATGTAAGTGGACTAGACTTATGTTGATGGCCCCTGGAATAAGTTTATCCTCTGGGAGAATGGAAGTGAGAGAAGTATCCAGAGTACCTTCTGCTTGAAGCGAAGATAGGCTCCTGTTTGCTAGAACAAGGCCAAAGAACAGGCTGGATGCATGTGTGTCTTAAAAGCCACAAAAAGCGTCCTTAACATCTTTCCAAAAATATCAATCAAATGTTATGTTGATCGCCTTGACCTGGCCTGAAATTTGTGGCTTTCAGCTATCCAAATCTCTACAGAACTGGTCAGTTTTCTAGCTGTTGGAATCCTGTGTCTACTATGTCCACTGCCACAGATATGGCACGGATTGCTGCCGCCTCCCCTCATGCCGAAGGCTCCTCTCCTTGCTTTGCCCATTATGTCCTCCAGTTAAAACACCAGGACATGTGCTAATTTCAACCACATTTCACAGTCAAACTTTGGAAGAACTGCCAGCAAAGTAACAACCTTATCAGACATGGCGGTGGAAGTGAATTATTTTTCCAAATGCATCTAGTTACTTCCCTTCTTTTTCTGGTGAAAGTGAGCAAGGGACAACCAATTTGCTGACCAATTTCTTGCAACTGCTAATGCATTCTGAGCTGAGACATTTGGGGGGCATTGACAGGTGCTTTATACTTCTCCCCTCAGTATCTTCTTGCTGGGACAGAGAAAAAGCACTACTTTGCAACTAGACCATCCTCCCATATGTCCTCCAATTTTTATTTTTATTTAAGCAATTTGGTGTACATCAAACTTCTTGCTTATGACCCCATACAAAAATTCGATTTATAAACAAATATAATTACAAACAGGGGCCTGGCTTGGCAGCCATGGAGTAGGCTGCATCTTCACTGTGCTCTGTAATCCGGCAACTAATCCTTTGAAGCACGAGCTGCCCAGCAGCAGTTTTTGATGTTAAAATACCACTGGAAGTGTACGAAGGCGCCTGGAACTGCATGCGAGCATCCGCAAGCAGATTGATTCAGGAGAAAGCCAGATTTGAAACATTGTTGCAGGGATCGTAAGCGGCAACTACAAAAAAGGCAAAATGGCGGCGTGATCGGGACAAGGGACCTGAGAGGACATAGGAAGAGAAAGCGGAGCGGGCCGCTGATTAGAGCACGACACGCCAACAACTGGAAGAAGAGGTGCGCTGCTGTGAGCTTTCCTGAATGGGTCGGAAAAAGAAGGAAGACGGTAAAAGCTGTGCCCGGAGGTGAGAGCAGGCAGCCGGAGACAAAGGGACGCGAAGGGCAGCCGCGCGTGACCAAGGCGAACTATGGTTGCAGCGCCGGCGAACAGGAAGAAATGAGATGTGGCCACCTGCAATAGGAACGGAGGCGCGCGTGAGCGCATGAGGTGCGGAGCCGACGGCGAGGACGCCCGCCTGCACACCTGGTGTGTGGAGCTTGGGACAGAGGCCATAAGGGACCCCGCGCAGGCAGTAACAGAAGGTGGTTACACCCGATTGTGAAGAGCGAGGGGTGACGAGGACATACAGCTTGTTGCAGCGTGTATAAGCTGTGGTGAGTGAGAACAAGGGCAGCCTGCAACTACACAGGCTGAGTGATAAGCCCGCGAGCAGGGAGTAGAGGGTAAACTGTTGAGGGCATGCAGCCGGCGGTGGGCCCCCCACCCCCTCTGCTGTGACTGTCAGGTAGGATGAATAGCGTGGTGCAGGGCCCCTTCCCCAGGATGATGTGCTCAGTGGAATGAACAGGCACAGCGACCCTTTGACATATATACTGGACATTGGATCATCTCAATCAGGGAGCTGAATGCAATTGAATTCGAGGAGCAACAGGGGAGCCGGGGGGGGAATGATGATACAACGTAAGTCCTGAGCAAAGGCCAGAGTGTAAGACAAGCGCTGTAGTAAACAAAGTGCTCAGACATGACTTGGAGTGATTACCACTGGGGTGCATTGGAACGTATATCACGGGCATGATAAGCCGCAGCAGTCAGTCCTGACGCGAACAGACCCCAGGGTATGACCAGAGTGGAGCAATGTCGGTGAAGGGTGGAAAAGCCAAGGGCAAACAGCCCACGATGGACATCTTTGCAAAGGCACAACAAAGCGCCCCTACACCCCAGTGCAAGGTGCAGCGAGTGCACCCATAGAGACAGGCACCCCTCGAGGGGATAGTGCCATTCTAACGGCCATAACAGAATTGAAATTCTCGTGGGGGATAACGATGGCAGACATGAGAACTGCACTGGAGAATAAAATAGACGCAGCGGGAATTGAGGTTAACTTGTTGAAACAGGACATGAGGGTGCTGGCGGAGAGAACGAGCGGCTTGAAAGTGTGGTGAAGATCAACAAAGACACTGGAGTGAACAACGCTTAGGAGGTCCACATACTTAAACAGAGAAGATATTGGAATTCTTCCGGAAAAGAGGGACGATAAAGAGGGGAACCGCTACCATCACAGCATATCCGGATTACACCATGCAGGTGCAAAGACAGTGATACAGCTATGTGGCGGTCAAGAGGAGACTACGCACAGCTGAAATATATGCTCCTGTATCCTGCAAAGCTGAACATTTCCCACAATAATAAAGTGCTGTTTTTCGACACCCCGGAGGAGGCCGAAAAGTGGCTGGATGCAAATGGCTGTCCAGACCGAGGAGCGGGCCCAGCAGGAACACGATAAGTGATCATAATGCCGTGTATGGTGGCGGGGGGAGGAGGTTGCCAGCATAAGAGCGATAGAACTGGGAAATTGAACAGCGTGGAGAAATGCGAAAACGAATGACATTTGGACAAGTTGGACTTGAATGTAAACAGTGAAATGCAGAACGGGTAGCGAAGAAGGTGCTTAGACTGATACATATAGTTGGAGCCACATGTTGAAGAAGGCTTACCCCCAAGTAGTAGAATAGTTAGATCACCACTAGGGTGGTAATACCCTGTTGAGCTGTAAGTACAGCTTTTGGCAGAAAGGGGCTAGATGCAAGGGTGCCTGAGATCCAAGGACGGAGCTGGGCAACAGTTGTGTGGGGGGGGGGGTTAAGCGAGGACGGCAGTGTAGTGGAATTTGGGGTAGGGGAGGAGGGGGAGAGTTGGAGTTGGGGATGTTGAAGTGTTTGTAGTTGGGGAGAGTTGGGAGGGAGGGGAAGTTTGGGAAATAGTTGAGGTGCGAGCCTACACCAGGGAAAGAGATATAAGACATAGGAGACCTTAAAGTAGTTAGCTGGAACTTTGGGGGACTCAACATTTATCTGAAAAGAAATAAGGTGATGATGTATCTGCGCAGGCAGAACATTTACATAGCCTTGTTACAAGAGACCCACCTAACAGGGGAAAAGCTGGAAACTGTGCGGAAGAAGTGGAGGGGGACTGTTGTGGGGGCGGCGTACTGTGCGGGATGCTGGGAAAGATTGTGTAACCTTAATTATAAAAAGTATATAGAGAGACAGCACGCAGGAGGGGATAAACCAGGGAGTACTGGCATGGCTATGTAAAAATGAGACCCCCAGACCCACAATCAGAACGATAGTGAAGAATGATGGGAGCATAGCAGACACTCAGGAGGAGGTTAATCAGGAATTTGTAGATTATTATAGGCTCCTATAGGACGACCAAGATGGGAGCAACAGCCAAGAAATAGGGGCAAAGCTAGAAGATATTGTATTGCCACGGATTAGCGCAGAAGAGAGGGAGGAGGGAGGAGCTGGATGCACCGATCACCTGGGAGGAACTGGAGGCGGTAGTGAGGCAATTACCCACTAGTAAGACCCCGGGGACTGACAGGCTCCCAAGCGAATTTTACAAAATATACAGAAAAGAGGTACTCCTCCCCCCCCCCCGCTCTTAGAGATGCTGAACGAAGCATACGAGATAGGGAAACTTCCGGAGTCCCTGCGAGAAGCGGTTATAATACCACTTCCCAAACATAATAAGTCTGCAGGTGACTGTGGCTCGTACAGGCCCCTGTCAATGCTAAATCAAGACAGCAAAATATTAACGGCAGTCTTGGCAAATAGACTGAAGAGGGTAATTAACAAGCTAATATACCCTGACCACACAGGCTATGTCCCCAATAGGAACATATCGCACCACCTCAGGCGTCTTCACCGAGTCATCGAACATACAGAAGAAGATGCAGATGAGATGGCGATTATATCGCTGGATGCGATAAAGGCATTTGACTCGGTTAGATGGCACTGGCTGATTGTGGCCCTGGTCAACTATGGAATAGGACCGGGATACCTTCAATGGGCTAAGCTATTATATAGTGCACCATTGGCCAGGATCAAGATGGGAGCTGTAATATCTGAGAGGTGGCAATTAAGAAGAGGCACTAGGCAGGGATGCACATGGTCCCCCATGATGTATATTCTGGCCCTAGAGCCCCAGGCAATATATCTGAGGCAGCAGTACGATGTAATAGGCATTAACATGGGTGAGGAACCGCATGTAATCTCCCTGTACGCTGATATGTTGTTGTACCTACGCTATCCGGAGGAGAACCTCCAATACATATTAGAGGTGATGGATCGATTTGCGAGGCTCTCTGGCATAGCTGTGAACCCTGGAAAGTCCTGTATGTTTCCACTGGGCGGGTACAGGGGGATCCCGTCAGTGCGGCTGCCGACCCTGCAGATACCATGGGAGGTAAATACTTTTAGATATCTCGGAATAAATGTATACCATACGGTAGAAGTAGAACATAAACATAATACGGAGGTAGCAGTTAAGAAAATAGAGAATAGTATGAAGTTTTGGGCAAAGCTCCCCTTGGCAATGATGGGACGGGGGGGCAATGCTTAAAATGGTAGTATTGCCCAGGCTGTTGCACTGCTTTACGAATATTCCATACCCGATACCTAGAGGGTTCTTTGCTAGGTTAGACAGCATATGTAGTGAATTCCTATGGCATGGGACGAGGAACAGAGTGGCCGTATGGAAGTTACAAAACCCATATGAGAAAGGGGGCATAAAACTACCAAACTTTGAATCTTACTACATAGCGAGCCAACTACAATATGTAGCTAAATGGCTCTCTGATGAGCCAACCTCAGAATCCAGACTGTTCCAAATAGATAGCGCCCATTCTTTTTAAGAGAGGCGATATGGTTGCCCAAGTCAGAAATGGGAAGACGCCCGAGGATGATGAGGCTTGGGTGGGAGATCTGGCGGAAGGCCCGTCAGGTAATGGGGAACCCAACCCCATGCTCCTCGCAGATCCCATTGGTCGCTGTGGCCGGGGAAGAAAGACAACTGAGACTAATGACTAGGAAGTACTGGGAACCGGTAGGAATATCCACAATGGGAGATGTGTGGCCGGAGGGGAATATACAGGATTTTGAGGGGCTGCTGGAAGATACAGGGTTGCATGCGGGACAGTATATAGCGTATCACAGGGTGGTGCGGCGAATTAAAGAGACCTGGTCAGAAGTAGTGCTGGCAGAGGAACCGGACACCACCATAGACATGATATATGATATAGCAGAAAGAGGGCATGAAACATCTAGATTGTATGAGATGATAATGACCAAAGTGGGGAAAGAGGGGACCCAACTCAGGCAGGACTGGGAAGAAGAGGTGGGGGCCCCGATGAGTGATGGGATGTGGGAGCGAGCTCAAGGGTATCACAAAAAAGTTTCAAGAAACGCCAGATTACAACAGATAGAATTATATATAACTCACAGGGCGTATATGACACCCCAGAGAATAGCCAAATTAAAAAATGCAGGACGTCAATCATGCCCCAAATGTAACGAAGAAAATGCAGGAATGGCCCCCATGTTCTAGTCATGTCCAATAATAGAGAAATTTTGGGGGGGAAATAGCACAAAAGATGGATGACAAAGGAATCAAAATGGGGGTGGATACAGCATGGGCTTGCCTAACAGATGGGTTCCCCAGGCCACGCAAGCCTCAGCATGTAAGCAAGTTGAAAGATCCGGCGTATGTTCTTGCAAAGAGAAGAATTGCTATGGGGTGGAAGGCATGTTATAAACCTAGACTGTAGATGTGGTGGAAAGATCTACAACAATGGGCAGAGGCAGAGACTGCGGTGTGGCAGGAAGCGTGTGAAGGTCGGGGGATGAAGAGGCGGGAACATTATTAGGCTGGAGGCAATTAATAGCTGAACTATTTGGGTTCACGAATGAAGACCCTAGCGATCAGGATTCAACGAGTATCATGGGTGAGGAACCCCAAATGCAGGATGCAGTAGCGGGGAAGAAAGGGAGTAGGCTTGGTGTGGGGGTGGGAACGGGAGAAGCAGTGGACCTGGATGCAGCACGGTGTATTTGATTATTGTTCATTCTTGCACTGTAAGTTTGTTTGTATTGGTTGTTGAAGAGTTAATAAAAATGTTCAAAATAAATATATATAATTACAAATACAATCATAGCAACAAGCATTTATTTACATGTTTCACCCTACTCAATTTCATTACTCATTTCTATTAGTAAAATATGTGCTTTCAACAATATTCAAAAAGTTAGAAATTGCAATTATCCGCAAAATTTGCCTTCCAAAAAATTATTGTGGCCAAAGGACATTATCCCATACAAAACCTTGTATTAATCGCAACACTATGAAATATAAATAATATTAGTGATTCCAATTAATTATATTCTAGATAAAGATGGCTACGTTTCTGTACAACCAATTTTTGACATGGTCTTCAGGTTTCTCAAAATACGGTGAATTTTATTCCAAGCTCCAACACTTCCCCCATGGGCAGCAAATTCAAGCTAAATCTCAAAGCATATTGCCACCTGTTTACTCTGGCATTTCTTGCAGTATGCTTGTATTTCTTCATAACCTGGACAAATTAATATAACAGTATTTAGATAATAGGGGGGCAGGAGGAGCACTAACTTGTCCTTCTTTTGAATGGTGTATTATAACGGTTTCTTATGTTTCAGGTGCATATGGGTATGGTCACCAGGCCTGTGGAGACACTATTTGGAAAAACAAAAAGAAGAAAGCCTGTAGTTGCACACAGGGGACCCACGTGCACTTTTTTTTTCAAACTTTATTTAACTTGTTTGCAGAAGGTTACAGGGAGACCATCACATCACACTTGGATTCTGGTCATTGTACATACATTCTACGATGCACACTTCTCCTTGTTGTTCATAACATTTGTACTACATGGTTCATGCTAGTATTACATATGCAATACATTTACAATACAATATTTGTTGACATGTTGCAGCATCTAATTTTGTAGTTTATTCATGTATTCCCGTTACGGACCCCATAACTGTGCATACATATCCCTCTTCCTTGTTGTTAGCATGCTGGATTGTCGGTGCCTCCTTTGACTTCTATTTAAGTCAAATGCATTTTTTGGCTATTACCCACCCCATGTTAAAAAGTCTACGCATTTTTATTTTTTGCTTTCCCTATATACCCAAATAGGTATTTTAGGGGCAGAAGTGTTGTGGGTATATGACATGCATTACTTACCATAAAAGCATTTCTGATGATTGTATCTGCTTAGATTCACAGGCTGTGCATATAGTCCGACATCCAGTGGTCAACACAGAGTATTGCATCTTTACGTCGACATTGGCGTGCCTGTAAGACTATCCCTACGTGACTTGTAGTGTACCCCAAATACCTCGCGCGTTGAGGTCCCCTCCGATTTTGTATTGTTTCTGCCATGAGGGAGCCTATGACTAACGTGAGTGAGTACAGAAAAAAAGAGAAAGTAGTAAGACGTCTATGTTTCTTCCATCCAAGCGGGGAGGAAAGGTGGGCGCATGTGAATCTAAGCAGATACAATCATCAGAAATGATTTTACAGTAAGTAATGCATGTCTTCTGATGCTTGTTAATCTGATTAGAATCACATGCTGTGCATAGATTAGCGAACAGTACCAGGAGTTGCAGGTGGGTTGTGAGAAGGAACAGTAGTGAAAAGATGTCTTAGTACTGCTTGTCCCACCTGAGAATCAGACCTAGAATGAGTGTCTAGGCAATAGTGTTTTGTAAAGGTGTGTACAGAACTCCAGGTTGCCGCTTTGCAAATGGACTCGAGAGGGACATTTACAATGAATGCTATGGATGCCCCAGTGCCTCGAGTAGAGTGTGCTCTAGGCTTGAAGGGCAGTTCGCTCTTAGCAAGAGCTTAACAGAGTGTGATGCATTTCACAATCCACCTAAAGATAGTAGATTTGGAGACAGGGTCTCCTTCTCTACCTGCCGCCACTGAAACTAAAAACGGATTTGGTTTTCTTAGTGGTCGAGTTCTTTCCATGTAAAACATGACTGCTCTGCATACATTCAGTGTGTGCAGGCTTCTTTCTCCCAAGAACGTTGGTAGTTCTATGGATTGGTTCACATGGAACTTTGAAATTAATTTAGGCGCAAACCAAGGGTGAGTGCACAGAACCACCTTATCTCTGAACTGTAAAAAAGGGGTCTAAAACTAAGAGCGCTTGTAGTTCACTGACTCTCCTAATGGAAGTAATGGCTATTAAAAAGGCAGTTTGGTAGGTGAGATCTTTGAGACTTGCTTTATGCATGGGCTCGAACGGAGACCCCATAAGTCTAGAGTTAGAAATGGGAGGGTGAATTCTCTTTGCTCCCTCCATGAAAGCCTTAATAACTGGTATCTTCCACCACAACACCTTTTGTTGTGATGTAGTGTAGGCTGAAAGAGCAGCAGCTAAGTGAACCTTTAGAGATTTAAAAACCAGGCCCGAGTCAAGTAAACGAGTCAGGTACAAAACGATATGGGTAGGAGAGCAGTCAATGGGGTTGATGCTCTTAGAATTGCGCCAGATGACAAAACGCTTCCACTTACTGGAATAGCAATATTGTGCATTAGGTTTCCTTGCCTCTCTGAGTATGTCCATACATCTCTGAAGGAGTTGCAGGTGCCCAAACTCTACGACTTCAGGAGCCAGGCCGCTAAATTCAGTGTTTGCGGGCATGGTTGAAGTGTCTCCCCTTTGTCTTGCAACATGTTGTACGGGCAAGGCAGTTTCATTGGAGGAGATAGGGACATCTCCATCAGATGAGCGAACCAGGGTTGGCGGGCCCACATGGGTGCTATCAATATCATTGTGACTGGTTCCTGGTGCATCTTGTGCACTATTTTGTTGAGTAGGGGAGTCGGGGGAGAGCGTAAGCAAATTTCCCTGACAATGTAATCCAGAGTCCGCTTCCCTTGGAAGGGTTCTGGAGGCGTGATCTTGGCATTGAGCGTTCTCCAGAATTGCGAACAGGTCGATCTCTGGGAAGCCCCATTATACGAAAACGTTGGAGACGATGTCTACGTGTAATCGCCATTCGTACTCCAAGGGTAGTGGGAACTCCCTGCTGAGTACGTCTGCCAGAAGAATGTGTTCCCCTGGAACATGTTGTGACAATAGGAACATGTGTTTGAGAGCCCACTTCCAAATGGTCTGTGACAGTTTGGACAGCCCTGGAGAGTGAGTGCCCCCTTGCTTGTTCAGGTAGTACATGGCTGTGGTGCTGTCTGTGAGGATCAGGACCGTATTTCCCTGCAGTTGTGTCTGAAAAGCTTTCAGTGCTTTGAATACTGCTAACAGTTCCAACAGGTTTATGTGGTTGGATGCTATGTATGACAACCAAACTCTGTGCGCTATCTGTTAAAGCAGGTGAGCTGCCCACCCCGTGAGAGATGCGTCTGTAGTTAGAGTATCCTCCACTGCGGGGGTTTTGAAGGATTTCCCCTTCAAGGGCTTCTCCCTCGACCACCAATGTAGGGAGAGAATGAGGGCTGGCAAAACAACCACTAGATCGACCCATTGTCCGCTGGCCTGACACCACTGGCTGTTGAGCCACACCTGCATTGGACGCATGTGCAAGCGTGCGCAAGGAACCAAATAAATGCATGACGCCATCATTCCCAACAGTCGCATAGCTTTGCGTACAGTCACCTCTCGACTGGCTACATATTGAAGGATTTGAAACAGCATGTTTTGGAACCTTTCGTTGGAGGGGAAGACTAGGCCTGTCCTTTGTTCGAATTAGAGCCCCTAGGAACTGCTTTACCTGACTGGGGTCTAGGCTGGATTTCTTCCAGTTGATGGAGAATCCCAGGCTGAATAAAAGATCTATTGTTCTTTGGGTATTTGACAGACATGTTTTGTAGGAGTCCCTGTTATGAGCCAGGGTACCTTTGTTAATACCCTTGGTGCAGAGGCAATGCCGAAGGGTAGCAATTTGAACTGATAGTGCTGGTCTTGTATCATGAATCTGAGGTATTTTCTGTACACTGGCAACATTGAAATATGAAAGTATGCATCTTTCATGTCCAATGCTGCCATGTAATCCCCCTGTGTGAGCAGGGGAATTACTCTTTTACTCTTGCAGAGTGCCCATACAAAACTTTTGGGGCTTCACAAATTTGTTCGCTGGGTGCAAATCTAGTACAGGCCGCATGGCGATATCCTTTTTGGGTACAAGGAAGTACATTGAATAAATTCCCTTGTTCACCTGTAGAAGAAGTACGACCTCTATGGCGCCCTTTTCCTGCAGGGTCTCGACTTCTTGTAGCAGGATGCACAGATGTTCTGGCGTCAGGCGTCTTGCTCGTGGCGGTCTGAACAGGGGGGGCAGGGGGTCCGGCAGAATTCTATACAGTACCCATGGCCAACAGTCTTCAGCACCCACTTGTCTGTAGTTATTCCCTCCCATGCTTGAAGAAATAATGATAGCCGGCCCCCGACCTGGAATGCATGGCCTGAGGGGTAGAATTCCGGCCCCTTCCTTTACCATGTTGTTGCCCCTTTATGGGGTATGGGGTGGTGTAGCTGCTGGTACCATGGGGAGAGGACTAGTTATTTCCCGAGTCATATTGATTTTGAGGGAAACATTGGCCACAAAAGGAACATCTATTTCCGCTCCCCCCTTCTTTGTGAAGGTCTCAGAGTGAGTTGATCCAGGGTCTTAAGGGTGTCATGCTCCTTCTTTGCAGTTTCGAGGGCTTCATCCACTGCCTTTCCCAATAAATTAGCTTCCTCCACTGGTTTATTTATAAGTGAAGCTTGGCTTTCTGGTTTGAAACCAGAGTTCTTTAGCCATGTATGCCTTTTCAGGAGGTACCCTGAGCCAAGGACCTTTCGGCTGTCTCTGCTGCATCCGAAGTATTTTTAGCATACTCTGGTTAACTTGCCTACCCTCTGCCACTGTTGAGAGCAGACGGGTTTGCAGGGCTTCAGGGACTTCTTGAAGGCCCTCCTCTAGCTTGGCCCATTGTGCATCAGCATAGCTGGCCAACAGGGTTGTATTGTTTGCGATGCGAGTGGAGTAAGCCGCCGCCGCAGTGATCCTTTTCCCCTGAGCGTATAGTCTCTTACACTCTTTGTCAGGGGGTGCATCCCCAGTAGATAGGGGAACACCTGCTCTTTTCCTGGTAGTTGTCACCACCAGTGAATCTGGAGTAGAATGACCCCTGATGTAGAGGGGATTAGAGGGGGGAGGGTTGAAAAAGGGTTTCTACCCTAGGATTCACTGCTCTAGTAAGGGCAGGTGTGAATAAAGAAGGGGCCAATCGCTTCTTGATTTAATTTAGTAGAGGAATAGCTTGCCTGGCAGGTCGCTTTTCTTTTAAAATGTCTTCCACAAAATCAGCCTCTGGAACGGCTTCTTGGGTAGCAATATTGAAATGTTCTGGTGCTTTCCTCAATATGGCGTTGAAAGCCATTTGATCGTCGACAGCGGAGGGTTGTCAAGTGGGGGTGGTTGGAGGAGAGTCCAAGCACAAGGCATCAGGGTCCGTGTTGGGGTTGGTGACTGAAAAGGGCAAGGATCAATGGGGTTTGGGTCTACTCCCCGTCCAAATGAACCTCCACAGAGTCAGCAAAGGGATCTTCATCTTGAGCCTCCTCCTCACTGAGGTCGTAAATATATTCTCTTCTTCTTCATCTTGAGTAGTGCCAAAGACCCTCTGCAGCTTAGCCACAGCGAGAGGGGGATTTTCCTCTCTAGATCTCTTGGGTGTGGACTTCTCAGAGTTCCACAAACCGCTCTAGCCTGTCCATGCATCCTTCAAATTTTTCTCTGGTCCAAACAGATGAACCAGAGCGGGCCAGGGATGGAAAGGGCTCTTGTAGTGGATCTTCTGTCGCCAAACGTCGAGATTTCTTCTTTAATGTCAAAGAAATCCCTTCAGGGCCTTCCGAAAAGTCTTTTTGGTGTTCCGATGGTTGACGTGTGTCCTTCTGTTTGTCTATAGGCCTTTCTGTAGACTCTGGTAAATCCTTTGGCCTCTCTGGATTTTGACGAATCCCTATGTTTGTCTTTGGGTTTCGATGAATCCTTGGATCGTTGCTTCTGAGAATCTGCCGAAATGATCCTGGCAATGCTTTCGGGGATCACTTCAGAATCGTGAGTTTCTGAAGTTCAGGCCTCTGGTTGCACGATTACTTACGGCGGAACCGGGGCCTTTTCGGCCGTGGACGCTTTCTTCCGATGTATCTCGACGTATTCCTGAATATTGGGGGCAGCGCCCTTCGATTTAGAGTGCCCCAACGCTTCTGCGGTTGCGGGTTGGGCTGCCGATCCTGACAGCGGGCAGTGCCGAAGTTATCGGTGTGCCCGTTGGAGCTATGGATCGCTTTGACTGTTTCGTCAGAGACATCCCTGGGGTTGTGTTTTTAGTGTATAAAACAAGTGCGTCTTTGTTGCTGGGGTGTACATTCCCCATACCAGGACCCGAGTCTTGCATAGCGGGGCCGGGGACAGACGAGAGTGCTCCGCGGAGAGGTCAATCGCCTCTGAATCGGAGGCCTGTTCGTCACTCAGCCCCTCGTCACAATCGGTGGCTTTGGCAGCGGGAGAGCTAGATTCTGCTTGCGACAATCCATAGGCCGCCCACCGCTTAACACATCGCTCCTTCAGAGTTTTTGGGCGCAGGAGCTTGCAAGCCGCACAAACCGTCTCGTCATGATTAAGGGGCAAACGGTGATTACATTTATGGTGTTTATCCTTCCAAGGGAATTTGGCGTTACAAGAAGGACAATACCTAAATGGAGTCCTCTCCAAACCTGAGGGACCTCGACGCGTGAGGAATTTTGGGTACACTACACGTCCCGTAGGGATAGTGTTACAGGCACGCCCATTTTCGAAAGACAAGATGCAATACTCTGCGGTAACCACTGGATGTCAGACTATATGCACAGCATGTGATTCTAAGCAGATTAACAAGCATCAGAACAGTTATTTCAAGCAACACCCCCGCAACTCGTTGCCAAAAGTCCTCAATCAGAGGGCAACTCCAAAACATGAATGGTATCTGCATCCTCGCTTCCACATTTCGGGCATTTTTGAATATTGTCTGCGCAGATGTGTAGTGGAGTCTGTTCAACACCTTAAATTGTATTAAGCGAAGTTGTGCATTCAGTGAGACTTCTTTAATGAGGTTACAAAATGTCTGCCGTTTAGTATCGCTTATTGTGTTTTCGGTATCTCTCTCCCATTTTAGTTTAGTTGCATTCTGTTGGTCTGTCCCGCTTTGTACCTTGGCATATAACCTTGCTGGTAGACCCTTTCTTTCTACCATCTCCCTGCGCTATCATTTTAATACAAGCATTTGGTTCAGGTTCCTGAGGGAACGATGGGCATTTCTTTTTGGCAGCTGCCCGCATACAGTAATATTGCAGCAACCATACTGGGTTGTCCCACAGTCTAGTTTTAAATTCTTCTATTGTGACGAATCTTCCCTCGGGGTAGAAGTCACCAAGTTTCATTTCCCTGCTAGGGTCCCATGCCGCTTGGATATCTGCATCAAGTGAGGGGGTGGGGGGAGATCGGGGCAATTCCACAGTGGGACGCTGTTGTAGTATGGATTTTTTGTACCCAGTTTGGCATTTATTTGCCTCCAAGCGTCCACCGTGGTGCGCACCGGATCGTACGGACATGAATCCACATAACGATCACTCAATATGACCGATTTAAGATCGAGTGGGATGCCCCAAAAGACTCCAATTTCTTATGCGGTGCTTCAGAGTCTGGTCTATACCAATGCCCTGCATAATGCGCCTGGGCTGCCTAATAGCATAACTGAAAGTCAGGGGCAGTCAAGCCACCCCTGTTGTATGGTTCTGTTAGGGATTCCCATTTCATGCGGGCTGTTCCACCCCCACCCCGGTCTCCCCCCCAAAACTAATCGCCCTGCCAGTGTTGGTAATTTAGTAAAAAACTTCCGCCCTGGCTACATAGGGATAGTGTTAAAAAAGTACAATAATTTGGGTTCCATCACCCTTTTTAAAATTGCAATTCTCCCATACAGTGAAACAGGATGTTTGGTCCACAGGTTTAATTTATGTTCTAGTGCATTTAAATATTCTTAATGATTTTTTTTAAACAATAGCTTGCAATTGCGTGACACCTTTACCCCAAAATTTACCCTATCTATTCTCAACAATCCTCTACACCCCAAAGTTGACAGGAGATCACTAAGATCTAACGACAAACTCTCCTTGACCCTCCCTCGCTTCAAAACCACCAGAGCGGGGGGAAGCAGCTGCACCACCCTAGCCCCTAAACACTGGAACACCCTACCCACTAATATTAAAAAAAGAGCCCTCCTTCAAGGTTTATAAGAAACTGCTAAAAACCTGGCTATTCAACCAATATTAGTATCTAAAGATAAGTTTCCTTACCACTGCATACAATTGTGAATATTTGTAAATTGCATCTTAGCACCAACTGTCCATTAACAATGTAATGTAACTAATGTAATGATGTTTGTATTAATTTCTAAGCTGTCTTATAACCTCGCCGTGACACCTGAGGGTCTGGGCGTGTAAAAAATAAATAAAAATAAAATAAATAAATTTAACTGTGCTGTGTGCCCACCGTAATCCATGCAGTTTCGCCGTTTTTGTGGTGTTCTCTGTTAGATGGAATAGTTCTGACTTCACTGTGTTAACCATGTACCCTGAGTGTTGTGCACATTTTCCAACTTCCTCCAGCACTGGTTCAAAATTGTCCTTTGGGTTTCTAAAATACAAAAGGCTTACTTACATACAAAGAAATCGCCTGTGGAGGCCCCGTATATGTATTCCCCTGTGGCCGTGGAACTCTCTGATCCTGCCTGCTAACGGCTCTATAGTCAGTGTGAACAGTAGGGGAGAGAAGGGACACCCCTGTCATGTACCTCTCGCAACCGTAATTGGTTCAGAGTAGTTTCGGTATGTGTGCACTCTGGCCTTTGGGTCGGTGTACAATAGTTGTACGTAATTTATGAATCCGTCTCCCAAGCCAAAGCATCGGAATACTGTGAACAGGAAGCACCAAGAGACTGAATCGAATGCTTTTTCGGTGTCTAATATAATTGTCGCAGCAGACACTTCCGGGTTCAACTGAGCCATTGTTCAAAATAGCCAGGGCGGATTGAGGGCAGTCGTTCTCCCAGGAATTAAGACCGATTGATCTTGGTGTACTAGACTAGTCATATGGGAGGAGCCAGTTCGCCAGGATTTTAGCAAATATTTTTGCACCCGTGTTGATCAATGAGAGTGCACGATATGAGGATATCTCGTTGGGAGGTCTGCTAGGTTTCAAAAGAACCGTTATGACAGCCTCTGTGAGTGAGGGGGTAAGCCTGACAGTGTCGCACGATTCCTCCCATACTTTTAATAATCAGGGGGCTAGGATATCTTTATGTTTTATAAAGTTCGATCCCCAGTCCGTCCGGGCCAGTGGCTTTACCGGACGCGAGGGATAATATAGCATTGGTTATTTCTTCGAGTATCACAGGGCTATTTAGCGTCTCTCTTGCCTCACGGTCCAGACAGGCTAACAAGGTCTTTGCAAGGTATCCGTCTACTGCTTCTTCCGATACTGTAACCGAGCTGGCGTACAGATTTTGATAATAGTTCATAAACATCATGCTTACTTTCATGGTTTCATGGTATTGCTCCCATCTGGACTCATAATGTCGGTGATATGTTATATTCCCCTTTCCCCCTTGATTATTCCTGCCAATAGGCGGCCCGGTCGGTCCCCTTCCCCATACCTTCGAGCTTGTGTGGTCTTAACTATAAATCGTACTTCGCGTTCCGCTAGATCGCAGAACTTTAGAAGGGTTCCCTTAATCAATCCCAGGAGTGCCTGATACCCGGACTCACCATAGTCTTCCTCCAGCTCCTTGCACGTATTTTAAAGAAATAGTTAACGCTAAAATGTTATTGTCCCAAAAGATGGGCAATAATCAAAAAACATACACTAAACATCTTTTTCAAGAAACTTCCAATGCAAACTTTTGAGAAAACGAGGTTCAAAGCGTTTACATGGGAGCATCAATTTTTTCATTTCAGGCAGCCTCCTCTGTTCATGTTAAGCTATGCCCTGCCAGCACTAAACAAGCAGCAAAAGCCCCCTAACTCGGAGCTTTTGCTTACTGCAGCCAGAGCAGAGCTGAACATGCCTTCACTTTTATTTTATGTTTTCGGTGCTCGCCAAGCCCAGGGAAGCACAGAAAACGTAAAATGAAAAGCAAGAAGCAATTATAAATACAACATTGTATTTGTAAATGCAGCGGTTTTCTTTCTACGTTTACCAGGCTCTGGGAAACGTAGAAAGAAAACCGCAGCATTTATAACGTATTTATGTTTGTGGTGGCTTCAGCTTTGAGTCTCCTGGGCTCCCCCGCATCAGTTTACATAGGAACCGTCTTAAAAAAAATGTTTATATATATTTTTGATCATGGACCAACCTTCGAGCCAATAAAATTTTAGAGTGAACTATTCCTTTAAAGTATACCTTCCATAGAGGTAATCATCATGCAACGGAACCACACTTTAAATGATTCCCATATATTGGCGTACTTCACCACAGACCTCTTGTTAGTCTCAAAGAAGGCTTCCATTTCCGTTCTCAGGGCCTCGGCCAACATGGAGCGCTGTCAGGCCATTCTCCATAATGTCTGGCATTTCATTTCAGCTTCACCTGGAGCACCACAGGTGAGTGGTCCAACCAGGTGCACGGTAGTATGGTACAGCTATACGATTTATCCAGCCACTTGTTATTAACCAGAAGTCGATGCTAGATAGTGCATCATGCACAGTTGAGTAATATGTAAATTCTGTTTTGTCTGGGGGTTCCTCCCTCCAGGAGTCAATTAATGTGTATTGTGTCATAATATGGTGTATTGTCTGGGCTGCTCTCGTGTTTCCATGGTTTCTGGTGTTAGATCTATCCTTTGTAATGTCAAGAATTGTGTTGAACTCGGCCCCCCCACCCCCCAACAACACTAGGACATCAGGTGCCTGCCCTATCAACATGGCCACGTGAATGCAGAATGTAGGGTCATCAATAATCGGGCCATATGTGTAAACTAATGTTATTATTGCCTCATTGTTGATGGTCCCTGTAACAATAACATATCGACCAGCATGGTCTATGTGGGTAATCCCGATATTAAAGTTTATGGTTTTATGTACTAAGGTCATCACTCCTATTGCCTGCGAGGAGTAACTAGTATAGTACCTATGTTTACCCCATCTTGGAGCAATTTGCCTGTGTGCTGTGTCCAATGCATGAGTCTCTTGCAACATCACTATGTTGGGTGAGTGTCGTTCTAAGCAAGCCCAAACCTTCCTGACTTTTATGGGGTTATTTAGCCCACGCACATTCCATGAGATCAATTTCAAACTATTAGCCATTGCTGTCTGATATGCATATCATTACTTTAGTCAACACGATTGACGTTTTGTATTTCTCAATTTGTTTGATCAACCCCTTCACCCACATGAAACTTTTCCCTCCACCTTTTTTACACAACATTTGAGTCCCAATGGGCTCCACTTACCCACTTCCTCAGTATCGCAGTAACTTGTTGAACCCCCCCCCCATATCCCACCAGCCTCCCCATCTGCCCCAACTTGATGATGTATTGCCCCAAAAACCTTGGAAACTCCCCAGGGCGCTGTGTTGACTGCCATGTCCTCATGGCCCTGCTCCAACGTGCCCCATCTAGACTTCTATATTTTCAGTCCTGCGTGCCTAGTATCCGCGCTGTCCAACTGGAAAATAGTTTGAATCGTAGCACCGGTTGATTCATTCTTTTCATCCCGGTCCCCTCAGCCTCCCAGTGGGCCATTCGGTTTTCTATTCTGGCGAGGCGGGGGGCAGGTATAGAGGCCTCCACGGAGCTAAGCGTCTCAGACGGACTTTCAAAGAAATTAGCCCTTCCCTCGTGCTGAATCCTCCTTTTAGCAGAAAAGATCAGAGATTATGGTACTCTACGTGCCCTGAGGAGACGTTTAACCAGATTGTACGTTTTCCTTTGCGACTGCACTCCAGCAGCGAAATCCGGGTAAATGTGTAGGTTGCTCGATTCATAGAGCAGTGTCCCCAATTCTCTAGAAAGTTTCAGTATTGTGTCTTGATCTCTATAGTTCAGCAATCTCGCAATTATTGTACACGGAGGCGTGCCTGGACGCAGTGGGGGTCAAGAGTCCAATGCGTTCTTTCTACCAGGAACTGCGAGGAAAGCTTAGTGGGGTCAAATAGTGTTTTAACAAGGTTCTCCAAAAAAGGCTCCAATGGGCCTTTACACGCCGCTTTAGGTACCCCCACCACCCTGATGATGTTGCGTCTGGTTCTTGATTCTAGGTCATCACATTTATCCTTCATCCTGCTAATTTCTGTTTTAATAGATGCTATAGCACGATCGTGATAGTCGAGAGCATCTTCTGTGGTACTGACCCTTGTCTCCATCTCATTGATACGTCCACTCGGTTTCTCGAGTTTCGCTTTAAGGGGTCCCATTCTGGTGACAATGTCATCAAGCTTTACATTAATCAACATAAATCCACTTTGCGTGATATTCAGAAGGTGATCCTCACGTGTGTTGCCTTCCCCATTTTCCCCCTGGCTTGTGCTGGGCAGGGTCGTTGTTTCCAGAGGCGAGGGCTGGGTGCTGGTGAACGTATCCATGGGACCCTTCTTATTGGCGCCCTTTGTCATTTTCTGGGAATGCAGCGATTCGGATCAGCAGCGCAGAACTGCCACCAACTTCCGTCGCTGGTTCTGGATTCACAGTATCCAGCAACAGTAGGATTTATATGCACAGCAGTGTAGTTGGGTAAGTGTGTTACATCAGTTTTGTCTACCTCCTCTTTTCCCCACTATGATTCTATGATTGTTGTGGAGCGCTAGCCATGCCCTCCATACAGAGCTGTGGCCAGTCTGGTGTATTATACTATATATTGTTCCAGTTTCTGAAATAATTGGTGGCGGTGCCTCAGTTATATGGCATTCAACTCTTTAAAGTTGGGCGTTGTCTAGATGGGCTGGATTACTCTCCATGGACGTCCCTGCAGCGGGACTACGACCAGACCTCTGTCTCGACTGGAAGGTGTTATTAAGTAATATACACATTACTATTGAGACCGTAACTCCATAAATGCAGCCTTAACGTACATCAATCAAACCGCACGGCTCTAGCTAAATCAGATATGTCCAAGGCACTCACCCAACTTCTAGCGAATCTAGCTTTGCCGGAAATTCTGGTCTCACCGGTATCCTACTGTGATAAAGCTGTCAAAGAAAACCAATGTATCTTTTAGTGTGGGTCCTCTAGTGACAGGGCTAGTGTCACCAGAGCTATAATGGCTATCGCTAAGGTACTGTGACTCTATAGTCAGCAGCGTACAGAGGAAGAATTGCGCTGTGTTGCACATGTCCCTGCATGTGCCCATCAGAAAATCAACTGTTGTGTGTCAATGCCATCTGTTCTATCTCATGGTACTAGCGCACTCGGGCAAGCCCGAGAACCATGCGCTTACACATGGAAACCAAGCCGTCAGACTTCAATTCCTAAGGCGATCGCGTGCCATGTTGAGTTCTGGCAATTCAAATAACATTAAAGAAGGAGCTTCCCAGCAGCTAACGTACGTGTTACTTACTAGTGTGCACTCTATTCACAGACCATGAGGCAGGAGACCGGCATCACCGGTCGGGTGCCCCATGGCTGTTTTGTAACAGAGGTCACTATGGCAACGCCTGCCGGGCATGCGTGAAAGCGTGAAGCCAACGTGGTGGCCATCTTAGTGAGTCAAAGAGCGCCTCCAAAGTGGAGGTAGTAAAAGATAAGGCATATTAAGTCAGCTCACTCTCATCACAGTTGGTGGAGAATATAATACTGAGACTTTACCTTACTTTAAAACAAAGAACAAAATGGAAAAAAAAGTAAATAACATCACATCGTATGATGGTCAATGAGTAGATAATATAGCAGATTTAAGCAAATAAAAGTTTTTAGTTTCTACTTAAAGAGTTCTGTGGACTTGAAGAACCTGAATTCCAGTGGTAGATTATTCCAAGATTTTGAGGCCGCATTCTGAAATGCACCCTTCGTAGCTTTTGTGTTCCTACATCTAGGCAGGGCCACCTGGTCAGAATTACTGGATCTGAGGGTTCTCATATGTATTTTCTCCATCAGAAGATCCTGAAGACAGACAGACAGGCATCTTGCCCTGGCAACATTTGTGTGCGATTACCATGTGGCAAAATAAGAGCCTTGACTCCACAGGAAGCCCGTGCAGACCACATCTGGCCTCAGATGTGGTCTTTACGAGCGATTCCCGTAACCACTCTCACAGCACCATTTTGTATAACCTGTAGCACTCTGTTTTTGCTGATACCATATAACAGACTACAACAGTAGTTGACCTTGACACTCACAATGGCCCTTTCTATAGTCTCCGTATTGGCTTGTGTATTCATTACGAAGGGTCGAAGGTAGGCCAAGAGCTTCATATGATAGGCTGATGAAGACACCAGCCTACCAAAAGGCGCCTTCATATTTAGATGTTGGTTCAAGATAACACTCGGCGTCTTCACCTTCTTTTGGGAGACTATTCAGATGTGCTCAATATAAAAGCTCTTATACGCCGGGCCCAATATCTTTATCATATTAGGAGTTCCAACAATCAGCAGCTCGGTCTTGTCTGTATTCAGAGCCAGATCATTGTGTACCATCCAGCTTTCAATTAGGGAATACACTTTATTCAACTGCAGTTCATCAATGGAATGTATCCCCGTAATAGGGATATGACACAGTGTCGTCCTCGTAGTTCGTAAACGCTACCCCACTTTGCTCTAAAAGAGGAACATCCAATCGAAAGAATGTTACCAGTTTGGTAAGTAACTTGTTCTTCGAATGGATTGTGTCCTCCAACGTATTCCACATCTTTGACAGACTCCCAAAGCAGTACCAGAAAATGGAGGAGGGAAAAGTAGAGTACCCAATCAGAGGGCAGAATAAATAACTGCAATATCTTGACCATGGAGTGTATCCAGGGAGTAAGGTTTAACAAAGGTGTAGACAGAAGCCCATGTGGCTGCATCACAAATATTCCTAATAAGAACTCCGCTCTGCAGGGCTGTGGAAGTCGCCACGCCCCAAGTGGAATGAGCTCGTAACCCTTCTGGAGGGTCCTTGCCAGCCAATCGGTAACTTTCAGTAATGGTAAGGATAATCCACCTGGACAAGGTCTATTTGGCAACAGCCTGGCCAAATCAGTGTCCAGCATACCCTACAAAGAGTTGATCGTCCACTCTGACCCTGGACATCCTAGAAATATAAAAGCTCAAAGCTCTCCTAGGGTCCAACCTATTGAGTCGCTCCTCTTCCTTACCAGGATGAGGAGGGGGATAGAAAGAAGGAAGAATCACTTTCTGGCTCAAATGAAATTCAGCCACTACCTTAGGAAGAACGGACGTACCCTCAGTACAACCCTATCCCCGTGGAACACAGTAAAGGGCGGCTTAGATGAAAGTGGCTGCAATTCACTCACTCTGCGAGCGGAAGTAACCGCAACCACGAACACCGTGTTGAAAGACAATAGTCTCAAACGAAAAGAGTGCAAAGGTTCAAACGGAGCACCCATCAGGAATTTTAAGACCAAATTAAGATCCCAAACCGGCACCTGGAATAAGGACATGGGAACACATTAGTGAGCCCTTTAAGAAACTGGGAAATCAAAGGAATTTTAAAATGAGAACAATCTTCAGACGAGAGCTTGAAGATCGACACCGCCGCCAGGTAACCTTTAAATGGTACCCACTTGAAGGCCCCTGTGGGCCAAAGACAGCAAGAAAGAAAGCACCATGGGAATGGAACACTGAAAATGATCAACATTCTCTGCAACAGTCGCAAAATTTACACCAACGGCAACGGTACAAGGATTTTGTTGCGGGCCGCCTGCCCGAAAGAAACACCTCCTCAACCTTTCAGATATCAAGCATGAAGGTTGAGAGCCCTGACCTCTGGATGGAGAACTTGACCCACCTCTAGCGAGAGCAGATTCTCTCGGTAGGGAAGACAGCGTGGAGGGCGATGGACATTTCTGATACCACACTCTCCTGGCCGAATCCGGAGCAATGAGGATCATGTGGGACCCGAACCTCGGCAACACTTAAGGAATGACGGGAACCGGAGGAAACCCGTACAGAAGTTGGAATGACCAATCCACGACAAAGGCGTCTCCTAAGGCTCCTCTCTGTGGAAATTCCCTTGAGCAGAATCTCTCGCACTTCCGGTTCGCACTGGTCGTGAAGAGATCCACTTGTGGGGTTCCCCAAAGGGCGAAGATCTCCAGAAGGACTTCCTGATCCAACTCCCACTCGTGAGACACTGCTCTGCCTGCTCAGAGCGTCCGCCGCCGCATTCTCCTCTCTGGCCAGATGAACTGCCGAGAGTGATATTCCCTGCTGGATTGCCCAGAACCAGAGCTGCATCGCCTCTCTGCACAACGTGAGTGACCCTACCCCCCCCCCCTTTTTGTTGACGCAATGCATGGCCACTGTATTGTCTGTCATGATCAGGACACATTTCCCCCGCACAGACGGCAGAAAAGCCTTCAGTGACAGCCTGATGGCACTCCGCTCTAACAGGTTGATGTGGAGTTTGGACTCCCGACGGGGACCAACGACCTCTGGCAGTCAAATCTTCGGCATGATTACCCCATCCTGTGATGGAAGAGTCCGTTACAACTGTCACCTGCGGCCATGGTTGCCAAAACAGCTTCCCTTTCATCAGATTCCACACGTTGGCCTACCACAGCAGATCCTGTGAGACCGAGAGTGGAATCTGAACAGGATCCAACATATTGGCTGAGAATTGTGACCACTGCATCTTGAGAACCCATTGCAGGGATCTCATTCTCAGTCTGGCCTCTGGCACCAGAAAAATGCAGGATGCCATGAGGCCGAGCAACCTTAAGAATTCAAAAGCCGGGAGACTCTGGGCATGTTGAAACTTGTCCACCATCTGCACAATGTGATGAGCCCTCACCTTGGGAGTCGAGCACTTCCAAGGACGTGTCCAACACAGCCCTGATGTACTGGAGCTGTTGGGAAGGTGTCAGATGCGACTTCTTGAAATTGAGGGAGCAGCCCAGCTATTGGAGGGAGCGGCAGGTGAGACCTAGATGATCCATTGTTTGCTCAGGAGAACGCGCCCGGATCAGCCAGTCGTCCAGGTAGGGGTAGATGTGAATCCCCCCCCTCACCTGAGATACGCTGCCACCACCACCAAGAGCTTGATGAAGACCCTCAGGCAGAGGTCACACCGAGCGGCAGGACCCGAAACCAAAGTGCGAGTCGTCAGCTGCAAACCTCAGGTACTTTCTGTGCTTTGGATGAATCGGCACATGACAGTTAGCATCCTGTAGGTCCAGAGACACCAACCAATCCTAAATTTTAAAGGCCTGAAGGACCTGAGAAAGAGTGACCATCTTGAACTTGTCCTTCCTGAGAAGTTTGTTCAACCAACGCAAGTACAAGATGGGTCTCAATCCCCAGTCTTTCTTTGGGATAAAGAAATATGGGTAACACCATCCTTTGTTCCTCTCCTCTACAGGCACCAGGTCTATAGCGCCTTTCTCCACCAAGGTCAATATTTCCTACACAAGGAGAGGATCTGGAAGCTTCAAAGAGATTTCCCGGTGGATTGTCGTGAGGCCGCTTTAGGAGGGAAGACAGTAGCCGTGGCTATTGGATCCAGAACCCACGCATCCAAAGTAATAGCTCGCCATTCTTCGAGATGCTGAGACAGTCTGCTTCCAACCGGTGAACGATGGGACATGGCCTCATGATTGTTTCGGAGCCGCTGCGGCAGCCTCTGAAGGCAATGAGGCAGCTGCCTGAGCGGCTTTGGCACCCCTATTTCCCTGACCACCACAGGAACTTTTACGTTGACCCCTTTGACTGTCAGCTCCTCTCGTTCTACCAAAGGAGGAGTAGTAACGATAAGAACCTGCCCTCCGCTGCAGTCCCCTAGGACGAAAAGGCAGAGGCTGACGCACAGCTGCGCTCAAAGATTTTGCTGCAGCTTTCGAGGTCTGCAACCTCTCAAGGCTCTCGTCAGCCTTGCTGCCAAACGAATGTGTGCTGTCAAAGGGCATGTTCCAAAGACTGGCTTGCACATCCGGAGCAAAACCAGACTTCCGCAACCACACAAATCTGCGTATAACTGTGTTCGCAGCCATGGACCGGCTAACCCCGTCGGCCGTATCCAAACCTGATTGAAGGGATTCACACATGGGATCCCCTTTCGGGAATATGCTCAACCGCAAGTGAAACAATTCCACAGAGTGCGTGAAAATCTTGCCAAGGCACAAGTGGAGTTGGCTGATTTCAGCGTAATACTCCCCGCAGATAACACCTTGCGTGCCCAACCGTTGAAGTGTTTGTTGTCCCCAATCAGGAGGGATGGTAGGGTATGCCGCCTGCCTCAAGGTGGCCGTAGCCGCCTGAATCACCAAACTCTCTGGAGTGGGGTGAGATGAAAGGTAGCTGGGGTCGCTACCGGAAGGGTGTTATTTTTTAGTTAACTGCCGGAAGAGATTCCGGTGACTGCCAAGCAGCCGCCATCCTTTTCTGCAAAGTCAAATGAAAAGGTAGCACCGGGTCAGAGGACGGACCTTGATCTAAAATATCTGTTAAATCATCCAGAATAAAAGCTTCAGGCGGACTGGACCAACCAAGATATTCTGTGACCCTAGCCATCAGTCTCCTGTAGGATGACTCAGCATGAGCCTCAGGCTCAGGCCTGCCAAACACCACCTCAGGAGAAGTGTCCAAGCCACTGGGCATCATGAAGAGATTGTCCCAACTCTTCCACTTCACTATCCCCTGAAAAGGCAGGAGCCACATCAACAGGGTCAAAATCTAAATCTGACCTCTCCTCCTCCTCCTCCTCCTAGATGTCATCCAGAGGGAGGTAAAAGTCCTGTCTCGGGACAGAAGAGTGTCTGGAGTCCATAACAGGCCTCACAGACTTGGAAGTAACCTTCCTAGTAGGATCCACAGGAACAGGGAACTCTGTTGGCAAATTCAGGCCAATAGGCCCTGAGGGCGCCGACAGCTTCAGCGTCACGAGCGTCAATGGCTTAGGCGTCGACAACGGCGCCAAGGGCTGGTACGAAGGCAAAGCTTTGACATCTGTAATCCTTACCAGGTTTCTGCGGTTTCGCTGGGGACGAGTACCGAGACCTGGAAGCACGCCTCTTGCGACCATCCTGAGCCTTGTCCGAACGGGACCTCAAAGGTTCCCGATGAGGATCGCGCCGAGGACCCGATCCCAAAGGTGTACGAGCCACGGATCGAGACCGTTCCTTGCCGGCTTCATCCGAAGGCGCAGACGGAACTGTGCCCTGGGATTGAAAAATCGCCAGCATCTGCTCCCTGAAGGCAGCCCATTCCTCCGGAGTCAAGGACTTAGTTGGACAAGCCACTTTCCTTGTGGCTCCATCCTCCAAGGAGGACTGGGAAGGCGACCAGTGACGGCGCTTCCTGGATTGACGCGACGAGGAGGACGAATGGCAGGAACCACTCCGGGACCGAGATCCCCGGGACTCCTCCTGACGTGGAGAGTCACCCCTCGAGTCGTCGGTGGATATCCCCTTAGATGATTTACGGGACTTACTGGGTTTAGAACCCCTACCTACCTGAAGCTTTCCCTTACGCTCCAGCAAGGCCTTAGCAGTCAGCGACTGGCATTTGGAACATTAGTCGGTGTCATGACTCTCGCCCAAGCACCACAAACAAATGCAATGCGGGTCGGTAATCGTCATTTTAGACTTGCAGTCCCGGCAAGTCTTGAAGCCAGACCGCGGAGTCGGAGGGGTCGAAGAAAAAGACATTCACAAGGAATACACGAGGGGTGGCGAGTCTCCGAAGAAAACACGTTTGCAAAAAAAACAGAACTGAGGCTATGGGTGCTGTGCGTCCTATTTATAACATCCGGTGAAGTCGCCCTCGACTGAGGTCTTCAAGGGACATCGACCCGACGCCATCGATGCAGGACTCCATCTGCCGAAAAAGTTTCAGTACACAGCTGTGGACATTACATGCCAAAGATGTGGAATATGTTGGAGGACACAATCCATTCGAATGATGGTTATTAAGCCGCAGCCGAGTCGCATGAGAGACGTTTCAACGTGGTGTACCTGCAATCGTTGAGAGGTCATGCCAACCGAGGTGGAGAACTGCTGCTGCCGAGAAAACTCTGGATGCTCGGCCTGGATAGCCGAAGACGACACACCACCGCTTTGCGTTACCAAGCTACATGACTTCAGGGCAGCCTGCCTCACAAGGTCCGTGTTGAGGATTACGATGGTGTTTATGCACAAAGTTTGTTTACATGGTGGCTTTATGGGAGGCTTGGATACCGCAATCGATGAGTAATACTCGCCTGTGTTGTTCAAGCCATTCGCAACAAATTCCCCAGTGATAGCGGACAGTACAGGGGATTTTCTCATAATGTACTTCAACATCAAGTATACAATGTATAGTTTGTTGGTGCCATCCACATAACTCAATTAAATAAAATACAACAATAAGGATATTTTTGGAGTTTTTCAGTGAGTCAAGAACACAGGCAATCGTCTAGGAGTGTCATGCTAGAATGGTTGTTGTCCGGGTGGACTGAATGAATGGAGGCACTGGAAATAATTTGCAAAGTGGTCCCATATTACGCATTTTGATCTAGCTCCTCCGTTTTCCTATGATATAATGTGAAAATAAAATACAAAATAGTGTAACGCTTACGTGGACTCCTTGGGAGCGTAATGCCTTCTCAGCCTGTGGACCTGGTGCTCGATACTTTTTGGATTCTCTTTCTGTTTAAACCACAATAGCAATAATAGAACAGTATAACATCTACTGACTGAGATACTACTGCATGAGATGTGTACTCTTAATCCCTCCCTTCTCACCTGTGTTTATTTTTTGTGGAGCTCTCCATTCTGCTTTTCTACAGGGGCGTGTTGAGATGAAGAAACGATGGTAACTTGGGTAGCTGAAGTATTCTATAGTCTCTAGTCACAAAAATGTCTTAACTTTTATAAGAATGAGACTTGGGACTAAGTAGCTGTGGATTAATTCCTACGTTGGAAAGATCTCTCTTTCTAATAACGTGCTCTTTTTTCTTTCTTTCTTTTGCAGGCTCTCTGAATCTAGGAAAAGGAATTATGGCTGCGGAGTTACTCAGGATGAGAAAACGTTTAAAAACATACGTTCGCTTATACGGAGCAACTGCAGCCTTTAGGGAAGCGCGCGGAAACAACTGAGGTGAAAATTTTAGTAACTTTCAGGTATGTAAAATGCTTGGTAAATGTCTTCTTTCTTTAACTATTAAATTAGTTTATTGTTATTTTAAATACCTCTCGTCTTATCTGCAGGTTTTCGGAAAGCTGAGGAAAAATACCTTCAGAAGATGCGGTGGCTGTGGAAGAAACTTCTGACTGGAATTACTGCGAGTACAAACGAAAACTGTTGACTGAAGATGCGGCGGCGGGGAGTGAACCTCCTGACGGAAGATGCTGCGACTACGAACGAAGACTGCTGACTGAAGATGCTGCGGCTGTGAATGAAACTTCTGACGGAAGCTAGTTCCTTCGGAGATAACCTTAGACTGGTACATCTTTTTTATTAACTTATTGAACTCTGTAGTTTTGCTGTAAACTAATGTCTCTATTATCTCCTTTAACAGGTTGTTAGGAGAAACGCTGGTAGCGTTACCCGCTGTCAGAGGAGCAGACGCGAAGCGCGCATTCCAGCGGAGGCGGGGCTTAAATAGCTCCCTCTGCAATATGAATAGAACGTACTGCAACTTATAAAAAAAAATACCTCGCGGCGGTCATGTTAGGTGTATGGAATTACTGTAAAACATCTCCAAAGTCTACGGAAGCGTATGCTGAGAATGATGTAAATACCATGTGTGCCAGGCTAACACCCACCTTTGACCTTCTGTTGTATCCAATGTTCACTGTCTAGCCTGGAAGCCTGAATGAGGGCTATGCTCACTAAATGGGATCATGACAAATAGGCACAGAGTGCAGAGAAACACAGGGAAATCTCCACAGTACCCAGTAGCCCAGTACAGCCCTGGTTGGTGCACTTTTGCGCCCACCTTGTCCCCATCCATCTGCATTCAAGTATAATTGGCATTTCGCACCTATGACTGTGTGCTCCCAAGGGGGTAGGGTGGGTGTGACCTCTCAAGTTGTCAAACACTGTGTACACTTCAAAGGCAACTGCCGCAAGTTCACCATTGTCCACCTGGCCTAACCACACCCTGTATCTCCAGACTCCCCCTCTTCAAAGCCCAGCCTCTGCAATCAACAAACGTTTGTGTCCCTTCAGCATTGTTCCAGCCTGTTCGTGCTCGCCTCATGCCCATCCACCCAACCTTCCAGTATCAACCTTCCCTTCACACAATCTACACCCGCAAAAAGATTTCTACCAGAAAAACATTAAAAGTTAGCTGTTTCTCCAATTCTTGTTGAAATATCACATCATGAACTGACAGAGGTTGAAGCTTCAAGGAAATTGACCGATCTTGCACAAGATCTCGACTTCAATTTTCAAAGTCTTGAGGATTTGTCCAGCACTGTCGACTCACAAAAATCAGTACTGCAGGACGATTGGCTACTAAAGGTGCAAAAGTACATGGTGTTTCGATAGCTGCCTGATAGAGATTGCACAAATGCTCAAATGTGAACATACAATCAGGGCCAAGATATGCGGGGAGTCATTGGTAAATGTGTCTTGTTTATTACAAGGCACAAACCTGGAAATCCAAGCAACCTGTGTCAACCTCCATAATACATTTACATGGTCTGCTCAACCGATGCTACGGCAAAGTGCAGGCTGGGAATCTACTTTGTTCAGCAGCTTTACTGTTCAGCGGATCGACTTTCAGCAAGATGTCCAGTTTTTGGGTCTTGATTTCCTTGCTAAAACTCAACACTACAAATACCAAAAGGGAATTCGTATTCCCTGCTATAAGTCATGCTTGGAATGTTGAACAGATGTCAATGGACAGTACATTCTCTGGCAAATGTTTCTGGCTATCTGGCGACGGACAGTGTGACAGTCCAGGATTTTCCGCAAAGTACTGCACTTTCAAGACATGGAAATTAAAAATATTGTGAGTTCTGTTTAGTGCACATGTCTGATATGTTGCCATGGAGAAACATGGTTTCATCAAATCCATTCAACTTCTGCAATCCAGCGGGAATGGAAATAGAAGTGATAGCCACTGACAGGCACGTTTCGATAGCGAAGGCCATGTGGGAGCAGTTTCCACACATTCAGCATCAATTTGATGTATGGCACATTGCTAAATCAATCAAATAAATTACAGCTGCTGGGAAAAAGGAGGATTGGGAAAACCTTATAAAATGGTGTCAGTCTATCAGCAACCATCTTTGGTGGAGCTCCAAAACTAGGGATGGATCTGTGGAAATTCTACTTGAGAAATGGTGTTCATTTGGGCACCACTGTACCAACGTACACGCATGGACAGAAAACCAACATTTCCACGAATGTGCACATGGTCCGTTGTGAAGGGAGGAGGAACGGAAGAAGTGGTTGGTGCCAAGTTCACCTCCACACAAAGCACTTGAAAAGATTGTGTACGATGAAACGCTTTCGAGAGACCTGAAGGGACTCACCGATTTCTGTAACACAGGAAATGTGGCGGTGTTGCATAAAAGGAGCCTAAAGTACAGGCCCAAAAGGTTGCACTTTGGCATAGACAGTATGGAGGCAAGAACGAGACTAGCTGTACTTACCCATTAGTTAGGGCTCAAGCGAGAACTTCAGGAAAATTGGGTGTGCCACGCTACTATGAGGTCTTTACAGAATGAAGCAAACAATGGGTGGCCATGCCACTAAACGAGGAAATGGATTTTGAATTTGTCAGAGATCTGACATGGACTGTGTTGGCCATGCATAGTCATGGACTTGAAGCTGATTTTGTTCCAAGGACCCATACAATGCCACAAAATATTGCAAACAAGCCTGTCCTCCAAAATCTGACCTTGTTGTAATGTGCAGTTCTAGATTCAAATGATTTGTAGCTCTGTAAAATGCATTCACATACACATCTGGAGGTGTTATTAATGTCAAGAAATGAAATTTTAATTCAAAAGAAACTGTAATTGAATGTTACACCCCTTAGTCAAACTGCCCTACATTAAATGTGATATCCTGCATCATAGTTATTGGTTTATGCTGTGCCTAGTATCTGAGTTTCACTAGATCTTACAAATATATTGTGCAGTTCATTCTAGTATGTGATTTCTTACAGAAAAAATAAATTAAAAAAACATCACAAAAGTTCTCTCAGTATACAGTGAATGTTGGTGCCTTTGGAAAGGCCTAGACAGAACCAGTGCTCTCGACACAGTGAGCATCTAGATGAAGAACAGATCATTGGAGGCACACCGCTCCGGGATAGCAGACAGACAGTCAGACACTCGAGGATGGCTTTGTTATCCTGTGCCACCCAGGTGCTCAGCCTTCTGAAAACTGATCTGACGCCAAAGGCACACCCTACTCGAATAGTGGGAACCAATTCTTCAAAGCCTAATGCCTCTTGTTGACACACTGCTTAGGGATGTGCTATGTCACCTGTCTTGCATTATGGTTACAGAGGGCTGACCTAGGCGCCTTTTTTGGAAGGCCACAGAGCCAGTAATGACATCACACACAGTGTCTGAACATGCACCGTTCATTGGTAAGACAGTGTACATAACAGTATTACATAGGGCCGGAAGGCTACAATTTGGTTTTTTGCTCATCCGTCTATAGATTGCAGCGTGTGTAAGCTGGGATCATCTCTCCATGTAGCTAATGCTAAGGTCTATCCAACTCTCACAAATTACATTGCAAAAGACAAAATAATATGCTAGAGCCAGTTACTCCATCAACAGGTAATCTGTTTGGTTGAATTAAACATTTCTAGAGGAGGGTGAGGTTAGATTTATTTGGAATTTCCTTTGAGGGCTGATAAAAACTTGTGCGTAGCTTCAACACAGAAATTGTGAATGCTGACTGTTAGGCAGAAACCTGTGCAGTTCCCTTAGGGAACACTGCAAAAGATTTAAGACTACAGGTGTTGGCAGTAAACCCACTTGGTAGCAGTCTGCACCGCCCAGATTTACCTGGTAGCTGTGGCTGAGCAGTCAGACTTCCGTCAAGAAGAGTTAGACAGTATGCGAAGTATACACAATAGGTACCCAGATACAATAATACAAGCAAACACTGACCAGAGCTTTGGTATCAAAGTATATAATTATTTATTTAAAAACACATGGTTTGAAACACTCCAGCACTCTTATTGTAAAAGATTCTAAACACAGTTACTATTGTAATATATACACCCCTTTTCCTTATCAGATAAGTCACAGTAAAACACCACTTATTTTCATACAAAGGTGAGCGCTTAACTAGATGGCACTCCAATAAGTTTGTGAGAAAGGGAGGGAAAAAGACAGAATATGGAAAGGTACACCACTCTAAGATTCAGGAACACTGTTAGCAAGGCAGAAGAGCAAAAGTCACTGGTGAGCCAAAGTCCAAAGGCTGGGCCCACTCTTAGAGAGCAGAGCACAAATGCGCCCAAGATCACACAGTTACACTAGGCTTTGAAAGTCTTGCAGAGGGTTCAAAAAGAGTTTAGAGAGGCTTAGGAAAGTTTAGCCAGGGTATCCCAGGCTAACCCAGGTTCGAAAGCCGGGGACTAAATCTACCCCGTACAGTCGGTAGCAAGGGAAGCCAGGCGGGACACGGTACCTTAAGTGGGAAGGATCCTCCAGCGGTGGCAGTTGTTCCTGGTAGTGGGTGCAAGTTGCGTCATTGTCCAAGGGAAGAGAAGATCTCGACTTGGAGGAAAGATGAAGGTCGTTGCACTACCAGGGAAGAAACCAGCCGTGGAATTTTCCGGTTAAAGGTGGTACCTTTCTTTCGCGGTCGTGGTAAAACGTGGTATTCCGGGTGCCGGGGTGCTTGGCACAGGCAAGGCGGCCACGAGGTACGTCGGGAAGGCGAAAAGACGGTGAAACTGGATATCCCCAACAGTCAAAGGAAGAAGACTCTCCGGCGGGAGATCTCCTCTGTCGTTGGGAAAAGTGGTGAGACGGTCCAGCAGGGCTCCACCGGTGGTGGTGTCGTGGCAGGTCGGCTCAGCTTCTCCCTCGTCGGATTCTTAGGTCCTGTGGCGACTTCTGAAGTTCCAGTCCCCAAAGCCCTGCTTTTATGCAGAAAACCCCCATTCACTCAGCCTAGCTGTCACTCAAACATGCTGGGCCAATCAGGACGGAGTGCGACTTGAGTTGCCTAGGCAACTCAGTCCAGGGTGCCTAAATCCCCCTCCACCCCTCCTAAGTACCCCAGACAGAGTGGCACCACTTTGGAGGGCTTCTGTGGAGAAGCCCGCCAAAAAGTGGAACAAAGGGCTCGACTTGGGTTGGAGTCACAGAAGAGAACACACACGCCATTTTTAATCAAGTTTTGGCAAAAAATACCAACCGGAGAATTAATATTAATTAAATAAACCGGCGGTATGTTCGAGGCTACCGTAAATAATTAAATAAAGATAGTAGCCTAAAACAATGGGAAATCCCTTAGGAAAATATTCGCGGTTGAATATAAAAAGTAGTATCCACTGCCACCAGCCAAAACTCGATCAGGGGGGACGGAGACGTGCCCCCTCGACTAACAGACCCTGGGGCAATCGAATTGCCCCAGCCAGTACGTCCACAATATGATGGTTTGTACTGGTTCTGTTCAGAATTTAAGACTGGTAAAGTCAATGGTGACTTTACATGCCCTGGGAGACAGTAGTCAGTCCCAGGGTATGGAGTCTATACTGGGGGGTCACTATGACACCCCTGTGTCACTGCACTGAGGGTGCTGTTTAACACACATCACAAAAACACATGAAGCCCTGTGGAGTAAAAGACCCCATAGCCCATTAAACACATCTAGATTCAAAGAAACACACTCAAATCATGCCCAAGAGTGAGGGTAAAAGAGTCTCACTCTTGGCAGGAGAAAAAATAAACCCCAAAAATCCAGCAAAGCTGCTGGGGGACTCACTAGGTTAGGAAATTCAGCGTAAACAGAGAATTCTCCCTAACACTGACACGTTAACGTGGCGTAACATTATCTTTACATGGATGTTTCAAGCTGTCCTTCCAGTTCTAAAACACTGTACCACATCAATGCCTTTTAATTTTTCTCCCCCGCATTTGTTGCCGAAATCGAAAGCTAAACGTCTCTGCCTTGGAATAGGACAAGTGCCTTACTGTAATTTGTCCTTCAACGCTAGGCAGCAATTGCTCGAAGGACATAAGTTGCGGGGAATAGAAAAAAAAAAGATGTGTTTTAATATATTGAGAGCGGACGGGTACCGCCATGTTAGTATGAAAGTGTGTGATACATTGTAGAGTGGTTGCTCATCGACAGAAACTAATCATGGAATTTCCAGAAATTATATAAATTCAAGTTTACATAAAATTGTTATTGGGATTAAAAACGAGTAGGTTGCTGTATGCATAATAGCTAATAGACGGTAGTGTAAGGAACAGGTTACTTACCTGTAACTGTTGTTCTCCAGCATGGGTCTGGATTCAAATGCTAAAGAATATTCCCCGTCGTCAGGCTGGGAATCCTCGGTAAAGAAAAAAATCAGTTTCAGTTTCGTTTCTGATCTGTCTTTCTTAGTAGTAACCAATAACTGGTCTCTGGGCCATACTGCCCCCAGCCCATGACTTCCCTCTCCCTAAGCCCCGCCCCTGGCAGCCATCTTCAGATTTGATAGCACGCAAAGTGACAGTATGACCAAGTGAAGAGCCGCCGAGGGGAAGGAGGGAGGGTTCGCATGTGAATCCATGCCAGACCCATGCTGGAGAACAACAGTTACATGTAAGTAACTTGTTCCTTCTCCAGCATGGGGTCTGGCATGGATTCACATGCTCATGAATATAAGAATACATAGCAGTACACACATGCACAACCATGGGAGGTGGCAAAAGGCTCAATATCAAGCAATACAACAACTCAACATTAAGCAACTCTTACCTCCTCACCAGGCTCACCTTAAGCGAACAGGTTGCACAGCACTGCCTGGCCGACTCTGGACTCCTCCCTGGAATCCCGGTCGACGCAGTAGAATCTTGTGTAGGTGTGCGTCGACCTCCACGTAGCAGCCCTGCAGATGTCCAGCAGGGGCACACCAGACAAGAACGCTGTGGTAGCAGCGATCGCTCTGGTCGAATGGGCTCTCGGACGGCCGGGCAACGGTCGGTTTGCCAACCGATGACAGTGCATGATGCAGCCGGAGAGCCACCTGGAAATGGAAGCCTTCGAGAGAGCCTTCCCTTGGTTCATAGGTCCAAAGTTCACAAACAGCTGTGATGTCTTCCGAAAACTCTTCATTCGGTCCACATAGAACTTCAGCGCTCTAGCTACATCCAGCGAGTGCAAAATCCTCTCGGTCGGCGACGGAGGCAACGGGAAAAAGACTGGTAACACCAAGGGCTCGTTGAGATGGAAGTCCAACGGCACCTTGGGCATGAAGGAGGGGTGCATCCTCAGCACCACCCTCGTCTCGTGGAAAGTCAAGTATGGAGGCTTGCAGGAAAGGGCCTGAATCTCTCCCACGCGTCATGCAGAGGTGATGGCCACAAGGAACGCTGTCTTCCACAACAGGAACTTCAACGGAGCCGAATGAAAGGGCTCGAATGGCGGGCCCATGAGCCTGGTGAGCACCACATTGAGCTCCCACGCCGGGGCTGGAGCCTTCACCGGCGGAAACGATCGGAACAGTCCTTTCATAAACTCCTTCACCAGGCGATGAGACCACAGGGACGACCATCCTGCAGTTCTGGTGTATCGGGAAATCGCTGCCAGATGCATCTTGATGGAAGCGTGAGCTAGTCCAGCTTTGGCCAGCGACAGTAAGTACGGGAGCACTTGAGGGGCTGTAATCCGTAGAGGGTTAATCTTCTGTGCACGGCACCAGACAGAGAACCTCTTCCACTTGTGTCCATAGCACTTGAGAGTTGAGGACGCCCTGGCCTTCGCAAGAACCTCTCTGCAGTCAGCCGGGATAGCGTACCCTCCAAACTCTAGTGCTGCAGGAGCCAGGCCTGCACGTTCAGAGACTCCGGGTCGTGATGAAGAATGGCGTCGCCTCCTCTGGAGAGAAGATCTGCGTCTGTCGACAGTTTGACTGGTGGGGATGCTGACAAGTCCAGAAGGTCCGGGAACCATATGTCTCGGCCACGCAGGTGCGACGAGGATCATCCTGCACTGGGACCACTTGAGTTGGTTGATGAGCCCGAGCAGCAACGGCGGGAACGCATACAGGAACAGGCCGTCCCAGGGGAACGAGAAAGCATCGCCCATGCTCCTCGGCTGGGGGAACCTGCTGGCGAACCTCTGGCACTTGGAGTTTGCCGTCGTCGCGAACAGGTCGATTTGGGGTTTGCCCCATCGCCAGAAGTCTCGATCCACTTGATCCTGGCGTAGTTCCCACTCGTGGCACGAACGCAGCTCCCTGCTGAGTGAGTCGGCGATGGTGTTTTTTATCCCTGCTAGATAAAGGCACCAGAAACATCCCCTGGGCAACGGCCCAGTGCCACAGATCCTGGGCTTCCTTGGACAGGGCTGGGGATCTGGTTCCTCCCTTCTTCTGGATGTAGAACATCGTGGTGGTGTTGTCGGTGAAGATTATCACCACCTTGCCCTTGAGGGTCGGGAGAAAGGACCTGAGGGCCCAGAACACTGCACAGAGCTCCAGGATGTTGATGTGGAGCGTCTTCTCCTCCGGGAGCCAAAGGCCTCTCGCGTGAAGTTCTCCAGTGTGCGCTCCCCACCCTTCCAGGGAGGCATCTGTCGTTGCCGTTATCTGGTGGGATGGGGTCTGAAAGTCTGTGCCCTCCGTCAGATGAGCACGGGTGCCCCACCACCGGATCGCTCGTCGGAAGGTCTCGTTGAGCGGGATCCTGCCTTAAAGCTGCCCATCGCTTGGATCCAGCAGGCGTCGAGGAACTCTTGCAGGGGCGCATCCGAAGCCTGCACAGGCGCACGAGATATATGCAGGACGACATCATCCCGAGGAGGGACTTGATGGACCTCACCCTGGTCACGTCCGTGGCCAGCAGACGCTGCACCTAGCCCAGGATGGCCTTCGTCCTTTCCTCCGACGGCGAGGCCAGACGCGCCACTGTGTCGAGCTTGGCTCCCAGAAACAGTGCGACTTGCGACGGGACCAGGTGGGATTTGGGAAAGTTGATGGAGAATCCCAGGTCCGTGAGCAGCTGGACGGTCTTCACTGTATGATCTACGGCGAGTTCCCTTGTCCTGCTCGGATGAGCCAGCCGTCCAGGTAGGGGTAGACGTGGATCCCCTGCAGGCGCAGCCGTGTCCCCACTGGTGCGAGGCACTCAGTCAACACCCTGGGTGCCGACTTCAATCCGAACGGGAGGGCCTTGAACTGGTAGCACCGTCCTTGGACCACAGACCGGAGGAACTTTCGGTGTCCTTTAAGAATGGGGATGTGGAAGTACGCATCCTCCAAATCCAACGACGACAGGAAATCGCCCTCCTCCAGCTGTCCCAGCACGTGCTGGAGGGTGACCATCTGGAGCTTCTGTGCCTTGTTGTACTTGTTCAGTCGTCGCAGGTCCAGGATGAGGCGCCAACCTCCTGTCTTCTTTTTCATGAGGAAGTACCACGAGCATACTCCAGAGCTCCGGAGCCTCTTCAGGACAAGCTCGATGGCACCTTTTTTGAGCATCGCCCTTACCTCCAATAGCAGTTGAGGGACGTGATTTTCCTTCCTGGCCACGGGTGGAATGCGGGGGCACTTTTTTTAGAAATTTGAGGGCGTGCCCCTGGGTCAGGGCGTCCAGCACCCAACGGTCGGTGGAGATGGACTCCCACACGCTGACGAACTTCGCCAGCCGGCCTCCCACCGGGGTGCTTCTTGCTTGGAGGACGCCTTGCCGCCTTGGCTTCCCTGGCGACGACGGCAGGGTCCACCGACTTGCCTCATCCTCTATAGGCTTCCTGCGACGAGGAGCAGGTCGCTTGGCGGTACGTAGAGGAGCCACCGCCGAATCCCTTGGAGGCACCCTGCTTGCCTCCGATGCTCCGAAAGGACAGCCTTCGTTGCTGGAGAACGCCTAGGGCCTTAGATGTCTATGTGTCCGCCTTGATGGCTTGGCGGGACTCAACTGTTTTCCCAAACAGATTGTTCCCGTCGAACGGCATGTCCAAAACCTTGGCTTGTACGTCCTGGCGGAAATCCGTCGCCTTGAGCCACCCTCGTCTAAGGCAAATGCCGTTGCCTAGCTGGCGGAAACCGGTGTCGGCAATGTCCGTTGCCACCATAATAGTGTGGTCCGACGCCACTTCGCCTTCTTGCAAGATCTCCAGGGCCTAGGCCCTCTTGTCATCCGGTATGAAGTCCAACAGGGGGGCGATCTTGTACCATAATTCCCTGTCGTAGCGGGCCACGATCGCGAGGGCGTTGGCCGCCTTAATCGTTGTTGCCGCCGACGAGATAACTCGCCCCATTGCGTCCAGCTTCTTTCCTTCGCCGTCCAGCGGGGAAGTTGACGTTGAGGCCGATGCCCCGCCGCTTTCTTCTTGGCCGCCGCTGAGACGACCGAGTCAGGGGTCGGTTGTGCCCTAAGGCACAAAGGGGCCGCGTCGGGGACCCGGCACTTCTTCTCGTACCGATCCCTCTTGGCAGACGTCGTAGACGGGTTCTTGAGAAGGGTGAGACCCTCGTCCCAGAGGTCATCCAGCAGAGCCACGGCGAGGACCGTCTTCCTCTTGGCCTCGCGCCGTTGGTAAAGGAAACCTTCCTCCTCCTCCTCCTCCTCTTCGGGGCAGAGCTGAAAAAGCTCAGATGCGCTGGCGATCATTGCGAAGATCCCATCTCGTTGGGCACCCGTGGTGGCCGTGTCTGTTCCTGTGTCATCCCCAGGGACGGGGGACGTGGGTAAAGGCTGAGCAGACCGCGAGGGTTGAAAAGGCAGGGCTGGGTGGATCAGTCTTCTCTTGTTCGGGGGGGGGGGGCTTCCCGCCGGGTCTGGCTCTGGCTCCTCTGTCGAGCCTGGTTCCGGATCCTCTGTCGGTGGTAAGGGCAATCTCGTCCTTATCGCCAAACATAAGGATTGTATCGCCAACAAAATGGCCGCGAGTTATCCTGCGGCTCCAGAAGCGACGGGTGATTAGGACCCTCGCCGGTGCCGTCGTCACTCTAGTCATCACCTTCATCGGGATCCCTCCCGTGGGGACGGGCCATGTCGAGGCCCTCTAAGAATTCTACCAGCTCCTCCTCGGATGCTGTGTCCGTGTCCACAATGGCCACCGGCCCCGCCCCCCTCTTTTTCCGCCGAGGTCTTCACAGGGGTCTTTTCGATGGGTCTGAAAGAGGCTTCCCTCTGCGGAGGCAGGGAGACTCTGGGCCCTGAGGTCGCCTCGACAGCCTGCGGCAGAGCCGCCGCGACTTCCTCGATAGAGGCCTTGGCCGGGTGAATCAAGGCCTTTACCACCTTGTGGGCCTGTGGCCTTCACCTTGGGGGGAGGGTCACTGCCTCGCTCCCCCTCGGCCGGATCCTTCGAGCTTGACCGGGGCCTCTCCAGAAGCTTCGCCGGGTTCTCGGCCTTCCTCTTCCCTGAGCCAGAGCGTTGGCTCATGGTTGATGGCGCTGGAGAGGATGCGGCCTGCCTGGCAGCCGAGGAGCCCGACCGTTCGGCGCTGCCGGTGCCCGCGGACTCGCAGTTATTTGCCTTCTGTTGGGCCCCCGTCGCTGGGGCGCCCTCACAGGACTTAGAAGACCGCTCGGACTTCTTCTTCTTCTTCCCTGACAGGCTCTTTCCTTCCAGCCAGTTGGAGACGCGAAGGTGTCGGTCCCCGATGGTCTGTTCCGACATGTTCCTGCAAAACGCACAGTCCTTCTCCACGTGCCTTTTGTCCTCATGAAGGCAGTAGAGACATTTTGAGTGCTCGTCCTCCTTGACACATTCTGCAGCTGGCATCCAGGGCAAACCCTGAACAGCTTTCCGGGCGTCAAGCTTCCTTTCTCCTGGGCCATGTTCAGGTAGGCCACAGAAACTTCTGGAATCCTCCAAGAAGCGTAACTCGACGAAATCTTCACACTTGAGGGGCGCAGAAAAATCCGACACGGATCCCCGTTAATCGGATGTAGAGATGGTGGAGCTTAGGGCTCCATTTGACCGAAAAATTAGAAATTCTCTTTGAAAAAGCGGGAAAACGCAGCAAAAGCTCGAGAGCTAAACACTTGAGCATGCGGTAAAAATCTGAAGACGGCTGCCAGAGGCGGGGCTTAGGAAGAGGGCAGTCATTGGCTGGGGGCAGTATGACCCAGAGACAAGTGATTGGTTACTACTGAGAAAGACAGATCAGAAACGAAACTGATACTGATTTTTTCTTTACCGAGGATTCCCGGCCTGACGACGGGGAATATTCATTAGCATGTGAATCCATGCCAGACCCCATGCTGGAGAATCCTATATCCTCATTCAGGTAAGAAGAGAAGACCACCATAGGTAGAAATGCGGGGTGTGTTCTGAGCACCACCTTGTCCTTGTGAAATGTAGTATAGCTCTGAAGCCACTAGCGCCTGGATTTCGCCGATTCAGCATGCTGAAGTAAAGCCCACTAGCATGGCCGTCTTGATGGTAACTAGCCTGATGTCTGCAGATGCCATAGGTTCATATGGTTTCTTTTCTAATTTTTTTGTGTATAGCGCCAAGTAACCCGGAGGCCCCAGAGTGCTCAAACCGACATTACAACATAAAACAAATGAGGAAGGGCATCAGCAGGGGGCATCAGTATGCTATAGTCAACGGGTAATCAGTGTAGCAAATGACTTAAATGCCGCCTCCGTCGAAGAGGAGAGTCTTAAGGGCTTTCCTGAATTGGGCCAGAGACGGCATTTGTCTAATAGACAAAGGGAGACCATACCAGATTCTGGGCCCCGAAGCATCAAATCTCAGGTCCCCAATGTCCTCAACTTGAAGCAGGGTTGATTAGCAAGCATCAGAAATCCTTATTATTACATCGTAAGGTGCATCTAAATTGTTGCTTCCCGATTTGTGACATGAGATACCAAGGGGCAGTACCTGTAAGGCACTTCTAGACAACGTATGAGGCCTTCAACAGAATCCTTTCACAGACAGGAAGCCAACGCAACTTTCGCCGTGCGTGCGTAACATGCTCTCTCCGTCTCAGACCACACACCGCGCGAACAGCTCCATTTTGTGCTGTCTGGAATTTTTAAATATTAGCTGCTGTAGTACCAACCAGTAGGCCGTGTCAATAGTCGAATTTCGAATCGATAGTCACTGTCGCTATCATGGCTCTATTTCCTTCCAAGAAGTAAGAGAAGATGAGTCAGAGAAGATGAGTGGTATAGGTACAACTGACACTAATATTAGCAACATGTTTTTCAAAGTTTAAATTCCTGTCCAAAAACACTCCCAGGGTGTTAACAGAGCTGCCGACCTGAATAGTGGCTCCCCCCCATTAGAAATGACTCATATTGGGGTTCAATAGCCTTCAATTTGGCCGTTCTGCAGACAATCAAGATCTGTTTTTTTTTATCATTAAGTGCCATAAAATTGTCCTGCATCCAGGTTTTTATAGCATCGTAAACTTTAGTGCAGACGTGCATCTGCCTCGTATGAGCCTGTAAGTTCGAAGACGATCTGGGTGTCGTCCGCATAGTTTGCAAAGTTGACTCCCAGATCGTCTAGGACATCAAAGCAGGTCTAGGACCGTAAAGGTTATAAAGCAGGATACACTGGAGCCCTGAGGAACTCCACATTTAAGAATTGATTCCTCTGACTTATAGTCCCCCAGGACCACCCTTGATCTCCTGGGGCCCAGAAATGATCGAAACCAGGAAGCCGCTGATCGCGAACATCCTCCCACTTCCGTTAGCCTGTTTGCCATCCTGTCATGAGTGACAAGATCAAAAGCGGCAGACAGGTCTAACATCAACTTGGCCACTTTCCCTTTGATAACAGGGACTTAACGTCAGTCAACGCGGTTTCTGTGCCATGATGTTTCCTGAAACCGGATTGGTTGGCCAACAGTAAGCCGTTCTCCTCAACAAAGGCGTTGTATTGAATACAGGCGACTTTGTCGATGATTTTGAGGAGGAAAGGAACATTAGTGATAGGACAGTAGTTAATTGGCATGTGTGGATGAAGCCCATCCTTTAACAGGGGAGAAATGTAGGTTTCTCTTATATATTCTGGGACAGTTCCCTGTTGTAATGAAAGGTTTATGAAGGTTGTGACAGGGGCGGCAATATTAGAGAAACACTTTTTAAATAAGGGTGCAGGAAAAATATCACTGCTACAGGTTTATGTGCCAATGTGCCCAGGACCACTTGAAGGTCCCAAACCGGGTACGGTTTCTTGATAGGTGGATACAGTCTAGTCCAACCCGCCAAGTGCCTCTTAGCCACCAGATTTGAGAATGAAAAGACGTCCTTGGCCGAGTTTGTGTAGGCCCCAATGGCTGCCAGATACGTGCAGCATTTGTCTACCTACACCAATGAGTGGGCAAGGTGCGCTGAGAAGGATAGAACGTCATCCAACAAGCAAGTCAATGGATCAATTTCCTTTGATTCTGCCCAGTGACAGAACCTGGTCCACTTGCTTTTGTACTGGCTCTTGTTAGCGTTGCTTCTAGCCGCTTGTATGATATCCAGGTTAGCCTGTGACGGGTGCAAATGCTTCAGGGTGACTTGTTCAGGAACCACGCTCCGAGGACTAACTTCTGTGGGGCGGGGTGAACCACTGTGCCCCCATGCTGGAAGAGTGTACTGGGCCCACCGGGAGGTGTACCAGGGGCTGATCTGACAAACTGAGAAGTTCAGAGAACCAGGGTCTTGCTGGCCACCATGGCGCTATCAGGATGAGCATGAGTCTGCAGATGACCCAGTGCACCAGGGGAATTGGGGTTGGAGGGAGAGCGTACGAGTTCATATTGTTACACGGGATCTGCATCGCGTCACCTAACAAACCCCTGCCTTGCCCCAGTCATGAGGGGAACTGGGAGCATTTTCTGTTGGTACTGGTGGCGAAGAGGTCAATCTGCGGATGACCCCATGTTAGGCAGAAACCTGTGCAGTTCCCTTGGGGAACACTGCAAAAGATTTAAGACTACAGGTATAGCAGTAAACTCACTTGGTAGCAGTCCGTACCACCCAGATTTACCTGGTAGCTGTGGCTGAGCAGTCAGACTTCCCTCAAGAAGAGTTAGGCAGTATGTAAAGTATACACAATAGGTACTCAAATACAATAGCACAAGCAAACACTGACCAGAGCTTGGTTTCAAAAGTATATAGTTATTTATTTATTAAACACACATAAGTTGAAATCACTCTAGCAAAATATAGTAAAAACACTTCAAACACAATTATAATGAAAGCAGTTCCAACCCTTACTCCTATCTAGACAACTCTAAGTTAACACCACATAATTAAAACAGAGGTGAGCGCTTAACGTTAGATGACACTCTAGTAGGTTCAAGAAAGGGATAAAAAGAAACAGGAATGGTTTAAACACACCACTCTAAAGTCCAGAACACTTGCAATAGGCTCGAGAAGCACAAAGTCACAGGTGAGCAAAACTCACTAGGCAGGGCCCACTCTTAGAGTAGCCGGAGCGAAAATGTGCCCAAGATCACACTGTTGTTAGGGATTCAAAGTCTTGCAAAGAGTTAGAAAGAGTTTAGAGTGGCTTAGAAAGTTTAGCCAGGGTGTCCCCGGCACTCCCAGGGTCGAAAGCCGGGGGCTAAATCTACCCCGTACAGTCGGTGGCAAGGGAAGCCAGGCGGAACACGGTACCTTAAGCGGAAAGGATCCTCCAGCGGTGGCAGTTGTTCCAGGCAGTAGCAGCAAGGCTCGACGTCGGTCAGGGGAGAAGAAGTTCTCGCCGAAGAGCAGAAGAAGAAGGTCGTTGCACTGCCCGGGAAGAAACCAGCCGCGGAGTCCTCCGGTCAAAGGGTTGTCCCGACTTTCGCGGTTAGGGGTAAAAGTGTGGTATTCCGGTTGCCGGGGTGCTTGGCACGGGCAAGGCGGCCACGAGATACCTCGAGAAGCGAAAAGAAGGTGAAAACTGGTTGTCCCCACCAGTCAAGGGAAGGAGCCACTCCGTTAAGAGTTCTCCTCGGTCGTCGGGAAAAGTGGTGAGACGGTTCAGCAGGGCTCCACCGGGTGGTGTCGTCGAAGCAGGTCGGCTCAGCTCTTCCCTCGTCGGATTCTTGGTCCTGTGGCGACTTCTAAAGTTCCAGTCCCCAAAGCCCTGCTTTTATGCAGCAAACCCCCATTCACCCAGCCTAGCTGTCACTCAAACATGCTAAGTGGTGAGCCGGCCGGCTCACCACTTGGGCCAATCAGGACGGAGTGCGACTTGAGTTACCAAGGTAACTCAGTCCAGGGTGCCTAAATCCCCCTCCACCCCTCCTAAGTACCCCAGACAGAGTGGCACCACTTTGGAAGGCTTCTGTGGAGAAGCCCGCCAAAAGTGGAACAAAGGGCTCCACTTTGGGTCAGAGTTACAGAGGCGAACGCCAACGCCATTTTTGAATCAAGTTTTGGCAAAAAGTCCCAACCGGAGTTATAATAATAAATATATAAACCGGCGGTATGTTTAAGGCTACCGTAAATAAATAATTAAATGTGTTAGCCTAAAACAATGGGAAATCCCATAGGGAAATATTCGCGGTCGAATATAAAAAGTAGTTTCCACTGCCACCAGCCAAAACTCGATCAGGGGGGACGGAGACGTGCCCCCTCGACTAACAGACCCTGGGGCAATCGAATTGCCCCAGCCAGTACGTCCACAATATGATGGTTTGTACTGGTTCTGTTCAGGATTCAAGACTAGCAAAGTCTTTGGTGACTTTACATGCCCTGGGAGACAGTAGTCAGTCCCAGGGTATGGAGTCTATGTTGGGGAGTCCCTAGGACACCCCTGGGTCACGGCACAGAGGGTGCTGTGTAACCCACATCACAAAAATACATGAGGCCCTATGGAGTAAAAGACCCCATAGCCCATTCAACACAAGGTTTAACCAAGAAAACACACTTCAACAGGTCCAAGAGTGAGGGTAAAAAAGAGTCTCACTCTTGGCAGGAGAAAAAAAGAAACCCCAGAAATCCAGCAAAGCTGCTGGGGGACTCACTAGGTAGGGAAATTCAGCCTAAACAGAGAATTCTCCCTAACACCCCACCTGGTGAAGATCCCCTGAAGGACCTCCTTGGTTCAACTGGCATTCGTAGTTGTCCGAGCCCAGCCTGCTGAGCCTGTCCGCCTCTAGGTTGGACTCCCCGCAGGTGGATTGCTGACAATTGCATTTTATTCACCAGAGCCCTCTCCCAAATGTTGATCGACAGTCTGCAGAGGGGAGGAGACCTGGTGCCACCCTGCTTGTTGATGTAATACATGCAGGTGGAGTTGTCTGTCTGAATGAGGATAGATTTGCCGGTGATCATGGGGAGGAAGGCTTTGAGGGTAAGCCAGATAGCCAACATCTGGAGCCAGTTGATGTGTGCGAGCTGCTCCTGATGTGACAATACTCCATGGACACTGTGGCTGTCCAATGTAGCCCCCCATCTCTCTAGGGATGAGTCTGTGGTAGTGGTGACCTGAGGTGCCAGCTGCCGGAAGTGCCTGCCTACCCGCAGGTTGATGGCTGTACCCCACCAGACTAGATCCTGGTGGAGATATTATGGTATGCTGACCTGCTCTACCTGAGATCCCGTCTCTTGATTCCAGGAGGCTGAGAAGTGCAGCTGCAGCCTCCTCTTGTTCAGCCTTGTATGTGGCACTGCGAGGAGACATGCGGCCATGACTCCCAACAGGTGTTGGTACCACCACGCCGAGGTCATTGCTCTGCTGAGAAAATGTCCAGTGGCCCTCTTCATAACTGTTATCTTGTCTGCTGAGGGGAAGATCCGCTCAGATATAGTGTCCCATAGAAGGCCTAGGAAGGTCCGACTCTGCATGGGCAATAACAGACTTTGAGATTGATGGAAAATCCCAGGTCGTATAATGTATCCATGAGGGCGGAGGCTGTGTGCTGTACCGCCACCGGAGATCTCGCCCTGACTAGCCAGTTGTCTAGATATGGATAAACGTGATGGCCATGTGCCCTGAGTAGGGCTGTCACTGCGTTCATTTGCCTTGTAAAGAGCCTGGGGCCAAATTGAGTCCAAAGGGTAGAAGCCTGTATTGAAAGTGAAAAACCATGATCCTGAACCTCAGGAAGGACCGACAGGGTTCCCAGATCGGGACGTGTAGGAGCACATCCAGTCTCCCACACACAATGTCTCCACAATGAAGGCTGGGGTAACCATCTTGAACTTTGAGGGGAAGGGAAAGGTTCAAGGAGGAAAGGTCCAACACAACTCTCAGTCCAGCCTGGTTCTTTTTGTGCAAGGTGAAAATGTCTGACTAGAAGCGCAGGCCCCGCTGCAAGGCTGGGACTTCCTCCACTGCCTGGCTCATTGGGAGCCGGAAGCCTGCGGATCTCTGCGGATACCACAGAGAGGATCCATGAGTCTGAACTTTGCCAGCAGTGAATGTGAAGTGTAAGCCTGCCCTCCACCGGAGACTCGTGGATCCGGATGAGCCCGTCACAACTTCGTACATTCTGAGGCTGAGAAGGGGAATGGAAAAAAACCTCGTTAGCCGATTTGTGCTGTTTGCACTTGTGCTGTTTGCGCCTGTGCTGGCTAGGGGATCTGTCAGTTCTCTGGACCATCTCTCTTGGAAGCCCCTAAAGCCTCCGAAGGACCGACCTTTGTCCGAGCGTTGGTGCGGTTGGCTGCAGGTCTTCGGTGTCAACTTAAGAACAGATAAAGATTTTGCTGTCTGGGAGCTATTCTTGTCAAGTTCCTCATCCGTTGTTGAATGGAACAAGTCGCCCCGCTTGAAAAGCAGGTCTAGTATGCGCTCCTGTACATCTGGGTTGAATTTTGTGGCCTTGAGCCAAGCCATCCTTCTCATGTCCATATCAATACAAATGGCTCTGCCTGATGTGTCAATGTGGGCCACTGTGGACTCCATTATATCTTGTGCAACGATTTTGGCCTCCACCAGCCCAGCCTTGAAGCGAGCCTGGCTGTGGGTGGGGAGCTCAGGAAGGAAATCTGTAATTTCCCACCACAACTTCGGGTTGACAGCCGCCAACATGGCATCAGTGTTGGCCTGGCACAGGTGAAGAGTGGCGTTTGAGTACAATTTCTTCCCGAATGCCTCCAAGAGCTTTTCCTCCTTGCCCAGGAATGCAGATGCCGAAAGCCGCCAAGGAGGATTGTGGCTTAAAGTATAGTGATGCTGCCGCTACCACCTAAGAGTGCGGTTGGGGGTGCGCTGACAATAGGAGGGTGTCCCCTTCCGTTTGCCTGTACTTTGCGGCGAGACGCCCGTTTGTAGGCTGGGTAGAGTGTGGCTTGAGCCAATCTGGTTTGGCTAATGCTTAATTCAAGTTCTAGTAGGAGGTCTTAGCATTAGAACTTAAGCCAGTACCCCTGCCTCCTGTTTTTCCACCGGTAGTGCTGCATGCAGGCGCCCCCCTCAGGCATGGGTGTGGTATTGGGGCATAGCCCCTCAGGTTGGGACCCGATACTAGAGCCTTGCAGCCCTTGTGGGCCGGTAGCTGGAGCAGCCTCGGTATACCGACTGGTTTTAGTACCCGAGAGGTCCCTTCCGATTGGGCACCTCCCAGGAAAGGAGTCATCCTTACGGGGTGCAGAGGAGAACAGGGATCCTACCTTGGGTCTGGTCTTCCGTTTCACAAATGCTTCAAGGTCCTCTGGAGGCGATCGTCCGAAGAGCTCCCGCCACCTGGCTAGTCGATTCTTGAGCATGCACAGAGTCAAGGCGTCGCACGAGGTACTGCCTTCCCAGCAGTGGTCTGGACCAAGTCACCGGAGGCAGAGGGCGTGGGGGTCCGACGTTGGGAAGGAACCCTCGCAGGCTGGACACCTGCTGAAGCCTGCTGTTGTCGACATGCACCAGGGAGGAGCGTGGCGCCAGACGACAGAGCAGTACCTAACAATTCGGATAGCAAAAAGTAGACAAGAATACTTCTCTGGTGAAGAGCACATGGAATTACAAGGCCGGAGGCCTAACCCAGGAGCGCTGGTGAAAGCGGTCCATTCCTGTCGATGCGGAAAAGAGGACTGGGGAGTAGCACCGGTGACAGTTGTCAGGGGAGTGCATACGCCCAGGGCTACGCCCCCACACGCATCTAAATTTAAAGGAGATGTTTTTTCTGGTGAAAAAGCTTCCGTCTCCCGTGCCTACCGAGGGACGCCCGCACAGTGTGGAGGAAAGGGGACGGGACGTAAGCGTATTAAGTAGATAGAGAGCAATGTTAGGCAGAATTGTATGCAGTACCCTCTGGGACCACCACATACAATTAGGACTACAGGTGTAAGCAAAACCAACCTTTGGTATAAGTCTATACACTACACAGTTTGTGGTAGCAAGCTGAGCAGCCAGGCTTATCTCAAGAGGGAATGTGAGCAGTAAACCAAGTTACAAAGAGGTCTTACAATCACAGTGGTTCAAGTAGACACTTATACTCAAGGTTTCTTGGTAAAACATGTATAGGTTTATTACACAACCATTTAGAAAACATTCACTAGAGGTAGGCAACTAAATATTATACACAAATCTACTTCAACACAAAACTAATATGTTTCTGAGTAATTTAAGCTCCCTTGAAATAGGAGCCAAAGGGCATTTCAGTCACTTTAAATGGGAATGCAAAGGTACAAGTTAATAGAATAGATAACAAATACCTTCTTAGGCAGTGCAAATAGTTTTAGTTCACTAGAGGACTCAATTCAGTTCAATAGGGATAGGCCAAAGTCAATGGCCCAGTGTCTTGGATAGGAAAGAGCAGTTCTTGTAGTAAACGGTAAAGTGTTTGCCAAAGTTCTCAGAAGTAGTTTGTACGAAAAAGAATCATTTGTTGGGTCACAAGCTGATTAGGCCTGCGAGTTAGGAAAGTTCCACAAACGTTCACAGCGAGATATAAGTTCTCTCAATCGGGTTGGCACAGTACCTTAAAATGAAGAACAAGATGCAGCTGGAGATGTTGGCTCCTGGCAGTTCCTGCAGATTTCACTGTTCCTGAGCCTCAGTCGTGGCAACAAGAGGGGGGATGTCGGGGGACTCCTGCACTGCACGGGATCGTCGGAAAACCCTGACAAAATGGAGTCAGTTCAGTTCCAGTAGCTGTAATTCAAGCACACAAGCTGGTGTCCCTCTCCCTGGTTAATCCTAACAAGCCTTGAGAATGGTATCCAGGTGGCTTACGAGTTGATTGGTGCCACCGACTTAAAGGAAGAAGTCGTCCTTGATGGTGCTTCTCCGTCGAGATGAACTTGGCAATTCGGATCTGCAGCAAGGCTTCACCGGGCAAACCAACGGTCCAGTGGTTGCAGCAGCCGTCCTCTTCCAGCTCGTCTTCGGTTCTTACGTTCCAGTGGTTGACTCTGCTTTCCAGTCCACAATATGATATGATAGGTTATTTATAACACGTTTAATACCCAGAGGTTTCTAAGCGCGGACCCGGGGATAAAACCTGTGTTGCTCCATGTCGCCTTGCTTCCAAGGCGAGCACGTTGCCCCCGAGCTATCCTCCCGAGTAGTTTCACAAGACTCACCTTTTAAACAGGTTTCTCCCTTTCATTCTAGCCTAGCTGCCACTCACCCAGCAGGGTGGCTGTCCTTGCCGGACAGTCAGCCAGTCAATCACATCAGAGTGCATTTGGGTCTCGTAGGAGACTAAGCACAGGGAGTTTCGGGCACCTCCCTCACTTCCTGCCCACCTCAGACACTCAGACCCAGAGGCAGTCTTCAGTCCTGAAGCCCGCCAAAGGCATACGAACAAAGGGACCAAACCTGGTTTGGGCGCAGAGAGAAACACTAGAAGGATCTTTCCAAAAAGGAATGGCGAAAAAAGAAGACGGGGACCAGGTAAACAAAAAGGGACTTAAGGCGCCATCTTGAAAAACATGGCTCCAGCGATTTCTAGCTACTGGTGTTCGCGGTCGGGAAAAATCATGGTAGTTCGTTATAAAACCACTGCCACCAGCCATTTCAATAGAAAAGGGTAGCATGTGACTGCTGCGTGAGTTTCTAGACACAGGTAATACTAGGTAACCCCTCCAGCACTCTATAGGAAGATTGGGTGTGCTGGGTCTAGGAATTTAAAAAGACTAGTAAAGTCAATCTAACCTTACATTCTCTGGGAAACAGTAGTTTATCCTAGAGAAGGTTTTTAAACCTTTTGGACATCTAAAAAGACATCCCTTTGTCACTGCACTGAAGGTGCTGTGTAACACACATGAAAAGATGATGCATATGGAGTTCTCTAAAATTCCATAATCAAAGAAACAAACACAGAAAACAAATCGAAATAAAAAGTTCAAAGTCCCAAAGTTCAGCAAAAGAGCTGGGGGTCTCTAAGGTAGAGAGGAATTAGCACATTGATGAGAATTCTCCCTAACAAGGATTTCTTTGTTCACGTGCATGTAAACTGTTTCAGTATTCTACTGAGAATTCCCAGCCTGGCCACGGTGAATAATGAACAGCTTTAAAATTGGTAGTAAAATGATTTTTAGGGAGTAAAAATGTTAAGTCTCATTCCTAACAGGAGCATTTTAAGCGCAAGCAAAAAATAATTTTAACTGTAAAACAGTTTTTGTAATGACATCTTTCGAAGTAGTTATTCATGCAATTAAAAGATACACTTTGTATCGGGCGATAATATTAGTAGTTTCTTTCTGTGTCACTACATACCAAAAATATCCATGGAGATCTGTAGGTGAAGGCAAGGGGGACAGAGTCCTGTGTGTCTGTTTCCTATTTTTCACTGGGAGTAGTTTCTCTTTCTTTTTTGGGAGTGTGTGTATTTTGGGGAGTAAAAGTGGCCGATACACGCCTATCTGTAGGACTGCACATAGTAATACATGTCATAACGTGCAAATACCAAACTACACAGTGGGAAAATCTTTTAATACACTGCTCTCTACTCTACACTTCCGCTCAATTACAGGAATACAGTATCTTCCAAGAAAAGAAGTGCTGCTCTTGCATAATGAGCTTTGCATATACAGATGGTATGGTTGCCACCGACGTGCTGAAAACCAAAAACCTTTTTTAAAACAAAACCTAAAGCATCAAATGTGGGAAGGATTTCCTGTCGGAGAAGCACAAAATAGGAAACAGCTGTAGGCAACAACCCGAAAAATCGAGCAGTATTAAAAATGTCTTAAAATGGTACCATTAACCAAAGCAAGTTGTCAGCATCTTTTTTTCAATCCAAGTAGATCTGTTTTCTAGGGTGTGTGCCCCTAGAAAAGACCACATTTCAGATATTTAATAGGAAGCTGCATCTAGGAGCAAATCCCACTGTCTGGAATTCCTCAAGTACAAGGCCAAAAAATGATGTCTTTAGGGCAGGGGTTTGAACGTTTTTGGTTGATCCTATGTAGTTCACAGATGCCCAGCACAAACCCGCTCATGATAAAAGTGTTTGAAGCAGAGAAAGGATGTTTGCAGATCCTAAAAACATTCAAGTCTGACCTCTATGTATTGAGATGTCTTTGCCATATAACAGTTTAAGAGTGAGTGCCATTTATGCTTTGATCTTTGACCATCCCTACACTTTTGAAATCAACATTCACATTTCAATATTTGAACATGAGCAATTCAAGGCGCCCTGAAAATGCCAGAAACATGGATGTGAAAGACAAATTAGAACAGTGCAATTCAAAAACTTTATAGACTGGCAGACCTGACCCATTAACGGGCTTATAGTTACAAAAGCATAGTAAAAATATGTCCATTACCTAAAGTTGAAGCTGGAACGATTACCAGATGAGGACCTTTATATCCTTCCATGTAAAGGTAGGCAAGGAAAGATATGGCTTGAACTGTTTTCCCTAGACCCTGAATAGACGAAAAAAGAAATGAGTTTACGGACGACAAAGAAAACCTATCGAAGCAATACAACAGCAAAGGGCACTTTGAAGCATCAGGAGGGATTCCCTCTGTCCCTGAACTGCTTACTAAGAAAGAATGTAAAGGATCTGAATTTGTCTCTAATCAATCAAGGATTTAATTAGTTGAATTACAGTTGTGGTATATTCTAGTTGGAACTTGAGGAAATACATTTACCTACAGGGCAAAATGAAACCTATTCCTTTACTCCCTCGAATGGATGTTATCTTTGCTAAGATTTATTTTTAAAATAATTTCTGCATCAGGACAGGCTCCAAGAACATTTAATTTACGCATTTACATTTCATACTAAAGCAATTTGAATACATTATGTATGATATACCCTTACCAAATCTAAATGGATATTTTTGTTTTTTAATTGTAATCTTAAAACTTTTTAAGGAAATGAAGACCATAGTGCACCCTTAATTCAATGGGTTCAGTTTTACTCCAGGTATCCCATTTTCCCCTCTATAAAAAACTTTGCATAAAAGGCTGTGAGAATACCCCTGGTTTGTGTAACCCGCTTATCAATTGGAAGGATAGCTGCTTCAGACTGAGCCTACCAGTTATAGTTTAAAAACCTGTCAAAGGTCCTTGTTCAGAAAGATTTTTCATTTTGCAGCTTTCCCATCACATTCAACAGGACCCACCAGTTAGGAAAGAATTGTTTTGTTGCTGCTTTCCTCCCATAGACTATGGGACACCATTTATTTTTACTTTGTTTTTAACCATGCCCTGGCTATTTGGATGCAAGTAAAGCAGCATTCTGCTTTATTTCTGTTGCTCTTTTGCTCATTTGTACAGGGAAACTGACCAGTCCATAAAACTATCAGTAGTGAGAGACCAGGGATCGCATTGTGAACGTCTTGGTGTGTTACAATTGCACACATCACATTAAAGTGAAGTGTGGTTAGGATATTTTGTATTTTTCTGTTGTGTTTTTCAAATTTTACTCGTGCACTTTTGCATTTACCACAAATGGGTAACTAAAGATGGCTAGTGCCCTAAAATGGCCATGCTACAAAGATTTTGCTTGTCCTTTGGCCATATTGTTCTTTGTCCTTTCTCCTAACTTTTGAGGTCAGGAAACGCAATACATATAATTTAATTTTAAGGGGAAAGCTGCTGTTTCACGGGCAAAGCACTGGTTTGTGTTTGGTTCCAGTACGCATGATGTCCGTTTGTGGGTAGATGTTGTGGCTAGTGGCTATCCATGATTGGATAGTCACTGCCTGTTTGAATGCTACAGATCCTTAACATGGTGGGTTTAAACATGCTCCCAGCCCACATCTTGGATAAAAGAAGGGCTCCTCCAGCAATTCCACAGATCATCGTTGAGCCAAGCCCTCTACGAAGAAGAGCAGCCAGTTAACGACCCAAGGATGACACCTGCAGCTGACCGGTACCAAATCCAGTGAAGACCTGGTGAAGCTCTGTACTACTGTCAGTTAGGGCGATTTATCATCATTGTGCTTCATCCCCTTTCCTAGTGAGAACCCCCACACATTTTGCAGGACTTCTGGACCTTTTTCTTTTAATCCTGAATGAGTGGAACCCTTTTCCACTCATTCATTCTTGTTGGCTCTGTCTTTTGTAACTCTATTCTTTGAAATCTACCTGTACTATGGAGACTGTCTGCTCCATAGCTCTTAAAGGCATTTGTGTTTTACTACTGCAGCACACAGCTCCTTAAGGGAAGTGTTGCTGGGGACCCTTAGGCTCCTCCTTTAAGATTCTTTTTCTATATCCCTAACTAACTACAGTTCTTAAGGGTAGATAGATACTTGGTGCCTCTCCCAAAACTCTATAGTCTGAGAGATTGGCACACACCACCTTCAGTGGAGTGCCTAAGGGGTACCTAGTATCCCCCTTCTCTCTGCTCCTGTGACTTTTTAGTCACGTAGACCGTCACCTAGTTATGGCTGGTGGCAGTGGACATGTTCTACCAACTATTGTGTATTTTATATATTGCAGGCTATGTCCATAGCCTTTTTATATTGCAAGCTATGTCCATAGCCTCGGTAGTGCACAATAGGGGCACCTAAGTACCAACTTGGGGCCTCCATTCTTTTTTCAGCATAACTAGCGTGGTTGTTCTTTGTTAGCCCTTCTTCTACCATTCTGGCAGCGGGCGGTGTGTGTGTTTTGCCTTTGGCGGGAACCAGTAGGTATCCCCACCTGGGCTCCAGAGGGTCTGGGCAGGCAGGAAGTGGGGGAGGAGACTTCCACCCCCCTTGTCCTTTGTCTGCCAGAGTGCCTGAATAGGACCAGCTGGCACAGGGTCTGGCTGTATTGATTCTACAGCCAAAAAACCCTTTCTGTAAAATGCTGAGAGAGATTGCAGAGGAGTGTGTGCTGGAACTGTATAAAAGGTGAGGATTGAGTGTAAAGCAAGTCGACCACAGGAAACAGAAGTAACCGAAGAAGATGACCAGAGACGCCTGCAGACCCTTTGCAAGACCGTGAAGCGACCACTGCTGTCCTGACCCTGTTTTCTATGCGACAGATGAGCTCCGAAAAGGACCACTCCTTCCCTTTGGTTGGTGGGAACAACCAGTCCAAAGACAAACTTTAAAACAAGCTATCTTCTGAGGTCCTAGGAGCTTTGTGGAAAGGCAGAATCTGTCCAAATCTGTGCTGAGCCCATAAGGACACTCCAGAGATCCGATCCAACTCGCCCAGACCCTCCCACCCCCTCACCAGAGTGCGGGACTGCAGGAAACTAAGATTGACTGTGCAATCTTTGTCCTTTGTTGGGGCTGCTGAAAAGGCACCAAAACCGCAGAGTGAAAGGCAACAAAAGCGCAGAGTGAACCAAGAAGTTGCTGAAAGTCATGCTACAGGTACTCCCTCGAGACTGCGGATGAGAGATGCCGTTCATTGTCCTGCCTTTCGTCACCAGAACAGGGAATCCGGAGGCTGGGTCCAGAGCTGCCACATAGTGGAGGAGCCAAACACTTAAGGTATTGTATCACATGCTCATGTATATTCCCCATTGTAAGGCTGGGAATCCTTGGTAAAAGAAAAAAGTTTCGCTTTCACTTTAGAACTATTTCTCTTCTAAACCAATCACTGTCCTCTGGGTTATACTGCCCCATCCAATGACCGTCCTCTCCCTAAGCTCCGCCTATGGCAGCCATCTTCAGATTTGGTAAGCACAGAAAGTGGCAGTATGACCAAGAAGTGGGCTCTCGGACGGCTGCCAGATGCCAGTTCGCCAGCCGATGACAGTGCATGTTTCAGCCGGAGAGCCATCTTGAGATGGAAGCTTTGGACAAGGCCTTCCTATGGTTCACAGGTCCAAAGTTCACAAACAATTGAGAAGTTTTCCAAAAACTCTTTGTGCGTGTCACGTAGAATTTCAAGACACAAGCAATGTCCAGCGAATGGAAGGCCCTCCCGCCAGCGATTAAGGGTTCAGGAAGAAAACAGGCAACGCCAAAGGCTTGTTGAGGTGGAATTCCGACGGGACCTTCGGCATGAAAGTGGGGTGTGCACGCCCTTGATATGTGGAAAGTCCGATATGGCTGCTTGAAGGATAGGGCCTAGCTGGCTGAGGTGATGGCCACAAGAAATGCTGTCATCCACAAGAGAAACTTGAGTTGGGCTTGATGCATAGGTTCGAAAAGGTGCCCCCATGAGTCTTGTCAGAACCACGTTGATTTTGCATGCCGGGGCAGGTGCCTTCAGCGGCAGTAAAGACGGAAAAAGTCCCTTGAGGAACTCCTTGACGAGTCTGTGGGATCACAGCAAAGATTTTCCTGGGGATCTAGTGTAGCGGGAGATGGCCGCCAGGTGTACACTGATGGATGCGTGAGGCCGCCAGGTGTACATTGATGGAGGCGTGAGCCACCCCAGCTTTTGCCAAGGACACGAAGTATGAAAGAATCTGTGGAGCTGTGAAACTCAGAGGGGTAATCTTCTGCGACCGGCAGCATGTAGCAAAGCGCTTCCACTTATGGCCGTAACACTTTACAGTAGACAACACCCTAGCCTTGGCGAGGACCTCTGTGCAGTCCGCTGGCAACTCAACCTCCAAACTCTAAGGCTGCATGAGCCATCCCTTCAGGTTCAGAGATCCTGGGTCCTAATGAAAGATTGCGCCTCCCTGCCTGGTGAGCAGATCTTTAAGTACTGTTAACTTGACTGGAGGCAACACCGACAGGCTGAGTAGGTCTGGATACCAAATCTTCCTCGGCCACGCTGGGGTGATAAGTATCATCTTGCACCGACACCGATTGTGTTGATCACACATAGCAGGAGAAGAAATGGCAGTGAGGTGTATGTTAGGCAAAGTTTGAATGCAGTACCCTCTGGGAACACTGCAAACAACTCGGACTACAGGTATAGGCAACCCAACCTTTGGTATAAGCTTGTACTACACAGTTTTGCTAGCGTGTTCAGCAGCCAGGCTTGTCTCAAAAGGGGAAATGTACGCTGTAGTGGAGTTGCACAGAGATTCACAGTTACAAGTATTCAAATAAACTCTTACACTCAGGGTTTCTTGCATAAACAATTATTAATTTATCAGTCAGTTATAAAGCCTTCTTCAGAAGTGTGTTACTTCAGAATAGTAACACACAAATATACTACAATACTGTACACAGTTAGTTTCTAAATTAGTGAAGACCCTTTTGGGATGGCCCACAGACACAACCTACACCCACAGGTGACTTCAATAACTGGGGTGGTGGGGACATTAATATCTTACTGTTGGCATTTAGAATACTCTTAGAAGTTGGTAAAAGGCAAAGGTTATTAGAGCAAGAGATCACAAATATTCTTAAGCAGGCAAACATTACTGGATCCTCCAAGAAGAGTCATACAATTCAATAGGCTAAGCCAAAGTCAATGGGCAAAAGTCTTGTATAGGATGAAGCACTTCTGGTAAGTAAATTGAAAGGTCTTTGCACAAGTTCTTAGGAGTCTTTGATGAAAAGAAGAATCAAATGTAGGGCCACGAGCTGATAAGACTTGTGAGTTGTAGATGTTACAAGCACTCTACAGTAAGAGGTAAGTTCTTAGACTTTTTACAGTACCTTTAAAGATGAAGAAAAGATGCAGCCGATGACTTCTGTTCCTGTGCAGCTCTGCAGGTCTCACTGTTCCTGGGCATCAGTCCTGGGGACAAGAGGGAGGACGTTGGGGGACTCCTGCAATGCACTGGGACGGTCAAAACTTGCAACCGGCAAACTTCACTTTCAGTGGCTGTTCAAAGTTTCAGCTCCTCGCGTCTACCGCAAATAGCAACACCACGGTTCCTGGCTGTCAAGACGGACTTTCCTGGCTTCTGGGGTCCCACACTCTGTTGAGGGGGTTCAGGCTCAGTCAGTCCTGCTTCCTGGGAGTCCGGAGGATCTTCCAAAAGCTCTAGGCCAGCTTAAAAGCAACGCATACAATCTGGTGTTCCTCTCTCTGGCTATACGGTATCCAGCAGCAACTTTGTGGAAATTCAACCAGTTTTGAGATGGATGTCCAGGTGGATTACTTTGGAGTTGATTGCTCCCACCAACTCAAGGGGAGAAGTCGTCCTTGCAGGGGCTTCTCTGTCGATGCGAACTTGGCGTTTCAGCACTGCAGCAGGGCTTCACCGGGCAAACCAACGGTCCAGGAGTTGCAGCAGGCATCCTCTTAAGGTTCTTCTTCGGTTCCTTCGTCCAGTGATCGACTCTGCCTTCCAAGCCAAAAATACTCACCTTTTATTCAGTTCTCTCCCATTCATTCCAGCCTAACTGTCATTCACCCAGCAGGGTGGCTGTCCTTGCCGGACAGTCAGCCGGCCAATCACCACAGAGTGCATTGGGTATCCTAGGAGACTAAGCACAGGGAGTTTCGGGTACCTCTCTCACTTCCTGCCTACCCCAGACACTCTGGAGCCAGAGGCGGGCTTCACTCGTGAATCCTGCCAAAGGCAAAATGAACAAAGAGACCAAACCTGGTTTGGTGCGCAGAGTAAATATCAATAAGGACCTTTCCACAAAGAAATGGTGAAAAAAAGACGACCGGGTGCCATTTTGACAAAGAAGGCTCCCGTGGATGCTTTACGGTAGCTGGGAACCCAGCCCGCGGTAAAGGCACACCATGGTAGTTCAACGAAACCACTGCCAACAGCCAGTCAGTGAGAAAAGGGTAACAAACATTTTTACATGAGAATGTATACAAAACGGATACCAGCACTCTATTGTAAAATAGTGTGTGCTGGGTCTAAAAAGTTACAATGGTAAGTAAAGTCAATGGGCCTCATTACGACCCAGGCGGAGGACCATGGTGCTATTAGCACCATGGTCCATGCCGGTAACTTACCGACTCTGCCATGGAGAAAGGGGGAATTACCACCCCATTACAAGGTTGGCGGGGCGGTAATTCCCCCTTCCTCCATGGCCCTTCCCCATTCCCATTTTTGCCCCATAGGGCATAATGGGAATGGGGAGGCCGTAATTACTGTACCGCAAATTGCGGTACCGTAATTAGCACCAAGGTCCCTTTGCGGGTGCATTCCTTAACGGCTGGTAAAACCAGCCGCTAAGGTGGGAACCCGCAAAGGGACCTCGTAATCAGGCGCTAAGGGATTACCGGTACGGGTACCCTTACCGGTAATCAGTGGCAGATTTAAGGCAAAGGGCCCTGTGGGCAGCACCTGACACAGGGCCCTAGGTGGGCGGGTCATGGAGGCGGAGCTTTGGGTGGGCAGAGTTAATTGTGGTCACAAGTGCACAACGGCAAACTTTAGGGACAAAAGCAATTTTGTATTAGGTTTTCTTTATCACAGTTACCTGTGTCTAGGGGTCTGACTAACTGGAAACAGCTGGGTCTCAGCAGGCTTTGCTATCAATGGTAATATTGGGGGATGAAGCCTGAAGCTAATGTTGGAAATGAACATGTTTCAAGCCTAAGGGCGGAAGAGAATTACTTAAAGCTTTTCAAGAGCACAACATTTCTTAGAAAAATGGCTCTAAGAAGTCTACTTGAATCCAATGTTTGTAATTACAACTCTGGACATTTTTCACAAAAATACAAAACCTTGAGGAAATATGGGCGATCGAAGCTCCATAGGGAGAGGCTAGCGAGTATGGTAACGGAAGGTATGGATGCATGGTCAGCTAAGTGAGCAGTGGGCCACTAGTGAGCAACGGGTTAGAAAGTGGCGAACGGTGTCAGAGCACTACTCAAGAATTGCAGGTTATACAAGAAATTACTTACTGCGCATGCGCTGGATAAAGACTGGGGCGCAGGCCTCAAGACAACACGTATTCAGGGTTCAGTGTGCATCGAAGGAAAGAAAGGGGAGGGGGCTGTGAGCTGGGGAGTGAGGAGTGGAAGAGAATGAGCTAGATGGAAAGGAAAAGAAAAGCAAAGGGAGAGAGAAAGAGTGCTTTTGATGCAGATGGGAGGGTGGACGAGGGGAATACAATGAAAGGCAAGAGAAGTAATGATGGGTGCCAGAGAAGGGCGATGAGAAAGAGGAATAAGAAGGGCGAGGGAGACAGAGAAGGGCAAAGGAGAAGTGAGATGAAGGGATGAGAACGAAGGAGAAAGAAATATAAGGGAAGACAGGGAGGCTGGGCGAGGGAGTGAGAAAGATTATATAAAGTGAGTAAAGAGAAAGAAAGAAAAGTGAGTAAAGAGAAAGAAAGACGTAACATAGGATGGAAGAGGAAGTCGTGGGTAAAGGGAAAGGGCGATGGGGTGAGAGAAGAATGCAGTTGAGAGGATGGTAGAGAAACAGATTAAGAACGGTATAATAAAGTGCTTTATGCAGTCCTCCCCACCAAAGCAGGCTCTGCTGCCTGGTTAGAGGTATTGTTATTGCCGAACAGAAAGCGTTCATCTTTAGAATCTCAGGCGGGTAAAAGGTTGAGTCACCTTATCCAGACTGAAACCTGTGGCAGGAAGGCCGCACACAGGTTCATTCACCCACTGAGCTACCTATCTTTGCAGAATCCTATTCCAAAATAGTCAGCAGTTATTGGTTTTAGTGTCCCCCCAGTCAGTTAGATGAGCCGAGTACCCCAACTTTTTCAAAATCAATATGCTGCTTGCTCTTTGTACCCAGGTCTGTGAACTGCTGTGTGTGAAAAAATAATATACCTAACAACATTACGTGTTCCTGCTTTGATGTTACCATTTCTCCAGAAACGTAGGACCGCCATTTGTGGTGCCGCTCATAAAAGGCTGTCCTGCTTCGCTGATAACCTCCAGCCCTTTCCTCCCAGGGGCTGTTATCTCCCCACCACGCACACCCTCTATTGCCACTTTTTTGGTACAGTGCTTCTTGCTTTCTTGAGGGTCACGCTATACAAATTCCTCACGTACAATATCATGGCTATTGAAGCGCCACTTATGATGTGGACAATGTAATGCAATACTCTTTGAGTGCGGGTCCGTCCGTCTTGTATGAACCTGCACATGTGACTCATTCATGTTACAGGTGCAGGTTCATGACGTCGCACTGAAACATCCGCACGCCAAGTAATCTCCACGGTTTCAATAAATTGCAGATACAGAGTTAACGAGGTGGCCCATGCTGGCAGCCAGTGTGCTGCTGGGGAGCTGGGCAGCTGCTATACGGCTGCGTTCCATGAATTCCCCCTGCTCTGAGCCAGGCCCCAAGCCTCTGACTCACTGGACAATCTACACTCCCTGGTCCCGGGGATTCCTTTGGTGCAGCCCCCACCTCGAGGGCGCACATCAGTGAAGGCAGCACTGCACGGGGCCAGAATAAAAAAAAAATAATGGTCACGAATGAAAGGCTTCCCAGAGGCCACGAAAAATGATATACTTCCTCCTCCAACAGGATGGAACAGCGCCTGTAATGCTCATGACCGTACTCCACAATGGTGCCTGCAGAAAGCCATCCACATAACAGCCCTAGCAGCTGATAAGTAGCTGATGGGTTTTGCATAGGCATCCTGCTGTCAACAAGCTCCATGTCTGAATATGCACCAGCAGCCGTGGTCTTGGGCTTGGACCTGCTGTGAAAGACAGGAGTTTCCAGCAGGCTAGTCGCCCAGGATGTGTGCATCTGTGACTTTTGCTTCCGCGGTGACCTTTGCACTGGGCGTAGTTGGCCTGGGCCTTTTTAGTGCTCCTCTAGCCTCTTGATATACTTTCAGGGGCTCGACTGCGGATGGCCTACCCAACCACCGACCATGGATATCTACCACTGCATACGGAACCTCATGCAGGCAGAGGTAGATCTAATGGTCGTTCGTACAGGATTGGAAGGGGCGGGGCCTGGCATGGGGGCCCGGTCGCAATTTGTCTGCCTGACGACCGTTAGATCCGCCTCTGCTGGTAATCCCTTAGCGCCAGGGTCGTAATGAGGCCCAATGTCACCTTACTGCTCTTGGAAACGGGTGTTTATCCAAGAGAAGGTATTTAAATCTTGGGGAAATATGAAGACTTCCCTGTGTCACTGTTAGGCAGAATCCTGTGCAGTGCCCTTAGGGACCACTACAAACAATTAAGACTACAAGTGGCAATACAAGTTCACCTTTGGTACAAGCCTGTACTACACTGTTAAAGTGGTAGCAGTAGCGGAGAAGCCAGACTTATCTCGAGAGCAAATGAGCAGTAGTAGAGATTACACAAAGGACCACATTTACCTGTGACTCAAGCAAACACTGACTGAAGGTTTTTGGTTGAAATGTACATTTATTTCTAGACCATCTGTTCGTAAAACACTTCACTTCTATTAATCTAAAACCACACGTAAAATACACTACACACAACCAATTCTCTTTGTGCAGAACAATTCAAGATAAGTACCTTAGGATTTGACAGACCAGTGTTATGAAACAAAAGACGTTACCGGGAATACATATGCGATTACTTTTTGACAGTAATGACAGTTCGGTCTTACTAAACATATGCGTACCTGCGTGAAGAAATGTTACCAGAGTTATAAAACACTTAGCACCTGAGTTAAAAAAAGAGAGTTGGGGACAAAAATCATAGGCAATACTTTTGTTAAGGCAGACCGAATCAGAGAACACTTTCTGACAAGAAGATAAAAGTCAATAGGCCTGCGCCAGTGTCGAGTGGAACCGGGTTCCTGTTGTCGAGGATCACACCGTCAGATAGTTCACGATTGAAGATTGCCAGGAGTACTTGGATATTGTCAACAGAGGAAGCAAAAGTTATAAGATGGAAGGAAGACAAGGGCAAGCCTTGGATGAGGAGAAAAGGGTTCATCCTAGTTCCTCAAAGCTGGACACAGTACCTTATTCTTTGAAGAAGCTGGTGCCACAGCAGTTGCTCCTGGTAGATTCCTGCAGACTGACGGTTCCTGGAGCTTCAGTCGTGGGGACAAGGAGGACGTCTGGAGTGAGCTGCACTACCCAGGGATGAGGCCAGCAGCAGCGACGGTGAATAAAAGGTGCGCTCCTTTAAAACAGGAGAGGCTCTTCAGGTGGCTATCCGGACCACTACAGCAGTAAGCAGCAATTCCGACCAAGAAGAATATCCTCTGCCTGTGGAAGAAGAGCTTGTTAATCCCACCAAGCTCCAGGGGAGAAGACTCCGGACTGGATCTTCTCTTGTCGTCGAAGGGTAGATAGCTCAGGACTGCAGCAGGGCTCCACCAGGACTCAGTAGTTGCAGCAGCTGTCTTCTTCTCTGCTTCTCTTTGGTTCCTTGCAGTTCCAGTGGCGACTGACTTCCAGCCCAAGACTCCAGCCTTTTATGCGAAAATCCCCCTTTCACACAGCCTGGCTGTCAATCCCCCAGCAGGGGGGTTGTCCAGCCCGGACAACCACCTTAGCCAATCATGGCAAAGTGCGACTTGGGTTTCCAAGGATACCCTGTGCAGGGAGTGACTACACCCCTCCCTCACATACAGCCCACCTAGACACCCAGGCGCCCAAAGGAGTGCTTCTTGAGAGAAGCCCGCCAAAAGATGAACAAAGAAGGTAAACCTGGTTTGCCGCGCAAAGTAAAACACAAGAAGGACTTTAACAAAAAGACATGGCGAATAAACCCGACCAGAGCCAAAAGAGAGTATTCGGTCAAGCGGGTTTATGTTCGAGGATACTATGATAGTCTGGAACAGTACCACGTTTATTTAATATAATTGTGGTAGAAAAGTTAGGGTAGATACCACTGCCACCAGCCAAGTCTAAATGTTAAAAGAGCAAAATAAAGCTCAGAGAGGCACAGACAAAAAGGGATAGGAATTAACCCTTTCCAGTACTCTGTGTAAGATGGGGTGTACTGGGTCTGTAGTTTTAAATGACTACATAAAGTAAATGGAAACTTTACCTGTTTTCTGGGGGACAGTAGTCAGCCCCAGAAAAATTGCAACCCTGTGTCACTGCAGAGAAGGTGCTGTGTAACACACATGAAAAGTGGGGTTCATGGAGTGGGGTCCTCCAGAGCCCACTATCACACAAACATCAAAATACACATCGCAAAACACATTTAAGAGTGGGAAAAAGGCTCACACTCTTACCGAGAGGAGGAAATAAACTCCAGAAATCTAGTCAAGCTGCTGGGGGACTCACTAGGTGAGGGAAATTAGCCATAGAAGAACAAGTTACTTCTTACCTTGAAACGTTCTTTCGATGGGATGTTCCTCCGACGTATTCCTTATCTTTGATAATTCGTCTCCAGCTTGCTGGCCTTGGAAATGTTATCGAAGATAAGGAATACGTCGGAGGAACATCCAATCGAAAGAACGTTACAAGGTAAGAAGTAACTTGTTCTTCGAAGGGATTGTGTCCTCCGACGTATTCCTTATCTTCGATAGACTCCCATAGCAGTGGCATGTAATTGGAGGTGGGAGCAAGAATGTCATGTATCCCTTTAGGGATGAACCAAATGTAATACGGCTTTGCCAAATCTGGTCTCTTGACTAGTGGAGGAATCCAGGTTGTACAATTTTGTGAATGTATGTGAGGACGACCATGTGGCAGCCGCACATATGTCTTGGACCGGTACCCCTCTTTGGAGGGCCGAAGAGGCTGCGATACCCCTGGTTGAATGAGCCCTAAGATTTTGGGGTTGCTCTTTCCCTGCCAGTTTGTAACATTCCAGAATGGCCAAAATAATCCACCTGGAAATGGTTTGTTTTGTTATGGGTAATCCCAATTTGTGACCTGAGTATCCTACAAACAGTTGGTTTGCTTGCCTGATCCTAGCCATTCTGCTGATGTAAAAGCTTAGAGCTCACCTTGGGTCCAGCCTATGTAGCCTTTCTTCCCCTTTCCCTGAATGGGGAGGAGGGTAGAACGAAGGTAAGGTAATTTTCTGAGTAATATGAAATTCAGAAACCACCTTTGGGAGGAAATTAGGCTTCACCTTTAGGACAACTTTGTCCTTGTGGAAAATTGTATGTGGGGGTTTACAGGAGAGAGCTTGTAGCTTGCCCACCCTCCTAGCAGATGTTAGTGCTACCAATAGGACAGTTTTAAGCGTGAGAAATCTCAGCAAACAAGAGTGAAGTGGTTCGAATGGAGTGCCCATTAGGAAGTTTAAAACTAAATTTAAGTCCCATAAGGGAACTTGGAATGGTTTTGGAGGATAAACATGAGTTAATTCCTTGAGGAATTATATTACTAGAGGTAGTTTGAAATACAACGGTTCCTCCACAGTGCGCTTGAAGATTGAAAGCGCTGCGAGATAGCCTTTTACAGTGCCACCTTGAAGGCCTGAGTTTGCCAAGTAGAGTAGCAACAATAACACCGTTGGTGTACCACATGAAAAAGGGTCGATATTCCCTTCTCTACACCAGCTGCAAAATTTGTTCCAACGGCAGCGGTATAAAGACTTTGTTGCTGGTCTTCTGGCCGAAAGCAACACCTCCATAACGTCATCAGGGAGGTCCCAATCCTTGTACCTCACCCTTTCAGAAGTCAAGGGTGAAGGTTGAGGGTTCTGATGTCTGTATGGAGAATCTGACCTCCCTTCTGCGGGAGAAGATTCTCTTTGATTGGAAGACAGATTGGAGGGCAGATGGACATATCTAGAAGGTCTGGGTACCACGTTCTCCTGGCCCAGTCCGGGGCAATTAGGATCATGGTTTTCTGGAATCTTCTCAACCTCCTGATCATTTGAGGAATAACAGGGACTGGTGGAAACACGTAAAGGAGTGGAAACTCCCAGTCCACTACGAACGCGTCTCCTAAAGCTCCTCTTGTTGGCATGGGCTCCCCACCCCGTGAGTGAGGCGTCTGTGACTACTGTTATCTCCGGCCATGGTTGCCAAAACAGTTCTCCTTTCAAGATGTTCTCTGGATAGGCCCACCATTGAAGGTCGTGGGCTATCTTGTCCGGAATCCGGAGGAGATCTGTCATTCTCCCTTAGAATTGCGACCACTGAGTTCTCAGTTCCCACTGAAGAGATCTCATTCTCAGGCGAGCCTCTGGCACAAGGAAGATGCACGATGCCAGGAGGCCTAGCAACCTCAAAAAGTCGAAGGCTGGGAGACGTTGGGCATTTTGGAACTTGTTGACCATCTGCAGAATATCTTGAGCCCTCACCTCTGGTGGCGAGGCTTTTCCCAGGGAAGTGTCCAGGACCGCTCCAATGAACTGGAGTCTCTGTGATGGTATCATCTGTGACTTCTTTAAATTGAGGGAGAAGCCCAGTTTGTGAAGGAAGTGGCAGACATAATCTAGCTGGATCTGAGCTTGTTCCGAAGATACAGCCCTGATCAGCCAATCGTCCAGGTAGGGGTAGACGTGGATCCCTTCCCTCCTTAGACTCGCAGCCACTACTGACATTAGCTTGGTGAAGACCCTCGGGGCGGAGGTCAGCCCAAATGGCAGAACTTGAAATTGATAATGAGTCGCCAATTGCGAACCTCAGGTATTTCCTGTGTTTGAGATGGATTGGCACATGGAAATAAGCATCCTGAAGGTCCAGGGATACCAGCCAGTCCTGGAGCTGGAGGGCCTGAAGGATCTGAGAGAGAATTACCATCTTGAACTTGTCCTTCCTGTGGAACTTGTTCAATTCTCCTAAGTCCAGGATGTGTCTCAGTCCTCCGTCCGTCCTTTGGTATGAGAAAGTAGGGGGGAGTACCAGCCCTTGTTCCTGTCCGCTACAGGTACCGGTTCTATGGCACCTTTCTCTAGCAGGTCTATAATTTCCTGCCTAGGCTAATCTCACCACCCGGCCAGCCATTGCCCTCTCTGGATTAGCTAATGCTGCAACAAATGAACCAATCACAAGTTGCCAGCAGGCGACGGTGGCCCTCTTAAAAGGCACACCTTTAAGAAAGCGTTCTGCATCAGGCTCTGTGTGGCTATGGAAAGCTATCAGCTGTCCAGCACCCAGACTCGAAACATATATGGTAAGAAATCCCCAACCCTTACCCAAAATCTGCTTGCACTCAGATCCCGCACCTATTGTAACCCCATACAGCATTGCCACCGCACACAGTCTTCACCAGCAATTGAGCTTTCCCAACATCATGTACTTCTGTCATACTTGTAATTTGCCTGTAAATTACCCAATTTGACTGAATTTATCAGCCTGCTGTATCTGGATGCTACCCCAGTCTGACCTGCACAGCAGCACCTACCTGGATCGATAGTACCATTGCATCCAATAAGTACCTCCTACTCACAGATCTAACCCTTTTCAGCCCCGCGATTGGTCCGATTTACACATACCCACCTGACCCCCTCCTTCCAGTCGTGTGTTGCACATGCCTCCCGTCTATCTTTAAGCATTGCACTACATAGCCCTGTGGCTGCATCTGCACTGAAACCCAACCTCATGTTCCACTATCTCTGCGTTGTGACTGCATTCCGATTAACTTTACCAGCCTCATGTTTAATTACCTGTGCACTTGTCTGATGCAGGCCCTTATACCTAAGGTGAGCCTAGTCTGCTCACTCTCGCACCTAATATGTCTGATATGCCTGTATGCACCCTTGAGGTCAGGCCCCCCGTACCATGAGGTGAAGCTCTGCCAATCCCACCAACTCATCTGTAACCACTAAGCTTGTTCTTGAAGTTTACTACTGAACAAAGCACTTTCTGTAACTAGCGCCCTAAAGCTTAATGGTTTGGCATGCTGTTTAGTTTATTTGCTTGTATAGCGCGCTGAACCCAGGGGTAGCTAGGTGCTTGGTCTTGAGTAAAGGTTACATACATGTGAGGTTACTTAATTATAGGAAGTTACAGCTACATAATATACATGTGCGGTTACATAATTACAGGAATTTACAGTTACATAATATACAAAGGTGAATAGGTGTGGCTGGTGATGTTGGTTACAGACAAGATTAAGATGCAGTGTTAAAGTCATTATACAAGAATGAATAGTAGGAACACTTATCCCAAACTGGGATATGAACAATATGGGATACATTACTCACCGTAATCGTATTTCTGATGCTTGTATCTGCTTAGATTCACATGCTGTGCATAGGCCGACATCTAGTGGAAGCTGCAGAGTATTACAGTTTGTTTTTGGAAACTCAAAAATGGGCGTCGACACAGGGCGTGCCAGTAATACTATCCCTAGTGTGACGTCCACTGTACCCAAGATCCCTCACGCGTCTAGGATCCTCAGATTGTATTTTTTCCGACATGAGGTAGCATGAGGAGTAGCGCGAGTACAGATAATCCAAGCAGATAGATAGAAAGGTAAGACTAAAAGCAACCATGCGCCTTCTCTCAGAGGGGAGGAAGGGTGGGTCGCATGTGAATCTAAGCAGATACAAGCATCAGAAATACGATTACGGTGAGTAAGGGAATAGTTTCTTACCTGTAACTCCATTTCTCCAGCATTGGTATCTTTCATGGATTCACATGCTTAGAATATTCCCCGTCGCCAGACTGGGACCCCTCGGTACACATATATAGCCTTTTCCAAAGGAAAACTTTTGACACTTTTGTGTCCTATCTACGTCCTTCTAGGACCCGCCTACGCATGCTCTGCAGGCCGTGCTAGTATAAGAGGCCCGCCCCCGCGGCTCCCCTTCAGATTTCGGCCCCTCCAAAGTAGGAAGGGTTACATTTATCACATACATTACATACGGGGAGGTTGGCGGGCGCATGTGAATCCATGAAAGATACCAATGCTGGAGAAATGGAGTTACAGGTAAGAAACTATTCCCTTCTCCAGCATTGGATCTTTCATGGATTCACATGCTTAGAATAGATTGTATAGCAGTAACACTTGAGACGGCAGTGAGAATGTAATGTAACAATATATATCCTCACCCTACTACACAATGCATATCTACCGTAGGGATAAGTTAAGTCATATAACGTTGCCCACATAAAGTATATCGCCCTTAAGAGGGTAGACAACAGAATCTCCATAGGGAGGAGCTTACCTTACTGAAACAGATGGCGCAGGACAGCTCTTCCCATCTGCACCTCGTCTGCATGCTGCCTGGCAAGGTAAACGTGTGGGGCACTGACCATGCCGCAGCTTGGCATATGTCCATCAGCGGAATTCCAGCCCATAACGCTGTTGAGGAGGACATCGACCTTGTAGAATGAGCTCTAGGATGTCCTTGCAGTGGCCTTCCGGCCTTAGAGTGACAAAAAGCAATCGTCGACGAGACCCATCTAGCCAATCCCTGTTTAGAGATTGCTTTTCCTCTCGTCGACGGACCATATGCGACAAACAGTTGCCGAGTAGCCCTGATGTCTTGTGTACGATGTAGGTAGAATTTCAGAGCCCTCTTAACGTCAAGGGTATGAAGAGTTTTTTCTGCTGCCGATGATGGAGTGGCGAAGAAAGTAAGCAGAACCACGGATGAGTGTTTGTGATATACCGTCGGAACCTTCGGGACGAACATAGGGTTAGTTGCCAGGACTACCTTGTCCTTAAAGAATCTTAGGTAGGGCGGGTCCACGACCAGCGCTTGTAGTTCCGAGATACGTCTGGCTGATGTGATAGCTATCAAGAATGCCAACTTCCACGAAATGAATTTTATGTCGGACGTGGCCATAGGCTCGAAAGGCGGTTTCATCAAGCCTGCCAACACTGTGTTGAGGCTCCACGTCGGGGAAAAACGTTTCACCGGGGGAAAAGCTCGAAATAAACCCCGCATGAAGTGTTTTACCAGTCTGTCACTGAATAGAGGAGACGACTGCCTCTTCCTTGTGAACCTCGAGATGGCTGCCAGGTGTACCTTTATCGATGAAGGGGACAATCCCTTTTTTGCCAAGAGGAGCAGGTAAGGTAGAACTTGTTCCGGCGTCACCAACAATGGTTGTAGGCCCCGTTGTCCTCTACACCATTCACAGAATCTCCGCCACTTATAGGAGTAAGATTTGTTAGTAGAAGGGGCTCTAGCCGCCTGTAGAATTTTTTGGCAATCCTCTGAAATGTCTAAAGCACCGAACTCCGAGAAGTCAGGAGCCAGGACGTAAGGTTGAGACTGTCCGGGTCGTGATGCCACACCGTGCCTCTGTCCCGGGATAGAAGGTACGGGACTTTCGGAAACGCTATTGGATGTTCCAGCGATAGATGGAGGAGGTCTGAGAACCACGGTTGCCTCGGCCAGTATGGTGTCACTAGAATCACCCGGCAATCGTATCTGCTTATCCACTGTATTGTTTTCCGTATGAGGGGAAACGGGGGAAAAGCATAGAGGAACATGTCCGTCCATGGGAAGGAGAACGCCTCCCCCACCGAACCCTCTTGGGGCCATCTGCTTGCAAATTGCTCGCATTTCTTGTTGTCTTTGGTCGCGAAGGCGTCCAGAGGGGGGTGACCCCATTTCTCGAACACTTTCCTCAAGTGACCCGTGTCCATTTCCCACTCGTGTATCTGGGCCATGCTTCTGCTGAGGGAGTCGGCTTGGCAGTTCCTCACTCCTGGAAGGTGATGAGCCACGAGGGAAATTTCGTGCTTCGATGCCCAATGCCATGTTTTCTGGGCTTCTATGGAAAGACTCCTTGATCGTGTCCCTCCTTGTTTCCTCAGATAAAACATGGCTGTTGTACTGTCGGTCAGTATTCGCACTCGCGAACTCTTGATGTGTGGTAGGAACGCCTTCAAAGCCCATCGTACCGCTCTGAGTTCCAGTACGTTTATGTGTAGGAGTGACTCCTTTGGAGACCAGCGACCTTGCGTCTGGAGAGCACCCATGTGCGCTCCCCATCCGGTTAGGGACGCATCCGTAGCTATGGTGCTCTGAAACTCCGGCTCCTGTAGGGGCACACCGTTGTTCAGATTGTGGGAACTTTGCCACCACCGAAGGGTCCGACGTAGCTTGTCGTCGTCGATGGTTATCCTGTCCGACCACGATCCCTGAGCCTGTGTCCATCGGTCCGCGAGGAATTCTTGGACTGGCCTCATGAATAGTCGACAGTTTCTCACCAGATGGATGCAGGATGCTGTAACGCTCACCTGATTCCCACGGAGGCGCAGGTCTGGCTTCGAGTGCTGGTGCTTCTTCCATGGTGAAGCGCAGGACTCTGAAGATGGACAAGGGCCCCTCTACTCTGGCTTCTCTGGCTCGCAGGAATATTCCCCTGTGCGTGAAAAGGGAGTATTACCTACTGACTGAGTTATGCTCAAGCCTCCCACTCTCTTCCAACCCTCCACGATACCCTTCCACGATTCCCCGTGAAGTCTCACCTTAGGGTCATGAAGGATGGGCTCTCCATCCTGCTTCTGATGCAGGGGCGCGTTGAAACCCAGTTACTTCACTGGATTAAGGATTGATGGGAGTTAAGGTAAGCTTGACTATTCAGGTAAGGCACTGTAAAAGTTCTGCTGCAAGTTCAAAAGTCCAAGCTTTATAATAATGTTCATAGTCTTCTTGCAGCAAGCGCTAATGCTTATGTCTTTTTCCCCTTAGGGGCCGGGGTTCGGAATGCCGGAGATATGGCGCCGACCCGAAGTGAAACGTGCAGTTCCAGTAAATGACAGGTAAGTTCTGGATGAGCGCTCGGGTAATGTCTTTGCATTCGCTCATTCAATGTCTTTATCTTTTTTCCCCATAGGGGCCGGGGTCCGGAAAATGCCTGGAAGCGGCAAGACCCGAAATGAAATGGGAATGACCCAACAGCTAAGTCTTAGAAGGAAACTGAGCTTTTCCTATTCCTTTCCTTCTCTCACCTTGTTCTGGTCTTTTCTCTCTAGGCTCTGGGAAGTGGCTGTGGATCCGGATGATCGCTGCTGAAGATGGAGGCGTCCAGGATAGGTGAGTGAAATGCAGCGCTGCAGCGATCGTAGCGAAATGCTTTTAAAAATGATGTCTTCCTTTTCAGGATCGTCGGTGTGATGTCTCTGTGGTGCTGATTTAGCAGGTAAGGTCTTTTGTCTCCCTTTGCAGGTGACCCAGGATACTGACAGGCGTGGCTGAGGTCCCGATGCAGGAGCTGACACGGTGAGCGTCCAGCTGCGAGGAGCAGAACAACGCGAAGCGTGAGTTGCTGATCGGGTGTGGTTTAAATAGCTTTGGAAGAAGTTCCAAGTGTGTATCCTTCCACTGATCAGGTATGTATCCTTCCCCGACCACACCCGGGTGGAAAGTAGTCCCACAGGTAAAGTAGTTCCATTCAGGCCTCAAGAGGGCCTGGATGTAGCAGCATGGTCTGCATCAGGTAAGTGCACATTAAAACACTTGAACACATGTCTAGCTTTATGAGCCTGGCGCCTAAGGCGCCAGGACAGGGGTCCAACATGAGCCTGGTGCCTAAGGCGCCAGGACTGCGTCCAAAGGGCCCCAGCTTGGGCCCGCTGGCACTCCCCTGGGGGAAATGATGCCTGCCTCTGGGGTTGCTGGGTCGGACCTGGCTCCTTGGAGGTAGGCATCATGACAGATGCCATGGCCCCTAGGACCGAAACATACTTTCTCACTGAGATCCTGGTGTTTCGCCGTAGCCGGGCCGCTTGTTGAATGAGTCTTGAGGTCCTGTCGAGAGAAGGTTTCACCAGCCCTAACTGAGTCTCGAACTGTGCCCCCAAGAATAACAGCGTTCTCGATGGCCGCAGAGAGGATTTCTCGAAGTTTATGGCGAATCCTAGCCGTTGTAGAAGCTGCATGGTGGCTTGCAGACTTGTGTTGGTGGACGCTGGGGAGGATCCCCTTACCAGCCAGTCGTCGAGGTATGGGTATACATGGTGGCTTTGCTTCCTTAGCCAGGCAGCCACTGGAGCCAGGCATTTTGTGAACGTTCTGGGGGAGGTCTTGAGCCCGAAAGGAAGAACCGTGAATTGGTAGTGAGTTCGCCCTATTACAAAACATAGGAATTTCCTGTGTTTCCGACACATTGGAATATGGAAATACGCGTCCTGTAAATCCAGGGACGCCAGGAAATCTCCCTTTTGAACTGCACGGATCACTTCCTGCAGAGTGAGCATCTTGAATTTCAGGCTCTTTAAGGACTTGTTGAGATCGCGCAAGTCTAGAATGGGACACCATTTGCCGTTCGGCTTTTTTACGACGAAGTATCTTGAGTAGACTCCTTGACCTCTCTGTAATGTTGGAACTAATTCTATCACGCCCTTCGCTAACATGAGTGTAACCTCTTGTTGCAGTACCTTCATATGGGACTGAGCGGTGAACGCAGGTGGAATTTGCGGAGGGTTGTGTTTGAATTGCAGAGAGTGTCCGTTTCTTATAGTGTCTAACACCCATTGGTCCGTCGTTATCCTTTTCCATTCGTCGACATATGCTGAAACTCTTCCCCCCAGAACGGTTTGTGGTATGTCACTGCTGATCTTTATTTTGCTTGTCTCTTGACGACGATGGGTATGATTGTCGTTTTCTGGAAGACTGGAAGTTTCGTCGACGGTTAGCCGATTGTGAGGCACGTCGGTATCCCTGGGAGGGGTAAGCCGATCTGGCAAAGGATCTGTCTCCAGAAGAGAATCTTGAATTACCTGAATCCCCTCTAAAGGGACGAAAAGACTTGTAACTTCTGCCACTCTGGAGGGCACCCAATGAACGTGCCGTGTCCGAATCTTCTTTCATTCCTTTTAGGGCCTCGTCCACCTTCGCACCGAAAAGAAGGTCTCCCTCAAAGGGCATATCTAAGACCTTGTATTGCACTTCTGGCCTGAAGTAGGTACACTTAAGCCATGACTGTCGACGCAATACCACCCCATTGTTGACTTGCTTGAAGCCTGACTCAGCGAGATCCACTGCAATGTTTATTGCGTGATTTGAGGCTTCCTCACCCTCTCGGACCAGTAGCATCGCCGCCTTCCTCTGTTCTTCTGGAAGATGATCAAGCAGCGGAGCTAGTCTGTGCCACATCTCCCTATCGTATCTGGCCACAATTGCCAGAGAGTTTGCGGCCTTTACTGTGGTCGCTCCCACGGAGAGCACTTTCTTGCCAAAGGCATCTTGGCGTCTCGCTTCGTTCTCAGGAGGAGTCGTGCACTTGTGCTGTGCCTTTGCCTTCCTCGCTGCCGCCGCCGACACCACTGAGTCCGGTGTTGGTTGAGAGGATAAACACTTGGGGGTAGACTCTGGAGCCTTAAACTTTTTTTCTAGGCGTCCTTTCACTGCTGGTTCTGAGAATGGGTGTCTCATTGTCTGCAACCCCTCTTTCCATACATGGTCTAGTATTGGTATCGAGAACACCGACCTCCTTCTCTTGCCCATGTGGTCTAACAAAAAACAGTCCTTTTTCTGTTCTTCCTGGGATAAACCAAATTCTTTGCATGCCTTCTCCATCATAGAATGGAATGACGCAATGTCGTCTGGAGGGGACGGGTGAGCTGGGCTTCTGGGGTTTTCCAACTCCGCCTCTGACTCCCAGGTAGGATCCCTGGAGGGGGATAATGAGATATCCGACATGGCTCCCCTGTCAGACTCCGAATCTGGCAGCTCACCTTCCTCCTGTGCCAGTGTTGAGATTGGCGTGCGTGGGTGCGTCGGTTGACGGGACGGGCCCGGCTCGTCGACGGGTGACTGTGGCAGGCTTGCCTGGGGTAGTCGCTGGTCCAACGACTGTAACGAGGACTGAAGCGTGGATAGAAAATCCAACGACAAAACCAATTGAGGATTGAGGAGAGGGGCAGATACCGGTGTGACGGATGCCCTCGTCAACGACTTGTCAGCCGCTCGTAGCCCTAGGTCTGTTGGGCCAGCAACTCGCTCTTTCTCGTCCTCCGAGGACAGCAACATAGCTTGTTCTTGTAGCAAAGCCTCCGGGGGGGTCGGGTCAAAGACTTCAGGCCTCCAGGCCTCCTGTAGGACCCCCGTCGACGAGGCCTTCGTCGACGGGACGGTGGATGCCCCCTGTGCAAGTGGCAGGGAGGCGGCCGATGACTGGACCGCCGTCGACGACGTAGACTTTGCAGGTGGTTTTGGTGCTCCCGCCTTCTCCACACTGTGCCCGCTTTTACTCGACTCTCGACTCGTGGTCGATCTGTGATGATCGCCAGAGGAGGATTTCCTTTCCTTCTCATGCTTTTTTGATGAGGATGATTTCTTTGCCGAGGAGTCTCTAGTGGAGTGACTTCCAGACGACTCTTTCTCCGACGGTCTAGATTTCTTCGCCGGTGGTTCCGACGAGGCCGCGCGGCGTGATGTTTTCGCCGACTGTGTGGAGCCCACCTCCGAGGGGGGGGTATGCCCCCGCTCCATCATTCAGCCATGCCACCAGGCGTCGGTTCCGGTCTGAGGGTTTTTTCAGAAAAACCCTTGCATATGTCGCAGGTATCCGCCGAATGGTGAGGGTGGAGGCAATATATGCAGTCCATATGTCCGTCCCCCTCGTAAACCTTTTTTAAGCCGCATGTTGCGCATGGACGGAACAGCGCTTTTCCTGACACAGAGGCCATTATACTGTACTCGAAATCCAATAACGCAACCTAGTACAAAACAGTAAGACAACACGAGGAGATCCCACTACTTTGGAGACGGTTGAAATCTGAAGGGGAGCCGCGGGGGCGGGCCTCTTATACTAGCACGGCCTGCGGAGCATGCGTAGGCGGGTCCTAGAAGGACGTAGATAGGACACAAAAGTGTCGAAAGTTGTCCTTTGGAAAAGGCTATATATGTGTACCGAGGGGTCCCAGTCTGACGACGGGGAATATTCTAAGCATGTGAATCCATGAAAGATCCAATGCTGGAGAATGACGCCCTCGACGCCTCAGACGTCGATGTCTTCCTCGAAGACATCACAGGTGCACACGGTCTCGATCGCGTCGAGGACCGGGACCCGGAACGGGTACGGCGAGAACGAGCCACCTTGTCCGAACGGGACCTCTCCCGTGACTCGCGCCGACCACTCTTGCGAGCGGTGGCTCTCGACCTCTCACGGCCGACCCCACTCGGGGGCGCGGACGGTTGAGTACCCTGCGACTCAAGAATCGCCAACATCTTCTTCCCGAAGGAAGCCCATTCCTCCGGCGCCGCACGGCTGGTGGGGTAACCGACGTGCCGGGCAGAGTCCTCTGAAGAGGACCTGGAAGGCGACCGGTGTCGGCGCTTCCGAGAATGCCTCGAAGAGGCTGAGGAGTGGCGAGACCGACTCCAAGAAGAAGACCGACGAGACTCCCGACGAAGACGCGGAGAGTCACTCCTCGAATCATCCGTCGAAAGCCCCGCCGACTTCGATTTCCGGGGCTTGGACACCCGACCAACCGACAATTTCTTCTTACGCTCGCGTAAGGCCTTGGACGTGAGCGACTGGCAGTCGATACAGTCATCCGTGTCGTGGGCCTCCCCGAGGCACCAGAGGCAGGCGTCGTGCGAGTCAGTCACCGACATCTTGGACCCACACTCCCCGCACTTCTTAAAGCCCGGACGCGGGGTCGAAGACGAAGTGGAAGACATCGTCGAAGGAAATTCACAAACGAACAGGTTCGAAGAACCAGAAAGAACAGAACTCCAAAGAGTCGAGGCTTAGAACCGAGAAACACGAAGCAACACGTTCGCGGAAAAATGGAACTGAGGCTACAGGCGTCGTGCGTCCTACTTATCACATCGGATGACGTCGAACGTCGGAGGAGGTCCTCGACGTCGGCGCATCGACGTCATCGACGCAGGACGCAGACGCCGGAAAAGTTTCCGAAGCAGCACAGCTGTGGTGATTACCTGTCATAGATATGGAATACGTCGGAGGACCCAATCCCCTCGAATGTATCCCTTCTGAGGCTTGTGAAATCTGCTTAGATCACATGCTGTGCATAGATTAGCCAGCAGTACCTGAAGAAGGAGGTGGTGGTATGTGAGAAGGGTCATGAGCAAATAAGTGTCTTAGAACCGCTTGTCCCACTTGTGTATCTGCCTTGGAATGGGTGTCAATGCAGTAATGCTGAGTAAAAGTATGAATAGAGCTCCAAGTAGCTGCTTTGCAAATGGTGTCAAGGGGTACATTTGCAATGAAAGCCAGAGTGGCCCCAATGCCTCTAGTAGAGTGGGCTCTTGGCGTGAAAGGCAGAGTTCTTTCAGAGAGTGAGTAACACAGCTGGATACAGTTAATAATCCATTTCGAGATGGCACCTTTAGAGACGCGATCCCGCTCTCTGCCTGTAGCTACGGAGACAAACAGTTGATCTGTTTTCCTTAGCGGTCTGGTTTTATTTACATACTAGAGGACCGCCCTACGCACATCTAGGGTGTGTAGTTTCACCTCAGCCGAGCTTTGAGGGTCCTGGAAGAAAGCCGGAAGCTCGATGGACTGGTTTACGTGGAATTTAGATATAAACTTAGGTGAGAACCTAGGGTGTGTGCGTAAAACCAGTTTGTCTTTATGGACAGTAAAGAAGGGATCCTGCACTGACAGAGCCTGAATTTCACTGACCCTTCTTATAGAAGTAATAGCTACTAAGAAGGCCGTTTTATAAGTCAGGTGTTTGAGACTGCTTTTATGCATGGGCTCGAAAGGGGGGCCCATGAGCTTAGATAGCACCACATTAAGGTCCCACCCTGGTGGTGGGTTCGAAATAGGAGGGTGAAGTCTCTTTACTCCTTCCATGAAGGCTTTAACTACTGGTACTTTCCACCACGAGAACTTGTTATGGTAGGTGTTGTATGCTGACAGGGCTGCCAGGTGTACTTTCAGCGAGTTAAAAACCAATCCTGCATCTAGCAGGTGGAGCATGCATGTAACAATAGTGGAAGGAGTGCAATCAACTGGGTTGATTTGTCTACTCTGGCACCAGATAACGAATCTCTTCCACTTGTCAAAGTAACAGTGCCTTGTGTTTGGTTTCCTAGATTCCTTTAGGATGTCCATACACCTCTGTGGTAAATTGAGATGTCCAAACTCTATGACCTCAGGAGCCATGCTGCCAGGTTCATTGAGTTGGGTTGCTGATGCACTGTTTGACCTTGGTGCTGGGACAGTAGGTGGTACCAGGCTGGAAGTTTGATGGGCTCGCACACCGCCATCCTGCGTAGGTGTGGGAACCACGGTTGTCTTGCCCACATGGGAGCAACTAGGACGAGCGTCATCGACTCTCTGTTCATCATGTTCACCACCTTCCTGATGAGAGGAGTTGGTGGAAAAGCGTACGCAAACATCCCTGACCAGTTCATCCACAGGGCGTTCCCCTGGGAGTCTGGTTGGGGGAACCTGGATGCAAATCCTGGGCATTGTCCTTTTTCGCTTGTGGCGAATAAGTCTATAGTGGGGAAACCCCACTGAGAGAAGATCTCTTCTACGACCTCTCTGTGTAGAACCCATTCGTGTTCCTCTGGTAGGGAGTCTCAGCTCAGAGCATCCGCTTGGGAATTGAGCTCCCCTGGAACATGTTGTGATGACAGGAAGATGTTCCGTCTGAGTGCCCATATCCAGATTTTCTGGGTAAGCTTGGACAGATTTGGCGAACGAGTCCCTCCTTGCTTGTTCAGGTAGAACATGGCTGTTGTGCTGTCCGTCCGGATTTGCACTGACAGGTTTAGTAGGTGGGGCTCGAACGCTTGAAGCGCTCTGAATACTGTCAGAAGCTCTAGCAGGTTGATGTGGTTCTTGGCCACTGAGGGAGACCAGAGACCCTGAGCTGTGTGGTGGAGATGGTGAGCTCCCCACCCCGTCAGACATGCATCGGTAGTGACTACTGCCTGTACTTCGGGATCGTAAAAGGGTTTTCCCTGTGCAAGATTCTCTCTTGTCCACCAGTGAAGGCTTTGTACTAGTGTTGGCGAAACGACCACTAGATCGTCCCACTGACCACTTGCCTGAGACCACTGTTTCGCCAACCATTCCTGCATGGGACCCATGCGCAGGCACGCGTGGGGGACCAGATAAATACACAACGCCATCATGCCCAGTAAACGCATTGCTTTGCGTACCGTTATTTGGTGACCTGACTGATACTGCGAAATTTGCAGTAGTATATTCCGAATTCTTTCCTCTGAAGGAAAGGTCAACCCCTCTTGAGTATCTAGGATTGCTCCTAGGAACTGTTTGGAGGTGCTTGGCACCAGGCTTGACTTTTTCTTGTTGATTGAGAAGCCTAATTCGTGGAGGAAGTCGATAGTCCTTTGAATGTTTGTCCTGCAAATTACTGGGGTTTACCCCGTTATGAGCCAGTCGTCCAGATAAGGGTACACCGGGATTGCCTCCCTGCGTAGGTGTGCAGCCGCCACCGCCAGTACCTTGGTGAATACCCTTGGTGCCGAAGCTATCCCGAAGGGCAGTACCTTGAATTGGTAGTGCCGACTGTCCACCTTGAAGCGCAAGTACTTTCTGTGCGCTGGGAACATGGAAATATGAAAATAGGCATCTTTCATATCCAAGGTTGCCATGTAATCCCCCTTTTTTAGGAGGGGGATTACCTCTTGTAGCATGGTCATACGAAACTTTTGGGGCTTGACATACTTGTTGGCAGGCCGTAAGTCCAATACTGGGCGCATTGTCAAATCTTTTTTTGGCACAAGGAAGTAAGCTGAATAAATACCCTTGTTTACCTGGTGTCCCGGGACGAGTTCTATCGCATCCTTTGCTAGCAGAATGGCGATCTCCTCGAGGAGAATCTTCTGATGTTCTAAAGAGTGTACTCTTTGTTGTGGAGGATGGTTCCGGCGACGCTGCAGTAGTTCTATACAGTACCATGTGGATACTGTTGACAGCACCCATCTGTCTGATGTGATCCCTTCCCAAGCCTGGGTGAAGTTGGAAATGCGTCCCCCTACTGGGGTTGCGTGAGAAGGGACCATGAACTGAGCGTCACTGCTTTGGTGGAGGCGTGCCGCCTCCTTTGCTGCGGCTGCCTCTGCCTTTACCACGTCCTCTCCCATTACCCCTGCCGTAACCCTTGGTAGACTGTTGGCTGTTCCACTGTGTACCCTGCCCCTGGGAATAGTTAGATCCTCTCTGGGAATTTTGGCCACATGGGCGACGAAAATTACTACTCCCTCTCTGGTTAGGGGGTTTATTGGTTAACTGGCCAAGGGACTTTAGTGTCTCGTATTCATCCTTGGCATTCTTCAGTGCGACCTCGACCGCCTTACCAAACAACAGATCGGCTTCCACCCGTTTGTCCAACAATGATGCCTGGGTTTCTGCCTTAAAACCAGACTGCCGTAACCACGCATGTCTCTTGATAACAGTACCTTCTGCTATCAATCTGCCTGCGTTGTCCGCAGCGTCAAAGGTTGCTTTTAAAATGCAACCAGACACGGCTCTACCCTCTGCGGAAATCCGTGCTAACTGGCCCTTTAAGGGTTCTGGTGCAGAGGCTATGAGTGCCGCAACTTCTTCCCACTGATGGCAGTTGTAGATGGCCAACAGGGTGGTGGAGTTTGCAATCCTTGCCTGATAGGCGGACGTTGAGGCTACTTTCCTGCCGAAACCATATAGTTTTTTGCTCTCCTTGTCTGGAAGAGCTTCGGACGATGACAAGGGTGTTCCAGCCCTCTTACGAGTGTTAGTGACAACTAGGGCGTCTGGCTTCAGATGTCCTCTTATATAGAGAGGGTCAGACTGGGCTGCCCTGAAAAGTTTTTCAACTCTGGGATTGACTGCTCTGGTGAGGTTCGGGTTCACCAGGGACGGGTCTATTCTTCGCTTAATAGACTTAAGGATAGGGATGGTCTGGGCAACAGGCCTCCTTTCTCCCACTAACTCCTCGGCGAAGTCCATCTCCTCCTGGACACCGTGGGTGTCAATATGGAAATGTTCTGCTGCACGTGCGAGAACCTCGTTCAGGAGGGGCTGGTTATCGACAGGGGAGTAGGTAACCGGGGCTTCCTTTTCTACCGGGGAATCTACTCTGTAGGATTCAGGGTCTTCCTCTTCTTGGTCCTCATCGTCCCCATAGTAGCCCGTCCCGGTTTGCTCTTCTACCATGCCACAATCTTGGTCCTCCCCAAAGGAAGTCTCTCCTTGATACAGTGAGTATGGCCGTGAGTATGGTTGTACCTCGAAGGGGTCTGTAGACCTCATCAGTGTCTCAAACCAGGGCTTCTTACTCGGGGGGGATAGGATCATTAGAGCCTGAGGGTGTAGCCCCTTGTGGATCAAATGAAAGGAAATGGTCTGGATTTTTATCATAAAAGTCTGCCAAAGAAGACATCCTTGACATGACCCTATCTATGTCATCACTGGACCATTTTTTGGAACTGGGAATGACTCTCAGAAAGTTTTGGAGATTTATCTTGAGTAGATTTGCTGGTTTTTGAAATATCAGCAGACCTGGTCTTGTCTGCCTGTTTAGGAGGAGTGGAGTGTTTCACAGGTGTGGAAGAGTGCAGAGGCTGCTTCTTCTGCTGTTTTCCTCCCTCCCCGTGAGTGGAAAAGTGTTTTCCCTGTCCCTTTGTGGCTCCGGAGGTTTTTTACGCCTGGCGTCGAGGATCGGGGATAGAGTCCCTGTCCTTTGAACGTGGGGCCGCGCTGATCTTGTCTGCGGGCTCCGACTCCTGGAGTGCGGCCTGGGGGTGGAAGTCGTCTTCGTCTTCCGACGATCTAACTTCTGTTAGCCTAGGGAGCGAGGCACTCTTGGCAAGAGTGGATGATTGCCTGGAGTCATGCGGCGATCTCGAACGCCCAGAGGACACCGATTCGGACCATTCTGTTTGTGCCTCTTTCCGAGCACTCGACGTCGTCGAGTCTCGGTTGGACTTCGTGCGTTTAGTGTGGGTGGTGTGTGAAGCGCCTGTGTCGCCGGGGGTCTTCCCCATAGCCGCCCTGTTGGACGACCTTCCGAGGTCTGGGACCTGCGCTCGGCTGTCTTTCGACGCCGCAATGCCCTTGCCGTCCGAAAGCACGGCGTCGCTGCCATCACTGAAGGCGCACTCCGCTGCCATGGCCGCCTGCCTGGCGTGGTGGGCCCAACGCATCGTCGAACGGTCCTTAAGTGTCTTAGGTTTAAACCTACTACACGCTCTGCAGTTCGCTTCGGGGTGGTCCCTCGGCAAGCAGAGATTGCACATGGCGTGCCTGTCGACCCAAGGGTATTTGCGATTGCACTTGGGGCAGAATTGAAAAGGGGTACCCTCCATACGCACCTTGAGGCAGCGGGCTGTTAAGTGTAGGAAATGTATAAGGTGTACCTATATACCAAGACTGTAGAGTATATCCAACCCCCCACTCTCCCTACTTGCAGGGCCGAGGCCAGAGGCCTTCCGAGGCCCAAATCCGTCGTGCAGCAGCCGACGGTCGATTTCTTCTCCAGCCGGCATCGAGTGTCGAAGTTCGACGTTGGGATGGGGAAGGATGTCAATTAATCAATATTTTAGCAAAAGTATGGCTATGGCCAGGGGACTCCGCAAAATGCTTCCGACCAGTATGGCGGGAAAAAAAATCTGAGGATCCTAGACGCGTGAGGGATCTTGAGTACAGTGGACATCACACTAGGGATAGTATTACTGGCACGCCCTGTGTCGACGCCCATTTTCGAAAAACAAACTGTAATACTCCGCAGCTTCCACTAGATGTCTGCCTATGCACAGCATGTGATCTAAGCAGATTCGACAAGCCTCAGAAACATGTTTATACAAGTTGAGAGTGGAGGAAGTGGGAATCAAGTTATGTGCAAGGGATTGTGGAGAGAAGCCATGCTTTGACTTTGAAGCGGAAGAGGTGTTCATCGCTCAGCGATGGGGGCATGGAATTCCATGTTTTTGCTGCTAAGAATGGGAAGCTAGTACCGCCTGATTTCTGGAGTCTGTATTTGGGAATGTTGAGGCAGTGCGCGTAGTTAGTTCTAGTGGGTCTGGAGGATGTCCTGGTACAGAATTTGTCGATAAGGCATTTTGGAGCCGTGTTGTTAAGGCATTTGTGTGTGATCATGAGGGTCCTGAATGTGATTCTGTCTTTTATGGGGAGCCAGTTAGCAGTCTGTGTTGCGTGGGTGATGTGGTCCGTACGTGGGATGTTGAGGGCTGCCCTAAGGGTGTTATTTTTTAAGAGTTGAAGTTTGTGGACATTTTGTTTGCTAGTGCCTAGGTACAGTGAGTTGCAGTAGTCGAGTTTGGAGAGTATCGGGGCTCTTGCCAGAATGATACAGCAGTGAGTAGATAGAAAAGGTCTGCAGCCCGTTATAAGTTTAGTGGTGTAGGCCGATGCGGAAGCAGTGGCGTTGACCTGTCTTGATAGTGTCAGTGTGGAGTCTAGGTAGACACGAAGTGTTTTGGGATTATTGGAGACCTTGATATGGTTTCCGTCAATGTTGAATGAGTTATATTTTGGGTTGGGTTTATTGAGGCGTTGTTTAGAGCCGATGAGTAAGAGCTTGGTTTTGTCGTCGTTTAGACAGAGCCCATGCTTAGCCATCCAGTCTTGGATCCTGCTGTAAATTTCACTGAGAAGGGCTGAGTCTTTTACATGTGACCCTGAGAGCGTGATAAGGATCTGTGTATCATCAGCGTAGTTTGTGTATAAGACATTCATGTCATCAAGGAGGTCAAATAACATCTTAGTAAAGGGTGGGGATATAAATGCAAAAATAAACAAATTTGAAGGGCACATTTAATGCAAGGATGCGAGGCATGGGATTTCTTCAATTTGTGAAACTGGTGGTACCCCAGTGCATTTGCAATAGGAAAGAAACAATCTATCCATTTATTAGACTGCATATACACAACCAACCTTGGTGGATGGGGAACAGATGATGGATGCCATCAATGTTGACACCATTCACAACATTTATAAAGTAATAGTCCCTGATCAGTGTGCAGGAGGTACGGGTATGAGGGGGCTTGAAGGAAGAAGGCAGTGACAGATTGTCTTTGGAATTTATTGCAACTTTAAACGATGTGCTGGCTTGCAAGTTGGAAACTGTTTTTGTGAACTACGGCACATAGGGGCATTACCCCTCTCTGTAAAGGAAACCATAATAATGGTATGAATAAAACCTAGGAAAGACCCTCTTCGGTGTTCATCCTACAGGCCCTTTCCACTTTTCAAAGTAGACACAAAGATTATAAGCAAAACTTTAGTCTTATGCCCAAACTTATTCCAGGGCATAGAACTACTAATTCGAGAAAGGTTAATATAGTGCCAGAATTAATGGATAACAAGGATTTTAAGATCGCTTTACTGGGTGCAGTGAAAGCATTTGCTTCTGTTGGGGAAGTCTTTATTTCAAGCTATGAAAGAAAAGAACATTGGACAAAATTACATTGGCCTAGTTAAATTATTATACTCTAATCCAAGGGCTAGAGTGCAGACTTTACCAGTGGTATCTGAAGGATGGAGTACAGAGAGGGTCATAAGATCAGGGTGCCCCCGTTTCATCACCACTTTGCCAGAGTAATGGAGCCCACAGCTCATTCTTCACGCACAGAGCTTGCAGGACATGAGCAACAGAAAAACTCTAGGGACTGCTTGTGTGCCGATTATTGATAAATATGTGCCATGCATTGAGCAATATAATACTCCAAAAACAATTTAACAGAGGCAGCTTAGTATTTCAGTCCAGGGGATGCATTGTATCCCCCTTGGGGACAACTCTACAGTCAAATGAGTGTTTAAAAAAAAAAAAAAAAAAACATGTAGGACGATCCCGTAAAGTTTTCATTTATGTGAGGAATATTGTAGACTGTGGTGGTCAGCCTGTGAGAGGCTAACTCCTGGGAAAAAAGTGGACGACAGAAAGATCCCCTGATCAGTATACCTGCAACAGAGATTGAGGGCCAGGTGGCAGAGAAGGAGAGTGTCTGACAGAAACCCATGTGTCAGGGCAGGCTTGCCTGAGCTTTTTTGTTTGTTGAAACCCAAAATGATACTGGCAATTCTGCCTCTAAGTGGGTTCTGCTAACCCAACTCACTTTCATAAATGCTTCCTGCTGAGAAGTATAGTCCAAACATGTAGCTCTGTTGAGCGTGGCTACTGAAACCGCTCAGCAGCAGCTTTGTATTTCGCAACATGGCAGATTGACGTGCATTCCTGAAAACGGAACGGAAAGTTCTAACAGGCAGGGACTGCCTTCAAACGCAGGCAGCCGTGATTCAAATAATATAATTGTGTCCTTTAAGGAACTGGTGGCAGATTAATAGCAGAATATAAACCATGTCTAGTTGCGGCACAGTAGCACCTGGGAATATCTAATTATGCTAGCCAAAACATTAAAGTTACTCACCATAGTGACTAGAATACTCAGTCCCCTTTCCTCAATCCTTATGGGCGTCCCCCAACATGGGGACGGTACCCGAACCTTTGGCAGCGAAAAATTGAGTTTCCCTTCAAATTTAGTATAGTGCGGGAGCACGGCCTCGGGAATGTCCCGGTGCGGCCCTGCCCTATGCCCTGCCCTATGGCGCCTCACCTCAGTCCCTTTTGAACACATTGTATGCTTAGTTACCTGGCTACTCTTAGTAAATATTAGCCCTTGGCATACTAGCAGGGCAAGGCGGGTGGGACGTATGGAGGAAAGGGGACTATGAGTACTCTTCTCCACACTCTTTCCTCCTTTGGGTAAAAAGGCTCTGTTCTCAACTGGCCATCTTCTTACCTCTCCTCCCGCTCCTTTACTGTTTCTTGGGGTGGCCGGTCCTCTCCATCCCAACCTCTTGAATATGGTGTACCTCAAGGTTCGGTGCTTGGACCTTTCCTCTTTTCCCTTTACACCTCCCTCCTAGCCCCTGTAATCTCCTCGTTTGGCATTTCCCACCACTTCTATGCTGTCGACACTCAACTCTTCCTCTCTTTCTCCTCTTTCTCAACTGACCTCCACCTAAGACTTTCTTCTTGCCTTACAGCCATAAAGAACTGGATGTCTTCCCGCTTTCTCTCCCTTAACACTGACAAGACTGAAGTCTTATTCTTTCCCTCAAACACTCTTCCTTCTCCCTCTTCTCCACCTTTCATTCACTTTCCACCCTCCAATCTCCCTATCTCTCTCCATGCCTGTAACTTAGGCATTCATTTTGACTCCCCTCTCTCTTTCTCCCACCATATCTCGCTCACTTCTCGCACCTGTCGCTACCACCTATTCAACATTCGCAAAGTCCGCCCCTCTCTCACCTTCCATGCTACCAAACTTTTAATCTCCTCCCTTATCTTCTCCCGCCTCTTCTACTGCTCTTCCTTATTCTGTGGTCTACCTACTTCTCATCCTCGCCCTCCTCAAATCCATCTACCACTCTGCTGTTCGTACTCTCCGTCTCCTTACCACCCGTGACTCCATCACTACTTCCCTCTCCTCTCTTAGCTGGCTTCCATTTCACAACTCCAATTTCACTTCCTCTGCCCTGTCTTCAAATCACTCCATGGTCTTACTCCCCCTTATCTCTCCTCCCTCCCGCTGACCATTCCCCCCTCCCCCTCTGCTGACCATTTCCTTCTCACTGTACCTCTGTCCCCCTGTCCCCCCTCCCGTTTCCGCTCCTTCCAACTCCTAGTCCCACTGCACTGGAACTCCCTACCTCTTACAATCCGCTCTACCCCTACCTTCTCCTCATTCCGCACCTCCCTTAAATCTCTCCTTCTCCACTCCCCTCCTTGAAACCCCTTCCCCTTCCTGCTTCCCCTCCCTCCCTTATCCTTCCCCTTCACTATTCCCCTCCCCCACATCCCCAATCTCTCCCTTCCCTTCCTCCTACCCCTTCACCCGTCCCCTCCCTAACCAGTCCCACTCCACTACTTTCCCTATTCCTTTCAGTTAATTGATCTTCTTGCTGTTTTGTTGACTGATTCATATTGTAACTTTGCTCCGACTGTTATATTTTTTACGTTTATGTTTTATGTATTAAGTTCACTTGTAAAGTGCTTTATAAACCAAGAAATACAAATACATACAAATACGTGAGTAACTTGAATTACTCATAGGTCCCGCTCCTTTTTATCCATCCTTGTGGATGATTCTACCGAACAAGAACATAGGATGGAGCTGTCATAACCTTCCTCATATCTAGGATGAAGCAAAAAGGTTCTTTAGAACCGCCTGATCAAACTCTGCATGGCTCTTGGAGCTAGTGTCCAGTGAGCAGTGCCTACAGAAGGCCGACGAGGTGGCCCAAGCAGCAGCCTTGCTGATGACATCCCAAAATGTGTGTGTCCGAGATGCAACAAACGTGCCCTTAGCTCTAACCGCATGGCATGAATCCCCTCCGGTACAGGTTTGCCTGGCCGAGTATGCCTCCGAAACAGCCTGAACCATCCAACAGGCGATGGAAGCCTGAGAGCCGAGGGAGGAGCCCCCAGAAGTCACAAAGACTCAGACTTCCTGAAGGATTTTGTCAGAGAGATAAAACTTGAGGACCCTCTTGATGTCCAAAGAATGTAGGGCCCTCGATGCCACTCACTGCGGGTTTGGAAAGAACACCAGCAGGCAGATCTCTGGGCAAGAAGGAGTGAGTGGCAAGATGACCTTGTTGTGAAACGTGGTGAAGGGCTCGCATGAAGATGACGCCTGCAGCTCACTAACCCTGCGTACAGAGCTGAGAGCAACCAGTAGAACTGTCTTTAGTGGCATCAAGCAGAGGTCGACAGATGCCATTGGCTCGAAAGGCTTGCGCTGCAAAGCTGGAAAGCTGCAAGAACCACATTGAGGACCCAGACCGGATGCGGCCTATGCACCTCAGAATAGAGCCTAGACAACCCCTTAAGGTGGGGCTGCCAAAAATACCTGCTCTGGGGAATTCTTTTAAGCCCCAAAGGCCGCCAAATACGTGCAACAAGTATAAACCTGAACCCCAGAGCGAGCCAGGTGTGCTGAAAAGGCCAGTACGCCATCCAGAGGACAGGTAACACAGTCCATACCTTTGTCATGAGCCCAATGGCAAAACCTCGTCCATTTGCTCTTGTACTGTGACCAAGTCGAGGGCCTCCTGGCCTGCTGAATGATGTCCTAATTGTCATCAGAAAATGTAGCATGCTGATGCCTCAACTGATCAGGAACCAGGCCGCCAGGGCCAGTTTGTCCGGGTCTGGATGTTCCACTATCCCCGTTAGGGAGAATTCTCTGTTTAGGCTGAATTTCCTAACCTAGCGAGTCCCCCAGCAGCTTTGCTGGATTTCTGGAGTTTGTTTTTTTTTCTCCTGCCAAGAGTGAGACTCTTTCTCCCACTCTTGGACATGATTTATGGTGTTCCTTTGACTATTAAAGTGTTTTATGGGCTATGGGGCCCTTTACTCCATAGGGTCTCATGTGTTTTTACTATGTGTGTTACACAGCACCCTCCGTGCAGTGACACAGGGGTGTCATAGTGACACCCCACCATAGACTCCATACCCTGGGACTGACTACTGTCTCCCAGGGCATGTAAAGTCACCATTGGCTTTACTAGTCCCAAATTATTAACAGAAACCAGTACAAACCATCATATTGTGGACGTACTGGTCGGGGCAATTCGATTGCCCCTGGGGTCTGTTATTTGAGGGGGCACGTCTCCGTCCCCCCTGATCGAGTTTTGGCTGGTGGCAGTGGATACTACTTTTTATATTCAACCGCGAATATATCCCTATGGGATTTTCCCATTGTTCGAGGCTACCGACTTTAATTATTTAATTCTCATAGCCTCGAACATACCGCCGGTTTATTTATTTAATATTAATTTGCCGGTTGTTTTTTTGTTCTAAAATGGTGTTTGTGTTCTCTTCTGTGACTCCAACCCAAGTCGAGCCCTTTGTTCCACTTTTGGCGGGCTTCTCCACAGAAGCCTCCAAAAGTGGTGCCACTCTGTCTGGGTACCACATGGGGTGTTGGAGGGGGGTTTAGGCACCCTGGACTGAGTTACCTTGGTAACTCAGGTCGCACTCTTGTGTGATTGGCCCAAGTGGTGAGCCGGCCGGCTCACCACTTAGCATGTTTGATTGACAGCTAGGCTGAGTAAATGGGGGTGTGCTGCATAAATGCAGGGCTTTGGGGACTGGAACTTCAGAAGTCGCCACAGTGCCTGAGAATCCAACGAGGGAGAAGCTGAGCCGACCTGCTACGACGACAACACCGGTGGAGCCCTGCGGAAACGACTCACCACTTCCCGACGACAGAGAAGATCTCCCTGCTGGAGAATCTTCTTCCCCTGACTGGTGGGCACAACCAGTTTACCTTCTTTTCCTCGCATCCCAGGACGTCTTGTGGTTGAATTGCCCGTGCCAAGCACCCTGGCAACCGGATAGCCACTTACCACTGGACCGCGAACCAAAGGACCGCTCCTTTTAACTGAGAACTCTGCGGCTGGTTTCTTCCCTGGCAGTGCAACGGACTCCCGTCTTCCTCCCCGACGAGATCCTCTCTTCCCCCGGACGAAGCACTGACTTGCATCCGCTGCCAGGAACAACTGCCCCCGCTGGAGTATTCTCACCACTTTAAGGAACCGTGTCCGCCAGGCCTCCCTTTCTAAAGATTGCTACAAGGTAACAATAATCCCTTAACCTTCTGGACTGGGCTGTCCGCCTTGACCATCTAACTGGTCCCCTTTCTTTTGGTCCAACTCTTTCTGAACCTTTGAGACTTTTGTGCACTTTTTAACCATGTGACCTTGGACACATTTCGTTCTGATCCTCTTAAAGTGGATCCGGCTTTCTGAACTCTAACTTCACGGTTTGACTCTGCCTTCCCCTCTTGCTGTGTTCTTGTGAAAGTGTTGGGATCTGTTTCAATTTATCTCCTGCTTTTCTCTCCCTTTTAAAACAAATTATTAGAGTGCCATCTGCGTTAAGCGCTCACCGCTGTCTGAAAATAAGTGGAACTTTACTTAAGACTTGTCTAATATTCTTTTAAGGGAGTGTATATGTTTTAGTGACCGTGTTTTTGAACTGCTTAATATTAGTGCTGGTGCGTTTTATTAGATGTGGTTTTAAATAAATTATTATATCTCTTTTACACCAAACTCTGGTCAGTGTTTGCTTGTTCTACTATGTTCTTTTGACCTATTGTGAATACTCTGTATACTGCCTAACTCTTCTTGAGGGAAGTCTGACTGCTCAGCCACAGCTACCAAGTGAATCTGTGTGGTACAGACTGCTACCAAGTGGGTTTACTGCCCAACGCCTGTAGTCTTAAATCTTTTGCAGTGGTCCCAGAGGGAACTGCACAGGTTTCTGCATAACAATCCCGTCCTGCTGTGTCGGGGAAATCCCTGCTGGGGATCGAAAGATGGGTGGGACCCGGGGACCACAACTGCAGCAGATCCGAAAACCAGGGTCAAGAAGGCCAGTGGGGGGCAACCAGGATGAGGCTGTAACCCACAGAGCTCCGGAACTTGCAGAGGGTCCATTGGAGCAGAGGAGCGGGTGGGAATGCTAAACACCTGCGGCCATGCCAACAGATCTGGAAGGCATCTCCAAGTGTGAACCCGACCTGCCAATGAGGCAAACTGGCGGCACTTGGCATTCAGGAGAGATGCAAACTAATCCAGGTCCGGGAACCCCCAACGCTGGAACAGGGGCAACAAGGAGTTGTTGTACAACTCCCACTCGTAGGTGTTTAACCCCAATCGACTAAGCGGCTTCGCTTCTGCATTGCTGTCCCCTGGCAGGGACAGCCGAAATCCAAATCCAATCCACAGGGCCCATTCAGAGATCGAAACGACCTCCCTGCAGAGGCGGGGGGCAAGAGGGGTGCGGTAGCCACCCTGCTTGTTCAGGTAAAACATTGTAGAAGAATTGTCTGTCCTGACCAGAACCAACTTGTCCCCGATGAGGGACAAAAATGCCTTGAGGGCCAGGCCCACTGCCCTGAGCTTAAGCAGGAGGGCTTCCACCCTGGACCATGCTCCATGAATCGCATAGCCCTCCAGAGTAGCCCCCCAGCCCAAAAGAGAGGTGACCGTCAGCACCACCAGGGTAGGCTATTGTCATGTGAAGGGGGCTCCCACTGAAACATGCCATCCATCAGCGAAGAGCAGGCAGAAGGAGAGGCAGTATAGGGATCTTGTCCGACAGACCCTGTCTCCTGATCCCAATTAACCTCCAGGTGGAGCTGGAGGCACCTCATCTTGAGATGGGCATGCTGTACAGCGAGTATGCAGAAGGCCATCAGGCCCAGAATGTGCTGGAACCACCATGCTGAAATCGTCGTTTTGGCCAGAAAGTGTCCCGCCACCTTGCAGAGGGAAAGAAGCCTCTCGGGCGTAGGCAACACCAGCTGAACATTAGTGCTCCAACACGCCTCTAGGAAGACCAGTTCCTGAGATGGGCACAACTGTGACTTCCTCCGGTTGAGGGAAAACCCCATCTGATGAAGGATAGCCGCCAGTCTCTAGCAGGAGTGCACCACCCCTTCGGATGACCCCGCCTTCACCAGCCAGTCGTCCAATTAAGGGTACAGATGATGGCCCTCCAAACAGAGAAGGCAAGCCACTGCGTTCATCAACTTCGTGAAGACACAAAAGGCCGAGTTCAGGCCGAAAGGCAGCACCTTTTACTGAAAGTGGTACGACAATCGTGGACTGCAGAAACATCTCATGTGGTTGATAAATGGATACATGCAGGTATGCAACCTTGAGGTTGAGGGAACACATCCAGTCCCCTGCACACAGACTCGGCTATATGCGTGGGAGTAACCATCTCTAAGTGTTTCAGCGGTCAAGACAGATTCAGAAATGACAGATCCAGGACTACCCTCAGGCCAGCCTGGTTGTGTTTGGAAATCCTGGAATAGTAACCGAAGTCCAGCCTACAAGAGGAACGGGTTCTATAGCATGCTTCACTAAGAGTGAAAGGACCTCCCGTAAAGAGCCGGGACCCCTATCTGACAAAGAGGAGGAGAGGATGGAAGAGGCACAGGAAGACTGAAGCCTGTGAAAACCATAGAGCGTATCCACGGGTTGCTGAAGAGATGCTTCCAGGAGTCCTGAAAGAGAGCCAAACGGCATCCCAATGGCCAGCCGTGTTGCCTGACCTTGACATCACTGTTTCTTGACGTCAGGGGCAGAGGAGGGGGGGGGTGAAAAAACCCATGCAACGTCCTCTGCTGCTTCCTACAGTTGTCGCTGGGTGACCCGTCAAGCCTCAGTGTACTGCGGTCTCGGAACCCCTTGAAGCCTGAAAAAGCGCAGGGTTTGAACTCAGTCCTTCCCTGGGATTGAGGGAAGGATCTCTGACCTGGTTTTGAAAGGATGGCCAAGGACTTGGAGGTTTGAGTGGAGGTTTTCTTCTTAGTCATCGGTGGACGAATGAAAAAGGTCCACGCCCTCAAACGGCGCATCCAGAATCTGCTTCTGTAAGTCAGATGAAAACTTTGTGACGTGCACCCACGCCATCCTTCTCATCTTGTCCTCAAGGCACAGCCCTCTGCTGGCTGTGTCGATGTAGGAGACCGAAGACTCCACGAGGTCCTGCGCAAAGGCCCGGCCATCTGTCAGACTGGCCTTGAAGGAGGCTTGCTTGTCCGAAGGGAGGTCGGGCAGAAATTTGCAGAGCTCCTGCCACAGCTTCCGGTTAGCCGCAGCCATGAGAGCATCTGCGTTGGCTTGCAGCAAATGCACTCCCGAGATGGCATAACCGTGCTTTCCCATGGACTCAAGCACTTTGTACTCCTTGGAGAGGCAATTTGAGACAGCTCCCGTGGAGGAAGACTATGGTTTAGAATACAATGAAGCTGCAGCCACCACACAGGAATGGGGCTGCGGGCGCAGGGCAAGTAGGATTAGGTCCCAGTCCATCAGCCAGAACCTGCTGTCCAACTTCTTGTTCATCTGGGCTTCTCCCATACCTTTCACGCCACCTACAGGACATCCTTCTGGAGGGGGTTGCCAGACCGGATTGTGGTGCACTTCCCCAAACCTCTGCTAGCACGGCCGACTCCTGGGGTGCTTCCTTGGTAAGAGGGACCCCCTCCAACCCCCCCCCCCCCCAAGAACTCTGGCAAGCCCTGAAAACAATCATGAAAGGCATCAACGGCTGCTGAGGGCTCATCATCCTGGACGTCAGACGTCACGCACCCTCACAACTCCCCTCACAATTTCAAAGAACAAGGGGAATCCGGACCCTGGGACATAGGTGCTGACGGGATCCTCACCAGGTCCAGAGCCACAGACGGGTCCAACGGTTGTCGCGGGGGAGGCGTTGGTATAGGAGGAGGAGGAGGGATCAAAACAACTGGTAGGACCTGAGCCGGTGGAGGGACCGGCACCGGAACCATAGGAGGAATGGGATGATTACCCAGGAGGAGGCCGGGGCGGCACCACCTGCGTGATGACTTCCTTCCCAATGTCCTGCAGGAGCCCCTAGATCTGAGGGGAACACATGAGAAGGAGGATGCGCTCGAAGAAGCAGTCCTCACAAGCCGCCAGTTTCCTAGGGGCCCGGCCCTCCAAGGTGGTGGGCCTCAGCTCCTGGTCAAAGCGCTGACACACCTGGTGTGTGTGTAGCCGTACGGCTGTGACGGGTAGATGTAGCCCTGAGGGAACCAGAAACCTGCCACTTCCGGTGGGAAAGGGGCTGTGATCATCCTGCTAAGCCCATTCGATGGGTATAAGGGGACAAGCCTGATCGCCCTTCTGAGGTCAGCCTGGTGGGGTCCCTGGGCCCCTCAGCTTGGAAGGCGGTAGCCTTGGAGGCCTTGGGCCTGCCAGAACCTGAATCCGAGGAACCCTGATCAGTGGAAACACCCGGGGAAGGAGTTGCTGTGCTGTGGAGCCGTGCTTAACAGAGGGCCTACCTTGTCTTGATGAGATGTCCTGAAGACGAAGTCCTTAAGGTGGGGCAGAGGAGAAATGAGAAGTGTTGAAGATCCCCTCCCTTCAATCATTTGTCGCCCTGTGACTGCGAGCACTTCAAGCCGAACATGAGTCCCAGCGGTGGTCAGAATTTTGTGGCACTGTCCCGAGTTGGTTTACCTCCTACCGCTCAGGCAGACACCAGGCCATCCAGACGCACACGTTTATTTAATTTATATTTTTTTAAAGCGCTCACACAGCCCGCGGGCATCGAGGCGCTGTTGCAGGAATTGTTTGTTTTGTTGCGTAATAGTTTTTTGTGTTTTTTTTGTCTTAGTTGCGTTTTTATAACGCGCTTAAATACCCAGAGGTTTCTAAGCGCGGACTAGGGGATCGAACATGTATTGATTCGTGTCGTCTTGCTTCCAAGGCGTACACGTTGCCGCTGAGCTATCCTCCCGGGATGTTCAGACTCACATTCTCCCGCAGAATGCCCCAAGGCTCCATCCCCTCACCTATCCTTTTTAACCTCTACATAGAGCTTAAATGGGCTCACTCCTCAAAGATACCAATATAGCCATCCACCCATACGTGGCCGATACTCAGTTGTACATGAGTAAAAATCTCACAGGACATGAGATGTCTCCGCGATTACCTAGCCATTATCCAGTCCCAGATGTTGACTAATTACCTAAAACTTCACCAATGCAAGACCAAATTTGTCCTCATCGGTCCCCTGACTAAACAGCTTGTCCGACAATGGCTCAAGGATATGCACCTAGAAGAATTTGATCCTCAACTCCGATTCATCAAAATTTTTAGGCTTCACCATTGACAGCAGCCTATTCTTCTAAAAATACATAGCCAAGAAGGGCCAAATCACCCTTCGCAAAAATCAAACTCTGCATGCCACTGCAGGGCTTCCAGACCATATTGTAGCCCCTTGTTATCTCACATTGATGGGTGAAATACACTGATGGGTGAAATACCCTTCTGACAGGACTCGAGGGCACTCACATCGCTCCCCTAAAAGCAGTCCACCAAGGACTAATCATAATGGGGATATAGACCGCAACTCACAGTACTGTGCTACAAGTAATAGATGCCAGCCCAAACGCTGGCCACTCACACCCTGTACAGTGCTCTGCTGCTCTTCAGCTAGGTTTGTGCCTTAAACAACAAAATAAATCAAAATAAACCTGTGCCGGCTGCAAGTGACGAGTAGCACTTATCACTGTTAGGGAGAATTCTCTCTTTAGGCTGAATTTCCTAACCTAGTGAGTCCCCCAGCAGCTTTGCTGGATTTCTGGAGTTTGTTTTTTTTTCTCCTGCGTGAGACTCTTTTTCTCCCACTCTTGGACATGGTTAATGGTATTCTTTTGATTGGTAATGTGTTTTATGGGCTATGGGGTCCTTTACTCCATAGGGTCTCATGTGTTTTTCCTGTGTGTGTTACACAGCACCCTCCGTGCAGTAGCACATAGATTCCATACCCTGGGACTGACTACTGTCTCCCAGGGCATGTAAAGTCACCATTGGCTTTACTAGTCCCAAATTATTAACAGAAACCAGTACAAACCATCATATTGTCGACGTACTGGTCGGGGCAATTCGGTCGCCCCGGGGTCTGTAAGTCGAGGGGGCACGTCTCCGTCCCCCCTGATCGAGTTTTGGCTGGTGGCAGTGGAAACTACTTTTTATATTCGACCGCGAATATTTTCCTATGGGATTTTCCCATTGTTCGAGGCTACCAACTGTAATTATTTAATTCTCATAGCCTCGAACATACCGCCATTTTACTTAATTAATATTAATTCTCTGGTTGGTATTTTTTTGCCAAAACTCTATTCTAAAATGGCGTTTGTGTTCTCTTCTGTGACTCTAACCCAAGTCGAGCCCTTTGTTCCACTTTTTGGCAGGCTTCTCCACAGAAGCCTCCAAAAGTGGTGCCACTCTGTCTGGGTACGACAGGGGATGTGGGAGGGGGTTTAGGCACCCTGGACCGAGTTACCTTGGTAACTCAGGTCGCACTCGTGTGATTGGCCCAAGTGGTGAGCCGGCCGGCTCACCACTTAGCATGTTTGAGTGACAGCTAGGCTGAGCGAATGGGGGTTCTCTGCATAAAAGCAGGGCTTTGGGGACTGGAACTTCAGAAGTCGCCACAGGACCTGAGAATCCGACGAGGGAGAAGCTGAGCCTACCTAACTCGACGACACCACCGGTGGAGCCCTGCGGAACCGACTCACCACTTCCTGACGACAGAGAAGATCTCCCGGCTGGAGAGGCTTCTTCCCCTGACTGGTGGGCACAACCAGTTTACCTTTCTTTCTTCGCACCCCAGCCCGGTTTGTGGTCAAACTGCCCGTGCCAAGCACCCCTGCAGCCGGATAGCCACTCACCATTGAACCTCGAATCACCGGACCGCTCCTTGTACCCGAGAAACTCTGCGGCTGGTTTCTTCCCTGGCAGTGCAACGGACTCCTGTTTTCCTCCACGACGAGATCCTCTCTTCCCCAGGAACAACTGCCCCCGCTGGAGTGTTCTCACCACTTTAAGGTACCGTGTCCGCCAGGCCTCCCTTTCTAAAGATTGCAACAAGGTAATAATAACTCCTTAACCTTCTGGACTGGGCTGGCCGCCTTGACCCTCTAACTGGTCCCTTTCTTGGTCCAACTCCTTTTTTGAACCGTTACTAGATGTTTGTGCACTGCAACCATGTGACCTTGGACACATTTCGTTTTGATCCTCTTAAAGCGGATCCAGCCTATAGACTCTGAATTCACGGTGTTACTTTGCCTTTCCCTCCTATGTGTTTGTGAAAAAGTGTTGGGATCTGTTTCAATTTATTCTCTGCTTTTCTCTCCCTTTTTAAAACGAATTATTAGAGTGCCATCTACGTTAAGCGCTCACCGTTGTCTGAAAATAAGTGGGGCTTTACTTAAGACTTGTCTAATATTCTTTTAAGGGAGTGTATATCTTTTAGTGACCGTGTTTTCGAATTGCTTATTATTAGTGCCTGTGTGCTTTTCTAGATGTGGTTTTAAATAAATAATTATATCTCTTTTACACCAAGCCCTGGTCAGTGTTTGCTTGTTCTACTGCGTTCTCTCGACCTATTGTGAATACTCTGTATACTGCCTAACTCTTCTTGAGGGAAGTCTGACTGCTCGAACACGGATCGGGACAACAGACGCCAGAGGAATTGTACAGGTGGCGGCCTATGGAGTGAGCAAATACACGCAGTGATTGATCGGCCATTAAGATGCCAGAAGAGGCGGTGCACCGTCCTGACCAGCTGATTTTCAGGACTCGGCGGAACACACATACAGAGTTTCCACGCTTTTTGGTTGTTCCAATCGGATAGCCATAAGCTTAACCTCGAGCATCTGCGACACAGACCGTGCATCCGATCGGTTTTGTGAGAGCTGGCTACCCAACACCTTCATTGGGTTCAATAGTGCAACTCCCTTTGGAGGATATTCTCGGCATTATCTGCTGGAACCAGAATATAATATCCTGATAGGCTGACATGCATTACTAACGTCGCAATCTTCAACGACGACTACCCCTATGTGTTGTGGGCAACTTGCCTCATATTTTGGGGATACCATCCCGTGAAGTCTTCCACGTGTAACTCCCTGAATACAAAGATTGGATTTGCAGTTTATCAAAGTACCTGGACTTTGAAGAGAATTTTCAAGTTTAACAGAAACTAATTACTGTTAATATGCAATGATTCTGTGTATTAGTCTGCCCCTGATGAATTTCCCAGAATAACTTGTTGGAGGAAAGAAACATGTTGGGTGTGTTTTTAATATTGTCTGGTTTGTGCGTATGTGGATGAATGAAGCATATTTTATGCTTGAGAGGGTATGGTACGAATGGTGATAAGTGGAATAGTTAGTAAGTGAATTTTGATCACGTATTATCACGGTGTATAAGCCACTCGATCACCTAGGCGCCCATTCATGGGTTGCATTTGTGGAATTACGTTGCATCATTACTGTGGGGTGATTTTTTCTGTTTATGTTCTTGTTTTCTCGGTATTTAGTACTCTCTTGATTTATCCAATGAGAGTATTCTCTAATTCACTTTTGTATTAAATTTATATGAAATATGTGTACGAAATTTCAAATTAAAATATGTAATGGTTTTAGATTTTCTAACTCTGGTATTATGCATTATTGACTAATATGTTGACATGTGAGTACATGGGTTAGTATCCCCTATTCATTCTAAGAGAGCGGTACTTTGTGATTCACGGGCTTGTTTGTATATATCAAGGGTTCCACCCTTTACGCGAGGGTTTGCCTGTGACTCCAAGTTTTCCCTCTACCTCCCAGTGTTTTCTTGTAAGTCTGACTGCTCAGCCACAGCTACCAAGTGAATCTGTGTGGTACAGACTGCTACCAAGTGGGTTTACTGCCAAACACCTGTAGACCTAAATCTTTTGCAGTGGTCCCAGAGGGAACTGCACAGGTTTCTGGCTAACTATCACCCCCAACAAAACCCAAATGCGGCACAGGAGGGGACGTCCAACCCAAGAGAGACCGAGCCAGAGTGGAACAGAAAGGCAGCAGAGCGGTATGCGCTGCAGACTGGCAACCAGAAGCTCCAGACCAAGTGCTGAAGAACTTTGAGATTAACATTATGTCACAGGCGGCCATTGCAATACTCTGGCACACCTCCTGAGGAGGAGATGGGGATTCTTGCACGTGTAGGGCACGACCCCGGGGAGAGAACAAGGTAGCAATAGGCATGTGCACCGGGAGATAGGGGTGCCAGGACCAATGGGAGGAGCATAAAAGGGGACACAGGAAACCAGGCAATGTGCGTTCAGAGAGGACGAAGAGATCATGTGGAGTAACGACAGTGCAGTGGAGCATGGAGGAAGATTATAGTGAGCATTTGCAAGTCAAGGTATTGCTTGGTGAGAGAAGTGGTGTTAGGGAGAATTCTCACCTCCACCTTAGAGACCCCCAGCAACTTTGCTGGATATTGAGGACTTGGATTTTTTTTTTTTTTTTTTACCTGGAGAGTGTGTGACCCTTTTTCCCACTCTCTCATGTATTTTAGTGTGATTTTTCATACACTGTGTTTCTTTTGGTTATGGACTCCATAGGCATCATCTTTTACTCTGTCGCACAGCACCTTCCAGTGTAGTGGCGCAAGGGAAGTCTTTCAGATTTCCCAAGGTATAAATACCTTCACTGGGATAAACTATTGTTTCCCAGAGCAGTAAAGTGAAATTGACTTTACTTAGCATTGTACTTGCTACACCTAGCACACCCCATCTTACAATAGAGTGCTGGAGGGGTTACTTAGTATCCCCTCTGTGTCTAAATGCTCATGTAAGATTTTTTTGTTACTCTTTCCTCACAGAATGGCTGGTGGCAGTGGTTTCATGTCGAACTACCATGGTTTGCATTTACTGCTGCTGTTTGCAGCTCCGGTAACACTAACTACGGGTGCCATCTGTATCAAAATGGCACAGAGCCATCTATGACAAAATGGTCCTGATCATCTTTTTTCGCCATGTCTTTGTGGAAAGGTCCTTCTAGAGATTTTCTCTGCGCGCCAAACCAGGTTTGGTCTCATTGTTCATTCGCCTTTGGCGGGCTTCAGGAGTGAAACCCGCCTCTGGCTCCAGAGTGTCTGGGGTACGCAGGATGTAAGGGAGGTGCCCGAAAACTCCCTGTGCTTAGTCTCCTAGGAGACCCAAATGCACTCTGTGGTGATTGGCTGGCTGAAAGTCCGGCAGGGACAGCCACCCTGCTGGGTGAGTGACAGCTAGGCTGGAATGAATGGGAGAGAACTGAATAAAAGGCAAGTCTTTTGGCATGGAAGGCAGAGTCGACCACTGGACGAAGGAACCGAAGAAGAGCTTGAAGAGGATGCCTGCTGCAACTCCTGGACCGTTGGTTTGCCCGGTGAAAACCTACTGCAGTGCCGAAACGCCAAGTTCACATCGACAGAGAAGCCGCTGCAAGGACAACTTCTCCCTTTGAGTTGGTGGGACCAATCAACTCCAAAGTAAGCCACCTGGACATCCATCTCGGAGTTGGTTGAATTAGAGTTGCTGCAGGAAACTGTATAGCCAGGGAGAGGGACAACAGATTGTGTGTGTTACTTTTAAGCTGGCCTAAAGCTTTTGGAAGATCATTTGTACTCCCACGAAGCAGGACTGACCAAGCCTGAAACCCCTCAGCAAGTGCGGGACCCCAGAAGCAAGGACAATCCACCTTGACAGCCAGGAACCGCATTGTTGCTATTTGCAGTAGCTGAAACACAAAACAGCCACTGAAAGTGAAGTTTGCAGGTTGCAGGTTTTGACAGTCCCAGTGCACTGCAGGAGTCGCCCCATGTCCTCCCTCTTGTCCCCACGACTGAGGCCCAGGAACAATGAAATCTGCATAGCTATTCAGGAACAGAAGTCATTAGCTGCATCTTTTCTTCTTTACCAAGGTACTGTAAAATAAGTCTAAGAGAACTTACCTCTTACTGTAGAAGTGCTTGTAACATCAGCTTGTGGCCCTACATTTGATTCTTCTTTTCATCAAAGACTCCCAAGAACTTGCGCAAAGACTTTTCCATTTACTTACCAGAAGTGTTTCATCCTATCCAAGACTTTTGCCCATTGACTTTGGCTTAGGCTATTGAATTGAATTACTCTTCTAAGAATATCTAAAAGTACTTACCTGCTTAGGAATATTTGTGGTCTCTTGTTGTTCTAATAACTTTTGCCATTTACCAACTTTTAAAGAGTATTCGGAATGACAACAGTAAGATATTAATGTCCCCAGCACCATTGTTATTGAAGTCACCTGTGGGTGTAGGTTGTGTCTTTGGACCACCCCAAAAGGGTCTTGTCCGATTCAGAAACTCGGGAGTGTACTGCATTGAAGTGTAATTTGTGTGTTACTATTCTATTCTGAAGAAGGCTTTATAACTGACTGATAAATTATTAATTGTTTATGCAAGAAACCTTGAGTGTAAGAGTTTACTTGAATACCTGTAACTGTGAATCTTTGTGTAACTCGACTACAGCTCACATTTCCCCTTTTGAGGTAAGCCTGTCTTGCTCATCACGCTGCCAAAACTGTGTAATACAAGCTTATACCAAAGGTTGGGTTGCCTATACCTGTAGTCATAGTTGTTTGTAGTGTTCCCAGAGGGTACTGCATACCAACTTTGCCTAACAAGTGGTACTTGGGTGTGAGTGCATGTATGAAAGTTAGTCAGACTAGGAATGCAGGAGAGTGACACTGAGTGGGTAGGGTTAGAGAGTGAAGGAAGGGTGACTGTGGCAGCAGATGGGGTGAAAGCTAGTGTAGTGTGGAGAGTAGTTGTGAGTAGTAGAGTGGAGAGTAGCAAAGAGGAGAAAAGAGAGCAGTAGCGTGGAGAGACATGGTGGGTGAGTAGTAGACGGGAGAGTGAGTTAGGGCTCACGGTCAGTAGAGCAAAAACATCTTGCTCCATGGTTATGTCCAATGTTTCAACCTCGGATGACAAATTCATTTGTAGCTTAGTAGTATGATGACATTTCTCCTTTAAATATCACAAATGGATCACTTCAAGATGGCAGCCGGAGAGGGAAGACATGCGTCAGCTGAACTCTGTCCCCCATCCCAGGCCACAATAGCGTACAGCAATAAGCGGGCCTCTCGCCCCCCGACTTGGCACACAAAGATCTGAAATGCGGGAGGAGAAGAGTTGAACAAGCATACGGAGCAGGACAGAGCCATCGATGCAGAGGAAAATGTGGTGGCGGGCGTCAGGTGGAGGCGCAGCGTGGAGGAGAGAGAGATCCGGGCAGACGAGTACTGTGACCCAGAAGCATCGGAGCAAGGGGAGCAAAATCCGCAACCCAGAGGCACATGGGCGCCCAATAGGAAGTAGAACATCGGCTGAACACCGGAGAGGCAGTGAGGGGGGGAAGGAACCCCAGGACGGACGGCCTGGAGACACGGTGACAGAGGCCTGGGAGGGACAAGCCGCTCAGCAGGACCGGGGAGGAGAAAGGAAACCAGAAAAGAAGAAGCCAGAAAGGAAACCCAGAACCCAGGAGACGCTCTCCGCAGCTGCAGACCCCCACCAGAGAACGCCTGAATAAAGCAGCGACAGTGCCGGAGGGCAAGTGCAGAAGGGAAGTGCTGGGGCGGCTCTGGGAGGAAAGGTGGACGAAGGAGAGGGAGAATAGGTGAGCGGACGCAGCCGCAAGGAACACAACCCTCCAGGCTGCAGGCAGGAGACGGGCAACTGAGCCCACACCGGCCAATAGAGGAAAACCCTGAGGACCCCAACCCAGATCACCATATACGGACTGACGCAAGTCACCGGTTACAGATATAAGTCTGGGCCTCAGCAGAACAGAGACTAGGAGGAAGACACCCAAATTCCCGGGAAGGAAAAGAATCAAGTAACGCATAGAAGAACCAATCACACGAAGGCAGACCCCCATGTCAAAATCCAGGGGGAGACGGCCACAAACACTGCCGCAACTCCCACAAAAGACAGGCAGGAACAGATCTTGGTCCAACTCTGGTGAATGGACAAACCAACCCAAGGGAAAGCTCACAAAGATCGGCAGACACAGATTCCTCCCCAGAGAAAATGGCCAACAAGGAGGACATGAAGACATGGTTCGGGGAGTTTCAATCTCAATTCATGACCTCAATGAATGCACAATTTGAAACTATGAGAAGCAAAATAAAAATGGCAGTGCCCGGGAGACGTTCAAGAACCAAGACAGGGGTTTAGGACTCCCCTCAAAGTTATCCCTGAGATATTGGAGGGCATGGCGCACAAGGCGGCACGCCTGAGCGATCATAGGTCCCAGAGCCCTCAGGGCAGTTATGGGGGGTGGGGGGGTGGACGCAAGTTGGGAGTTGAGTAGTTCAAGGGGGGGAGAGGGGCGAGCGAGGGGGGAGGGAACCGGAAAGAAACATACTCAAATGACACTGCAGCGAGCAAGGCACAAAGGAATACACATACCTAAAAACAGAATGGTGTTATAAATCCTAACATTCAATGTCCGGGGGCTGAACTCCACAGTTAAAAGGAAGAAAGTAGAACAATTTTTACGGTGAGGGAAGTTTGATATTATAATGCTTCAGGAAACCCACATCAAGAGCTAGGACAGGGGGGGGGGGTTAGACTGAAATGGTATAATCAAATACTACAAGAAAATGCGCAAGAGAAGATGGCGGGGTATTGATCGCCATCCGAGACTGACTAAATGTACAGATACTCAACACAGAAGTAGATAAACAATGGAGATACTTCTTAGTAAACACAAATTCGAAGGGTATCCACTCACACTGGTGACACTATATGCCCCAAATACAGGACAAGATTGCTTTATTAAAGATACTCTAGACAAAACTGAACGCTTAGCCAACGGGGAGGTTGTGATGCGCGGGGACCTAAACATTGCATGGAACCCAAGGTTAGACAGACGGGACCCATTTACCAGGGATAGGTAACCCCCTCAAAAGGCCTACAGCAAAAATTCTACAACCTAGCATTAGATGATGTTGGCGGAATATGCAAGGAGAACATAATGGCTACACATACTTCTCAAATGTCCACAATACCATGTTAAGGATAGATTACCAATGGGTCACGTCAGGGCTACGGGGGAAGATACGACATTCGGAGCAAGGTTCCATCTCGCACCAATGTGGGCAGACATTTCGCTGACATAAGGACACTCAGGGCTATGGAAATGCGGACTCAGGTTTATAGTGATCATTTTGAAACAAAAATTTCGAAAGTCAAAATATGGAAAAAAAATATGGAAAAAATAAGTTTAATTTTTTTTAAATTGTTTTTATTCGAAATGGGGGGGTTCCCCCCTAACCACCCCTTTTATAATTTTTTTTTTTGTTTTACCCATTTTTTTATTCCCGGATCCAAAAATAAATATATAATAAAAAAAAAAGAATTTGATATTTCTTTCCCGATATTATTGTTTCGACATTGTCTTTCGAATTTTTGTTGTTTTCGAAATTATGACTGACCACCGCGGGCTCACTACGGAGATCATCCGGGACCCGGTTATGGAGAACACACTCAGAGAGCATATTGTACAATATCTAGCATGCAGTGACCTCCCAGAGACATTCAGTGAAACACTATGGGAAACCCTAAAAGCTGTAATTAGAGGACATCTTATTGCTCTTAAGACCCAGAGGGAGAAACAGAATAGACAACGAGAAGAGGAATTAGAAGCAGACATAAAGGTGATACATGCCGAAATTCAACAGAAACCTTCCACTAAACTGCAAAAAGCTTCAAGGCATGTACAGGGGCACCTAGAATCTGTACCCACCAAAAAAGCAGAGAGAGACTTTCTACATGTAAAACACTGGTACTACGTAAATGCGAATAAGGCTGACATACTCCTGGCAAGGCAGCTGAAAAGGAAGAAACAGACAGGGAGATCGCATGGGAAGAGGTGCATAAGGCGATTCGAGACAATCCCAGAAACAAGGCCCCAGGCCTGGATGGTTATACGGCACAATTTTATAAAACATACAAGGATATATTAGCCCCAGTCGTCACAGACCTATTTAATACATTCAAGAAGAAGGGGAAAATAACCCAATCCATGAATGAAGTGAAATTACTGGTCTTCCACAAGCAGTGGAAAGACCCGCAACTCCCGAGCTCCTATCGGCCAATAGCGCCAATTAACTTGGACGCAAAACTATACACTAAAATCTTGGCAACGAGGCTGGCGCAAATCCTCCCGAAATTGATTCATCAGGACCAATCGGGATTTGTCCCGGGCAGGCAGACCCACGATAACATCAGAGGGGTAATACATCAGGTGGAAAAAACAGGGATAACACGATCCCCAGCCATAACCTTGGCGCTCAACGCCGAGAAAGCGTTTGACTTCGTCGAGTGGTCTCTCCTCTTCCAAATATTGCAGAAAATGGGCATGGGGGAAACCTTTATATCCATGATATGGGCCAACTAACTCCCCAACAGTAAGGGTAGCAATGAACAGAGTGCTAACCAAGAGAGTACAGAGAGAGAGAGAGGGAGGGACAAAACAAGGGTGCCCCCTGTCGCCCCTTTTATATGCAATATTTCTGGAGCCCCTATTGGCACAAATTAGAGACGGGCCGGAAATAAAAGGAATAAGAATGGCAGTGCATGTGCACAAAAAAGCCGCATATGCGGAAGACATGTTGGTGGGTCCTGGGAGATCCAGAGAGATCCCTCATGACTTATGCAGGAGATCAAGATATACAGATCCATCTCCGGGTTAAAAATAAACAGAAAAAAATCAGAAATCCTGGTGCTGGCACGGAATAGACCAAGTATAGAAGCAGCAGCAGAGGCCCTACAACTGAAAGTGGCAGAGAAAGGGGTCAAATACCAGGGAATCGCTCTGTCCAGAAGGGTAGACGGATTGTATGGACAAAATTAGGCAGGAAGTAAAGAGATGGACTCCATTATCAGTGTCATGGGTCGAATAACGGCAGTAAAAATGACCATTTTACCTAGACTTATGTATATGTTCCAAGCATTGCTGATTAGAATCCCAACATTCTTCTTTAAATCCCTGTCGAAAATTATCTCAGCATACGTATGGCAAAATAAGTCCCCCAGAATCTCTAACGCGGTCCTCACGGCACAGAGGAAAGATGTGCCCTCCCGCACTTTAAAAAATGTAATGAAGCAGCCCAACTTTGGGTGTTGAAAGAATGGATACCAGATAGGACACAGAAAATTTGGGCAACACAAGACAGAGCGGTAGCAACCACTCCCACTAGACACCTCCTATGGCTAGGGAAACAACAGACACCCCAATGTACGAATCAGTGAAGTCATGAAAACGACCCTAAGCAGTTGGGACAAAGCCACACAGAAAGAAACACTAAGGACCCAGCCCCCTTCATGCTTCTGTTCAACAATCCGGAATTCCCGCCGGGAATGGAGAAAGGGTCATTCTGGAAGTGGGAGGAGGCGGGATGTAAAATGGTAGGGGACATGTATCAGATGCAGCAGATAAGGTAATTTGCAGAATGTACAACACAATTTGACCTGAACGCCAATGATGGATACAAATACGAGCAATTACATAAATGGCTAAGCACCCCACGCATTAAATATGCAGCAACTATATACTCACACAAGAGTCTGATATCACCATTCAACATAACCCTATTACTAATGTTTTAACCACCACTTACACCCACTATTACTCTGCTCCCCCACTAGCCACAGATATTACTCGCTCACTTAATGAAGATATAGCTCTTAAATCTGACCTTACCAAACCAGCTACCCACCACAACTCTATTAAAACGTTACTTATTAACTCCATGTCTCTGGTAAAACATGCAGTGGAGATTGCCACTCATATTGAGGAGCGGACAGATATATGCGCGATCACTGAGACGTGGGCACATTTAGCAGCTGCTCCTTCGCTCAACTTTGCCATTCCTTTAGGTTATGGAATGATTAGATGCAATAGAAAAGATGTCAAGGGAGGGGGTGTCGCCATTATACGCAAGTTAGCTCGCAACATCTGGGAAAGTAGGGAATTTATAATGGATGGTGTAGATTCACTGCATTAAAACTAGTTTGAGCGCAGAGAGCACTCTAAACATTTTCCTGCTATATAAACCACCCCATATAACGAGTGACTTTGTAAAAAATCTTTCAACTTTTTTACTTGCCTCTGTTAAAGCAAACACAAAATATTTGCTTTTGGGAGACCTTAATATATGGTTCAACCATAAGGAAGATAAAACTGCCCTTGAAATGCAAAAAGCTCTGCAGGAATTAGGCTTTATACAACATATTCAAGAGTCCACTCATAGCCTGGGCCACACTTTAGACTGGGTAGCTAGTCATGAAACCAACATCAATAATATATTAGTATCACCATGTCCCTGGTCGGACCATTTTTTCGTGAATTTTGATATTTTTGTAGATCTCGTCAGAATTTCACTAAAACACTGCACCGGAACCTAAAGAACATCTAGATGAACAAAGTAGAATCAATTCTTAACACTATAATTGATCCTATAACTGATACTCCGGAAAACCTAGCAAAAAGGATTTCCTCAAACCTAGAAAGTGTTGCTAAAACTCTAGCACCTATAAAAATGAAAATGATAAAAACTGAAACTAAACATAATTTGTGGTTTACATCGGAGCTTCAATCTCTGAAATCACTAACCATTAAATCATACCATTTGTGGAAGAAGCATAATACACCACTGCTTCTCAATGAATATAAAGCCTCTCTCTCTACTTACAAAAAGGCTATTCTTAAAGCCAAATCTAGCTTTTTTTAATGACAGAATTCAAAATGCACAGCACAACACAAAAGAGCTCTTTCGCATCTTGAAGGAATAAGAAAGAACTAACCACACCACTCCAGACAGATTTATTTCAGATGTCACCTGGTGCAACGTTATGCAACAAGCCATGCATAAAAAACTAGATGCCATCAAGGAAACTATATTTGAGAAAAGTAACAATTTAAATTGCACTAAGGCTATATCTGCGGATTGGTCCCATCATAGAACACAGACTATTCCGACTTTTAATCTATCCCCAATAACAGATAAGGACCTAGAAACTATTATTAACCAACTAAAGCCCACAAGAAGTACAAATGATATCCATACTACTATGATAATTAAGACCTGTGCCCCTTCCTTAATTACCTATGTCAGTCAATTTGTCAATACTTCTATATCTACCGGCAGAGTCCCTCAGGAACCTAAGAAATCATGGGTTATGCCAATTCTGAAAAAACAGGGCTCTCAGTCGATATGCCAAACAATTATCGACCCATTACCAACACAGCGTTTCTAGTTAAGATTCTTAACTGTGTGGCCTATATACAAATTTCAGATCATTTAAAGACCTATCCCATCCTAAACGACCATCAGTGCGGATTTCGGGTCGGATATGGCACTGAAACCGCGCTTCTTGAACTCAAGTCTAAACTAATGGCCCGTATGGATAACAAGGAAGCATCTTTGCTCATGTTGCTTGATCTCTCTGCGGCCTTCGACCTGGTGGACCATGATATCATGGACACCAGGTTATGTGAAGTGGCCAATTTCTCCCCGCTGGCCTGCAAATGGGTACTGTAATTTCTCAATAATCGAGATAGTAGAGTCTTCTGCAGCAATGCTGAATCTGAGCCCATTGTAACAACTTGTGGTGTTCCCCAGGGTGCTTGCACCTCCCCCTGTTTCTACAATATATGTACGTCTCCTCTGTTCGCAATGCTTGATCATGACAACATAATATTCACCAACTATGTGGATGACACTCAATGTGTGATCCCGCCTTGCGGCTCTCACAGTGTAGACAAAATGACCATTTACAGAGTTTTTACTCTAATTGAGATTTGGATTGTCTACAATAAGCTAGCACTGAACAAATGAAAAACCGAAATGCTTGTCATAGGTTCACCACATACCATTAACACACTTGGTCCACAGTATGATAACTTCCAGTTGGGAGAAGAATCCATTAAACCCCTAAAAAAAGTGAAAGCTCTAGGAGTGACCTTTGATCAACATATGACCATGAAACAGCAGGTCAGTAGTCTTGTATCGTCATGCGCATATTACATTAAACTTCTAGCACATTTAAGGCCTCTTATATCACAGGATAATGCAGAGACTATTGCAAGAGCAATAGTAGGCTCAAAAATAGATTACTGCTCTAGCCTCCTTATGGGAATCAATAAATCCGACTAACAGGCTACAAATATGTCAAAACGGGGCTTTCAGAGCCGTCATGAAGCTTAAATATAGAGATCATGTTACGACGGCGAGACGTGAGCTCCACTGGTTGCCGGTGGCTTCCAGATTTCTATTCCAAACTCCGACTATCGTACACAAGTGTAGATCTGGAAACATGCCTGGATATCTACAACAGCTTCTATCCATAAGAAATAACGCGAGAACATTAAGGTCAAATAATCTGCACCTTCTGCCTGAACCAAAGTGTCACACTGTCAGAGTAGCCAATTCAGCCTTTGCTTCTAATGGACCAGGGGCTTGGAATGCTCTTCCTTTAGAGAAGAGATCCATCGATTCCCTAGAATTATTTAAGAAAACATTAAAGACCCATCTTTTCAATTAAATGACCCTGAGATGCTTCTAAAGAACAAGTTACTTTCTTACCTGGTAACGTTCTTTCGATGGGATGGTCCGACGACGTATTCCATATCTATGACAGGTAATGTCCACAGCTGTGCTGCTTCGGAAAATCTTTGGCATCTGCGTCCTGCGTCGATGACGTCGATGCGCCATCCCCGAGGACCTCCTCCGACGACCGACGTCACCCGATGTGATAAGTAGGACGCACGACGCCCATAGCCTCAGTTATAGTTTTTTCCCAGAACGTGTGCCACCAGTTTTGTGCCAGTCAGACACACAAGGCCTTGCGGAACGCAAGCTGCAATCGCAAAAGAAATTCTGCAGCGGGGAAGGCAGGGAGGGAGCGATATGGAATACATCGTCGGACCATCCCATCGAAAAAACGTTACCAGGTAAGAAAGTAACTTGTTCTTCGAGGGGATTGGGTCCTCCGACGTATTCCATATCTATGACAGACTCCCAAAGCAGTACCAATGCAAGGAGGTGGGAAAAAGAATTTAGAAAACAGAAATTTAGCATGCCCAATCAAATTGCGGAGTAAAGGACCGCCTTGCCAAAGGCCAGATCCTGCCCCCGGATGGAATCGAGGGAATAGTGACGTACAAAAGTATGTACTGAAGCCCAGGTGGCTGCATCACAGATGTGACGAATAGGAACTCCCCTCTGCAGGGCAGCAGACGCAGCCACTCCTCTTGTAGAATGGGCCCGCTAGCCAGCCGGAGGGTCCTTACCTGCCAAGCGGTAACACTCGGAGATAGCTAAAATAATCCAACGAGACAAAGTCTGTTTCGTCACAGCTTGTCCCAAACGCTTTCCAGCGTAACCAATGAAAAGTTGATCGTCCACTCTGACCCGGGACATGCGCGAGATATATAAGCTCAACGCTCTCCTAGGATCAAGCCTATGGAGCCTCTCCTCTTCCTTACCAGGATGTGGAGGAGGATAGAATGCCGGAAGAACAACCTTCTGGCTCAAATGAAATTCCGAAACCACCTTCGGAAGAAAAGAAGGACGAACTCTAAGGACAACCCTGTCCTTGTGAAATACAGTGAAGGGTGGCTTAACTGAAAGTGCCTGTAACTCACTCACTCTGCGAGCGGAAGTAACCGCAACTAAAAACACAGTTTTCAGAGTTAACAGCCTCAAAGGCCAAGAATGTAAAGGCTCAAACGGAGCACCCATAAGGAACTTAAGAACAAGATTCAAATCCCAACCTGGCACCAAAAAAGGTGACGGAGGGAACACATTAGTGAGCCCTTTCAAAAACTGCGAAATTAAAGGAATCTTAAAATAGGAACACTCTTCAGACGAGCGCTTAAATATGGACAGCGCTGCCAGGTAACCTTTAATGGTCCCCACTTGCAAGTCCCTGTGGGCCAAAGAAAGCAAAAAAGACAAAACCATAGGAATGTCGCATTCAAAAGGATCCACATTCTGAACTCTGGACCAGTCGCAGAACTTTCTCCAACGGCAACGGTACAGAGACTTAGTTGCCGGCCGCCTGGCAGAGAGCAACACCTCCATCACGTCTTCAGGGAGGTCCCAATCCTTATACCTCAACCTTTCAGAAGCCAAGCGTGAAGATTGAGGGATCTGACCTCTGGATGGAGAACCTGTCCCCCCTCCCGTGAGAGCAGATCGTCTCGGTAGGGAAGACGACGTGGAGGGCAGATGGACAAGTCTAGGAGGTCCGGGAACCACGTCCTCCGGGCCCACGCCGGAGCAATGAGGATCATCCGGGAACCGAACCTCCGTAACCTCCGCAACACTTGCGGGATGACGGGGACTGGAGGAAACACGTACAGCAGTGGGAATGAACACTCCACCACAAACGCGTCTCCTAAGGCTCCTTTTGGAGGAAATTCCTGCGAGCAAAACCTTTCGCACTTCCGGTTGACACTGGAGGAGAAGAGATCCACTTGAGGGGTCCCCCAAATGGCGAAGATCTCCAGGAGAATCTCCTGAGCCAGCTCCCACTCGTGAGAGATCGTGCTCTGCCTGCTCAGAGCGTCCGCCGTCTCGTTGTCGTCTCTGGCCAGATGAACTGCCGAGATCGAAACTTCCTGCTGGATGGCCCAGAACTCGAGCTGCATCGTCTCCCTGCACAGCGAAAGTGACCCTGCCCCCCCCCTTTTTGTTGAGGTAGTGCATGGCCACCGTGTTGTCCGTCAGAATCAGGACACTCTTCGCGCGCACAATCGGCAGAAAAGCCTTCAGGGCTAGCCTGACGGCCCTCAGCTCCAACAGATTGATATGGAGTCTGGACTCCGACAGAGACCAACGACCGCTGACTGTCAGCTTGTTGGCATGAGCTCCCCATCCCGTGAGGGATGCGTCCGTCACAATCGTCACCTCCGGCCAGGGCAGCCAAAATGGGGCACCCTTCATCAGGTTGCCCTCGACGGCCCACCACAGAAGGTCCCGGGCTACCGAGGGCGGCACCTGAACAGGGTCCGACAGCCTGTCGGAGGACTGAGACCACTGGAGCTTGAGTGCCCACTGCAAAGATCTCATCCGCAGACGAGCCTCTGGCACCAGAAGAATGCAGGTTGCCATGAAGCCGAGCAGTCTCAAGAACTCAGACGCAGGGAAGAGTCTGGGAAAACTGAAACTTGTGCACCATCTGCTGAATGTGAAGAGCCCTCACCTGAGGAGGAAAACACTGCCCCAGGGACGTGTCGAGCACTGCTCCGATGTACTGGAGCCGCTGCGTTGGTGTCAAATGGGACTTCTTTAAATTGAGGGAGAAGCCCAGCCTGTGAAGGGAGTGGCAGGTGACGGATAGATGATCCAGGACTTGCTCGGGAGAGCTCCCCCTGATCAACCAATCGTCCAGGTAGGGGTAGACGTGGATCCCCCTTTCCTGAGATGCGCTGCCACCACCACCATGAGCTTGGTGAAAACCCTCGGGCGGAGGTCAATCCGAATGGCAGGACCCGAAACTGAAAGTGCGAGTCGCCAACCGCGAACCTCAGGTACTTCTTGTGCTTGGGATGGATCGGCACATGGAAGTAAGCATCCTTGAGGTCGAGAGACACCAACCAGTCCTGAAGTTGAAGGGCCTGGAGGACTTGAGAAAGAGTCACCATCTTGAACTTGTCCTTCCTGAGGAGTTTGTTCAAACCGCGCAAGTCCATGATGGGTCTCAATCCCCCGTCTTTCTTTGAAATAAAAAAATAAGGGGAATACCATACCTTGTTCCTCTCCGCTACAGGCACCAGTTCTATGGCGCCTTTCTCCAGCAGGGCTTGAATTTCCTGCGCAAGGAGCGGATCCAGACTCTTCAAAGAGAGGTTCCCTGGTGGATTGTCGTGAGGCCTCTGCCGAAAAGGAAGACAGTAGCCGTGGGCTATGATCTCCAGAACCCACACATCCGAAGTAATGGCTTGCCACTCTACAAGATGCTGCGCCAGCCTTCCCCCAACCGGCGAACCATGGGACCTGCCTCATGACTGAGTGGTAGCGGCTGCGGCGTTGCCTGAGGGCAAAGAGGCAACTGCCCGAGCGGCCTTGGCACCTCGAGTACCTTTGTTTCCACCTCTGGCACTCTTACGGTGGCCTCTTTGACTGCTAGCTCCTCTCGCTTTACTGAAGGACGAGTAATAGCGAAAGGAACCACCCCTCCATTGCTGTCCCCTAGGACGAAAAGGCGGAGGTTGGCGAACTGCAGCGCCCAATGACTTCGCTGGAGCTTTGGAGGACTGCAACCTCTCAAGGCTCTCGTCAGCCTTGCTGCCAAAAAGGTGTTCACCGTCAAAGGGCATGTTGAGGAGCCGGGACTGCACATCAGGAGCGAACCCAGACTTCCTCAACCACGCAAACCTGCGCATTACGGTGCTCGCCGCCATGGACCGGCTGACACAATCCGCCAAGTCCAAACCCGACTGAACGGCCTCACACATGGCATCCTTGCCATCCTGAACCATAGCAAGGAAACCATCCCGTTCGTCCCCTTTGGGAATATGATCAGCCGCTAATGCAACACAGTTCCACAGAGTGTGTGTGAAACGAGACAAGGCACAAATGGAGTTGGCCGCCTGAAGCGCCATACCCCCAGAAGAAAACACTTTCTTCGCCCAGCCGTCAAAACGTTTGTCGTCCCTATCCGGAGGGGTGGTAGGATACGACGCCTGCTTTGCCGGGGCCATAGCCGCCTGCACCACCAAACTCTCCGGGGTGGGGTGCCTAGACAAGTAGCAGGGGTCGCTACTGGCGGGATGGTATTTTCGCAACAAAGACTTGCCCACTGCCGGAGACTCTCCGGAGCAGTCCAAGCCGCTGCCACCCTTCTCTGCAAAGCCATCTGAAAAGGCAAAACCGGGTCAGTGGGTGGACCGAGATCAAGGATGTCCGTGAGATCATCCTGAACTAACTCCCCTGGGGGAGCCGACCAACCCAAGTACTCGCTAACCCGAGACATAAGGCGCCAATATGACGAATCGGCATGAGTGCCAAGCTCCGGCCGACAAAACACCTCCGGAGAGGTGTCCAATCCACTGTCATCATGCAATGACTGCCTCAGGTCATCAAACGGACTATGGCCCGAGAGAAACTTCATCCGGAACCGGAACCAGACCGCCATCAGAGCCTTCATCACCCTCTGAAATGTACTCCAGGCGGGGAGAGGAAGACCTCTGCGGACCAAAGCAGTGCCGGACCTTAGCCATAGCCTTTTTAGGGGCAAACCCCGTGCCACGGGGCCCCTCCGACACCACCGCCTCGAAAGGCGTCGAGGGCGCCGAGCGAGACGGCGCCAGCGTCGACAGAAAAGGAGTTGAGGGCGCCAAGCGAGTCGGTGCCGGCGTTGACAGAAAAGGCGTCGACGTCGAGCGAATCGGCGTCGACGTCAGCTGCAACGCCTCCAGCATCGGCGGCGTCGACAGTCCTCGAAGCCGGAGCTCCGAGCGTGTCTCTCGACAGCCTGGGCGCCGACGGCGTCGACGACCCCCTCGAAGACGGAACCTCGAAAGTAATTATTATTATAATTATTATTAGTAATCGTCGACGACCTCGGCGCCACAGGCGTCGACGTCTTCTTCGAAGACGGCACAGGATCATGCGGTCTCGAGCGCGTCGAGGACCGGGACCTGGAACGGGCATGGCGAGAATGGCTACCATTGTCCAAGCGGGACCTCTCCCGCGAGCCGTGCCGACCACCCGAGTCCGAAGGCGTACGGGCGGTGTCTCTCGACCGGTGCCGACCGACCCCACTCGGAGGCGCAGACGGACCGGTGCCCTGCGATTCCAGAATCGCTAACATCTGCTTCCTGAAGGAAGCCCATTCCTCCGGTGTCGCTTGCATGGAGGGATAAGCGACCCGCCGACGGGCGGAGTCCTCAGAAGAAGACGGGGAAGGTGACCTATGCCGGTGCTTCCTGGAATGCCTAGAAGAGGCGGAGGAGTGGCGAGACCGACTCCTGAAAGGAGAGCCACTGGATTTCGGCGACGACGCAGAGAGTCACCCCTCGAGTCATCGGTCGAAAGCCCCGCAGACCTCGACTTCCGGGGCTTAGACACCCGACCTACCGACAGTTTCTTCTTGCGTTCACGCAAGGCCTTCGCAGTGAGCGACTGGCAGTCGACACAGTCGTCCGTATCGTGGGCCTCCCCGAGGCTCCAGAGGCAGGCGTCGTGCGAGTCCGTGACCGATATCTTGGACCCACAGTCCCCGCAGTTCTTGAAGCCCGGACGCGGGGTCGAAGATGAGAAAGACATCGCCACAAACAAACCGAACAGGTTCAACAAACCGAGAAAGAAAACAGCAACTGCGAGTCGAGTCGTACCGAGATTCACGAAGCGAACACGTTCGTGGAAAAAACGGAACTGAGGCTATGGGCGTCGTGCACCCTACTTATCACATCGGGTGACGTCGGCCGTCGGAGGAGGTCCTCGGGGACAGCGCATCGACGTCATCGACGCAGACGCCAAAGATTTTCCGAAGCAGCACAACTGTGGACATTACCTGTCTTATATATGGAATACGTCGGAGGACCCAATCCCCTCGAAATAACTTTCTGTGGCGTTGCCTCATGGATACTCCTTTTTTGTTATCTGTTATATTTGTCATGTAGTGCCCTCACGCCTTCGGGTCGATGGCCGCGCTATATAAATGGAGTAAAGTAAAGCAACGAGGGAGCTGACGCAGTTCTAAATGTACATCATGACACACCCAGGCACAAAAAAATGTGTTTCAAGCACCTACAAATATATAAATGCCCTAAAAGAAGAAGTCAAATGGCAATATATAAAGAGATGGGAGAAGATATTCGAAGGCATGCTCCCAAGGACACAGTGATATATATATGATATGATGGGTTATTTATAACGCGCTTAATACCCAGAGGTTTCTAAGCGCAGACCCGGAGATCGAACCCGTGTTGCTCTGTGTCATCTTGCTTCCAAGATGAGCACATTGCCGCTGAGCTATCCTCCCGGTGGGAATACATAGGGGGGGGGGGGGGGTGATACCAAAGCTTGCGAGGGGTATCCAGACCAGAGACATGTGTATGAAAATACTAGTACAATGGCACTACATGCCAGAAAGACGCCAGAAAGACTCCACGTAATGTATAAAAACTCCCCAAATAAATGTTGGAGGGAATGTGGAGGAGATGGAGACTGGCACCACATATGGTGGGAATGCCCAGCACTTCAGCAATACTAGGCAGAAGTAAGGACCCAAATGTTCACAATGTTCCCAGGCATGGTGGAACCAGGGGAAGAGGTATGGTTATGCCGGCTATGGGACCCCCAGGTGGGACAGCTAAACATGGTTCAGAAACGCCATTTTATGGGGCTGCTGATAGGGGCATGGTTGGAAATAGCCCAAAAATGGATACAGAAAAACCCACCTGTGGTAATAGACTGGATAAGAAGAGTCACACCAAGCAATGGAACGTATAACATATAACATCCTAGGGGAATATCAAAAATTCAGAATGGACTGGGGTATGGCCTTGGAACATCTCCAGGGCGACTACATGGAACAATGTTGCCCACATAAAATAAGGATATTGGACATGTTTAACTAAATGAGAGAAAAGAGACTACTCAGCATGGAGAAACACAGAGTGAACTTCCGGGGGAGTGTTAAAGGGGGGTTTAAGAGGGAAGGAGAATCGAAGCATGTACATCTAAGAAGAATATTGAGATGATATGATGTTTGAAAACCAATAAAAATAAGTTTAAAAAAGAATTTCACAAATGAATCCTGCTGGCATAGGTCTCCCACAGAACCTAGTGGGAACGGTAACTTGTAGGTCAGTATGAGTCTCTTTCTTCCCCAAGGAATGGTCTGGTTGTATACATTATAAATATCAAATAATGCCCCACACTTCCGTAGGGGTATACGCCCTAGCAGTAAGTTTGGTAAACTCCAAAATCTCCTCTTGACCCATCACAACATCATGGTCTTTGGTTCTGTGGGTTGGACCCTTGCTACACTTGCTACATCAACAGAAAGTGACTCTAGATAGAAGAGGAAGAGTAGTGAACAGACTAATCAGCTGCTAGTCTGCCAGAAAAGGGTTTATGGCTCATGTGGGACACTACCTGCTGCCAAAAGCGCAACACTCCAGAACATAAGAGCTTGACAGCAGTCAGCGGTAGGAAACGCCACTACTTCCGATTTTAATAAACTGCATAAGACCAGTGAGGAGGGGGTGGGAGGGGTTCTGGCGGGAAAGGGGAGACATAAAAGGGGAGACATAAGAGGAGAAGAAAAAGCACTATAAGCACGTGAAACATGTTAGCATGGTACGAATGAGCAGATCAAACAGAAAAACCAGATGTGCACCCCCACGCTCGGAATCTACTGTGGAACCACTGACATCTGCTTTTGGGGTCGTGGTCAGGGAAGGGCAAGAAAAGGTGATCAGATTGGGCAATCTGGTATTAACAGAGCAGGATGTGGTGCATCCACACCAGGTGCCCCACCTTCCCCTAATGGAGCTCCCTATTGGGGATAAGGGACATGGCATAATGCGACTTAGCTTTTGGCCCATTCCACACACGTCCATCAGCTGCCCTGACAGCTTCAATAAGAATCTGGGACACCATGAAGGGATGAATGACCTAAACTCCCCTATGTGGACAATGCCAAATATCCTGATTTTAACCCAAACTCCAACTTTCAAGCAAGAGGCCAGACAGAGTTCTGCTTGTCACGAGTAACACGCATGCATGTTGACTGGCAATTATATTGAAATGTACACTGGGTATTTGTGCGCATTTGATTCTTTCATCAAGCAGCACTCTCTTAATGCTGAAGATGTACATCTAGGCCTCATAACCTCAAATGGAAGTACTTGCATGGAAGATGTAGGGCGGGGCCTTGTAAAAGAACATGCAGCACAGTTTCCTGCACATCCAAATTGCTCTCGATGGAGTGACTTGAACCAATCTACCATCCTATTGGCTCATAGTGATAGAGATAGATGGTCTGGTGCAAAACCCCACCAATGAGTCAAGAAAAGCCATCATTGCATGATTAGTGAATTGCATGCTGTTTAGATGGATTTCCAAAGTCAACCCTGTGGGTGGATGATTATGGGTGGCCAACCTATTATGGGGAACTAGAAAGACACTAAAGTCTAGCCAAATCCAAAATATTGTCACACATTTACTATAAAACAGATATAGACAATCATCCTCAGGAGAAGATGGATCGCATTTGATGCAATAACCAGTGTCCAACAGGTAAGTACTCATACATAAAGTTCAGAAGATTGACTTTACAGTAACCATAAAACAGTTCCCTAACACTTAGTTAGACCAACTCTAAAATGCCCTAGAGTCAACAATTCCAAAGTTATACTTTTCAGGTAGGTTTAATAGGTCATAGGACGATGCCAGTAGTTATGACCCAAAGTTCAAAAGTTAAGGAAAGTAGCTCTCTCAAACCTCTTTAGGATCCTTGACCAGTTCACCACCAATCTAAGTTAGGAAATAGAGAGAGGTAGGGCATGACAACACCCATATAACTGTATGGAGGACAAGAGAAAAGAAACAGGTATGTTATCTTACCTTTTTGACTCCGATGTCCCCAGAGAACGCTGCTGAGGTTCTGAAATCCACTGGATACACAATCTTCTGGGCTTGGTCTGGTCTAGCGAGGCCCATTGGTCGCGGGTTAGGAGGGCACTTTCGGATGCAGGATTTAGTTTTGGTTGGTTGCTGTGCTTGAATCTCTGCTCCAGGCACCTTCCATGTGAAGAAAATACAGACTTCTACAGAGCAAACTACCTCAGGACACCACCAGGGAGCTAATGAGACTATTGCAACAGGAGTCGCCAAGGTCAAACACTGACTGGCAATCTTCAATGGATGAGCAAAGACGCAGGCCCTGCATAGCTTTCGTTGATGTAAGAAGGCTGAACATGCATGAGCAGGCATTTTATAGTGCCAGCTGAAGATCTTCCAAGTTCCAGGGATTCACTTAAAATGACAGCTGCAGACAGCTGGCCCAGTAGAGTGCTGGTCAGTACCCGGAGTTGTCGAGGGGCACCTTCAAAGGCTCAGAGGCAAAAATACTCGAAACAAGGGTTGAGACTGGTACTTCCCACTGGTGCAGAGGGTGAAGCACCAACAAGGGTCTTCTTGAGTTCAGGCAGAGTAGAAGGGCTTCACTGGAGTTGGTGCTTGTCAGCAGGCTCCTCTTCTTAGTAGGGGTTTTGGGTCCAAAGATGACCTGCAGAATAGCAGGAGTCCTTTTATGCATGATTTGGATTGGAAGCTCGCCCAGTTCCACCAATGGTAATAATCTATATCATTCAAATGGCAACGGCTATCTAATCAAGAATAGCCTCCGGCCACACATTCTGTCCGGCAACAGACATTCAGGCACCAGGATGTGAACTGGCACCAGACAGTCGGAGCTGCCATCTCTTGCCACACCCACAGACATCCCCTTATCCTGAAAAAGCAGCAGCTTTCCCAGGAAAGGGTAGTCCGAATAAGGCAATTCTGGACCGTACTTCACTTTAGGATGATGTGTGCAGTTGTACAAAAAAACAAGAAATCCACAAAAAGAAAGTCTCTCAGCACAAATCAAGGTTTTACTTTCCTCCCAAAGTCAGGGCAGGTGTCAAAACAAAGCAAAAAGAAAGGGTGTCCAATAGAAGTCTACTGGAGGAAAGTAGCCAACAGAAAATCTTTCCTACACATGCCTTTGTATGTGATGGTGTGACAACAGCCCTCTCTCTGAAGCCAACAGTAGAATGCACCAACTTTCTTTTCAGGACCAGATGGGTCACACATCTAAGGTGTGTGGCACATTCTTATGACTGTAGACAATGAACAGAGCTGTATTGCCTCATTTTTGCATAGATTGTCAGGAGGACAAAAACACTACACGCCATCTTGGTTGGCCCCATAACTCGTGCCCTATTGTCAGTTCTATTAGATGCAATTATGAACTTTCCCAGTCTCAACATTTCTCACTTAAGTGTCTTTAACTTTGTCAAGTTCTGGGATTAAATGCTAGCTCAATCTTTTGGTGAAGGGCAGACAGAGAAGTTTCTCTCAGTCTCAGCATTCTGTGTTTCTCAATTCAACCCATTCCTCGAACGGCTCCACAAACATGGAACCAATGTCTACCAGTCCGTGTTCCTCAGTTTTTTACCTTTACTGGGTGGCTCACCGGAACTCTCACTTCTGGAGTTGCTCGTCACTATGGATGCCTGTCCAGATTTTGCCTCAGACATCTCTACTTCTTCCCCTGAGCCTTCTTTGCAGTTTTAATTTTGCACTGGACCTGGGCATCCTGCTATGCACCCCCCACAACCCCCATTGACTCTGCTTGCCACATTCACATCACTTCTCAGCTCAGAGTCACACAAACACAGAGCCAAGTCAGCAAACTCCCTGGCTGCTATGCCTTCCCAGCATCTCCTCTCGATTCCTCTCAGGGGTGCCGCTTTCTGTTGGCTTAACGGTCATATGCTTGTATCATCGTCACTACTGCCATTGGATTGTTGCCTAACCCAAGGCACTTCTCCCACTCCGAGTCTGTCTAGCCCTTTACAGCTTCACAGGTCCCACAACTGTCACTGGAACATCTAAATGGAAAAAGCATCAAAGATATTCATGGCAGTGTGGGTGGGACGGCTACTTAATTGTTTTGGTCACTTCATTTACAGTGAGTGAAAGCTTTGCCTTTTCCACCTTTTCCTCTCTTGTCCTTTGCATTTTGTTATCTTTAATTTCCCACATCTGATTTGGTTCTCCTTATCACAATCACTGGCTCTAAGATATAGAACAGTTTTTCCTTTTCTTATTATTCTTTCACAATTTAACCATCAGCACGCCCCTTCTTTATGAGCATTTTTGATTTATTCTCTTGTGTGTTTTGTATGCGTTTCAACTTGCTATCCATCTTGTACCAAAGAGGCTAGTGAGTAGGCCTTTTCATTTCCATGTACACACTAAAACAATCTTGGCTCTCTTGTAAATAAAATAATGTATCCCGTGGTGGTTTGTCTTAAGTACTCTTCCTCCTTTCACCTGTTGTATTATCTGGTGTATTTGTTAAGATAGATTTACAAAATCAGCCCTGGCGGGAGGTCACCCTAGTTATGGTGAATAGGGGACACACTAAGAGGTTAGCCCAAACCCAAGCAAGGTAAGGTAGCTGAGCAGTCAAGGCTTAGTCTCTCGAAAAAGTGAGAGTGTGGTCTAGGGCTATAATGAGTACACACAGAGTAATTCCAGTTAGACACCAAGTATAAACATGTACACACCAAGGCAATAAAAAACAATGGTAAGTATTGTCACACAAAAGCCTTATAATATATATGGGATACATTACTCACCGTAATCGTATTTCTGATGCTTGTATCTGCTTAGATTCATATGCTGTGCATAGGCCGACATCTAGTGGAAGCTGCAGAGTATTACAGTTTGTTTTTCGAAACTCGAAAATGGGCATGGACACAGGGTGTGCAGTAATACTATCCCTAGTGTGACGTCCACTGTACCCATGATCCTAGGATTGTATTTTTTCCTGACATGAGGTAGCAGATAGAGTAGCGCGAGTACAGATAATCCAAGCAGATAGATAGAAAGATAAGACTACAAGCATCTATGCGCCTTCTCTCAGAGGGGAGGAAGGGTGGGTCGCATGTGAATCTAAGCAGATACAAGCATCAGAAATACGATTACGGTGAGTAATGTATCCCTTCTGAGGCTTGTGGAATCTGCTTAGATCACATGCTGTGCATAGATTAGCGAGCAGTGTTAGGAGGAGGTGGGATGTGAGAAGGGTCATGAGCAAATACATGTCTTAGAACCGCTTGTCCCACTTGAGTATCTGTCTTGGAATGGGTGTCAATGCAGTAGTGCTGAGTAAAAGTGTGAATAGAGCTCCAAGTCGCTGCTTTGCAAATGGTGTCAAGGGGTACATTTGCAATGAAATCCAGAGTGGCCCCAATGCCTCGTGTAGAGTGGGCTCTTGGCGTGAAAGGCAGATTTTTTTCAGAAATGCAGTAACACAGCTGGATACAGTTAACAATCCACTCGGAGATGGCACCTTTAGAGACGTGATCTCCCTCTCTGCCTGTAGCTACAGAGACAAACAGCTGGTCCGTTTTCCTTAGCGATCTGGTCTTGTTTACATAGTAGAGGACCGCCCTACGCACATCTGGGGTGTGCAGTTTCACCTCAGCCGAGCTTTGTGGGTCTTGGAAGAAAGCCGGAAGCTCGATGGACTGGTTCACGTGGAATTTAGAAATAAACTTAGGTGAGAACGTAGGGTGTGTACGTAAAACCAGTTTATCTTTATGAACCGTAAAGAAAGGATCCTGCACTGACAGACTGAATTTCACTGACCCTTCTTATAGATGTAATTGCTACTAAGAAGGCCGTCTTATCAGTCAGGTGTTTGAGACTGCTTTTATGCATGGGCTCGAATGGGGGGCCCATGAGTTTAGATAGCACCACGTTAAGGTCCCATCCTGGTGGTGGGTTTGAAATAGGAGGGTGTCTTTACTCCTTCCATGAAAGCTTTAACCACTGGTATTTTCCACCACAACACTTTGTTATGGGAGGTGGTGTATGCTGACAGCGCTGCCAGGTGTACCTTCAGTGAGTTAAATACCAGTCCTGTATCCAGCAGGTGGAGCATGTATGTGACAATTGTGGAAGGAGTGCAATCAACCGGGTTGATTTGCTTATTCTGGCACCAGATAACAAATCTTTTCCATTTGTCAAAATAGCAGTGCCTCGCGTTTGGCTTCCTAGATTCTTTTAGGATGTCCATACATCTCTGTGGTAATTTGAGATGTCCGAACTCTATGACCTCAGGAGCCATGCTGCCAGGTTCATTGAGTTGGGTTGAGGATGCACTGTTTGACCTTGGTACTGGGACAGTAGGTTGTACCAGCCCGGGAGATGATGGGTTCGTACACTGCTAGTCTGCGTAGGTGTGGGAACCACGGTTGTCTCGCCCACATGGGAGCAACTAGGACGAGCGTCATCGATTCTCTGTTGATCTTGTTGACCACCTTCCTGATGAGGTGTTGGTAGAAAAGTGTACGCAAAAATCCTTGACCAGTTCATCCACAGGGCGTTCCCCTGGGAGTCTGGCTGGGGGAACCTGGATGCAAATCCTGCGCACTGTCTATTTTCGCTTGTGGCCAATAGGTCTTTAGTGGGGAAACCCCACTGAGAAAAGATATCTTCTACGATTTCTCTGTGTAGACACCATTCGTGTTCCTCTGGGAGGGGATCTCTGCTCAAAGCATCCGCCAGAGAATTGAGATCCCCTGGAACATGTTGAGATGACAGGAAGGTGTTCCGTCTGAGTGCCCATATCCAAATTTTCTGGGCAAGCTTGGACAGATTTGGTGAACGAGTCCCTCCTTGCTTATTCAGGTAAAACATGGCTGTAGTGCTGTCTGTTCGGATCTGCACTGATAGATTCAACAGGTAGGGCTCGAACGCTTGAAGCGCTCTGAATACTTCCAGAAGCTCTAGCAGGTTGATATGATTCTTGGCCACTGAGTGAGACCAGAGACCCCGAGCTGTGTGGTGGAGATGGTGAGCTCCCCACCCTGTCAGGCATGCATCGGTTGTGACTACCGCCTGTATCTCGGGATCGTAAAAGGGTTTCCCCTTGGATAGATTTTCTCTTGTCCACCAGTGAAGGCTTTGTACAAGTGTTGGTGAAACGACCACTAGATCGTCCCACTGACCACTTGCCTGAGACCACTGTTTCGCCAACCATTCCTGCATGGGACGCATGCGCAGGCGCGCATGGGGGACCAGGTAAATACATGACGCCATCGTGCCCAGCAAACGCATTGCTTTGCGTACCGTTATCTGGCGACCAGCCTGATATTGCAGAATTTGCAGCAGTATATTTTCCGAATTCTTTCCTCTGATGGAAACGTCAAGCCCTCTTGCGTGTCTAGGATAGCTCCTAGGAACTGTTTGGAGGTGCTTGGCACCAGACTTGACTTTTTCTCATTTATTGAGAAACCTAATTCGAAGAGGAGGTTGATCGTTCTTTGAATGTTTGTTCTGCAAATTACTGGGGTCTCCCCCGTGATGAGCCAGTCGTAAGGGTACACCCGGATTGCCTCCCTGCGTAGGTGTGCTGCCGCCACCGCCAGTACCTTGGTGAATACCCTTGGAGCCGAAGCTATCCCGAAGGGCAGTACCTTAAACTGCTAGTGCCGACTGTCAACCTTGAAGCGCAGGTACTTTCTGTGCGCTGGGAACATCGAAATATGAAAATAGGTATCCTTCATGTCCAATGTTGCCATGTAATCCCCCTTTTTTAGGAGGGGGATTTCCTCTTGGAGAGTAGCCATGCGAAATGTTTGGGGCTTGACATACTTGTTTGCAGGCCGTAAATCCAACACTGGACACATTGTCAAATCTTTTTTTGGCACAAGGAAGTAAGTTGAATAAATACCCTTGTTTACCTGGTGTCCAGGGACGAGTTCTATCGCGTCCTTTGCTAGAAGATTGATGATCTCCTCATGGAAGATCTTCTGGTGGTCCAAAGAATGTATTTTTTGTCGTCGAGGGTGGTTTCGTGGACACTAACAGTTCGATGCAGTATCCTGCGGACACTGTGGACAGCACCCATCTGTCTGATGTGATCCCTTCCCACGCTTGGGTGAAGTTGGAAATGCATCCCCCTACTGGGGATGCGTGAAAAGGTACACTGAATGGAGCGTCACTGTTTTGGTGGAGGCGTGCCGCCGCCTCTACTGGGGCTGCCTCTACCTTTACCACTTCCTCTCTTATTACCCCTGCCATAAACCTGGATAGACTGCTGGTTGTTATTGTTCCATGGTGTACCCTGCCCCTGGGAATAGTTTGATCCGCTCTGGGAATTTTGTCCGCGTGGGTGACGAAAATTGCCATTCCCTCTTTGGTTTGGGGGTTTATTGGTTAGTTGGCCTAGGGATTTGAGTGTCTCATACTCGTCCTTGGCATTTTTCAGCACGTCCTCGACCGCCTTTCCAAACAATAGATCCGGCTCCACCGGTTTATCTATTAATGATGCTTGGGTTTCGGGTTTGAACCCAGATTGCTGTAACCTAGCATTCCTTTTGATAACAGTACTTTCTGCTATCAATCTGCCGACGTTATCCACGGCATCAAAGGTTGCAACCGGACACGGCTCTTCCCTCCGCCGAAACTCGTGTGAATTGGCTTTTTAAGGGTTCTGGGGCGGAATCTATGAGTGCCGCGACTTCTTCCCACTGGTGGTAGTTGTAACTCGCCAGCAGGGTGGTGGAGTTGGCAATCCTTGCCTGGTAGGCGGAAGTGGAGGCTACCTTCCAGCCCAAGCCATAAATCTTCTTGCTCTCCTTGTCGGGAGGAGCTTCGGACGATGACAAGGGTGTTCCCGCACTCTTACGGTTGTTTGTAACTACCAGGGAGTCCGGTTTCAGATGCCCCCTTATGTACAGTGGGTCTGATTGGACTGCCCTGAAAAGCTTCTCAATTCTGGGGTTTACTGCCCTCGTGAGATTGGGATTAACAAGGGAAGGGTCTATTCTTCCTTGTATAGATTTAAGAATAGGGATGGCCTGGGCAACAGGTCTCCTTTCTCCCACTAACTCCTCGGCAAAGTCCCTCTCTTCTTGAGCACCTTGGGTGTCAATGCGGAAGTGTTCTGCCGCTCTGGACAGAACTTCATTCAAGAGAGGCTGGTTGTCGAGAGGGGAGTCGGTAACCGGGGGTTCTTCATCTACCGGGGAATCTACCCTGTAGGTTTCTGGGTCGTCGTCCTCCTCCTCCTCCTCTTGGTCCTCATAACCCCCATAGTAGCACGTCCCAGTTTGTTCTTCCAACATGTCCAAATCTGGATCCTCACAAAAGGATGGATCTCCCTGGTATTGAGAATAGGGCTGTATACAGAATGGTTCTGAAGACTGTGTTGGTGCTTCACCCCGGGACTTCTTACTTGGGGGTATTGGATCCTTAGAGCCTGAGGAGCTGACCCGTCAGGGGTATAAGAGAGAAAGTGTTCAGGGTTCTTGGCGTAAAAATCTGCCAATGATGACATACTTGACATGACTCTGTCTATGTCGTCACTAGACCATTCTCTTGAACTGGGAATGACTTTCTTCGAGGGCTTTACCTGTGTTATCTTGACTAGATCTATTGGTTTGAGCAGGGGTCTTTGGGATAACAGAAGACTGAGACTTTTCCATCTGTTTATGTGGAGTAGAATGTTTTTGAGGTGTGGAAGGAGGCTGAGACTGCTTCCTTTGTTGTTTTTCCACTTCGCCTGTGGGTGGAAGAGTGTTTACCCTGTTTTTTTGCCCCTTCGCAGCCTTTCGACGCCTGGTGCCGAGGTTCGGGGGTAGTGTCCCCATATCTCGAGCGTGGAGGTTGGGACTCAGGAACAGCCGTTACGCGGCCTGCTTACGCCGACTGGGGATAGAGGTCGGCTTCGTCTTCCGACGATCGAACCTCCGTTACCTTGGGGAGCGAGGCACTCTTGGCAACAGTGGATGGTTGCCTGGAGTAATGCGGCGATCTAGATCGAGAACGCCCAGAGGACACCGATTCGGACCGTTCTCTATGTGCCTCTTTCCGAGTAATCGATGTGCGCATCTAGTCTCAGTTGGACTTCATGTGTTTTGTGGAAGTGCTGTGGGTAGCGCTTGTGTCGCCGGGTGTTTTCCCCATAGCCGCCTTGCCGGACGACCTTCCGAGGTCAGGGACTTGCGCTTTGCTGTCTCTTGACACCACGTTGCCCTCGCCGTCCGAAAGCACGGCGTCGCTGCCATCGCTGAAGGCGCCCTCCGCTGCCATGGCCTCTTGACGCCTGGTGTGGTGGGCCCAACGCTTGATCGAACGGTCCTTTAGTGTTTTCGGTTTGAACCTACTACACGCGCTGCAGTTCGCCTCGGGATGGTCCCTCGGCAAGCAGAGATTGCACGTGGCGTGCCTGTCAACCCAAGGGTACTTGCGGTTGCTCTTGGGGCAAAATTGGAAGGGTGTACCCTCCATACGCACCTTATGGCAGCGGGCTAATAAGTGTAGGACTATATAAGAATGTACCTATATACCAAAGAGTGTAGAGTAGGTCCACCCCCCCACTCTCCCTACTTGCAGGGCCGAGGCCAGAGGCCTTCCAAGGCCCGGGCCGAGGCCAGAGGCCTTTTGAGGCCCAAATCCGTTGTGCAGCTCTCGACGGTCGATTCTTTCTCCGGGCCGGCGTCGAGTGTGGAAGTTCAGTAACTCGACGTTGGGGTGGAGAAATGGGGAAATAATATTTTTGCAAAAGTATGGCTAAGACCAGGGAACTCCGCAGAATGCTTCCGACCAGTATGGCGGAGAAAAAACAATCTGAGGATCCTAGACGCGTGAGGGATCATGGGTACACAGTGGACGTCACACTAGGTATAATATTACTGACACACCCTGTGTCGACGCCCATTTTCGAGTTTCGAAAAACAAACTAATACTCCGCAGCTTCCACTAGATGTCGGCCTATGCACAGCATGTGATCTAAGCAGATTCCACAAGCCTCAGAAATATATATACATTCAGCAATAGGAGAATTAGAATTGCATATGAATCAATTAGCAGTGCAAAACAGGCGAGTAGTCAGATGCAAATAAATAGGTACAACTCTTCAAAATCAACACAAGCACAGCTTGCCTAAACCTAAGATGGTTTGGGGTCTTGTGCACAAAGGTCAGCAGTTCCAAAGTATAACTTCTTCAGATAAGTTTATATCAAAATGAATGCTGTGGTTGTGGTGGCAATTATAGAAAGTTCCCAAGTTAGATCAAAGTTCGGGTAAATTCTCAACCCAATACACATGGATAGGACTAGGGAAAGATCGTCAACCCAGGTTCCACTATCAAACATCAGATTAGAGAGAGTTAGGGTCAGGACTTTACGGCCAAATACACTTTTGAGCTCAGTGGGAGGAAGAAGCATGTATGTACACTTCTCACCCAAGCTAGGAATTTTCTGGATTCCACTTGTATAGGCTCCAGATCATCTAAACAGCAGAGATACTTTGTGTCATGGATTTTAGTTTCAGCAGTCATGGAGCACAGAAATCTGTTCCGAACAGCTTCCAGTGGAAGACCCAAACAAAGACAAAGTAAGGCCTCTGCGGCAGAGACGGCCACAGGACACCTCAGCAACAGGAGGACAAATCCAATGAAGGTCATCACGCTCAGGTGACAAAAGGTGATCATAAAGCAGCAAACATAGGAGCAGCACCAGCACAGCTTCCCCTGGAGTGACAGCTGAAAATGCAGGAGCAGGCGGTTTGTTGCACAAGCCAGAGATCTGCAAAGTTCCAAGGCTCTGCCCGGAACGACAGCTGCATTGAGGTAACCCAGGAGAGAACTGTCAGTCCACTGGTTGGTCCAGAGACACTCTGCAGGCACAAATCCTTGAGTAGGGGGTCAAGACAGATTGTTTACACAGCTATACGGGTCGAAACACCAACAAAGGCCTACTTGAGATCAGGAAAGAGGAGCAGGGTTTCACCAGGACAACATTGGAGTCGGTGGTCAGCTACAGGGGTTGCCTTCGGGTTGTCAGCAGGCTGCTTTTCTTCATAGAAATCTTGGGTCCAACAATGTTCTCATGAACATTTGCAGGAGCCCTCCTTTTATTTAAGGTTCAGGTTGGGAGCAAGCCCAACCCCAACAAAGGAAGAGATCTGCACCGTTCAAACAGCCGGGAGTTGTCAAACCATGAACAACTGGTCATCATATCTGCCCAGATACAGACTTTCTGGCATTAGAGTTTAGGGATTGGAACTAGACAGTCCCAGCCCCTTATGGCTCACACACATGTCCCTGAGCCCATGAAAGCCACAGCTTTTGCTGCACTATATGCAGAGCATCTGATTCTAAGCAGATTCACAAGCAACAGAAAAGGCATTTCCTGACCTGAGAAGGCAGGAAGAAGGCCGAATACCAATATGGCTAAAAAACAAGGGACAATCCTCGTGGTATGGCCACCCTAAGGTGCTAGCCACCTTTACTAGCCATTAGTGTTAAATGCAAAAGTGCACAAGTAAAGTAACACAAACATTGTAAAAATAACAGATGCCACCAGCTTGTCTTTGGCACATATGAAAAGTAACCAGAAAGCCATTATATGAAAAGATAAGCATACAAAATGTATTCATTTTTTTAACAAACCTCATTGGACCCCAGATTGAACGGTGGAGCTACATGTACTGATTAAAATAATTCATAAAAAAGCTTTTGAATGTTATTATTGTGATAATCTTGATTCATTGAAGGGGTATCAATCCATTCAAATAAACGTAGTAGAAACCGCAGCCCTTCTTACTTAAATATCCTGGATCTAGAGTAAGGAGGTTTTTATGCAACTTGGCTTCAATCTTCTCCCTTGCCTTCTTGTAACGGGCTTGTTTAAATATTCTGAGTGATAAAAGAACAAGTTGCTTTTGCCTGGATGATGGCTAATCACTAAGGCACAAGCTTTTGCAATGATCACAATTCAGAAGTGAGCGTATTTAATTATTGGGTCACTTCTTGCATAATGCTCAGACACTGGAAACCCCAGGTTTTTGGGGAAGATTCATGTTGGGCATTACAGTACCATTAATAATAGCTATTATGAATGTGTGGCAAGTAGCCAATGGGTTGACTTAACATCTATGTGGAAACTCGGTCTATATATCTGACCAGAAACTAGGTCATCTATTAACGAAAATGCTAAATGGTTCAATTTTTCCTTAAAAAGTGGATTTCAATTTTTAATTTTATATAATTTTATGAGATCATTTTGTACTATTTATTTTGGTTGGTGTAAAAAGTAATGTATACTACATCTTTCTCTAAAAAAAAAAAAAAATAAGGATACAAAGTATCCTAACTGCACACTTCACTAACGCGATGCATGCAATTTTAAATATATAAGAATTCTTTAAGAGAGAATCTCTCAGTACTGAGTCTAGGGACTACTTAATTTCCCCCATAGGAATGAACAAAACAGCTTGACCTGCAAAAAGTCAGGATAGGGTTCAAAACAAGCATAAAGAAAGGAGGTCCCATAGAAATCTATGAAGGGAAAAATACAAAAAAAGAACATCTTTCCCAACCCCTATATAGTCTTTCCTTCTGCTTCAGATTTTGGATATTGTTTATGCCTTTGTGATAAAAGTAGTCACCTTCTACTGTATTCTTCATACTCCTGTATTTTAAAATCCCTTTTCTAAATCAATCTTGCCTACTGCCTTATGGCTCTAATAGAGACATCACTCTGGTATATTCTAAACTCCTCCTCCAGAGTTTCCTTTTTTAAGCTCAGACTCAGTTTTGTCTGCAGGTCATGACAATTTTGAAGTGCCAAAACAGGGAACTGCTTCTGTAAATGTCCTACACATTTCAAACAGGGAATCCTTATTAGCATTTGGCAAGCTTACAAATCAGGGGTTCGCTTTCCAGATGTTTTCAATTACAACTTCCAACCACCCTACCTAGCATAGTCAATGGTGAGAGATCATGTGAGGTGTAGTACATCTGGACAGCTGCATCTTGCTGACCCCACTTATACATTTTGATTGCTAGGAAAGATTGAATTTCTGCTACTTTCCTCTATAGACGTCTATGGCGCACCCTTTCTTTTTGCTTTGTTTGGACTGCTGACCTGACTTTTTGGAGTTAAGCAAACCCTTTGGCTTAACTTCGCTTGCGTGGTGCTCGTTGCTATGGGGAAACTGATCAGTCCATAAAACTATCAGAGCTGGGAGACTCTCTCCATTAGTGAATTATTTATATTTTTAAAGCTGCACCCTTCACCTTAAAAAGAAGTGTGGTTAGGTAACTTTATATCCTATGGCTTCTTTTGTAACCTTTTGGTTACAAATGAAATGTTTCAAGGATGGGCTGGTGCCAGCAGATATTTTTTCACCATGTTTTTGACTTTTGCACTTTGGCATTTTATCACATAATGCCATACAAAGTACAAGTAACAAAAAAATAAAGAAATGGACATGCCACAAATTTTTCACCTGTCCTTGCCTTTTGGCCGCCTTCCTGCACTCTTGAGTCTGGAATCGACATACAGAATTTCCTTTGCATGCGAAAGCTTCTGCTTTCCCGGGCAAAGTGGCGCTCTTTGTGTGTGGCCAGATGTGGAGGTTGGGACGGTGTGGTCCCAGTCCACATCCGTGTCCCAGAGTGACCGTTGCTGGGCAGATTGTGAGAGCAGTGGCTATCCATTATTGGATAGCCACTGACAATTTGAATTGTGCAGATCCTTACCATTGGTGGACCTGGGCTTGCTTCCAGTGCAGATCATGTGTAAAAGGAGGGCTCCTGCATTCATTCGACACATCCTCCTTGGAGCTAAGCCCCCTACAAAGAAGTGCAAATCAGTGATGACCAGAGGACAAATGTTGCAGTAAATCAGCATTGCCTACAAGCAAATCCCAGTGAAGCCCTTCTCCTATGTCCTGATCTCAAGAAGGCCCTTGTCAATGCTTCAAGCCCTGGTCCATTAGGAAACAACCACACTAGACCCCTGCTTGGGGATCCGTGCATGCTGAGCGTTCTGAAGTGTCTCTGGACCACCAGGCGTGACTGACCAGCTCTCTCCTGGGCCACCTCACTGCAGTTCTCGCCATTCCGAGTGCATCCTCAGAACTTGGAGGATCTTCAACTTGTACTACAAGACGCACACTCCTGCATTTCCAACCCTCTACTCCCAACGGAGGACGTGCAGGACCTGTTCCTTTTTCTGCCAAATGAAAATCGCCTGTCCCCGTCTGACCATGATAACTCCCATTGCAATCCATCTTCGTCCCTCCCTGGAGATCGCATGAGGTCAACTCCACTGCAGAAGTCTTCTTAATTTCATCGCAAGAATGATCCGCTTGACAGTCTCTGGAACTGTGCGTCAGGTCCAACGTCTGACTAAATCCCATGTCCAAAACCTACCTCTGACCCGCCACCTGTGGGCCCTCCCTCGACTGGGGGTAAAAGGTCATAAAAACGCTAAAAAAAAAAAATCACAGCTGCCACCAGTAACCAAAAAGCCATTATATAAAAAGATACAAGGATACAAAATAAGGTGCTGAGTGCAATTGCAATTGAAGGAACAAGTTACTTACATGTAACTGTTGTTCTCCAGCATGGGTCTGGCATGGATTCACATGCTCATGAATATTCCCCGTCGTCAGGCTGGGAATCCTCGGTAAAGAAAAATCAGTTTCAGTTTCGTTTCTGAACTGTCTTTCTACTAATAACCAATCACTGGTCTCTTGGTCATAATGCCCCCAGCCAATGACTGCCCTCTACCTAAGCCCCTCCTCTGGCAGCCATCTTCAGATTTGGTAGCACGTAAAGTGGCAATAGGACCAAGTGAAGAGCCGCAGAGGGGTAGGCGGGAGGGTTCGCATGTGAATCCATGCCAGACCCATGCAAGAGAACAACAGTTACAGGTAAGTAACTTGTTCCTTCTCCAGCATGGGGTCTGGCATGGATATGCATGCTCATGAATATAAGAATACATAGCAGTACACACATGCACAACCACGGGAGGTGGCAAAAGGCTCAATATTAACCATTACATAAACTCAACATTAAGCAAAACTTGCCTCCTCACCAGGCCCACCTTGAGGCGAACAGGTTGCGCAGCACTGCTTGGCCGACTCTGGACTCCTCCCTGGAATCCCGGTCAAAGCAGTAGAATCACGTGAAGGTGTGCGTCGACCTCCACGTAGCAGCCCTGCAGATGTCCAGCAGGGGCACACCAGACAAGAACGCCGTGGTAGAAGCAATCGCTCTGGTCAAATGGGCTCTCGGAAAGCCGGGCAACGGTCGGTTTGCCAACCAATGATATCGTACCCTCCAAACTCTAGTGCTGCAGGAGCCAGGCCTGCAAGTTCAGCGACTCCGGGTCGTGATGAAGAATGGCGACTCCTTCTCTGGAGAGAAGATCTGCGTCCGTCCGCAGCTTGACTGGTGGGGACGCCGACAAGTCCGGGAATCAGATCTGTCTCGGCCATGCCGAGGATCATCCTGCACCGGGACCTCTTGAGTTGGTTGAGTCGGAGCAGCAACGGCAACGGAGGAAACGCGTACAGGAACAGGCAGTCGCACTGGAACGAGAAAGCATCGCCCACGTCCTCGGCTGGGGAAACCTGCTGGCGAACCTTTGGCACTTGGAGTTTGCCGCAACGCAACGTCGGAAGAGCCGATCCACCTGATCCTGGTGTAGTTCCCACTTGTTGCACGAGCGTAGCTCCCTGCTGAGTGAGTCGGCGATGGTGTTTTTTAATCCTGCCGGGTGGAAGGGAACCAGAAACATACCCTGGGCGACGGCCCAGTGCCACAGATCCTGGGCCTCCTTGGATAGGGCTGGGGATCTGGTGCCTCCCTGCTTCCGGATGTAGAACATCGTGGTGGTGTTGTCGGTGAAAATCCTCACCACCTTGCCCTTGAGGGATGGGAAGAACGATCTGAGCGCCCAGAACACGGCCCGGAACTCCAGGATGTTGATGTGAAGAGACTTCTCCTCCGGGAGCCAAAGGCCTCTTGCGTGGAGATCTCTGGTGTGAGCACCCCATCACTCCAGGGAGGCGTCCGTTGTCACCATCTCCTGATACGCCAGGGTCTGAAAGTCTGTGCCTGCCGTGAGGTGCGAACGGGTGCCCAACCACTGAATCGCCCGACGGAAGACCTCGTTGAGCGGGATCCTGTCTTCGAAGCTCACCGCCGCCTGCATCCAGCAGGCGTCGAGGAACTCTTGTAGCGGACGCATCCGTAGACTGCACAGGTGCACTAGGTAGATATGAGGACATCATCCCGAGGAGGGACTTGATGGACTTGACCCTGGCCATGTCCGTGGCTAGCAGGCGCTGCACCTTGCCCAAAATGGCCTTCATCCTCTCCTCCGGAGATGCCAATCGCTCCACTGTGTCGAGCTTCGCTCCCAGAAACAGTGCCACCTGCGACGGAACCAGGTGGGATTTGGGGTAGTTGATGGCGAATCCCAGCTCCGTGGGTAGGCGGACGGACCTCGCTGTGTGCTCGACGGTGAGTTCTCTTGTCCTTGCACGGATGAGCCAGTCGTCCAGGTAGGGGTAGACGTGGATCCCCTGCCACTGGTGCTAGGCACTTGGTAAACACCCTAGGTGCCGACTTCAATCCGAACGGCAGAGCTCTGAATTGGTAGTGACGTCCTTGGACTACAAATCTGAGGAACTTTCGGTGTCCTTCTAGAATGAGGATGTGGAAGTAAGCATCCTCGAGGTCCAACGACGATAGGAATTCGCCCTCCTCCAGCTGTTCCAGCACTAGCTGGAGGGTGACCATTCTGAACTTCTGTGCCTTGATGAACTCGTTTAGCCGACGTAGGTCCAGGATGGGGCGCCAACCGGCTGTCTTCTTTCTGACGAGGAAGTATCTTGAGTATACTCCGGAGCCCTGGGGAGTCTCTTGGGGACGAGCTCGATGGCACCTTTGAGCATCGCCCTTACCTCCAACAGCAGTTGAGGGACGTGATTCTCCTTCCTGGCCATGGGAGGAATGCGGGGACACTTCAGGAATTCTAGCAAGTGCCCGCGGGCCAGGGTATCCAGCACCCAACGGTCGGTGGAGATCGACTCCCACACGCTGACGAACTTCGTCAGCCGGCCTCCCACCGGGGTGCTTCGGTGGGGGCCCGACGCTACGGCAAGTTCAGTCTTGTTTGGAAGTGGCCTTGCCGCCTTGGCCTCCTTGACGATGGCGGCGAGATCCTCCTGGTTTACCTCTGTAGGCCTCCTGGGACGAGGAGCGGGCCGCCTGGCGGTACGCAGAGGTGTAATGCTCACCTGATTCCCGTAGAGGCGCCGGTCTTGACTGGGCGTATACCGTATCTTCAAAGGTGATGTGCAACACACGGCTGGCTCTTTGGGCTGGACCTCTGTGCACTGTATGTCTGACTTGAAGGGTAAGATGTCTGAAGATAGAAAATATGGGATTAAGGAACTGGGTTATTGTCTCTCTCTTCTTCCCTTTCTCTTCTCCTGTAGAACCCCAAAGGTTAACGCTCTCACCTCAGGTAAGTGAACGCCGTGCTCTCCATCTGCCTCGGGGCAGGGTGCTGTAACCAGTTTCTTCACTGGATAAGGGGAGCAGGCCTCTTGACTTCAGAGGACTGCTGTCCGTCGTTTACTGCACGAACGGTAAGTTTCGAGTAACTCTAATGTCTTTAAAGTCTTTAGTAATGATGTTTCTTGTTTTGCAAGGTTCCGGCGATGGCGGATGACGGGCTGAAGTGAGTTGAAGATGGAGCCCGTGTGATGAATAGAAGCGCCTGGAAGCACGTAAGTAAGCGCTTGTTGCCTGCTTCACAATGCGCTCTAACTGTCTTTTTATTTTGCAGGTACATGTTTGGAGCGGCTGCAGGGTGCCGGAATACCCACTGGGTTACATGTGGAAAGGAGTAATGGCACGTGAGTATTAAAGTTCCCCAATGTCTTTAAACGCACCTTGTTTTGTCTTTCAGAAGCGGGATGCAGCGCCGAAGGCCTCCGGAGCGTGCAAAGAGTTGGTAAGCTTTTGTCTTTCAGATGCCGGAATGCAGTGTGAAGACCTCCGGAGCGCACGAAGAGTAGGTAAGCCTTTGTCTTTCAGATGCCGGAATGCACCGCGAGGCGTTGGTGACAGCCGATGGACCAGGTAAGTGAAGAGCTGTCACTGAAGACCGTAATACTAACCTGTTCTTTCTTGTCTTTATAGGTGTTGCTGAAGACTGGATTCAGGATGGTAAGCCTTTTTCCTTAGGCCCAGGATCAGATGCAGAAGACACGATGAGCGTTCTGCTGCAGAGGATGCAGAATAACGCAAAGCAAGATTCATCCATCAGGTGTGGTTTAAATAGCCTCCTGTAGTGCTTAGGCGTCTCCTTCCACAGCCACGCCTAGCTAAGAAAAGAGTGCCTGCTTTCCAGAAGAGTTCCAGTGTTCTGAATCTAGGGAGTGGCTCCTGCCCCACCCAACAGGAAAAGTAGTTCCAAACAGAAGAGGATCAGAGGCTCAACTGGCAGGCAAGTAAGCAGCATGGTCTGCTGCAGGTAAGTCCACCCAAGCATTATGAGCCAGGCGCTTCCAGCGCTGGGACTGGGCATATTTAGAAGCCTGGTGCCACTGGCGCCAGGACTGGGTCCAAAAGGTCCCAATTGGGACTGGTTGGCACTCGGAACCTGGGTTATGGATCTGCTTCCAAGGGAGTTGGGAAAACCCTGACCTTTTGGAAGCAGAGATCATGACAAGAGGAGCCACCGCTGGATCCCTTGGAGGCCCCTTGTCTGCCTCCGGTGCTCTGAAAGGGCCGTCGTCGTTGTAGGACTCACAGGGCTCGGCACGTCTCAGTGTCGGTCTTGATGGCCTGGAGCGACTCATCTACCACCTTTCCAAACAGGTTGTTGCCGTCGAACGGCATGTCCAACACCCTGGTCTGAACGTCCTGATGGAAGTCCATCGCCTTGAGCCATCCTCGTCATCTAAGGCAAACACTGTTGCCTAACAGGCGAAATCCGGTGTCGGCAATGTCCGTTGCCACCGTTATGGCGTGGTCCGACGCCACCTCACCTTCCTGCAGAATCTCTAGGGCCTCCGCCCTCTTGTCGTCTGATAGGAAGTCCAGCAGGGGAGCTATCTTGTACCAAAGCTCCCTGTCGTAATGGGCCACAATCGCTAAGGCGTTGGCCGCCTTAATTGTCGTCGCTGCCGACGAGATTACCCGTTGCCCCATGGCGTCCAATTTCTTTCCCTTGCTGTCCGGTGGGGAAGTGGAGGTTGAAGCCGCCGCACCCGCCGCTTTCTTCTTGGCCGCTGCTGAGACGACCGAATCCGGTGTAGACTGGGCCCTGGGGCACAAGGGGGCAGCGTCGGGGGACCCGGTACTACTTCTCGTACCGGTCCCACTTGGCGGGTGTCATGGAAGGGTTCTTCAGGACGGCAAGTCCCTCATCTCAGATATCGTCGAGTAACGGTACCGCGAGGACCGTCTTTCTCTTCGCCTCCCACCGATGGTAGAGGAAGCCTTCCTTCTTCTGTTCCTCCGGGCAGAGCTGGAAGAGCTTGTATGACTTGGCGATCATGGCGTGGAAAGAGCCAATTTCGTCGGGCGGAGAAGCCCGAAGGGGTGGTGATGGAAGGTCCGTCCCTTCGTCACCACTGTCGTCATCCGTCCCCTTCACTGTACCCATCGCCGTGTCATCTCGGGGGTCGGGCGAGGGGGATGAGGGCTCCACAGGCCTTGTGGGCACTAAGGGCGGGGAAGGGTGGACTCTCCTCCGCTTGTTCGGAGGGCTTCCCGACGGTCCTGGTTCTGGATCCTCCGCCGGGGTTCGTGGTAATCTCATCCTTATCTGGGTGCATAAGGATTGGATTGCCAACAAAATGGCCGCCGAGCTGTCCTGAGGCTCGGGCAATGGCAGCGACGGGCGGGATGGCTGCTCCTCTACTGGGCTTTCGTCGTCGCCATCGTCGCTTTCTTCGATCACATCAGCAGGATCTCTCTCGTGGGATCGTACCTCCTCAAACCTCTCGTTGAGGCCCTTCACGGCTTCCACCAGCTCCTCCTCAGAGGCTGAATCTGTGTCCGTAATGGCCACCGCCCCCCCTCTTTTTCCACGGGGGTCTTGTCAATGGGCTCGAAAGAGGATTCCCTCTGCAGTGGCAGGGAAGCTCTGGGCCCCGAGATCGCCTCCACTGGCGTAGTCTCCGCCGGCTTCTCCAGGGCCACTGCAACTCCCTCGATAGAGGCCTTCGCCGGTTGGATCAGGGCCCTCACCACCTTAGGTGCGTCCTGGGATCTTCACCTTGGGGGGAGGGTCACCGCCTCGCTCCCCCTCGGCTCCCTTCGAGATCGACCGGGGCCTCTCCAGAAGCTTACCCAGGTTCTCGGATTTCCTCTTCCCCGAACAAGAGCGTTGGCTCGTGGTTGATGGTGCCGTGGAAGGCGCGCCCTGCCTGGCAGCCGAAGAGCCCCCGGTGCCCGCAGACTCGCGGTGCTTAGCCTTCTGTTGGGCCCCCGTCGCCGGGGCGCCCTCACAGGACTTCGAAGACCGCTCTGACCTTTTCTTCTTCTCACCTGCTGGGCCCTTCTCCAGCCAGCTGGCGAGGCGGGTATGACAATCCCTCATGGTCCATTCAGATAGGTTCTTGCAGAACACACAGTCCTTCTCCACGTGCGTCTTGTCCTCATGAAGGCAGTAGAGACATCTTGAATGCTCGTCCTCCTTGAAAACATTCTGTAACCCGCATCCAGGGCAGTTCCTGAACATCTTGGATCCGGCCGTCGAGCTTCCCTTGTCCTGGGCCATGTCCAAGGTAGGCCTTGGATCTTCTGGAATCCTCCAAGAAGCGTAACTCGACAAAAACTTCACCCTTAAGGGGTGTAGAAAATTCCGAAACGGGTCACCGTTGATCGGAAGTAGAACGGTGGAGCTTGAGGCTCGATTTAAACGAAAAATGAGAAAATCTCTTTGAAAAAAGCACGAAAACGCAGTAAAAGCTCGAGAGCTATAGCACGAGGACTCCCAACACTTGAACGTGCGGTAAAAATCTAAAGATAGCTGCCAGAGGAGGGGCTTAGGTAGAGGGCAGTCATTGGCTGGGGGCAGTATGACCCAGAGACCAGTGATTGGTTATTAGTAGAAAGACAGTTCAGAAACGAAACTGAAACTGATTTTTTTCTTTACCGAGGATTCCCAGCCTGACGACGGGGAATATTCATGAGCATGTGAATCCATGCCAGACCCCATGCTGGAGAATACAAGAATTCTCAAAGAGACAGTCTCTCAGTACTTATAGTCTTAAGGACTAGTCAGTTTCCCCATAAAAATGAGCGAAACAGGCAAGAGAAGAAAGCAGAAAGCTTTACTAATCTCCGAAAAGTCCAGACTGGGCTCCTAACAAACAAAAAGAAAAGGTTGTCCCATAGGAATCTAGGGAGCAAGAGGGGGGTGGATGAAAAAAGAAAATATTTCCCAACAAGGTCTAATAATTCATTGTAGAATTGTGTAATGACCTGTATAACTGGAATTATTGGAGGGCTCTGTGTGCATCATCATAGCCCTGGACCACTCTCGCACGCCCTTTCTGTGACCTACCTTGATTGGGTTTGGCCGCACTTCAGTGTCTTTCCTGTTCAGCTTAATAGGTATGCCTCCCAAAATCCACCCCTGGTTAATTTTGGAAAGCCATCTCAACAATAATACAGACACAAACGTCACTATGAACATCCCATTAAAAAGAAAAATTATTTGAAGAATTGCAGGAGGAAAGTGAAAGACGTACCATTTCATCAGCCAAAATGCCATTCACTTTATGCTTGTTCAACAGCGCTAACCAGTTCAAACCAATTTTCTGGTATGGCTTCAGCTCCAGGCTAAAAGGACATAAGGATAATAAATATTAAACATGAAAAGCTGAACCAACCACATCAGTTATAGATTCTAACCAACAATCTAAAAAAAAACCTGAAATGCATATATTCTCAAATACACTTTAAACAAAAGTGATAGGAGTAGTTAATCCGATGGGCTGCAAAACACTTTTAGCAGTGAAATAATCATTTTGGGACATACTGCATATAAAAAACTTTTTTAGTCTTGAAATTAACATTTAGGTTGTTAGTGTTAAGGATTTCAATCGGGTGTCACAACCGGACCAGGACCCTGGCCCTTAGCCTTGTATGTAGCGCTCAATTGAGATGCCTTTCATCTTTATTTTCTGTGAATTCAAATTAAGCTGATAACCGACCCGTCTCACACCCCTTTTAACAAATACAACCAGGCCGATTGGCAGGAATACAATATTTATTTATTTTAATTTCAAAGAAAATCACACCATTTTTATATTGGGCAACAACCACCAATGGGGTGATAATTACAAAGAAAACCCCATTGAAATACACTTGGGTAACTTTCTACAAGAACACATCCAAAGCACAAATGAAAAGGAGCACGTTTTCAATTAGGATAGATAGCACCCCTAGATAAGGTTTCCCCCTGCAATGTTCCCTCAACCCACAATTAATCGAATTCTGCGTGGATAGAAAGAAGCAGCATATAGTCAGTGAAATGAGGCAGCAAACAATCAAAATCCGACCCTGGCAATGGCCTAAAATGACACACAGATTTTAACAAATAATTAATTATATGTGTAATTAAATAAGGATGTACATAGGTTTTATCACAGTCTCAGGGATGTCATATCACTAGCAACTATAATTAAGGTATCACAAAAGGCATACAGTTCACAAAGCAGGTTGAAATTGAAAACAGTGCAATCAAATTACACATGGAAAAGTTGAATTTTTCTAGTTTGCGGTTTAAAATGTCAAAAAGTTTTTCTTTTTTAAAACGTATGAAATACCCTAAATCTGAAAGCATTTTTTGGGCTGGAGGATAGAGGCACATCACGGGGACAATATAGAAGTGAAAGGAGGGCTATAGCTGAAGAACTGGATGAGATTTTCAAAGTAGAATGAGGTTTACTTTTAGGAAAATAAAGCAGTTCAAAACGAAAATCGGTTTGGAAAGAAAGGAAGGAAAAGTTTTACTTAAACTATATTATTCCGACTAGATTGTTAAAGAAAAACCCGGTACGATCCCAGGTTAATTTGCAACTTAAGCCTTTCACCCCGCGTTCAGATCTATGTGGGAATTAATTTAAATGATTCCAAATATTGCTAAGGAGTTACAAGATGTGGTGAATGAAAGAAGCGCACCAACACTAGAAAAACAAGGACAGGGTGCACAAAGAATGGTAAACGTTTTGGACAAGTTACCAGTGTATGGATAGGATTACTTAGAGAGTTAGAACAAAGACAAAGTATCAAGATGGGTTAGGCTATGAGTTGCTATGAGAGGGGAAATACTCACAATCCGCTCTTGGATTTGGGATTAGGAACAGCCAACCGGGTTCTGGACTTCAAGGCTCGGGTCACAGGATAGCAGGCTCTCCTCGCAAAAGACAGCTGGGCAAAGGTCTGGTCACGGCACAGCGATGCCTCAGCGGGATGGAGCGGGTAAGCAGGGCAAGCAGGCGGCACTGGAGAATCCCAAAGCGGGCCTAGCTACCTTTCCCCTTTCTCCCTGAAGTTAGTGGGATTTTGCTATGGGGTTTTTAGTGGGGTTTTCTGGATCAATGGCCTTGCTCGGACAGGATCAGCTATGCTTTGGCCTTGCTGGGATCTAGAATTTTGCAAGATGGATGTAGAAGATCAGGAACGCAGGTGCTGGAAATTCAGGAGAGAGTCTCTAGAGTTCTGTCAGCCACCCTTTATATAAAGCATGGTGACATCACAGAATTATATGGTAGGGCAGGCTTAGCTGAGCATGCCTCTTAACAACTGGATTGGCCAGGGTTGATTGTTACCGCCTTCCTGTCGGCTGATTGGGCTTTCAGAGACATGACACCAGCTTTATGATGTGGGTTTACTATGTACAGAACCTCCGACAGTTAATTTTGCCACAACCCAGTTTTGACATAAATGGCACATTTTTACAGTTGTGGCATCTTAACATATTACATGGGCAGATTATATATTTTATGCTGAACATGGCAGTTCGACTCAACAGTTTATCAGACTTTTTTCATCCTTCTATCAGTTTTTCATACTTTTTAGTGAGAAATGTATTACTTATATTGTCATAAGGTATGTACGTATAGAATATCACAGTGGCATCATGTACACTTTCCTCAGACTGTCCAATTCTCTGCCATTTCTGTTCCCAATATGGCAGCGGAGGCTACAACGTCTTAAATTAAAAAGCACACAATTACATGTACGCTGTTGACCTTTTACATTTCTGCAAAGTCCTGTTGCAGAGATAAACGTCATGAAAGTTTATTAATCAAATAGTCTTTTGAGGCAAATGTTCAGCATTGTTCACCATATACGGGCATAGCTTACAAGGCTGCTCTTGAGTTGGCTTTGCAGCCTCCAGCAGAAGTTGCGGGGACGTGCAACTTCCTATTTCGCATGTTCATGTCCCAAAACCTCTATTTTAAGAGGCCTCAGCCCAGGCAAAAGTCTACCAAACCCGGACTGTTTAATGCTTTGGGTCCATTCAAAGTTTTCGAAGGTGGCAATTAGCACTCATGTGTCCTAGAATCTATTTGGCTCCTTCTGTTGCTAGCAACCCCACCCAAGCAGAAACCTGTTTGGGCAGATTTCCCCCATGTAGCCAATGCATTTTAATTCCTTATTTTCTTTCAATTTGTTCTGAATCAGAAGAAAGCCTGTTGACTAAAACGTCTCATATGTTTCCCAGCACAAACCCCTTTATATTGCTATACAGGGACACGTTTTTATTCAACATTGTACTTTTAAAACAGGCATTTTATTTTTTGGTTTGCAAAAGCCCATTTTGAAATGTGGTGATGCCTGCTGGCATTTTCCTCTGAAATTCGTTTTTTCTCTTCCATCTGAATTCCCACATTGTTCTGCTGTCATAGTCAGTTCCTTTTATACAGCAACTTGCTTGAAACACAGATGCACTGAAATTGACATAGGCCCAATTGATAAGCCTTGATAAGCCTTAATCTTTTTGACATTTTGACACTCAAATGTCAAGCGTTTTCTGTGGCTGAAATTGATGTTTATTTTCCCTTTTTTTCGGATTTGGCTGGCACAGCCTGTCATGCAGGGATCATGCTTTATTCTGCTGAAGCACAACATGGATATGGCAGGGCCTTATAAATAAAAGCAATGTGATGTGGAATAGATAAAAATAGTGCCAGGGCAGCATCCTTTTCAGTGTAAAATATTCCCTTTTCAATGGGAACTTTTTTGCAAGTAGCAGAGCAGTGCTGCTTTGATTCGCTTCTTTTGGGTGCACCCAAGAATACACTGGCACCTTTCTCGGTGTGCCCCCTGTTCCAACTCGCCCAATAGGTGTTTGGCATGATGGTACAGCCATCCTTTTGTCGCTGCAATACACAGTTTTGATGCAATGGTGCTCCAAGGAACCAGTGCAGCCATTTTGCTGTTGACTGCAGAAGCGCAGCTTGGTTATGGATGGGAATTCTGCAGAGTGGGTCAATGTAGCCCACAAACCCCCCCCCCTCAACTCTTCTGAGATCTTAGTCAAGGGAGAGTAGGGCACAGTGGGGTTTGCCACAATCCTCACGTTGTCTCTAGGAGTATGGAGCAACACCCACATCTTTCTCTTGGGTCTTTCTTTGTGGTGTGGAGCGACACCCCCAGTTTCTTTTTCGATCTGTCATTTCCATTTCCCCGGGGATGTCCTCCTTGGTCTATGAAGGACACAGCCAGTATGAATCTATTAAATAAATACAAACTAGTTACATTTTCCCACTGACTGCCCTCCGGGAAGGTTGACAGCAGTGGGCCACACATGCATTGCTATAATACGTTTTCAGACCACAAGACAAATGCTCACTCACAAGACACAGATAACTATGGATTTGGCTAGAAGTTTTGGGAAACCCTTTCGTCCTGACAATGAAGAAAAAATGACTCCCTGTTAAATAATTATACTGATAAACCTATCTGTTCCCTTCTAGTTCTTCTTTTGCTTGTTCTTATTCTCCAGATGTCTCCTCTATTTGGTTTTCTCTGGGCTCCTCAATTTGATGCAAAGTGTGCCTAGGGTGACAACTCTTTAGCTGATTAATATGGACCCATTTCTCTTCTGTCAGTTCTCCTTTGGGGATGCAGATTCTATAGGCGAGAGATGAAATTTAATCTACAATTCCAAAAGGACCGCGCCAGCTTGGTAAAAATGTCCGATCTTTGGTCTGGTTCCTTTGGAAATTGTACAATTAGACCCTGTCTCCTACTTGGTATTCCTTTTTGGTTGTTTTCAAGTCATATTGAGCCTTCGACCCCTCTGCATATTTTTCCAGATTCCGCTGAGCGTACGCAAAAGCATGTTGAAGGTGTTTTCTCAGATTCTCAACATACTCGCGTGTTGTGGAGGCGTTTATCAGTATCTGCTCTTGTGTTCTATAGAACAGATGCTGAGGTAGCACCATCCTTCGTCCAGTCATCAGCTCAAATGGAGACATATTGGTCACAGAAGAAGGTGTAGATCTGATGGCCATAAGTACAAGTGGTAATCGGATGTCCCAACTTGGCCCAGAATCTGCAACAAACATTTTTAGAATGCTCACAATGGTGTTATTGTACCTCTCAACGCCCCCACTAGAGGACTGGCGGTATGCAATGTGAAGTTTCCTTTTTACCCCAAGTATCTCCCACATCTTTGTCATCACGTCGGTGATGAAGTGACTACCTCGGTCTGACTCAATCCTTTGGGGTAGGCCAAAACGCGAGAAGATGTGATTGATCATCAGGGCAGCTTCTGTTTCTGCCTTGCAATTTGGGTCCGGGAGACATTCCTCCCATTTGGTAAACAAGCATGTTACTGTTAACATCTACTTGTTCCCCCCTAGACGAGCGAATCACAGGCCCGATGAAATCTACTTGTAAATCTGACCAAGGCAGTGTCATCCCCCCTCTTCTTGAGGGGAGTTCGGTGTGCAAGTGAAGTTGGCTGAAATTGTGCATACACAAAAACCCCCTTCAAGTATTGATCGAGGTCCTGCCCCATGTGGGGCCAGTATGTAACATCCCGCAAGATTTCTAAAGTAGTGTGAAAGCCTCGATGACCGACTGTGGCTGCGTCATGGGCGTGACTAAGCATCAGGCTTCTGAATGAGGCAGGTACCACCCACTGGTCACAGCCAGAGATGTATCTCCTTACCAATAAACCATCTTGGATTCAGAACATTTTTGGACATTTCATCAACACCCTGAAGTCCTCTTTCCCAATGTAATCTGTATCCGTCCGAGGAAAGTTCTCAGGGTCCTCAATGTGTTGATAACATTTTCCAATAATCGGATCCCCTTTTTGTGGTGTGATTAAATCAGCATCTGGGGTCTCCTTACTCCACTGGGCAATTGAGAGTTCATTGTGAGCATTTGTCTGGGACCTAGTGATGGGAGTGACCTGGATTTCCCTAAACAGGGACACGGTCTCAAGGAGATCCCCCCCCCCCCTGCATGGCTCCGGTTTTGGCCAACTGATCAGGTAGGTCGTTTCCAGTTTTGTCTGACCCCTCTATTCTGGAATGACCCTTAATCTGTTTCCAATAGATTGTGATCCACTACCCCATTCCAGATATAATCTGATTCAGTGATTATGACCAGTTTGTGGAGTTGCTGTTGGACGGCAGTGAGGATGGCCTGGTGAACTGCCATCAACTCTGGCACTCGACTACTGCAGGGACCGATTTTGTACCCAGACGAGGGTTCCGGGGCATCATTCACCCAGGTATTCCCAACGCAGGCCACCAGTTCCTTTTTCCCCCTTGCTATCAACATGGTAGGAGCACCCGTCCACATAAACTGTGGGTATTCCCTCACACTTTTCTTCATAGACTGTGTGGGGAATTCATGTACGCCTCCATGTTGTCCTGAGTTTTAAGACTTTCATCCTCGAGACAGTTTTCTCTGGCACAATTATGCAAGTCAGCCAGACCTTGCGCAAGGGGACTCATCTTGTTTTGGCCATAACCTCCACAGTAAAGCCTTGCATTGTCAGAATCCAGTAAGTAATTCTGGAATTACTAACATATTCGGCCCGGATTCTGTCACTTTGGAGGTATTGCAAAGGCTGGTGTGGAGTCTCCACTATGATGTGTTCCCCCTGGATGAATGGGCGGCAATGTCCACCCTGTTGCCAGCAGTGGTCTCACAATCGTTGAATTTTTCCTCCACAGAGGATAAAGTCTTGCTTGCATAGGATATGACTTTATTGACCTGGTCATACTTTTGATATAACACTGCTGTCACGCATGTATTCGAGAACCCTGTCTCCAAGAAGAACTCCTTGTTTTTGACAGGGTAAGCTAGACAAGGTGCTTGTGAGAGGCTTCTTTTCAGTTGTTTTACTGCCTCAGCTTGTTCTGGACCCCACTCCCACTTGACTTCCCCCTTCAACAGATGGATCAGGGGTCTTGTGACCTCTGCGTAATGCTCAATGAACTTCCTACTGTAATTTGTCAGTCCAACGAGGCTTCTTAGCTCACACAGAGTTGTGGGGTCTTTCAGTTTTAGGAGTGCTTCCACTTTCTTTTCCTGGGGACAGAGACCCTCGGGAGTTCTCATACCCCAAGAAGTTGACACGGGTCCTGCACCACTGTGCCTTTTGTAAGGACAGTTTTGCTCCGGCAACCCTCAACTGGGTCCGAACATACCGGATTTCTGCTATATGTTCCTCCACAGTTGAGCTTTTTATCAGGACATCATCCACATAGGCAAGGTTACCCCTTTCACCCAAGTCGGGCATGTCCTTGTGTGGAAAGATGTTAAATTTGTTGCCGGAGTCTGGGTCCACGTGTACTGCTGCCCTCCCAAAGGTAAAGGCCAGCTTGTATTGGGTCCTCCCTACTGACGGGCACAGTCCAGTACCCATTGGTCAGGTCAATGGAAGTGTATACTTTTGAACCTGGATCTGGGCCAGTCCTTGGTCAATGTACGGGAGAGGCCATCGGGACATGGGGACCCTTTTATTTAACTCCCTAAGGTCAGCACAGAGTCTCCACTGGCCATTTGGTTTTAAAATCCCCAGCACTGGATTATTAAATGTGCTGTGGACTGGACGAATTATCCAATGGGACTCAAGGTTTTTGATTATTTCCGTCAGGGACTCCATGGATGCGAGAGGCAAGCAATATTGCTCCACAAACACAGGAGTCATTCCAGGGTCCGTGGGAATTGTTGTATGGATTTCGGTGCGACCACAGTTGTACGAGTCCACTGCAAAGAGATCTTAAAAATCTAAGAACACCTGTTTCAACTTTTGCTCCGGAGTCTCTTGGGCATCAGCTAGGTTGACTCGCTCTTCAACCATTTGCCCGAAGCCTGGTAAGACTTCCGGTTTTGCTATCTGAGCGGACCTCCTCCAGCTGGGTGGAGAGGTCTCTGGTTAGAGTATGGACCTGGACATAGGGTTTCAGGTAGGAGAGGCAGTCATTGTGGACCTGGAATATCACCTCATCCTGCCTGATGTCACAGATCACCTCTTCCTCACCGTAATGGCAGGAAGAGTACACCAGGCAATTCCCCCCCTTGCCGGGTGAAGATCCTGTCTGGTGGTAAGTCATTGTCACTGTCATGGTCAAAACAGTCATTGGGGCTTGGTCCTATCAGTTCATTTCCTAGATCCATGGAAAAATATTGATCATCAACCACCATTCCAATGATGGTACCTCCGACCAGAGGGATACTCCTGATGTCGCTGTTATCAACCACTTGGAATGGTGTTGCGTTCTACATTGACTAATGGTGTTGGATTTAACCCCAACCCCTGCTGTTGGAGATGGGCATTGAGGTGCACGTATGCATCAGGATTTAGCAGTTTTTGTCCTCTTTTCATTTTTAATTCGAGTGGGAATAGTCAGGTCCCTCCTGGGATGGTGACCTCTCCAGTTTGAAATTCAACCGCATACGGCAGCAACTGGGCTGACTGAAATGCTTTTTCTGAATCATTAACGTCCATGGGATTGCCCCCTATTCGGGACCAGGCTTTGTAATTTATCAGGTCCAAATTAATGGCAAACCGATTGAGAATGTCACTGCCTAAATAGAATTCAGCAGGGACATCTCGCACAACCCAACAATTATGTTCTATGCTTTTGTTACCTATAGAAATTTTGTGCATACACCTGCTAGGCAGGAGATATTTGGAATTGGGAGTTTCCAGGCCCATTTCCCACTTATCGATCAATTTAAATGTGGGAATGGCTGGATCTTTTGGGAGCTTTCGGAACATGTCTTCGCTGATGAAGCTCTTTCTGTTGTTCACGCACACTTGGGCGAGAACAGACTCTTTCCCCTCATTTAACTGAGTAGGGATGAACAACTATTCTCAAATTTTCTGAATATCAGCTAAACTTTGAGCTGGTTTCTCATCACTTTTGACTATGGAATTGGGATTTTCAGATTGTGAATCAATATAAAATGTCTTAGTATTTCCTTCCAGTGGCCAATGCCACTAGAAACTGGAAGGAAGGTTGATTTACAGGAAGGGAGAGGTGTTCGCATCACCAGTATGTTGTCCTACAGCAATTACTGTCACGTCAGGTATTTGATTGTTCTGGAAACGAAACTCCATATGATGAGGTTTTTGTTCAACCATGAGGCATGTACCATTTAAACTAACATGGTTGACACTCTGTTTTCATTTTATTGGCCCGTTAGTCTGAGTCCAGAGGACCTTGTTCACACAGTCTATTAGGGGGGACAACCTGCGCAGGATGTCATTCCCTAGTAGACAGGGTGTTCCCGCTGGAGTCACGACTATGACTGGGTGTTTCACTTTATGTCGTCCAATTTTTATTTCCAAATCCGCACTCCCCTCGACAGGAATTTTATTCCTGTCGAAGTTCTGGAGTTGTCCAGGAAGAGGGGTGAGAGGGATCTGGTATCTCTCCACCCTTCCTGAATTTAGATGCTCAAAGACCCTTTTTGACAGAAGAGTGGCTTGGGATCCAGTCTCCACCAGTACTGAAAATGTACATTGCCCTTGCACTTGGACCGGGGCATAAAATCTACCCTCCTTCTCCTCAAGCGAACAAAGGTAATGTACATTTTGGGCAAGCTGGGTGGTCAATTTCTTTATTTTAGGCTCTGACACAGTGAAGTTTTGACAGAGTCTGGGGATCTTTAATGAAAATGTGGCATCCTGAAATAGTGGAGATTTTGGAATCCCGTTTCCCTTAGCTCTGTGCGGCCCCCGCTTACCGGGTGGCAATCACTACAACCAATTTGTGGGGAGGATCCCTCCATTACTATTCTCTTCTCATGATGAGAATTCTGCGGTTCAGGGATGAGTAACTCTGAATCATTCCCGACACCCATCCAGTCTTCATTTAGATCTCTTGGGACCCATTTTTCTTTTGGAGGAGTTCCCCCGTGCCTGAAGAAGATTTTTTTCCCAGAATCCTCTAAGGATTCTTCCCCTTCAAACTAGAGGACACCAACTTCCTCCACAAAGTGGGCCTTTTTAGTGTCTTTATTTCTCCTACCCACCCTCTGTTCCCTGTGTTGCAGATTTTCAGGGGCAAGAGATTTTTGTTCTGAGTGAGGAAGGAAGCTTCCTCTAGGGCTTTACACCCCGTTGCCCCCATGCCGCCTCCTCTGGAACCGGTGAGTTGTCTGGGTTCTCTCCCCATCATTTTTCTGGGGTGCCAGACCCTTGGTTTGTGGGGTTCTGAGCCGCTATGTTCATCTGAGGGTTCTGTTGAGCCCTCAACATGCGACCCAGATCCTGGGTGAGGTTCTGGACCTGGCGCTCCAGTTGAGACACCCGTTCCGGCTGGAACGGGGGTCTCTGTTAAAATCTAGTTGGTTCACGGGAAGGGTAACTATCCCTTCTCCCGGAGTACCCTGGATATTGTGGATTTTGGTAACCGTCCATCCTTGGCCTCCCATCTCCCGGATTGGGTTGTCTGGGCTCCTGAAAGCAGGGAAAGAAAGGAGGGTTGTCCTGCAGGTTGGGGTTTTGTGGATACTGGGGAAATACACTTAACCCAGCATTTGGAGGATTATTGCCCTCCTGGGGGAAGTCTCCCGGGATAGTACTTACCTGAGCCCCCCTTGGAGCTGGGGGAGTCCATACATAACCCAAGATAGGTTGGTTGCCCTTGTATCTGGGACTTACATAGTTAGGGGTCCAATTGGTGGGATTACCTCCCTGGCCGCCACCTGTTTGTGATTGGTCTGAAGGCCTTCTGGGTCTCGGATTTTGCTGGTTTGGGATTGGTGCATTTTTAGGCTCCCCCAACTCTAGGTCCAACATGGGGCAACCTTCACCTCCGCCACCTTAGCAGTAGCAGGGCTGTTGGTGTGCTTGGAGTTTTTACCCAGATTTTTATTTTCTGCAGGTTTCTGGACTTCATATATCCGGGTAGCCTGCTCTATTACCCAGTCCAGAGATCTTTTATCATGGAAATCCCTCACCAGCTGGATCATAATGTATTTTGGGAGCGCGTGAAAGTAGGCAGTAATAAAAAGCAGGCAGTAATAAATTCCCTGCTATCCGTGTGCACCCTCCCGGTAGTTTGGGCAAAGGCGCGTTTTAATTCCAGCACAAACTCTCGTGGGGCCTGATCATCCCCACACTGTAGATTGTAGGCCGCTTTGCAAGCCTTTTAGGGGTTTCTATGAGTGGAGAAGTGCTTCAATATGGCCGCCTTGTAGGTGGACCATCTTGAATGTTTTTGGTCTTCCAGTCCAGCAAAGAAGGTGGAGTATTCTGGAGAGAATGTCCATTTGACAATCTATAAAGTTCTGGAAATCTTTTATGTGAAATATGTCCATCATTTGCTCATAGAGTTCCAAATACTCTCAGAAAGAATAGTTTGCGTTTTTATTGTAGTGTCATGAAATTCCTGATGGCCTTGATCTGCCAAATAGGTCTTTCACCAGAACTCTTTTTGGTTTATCTGCCTTCTTTCGCCGTGTCACTTGAGTCCATTCGCCCTGAGAATCAGAGGCGCTGCTGTTTGAGATCCCCTCATGATCATCTAAGTGCTCCCAGATACTGTGAGCTAGGGAGGGGCTCGCAGAATGGTGGGCCTAGTTTCTTCTCCCCTGTGGCGCACAGGAGAGTAGTATTCTGACTCCTCCCTGCTTCCAGGTTTGGCAGGGTATCCCCCCACTGCCCTGATTGGGTGGAGGTCTTCAGGATGCTCTTTTGGGGCCCCTTTCTGTTGTTCTAGTGCAAATCGAACCAACTGGTCCCTTTGGAGGTAGTGATTCTGCAGATCGAATTCCCCGACTTCCTCCTCATAGGAGGTTTCCGGGTCAGAGACATCAGCCATTATATTTTTGTATCTATCCAGGGACACCCTTCTATCAATTTCTGGGGGGGGTGCTGACCTGTCAGCTCCATCATGCTAGGCATATTTAATTCTGAAGGCCTTATGGTTTCTGGATACTATGCTCAGGGGTTGCCCTGTCCCTCTCTACCTGTTCGGGGTCCCTCCAGTTTCGATTAGATCTAGGATACTTTTTATCCAACCTCGTTAGTTTTTCCTTTTCAGCCCCTATCTCTTGATAATAGGCAAAGATCTGAGCCTTCTGCTCGGCTATCACGGATTTACTGGCCTCTATGACCCGCTCTTGAGCTGCCACTTGCTTGTGGAGCCCAACCTTATCCTTACAGAGGGCATCATTATCTCTTTGTGCTGCCTGTATAGTTTGGGAACATTGCACCAATTTATGTTGCAGGAGACTCACCTCCTGAGTCTGTGCATTTTTAGTTTGGGTGTTCTCTTCCAGAGCACCTTCTACCAGTCTGGTGTGCTCCAGTAACTTTCCATATTTTGTTTTGAGTTAATTTAGTTTCTGGATGCCCAACTCAGTTCCCTGTAAATCTGTTTTTAAATTGCTTACTTCCCGACATAGGGCATCTTTCTCCTCATTTAAGGTGCCACTCTGTTCAGCCAGGTCATCCCTTTGTTGCTTGATGGCTTTTAGTTTTTGGCGTTCTTGATCAAAGTTTGTCTGCAGGTGAGGCTCTCTATTAATTCCTTACTCTCCTCTTCCAATTTGTCAACCTGTTTTTGGAAAGCAATGTATTACTCTGAACAGGCTCTGTTAGATTTTATTTGTTGTTTTAATTTTAGTTGACCTTCTTCCAAAGAGTCAACCTTTTCTTGACTCTCCATTCTTAAGGCATTTAATTGGGCCTCTTGGTCTACATTATTTTGCTGTTGGAGAACCAAGTCCTCTTTTAGCTTTATAATGTAATTTCCAGATTCTGGCTCAGAATCTGGGCTCTTTTGCAATTTTTGTTCTGCTAATTTTGCGCAAGAGTTCTATTTTCCTCGTGCTTTTCCTACATCACTGCCAAATGGAGATACATGTAGGCCATGATTCTGACAATTTTAATCTGCTCCTCTTTAATTTTCGGAGTCATGTATAATTCGCTCAAAGCCTGATGTAACAGGCCACCGTCCTGCCACTTGTCCATTTCTATAGCGGTGACCTGTTGTGTCATTTCTTTTAGCCAAACTTTTTCATCTTGTTCTGGCCATTCCCCCCTGACAAATAATTTGTTCAGAAGGTGCACCCTAGCTATATTGATCTCTACTCTGGCCATTTTGGAAAGTGTTCTTTCGTTATTAATTTATTTATGCAAGGGTGATCTGTATTATGTTGCTTTTTGTCCATTTCTGGGGTTGATTTAGCTTTAATTTTATATACAGGCCTGGTACTTAGGATTTTTGTTTTGGGGAGGTGCTTCTACAGTGTAACCCAGCGTTCCAACCACACAAAGTATCACTACCTTGCAGGTTAGGATGCTGTGTTAAGCTATCACGGGTGAATAACCAAACCCAATCCCGGCGACAAGCCCCCAAATTTGATAAGGATTTCAAATCGGGCGTCATACAACGGACAAGGACCCTCGTCCTTAGCCTTGTATGTAGTGCTCAACTGAGATGCCTTTTCTCTTAATTTTCTGCATATTCAAATTAAGCCGATACCCGACCCGTCTCACACCCCCTTTTAAAATGCCCCAGGTCACACTGGACCATGAACCAGGCCGGTTGGTGGGAATACAATATTTATATATTTTAATTTCCAAGAAAATCACACAATTTTTATATTGGGCAGCAATCACCAACGGCGTGATAATTACAATAAAAACCCCATTGAAATACACTTGGATAAACCCTTTGCAAAGGCCTAAAATGACATACATTTTAACAACTAAGTATATGTGTAATTAAATAATGATTGTGATGCTGGAAATGCATCTGAGGGACAGGGCCTCTGAATCCTTGTCCTATTACTGTTTTTATCGTGTGTTCTGTCATGTTTTCTGCCCAGGAGTCCATTTGGGACTCCTGGCAGTGCAGCTCTCTTTTGGTTTGGTGAACAGACCCATGGGATACCCTTATGGCACCCATGGGTAGGGGGTACAACCCTGTGCCCCTAGTGTATGTTTTTGGGCACCTGTGGGTGGCCCACAGAGCAGGGTATGGGCTGGTGGCAGCTCCATGCTGAACTTGACAGGTGCTCTGGGTGTCCTCCATTTTGGGATACCCAGGCCCTGCCATTGGGATCAGTTGATTCCTGATAGAAAACAAGATGGCCCCTGTGGCCTCTTGCTTTCTATTGCCTGTTGTCTTGTTTTTCCCAAAGTCCTGGGAAGCCCTGACTCTGTCCCTTCCCCCTGACTGGCTGTTGGGTGGAAGTTCCATGTATGGTATGGTGGTGAAGGCCCAGCTAGACTGGCTGGAGCCTTCCCAGTGTCTGTATGTTGTGGGTACCTCCTGTGGGTGGGACCTGGGTGAATGGAGTGTGTGACCAATATACACTTCTTGTTGTGGTTGTCTGGTTTCTGGCATGTGAGACAAAGACTGAGACAGCCCTGCCCGAAACTGGCCTGAATGCAGTGTGTAGTGTTGAATGGCTGGGTACTTGTCCCAATCCACATTCCTTGTTGTGAGTGTCTGGAAGGGAGGAGTGTGGCCTGAATGCACTGTGTGCCTGATTGGCTGACTGACTGCATGAATGGCCTGCAGTATGATTGGCTGCTGAGTGTGTGCCAGCAGCGTGGATGAGAGTGAGGATAGTATATCTGGGGACCTCTCACCACTGGAGAAGTGTTCAGTTCAGAAGTGTTCAGTTCAGAAGCGTTCAGAAGCTGAGTCTCCACTCAAGAGTAACTGGAACTGCTGATCCTCGACGTCCAGCTGGAAGAAGAAGACTTGCTGTGGCATTTGCTTCGACCGATCCGAAGGCTGTCGAATTCGTCGAGGGCTGACCCGAGAGAGGACCTGGTAAGGCGCCCTCTTCCCGTGCTCCGAGGGACCATCGAGCACCGCTCCATCTTCGCCGAAGCGCCCTGGAAGACAGATCCTCGAAAGGCTGTCGACCCGAGACGGGACCGCCGAGGAGATCGAAGTGAAGCACCCGGACATCGACGCCGTCGAAGTCCATTGCCGTCGACCAGGGTTCGCAGGTTTGTGGAACCGCTGGAGGCCCGTCGAAGTTGTGTTGCCCAGCCGTGGGAACCACTTGACGCCTTGCCGCCGACGATTGGAGCCGTCCGCTCCATTGCCTAAGAACATTCAATCGAAGGACTCTCTCGACCGCATCGTCGACCGCTTATCCTGCCGGAGAAAGTCGAGGACGACCAACGCGCCGAGGAGAAACCTGCCGGTGGGTTTCCCGCCACCCGACGACCTCAAAGACTCGGACGACTCGACGCCCTTGCTGGGCTCCCGTCTCTACAATCTTTGCGGTCCAGAACTATTGTCATCAAGGTGCCCCGCACACCTCCGCCTTGCAGGACGCCGACGCCGACGAGCACCGCTCGGACGAAGCTGCCGCCTCTTCGACATCATTCCACCTCGTTTGTCGACGGACGTTCGACGCCCCGTGCCTCCCGCTTGAAATGGAAGGCATTCAAGAAGGGCCGTCGATTCCCCGTCGCCGAACAGCGAGTCCCTCGACGCTTGTCGACGCCTTTTCGAGGAACTCGACTCCACAAGGTACATTGGGGGGGTAAAAACATTATAGGAGAAAATAAGACTTGCAGAGCAATATATGGACTGGGCTTGAGCTATATCTTTTCTTACAGGTTGCCCAGGTGGGGGGATCTCCACACAGAACTGTGCCTAGTGGTAGGGGTCAGTATTTTGCCTATTGCTGAACCATCTTATTTTCTCTCCTCTCTCTATTTCTGGTTTCACTCTACTGGTCTGTGTGACATTGTACAGTATTGTTCATGCACTTCAATAAGATCTAGGGTGGTACCACTTTAGGATTGTAAATATTTGTCATTGTAGATTTTGCCGGAGTACAAAGTGAGTTATCATGATGAATGTACATAACCTTAACTATTGATTATATAAAGACTGTGTTCTAACCAATACAGAGTGTGGATATTCCTTTGTGGGGGGGCTTGGGGATACACTGTACTTAAGAACCAGCCTGCATCACCTCCTGAGAAGCTAGGCCTTGATTGCTCGACCATTGCTACCGAATAGAGAATCTTGGCTGGGGTCTCCTGTGCCTCTCCTCCACCATATAGGGAGCGGAAGTACAGACACCCCCCACCGGTCGTTGAGATCCGTTCTCTCACAATGATGTACATTTGTTTTATCACAGTCTCAGGAATGTCATCACTAGCAACTATAATTAAGGTATCACAAAAGGCATACAGTTCACAAAGCAGGTTGAAATTGAAACAGTGTAGTCCAATTACACATGGAAAAGTTAAAGTTTTCTAGTTTGTAGTTTTAAATGTCAAAACGTTTTTCTTTTTTAAAACACGTGTGAAATGCACTAAATCTGAATGCAGTTTTTGGGCTGGGGGCTAGAGGCACATCACAGGGACAATACAGAATTGAAAGGAGGGCTATTGCTGAAGAACTGGATGAGATTTTCAAGGTAGAATGAGGTGCAATTTTAGGAAAATAAAGCAGTTAAAAAAAAAGAAAATCATTTTGGAAAGAAAGGAAAGGTTTTACTTAAACTAGATTATTCAGACTAGATGGTTAAAGAAAGAGACAGTACGATCCCCGGTTAATTTGCAACTTAACCCTTTCACCCCGTGTTCAGATCTATGTGGGAATTAATTTCAATTATTCCAAAAATTGCTAAGGAGTTACAAGATGAGGTGAATGAAAGAACTGTGCCAACACTAGAAAAACAAGGACAGGGTGCACAGAGAATTCTAACAGTTTTGGACAAGTTACCAGGGTATGGATTGGATTACTTAGAGAGTTAGAACAAAGAAAGTATCAAGATGGTGTAGGCTATGTGTTGCCATGGGAGGGGAAATACTCACAATCCACTCTTGGATTTGGGATTAAGAACAGCCAACCGGGTTCTGGACTCCAAGGCTTAGGTCACCGGATAGCAGACTCTCCTAGGAAAAGGCAGCTGGGCCAAGGTCTGGTCATGGCACCGCGACGCCTCAGCGGGATGGAGCGGGTAAGCAGGGCAAGCAGGCAGCACTGGAAAATCCCAAAGCGGGCTCAGCCACCTTTCCCCCTGAAATTAGTGGGATTTTGCTATGGGGTTTTTAGTGGGGTTTTCTAGATCAATGGCCTTGCTGGGATAGGATCAGCTACGCTTCAGCCTTGCCGGGATCTGGAATCTGGCATGATGGATGTAGAAGATCAGGAACGCAGGTGCTGGAAATTCAGGAGAGAGTTTCTAGAGTTCTGTCAGCCACCTTTATATAAAGCATGGTGACATCACAGAATTTTATGGTAGGGCAGGCTTAGCTGAGCACACCTCTTAACAACTGGATTGGGCAGGGTTGGTTGTTACTGCCTTCCTGTCAGCTGATTGGGCTTTTGGAGATATGACACCAGCTTTACGATGTGGGTACACTATGTTCAGAACCTCCCACAGTTAATTTTGCCACAACCCAGATTTTACATAAATGGCAAATGTTTACAGTTGTAGCATCTTAACATATTACATTGGCAGATTACATATTTTATGCTGAGCATGGCAGTTCAACTCTACAGTTTATCAGACTTTGTTTCGTCCTTATACCAGTTCTTTGCACTTATAAGTGAGAAATATATTACTTAAAATTCTATAACTTTATACATGTATCCATATTGTCATAAAGCAAGTATTGAATTTCACAGTGGCATCATGTACACTTTCCTCAGACTGTCCAATTCTCTGCCATTTCTGTTCCCAATATGGTAGCGAAGGCTACCACGTCTTAAATTAAAAAGCACAAAATGACATTTACATTCTTAACCTTTTACATTTCTGCGAAGTCCTGTTGCAGCAATAAAAGTCTTGAAAGTTTATTAATCAAATAGTCTTTTGAGGCAAATGTTCAGCATTGTTCACCATATACGAGGCATAGCTTACGAGGCTGCTCTTGAGTTGGCTTTACAGCTCCCAGGAGAAGTTACGGGGACGTGTGATTTCCTATTTCGCATGTTCGTGTCGCAGAACCTCTATTGTAAGAGGCCTCAGCCCAGACAAAAGTCTGCCAAGCCCGGGTTGTTCAGTGCTTTTGGGTCCATTCAAAGATTTAGAAGGAGGCAATTAGCACTCGTGTCCTAGAATCTATTGTGGCTCCTTCTGTTGCTAGCAACCCCCAAGCAGAAACCTGTTTGGGCTGATTTCCCCCATGTAGACAATGCATTTTAATTCCTTATTTTCTTTCATTTTGTTCTGAATCAGAAGAAAGCCTGTTGAATAAAACCTCTCATATGTTTCCCAGCACAAACCCCTTTACATTGCTAGACAAGGACAAGTTTTTATTCAACTTTGTACTTTTAAAACAGGCATTTTGTTTTTGTTTGCAAAAGCCCATTTTGACATGTGGTGAAGCCTGCTGGCATTTTCCTCACAAATTCTTTTTTCTCTTCCATCTGAATTCCCACATTGTTCTGCTGTCATAGTCAGACAGCAATTTGCTTGAAACACAGATGCACTGGAATTGACATAGGCCAAAAGAACTAGGAATTCTTTGAAGCCTTGATCTTTTTGACATTTGTGACTCAAATGTCAAGCGTTTTCTGCGGCTGTAAGTGAAGTTTATTTTCCCTTTTTCAGATTTGGCTGGCACAGCCTGTCATGCAGGGATCATGCTTTCTTCTGCTGAAGCACAATGTGGATATGGATGGGCATGGCAGGGTCTTAGGGATAAAAGCAATGTGATGTGAAAAAGATGAAAATAGCGCCGGGGCAGCATACTTTTCAGTGTAAAATATTCCCTTTTCAATCGTAACTTCTTGCAAGCAGCAGAGCAGCGCTGCTTTGATTCGCTTCTTTTGGGTGCACCCAAGAACACACTGGCACCTTTCTCGGTGTGCCCCCAGTTCCAACTCCCACAATAGGTGTTTGGCAAGATGGTGCAACCATCCTTTTGTCGCTGCAAAATGCAGTTTTGATGCAATGGTGCTCCGAGGAGCCAGCGCAGCCATTTTGCAGATGACTTCAGAAGCGCAACATAACCACTACTGATGTGGCAACTTTTATTGTTTTTGGTAGCCCAAAAAGCCAAAAAAGGAGACAATGCACCACAACGTAATATGGATCAGTAAGACTTCTACCGTCAAGTGTGTCGGAAAAAACTTTGAGTGTTCAAAGATTCAAGTTTGGTACAGAGAATGTAAAACTCAGCTGGCAGATGTACACAGTGGCTAAAATTGTTTATACTGTATCTTTATTCATGACTGTCCCATGTTTTAATGTTTTTTTTTCTCTTTTGTAATGCTCTGGTTTCAAATGTTTAAATCTCCATTTCACAGGTGCAGGGATGTTGAAAATAAAATAAATGCTCATTAAAAAACAGCATCTGTAATATGAAACGGAAGGCAGTAGGAAAACGCTAGGTTAAAGTTACCGAGGTCTCCCAGCCTGACGGGAAATATTGAATCCATGAAAGATACCAAAGCTGGAGAAATGGAGTTACAGGTAAGAAACTACTCCCTTCTCCAGCATTGATCTTTCATGGATTCACTTGCTGTGAAAAGATTACATAGCAGTATGACCAACCATTGGAGGTGCATGACAGGCAAACCAACCCCATACCCACAGACCATAACCACGAACATAACGAATAACATCCAAAAACATCCATGATAACAGAACCAGCAATTGATAGAGTAAAACACAAACCCCGGAAGCTGTGGGGCTTACCTTATTGAAAGAGGTGTTGAAGGACCGCCCGTCCAACCTGCACATCTTCTCCATGTTGCTGACCCAGGCAGAAGTGTGTGGTGAAGGTATGCGGCACCGCCCAAGAAGCCGCCTGGCAAATGCCAATGAGTGGAATTCCAAGCCAGAGCGCCGCCGTGGACCTTGTAGAATGGGCCTGAGGATTTACCCTCAAGGGCTTGCCAGCCTTTTCGTGACAAAATTAAATTGTGGACGAGACCCAACGGGAAAGTCCTTGCTTGGAAATGGACCGCCCCTTGCTGGAGGGACCAAACGCCACAAACAGCTGTTTAGACTGCCTGAAGTCCTGAGTACGGGCCAGATAAAACGTCAGCGCCCTCTTGAAGTCCAGGGAATGCAGGGCTCTTTCCGCCGGCGTGGATGCCTTAGCGAAGAATGAGGGCAATGCAATTGTAGCCTGTTTGTGAAACGCCGAAGGCACTTTTGGAATGAAGTGCAGATTAGTAGACAGGAGAACCTTGTCTCTCATGAATTGCAGGTACGGCGGGTCAGTGACCAGCGCCTGAAGCACCGAAATCCTTCTGGCAGATATGATTGCCACTAGAAATGCGACTTTCCACGAGAGGAATTTCAAGGACGCCGTCGACATGGGCTCAAACAGCGGTTTCATGAGAGCAGCGAGAACCACATTGAGACTCCATACCGGAGCAAATCTTTTCTATAGGGGAAATATCTGAAAAAGTCCTTTCAGAAAATGCTTAACCAATCTCTCACTCAACGGAGGAATAGCATGGCGCCGTCCGGTGAATCTGGAAATGGCAGCTAAATGTACCTTGACTGAAGACAACGCCAGGCCCCCCTGCGCCAGATGCAGCAGGTACAGAAGAGCCTGGGCCGGTGAAACCTCCAATTGCTGCACGCCCAGCTACTGTTCACACTAGGCACAGAATCTCGCCCATTTTCTACTCTACGATATTAGTGGAAGGCGCCCTTGCTGCCTCCAGGATCCAACGGCACTCCTTTGAAATACCTAGGTGACCAAACTCGGAGTGGTCAGGAGCCCTGCAGCCAGGCTGAGAGATGCCGGATCGTGATGCCACACTCTCCCTTCCTCCTGAGACAGCAGATCCTGTTCCGCCCCCAGACAAAGCAGCTCTTCCACTGCTAGATGAAGGAGATCTGAGAACCACGTCTGTCTGGGCCAGAATGGGGACACTAAGATCACTCTGCACAGGTATTTGCGCACCCACTGGATTGTCCTCCAAACCAGCTGAAATGGAGGGAACGCATACCCGAAGAGGCCACTCAATGGGAAAGAGAACGTGTCTCCTTTTGACTCTGGATAAGCCACTCTGCAGGCCAACAACGGACACTGCTTGTTCTTTGGCATGGCAAACAAGTCGAGAGGGGGGAAACCCCCACTTCCTGAAGATCTTCATCACCAGCTGCTCCTTCAGCATCAACTCGTACAACTGCTCCCTGTCTCTGCAGAGAGCGTCTGCCTGCACATTCTGGATCCCAGCAGATAAGCTGTAATGTGAATTCCCAGAGCAATGGCCCAATGCCACTCCTCGAGAGCCTCACTGGACAGGAGCCGAGAATGCGTGCCCCCCTGCTTCCTCAAATAGAACATTGTGGTGGTATTGTCCGTCACTCGAACCACCGCGCCTTCGATGCAAGGTAGAAAGGATTTCAGGGTCCAGTGCACCGCTCTCAACTCCAATACATTGATGTGCTATAATGCCTCCTCCCGAGACCCTGGACCTGCGACTGGTCGAGGTGCGCCCCCCAACCCAGCTGGGAGGCGTACGCCACTATCGTGAACTGAAAATCCAGCTCCAGCAGGGGCATGCCTCTTACAAGATTGTCTGTTCAAGCCCACCATCTCAGGGCTTTCACCAGTTCCTGGGAGATGACCACCTTGTCCGACTATAACCCTCAACTCTGCGACCACCTGTCTGCGAGAAATTTCTGCACCGGTCGCATGAACAAGCGACAGTTCGGGATAAGCGGGATGCAGGACGCCATGGAACCCAGCAGCGACATGTAACTGCGGACACAGAACACAGTTCCTTGGCCCCATTTGGCAGCTCTGGACTGCAACTGCACCACACTCATCCGAAGGCTTCACCATATTGTCCTGTGTGAGAACCTGAGCACCGAGAAAGACCAACTCCCTGGATGGCGTCAGAAAGGATTTTGCGAAGTTGACTGCAAACCCCCAGCCGTTGTAACCGGTCCATGGACGCCTGGAGAGACTCCAACGCCCTTTCCGGCGACAGCCTCCGTACCAACCAGTCCAGATACGGGTACACATGATGCCCCTCCCCCCTGCGGAGGAAGGCAGCAACTGGAGCGTGACATTTTGTGAACGGTCTGGGCGCAGACTTCAGCCCAAACAGGAGGACACAGAGCTGGTAATAATCGTACCTGACCAGAAAGCACAGGAACTTGCAATGGTTTGGCCTCAGTGGATGTGGAAGTAAGCGTCCTCCAAATCTGACGACGCCAGGAGCTCTTCCGGCTGCACTGCCCGGATCACATCCTGCATCGTAAGCATCTTGAACTTCAGGCGTTGCAGATTCTTGTTCAACGGCAGAAGATCTAGAATAGGCCACTTTCCATTGGGCTTTTTGATGACAAAATACTGGTGGTACACCCCCTGACCCCTGTTCCTACACTGGGACTGGTTTTATTGCCCCTTTCGCCAGCATGAGTTTGACTTCCTGCCGCAGGACAGGCAGGTGCGGTTGCACCACGTGCACCGGAGGAATTGGGAGTCGAGGACGCCAAAACGCCAACGAGTGGCCGAGACGTACCGTATCCAGTGGTCCGTAGTAATAAGATCCCACTCACCGACTTGTCGCGACACCCGGCCCCCCAAGTTGACTGCCCGCATGGCAGTCATTGGTGAGACTTAGACTGCCGTCCCTCAGCAGCGGAGGAGGCTGGACCCTTCTTACGCTGTGCCTGATTGTCTTTGCTTTTCTGTGCGACTGGAACGAGCACCTGAAGCCTTGGAAAGAGTAACCAGGGTGACTGTAACCTCAGTCAAGGGAAGCAGCAAATCTGGCATGAACAGAGGCTCCTCGAATCGCCCGAAAGGGGCAAAAAGAACCATCCGTTTGCAGAGCCCCCAGGGACTTTGCCGTCTCAGTGTCTTCCTTCATTCCCTTTAGTGCCTCATCGATTGTTTCGCCAAAGAGCTTCTCCCCCTCACCGGGCATATCCACTACTTTATGCTGGACCTCTGAATGAAAATCATTGCAGCGCAGCCACGCCCGCCTCCGGAGAACAACACTATTATTTATTTGCTTGAAGCCCGACTCCGCCAAGTCCACTGCAATGTTGATGCTGTGGTTGGAGGCTTTCTCCTCCTCTCGAACCAGCAGCATAACCTCCTTGCGTTGTTGTTCCGGGAGATGTTCCAAGAGTGGGGCCAACCGATGCCACATCTCCCTGTCATGCCCGGCCATAATGGCCAAGGAATTCGTCGCCTTCACTGTCCTAATGCCCACCGTGAGGACTTTTTTCCCGAAAGCATCTTGTTTTCTGGCATCACTGTCCGGGGGCGTAACACAATTGTGCCGACTCCTCACCTTCCGACTAGCCGCTGCCAGAACCACAGACTCCGGCTTGGGCTGAGACATGAGGCACTTAGGGGTCAATTCAGGTGCCTTAAACTTCTTCTCCAGACGCCCCTTCATGGCTGGTTCCGAATAAGGATGGCGCAACGTGCGCAGCCCCTTCTGCCACACATGGTCTAAAATGGGTACTGAGAAGACTGCCTTTCGCCCCATGTGATCGACAAGAAAACAGTCTTTTTGTTCCTCCTCAGGAACAAGGCCAAATTCTTGGCACACCTTCGCCATCATAGCATGAAATGCCCCAATATAATCCGGCATAGACGGCTGAGCTGGGCTACTAGGCGGTTCCACCTCAGGGTCTGCATCCCATGTATCGTCTCTCCTGGGCGACGAGGACTCCGTCGACAGCGTGTCACGAGGCCCGCTCTCCGGATCCAAATTGACCAGCTCCCCTTCCTCAGGATGACATTGTGGAAGGCCCAACCCCACCGGCGACGGCAATGAAAGCCGCACCAGAGGCGAGTTTCTGGGGAGACTCGGGCGAGGGGCCTCTACAGGCACACTACGCACCAGTGGAGCCACTGGAGGTTATGCATCCAATTGTCCTAAAAGCGACTGGAGCGGGCTTAACACCTGCATGGACAGCAGAGAGTGAGGGTTCACCAACGGGTACAGGGGCACCCCAGTCGACGTGGACTGACCTGCCTCCAACAGACTGAGCCCCGACGGATGGAAACCCGGTGCACGCTCCTCCAGATGCGAGGACACCGAATATTGAGCCAGGTCCTGTTGAAGAAAGTCGAGCAACGGCCCAAAGCCGATCCCAGACTGCTACGGATTTCCTGTCGGCAACAAACCACCATCCGCCTCCAGCTGTGCCGTCGGCAGCAATTGCGGCCCACTGACAGTCACGGCCCTAGACGGAGCTGACGATACCCCGTTGACGAAGGGAGTGAGGATTGTACCACAATCTTCGACGATGGAGCCTCCGTCGACGACCTAAGGCCTCCACAGGCCTGGCCTTCTGCAGCAACGCGGGCCGCGTGTTTGAAGTGCCGTAACAGTGTTTGGACGAGTCTCAGGTGGAAGAGGACCTATGCCGTTCCTTAGATGACGAGTGTTTTGAGGAGGACTCTTGCACCCTCACCTTCTCCGTCTCCACTGACGCGGACTTCTGCGCCGACTTCTCGGGCCCATCACTTGACCTCTTGGACTTTTCCGGTCTCACCGACTTGGACAGTGAAGAGCTACTCGCCCCTTTGGACCGATGCGACCTGGATTCAGAGGTACCACCTTTGCCCACCTCTGACGCAGGCACCTCTGCGCGTTGCTTCTTGGCGGTGGGATCCGCGGACACCGCCCTCTGCAGTATAGACGCCTTCACTGGCAGAGCCAAAGACCTGCTTCCCGGGACGAAACCTCCGAACCCGGGTAAGTGCCCTTGTTGAGCCAACTAATCAGGCGGCGGTTGCAGTCTTTCAGAGTTTTCTGAGAAAACCCACAACAGATCTCACAGGCATCCGCCGAATGATTGGGGTATGGACTATACAGGCAATCTGCATGGCTGTCGCCCTCGAAGACCTTCTTTAGGCCGCAGGTTGCACAAGGCCTTAACAGCGATTTTTTCTGGCCCACAGACATAATAGCCGAAGTACGAAAAGCACATGTAGAACAAGAAGAGTACACACTTGGAGATCCCAACTGTTGGAGATGGTTGAAATCTGAAGGCAAGCCGCGGGGGCGGGGCTATTTATACCAGACGTCCTATTGGTGTAGCCTAAAGCACCCAAAAAGGACATCAATAGGACACTAAGGTGTCAAAGTTTTCCATAGGAAAATGCTATGTTAAAGTTACCGAGGTTTCCCAGCCTGACGACGGGAAATATTCACAGCCTGTGAATCCATGAAAGATCCAATGCTGGAGAATTTTAATACTAACAAATTAAATTGAACATAAAATCTTTTGAAACTCCTTTTCACTTCCAATAGTTTATGCAAGAATCAACACTCTAGGATTTTGTGCACTAGATTACGATGGGGTACAGGAAACTTTGGAAAAAGGTGCACAGTGTAAGCCCATTACCAGGGGCCCTCACATCATGCCAAAACAGCTCCAAAGACTCTGCCTTCCCACAAGAAAAGGACACATTTGGAACTCAGCTTGCTTATCTGCTACTGTGTTATTAATTATCCAGGCTTTTGGTTCCTTTTTTATGTCTAGTAATTGTGCAATGTTTCTCTGGATAGACATTGTTCGTGCAGTGTCAATAGATAATTTTTCCAAAATGTCAATTGCCAATATCCATCATTTTAATGTTGTGCCACAATGACCTTAAAAAGGTGTTTTAAAAATGCATAATTATGATCATAGCTTATGTCTTACTTAACTGGTTAACCTGGCATAGAGACTAGGTATTGGTGAATGCCCGGCATCCATAATGTTGGATTCTTTGGACAATCAAGGCAACAAAAAAAGAAAGACAGTGTTCCTGTTGATATTACTAAATGAGGAAGTGACTAGGTTGCTGTAGCTCTAACCAATCCTCGGATAAGTAACCTGTTGGGATGGTTCCCCGGTATGCCAGAGGTTGTCTGGGGGTCTGTCCAACTCCCAAGGGCCCAACACCCTTCCCTAGAATAAATGGCAGACTCTGCCAACCGCAAGTTGGAAGTGTGGCTTATTACAAAAAAACAAGGATCATACAAGACAATCAGGATTCTCCAGTAGATCTCAACATTACGATGCGTGCTCCCGAGTTTTGTTGTGATATGGCGTCAACACCTGGGCCCTTCCCCAAAAACCTATCCCCATTGCCGATTCGGTGCGGAGAGTGGTAGCCCCTATTGTAAACCCCTATAGAGGTTATTCTACTGGTCCTCGCATGTCAGCTGGCAGACCTGCCCCATCCCCAAGAAACTATTACATTGTTGTAGAGTAGTGGGCTTACCATTGCCTCTTGCCCCTTGCTATCCACCCTTGGGTTTCTGTCTCGTGATTGGCTCGATTTGGTCTCCCCAGGTCTGGGACACGACTTGGTTGTCATCTCTCTGTGCACCTCTTCAAGGTGATGTGAAGCAACTGTGTGTCTGAATTGTATCTGGTACTATACTGCCTATGAGAATGCGTCTCCACGTTGCAACACTTGTTTCACCCTTCGTCTGGGCTGCTCGGATCAGCTTGCTTTCCCACCACAGGTGAATGCCCATTGTCTAGCTCGCCTGCATCAGGTGCTTGTGGACCACACAATTGAACTCGTGGATCTGCATTTATGTGGATTTATTCAAATTCTCTGTAGCTGGTCCCATGTCGTCTAGAGTTTGGAATGTGACTCGTTTATCTCTGGCCTTGGATGTGAGCTTGGTCTGCGCCTTATGGAGCCTGAGTCTTCTCCTTCTGTCTTCGTTTTGTGGCTTGATGCCTTCTGTAATTTTCCTTAAACTCACAATGCGATCTCTACATGTTTGTGTTATGGTAGGTTTCCTAGAGATTAGTCACATGAGGTCCTATCAGGCTCCATATGCACTCCTGTAGTCCCATAGTGTTAATTGTCATAAGCATCTGCAAGCTTGCTCAGAATCTCTTGCTGCATTTGGCTTATGAGAAAAATAATAAAAGCTTTGACAGTATGTATATGTGTCCATCCTCTATAGAACTGTGTAAGCATGTTCTTCGTGTATGGAAATTTGTGTTTGTGTAATGGGGTGCATGGCTGCGAATGTACTTCATGACTAACGCTGCTATGTTGTTCTGTCACTAATGATGCCAGCACAATGGTTGCTTAGTGCTTAATCGAGGCTGCCCATTAGGGTATTCCCATCCACAATCTCTGTTGGGTCCCCTATGCCTGTAAAGATATGTACTGGATTAGGTCTGAATTGCTGAATGAGGGGGTACCTTTCTGTGTACGTGTCAGCCAGTGGTGCGTCTGATGTTCGTCCGAAATATGATGGGTGGCTTTGAGCGTTCCTGGCTCTTTATCCCATCATGTTCATGGGGGTGAGGAGGGGAATTCCTGGGACCCTCTCTTCAAACCGTACAGTCAAATGAAATATTCACATAGACTCACGAGTGAGCCAGACTTCTTTTCCAGAGTGGTCAAGAGTTTAACAATTTCCAGCAAGACATTCTCTGAAAATATACTCGAAGGTTCTGAAAAAGTTATGTTTCTTGATGCACAGACTTTTTAACTAAAGTACAAGAGAAAGAAGGCAACTAAGACAATATTATTGAACTTTGGGAATCATTTCAAATATATATATATATATATATATATATATATATATATATATATATATATATATATATATATATATAGCTAAAAACTACCGTCCCATCTCAAACACCAGAATGAAGGTAAAGTAATCTTCTGAGTAATGTGAAATTCCGAAACTACCTTTGGGAGGAAGTTAGGCTTCACCTGTAGCACTACTTTGTCCTTGTGAAAAGTTGTATGAGGAGGTTTACAAGACAGGGCTTGTATCTCGCTAACCCTTCTAGCAGATGTTAATGCTACCAATAAAACAGTTTTGAGGGTGAGAAACTTCAATGAACAAGAGTGGAGTGGTTCAAAGGAAGCACCCTTTAGGAAGTTTAAAACTAGATTTAAGTCCCATAAGGGAACTTGGAATGGTCTTGGAGGGTAAACATTAGTTAGACCTTTCAGGTATTGTATTACCAATGGAATTTTGAAATACGATGGCTCCTCCGCAGTGCGCTTAAAGATCGATAGCGCTGCGAGATAGCCCTTAATAGTGCCAATTTGAAGGCCCGAATTTGCCAAATAAAGTAAGAAGGATAACACTGCAGGTGTACCACATGAAAAGGTTTCGATATTCTTTTCTCTGCACCAGCTGCAAAATGTATTCCAACGGCAGCGGTATAGAGTCTTAGTTGATGGTCTTCTGGCCGAAAGCAACACCTCCATGACGTCATCTGGAAGGTCCCACTCGTTGTACCTCAACCTTTCAGATACCAAGCGTGAAGGTTGAGGGTCTTGATGGCTGGATGGAGAACCTAACCTCCCTTCTGCGAGAGAAGATCCTCTCTGTACGGTAGACGAATTGGAGGACAGATGGACATGTCCAGAAGGTCCAGGTACCACGTTCTCCTGGCCCAATCCGGGGCAATTAGGATCATGGTCTTCCGAAACCTTCTCAACCTCCTGATCATTTGAGGAATGACAGGGACCGGAGGAAACGCGTACAGAAGTGGGAGCTCCCAGTCCACTACAAACACGTTTCCTAGAGCTCCTCTCGGGGGAAATTCCCTTGAGCAAAATCTGTCGCACTTCCTGTTGATACTGGTGGCGAACAGATCCACTTGAGGGGTTCCCCAAAGGGCGAAGATCTCTTGAAGGACTTCCTGAGCTATCTCCCATTCGTGGTAGACTGTGTTCTGCCTGCTCAGAGCGTCCGGTGTCAAGTTCTTCTCTTCGGCTAGATGAATTGCCGATAGAGAGATTCCTTCCTGAATTGCCCAAAACCAGAGCTGCATCGCCTCTCTGCACAGTGGCAGTGATCCTATGCCTCCTCTTTTGTTGAGGTAGTGCATGGCCACTGTATTGTCCGTCATTATCAGGACGTTTCTTCCCCGTACAGACGGCAGAAAAGCCTTCAGTGCCAGTCTGATGGCTCTCAGCTCCAACAGGTTGATGTGTAGTCTGGAATACGATGGAGACCAACGACCGCTGATGGTCAAGTCGTTGGCATGGGCTCCCCACCCCGTGAGTGAGGCGTCTTTGACTACTGTTATCTCCGGCCATGGTTGCCAAAACAGTTCTGACTTTCAAGAAGTTCTCTGGAGAGGCCCACCATTGAAGGTCGTGGGCTACCTTGTCCAGAATCCGGAGGAGATCTGTCATCCTCCCTGAGAATTGTGACCACTGAGTCCTCAGTGCCCACTGAAGGGATCTCATTCTCAGACGAGCCTCTGGCACAAGGGATATGCAGGATGCCATGAGGCCTAGCAACCTCAAAAAGTCGTAGGCTGGGAGACGTTGGGCATTTTGAAACCTGGTGACCATCTGCAGAATATCTTGAGCCCTCACCTCTGGTGGCGAGGCTTTTCCCAGGGAAGTGTCCAGGACTGCTCCAATGAACTGGAGTCTCTGTGATGGTATCATCTGTGACTTCTTTAAATTGAGGGAGAAGCCCAGCCTGTGAAGGGAGTGGCAGACACAATCTAGTTGGATTTGAGCTTGTTCCGAAGAAACTGCTCTGATCAACCAATCGTCCACATAGGGGTAGACGTAAATCCCTTCCCTCCTTAGACTTGCAGCCACAACCGACATTAGCTTGGTGAAGACCCTCGGGGCGGAGGTCAGCCCAAATGGCAGAACTCGAAATTGATAATGAGAGTTGCCAATTGCGAACCTCCGGTACTTCCTGTGCTTGGGATGGATTGGCACATGGAATAAGCATCCTGAAGGTCCAGAGATACCAACCAGTCCTGAAGCTGGAAGGCCTGAAGGATCTGAGAGAGAGTTACCATCTTGAACTTGTCCTTCCTGAGGAACTTGTTCAATTCTCGTAAGTCCAGGATGGGTCTCAGTCCTCCTTCTTTCTTTGGTATGAGAAAGTAGGGGGAGTACCAGCCCTTGTTCCTGTCCGCTACAGGTACCGGTTCTATGGCACCTTTCTCTAGCAGGTCTACAACTTCCTGCAAGAGGAGCTGTTCCCCGGTGGATGTGTCTGAGGGATGCGTAGAAAAGGCAGGCAGTAACCTTGGGCAACTGTCTCCAATGCCCAAGCATCTGACGTAATAGCCTGCCATTCCGACAGATGGTGAGTTAACCTGCCCCCTACAGGTGTCTTGTGATGGGAGACCTCAGAGTTGTTTGGGAGCGGCTGATGCAGTTGCCGAAGGTAAAGCGGCTCCTGCTGATGCGGCTTTCTTTCCTTTACCCCGTCCACCACGGGTACATTTTCCTTGGTCTCCGAGTTGGCCGTCCTCTGCCTCTTCCATATGAGGAATAATAGCGAAAGGACCTTCCTCTCCAAGAGGATCCTGAGGGACGAAAATTAGTTTGTCGGATTGCAGCTCCTAGTGACTTGGCTGCTGCTTTAGTTGTTTGTAGTTTTTCCAAACTGTCATTCGCCTTTTTACCAAATAGGGAAGAACCGTCAAAGGGCATATTTAAAAGTCTGGCCTGTACGTCAGCAGCAAAGCCGGACTTTCTCAACCACGCATGCCTGCGGATTGTGGTACTTGCCGCCATGGCCCTGCTGATACTGTCAGCAGAATCAATGCCAGTTTGAAGGGACTCACACATTGCATCTTTACCATCTCTGCTGATATTTAAAAATGCGTCCCTTTCTTCTCCTTCCGGTATGCAGTCAGCCGCCGATGAAGCACACTCCCAAAGAGTGTGGCTGAACCTAGCGAGCGTAAAAGTTGCATTAATAGATTTTAAAGCCATGCTACAGGCTGAGAAGACTTTCTTAGCCATGGCATCATATGTTTTATCATCCCTATCCTGAGGAGCAGTGGGGTAACAGAAGTACTGCCTGATGAAGTTGCAGCCTGGACCACAAGACTCTCTGGAGTAGGGTGCTTAGATAGGTATTCAGGGTCAGCAGCAGATACCCTATATTTCGCTGACAACTTCTTGTTAACCGCAGGGACAACTTCAGGAGTTTCCCAGTTAGTTAAAATCTTTCTTTGTAAAGCAGAATGAAAGGGAACCACAGGATCCTCCTGTGGACCTTTCTCCAGAATATCTGTGAGGTCATCCTGTTGAAAAAAAGGTGAAGGCGCAGACCAACCCATGAACTCCATAATTCTTGACATTAGGGTTCTATAAGGGGTATCAGCATGTTCCCCTGGGTCTGGTTTGACAAATTCCACTTCTGGGGAAGTGTCTAGGCCACTTGCTTCCTGTAATGCATCCTGAAGGTCTTTCAACCTTCTTTCCTCAGAGGCAAAAGTCTCTGGTTCAGGTAATGTGGTCCTCTGCAGCCCAAAAGGCCTTTCTTGATCAGAATCTTCCCTTTCTTCAAAAAATGATGTTATGGGGGGATGCTCTGGTCTGTGAAATGGTATAAAACCCATCTCTAAGGCAGAGGGAGCCATCATCAGTGACCTTGAAAAGGTGGATGTCGTCGACGCCGATGTAAAAATCCTCGAAGGCGCCGACAAAGGCGTCGAGAAAACTGGAAGAGGCCTCGAAGAACTCGAGAGGATCGGAATCCTGCTCGAGGATGTCGACGACGTTCTCGACGTCGTGTCGGAGGTTCTCGGTGTAACCGTTGGCTGTGGAGTAGCCGTGGGTTTTCTTTTATCGGCGTCGATGTCGGCGTCGACTCGATCGACGGATGCGTCGAAGAACCCTTCGATAACGGCGTCGATGGCGCCGATCTATGCTTCGAAGGGGCTTTCGACGATGGCGTCGAAGATGCTTTACTTCCCGATGGCTCATGGCGCTTTCGGGTCGACTCTTTCGCCGGGTGCTTTGACTCGCGGCGTTTAGATTTTTTGGGCTTTTCACCCGGGGTATCACCCTCAGCTGACTTCGATGGGGATGAGGCCGCTTTCTCGAAGACGCTTAGCATCTTTTTTCTGAATTCCTCCCACTCAGCTTGAGAGCTGTGTTTAGTGGGGCAATTTACTCTTTCAGGGGAACTAGAAGACGACGATAAAGGGGATATTCTTCGTCTTTTTTTCGAGTGTCTAGACCTCGACGAGTGGTGGGAGCCACTTCGAGACCTAGACCGAGAATGCTTTTGACGGTGAGGAGACGAATGACTCGACTCTACCGCGGAAACTTTGGAGGAAGTTAAAATTGACTTACCTCTCTCGAGCTTCCCCTTACGCTCCTTCAAGGCTTTCGCCGTCATGGATAGGCATTCCTCACACTCCGAACACTGGTGTTCGATTCCCAGACACCACAAACAGATCCTGTGAGGATCCGTCAACGACATTTTCTTCCCACAGTCTCGGCATTTTTTGAAACCGGACCGAGGAGTCGTCGGGTCGGAGGAGGAAGCCATCGAGTACGAGTCGTATTTTCGAGGAAATATGAATATATATCGACTGATGAACTGAGCAACGGTATTCCGAGGCACACGAAGCGCGGAACAACGGAACTGAACAACGGACGCTGCGCGTGGCCATTTATAGGCATGATGACGTCGGCGTCGATACGGTGGCCGTCGAGGAGCACCTACTCGACGGACGTCGACGCACAGCGCCCTCTACTGGGAAAAAGATTTCCGAGGCCAGCAAGCTGGAGATACAAATATCATAGATAAGGAATACGTCGGAGGACACAATCCCTTCGAAAAGATATCTTAATACTGCTTGTCCCACTCGAGTCAGATCTAGAATGAGTGTCTAGGCAATAGTGTTTTGTAAAGGTGTGTACAGAACTCAAGGTTGCTGCTTTGCAAATGGACTCAAGGGGAACATTTGCAATGAAAGCTATGGAAGCCCCAGTGCCCCGGGTCGAGTGTGCTCTAGCCTTGAAGGGCATTTCTCTCTTAGCAAGAGTGTAGCATAGTGTGATGCATTTGACAATCCACCTTGATATAGCTGATTTAGAGACAGGATCCCCTTCTCTACCAGCAGCCACTGAAACGAAAAATAGTTTTATTTTCCTCAGTGGTTTCGCCTTTTCCATGTAAAACATAACTGCCCTGCGCACATCTAGTGTGTGCAGTCTTCTTTCGGCCATGCTAGTGGGATTCTGGAAGAAAGTGGGTAGTTCAATTGATTGGTTCACATGGAACTTTGAAATGTATTTAGGTGCAAATCTGGGATGAGTGCGCAGAACCACCTTGTGGACTGTAACAAAAGTGTTTAGAATTGAAAGGGCCTGTAGTTCGCTAACCCTTCTAATGGAAGTGATAGCCACTAGGAAGGCTGTCTTATAAGTAAGGTCTTTTAGACTTGATTTATGCATTAGTTCAAAAGGAGACCGCATGAGTCTGGTTAAAACCACATTTATATCCCATCCAGGAACTGGGTTAGAAACGGGGGATGAATTCTTTTAACCCCTTCCATAAAAGCCTTAATAACAGGTATTTGCCGCCACAACACCACCTGTTGCGACGCAGTGTAGGCTGAGAGAGCAGCTAGATGAACCTTTAGGGAATTAAAAACAGTCCTGAGTCTGACAAATAAGCTAGGTACAACACAATGTGGGTAGGCGAGCAGTCAATGGGATTGATGCCCTTGGTATTACACCAGATGACAAAGCGTTTCCACTTACTGGAATAGCAATACTGAGTGTTAGGTGTAATACCTTCCCTGAGTATGTCCATGCATCTTTGAAGGAGTTGAAGGTGTCTAAACTCTATGACCTCAGGAGCCAGGCCGCTAAGTTAAGAGTTTGCAGGCATGGATTTAGTGTCTCCCCTCTGTCCTGATACAACATGTTGTACAGGCAGGGAAGTCTCACGGGGGTGGGAGGCATTTCCATTAGATGAGTGACCCACAGTTGGCGGGCCCACCAAAACCATGGTAAATGGTTCCTGGTGCATCTTGTGCACTATCTTGGGGAGTCGGGGGGTAGGTGGGGGGAAACAGACAGATTTCCCTGACCATGCTATCCAGAGTCTGTTTCGACTTTGAGCGGTTCTGGGGGTGCCTGGAGGTGTAGTCTTGGCATTGGGCGTTCTCCTGAGTTGCGAACAGGTCGATCTGTGGGAAGCCCCATTCTGCGAAGACGTTGGAGACCATGTCTTCGAGTAGACCATTCATACTCTAAGGGCACTGGGAAGTCTCTGGTGAGCACTTCGACTAGAACATTGAGTTCCCCTGGAACATGTTGGGACAGCAGGAACATCTTGTGTTTGAAAGCCCACATCCAAATGTTTTGGGACAACTTGGATAGCCAGGGAGAGTGTGTGGCCCCGTTTGTTTAGGTAATACATAGCTGTGGTGCTGTCTGTCATGATCAGAACTGTCTTCCCCTGTAGCTGTGTCTGAAAGGCCTTCAGTGCTTTCAATACTGCTAATAGCTAACAGATTTATATGGTTGGATGCTACCTGTGGGGAACACTCCATGCGCTGTCTGCTGAAGCAGGTGAGCCCCCCACCCGTGAGAGATGCGTCTGTCGTGAGAGTGGCTTCCACTGCAGGGGTGGTGAAGGTCTTCCCCCTTCAAGAGGTTTTCCCTCAACCACCACTGCAGAGAGAGAACGAGGGCTGGCGAGACATCTACCAGATCTTCTCATTGTCCGCTGGCCTGGCACAACTGGCTGTTGAGCCACTCTTGCATGGGACGCATGTGCAGCCGCGAGTGGGGAACTAAGTAAATGCACAACGCCATCATACCTAGCAAGCGCATGGCCTTGCATACCGTCACTTCCTGACTGGCTACATATTGAGGGATCTGAGAAAGCATGTTCTGGACCCTCTCATTGGAGGGGAAGACGAGGCTGTCTTTTGTCCGAATTAGAGCCCCTAAGAATTGATTGACTTAACTGGGGTCTAAACTGGATTTCTTCTTGTTGATGGAGAATCCCAGACTGAACAGGAGGTCTATTGTCTTCTGAGTATTCAATAGGCACGTTTCTTAAGAGTCCACTGTTATGAGCCAGTCGTCGAGGTAAGGGTAAACTGGGACAGATAGTCTGGCCAGGTGTGCTGCCGCTACTGCCAGGACTTTGTAACACCCTTGGTGCCGAGGCAATTCCGAAAGGGAGTAATTTGAATTGATAGTGCCTTTCCTCTATCATGAACCTTAGATATTTTCTGTGCGCTGGCAACATTGAAATATTAAATATGCATATTTCATGGCCAGAGTTGCCATGTTATCCCCCTGTTTCAACAGTGGGATAACTTCCTGCAGAGTTACCATACAAAACTTTTGAGGTTTAACAAATTTGTTCGGTGGGCGAAAGTCCAGCACCGGGCGCATGGTGAGATCCTTTTTGGGTACAAGGAAGTACACTGAATAAATACCCTTGTTTACCTGAAGAATAGGGACGGCTTCTATGGAGTCCTTTTCCAGAAGTGGCTCCCCCTCTTGTATCAGGATTTGCAGATGGTCTGGCGCCAGGCATGTTGCTTTGGGCGGTCTGAATTATGGGGTGGGGAGTGTTAGAATACTGTGCAGTTCCCTTAGGGAGCACTACAGAAGATTAACACTAGAGATCAGAGCAAAAAATCCCCTTTGGTATCAGTCTGTACCACAAAGATTTAGTTGGTAGCTGTGGCTGAGCGGTCAGACTTATCTCAAGAGGGAGATGAGCAGTATTCAGGGTTTACACAATAGGCCTACAGTACTATGGCACAAGGAAACACTGACCAAAGCTTTGTATTAAAAAGTAGATACATGTATCACAGTCATCAAGCAAGTTAAATTAAGTCAAAGGAAAAATATACACACTCCCAAGTAAAATTGTACACCAAGTGAAAACTGAGTAAGACGGCACAGTGAAAACTACACACAAGGGATAGTCTACCAATTCCTCACACGGGAGGGAAAGCACAAGTTATATAGAAATACTTTCTTACACACCCTAGCAACACTTCCCATAAGATTGTGAACCAGTTTAAGCAAGACAGTGCATCAGTATAGGCAATACTTAAATGAAAACTGAGCAAAACGTCATTTCACAAGGTTTAGAAAGGGGAAGAAAAGGGTAGTTATAAGAAATAGGTGCACCAACACAGTTCTAGTTGAGAATCAATCTAAAGAAGGCAGTTCTAACAAATGTAGCCAGAGTCAGTAGGCCTGTGCCAGAGTCAGTGGTACAGGGCAAGGGCCCAGGAGCAAAATGTTCTCGTCGCTGCAGTCAAGTCTTTGGTTAACTATTTGGAAAAGGTGGATGCAGAAGTTGAAAGACAATGTTAAGAGAGAGGGACAGCCAACCCAACAGGTAGGTAAAGGATTTAAAACATCTTTAGCGCTACCGCGAAGAAGGGCGGCCTGGCGGAACAATGTACCTTGAAAACGAAGAAGTGGCTACTGCGGTGGCGGTTATTCCTGGTAGTTCCTGCAGTTCGGGTGATCCAGCAGAGGAAGAGAGGCTCTCGTCGTGGAGGAAGGTTCGAGTTACTGCACTACCCAGGGATGAAACCAGCCGCGGTGCTGCCAAACGAATAAAAGGTACGCTCCTTTAAATCGCAGTCCAGGTAGACTGGTGCCTGGCTATCCGGCCTCCGAGTACTGGGTACTGGTGATTCGACCAAGGCAGGTCCGGGAAGGCGATTGGCAAATTTGTTGGCCCCACCAGCTCAAGCGAAGAAGGCTCTTGCAGATGAAGATCTTCTCTCGTCGTGTGGAGAAAAGTGGTGAGACGCTTCAGCAGGGCTTCACCGGTGGTTCAATCGTTGCAGATGTCTTTGGCTTCTCTCCTCTTTGGCTTCTTAGTTCCAGTGACGTCGTCTTGCTCTTCCAGTCCTCAGGACCCTGCTTTTATGCAAAAAGATCCCCTTTCATACAGCCTAGCTGTCACTCACACAGTGGAGTGGTCCTCCTGGCAGGAGACTCTCCAACCTATCAGGATAGAGTGCGACATTGGGTTGCGGAGGCAACCCTGTCCAGGGGTCCTACTCCCCCTCCCACACAATGGACCCACCCCAGACTCAGTGGCACCGAAAGGGCAGCTTCTCCGTAGAAGCCCGCCAAAAGGACGAACAAAGGATCCCCGACCTGGGTTAGGAGTGTAGAGAAAGACACGAGAAAGAAGTTATTAAAGTTCTGGCAAATAAAACCTACCGGAGTCAAGTTAATATTAAAATGCACCAGCGGTATGTTAGAGGCTGTCAGAAAAAGTGGTAGCCTCGAACAATGGGAAAATCCCATAGGAAAATAATTGCGGTCAAATATTTATGGTAGTAACCACTGCCACCAGCCAGAAACTTTTGAGAGAGGGACTGTACGGTACCCCCTCGAAAATGAACATAAGGGAAAAACGATTAACCCTTCCCAGTACCTCCATAGTAAGATGGGTTGTACTGGTTTAGTTCATAGGATTTGACTAGTAAAGTCAATTGGGACTTTACATGCCCTGGGAGACAGTAGTCAGTCCCAGGGTATGGAGTCTATGTGTGGGGGTCGCTACGACACCCTTGTCCCTGCACTGATGGTGCTGTGTAACATGTGCATAAAGATGTTCCCATAGGCATTAAACACAAAAATAGCCTAGAACACACATAGCAAAAATGCCTAAGAGTGGGAAAAAGAGGCTCACTCTTAGCAGGAGAAAAGAAACAAACCCTTCAAATCCAGCAAAGCTACTGGGGGACTCTATAGGTAAGGGAAATTAGCCATAGAATGAGAATTCTCCCTAACAGGGGGTCGGGCGAATTCCACACAGTACCCATGGGCGACCGTCTTGAGAACCCACTGGTCTGAAGTTATCCCCTCCCATGCCAAAAGGAAAGATGTTAAGCCCCCCCCCCCCCGGGGTGACATGGGAGGGGACCTAGATCCGTAGGTCATTTCTGACCAGAGGCTGTGGCTCCCCTGGAGTTGAGGCCTCTACCTTCCCCGCGCCGCTGACCCCTAGGTGGATAGTTGGCGGGGGTGCTGGATGTGGGTTCCAGTTATTTCCCGTACTGTACATGTTTTGTGCGGAACGGATTGGCCTTGAAAGGACTGGCGGGAAACGCTTGCCCTCTGGGGGAGGGTTTTTTGGGTGATTTGCTGAAGAGACTTATGAGTCTCATGCTCCTTTTTGGCAGTCTCTAAAACATCGTCGACTGCATTACCAAAGAGATTAGACTCCTCGATAGGTTTATTAATAAGAGCTGCTTGGGTCTCCTGCTTGAAGCCCGATTTTCAGGAGCCAAGCGTGCCGTTTGAGCAGGGTGCCTTGTGCTAGGGATCTTCCTGCTGTCTCTGCAGTATCCAGAGTGTTTTTTAATACATTTTGGTTGACCTGGCTGTCCTCGGCAACGATGGCGAGTAATTTGGTTCTTGCGGGTTCAGGCATCTCCTGGAGACCTTCCTGCATAAGGTTCCACTGTACAGCGGCATAACTGGCAAGCAACATAGTGTTTGCTATGCACGTGGTAAAAGCAGCTGCCGTGGTGATTCGCTTACCCAAGGCATACAGCCTTTTTGATTCTTTATCGGGAGGTGCCTCTCCCGTAGCAAGGGGTACTCCCGCCCAGTTCCAGATGGTGGTAACTACTAGGGAATTGGGGGTGGCGTGGCCTTTAAGATATATAGGGTCAGTAGGCGAAGGCCAAAATAATTTCTCCACCCTTGGATTTACTGCACTAGTCTGGCTTGTGTGACCAGGGAAGGAGCCAATCTCCATTTAATGGAATTCAGGAGAGGGATGGCTTGGCTGGAGGGGGGTTTTCTTTAAGAATATCCTCCACAAAATCTTGTTCGGGTAGGGCCTCCTGGGTGGCGACTTAAAAATGATCCGCTGCCTTTCTTAAGATGGCATTGAATGCCATCAGATCGTCCACTGGGGAAGCCTGGCTGGCCGGTGTGGAGGGAGGGGAATCCAAACACAGGACCTCTGTGTACTGGTTGTGAGTAGGGAGCGTCCATGGTTCCGTCTCAACCTGGCGAGTGTCTTCCCAGTCTTCCGTGGGCTCCGGCTGGTCATCCCCCCCAGTGTAGTCTTTTAGGAAGGTAGTATCCTTTTCCTCATCATAAATGTCCTGATATGTGTCCATCTGGATCTCATCTTCGGCAAAATTTTCGGTGGTCCTGGTGGCGCTTTTGCCCGTTCCGGCGGTATCGTCGAAACCGGGGGTGGGGTTTTGTGTTTAGCGTGGTGATCTTGTACGCCCTTGTCGCCAGGTGTTTTCCCCATGGCGTGACTCGCGTCAGGCCTAGCGGGGTCGGGGACGAGCGTGGCAGACCTAGAGGCGTCCGTCGTAAGGTCGATGGCATCCGACACAGACCCCACTCTCCCTACTGTGTAGGCCGGCCAGAGGGCCCGGCCACATGGACGGCTCCGCCGCTGGATCTTAGGTGTCGAAAGTCCACCGCAGTCTTAAGCGTAGTACAGGAAGCACTGTCGAAGTGACTTTAAGGGGATAATCAACAAGTCGATCAACAAGGATATCAATGTCTCTTATGAAAGAGCTCTGCAATAGGGCGACCAGTTCTCTAGGCGGAAAAAAACAATCTGAGGGACCTCGGCACGTGAGGGATTTTGGGTACACTACACGTCACAATAGGAATAGTCTTACAGACACGCCTATGCCGACGTCCCCTTTCGGGCCCCGAAACACAAGATGCAATACTCTGCGGTTACCACTGGATGTAGGACCATATGCACAGCATGTGATTCTAAGCAGATTAACAAGCATCAGAAATATATATATACACACCATAAATTGGTGTGGCTTTTGAAAAATATGCTTTAATGGATTAACTTTGCTTTTTCAAACAAATAATTTGCTTTCTTTTATGTATGAACTATTACTATCAAACAATTATGCCGTATACAGATCATTGCAGAAGGTCTCTTTTGAATTGGTTGAAACTGTCATTAAAGAAAAGTTGATCATTTTTGTATTTTTGTCGAACCTAAATCAGAACAGCACATTGGGGTGACAGTTTCCACGCAAGTATTTGTAATACTAAGAAAGGTGGCACACTGAAGGCAGACGCACAAAACTAGGAGACACATTTAGAAATAAATTATAAGTTACTCACTGTAGTGACTAACGTACTCCTAGTCCATACTCCCCTTTCCTCCATATGGCATGGGGCATCACTCGCTGGAGACGGGAGATGGAACCTTTGTCACCAGAAAAATCATCCTCCCCTTTAAATTTAGATGCATGTGGGGGCGCAGCCCTGGGAGCATGTGCTCCCCTGACTGTGCCCACCAGCACCACTCCTCAGGCCCCTTTGACACGAGTGCAATATTAACATTGCGTAATGACACCAGTTCTATTGCGGGGCTCAGGGGAGCACGGTGGGACGTATGGAGGAAAGGGGACTATGGGCGAGTAGTATGTTAGTCACTACGGTGAGTAACTTATAATTACACCAACGTCCCGTCCTCTTTCCTCCATACTGTATGGGACACTGCCTGGCCAAATGCTGTATCCAACCTACCGCTGGCATCCAAGCAGTAGTGCCTGCAGAAGGCCAAGTGAGTAGCCCATGTTGCTGCTTTGCTGATAGTCTGCCACGGAACGTGTCTTTGGAAAGCTACCGCTGTGGCCTTGGGATCAGATGGCGTGGGCATGCATGTTTGTTGGCAACGGCTTGTGCTGCCCCTCATAAGCCTCCTTGATGGTCATAACCGTCCACCTTGCTATGAAAGCCTTGGGGGCCAAGAGGGCGTCCGATCGGCGGAAGCTCTTGGTTCTGTCCAGGTAAAATCTTAACGCAAGCCAGACTTCCAGGCAGTGCAGTACCTTCTGAGCCTTCTCCTTATGGTCCGCAAAGAATGTTGCTAATAGTATCTCCTTGTTCAGGTGAAAAGAGGAGACGACCCTAGGAAAAAATGTGGGGTGTGTTCTCAGCACCACCTTGTCTCTGTGAAATGTAGTATATGGCTCTGATGCCACCAGGGCCTGGATTTCACAGATTCTGCGTGCCGAGGTAAGGCCCACTAGCACGGCCGTCTTGATTGTAACTAGCCTGATGACCACGGACGCCATGGGCTCAAATGGTTTGGGCGCCCAGCAGCACATTAAGGTCCCAGACCAGGTGTGGTTTTTTGACAGGTGGTACAATCTGTTCAGGCCAGGCAAGTGCCTCTTAACCACTGGGTTAGAGGACGAAAATACCTCCTCGTCCAAGTTCTTTTAGGCCCTGATGGCCGCCAGATATGTGCAAAATGTGTCTACCTGCACCCCTGAGTGGGCAAAGTGCGCTGAGAAGAATAGAACGTCGTCCAAAGAGCAGGTTAATGGATCAAATTTCCTTTGATTCCACCCAGTGGCAGAACCATGTCCACTTACTTTTGTACTGGCTCCTATTAGCGTTGATCCTGGCCCCTTGTAGGATAGCCTGGGACAGGTGGAGATGTTTCAGGGAAACCTGTTCTGGAACCAAGCTTCAAGGGCCAAATTCTGCAGAGCGGGGTGAACCACTTTGCCCCCTTGCTGGGAGAGCAAGTGGGCTGGGCCCACCGGAAGGTGTACCGGGGGCTGATCAGATAGGCTGAGAAGTACTGAGAACCAGGGTCTCGCTGGCCTACCACAGCGCTATCACAACGAGCTGAAGGCTCTGCGACTCCCTGATCTTGCAGATGCCCCTGTGTACCAGGGGAGTGGGGGCAAACACGTACACATTCATTTTTTGACAGTATTTGCATCGCATCGCCTAAGGAAACCCTGCCTTGCCCCAGCCATGAGGCGAACTGGGGGTATCTCCTGTTGGTACTGGTGGAGAAGAGGTCCACGTACGGTTGAACCCACCTGGTGAAGATCCCCTGAAGGACCTCCTTGTTCATCTGCCATTTGTAGTTGTCCGATCCCAGCCTGCCGAGTCGGTCCGCCTCCAGGTTTGATTCCCTAGGTAGGTGGATTGCTGACAAGTGCATGTTGTTTGCCAGAGCCCACTCCAATGTTGATCGATAGTCTGCATAGGGGAGGAGACCGGGTGCCGCCCTGCTTGTTAATGTAATACATTCAGGTGGAGTTGTCTGTCTGAATGAGGATAGATTTACCGGTGATCATGGGGAGGAAGGCTTTGAGGGAAAGCAAGATAGCCATCATCTCGAGCTAGTTGATGTGCTCCCGCTGCACCAGATTTGACCATACTCAATGGACTCTGGCTGTCCAGGGTAGCTCCCCATCCCTCTAGAGAGGAGTCTGAGGTGATGGGTGGCCTGAGGTGCCGGAAGGGCCTGCCTATCCACAGGTTGGTGTCTGTCCCCCACCAGATTAGATCCTGGAGGAGATGAGGTGGTATGCTGACTTGCTCCACCTGAGATCCCTTCGTCAGATTCCAGGAGGCTGAGAAGTGCAGCAGCAGCCTCCTCATTTTGAGCCTTGTATGTGGCACTGCGAGGAGACAGGTGGCCACGACTCCCAACAGGTGTTGGTACCACCACACTAAAGGTCATTGTTCTGCTGAGAAAATGCTCAGTGGCCCTCTTGATAGCTGTGATCCTGTCCGCTGAGGGGAATATCCTCTCGGACCTCATGTCCCATATAAGACACAGGAAGGTCAGAGTCTGCGTGGGCAAGAACGGACGTTGATGGAAAATCCCAGGTCGTATAGTGTGTCCATGAGGGCGGAGGCCATGTGTCTGACCGCTTCCGGATATCTTGCACTGACTAGCCAGTCGTCTAGATATGGATAAATGTGATGGCCATGTGCGCTGAGTAGGGCTGCCACTGCGTTCATTAGCCTTGTAAAGAGCCTGAGGGCCGAACTGAGTCCAAAGGGTAGAACCCAGTATTGAAAATGTAAACCCATTATCCTGAACCTCAGAAAGGACCGATGGGGTTCCCAGATCGCGACGTGTAGGTAGGCATCCAGGGAGCGTATCCAGTCTCCCACACACAATGTCTCCGCGATGAAGGCTGGGGTAACCCTCTTTAACTTTTGGAAAAGGAGGGAAAGGATCAAGGAGGAAAGGTCCAACACAACTCTGCGGCCAACCTGGTTCTTTTTGTGTATGGTGAAAATGTGTGAACAGAAGCCCAGGCCCTGTTGCGAGGCTAGGATTTCCTCCACTGCCTGGCTCGCTTCGACCAAGCGGCTTTCTGCCAGCAGAGTTGCTGTACCATCTGCGGGAGCCGAGGTGATGAAGGAGGAGAAGGAAGAATCAGGAGCCGGAAGCCTGTGGATAACACAGATAGGATCTATGCATCAGTGAACTTTGTCCACCAGCAGTGTACGTGAATGGCAAGCCTGCCCCCACCGGCGACTCGTGGATCCGGATGAGCTCGTCATAACTTATTTGCCTCTGCGGCTGGTGCTGAGGAGTGGGACTGGAAAAAACCCTTGTAAGCCACCTTGTGCCGTTTCTCCTGGAAGCCCCTAAAGCCTCAGAAGGACCAACCTTTATTCGAGCGCTGGCACCTTTGGCTGTAGGTCTTGGTGTGGACTTAGTAAAAACAGATAAAGATTTCACTGTCTGGCAGGTATTCTTTTTCTCATCAAGTTCCTCATCCGTTGTTCAATGGAACAGGTCCCCCTGTCGAAAGGCTGGTCTAGTATGCGCTCCTGTACGTCAGGGTTGAATTTTGTCGCCTTGAGCCAGGCCATCCTTCTCATGTCTGTGGCAATACAAACGGCTCAGCCTGATGTGTCAATGTGGGCCACAGTGCACTTCATTATATACAGGGCCTCGATTTTAGCCTCTGCCAGTCAGGACCATCTTAAGCACTTTTGGGGCCCCGGGCACAGACCTCTTTGGGGCCCCCTCCACCAAACCTATCACAACCCAAAGTTTGATATGCTGCCTCGCAGCAATCAAAATGAGCCATAGTGAATGCCCAAACTATGTATACCACAGTAAACACAGAGCATTACAGGATGAATTGATCAGAGGAGAATGTATTTGTCATCAGGTAGGCATTAGGTTTAGACCCTCAGCAGCATGCCATAAAATATCCTAACGTGCTATTTAAGTTAATGAACAATGGAAACGGACTTAAGCTCAGGCAGCTCTGCGGGGCCCCCCCTCCAAGGTGGGGGCCCAGGGCAAGTGCCCCTTTTGCCCTCCCATAAAGACGTCTGTGCTGCCAGACCAGCCTTGAAGCGTACCAGGCTATATAGGGAGCTCAAGAAGGAAGGAAGTCTGTAATCCCCCGCCACAGTTTCTGGTTGACAGCGGCCAACATGGCGTCAGCGTTGGCCTGGCGCACTGGAGTGGTGTTTGAGTAGATTTTCTATCCAAACGCTTCCAAGAGCTTTTCCTCCTTGCCCTGGTGTGCAGATGCCAAAGCCGCTCAGTACAACCGTTGCTTGGAGTATAGTTATGCTGCCGCTATCACAGAGGAGTGCGGTCGGGGTGCGCCGACAATAGGTGGGGGTCCCCTTCCGTTTGCCTGTACTTAGCATTGAGATGCCTGATGGTAAGGTTGGTAGGATGGGTCGAGTGTGGCTTGAGCCAGTCTTTTTTGGCTAAGGTTTCGACATCATTTTGAAGTGGAATTACAGTTCTAGTAGGAGGACGTAACTAAGTACTTAAGCCAGTATCCCCGTCTTGGGTTGCGCCACCTGTGGCTGCAAGATGCCTAGGTACTCAGCCAGGCCCGCCAGTCTCTCATGAAATGCTTTGGCTGACTGTGGGGTGTCAGGGTCTTCCTTGTCGTCTATGTCCACTGTTGTGTCCTGCGGATCCGGGGGAGCCGGAGAAGTGCTGGGCGCAGGCAGTTGTGGCATGCCAATCATCAGTGCCAGAGGCTGCTGAGGGCGGAGCCGGAGCTGCTGTGATTGGTACAAGCATGGGAGCTAGGGCGTGAGCTGGACGAAGGGGCGGTACCACAGTAGATGCTTGGGGCTGTACAGGAGGGAGCATGTCCCTGATTATGTCCCAGAGGATGGACCCCATCTGTGGTGATCTCATAAGGTCAAGGAACTTCACGAAGAACCTGTCTTCACAAGCAGGATGTGTGCCTGATGGGATAGGCATAGGGGTCAGGCCCTGAGGCTGATGTGTCCTGGGCATGCCCTGTCTCGATGTGTAACTTACCTGCGGAGCGGAGGGATAGGATGTGGACCAGGGGGCAGGCGTTGTACAATCCCACCTGGAAGCACACTCCGCTGCCTGTTCTCCGAAGGGGAAAGGTGCCTAGTGAGCCGCCATTGTGTCTTGCCCAGCGGTCATTTTGCTTTGCACCATGCCACGTGCTTGAGTCATGGTACTTGCTGAGCTGGGACCGGCCTCCACCAGTACGCTGAGCAGCGGTGGTTGCGACCTTCCCTGCACTTCAGGTCGAGGCCTGGTAGGCGGAGTGCCCTTGGCTATGGTGCCGGTAGTGCTGCATGCAGGCACCCCCTGAGACATGGGTCCGGTAGTAGGGTGTAGCCCCTCCGGTTGGGACCAGTTAATAGAGACTTGCAGCCCCTCAGCGGTAGCACCGGTAAGATCTTGCGACCCCTCGGCCCGTGGGTCGGTAGCTGGGGCAGCCTACGGTATTCTTGCTGGTTTTAGGACCTGAGGGGTCCCTACCGCTTGCGCGCCTCCCAGTCACAGCCGTGGTCTGGGCCAAGGCACAGGAGGCAGTGGGGGTTGGATGTTAGGTAGGGACTGTCGCAGGCTGGACACCTGCTGAAACCCGCCGTCGTCGACATGCGCCGGGGAGGAGCGTGGCGCCATAGGACAGAACAGTATCTAACAATTGGAATAGAAAAAGAAGAAATTAATACTTCTCCAGGGAAGAGCGTGTGCAATGACAAGGCTGGAGGCCTAACTTAGGAGTGCTGTTGAAAGCGGTCCGTTACTGTTGATGCAGAAAAGAGGACTGGGTAGTGGTGCCGATGGGCGCAGCCAGGGGAGCGCATGTTCCCAGAGCCGCACCCCCTTGCGCATCTAAATTTAAAGGGGAAGATGATTTTTCTGGTGAAAAAGATTCCGTCTCCCATCCCTAGCGAGGGACGCCCCATACAGTATGGAGGAAAGGGGACAGGACGTAGGAGTAACAAAAACTGGAAATACAGTAAAAAGGTGGAGAATCAGAGGAATAGAACATGGTAAGTCTGAGGGGAAAATCTCACAGATTTACCATGTTTTCAATCAATATCTGGCAACTCTTGCTTACTGTATTTCCATTTTCTGCTCAAATTTCCAGTGCTATGCTGACGACACCCAACTCATTTTCAGGCTACCCTCGGCAACCTCCTCTCCTTCCCTCATCGCTGACTGCCTAATCGCCATTCAAAATTGGTATGCTGCAAATGATCTTTGTTTAAACGCCAACAAGACCGAGATCCTCCTCATTGGTACACCCCTTCCATCCTTTCCCCTCACTCTCTGGCCAGCCTCCCATGGCCCTCCTCCTGCCCCTACCAGCGAAGCTAAGATCCTTGGGGTCATCTTGGACTCCACACTTTCCTTCTCCGCACACATCTCTGATGTCTCCAAAAAGTCTAACTTCTTACTGCACCTCCTTAAAGGTACTCTTCCTTTCCTCTCCTTCCCTAAGAAGCTCCTTGTCTCCCAAGCTCTGATTCTCTCTAGGTTGGACCACTGTAACAGCCTTTTTCTAAATCTAGCTGCCTCCACTCACCTCCTTACAACTAATCCAGAACAGGACTGCAAGACTTGTCCTTGGCCTCAAGCCCTGGGATCGTATCTCTCCAGCTCTGAAATCCCTTCATTGGCTCCCTGTGGCTGCTAGGATTACATTTAAAACCCTCTGCATTGTCCACAAAGCTTTCTGGAGCCTGGGTCCAAATTACCTTCAACTATCCCCCTGTAAATACCTCCCCTCTAATGCCCTTCGCTCCTCTACCTCCAACTCCTTCAGGGTCAGTCGTTTTTAAAAGAAACAAGCTGGTGGTAGATCTTTGTCTTCTGCGGGGGCCTCCCTCTGGAACTGCCTACCTGCCACCTTGAAACTTGAGGAGAACCACCTACGTTTACGGAAGCTCCTCAAGACCTTCCTCTTCGCCTCTGCCTTTCCCTCTCCCTTGCTGATCTGCTTTCTCTCTCAGCAATGCTGCACCTGCCCACCGTCTGCCCTTCGTGCCCAGGTCCCTGCTCACCCTGTCACCCTCCTGAACTGCCCCTGGCCACCCCTTGCACTGGGGCCTGTATCTGTACCCATACAGGCCCCCCCACTCTTCATCTGCACTGATCAGATACTCCCTATCTGACTAACCTTACACTTGGCCCGCACAGGCTTGCACTACCACTGTTTCTGATCACCGTATTTATTTATTTAAATATTATTTATCTTGTCCTCTCTTATGCTTCTGCACTTTCCAATTTCTCCCCCCTCCCATGCACTTTCCCCCTTTTTCCCTTCCCCATGCACTTGCACGTTCTCAATGTCACTGGGCCTAGTAAGATCGTTGTGTTTGTTCTCCACTGTTCCCCTCCCTTTGCCTGGTCGCGCTCTGAAACACCTGTGTATGAGCACGATATAAATAAAATATCATATCACAGACAAACATGGTGTTTGTAGCAAGGCAGGACGTTTCTCTGAGACAAACCTGGTGTTCGTAGAAATACAGTCTCCAGTTCTTGTAAAACCTAGTAGCTGGCCTGGCAACTGTACACTGTTGCCCTTGTGTGATTGGGTCAAGACCAGGAATAACCATGTAGGGTAATTTACTGATATGGAATCCTTGCAGGAGCACGCAAACAACAGGGTGGGTATGCCTTTGGGTACCCGAGGGCTAGGCTGTCTGGTATTCTTCTAAAATCCACATCCACAGAGCATGCCTAGATATATACCCTCTAAAGTGTGTGAGTGGTAACCAGAACTGAATGGCTTGCTGCCAAATGTTAGAAAGGTGCATGTAAGCATGAGAGGAGGTTAGTGTAATCTACCCTCCATGTAGGGCATCTGGGAAGAGATCTTGCATCATACTCTAAGTACGTCTTCTCTCTGGGTGCTTCAGGGCCAAATCCCAGGATTTGTAAAGCTCTTGTGCAGAGTATCTTCACCAGCATCTTTTAGATCAAACCCAGCAGCGAAGCTCTGCCTCCCATACAAACGTAGGGAACTGTGTATGGTGCTCTTTACCATTGATTCATCGGGAATAACTAGACCCATTAGTCTGAAGGTGTTGGTATGTCTTTAATGCTACCGCTACTGCTCACCTACACAGCTTGACTCTGGAATCAGAGTACTGCATCCTTTTCGTGTACCGGCATGGAGGTTGCCTAAACTAGACGTGTGGGTCACAACTACAGGGCTCAGGGTCTTCGTTTGCTGAGATTTCCCATCTAGCTGACAATCGCAACCCTTACTGCTACTGCTCTTGTGATGTTCCTCTGCAGGCTCAACATCGTGTCTCCAAATGCATTTCTTAATTACATCTTCCCATCATAGGTTGCAAGTCTCTGCAGGCAATGGTGGTTCTATTCATCCAGTGCATGCTGCAGTGCTCCTGTAAGGGTTCCCGCCCATCCAACTGACTACCGCAACCTCCCCTGCTGCTACAAGGGCTACCTGTGCTTGTTCCGAACCAGAGCGGTTCTGAGATTGTATACATCTCCCCCTGTGGGTGCCTATAGTAACCTTTGGGCCTTGGTTCAATTGGTTTGTGGCAGGGCTCCTGTGTAGGTCCTGCCTATCTAGAAAGAACTATGGTAGTAAGAGTCGGTGACATCACAACGCACCTCTGCATGCTCTCGTCCCAGCGGTATGTTGAACTTGATATAGACTATTTCGTTTAGGACCTTTCTACCCTCTCAAGGTCTTTGCATCCATTTTGAATGTCAAGCCCTGGGTGCACTTACAATCATTGGTTACATTTGGTCCATTGATGCATACTGACACTCAAACTAATATCTAGGGGATGCCTGTTTCTAGGTAGGCCTGTGAGCCTCAAAGTTTGGTTGCACTTTATGAACTTGAGTAAACTTCTCATGAGCTCAATACTGTGTGTTTTCATTTATTCTGAAAAGTAATTTTAATTTACTTACTGGTAAACATTTTGCATTTACTTTTGCACAACTATTATGAAGCACATTTTTACTAATATATTGAGTAGCCTTGACAACTCAAGTTATACTTTCCTTCCCCACCACCCCGTTGGAGAGTCAGAATAACTGAGAAAACATCTAAAAAGCCAAGTAGTTAGATCCATCTGGTGCCTAGAAATACGACCTAACCAAAATTGCCCTAACAGTGGAGTAGCAATTTCACAAAGGAACGTTACAGTCACTACCTCCTTTACTATTTCAGTGGAACCTTGCAGGTGGAAATGTCAAAAAGTATCTTGCCATTGAAAGGCAGGTCCAGAACTGTGTCATGAATGTCATGTTGAAATGACAAAGGAACGCATTTTCAAAGCACAATTGGCAGCCCTTAAAGTTGTATCAGTCGTGCCCTTGCTTATATGTGGTTGCTGGACCGCAGCTTTTTTTTTCTTCCCCTCTCTGCAAAGACAAAGTAAGTAGATCATCACACCTACCAAGACTATCCCAGTTGTGCAGACTACATAACACAACAGAACAATGGCACATTCAGTTAATTCAGAGTATACCATTTGGGTAAGACTTTTTCAGTACGATTTCCAATGGCTTCGACTCATATTGGGTTAAAAAATTACACAAGGAGGCAGGGGTCTATACCAAAGCAATACGTTACTCACCTGTAACTCCTTTTCTCCAGCATTATCTCAGATTCACATGCTGTTAGAATAGTCCCCTTCATCAGGCTGGGAATCCTCTGTAAATTATAAGTTACTCACCATAGTGACTAACGTACTCCTAGTCCATAGTCCCCTTTCCTCCATTCTGTATGGGCGTCCCTCGATAGGGACGGGAGACAGAACCTTTTTCACCAGAAAAAAATCTTCTTCCCCTTTAAATTTAGAGGCACGGCCCTGGCAGCATTCGCTCCCCTGACTCCGTCCACCGGCACCACTTCTAAGTCCCCATTGACGCATCGACTATATTACCATTGCCTAATGACACCAGTTTTATTAGGGGGGAGGATGGACGCACGTATGGAGGAAAGAGGACTATGGACTAGGTGTATGTTAGTCACTACGGTAAACAACTCCTACGTCCTGTCCCCTTTCTTCCATACTGTATGGAGGATTACAACTGAATGTAGCCCCAGCGTGAAGAGATAACCATCTTTAAGAAAACAAGTTACTCAATACTGCCTGTCTGAAAACCACGTCTGACCTATAGCCGGCATCCAGACAGTAATGCTTGCACAAGGCCGAAGGAGTGGCCCACGTAGCCGCCCTGCTGATGACCTGCCATGGAACGTACCTCTGGAGTATGACTGCTGTGGCCTTGGCTCTGATAGCGTGGGCATGCATATTTGCCAGAAGCAGCTTATGCTTCCCCTCATAGGCCTCCCTAATGGCAGAAACCATCCACCTTGCTATGAAGGCCTTAGAAGCCTGATATCATGGCTTTGACCTCCCCGAAGATAACAGAGCCTCAGATTTGCGGAAGCTCTTGGTTCTATGCAGGTAGAATTTTAGAGAGTGCCTAACATCTAGACAGTGCAGGACCCTCCGAGCATCGTCCTTTCGGTCTGCGAAGAAAGTGGGTAGCACTATCTCCTCATTTAGGTGGAACAAAGCAACTACTTTAGGCAAGTGCACGGGATACGGTCTTACGACGCCTATGAAACGTAGTGTAAGGCTCGGAAGCCACCAGAGCTTGGATCTCACTGACTCGCTGTGCAGATGTAAGACCCACCAAGAGGGCTGTCTTAATGGTGACCAGCCCATTGTCCGCAGATGCCATTGGCTCAAGGGGTTTATGCGCCAAGGCACCCAACACTATGCTGAGGTCCCACGCAGGGTGTGACTTCTTGATAGGCAAGTAGAGCCTGGTGAGACCCGCCAAATATCTTTTAACCACCGGGTTGGAGGATGAGAAAACTTCTGCTTCTGCAGTTCCGGTAGGCTCCGATGGCCGCCAGATAGGTGCGGCATGTATCTGTTTGCACCCCCGAGTGGGCGAGGTGTGCAGAGAAGGATAGCACCTCGTCCAACGTGCAAGGAAGGGTGATCAACCTCCTTAGACTCAGCTCAGTGGCAAAACCTAGTCCACTTGCTTTTGTACTGGCTCCTAGTAGCATCGCTCCTAGCACCCTGTATGATGTCTAGGTTGGCCTGCGACAGACGCAGATGCTTTAATGTGACCTGTTCAGGAACCACGCTGCGAGGGCTAACTTCTGTGGGGCAAGGTGGATGAACGTGCCCCCCTGCTGCGATGGTAGATGAGCTGGCCCCAATGGATCGTGAATAGGAGGCTGGTCCGACAGGCTGAGCAGCCCTTCGAGCCATGGTCTCACTGGCCACCACAGAGCTATCAGAATGATACGGAGGGGACGGGAATCCCTGTGTAGGGAAGTGGGAGGGAATGTATATGCAGTCATGGCGTTCCACTGCAACTGTAACGCATCACCCAGGGAGCCTAGGGCCTGTCCCTGCCAGGACACAAACTGAGGGCACTTCCTGTTGTACCAGGTACAAAGAGATCCACCTCGGGATGCCCCCATCTGCTGAAGATCCCCTGAAGGACCTTATCGTTCAATTACCATTCGTAATTTCCCACCCCAACCTGCTGAGCCTGTCCTGCTCCAGGATGGATTCCACCGGGAGGTGGATTGCCCTCAAGTGAATGTTGTTCCCCAGAGCCCACTACCAAATGCTGACTGCAGGCTGCATAGGGGAGGAGACCTGGTGCCACCCTGCTTGTTGATGTAATACATGCTGGTGGAGATGTCTGTCTGATTGAGGATCCTATTGCCACTGATAAGCAGCAGGAAGGCTTTGAGACCTAGCCAAATTGCCTTCAGTTCTAGCCAATTGATATGGGCCTCCTGTTCCTGAAAAGACCAAACTCCATGGACGCGGTGGTTGTCCAGAGTAGACCCCCAGCCCTCCAAGGAATCCGTGGTGATGGTAAGCTGTGGTGCCGATTGGCAGAATGGTGTGCCTATCCTCAAGTTGCAGTCCATGATCTACCAGACAAGGCCCTGGTGGAGAAACGGAGGAATGCTCACGAGTTCCGCCTGCGAACCCTGCACCTGACTCAATGAGTCTGCGAAGTGCAGCTGTAATCTTCTCATTTTGAGCCTTGTGTATGGCACTGCCACTAGACTTGCCGCCATGATACCCAAGAGGTGCTGGTACCACCATGCTGAGGTCAGCGCTCTGCAAAGAAAATGACCCGTGGCACTCTTGATGGCGGGGATCTTGTCCTCTGAGGGAAAAACTCTCTAGGAGCTCATGTCCCAGATGAATCCCAGGAACGCCAGACTCTGCGTCGGATGCAGCTGTGACTTCTTGAGATTGATGGAGAATCCCAATTTGTGTGGCGTATTCATGAGGGCGGAGGAGGTGTGATGGACTGCCTCCGGGGATCTCGCCCTGACAAGCCAGTAGGCTAGGTATGGATAGACACAGTGACCTTGGGCCCTGAGAACGGCTGCCACTGCATTCATAAGCCTGGTAAAGACCCTGGGGGCTATAATGAGGCCAAAGGGTAGAACTGGTATTGGAAATGGAAGCCCATGACCCTGAACCTCAGGAAGGACCGATGAGGCTTCCAAATCGGGACATGTAGGTATGCGTCCTTCAGATCCAGGGGGCACATCCAGTCTCCCTTGCAGAGTGTCTCTGTTTGAAGATGTAAAGGCAGGCGCTCTGTTACCAGTCTTTAGCTTCTCCTCCTAACACACGTTTTCATGACTTCATCAATCTTCAGGGAGGCTGAGTTTCTTAGTTATTTCAGGCAGGTCTGCATTTCTTTTTCAGGTGTGGCAAGTTATTGAGCTCTGAGGATTCTGGTACTTGTATTTTTCGCACTTGATTTTGCTGGCAGGTGACCGGAAACAACTCCCTCCATAGCACAAATGTTCCCCTTGAAATGTTCACCTGAAACAGAAATGCAGACCCGCCGGAAAAAACAAAGAAACTCAGCCTCCCTGAAGATTGATGAAGTCATGAAAACGTGCGTTAGGAGGAGAAGCTAAAGACTGGTAACTGAGCGCCTGCCTTCACACCTTTAAACATCCCTTGCAGAGTCTCTCTGCAATAAGCGCTGGGGTAACCATTTGAACTTTTGAAGAGTGAGGGAAAGGTTCAGGGTGTAAAGGTCCAACAACTCTCAGACCAGCCTTGCTCTTCTTGTGTATGGTGAAAATCCTTAAGTAGAAGCCCATAACCTGCTGGGACTTCTTCCCCTGCCTGGCTCTCTACGAGCGATTGAATTTCTGCCAACAGAGTTGTTGTCCCAATCTGTGGGAGTGGAGGAGAGGAGAGGGAGGCGGTAGACCGTGGACACTGATAGGATCCAGGGGTCTGCGAATCTTGCGTGCCAATACTGTGCATGAAGGGCACTGGTGCGTCGGGCTGTACCTCTTAGGCGTGGACTTCATGAGGATATATAAGGATTTCGCAGTCTGGGAACTGTTGTTCTTATGAAGTACCTCATCAGTGGTGGAATCAAAGAGGTTGCTACCCTCGAATGGAAGGTCCAATATGCGCTCCTGGATGTCCGGGTTGAATTTAGTAGCCCATAGCCAGGCAGTGCTTCTCATGTCCATGGCGAAGCAGATGGCACGGCCTGAGGTGTCTATATGTGCCACTGTGGACTCCAAGTCGTCTTTGGCCACCAACTTTCCTTGTGCCAGAGCCGCCTTCAAGTGCGCCCGACTGTGTACTAAAAGTTCCGGAAGGAAGTCGACTATTTCCCACCAAAGCCTCTGGTTAAAAACAGCTGCGAGCATAGTGTCCGCATTAGACTGACGAAGGTGCAGGGAGGCGTTGGAATAGACCTTTTTTCCACATGCCTCCAAGATCTTCTCCTCCTTGCCTAGCAGAGCAGCGGACGAGGTGGCCGATGAAGACTGAGGCTTAGAGTAGATGGAGGGAACGGCAATTACTGAAGAGTGCGGTTGAGGGTGTGCCGACAGCAAGAGTGTATCCCCCTCCAATTGACTGTACTGGCGTCGATGGGTGGGCTGTGCCGAATGGGGTTTAAGCCATCCCTTTTTGGCCAAAGCTACAATGTCCTTCTGCATTGGAATGCCCGTTCTAACCGCGGGGCGTTGAGTGAAGACTTTGGCTAGGACACCCGCCTCTGATTGTTCAACCTCCGGTTGTGGAAGCCCCAAATTTTCGGCCAGACCTGCAAGTCGATCATGGAAAAGTCTTGGCTGAAGATGAAGTGTCGGGTTCCCCCCCCCCCCCTCGTCGGTTTCCATCAGGGTGTCCTGCTGGTCTGGGACAGGTAGAGGAGTACTGGGCGCCGCAAGCAGAGGATAGGTGACCGGGGCCGGAGGCTACTTTGGAGGCTAGTATGGAACCGCCTGGGGTGCAGGAGGCAGAGGGCTGGAACCACAGGGGCCAACGCGGGCAGCTGAGTCTGCGTGGGGGCCTGAGGCACTGGAGCCATAGGAGGAATGTTCCTGATCACATCCTGAAGGATGGTGCCCATCTGAGGGGATCTCATAAGCATGACAATTTCTCAAAAAACCTGTCCTCACAGGCCGGTGGGGCGCTAGGTGGTGCAGGAGTAGGGCCCAAAGCTTGCTGAGGTCTGGGCATACTATGCCTTGCTGCCTGCGGGGTGTATTTGCACGGCGACGCTGAAGGATATGCCGAAGGCCACGTACCTGGTGAAGAGCAGTCCCACCTCTAAACTCGTTCCCCCACCTGCTCCGCTCCAGGGGGCGGTATCAGACGAGCAGCCATTTAGTCTGACGCGGCAGCCATTTTGTCAGGCTGCATGCCACGTGCTTGCGTCGTGGTGCTTGCCGCGCTGCGCCTGGCCTCCTCCAGGACTCATGGCGATGGAACTTGAGGCCTACCCTGCACCTCAGGACGGGGCCTGGTAGGCCTTGTGCCCTCAGCTGTGTTGTTGGTACTGCTGCGCACAGGCGCCCACTCAAGACATTTGTCAGGTAGTAGGGCCTAGCTCCTCGGGTGGACACTCTGTAAGAGAGCCCTGCGGTCCCTCAGTGACGTCACCGGAAGGATCCAATGACCCCTAGGCCTGGCAGCCCGGTAGCTGAAGCAGCTTCTGTGCTGGTGTTAGAACCTGAATGGTCCCTCCTGCTCAGACGTTTCCATGGGAAGAAGTCGCACTTGCGCGGTGCAGATGAAAGAAGTGGCCCTACCTTGGCCCTTGACGAAGTCCATCAAGTCCTCTGGAGGCGATCGTTCGAAGAGCACCTTCCACAGAGCTAACCTGTTCTTGAGAGTGCGCGGTGTAAGCGCATCACACGCGTAACAACCTTCCCCGCCATGATCGGGTCCAAGGCAGCGCAGGCAAAGAGGTCAGATGTAGGGAAAAGCCTTTCGCAAACTATTGTAATCTTTGTATATTTACTGTATCACAAATGTAATCACACCCCACTCAAACCGCTCACTATGTAACAAATGTTGATATCTTTTTATGCAACTAAACTCTGCCTTGTAACAAGTGCCACGATGTTCACGGGCTGTTATGCACTATACAAATTTGAATAAAACAAACACCTGCTAAAGCTCAAAGATGTCAATATGTGCCGGGGAGGAGCATGGCGCCAGAGGACCGAGAACCTGATTAAAGACTAAAGGCAGTATCCGCAGAAGGGCGCATGGAATTACAAGGCCGAAGCCAAACCCAGGAGCTCTGGTTAAAGCGGTCCACTCCAGTCGAAGCGGAAAAGAGGACTGAGAAGTAGCGCTGGTGGGTGGAGGGCCGTGGCCCTGGCGCGCCTCTAAATTTAAAGGGGAAGAACATTTCTTCTGGTTTAAAAGGTTCTGTCTACGGTCCCCAGCGTGGGACACCCATACAGTATGGAGGAAAGAGGACAGTACATAAGAGTACATTAAGCAGTTTCACATAAAACCACAAATGCGTCTCCTAAGGCTCCTTTCGGAGGGAATTCCCGAGAGCAGAACCTCTCGCACTTCCGGTTGACACTGGAAGCGAAGAGATCCACTTGAGGGGTCCCCCAAAGGTCAAAGATCTCCACGGGAATCTCCCGAGCCAACTCCCACTCGTGAGAGATCGCGCTCTGCCTGCTCAGAGCGTCCTCCGTCTCGTTTTCGTCTCCGGCCAGATGGACTGCCGAGATCGAAACTTCCTGCTGGATTGCCCAGAACCAGAGCTGCATCGCCTCCCTGCACAGAGGAAGTGACCCTGCCCCCCCCCCCCCACCTTGTGTTGAGGGAGTGCATGGCCACCGTGTTGTCCGTCAGGTTCAGGACATTCTTCCCTCACACAGTCGGCAGAAAAGCCTTCAGGGCTAGCCTGACGGCCCTCAACTCCAACAGATTGATATGGAGTCTGGACTCCGCCGGAGACCAACGACCGCTGACTGTCAACTCGTTGGCATGAGCTCCCCATCCGTGAGGAATTCGTCCGTCACGATCGTCACCTCCGGCCAGGGTAGCCAAAATGGAGCCCCCTTCATCAGATTGTCTTCGACGGCCCACCACAGAAGGTCCTGGGCGACCGAGGACGGCACCTGAACAGGGTCCGACATCCTGCCGGAGGACTGAGACCACTGGATCTTGAGTGCCCATTGCAAGGATCTCATCCGCAACCTGGCCTCCGGCACCAGAAGAATGCAGGATGCCATGAGGCCGAGCAATCTCGAGAACTCAAATGCTGGGAGACTCTGGGCAAGCTGAAACTTGTGCACCATCTGCTGAATGTGACAAGCTCTCACCTGGGGAGGAAAACACTGCCCCAGGGACGTGTCGAGCACTGCTCCGATGTACTGGAGCCTTTGAGTTGGTGTCAAATGGGACTTCTTTAAGTTGAGGGAGAAGCCCAGCTTGTGGAGGGAGTGGCAGGTGACTCACAGATGATCCAGGACCTGCTCGGGAGAGCACGCCCTGATCAACCAATCGTCCAGGTAGGGGTGGACGTGAATCCCCCCTTTCCGGAGGTGCGCTGCCACCACTACCATGAGCTTGGTGAAAACCCTTGCGACGCAGGTCAAACCAAACGACAGGACCCGAAACAAAGTGTGAGTCGCCAACCGCGAACCTCAGGTACTTCTTGTGCTTTGGATGTATCGGCACATGAAAATAAGCGTCCTTGAGGTCGAGAGACACCAACCTGTCCTGAAGTTGATGGGCCTGGAGGACTTGAGAGAGAGTAACCATCTTGAACTTGTCCTTCATGAGGATTTTGTTCAAACCGTGCAAGTCCATGATGGGGGTCTCAATCCCCCGTCTTTCTTGGAAATCAAAAAATAAGGAGTATACCATCCCTTGTTTCTCTCCGCTACAGGCACCAGTTCTATGGCGCCTTTCTCCAGCAGGGATTGAATTTCCTGCGCAAGGAGCGGATCCAGACTCTTCAAAGAGAGATTCCCCGGTGGATTGTCTTGAGGCCTCTGCCAGAAAGGAAGACAGTAACCGTGGGTTATGATCTCCAGAACTCGCACATCTTAAGTAATGGCGCGCCACTCTGCAAGATGCTGCGCCAGCCTTCCCCCAACCGGCGAACCATGGGACATGGCCTCATGACTGAGCTGAAGCGGCTGCGGCGTTGCCTGAGGGAAAAGAGGCAACAGCCCGAGTGGCCTTGGCACCTTCAGTACCTTGTTTTCCACCTCTGGCACTCTTACGGTGGCCCCTTTGACTGGCAGCTCCTCTAGCTTTACCAAAGGATGAGTGATAACGAAAGGAACCTCCCCTCCATTGCTGTCCCCTAGGACCAAAAGGCAGAGGTTGTCTTACTGCAGCGCCCAACGACTTTGCTGCAGCTTTGGAGGTCTGCAACTTCTCAAGGCTCTCGTCAGCCTTGCTGCCAAAAAGATGTTCCCCGTCAAAGGGCATGTTGAGGAGCCGGGCCTGCACATCAGGAGCAAACCCCGCAATCACGCAAACCTGCGTATCACGGTGTTCGCCGCCATGGACCGGCTGACGCAATCTGCCATGTCCAAACTCGACTGAACGGCCTCACACCTGGCATCCTTGGCATCCTGAACCATGGCAAGGAAACCATCCCGTTCGTGCCCTTCGGGAATATGTTCAGCTGCTAAGGAAACATACTTCTACATAGTGTGCGTGAAACGTGACAAGGCACATACGGAGTTGGCCGCCTGAAGCGCCATACCCCCTGAAGAAAACACTTTCTTCACCCAGCCGTCAAAACGCTTGTCGTCCCTATCAGGAGGGATGGGATACGACGCCTGCTTTGCCGGGGCCGTAGCCGCCTGCACCACCAAACTCTCCTGAGTGGGGTGCTTGGACAAGTAGCAGGGGTCACTACTGGCTGGGTGGTATTTTCGCGGCAAAGACTTGCCCACTGCCGGGAGACTCTCCGGACCAGTCCAAGCCGCCGCCACCCTCCTCTGTAGAGCCATATGAAACAGCAGTACCGGGTCAGTTGGTGGACCAAGGTCGAGGATATCCGTAAGGTCATCCTCAAGAAACTCCCCCGGGGGAGCAGACCATCCCAAGTACTCGGTGACCCTCGACATAAAGCGCTGGTACGAGGAGTCGGCATGAGTGCCAGGCTCAGGCCTACAAAACTCCACCTCCGGAGAGGTGTCCAGCCCACTAGCATCATGCAGGGACTGCCTCAGGTCCTCAAACTTGCTATGGCCCGAGTGAATCTTGTCAGGCACCGTATTAGGAACCATGCCATCATCAGAGCCCTCATCCACCTCCGAAATAAACACAAGATGGCGGTAAGAAGGCACAGAATGTGTACCAAAGCCATGCTTGACCTTGGCCAAAGCATTTCTAGGGGGTTCCACCGAACCTCGAGGTACCCCTGTCGACACAGCCTCGAAAGGCGTCGAGGGCCTCGAGTGAATCGGCGTCGAACGTGGCACAGACAGCATCGAAGGCGTCGGCACAGGCCTCGATGCCGAGCACCGAGCGTGTCCTTCGACAGCCTGGGCGCCGATAGCGTTGACGACTTCTTCGGAGGCAGGGCCTCGAAACAGACCGTCGACGACCTCGAAGACACCACAGGTGCACACGGTCTCGAGCGCATCGAGGACCGGGACCTGGACCGGGCATGACGAGAACGATTCCCCTTGTCCAAGCGGGACCTCTCCCGCGAATCCTGCCGACCACCCGAGCCCGAAGGCGTGCGAGCGGTGTCTCTCGACCGATCACGACCAACCCCACTCGGAGGCACGGACGGACCGGTGCCCTGCGATTCGAGAATCGCTAACATTTTCTTCCCGAAGGAAGCCCATTCCTCCAGCGATGCCTGCTTGGAAGGGTAAGCGACCCGCCGACGGGCGGAGTCCTCGGAAGAGGACGGGGAAGTCGACCGATGACGGCGCTTCCGGGAGTGCCTCGAAGAGGCAGAGGCGTGGCGGGACCGACTCCGGGACCGAGACCCCACTGGACTTCCGACGACGACACGGAGATTAGCCTCTCGAATCGTCCGTCGACAGCCCCGCAGACCTCGACTTCCGTGGCTTAGACATCTTACCTACCGATAACTTCTTGCGCTCCCGCAAGGCTTTAGACGTGAGCGATTGGCAGTCGACACAGTCCGTGTCATGGGCCTCCCCGAGGCACCAGAGGCAGGCGTTGTGCAAGTCCGTAACCGACATCTTGGACCCACAGTCCCTGTACTTCTTAAATCCCGGACATGGGGTGGAAGACGAGGTAGACATCCTTCACGAAGAAGAAACTTCACAAAACTAACAGGTTCGAAGAACCGAGAAACAACAGAAACTCCAAAGAGTCGAGGCGCGCCTAGATCTCCGAAGCGAACACGTTTGCGGAAAAAACAGAACTGAGGCTGCGGGCATCGTGCGTCCTACTTATAACATCCAGTGACATCGGTCGTCGGAGGGGGTCCTCAATGGTGGTGTATCGACGTCATCGACGCAGGACGCAGACACCGAAAGATTTTCCGAAGCAACACAGCTGTGGTGATTACTGTCAGATATGGAATACGTCGGAGGACCCAATCCCCTCGAAACTGCATTCACTTTAGTGTTCTCTCATAATTGTTTTAGGTTATTTCCCCGTTAGCCAATTGGCAGTGCCTCCTTTAGCACCACCGCTAGAGACCCTCCTCAGATGTGTATATCGCACATAATAGTGCAAAGAAGAGACACATGTGGCGCAGATGGGAGAGTTGCATGTGAATCTATGAATTATACCAATGCTGCAGAATGGGAGATACAGGTAGGGAGCGTATATCTTTTCCAGCATTGAATCTTTCATAGATTCTCCTGCTTGTTTGTTTATTAATTTGATAATGCGCAACCAAGCCCTTGGGCAGCTGGGCGCAGCAGTACAAGAAGTCTCGAAGCTTAGTTACAGTGCCCATCACAGGCCGGTGCATACAAGTGAATACAATAAAGCATACAGGTATGTAGTACAGTGCAAACAGTTGCCAATCATATAGTTGATTAGCTACATGAACAGGGATCAGGCTTAACATTGTGTGTATTTGGGAGTATTTGCATCTAAAGGCAACTAAGTCTGGTGTACAAGCTGCAATAGTGATGTTAAGTGCAATTGGGTAGTGTCAGGAGGGTAGGGGGAGGGTAGGGGGAGGGTGAGGTTATAGGTCATTCGTGCAAAGCCATTTGAGGGCATTACTTCTGAATCTGGTGTAGGGTAGGGGCGTCTGAGGTCAATTTGGAGTGTGTTCCATGATTGCGCAGCTTTGACTGGGACGCTGGTTCCTCTAGCCGTGGTCAGTTTAAATCTAGGGGTTTTGAGCATGAATGTGTTGGCAGATCTCGTGGGTCTGGTTGTGGATCTCATGGAGATTTATTCTGATAAGTAGGTAGGTGCTAGGTTGTTTAGGCATTTGGAGGTGATAGAGATGGTTTTGAGGAGGATTCTATCCTTTATTTTTAGCCAATGATCCTCTTTCCGGAATTTGGAGATATGCTCTCTATAAGGGATGTTCAACGCTGCTCTTAGGGTGTTGTTTTGCAATCTTTGAAGTTTGTTAGTGACATACTTGGTGGCTCCTGAGTACAGGGCGTTGCAATAGTCTAGTCTAGTCATGATGAGAGCGTTGGCCAGGGTGACGCAGCTGGCACTACAGAGGAATGGTCTGGCAGCTCGGATTAATTTGCAGGTGTAGGCTGTTGTGGAAGAGAGGGAGTTTATTTGCTTCTTAAGGGTGAGAGAGGAGTCCAGGTAGAATCCTAGGGTTTTTACTTCAGGCATAGCCTTAATGATAATGTTGTCAATATTAAAGGATGTATAATTTGGGGATAGTTTTTCTAGGTTGGAGTCCGATCTAAGGAGGAGTATCTCAGTTTTATTGTCATTCAGGCAGAGACCGTGGGTCGCCATCCATGCCTGAATGAGGATGTATATCTTATTCACCAAGGATAAGTCCATTTCATAGTTGCCCGAAAGGGGTATGAAGATCTGGGTGTCGTCTGCATAGTTAGTGTAGGTGACGTCCAGTCTGTCCAACTTGTCAAACAATGGCTTAGTGAAAATGCTATACATGGTGGGTGAGACACAGGATCCCTGTGGGACTCTGCATGTTATTTGAATAGGATCAGCGCAGGTGGAGGTAGAGAAAACTCTCATAGTCCGGTTGGCTAGAAAGGATTGAACCCAGGCTATAGCTTCCCCTGTGAAATTGGCAGCGAGCCTAAGGTGACTGCATAGCACTGCGTGATCCACCAAGTCAAAGGTGAATCCAAGTGATTTGACCGAATGTCAAATTATCGAAAATAAAATGACCGAAAACAAAGTGTTCGAATGACCAAAAGTTCAAACACTTTGTTTTCGGTCATTTCAGGCCCGATAATTTGAAAAAACACACATTCACACAAACACACACAACACACACCCATAACAACCCCCCACCCCCACCACCAACATAAACAAACCCCACTTACCTTGTCTTCACGCTGGGTTCCTGCAGCGTCTGTGAAAGGGAACCAGCGCTGCAGGGTCCTTTTCTTTTCTTTTTTTTTTATAACACGGAAGGCTGCGCGGGTGTCCCCTGCAGCCCCCGCTCACTATACCATAAAGTATAGTGACCGGGGCAAAGCGGGGGACAACCCGCAGCCCCCATTTCATTTTTTTTTTTACCACGGACGGCTGCAGGGGTGTCCCCCACAGCCCCCGCTCACTATACCATAAAGTATAGTGAGCGGGGCAATGCGGTGGGCACCCCCGCAGCCCCCGTTTTTCTTCAAATGCTACCACCAAAGGATCGAACTTTTGGTGTTCGATCCTTTGGTGGTAGCATTTTTAGAACATTTGGTCGTTTTGACCATTTGTTTTCGGTCAAATCGACCTAAACCGTCAAAGGCTGCTGACAAGTCCAGTAGAAGTAGCAAAGCTGTTTTTCCGCTATCCTTCAGTTCCTCGATTTTTGTCTTAAGGTCTAGCAGGGCTGTTTCTTTGCCATGGAGGGGGCGGAAGACCGATTGCCGAGAGCCTAGCAGATGGTTGGCTTCCAGGTAGTCTTGGATTTGTAAGTAGGCTACTCTGTCAATAATTTTGAGTAGGAAGGGCACGGTGGTGATGGTCTATAGCTGGTGGGGATGGATGATCAAGGGTTTGATTTTTGAGTAAAGGGAGGACCCCACAATTCTTTCAGGTTGGTGGGTACTGTGTTAGATTTAAAGGAGGAGTTTATGAGCTTCGAGATAAAAGGGACTACGTCCCAAGCTGCATCCTTTATGATTTGCGCTGGGCAACTGTCGCCCTTACAGTTTGAAGGTTTTAGGGAGAGAATTACCTTTTCAGTATCAATGATTGAAATGGTTTTGAAGCTGAAGGGCGGGGTAGTATTAGGCTCGGAAGGCAGTGGTGTTTGTTGATCAGAGAGGGGCAGAGAGTCCTTTTTTTGTCATTTTAAGTTGGAGGGTAGAGATTTTATTTGATAGGGCATTTTGTATGTTAATGCACCATATCTTGTCCTTGGAGACAGTGTCTACTGGTTGAATGGGGGATTCCATTTCCCGGACGATGGAGAAGAGTTCCTTAGTGTTTGATTTGGCTTTTGTAATTCTATCGTTATAGATTTTTTTTTGTGTTGATGATTTATTTCTTATAGAGTTTGGATAGTTGGGCTAATTTAGCTTTATTGTTGTCGGCGGGCGAGTTGCGCCAGATAGTTTGAAGCTTTCTTTTCTGCTTTCTTAGATTTTTTTTTTTTTTAAATTATTATTGGCCTCAGATAGACGTTAGAGGGCTCGAAGCACCAAGAACCACAACTGCCTCGGTCACACCGGGCAACAAGAAAGTCTGCAGGGCTGCTGTTTGGCTGTATGAAGGATTCTCAGTAGAAGTGGAAACAGTACTATAGCGCACAGGAAACAAAGCTGGCCGGACGAGGAAACCTGCTGGAAAACCTGTCACCTTTGGAGTTGTCTTTCATTGCAAAGAGGTCCACTTCTGGTTCCCCCCCCCCCATGTTTGGAGTGTGAACCAAGTATTCAAGTGCGCTTCCTGCTTGCCTTTGCGCAATTTGGTTGGTGCAATGGTATCTAGTGCAGAGGTCATAGCTTTTTTAAAGGTGTCAGGGTCGGTGTTATTCTCCAGGCCATTAATAGCGGAGAGGAGAGGGATGAGTTTTTCGGCAGCAATATCTTTTTTCTAGTAGGGAGGGGGGTATCATACTGATGGATTTGGGGCTGAGGAGATCAAGTGTGGCAGTGAAATTTATTAAATAGTGGCCCGTCCAGGGTTGTGGGACTATGTCAGTAATGACAAGGTTGCAATTGAGTTCGGATACCCAGTCAAGGGTTCTGCCTTTAATGTGTGTAGGGGAGAGGACTTTTTGGGTAAGCCCGTGGTCATTAAGTAAGGCTGTTATAGCAGGGGCATGTTTGTTGTCTGGGTCATTGAGGCCAATGTTGAAGTCGCCCATCAGCAAGGTTTGGGAGTGGTTTTGAGTATTACTCGCTATGAGGCTAGTGAAGTCATCTTCGAAAGTTCCTAGAGGACCTGGGGGCCTATAGATCAAGTGGATGGTCAACGTGCAGTTATTGGATAACAGTTTAGCTGTGAGTATTTCACAGGATGCGTAGGGGGAAGAGGTGGCAAGTCTAATAGGTAAGGTAGTTTTATGGATAATGGCTAGGCCACCACCTTTGGCATTGTGTCCATCTACTCTAAGGATCTGGTGGCTGTCAGGTATCGCTAACATCAAGGTAGGTCCTGCTGCCTCGTGAAGCCAGGTCTCTGTTATGGCAAGTAGGTCGAGACTCCCGATTGCAAAGCAGTACCAAGCATGGACATGTGTGAAAATGTAAACACAGGAAGGAGAAAGATCGCTCATCCTAGGTGAACCCAGTATGATGGGCCGCCTGTCCAACTCAGGATTCTTCAGAAAAATTACTTTTGAAGCAGTAAAAACTGGCAAAGGTGTGGGTAGACCACCAAATGGCTGCCTTGCAGAGGTCTGCCAGCGCCATTGCTGCCAGAAGAGTGGCGGCGCTTCCATTTGCTGAAGTAACAGGAGATGGTAGCTTGGGCCCAGGCCTTGGCAAAGACATGTCTGCCATCATGGGGCATGGAGGTGTGGTCAAATTCTAAGAACATTGGGGGGCCAGGCTATGAGGTTGAGTGAGGACGGGTCACGGTGGAAGACCTTGCCTTTGTTTCTGGACAGCAGATTGTACACTGGTTGAAGCCTGATGTGTGGGGCTGTTGAAAGGGCTAGAAGCACCAAGAACCACAACTGCCTCGGTCACACCGTGCAACAAGAAAGTCTGCAGGGCTGCTGTTTGGCTGTATGAAGGATTCTCAGTAGAAGTGGAAACAGTACTATAGCACACAGGAAACAAAGCTGGCCGGATGAGGAAACCTGCTGGAAAACCCGTCACATTTGGAGTTGTCTTTCATTGCAAAGAGGTCCACTTCTGGTCCCCCCCCCTCCCCATGTTTGGAATAGAATCATAACTTGATCCTGAGGAGTTCCCATTTGTGGAAGAAGCGGAGTTCCCTGCTGAGGGAATTGTCCACAGAGTTGTGCATACCTGGTAGGTGAAAAAAGTACAGAAACATTCCTTGCACAAAGGGCCTATTTCCACAGTGATTGGGTTTTGGCTTAGAAGATCCAAGTTCTGGTGCAGCCCTGTGTGAGAAACCAGAAGGTGTCTCACCCGCTAGTCCCCGGGGATCTGTCATCCAGGTGGCCGGGACACGGTCTTCGCTTTTGGATCCAGTTCCTGGCGGTGGTGTGGATATAATTGGAAACCAAAGGAGTAGTTGAACTTTATAATTGTACTTTGGGAGGCAAAGAAAAGATACCATACACAGAGTGGTCCGGCGCCACGTGGGTGCTCATTCCAAAGTTTCCGTTAGGTATCCAGCTGATGCCAAGTGTGAGAAAAAGAAATATTGAGATTGAAGTGGTCATGCAACGGGTCAAGCTAAACCCTGTGTACATTCGAAAGTCTGATTGTTTAAAGTACATCACAATTGGTCTGAACCCAGCTGAGGGAGAGTAATTGAGTGAATGAAAGGGATCTTAGCCGGGCTCGGAAGGAAACAGGGTGAACTGTGACTCACCCGAGAAAGAATTATCTGAACATTGTTTGAAAGGTATCTGAGCCCCGACTGAGGGGGATCCAGGGTGAATACTGAAAAAGGAAAAGAAAGTTTTCTTTTTTTTGTACACCAGTCCCTCTGAGTCAACAGACTTGCAAGAAGTAAAGATGCTTGGACACAGAAGGTCCTGAACTGTGAAAATGAAATTGTACCCTCGTGCCGCAGAAACCAGAGTGTGTGCTTTGCTCGAGTGAGCCACCTTGTCCTGTGCTGAAAATGTGGAGAAGGGCGACCAATGGCCCGAACATCCTGAATTATTTTGCGAACACACTTCCATTTCATGAAAATCACCCCAGATTCTTTTTAAATTAGTAGTATGGATTGGCAACAGGTTTTTTTAGTATATGCCCTTTTAATTTGACACTAGGACTGCATTATTATTTTTGATGGTCGTAGCTATCTCCCATCCGTAGATTTAGGTTTAGATAGGCGTTTATCACACCCTTGTGAAAGTTCAATAAACGTACTTGAACTGTGGTCACCTGTGTCTGTCTTACTGTTGATACCATACCTTCCTTACACCTGTTTCCAGATTTGGAACATTGTGGTGGTGTGAGTGAAAGCCTGTACCATTTTCCCTGTAGATACAACAGGAAAGATTCCAGGGCCCAGAACACTGCCCTGAGCTCAGGAAATTTGATATGGGTAGATTTTTCTTCTGTCAACCAGAGGCCTCTGGCATGGAGATTGGCAGTGTGGAACCCCCAAACCTCCATGGATGCCTCGGTTACAGTCACTTGACGTTTGGGGACTGTGTAGGGTGCTCCAACAGTGAGAATGGAGGCATCACTCCGCCAAAGCAGCGCTCTGCAAAAGGGATTGGTGAGATATAGGTTGTCATCCCAGTGTCCGGAATCTTCATCCCAACAGGCATCCAGAAATTCCTGCAGCGGGCACATTTGGAACATGCAATTTCTGCAAAGTGGAGGTTTTGGGACATGAATGCTCAGAATGATGAAACCTGCCACGATCAAGATCATCCAGTTATCCAGATAAGGGTAGATGTGTATCCCTAATTTTCTGGGCAAGGCATTTTGTAAACACCCTTGGGATGGACTTTACACTGAAGGTGTGGATCTTGAATTGAAAGTGGTGGCCCACCACCATAAAAAACAGGAATTTGAATAAGTCTTCCATGTTGAGGGAAGACAGAAGAACAAGTTACTTACCAACTCTAACATTCTTTCGACTGGATGTTCCTCCCACGTATTCCTCATCTGGTGATATTCGTTATCGTCAACTTCGCTGCTTCGGAAAAAGATTTCGGCAGAGGGCGCTGTCCTCCAGATCGTGGCATCGATTGTCTCTCGACGGACTCCATACTGTGTCGACGTCACTGTTGGTATAAATAGCTCGAGCCGTGCCCGTTGGCTTCAGTTCTGTTTTTTCAAGGAAATATTGGTGGAACACCCAGGCTGTGACTGATAGGCTCATCGTGAGAGGAAAGTGTAAGAAACTGTACTGCGGGGTAGGTTGGGAGGGTCGATGAGGAATACGTGGGGGGGAACATCCAGTCGAAAGAACGTTACCGTTGGTAAGTAGCTTGTTCTTCGAATGGATTGTGTCCTCCCACGTATTCCTCATCTTGTGATAGACTCCCATAGCAGTGGTCAATTTGGAGGTGGGAGTACTAGTTATTTTTCTCATGGACGGAATGAAGTATCGCCTCGGTAAATAAACCCTCATTGGAGGAGGCATCTAAGCAGTAATGCTTGATGAAGGAATGCATTGATGCACATGTTGCAGCTGAGCAAATATCTTCTGCAGGGACTCCCCTCTTCAAAGCCGCAGAAGTAGCCATTCCCCAAGTGGAATGGGCCTGTAGCCCATCCAATGGGTCTTTTCCTGCTAATCTGTAGCATTCCAAAATAGCTAGAATGATCCAGCGGGATATAGTTTGTTTTGTCACCGCCAACCCCAATTTACGCCCTGTATAACCCACAAAGAGTTGGTTATCTTGATGTAATTTTGACATTCTTGAAATGTAAAAACGGAGGGCCCTTTTGGGGTCCAGTCTATGCAGTCTCTCTTCTTCTTTACCCAAATGAGGAGGAGGAGGATAGAATGTTAGTAAAATGATTTTTTGTGACAAATGAAAGTCAGAAACTACTTTCGGTAAGAAAGATGGTTTAACCTTAAGAACTACCTTGTCCTTGTAAAACGTGGTATATGATGTTTACATGAGAGAGCCTGTAGTTCACTAACCCTGCGGGCTGATGTTAACGCTACACAAAGGACAGTTTTTAGTGTTAGAAGCCTCAATGGACAGGAGTGCAGAGGCTCAAATGGTATAGAAGTTAGAAATTTAAGAACTAGCTTTAAATCCCAAGTTGGGACATGAAACCGTATTGGTGGATATACATTGGTAAGTCCTTTCAGGAACTGAATGATTAATGGAATTTTGAAGTAAGAAACCTCTTCCGAGGAGCGCTTGAAAATGGACAGCGCAGCAAGATATCCTTTAATTGTTCCGATCAGGAGCCCCAGATTGGCTAGGTGCAATAGGACAGAAAGCACCATCGGGGTGCTACATTGAAAAGGGTCCACATCCTTATCTTTGCACCAGTAACTGAATTTGTTCCAACGACACCGATACAAGGATTTTGTTGCTGGCCTTCTGGCCGAAAGCAAAATTTCCATTACGTCGTCCGTAAGGTCCCAATCCCTGTATCTCAACCTCTCAGAAACCATGCGTGAAGGTTGAGTGTCTTGACCTCTGGATGGAGAACCCGACCTTCCTCTTGCAAGAGAAGATCCTCTCTTTGCGGAAGACGCATTGGAGGGCAGATGGACGTCCTGGAGGGCAGATGGACATGTCCAGAAGGTCCGGGTACCACGTCCTTCTAGCCCAATCCGGGGCAATTAGGATCATTGTTTTCCTGAACTTTCTCAACCTCCTGATTACTTGAGGATCACGGGGACTGGAGGAAACGCGTACAGTAGAGGGAACTCCGAGTCCACCACAAACGCGTCTCCTAGAGCTCCTCTCGGGGGAAATTCCCTTGAGCAATAATGTTCGCACTTCCGGTTTACCTCGGTCGCGAACAGATCCACTTTAGGGGTTCCCCAAAGGGTGAAGATCTCCAGAAGGACTTCCTGAGCTAACTCTCACTCGTGGGAGACTACTCTGCCTGCTCAGAGCATCTGCCGCCGAGTTCTGCTCTCCGGCTAGGTGCACTGCCGATCGAGTGATTCCTTCCCGTATTGCCCAGAATCAGAGCTCCATTGCTTCTCTGCACAGCGGTAGTGATCTTACGCCTCCTCTTTTGTTGAGGTAGTACATGGCCACTGTTGTCCGTCATTATCAGGACATTCTTTCCTTGTACAGAGGGCAGGAAGGCATTCAGCGCTAGTCTAGTTGCCCTCAGTTCCAACAGGTTGATGTGTAGTTTGGACTCCGATGGAGACCAACGACCGCCGATTGTCAGATTGTTTGTATGAGCTCCCCACCCCGTGAATGAGGCGTCCGTTACTACTGTTATCTCCGGCCATGGTTGCCAAAAAGATTCCCCTTTGAGGATGTTGTCGTTGCAAGCCCACCATAGCAGATCCTGAGCAACTGCGCTCGGGACTTGCAGACGATCCAACATACTCCCCGAGAATTGGGACCACTGAGTCCTGAGGGCCCATTGAATGGATCTCATTCTCAATCTGGCCTCTGGCAACAGAAAAATAAAGAATGCCATGGTGGTGTCCAAGACTGCTCCGATAAACTGAGTCTTTGGGATAGTATCATGTGGGACTTCTCGAAATTGAGGGAGAAGCCCAGATTGTGAAGGAAGTGACAGGTGATCGACAGATGTTTGAGCTTGTTCGGGAGAACGTGCTCTGATCAACCAGTCGTCCAGGTCGGGGTAGACGTGAATCCCCCCTCTCCTGAGACTCGCTGCCACTACCGCCATCAGCTTGGTGAAAACCCTCAGGCGGAGGTGAGCAGGAATGGCAGAACTCGAAACTGATAGTGAGAACCGCCAACTGCGAACCTCAGGTACTTTCTGTGCTTGAGATGGATTGGCACATGAAAGTAAGCATCCTGAAGGTCCAATGATAACAACCAGTCTTGGAGTTGGAGAGCCTGAAGGAACTGAGAAAGGGTTACCATCTTGAACTTGTCCTTCCTGAGGTACTTGTTCAAGTTTCTTTAAGTCCAAGATGGGTCTCAATCCTCCGTCCTTCTTTGGGATGAGAAAATAAGGAGTGTACCAACCCTTGTTCCTCTCCGCCACAGGTACATGTTCTATTGCACCTTTCTCTAGCAGGGTTAAAATTTCCTGCAACAGGAGCAGGTCTGGAATTTTGGCCGAGTTGGCACCCGGTGGATGATCGTGAGGCCTTTTAAGGAAGGGAAGGCAGTCACCTTGAGCTACTGTTTCCAGTGCCCAAGCATCTGAAGTAATGCCCTGCCATTCTTTCAGATGCTGAGTGATTCTGCCTCCCACTGGTGTTTTGTATGATAAGGCCTCAGAGTGATTTGGAGGCGGCTGCAGGAGCGGCTGAGGGTAAAGATGGCGTTCCGCAAGATGGCTTTGTAGTCTTTCCTCGTCCACGACGAGTGACATGTCTTTTGCCACTTTGAAAAGCCTGTCCTCTTCCTCTACCAAAAGAAGAGTAGTACCGAAAAGGACGACCCCTCCAGGAAGATGAGCCCGAATAGGGTTTCTGAGGCTGTCGCATGGAGGCACTAAGGGATTTAGCTGCCGCTTTTGAGGTCTGTAGTTTTTCTAGGCTCTCATCAGCCTTACTACCAAACAGCCTCGAGCCATCAAAAGGCATGTTGAGAAGCCTGGCCTGCACATCGGGTGCAAAACCCCGACTTTCTCAACCACGCAAATCTGCATAGCACTGTGCTTGATGCCATGGATCTGCTAATACTTTCAGCAGTATCCAGTCCAGACTGGAGACATTGCCCCATTGCCTCCTTCCCGTCTTTGACAATATTCAGGAAGCCTTCCCTTTCCTCGCCTTCCGGAATATGTTCAGCCGCTGCCGAAATGCATTCCCACAGGGTATGTGTGAACCTGGCTCTGGTACAGGTGACATTGGTTGACTTTAAGGCCATGCTACCCAAAGTAAAAACTTTACGGGCCCAAGCATCAACCTTCTTATCCTCTCTAGCCAGAGGTATGGTTGGATATACAGTTTGTCTCGAAGTAGTTGCCGCCTGAATAACCAGACTTTCTGGAGTGGGATGTCTATTCAGAGACTCAGCATCAGAAGTAGAAGTTCTATACTTCTTAGGAAAATTGCTGTTAACCGCAGCAATGTTGTCAGGGGTTTCCAAGTTCTTTTCCACTGTTCTCTGAAGCGCCCTATGGAAGGGGAGAACTGAATCCTTATGGGGCCCTGAACAATTATGTCTGTCATATCGTCCTGTTAAAAAGTGTGTGAGGCTCTACCCCAGCCCATATATTCTACCACTCTGTCATTAAACTCCTGTACCCTGAATCTGCAGTTTCTGCAGGGTCAGGTCTTGCAAACTCTAGTTCAGGTGACGTGTCAATGACACTAGCAGAATGCAGAGTCTCGCACAGGTCTCTCATTTTAGATTCTGGGTCTATAAATTCCTCTGCAACTTATCTAGTGCCATATTGCACACCAAAAGGAGAGATTTCCTCATCCTCAGAGCCAGTTTCTTCAAAAATCGAAGACAGACTCAAAAAAGTCTGATTTTGGTAATGGTGTAAATCTCCTCTCTTCCTCCTGAGTTTTCGTCGAAGGAATGGAAGGATTCTTCGAAGGTGTCAAAGGAATCTTCGACGACCCCGATGAAGTCTTTGACAAAGGCGTTGAAGACGCTTTAGGCTTCGATATCAAAGCTGTCGGCTCCGATGGCGTCGACGAAGTTGCAGATGTTTTCGACAACTTCTGTTTTTTATGAGGTGTCAGTGAAATATTCTACTCTCGAGGATTCCTCGAGGATTTGTCAACTCGAGTTTTACGGGTTTCACCCATACTACTCGGTCTTACCGCAGTAGTTCCCGACTTCCCTGTGTCATCCAATGGAGGGCCGGGGTCTGGCTTTTGTCGTTTCTTTGAGGGGGTTGAGGCTGCATTCTCAAAGACCATCATCTTTCTTCTAAAGTCCTCCCATTTTCTTGGGGAATCCGATTTAGTAAGGCATCGAACCCATTTGGTCGATGTATCGGATGATGATGAAGGAGATCTATGTCTCCTTTTAACTTTTTTAGAAGATGAAGATCGCCTCGATCTACTACGAGATCGGGATTTCAGAGTGTTTTTTGTGAAGTTCCGATTCTTTTGAATCGGACGATTTTTTATGTCTTTTCAATGAGGCCTTCGAAGCCTCCCGCCCCACCGCTAGTTTACCTTTCCTCTCACGGAGGGCCTTATCCGTCATCGCCTGACAGGAGCCACAGTCGCCGGTTCGATGATCTGAACCCAGGCACCAAAGAGAGATGCTGTGAGGATCGGTGATTGACATCTTTGAACCACAGTCGATACACTTCTTAAACCCAGTCTTGGGTGTAGAAGCAGTAGATGATGACATTTTCTAACAGAAAATCTCGAAGCGCGCCGTTCTAGAGAGCGAAGCAAATCGGAAAAACGGAACTGAAGCCAATGGGCGCGGCTCAAGCTATTTATACCAACAATGACGTCGACACGGTACGGAGTCCGTCGAGGGACAATCGACGCCACAACCTCGAGCACAGCGCCCTCTGTCGAAAAAAAATTCCCAAGCAGCAAAGCTGGCGATAACGAATATCACAAGATGAGGAATACGTGGGAGGACACAATCCATTCGAAAATACTGTTTGGCCAGCTGGCAGAGGAGCTTTTGCAGCAGGACCATCTGAAACTAGGATCTGGGGAATTTGTTCAGATATTGTAGGTCGATGATGGTTCTCAAGCCATTTGACGTTTTCCATACCAGGAAATAAAGTGATTACATGCCCACATTCCAATGGGAGCAGGATACTGGTTCTATAGCCCCCACCACCTCGAAGAGGAGCAACCATACTTCCAGCTAAAATATGTGAAGGTATTTTTCCAGCTTCCCAGTAAGGGGGTGGGGTTGGGGGCATTGTAGGCTGTCGCTGAATAAATCTGAGAGCGCGGCCCTGGGCCGGTCAACAAAAGCACCCATTTGTCTAGTTATTCATCTCCAATGAGATAGGAATTAAGACATGTACCCACCAAGTTGGGTGCTGAAACAGGAGGGCATCGCTGTGCAGGAGTCAAGCCTGCTTGTTGGACTTGCCTTTGGGCTGAAAGGAACCACAACAACTGTGGAAGACTCTGTAATGGTGTGATTGGGCATTGTACTGCTGGCCTGAATCGTATGACGCCCACCTGCCTGCCAGGGAGCCGTTTGTCGCATCGTCAGCCATCACCAGAGATGACACCGAATCACTATTGTCATAATCTCTGCTTCCAAAAAACCAGGACTTACCCAACTCCCTTGGAAGCAGACCCATAACCCAGGTTCCGAGTGCCAGCCAGTCCCAATTGGGACCTTTTGGACCCTGTCCTGGCGCCAGTGGCGCCAGGCTCATAAATATGCCCAGTCCCAGCGCTGCAAGCGCCGGGCTCATAATGCTTGGGTGGACTTACCTGCAGCAGACCATGCTGCTTACTTACCTGCCAGTTGAACCCCTGATCCTCTTCTGTTTGGGACTACTTTTCCTGTTGGGTGGGGCAGGAGCCACTCCCTAGGTTCAGAACATTGGAACTCTTCTGGAAAGCAGGAACTCTTTTCTTACCTAGGCGTGGCTGTGGAAGGAGACACCCAAGCACTACAGGAGGCTATTTAAACCACACCTGATGGATGAATCTTGCTTTGCGTTATTCTGCATCCTCTGCAGCAGAACGCTCATCGTGTCTTCTGCATCTGATCCTGGGCCTAAAGGAAAAAGGCTTACCATCCTGAATCCAGTCTTCAGCAACATCTATAAAGACAAGAAAGAACAGGTTAGCACTATGGTCTTCAGTGACAGCGCATCTCTTACCTGGTCCATCGGCTGTCATCAACGCCTCGCACTGCATTCCGGCATCTGAAAGACAAAAGCTTACCAACTCTTCGCACGCTCCGGAGGCCTTCGGCGCTGCATCCCGCATCTGTAAGACAAAAGAAGGTGCGTTTAAAGACATTGGGTAAACTTAAATACTCACGTGCCATTACTCCATCCACGCCGAACTCAGTGGGCATTCCGGCATCCTTCAGCAGCTCCGAACTGGTACCTGCAAAATAAAAGGACAGTTAGTGCGCATCGTGAAGCAAGCAACAAGCGCTTACTTACGCGCTTCCAGGCGCTTCTATTCCGCATACGGGTCCATCCTCAACTCACTTCAGCCAGTCAACCGCCGTCGCCGGAACCCTGCAAAATAAGAGACAGCATTACAAAAGACTTTTAAGACATTTGAAATACTCGGAACTCACCGTTCGTGAAGTAAACGACGGACAGCAGTCCTCTGAAGTCAAGAGGCCTGCGCTACCTATCCAGTGAAGAAACTGGTTACAGCACCCTGCCCCGAGGCAGATGGAGAGCTCGGCGTTCACTTACCTAAGGTGAGAGCGTTAACCTTTGGGGTTCTACAGGAGAGGAGAAAAGGAAAGAGATAGGGACACCCCAATAACCCCAGTTCATTAATCCCATATTTTATATCTGCAGACATCTTACTCTTCGAGTCAGGCATACAGTGCACAGAGGTCCAGCCCAAAGAGCCAACCGGGTGCTACACATCACTTTTGAAGATATGGTAGTCGCCCAGTCAAGACCGGCGCCTCTGCGAGAATCAGGTGAGCGTTACAACTATTCAACGTTTCCTTGCACAAATCTGTATTTCCAGAAACATGGACTACCTATCCCATAATCTGCCGGCAAGGTATGGAAAACCCTGCACCCTAACCTAGAAACTTTCTTGCACTTTGAATAGCATGAACACTGGTTTCACAGCGAATGAAGGAATAAGTTAATTACCTGTAACTGCTGTTCTCCAGCATTGGTATCTTTCATAGATTTACATGCTGTGATTATTCCCCGTCGTTAGGCTGGGAATCCTCAGTAACAGAGAAGTTGAAATTTAAACTGAAACGTCACTTTTGTGCTCTGCTATAGTCATAGCTCCATCATCTCCACCCCTATCGGCCATCTTCAGATTTTGGCAAGCATATCTTAGTGGTAGTGTGAGCCAAATAAAGAGTCAGTGGGGTAGGCGCGAGGGTCGCATGTGAATCTATGAAAGAGAACAATGCTGGAGAACAGGAGATACAGTTAAGTAACTTATTCCTTCTCCAGCATTGGATCTTTCATAGATTCACATGCTGTGAATAGATTACAAGCAGTATATAACAATGAATTAAGGGCGGAGGCAAGCACCTTGTAGCAAAACCTACCACTGGAGACCAACTAACCTCACAAAAACAGGTTCTGAAGAACGGACTGGCCAACCTTAGACTGCCACAGAATCCCTGTTGACAAGGTAGAACTTGGTGAACACGTGCACGGACACCCAGGGAGCAGCCCTGCAAATGTCTAGCAGTGGAGTGCCAGAGAGGAAAGCTGTTGTGGCTGCCACTGCCCTGGTGGAGTGAGTTCTGGGCCTGCAAGGCAGAGGCCTGCCAGCCTGCTGGTGGCAGAAGAGATGCATGCAGCAAAACAGGAAGAAAACATTTCAAACCCCTGGTAATGTTGTTTTGACTCTATGTTCGTCCCACGTGTCCCTCATCTTTGATGTATTCCATCCAGCATCTACTGCTTCGGAAACAATTTTCACAGTGGAGGGCTCTGTGCGTTGTTGCGTCATCGATCTTGTGTCCTCCATCTGCTCTCGAGTATGAAGTCTATGTATGTATGTATTTATGTATGTATGTATGTATGTATAGCATGCACCATGCGCTGGTTACTTCAGTTCTTCGTTATTCCCCTCTCGTAGGCATAGACATCTCTAAGGCCACAAGATGTCCTGACTTTGAAAGAGGGTAAGGTGTAAAACACAGATTCTCCCGAAGGTAGAGGGGCAGGTTGGGAGGGCAAGGAGGAATAAGTGGGAAGAACATCCAGACGAAAGAACATTAGGTGAGGTAGCATGAGGAGTAGCGTGAGTAAGATAATCCAAGCAGATAGATAGATAAGACTACAAGCATCCATGCGCCTTCTCTCAGAGGGGAGGAAGGGTGGGTCGCATGTGAATCTAAGCAGATACAAGCATCAGGAATTCGATTACGTTGAGCAATGTATCTCTTCTGAGGCTTGTTGAATCTGCTTAGATCACATGCTGTGCATAGATTAGCGAGCAGTGTTAGAAGAAGGAGGTGGGATGTGAGAAGGGGTCATGAGCAAATAAAGGTCTTAAAACCGCTTGTGCAACTTGAGTATCTGTCTTGGAATGGGTGTCAATGCAGTAGTGCTGAGTAAAAGTGTGAATAGAGCTCCAAGTAGCTGCTTTGCAAATGGTGTCAAGGAGTACATTTGCAATGAAAGCCAGAGTGGCCCCAATGCCTCTAGTAGAGTGGGCTCTTGGCGTGAAAGGCAGAGTTTTTTCAGAAGGGAGTAACACAGCTGGATACAGTTAACAATCCACTTAGAGATGGCACCTTTAGAGACGCAATCTCCGTCTCTGCCTGTAGCTACGGAGACAAACAGCTGATCTGTTTTCCTTAGCGGTCTGGTCTTGTTTACATAGTAGACGACCGCCCTACGCACATCTAGGGTGTGTAGTTTCACCTCAGTCGAGCTTTGTCGGTCTTGGAAGAAAGCCGTAAGCTCGATGGACTGGTTCACGTGGAATTTAGAAATAAATTAAGGTGAGAACCTAGGGTGTGTATGTAAAACCAGTTTATCTTTATGAACTGTAAAGAATGGATCCTGCACTGACAGAGCCTGAATTTCACTGACCCTTCTTATAGAAGTTATTGCTACTAAGAAGGCCGTCTTTTAAGTCAGGTGTTTGAGACTGCTTTTATGCATGGGTTCGAATGGGGGGGCCCATGAGTTTAGATAGCACCAAGTTAAGGTCCCATCCTGGTGGTGGGTTTGAAATAGGAGGGTGAAGTCTCTTTACTCCTTCCATGAAAGCTTTAACCACTGGTATCTTCCACCACAACACCTTGTTACGGGATGTGGTGTATGCTGACAGCGCTGTCAGGTGTACCTTCAGTGAGTTAAATACCAGTCCTGCATCCAGCAGGTGGAGCATGTATGTGACAATTGTGGAAGGAGTGCAATCAACTGGGTTGACTTGCTTGTTCTGGCACCAGATAACGAATCGTTTCCATTTGTCAAAGTAGCAGTGCCTCGTGTTTGGCTTCCTAGATTCCTTTAGGATGTCCATACACCTCTGAGATAATCTGAGATGTCCGAACTCTATGACCTCAGGAGCCACGCTGCTAGGTTCATCTTCTACGATTTCTCTGTGTAGACACCATTCGTGTTCCTCTGGAAGGGGATCTCTGCTCAAAGCATCCGCCAGAGAATTGAGATCCCCTGGAACATGTTGAGATGACAGGAAGATCTTCCGTCCGAGTGCCCATATCCAAATTCTCTGGGCAAGCTTGGACAGATTTGGCGAACAAGTCCCTCCCTGCTTGTTTATATAAAATATGGCTGCAGTGCTGTCCGTGCGGATCTGCACTGACAGATTCATCAGGTAGGGCTCGAACGCTTGAAGCGCTCTGAATACTGCCAGTAGCTCTAGCAGGTTGAAGTGATTCTTGGCCACTGGGTGAGACCAGAGACTCTGAGCTGTGTGGTGGAGGAGGTGAGCTCCCCACCCTGTCAGGCATGCATCGGTTGCGACTACCGCCTGTATCTCGGGATCGTAAAAGGGTTTCCCCTTGGACAGATTTTCTCTTGTCCACCAGTGAAGGCTTTGTACCAGTGTTGGCGAAACGACCACTAGATCGTACCACTGACCACTTTCCTGAGACCACTGTTTCGCCAACCATTCCTGCATGGCACGCATGCGCAGGCGCGCGTGGGGGACCAGGTAAATAGATGAAGCCATCATGCCTAGCAAACGCATTGCTTTGTGTACCGTTATCTGGCGACCGGCCTGATATTGCGGAATTTGAAGCAGTATATTCCGAATTCTTTCCTCTGATGGAAAGGTCAACCCCTCTTGCGTGTCTAGGATAGCTCCTAGGAACTGTTTGGAGGTGCTTAGCACCAGACTTCACTTCTTCTCGTTTATTGAGAAGCCTATTTCGAAGAGGAGGTCGATCGTCCTTTGAATGTTTGTTCTGCAAATTACTGGGGTCTCCGCAGTGATGAGCCAGTCGTCCAGGTAAGGGTACAACGGGATTGCCTCCCTGCGTAGGTGTGCTGACGCCACCGCCAGTACCTTGGTGAATACCCTTGGAGCCGAGGCTATCCCGAAGGGCAGTACCTTGAACTGGTAGCGCCGACTGTCCAGCTTGAAGCGCAAGTACTTTCTGTGCGCTGGGAACATGGAAATATGAAAATAGGCATCTTTCATGTCCAATGTTGCCATGTAATCCCCCTTTTTTAGGAGGGGGATTACCTCCTGGAGAGTAGGCATGCAAATTTTTTGGGGCTTGACATACTTGTTTGCAGGCCGTAAGTCCAATACTGGGCGCACTGTCAAATCTTTTTTTGGCACAAGGAAGTAAGTTGAATAAATACTCTTGTTTACCTGGTGTCCCGGGACGAGTTCTATCGCGTCCTTTGCTAGAAGATTGACGATCTCCTCGAGGAGGATCTTCTGGTGGTCCAAAGAATGTATTCTTTGTTGTGGAGGGTGGTTTTGGGGACATTCTAACAGTTCCATGCAGTATCCTGCGGACACTGTGGACAGCACCCATCTGTCTTAAGTGATCCCTTCCCAAGCTTGGGGGAAGTTGGAAATGCGTCCCCCTACTGGGGATGTGTTAGAAGGGACCCTGAACGGAACGTCACTGTTTTGGTGGAGGCGTGCCGCCGCCTCTACTGTGGCTGCCTCTACCCTTACCACGCCCTCTCTTATTACCCCTGCCATAACCCTGGGTAGACTGCTGGCTGTTGTTGTTCCATTGTGTACCCTGCCCCTGGGAATAGTTAGACCCTCTTTGGGAATTTTGTCCTCGTGGGCGACGAAAATTGCCATTCCCTCTCTGGTTAGGGGGTTTATTGGTTAGTTTATTGGTTAGTTGGCCTAGGGATTTGAGTGTCTCATACTCGTCCTTGGCATTTTTCATTTTTCCAAACAATAGATCCGGCTCCACCGGTTTGTCTATCAATGAAGCCTGGGTTTTGGCTTTGAACCCAGACTGTCGCAACCAAGCTTGCCTTTTGATAACAGTACCTTCTGCTATCAATCTGCCGGCGTTATCCGCGGCATCAAAAGGTTGCTTTTAATATGCAACCGGACACGGCTCTTCCTTCCGCCGAAACTCTTTTTAAGGGTTCTGGGGCGGAATCTATGAGTGCCGCAACTTCTTCCCACTGGTGGCAGTTGTAACTCGCCAGTAGGGTGGTGGAGTTGGCAATCCTTGCCTGGTAGGCGGAAGTGGAGGCTACTTTCCTGCCCAAGCCATAAATCTTCTTGCTCTCCTTGTCGGGAGGAGCTTCTGGCGATGACAAGGGTGTTCCCGCCCTCTTACGGGTGTTAGTAACTACCAGGGAGTCCGGTTTCAGATGCCCTCTTATGTACAGTGGGTCTGTTTGGGCTGCCCTGAAAAGCTTCTCAATTCTGGGGTTTACCGCCCTAGTGAGATAGGGATTAACAAGGGAAGGGTCTATCCTCCTTTGTATAGATTTAAGGATAGGGATGGCCTGGGCAACAGGTCTCCTTTCTCCCACTAACTCCTCGGCAAAATCCCTCTCTTCTTGCACACCCTGGGTGTCAATGCCGAAGTGTTCTGCCGCTATGGACAGCACTTCATTCAAAAGAGGCTGGTTATCGACAGGGGAGTCGGTAACCGGGGGTTCTTTATCTAGCGGGGAATCTAGCCTGTAGGTTTCTGGGTTGTTTTCGTCGTCCTCCTCCTCCTCCTCCTCGTCGTCATCCCCATAGTAGCCTGTCCCAGTTTGTTCTTCCAACATGCCCAAATCTGGATCCTCATAAAGGGATGGATCTCCCTGATATTGAGAATAGGGCTGTATACTGAAGGGGTCTGAAGCTTCAACCCGGGACTTCTTACTTGGGGGTATCGGATCCCTAGAGCCTGAGGGAGTTGACCCGTCTGGGGTAAAAGAGAGAAAGTGTTCAAGGTTTTTGGCATCGAAATCTGCCAATGATGACATCCTTGACATGACTGTCTATGTCATCAGTAGACCACTCTCTTGAACTGGGAATGATTCTTTCTTGAAGGCCTTTCCCTGTTTTATCTAGACTAGACCTACTGGTTTGAACAGGGGTCTTTGGGATAACAGAAGACAGAGACTTGTCCATCTGTTTAAGTGGGGTAGAAAGTCTTTGAGGTGTGGAAGTAGGCTGAGACTGCTTCCTCTGTTTTTCACCTTCCCCGTGTGTGGAATAGTGTTAACCCTGTCTTTTCGCCCCCCCCCCCCCCCCCCCCCCCCCGAGTCTTTCGACGCCTGGCGCCGAGGTTCGGGGGTAGTGTCCCCATCTCTGTGTAGTGGAGGTTGGGACTCGGGAGCAGCCGTTGCGCGGCCTTTTTGACACTGACTCCTGGAGTGCGGACTGGGGATAGAGGTCGGTTTCGTCTCCTGATGATTGAACCACCGTTACCTTGGGGAGCGAGGCACTTCTGGCAACAGTGGATGGTTGCCTGGAGTCATGCAGCGATCTAGATCGAGAACGCCCAGAGGACATCGAATCGGACCGCTCTGTATGTGCCTCTTTCCGAGTACTCGGCGTGCGCGTCGAGTCTCGGTTGGACTTCATGTGTTTTGTGGAAGTGCTGTGGGTAGCGCTTGTGTCGCCGGGGGTCTTCACCATAGCCGCCCTGCCTGACGACCTTCCGAGGTCGGGGACTTGCCCTTGGCTGTCAATTGACACCACATTGCCCTCGCCATCCGAAAGCACGGCGTCGCTGCCATCGCTGAAGGCGCCCTCCGTTGACATGGCCTCTTCACGCCTGGCGTGGTGGGCCCAACGCTTGATCGAACGGTCCTCGAGTGTTTTCGGTTTGAACCTACTACACGCTCTGCAGTTAGCCTCGGGGTGGTCCCTCGGTAAGCAGAGATTACACGTGGCGTGCCTGTCAACCCAAGGGTACTTGCGGTTGCACTTGGGGCAAAATTGGAAAGGGGTACCCTCCATACACACCTTGTGGCAGCGGGCTAATAAGTGTAGGACTATATAAGAATGTACCTATATACCAAGAGAGTGTAGAGTATGTCCACCCCCCACTCTCCCTACTTGCAGGGCCGAGGCCAGAGGCCTTCCGAGGCCCAAATCCGTTGTGCAGCTCTCGACGGTCGATTCTTTCTCCGTGCCGGCGTCGAGTGTGGATGTTCGGTGACTCGACGTTGGGGTGGAGAAATGGGGAAATAACAATATTTTAGCAAAAGTATGGCTAAAGCCAGGGAACTCTGCGGAATGCTTCCGACCAGTATGGCAGAAAAAAAACAATCTGAGGGTCCTAGACGCGTGAGGGATCATGGGTACAGTGGACGTCTCACTAGGGATAGTATTACTGGCACGCCCTGTGTCGACACCCATTTTCGAGTTTCGAAAAACAAACTGTAATACTCCGCAGCTTCCAATAGATGTCGGCCTATGCACAGCATGTGATCTAAGCAGATTCAACAAGCCTCAGAAAAATATATATATTCTTTTTGATACAAAGCTTTGGTCAGTGTTTCCTTGTTCCATAGTATGGTAGTCCTATTGTGTAAACCCTGAATACTGCTCGTCTCCCTATTGTTAATAAGTCTGACTGCTTAGCCACATCTACCAAATATATCTTTGTGGTACAGACTGATACCAAAGGGGATTTTCTTGCATATACCTGTAGTCTTCATCTTCTGTAGTGCTCCCTAAGGGAACTGCACAGGATTCTGCCTAACACCTTTTTCTGTGCTGTTTACTCAGTGTGTCAATAGATTTTAGGGAATGTATCCTTTCTTCTGTTATCCATCACTTTTTTTTTTTTTTTTAACGTGATCTGGGTTCTTAACTAGCGTATCTTCTGTCAGTTCAATGCTGTTCAGTATTGACAGGCATATACCTTTCCACTCGACAAGGGTAGACTCGTTAGGTTTACTTAAGGCAGGGTTGAGAGTTGTAAATCCACCTTCTCCTGGTGGATTCAGGCATTAGTACCTTGATTGATCTTGAGTGAGTTTGATTCTACGTAAGCTTCCAAGGACTTTAGTTGCTGTTGCAACCCAATTTCGGTTTGGTCTAGCAACAACAGGTCGTCGGCAAACAAAAGCCTACCCAAAGCTGTTCCTGCTATTCGGGGGCAGAGGGGGAAGCATCTTATGTTCTCCAGAGCGTCTTCAATGTCAGATATGTATAAATTAAAAATCACTGGCGCTAGTCGACAACTCTGCTATAGTCCTTTAGATGTTTTGATTTCTTTTGACAGGGTACCCTTTTTATCCAGTCTTACTCTCGGCGTGGTTTCCGTGTGTAGAGCTACCAGGGCTTCTCCGAGGTCAGACAGACAACCCCATTATCGCAGTTTAGACCATAGAATTCTTCTATCTAGGGTATCGAAAGCTTGTTCCAAGTCTATCGATGCGATGTAGATCTTTTTGGTCTTTCCAGTTTTCACCTAGGATTATAAGAAAAAGGTTCAAGGCTGTCCCTATCCCCTTTCTAAAACCAGACATATTGGTGTTTTGTTGCAGAGCTCCAGAAGTTGAGTTCCTTTAACAGGATTGCCACAAAACTCTTCCCCACCAAGAGGGCGATAGGTCTGTAGTTGGATGGAATCGATCTATCACCCTTCTTAAAAATGGGAACTATGATGGTCTTTGTCCACGATTGTGGTATGAACTTTACTTTCTTAATTGTTTCAAAAAGCTTAAATATAAAGGAGGCCCATTGTTCGGGGTCTTATTTCAATATTAAGTTAGTAAGACCATCCGGCCCTACGGCTCTTGAATTGCTAGATTTTGTAATTAAGTCAACAATGTTGCTTTTATCAAAATGAAAGTACCAAGGGAAATCAATTATTTTAGTGATCATAGTTTGTTGTGTTGCTGTCCATGAATAATACGCCATAGTGGTCCTCCCAGACTTTTGATGACCAGGAATTGAATATCTCTGCATGTTGCGGCGCTGACAAAGCAGTTAATATTTTCCAGATTTTTGGCCACCAGCTTCAGCATTCTTTCACCATCATGTTGGAGTATTAGACTTCTATGTTATTTTAGCCAGTTTTTAAAGGCTTGTTTCCCTAGTTTGAGAGCAGCTATGTTTAGACTTGTTGGACGTTTCTTGGAAAGCCGATCTAATTTGTTGAACTCTATCTTTCTTTTTGCAATTTGCTCATCAAACGCAGGGTTTGTTGAAAAAGCACCTCTGAAGTTCTTACCAGATTTCTCACTGTAAGCCATTAGCACCGTAGGGTAATGTAAAATTCCCTTAGTTGAATCGTCGTCCTTACGTGCTGCTGCTATCAAGGTTTCAATCACCTCTGTGGCTTTAACTCTTAAGCGGTTTCCCCCAGGTGTTCTCATAGTTGGATCCTTTCTGGTGGTGGCCGGGAAACGTATGATCGTCCGTCCAAAGCCTCCGTTGTACATGCAGTGAGTTATGGTCACTAAAATTAGTAGATAACCTCCATGCTGTTAAGCTTCCCGTATAGGTCGTCTGTGACAAAGATGTTAGATTGTTTTACTCTCTTCGAAGTTATGGAGGGCAGAAAGAATGTCCCCGGTTAAGTTGCCATTGATCATGTTGATGTTTCTTTTTCCAGTTCTTTTCTCAAATGTAAGCCCCTTTGTAAATTCAGTGATGCGTTAATTAGATGATCTTTTATCAGCTCAAGGTCTTTATTGAAATATTCCATGTTCAGGTCACCACATACCAAGATATCAAGGTTGTTCCAAATGACCCTTGCATCGTCAATATAATCTAATACTGTTTGCATAAAGTTTGTCGCAAGCAAACTGAGAAGCTGTATTCCAGTATAAATTGCAGATCAAAAGGGTCCACGAACTCTGTTCTGTGAATTACTTTTTATTGTAGTGAATTGTGACAAGGGGTTTGGGTTAATTGATGACAATACCACAAGGCCACTCGATCTCTTAATGGCCGTGATCAAGCCGGCCATAGGGCGACCTGCGATACCTTTCTGTGCTAGATTAATATGGATTTCTAACCCTTCATGTATGGGCGCTTCCCGCAGCCATGTTTCCTGCAAACACAGGACGTCAGTCTTCAAAACTGATGTCACCATTGCTGAAAAGGAGGACAAAGCCCCTAGTATTTCAACTTCCAAAAGTTGTTCCTATGGTAGGGGCATCCACCTGGTGTGTAGGCATTACGATCTAGCTGCTAGAGTAGCTGCTAGCCAGCTCCAGTCTTCCTGTAACTCTTCATTCACACCATTGGCTATTTTTATGGAAACTTCTCTCTTCCCCTCCTTCCTGTCCACAGCAAAGTTGACTTTGCTGTTTGTTCTCGGCCCTCCAGCCTAACTATGTAAAGGTGCCTTCGATAGCGGCCTAAAATGTCCAGGATTTATCTGTTTACTGTAGTCATGTGATGATTTCTGGCCGTTGTCTTGGTCTTGCCGATTTGCTTGAAGTAATTTGTCATCCAGCTCTTTCACCATAAAACCTAGAGGATTGAGCTTGTATCATTCCTTGTCTAACAGGTCCTTTACTTTACGAGAAGCGAAGTAGAGGATTACTGTATCGTGTCACTATTCATTTGGAAACTATTAAATGGAAATCCTTAGATTTAATTAATTTGAGTTCCGGGATACAGTGCATGAGCCTCATTACGTTGGCCCTATTCATGATCAGGTGGTCGTCAATCCTTAATACCCTCTTCAGTGACATTCTGTATGTTTTGTTGGAGTCTTTAATTTAAATTTTCTTAATAGTCCTTGACCGTTCTATCTCCAGTAAAGCTACTCTTCCACCCGATCCAGTGTCTCCTATTTTTGGGCCGTCAGTTAGTTTCTTCGTCGTTCCAAGGTTTTATATTCAAGTCTGGATTGACCATCGGCATCTATAATCTCATTCTCATAATAAAATTCTCTAACAGCAGAGTTCTGATGGACTCTAGTTTTCCATCCTTTTAAGGATTGCTCTGGACTCGTTAGGAACTCTTTATCTCGATAATTTTCTTTCCTCTTAATGACTTTTGCAGTTTCAACCTCCATGCTCTCTTCATCAACTAGGTGATTGAGTATCCAAGGATCTTCCTGATCTTCAAGTTCTTGACTCCTCACAGAGTTCTTGCCCTACGGTAAGACTCGTCCCAATCTCCCTCACTGGAGTATGTGGAAAGGTTCAACAGTATTTTCTCCACTTCTTGTTGGTCTGTATCAATGTTGGCTTCCACCAAAACTATCTCCACTGGTTCTCGGCATTCTGTCTCCAGTTTATCTTCTGTGCTGGCAGTAGTCTGTCTTATTTACCCTTTCAAATACCACTGCCTTTCCAGGTTTAGACAAGTTCTGTGGTAAATTTAGGTTTTTGTGTTTCACTTGAGGCCTCACTGAAGGGATGACAGGAACTTGAGTTTTGGTCTGCGATTTCCTCATGGCCAGCCTTTACTCATTTTTTTTTTGCATCATTAACTTATTTTTTACAGCTTTTGTTTTCGTTTGGGGTGATTCCTTGTCGTCTATTGGTCCCATTTTGCCCCCACTCATCTTGTTGAAGATTTGGTATTTTAGGTGGGATGGTGGAAGGCTCTGACTCTCAATGGTCAGTGTCAAGACTGATTTGTGGTTCAACGATGATAGGTACACATCGAGGTTGTATTTCCTCCATTGTTACTTCACATAAGCTCTGGTCCATCATGTCTGCATCACTCACAGAGGTTCCTTTCTCAGATTTGGACACAATGTAGATCTTTGTATCCTTTCTGTCGAGGACGACTACTTTTGTGCCCCACTTAAGAGACAATGCTTCTGTCTCAGCATTCAGGATGCTCTCTGTGCTTTTTGTGCTCACTTCTTGTACTGGCCTCTCAGTTGGTTGGCCTAGTATTTGTGAGTTTGCACTTAGTCTGGCTGATTATCTTTATTCCTTTTCCATAATAGGATCAAGTATACTTTTAAAAATTTTAGTTATTTGATCCGTGTTTTTATCTAAGTTTGACTGAAATGCTGTGATGAACCCTTCCACGTACACCAATTTAGAGTGAAGCATGGCTATGACGGTGGTCTGGTCTTTTAACTGGTTGTTTTGGTTCTCGATGAGTTTCATAAATGGTGCCATAGTTATTGCAAAGGCAGCGATCATTATTGAGACAACTTCATTGGCTCCCTGTCGCTCAGCGCATCTTGTTTAAGTCTATGTGTATAGTACACCATGCGTTTCATGGATCTGGAGCAGAATATCTGCAAATTAAATTTGCTACCTATCAACCCACCCGCACCCTTCGCTCTAACCACCTGACGGGTGGTTGTACCACGGTTCAAGCTGGCCTGTAAGGGTGGCCGTGCTTTTTTCTGTCGCTGCTGCGAGAACGTGGAATGACCGTCCCCTTCCTTTACGTGACATCTCATATCACCTCACTTTTCGTCGAGGATTAAAAACCCTGCTCTTCTAGCTGTGCTCCTTTCTGCCTGCCTCCTCAGCGCCAAGATGCCTCCGAGTGTACATGCGCTTTAGAAGTTCTGATAACAGAACATATCATCCCTGCATCAATAGATTATTTTGATTCCCTCTGTTCTTCCACTTAGGTTGCTGCCATGTCCATTAAAAAATCTTTGTCTGTTGGCACAGGATCCAGGCGTGGACGCTTGTTGGTAGTCACCTTTCTGTGGGGTGTCCTGTTTGGGGTTTTCCTATGGTCGGGGTGTGTGTCGTTACGTTCTTGAGAAGGTGCAACATCACGGGCATTAATCTGTTTTGCCCAGGATTGTAACTCAGTTTCAATTCTGGCTCTAGTTTGCCGTGAAGCAGATGGCGTTGCGTCCTCCATCTCTGTTCCCCGTTGGAGTTCTTCCTGGAGAGCGACCCCTATCTGACCGTAGTATGTAGACGGATGTTTTATATTTACCAAGCCTTTAACTGCCAATAGGGAGCTCTGAGCCTCCTAATTTAAGGACGGTTTTAATTTACATGAAAAAGTGGACGCCTGTTCTTTTGTCCCGCAAGGATTATGTATTGACGAGAGTACATTTGTATTGTCCTGTATATCACTTTTCCGAGTGTAAAAGAATTGCTGAGTTCCCTGCTGAGAGGAGAGGGTTATTCCACTCGGTTTCAATTGCGTTGCTGCCTTGTGCTGAAGTGGTGCATTTAAATGCACTTTACTTGCATTTACTCTGATTGTGCATATGTCAAGGGTTTCTTTTCCTCGACTTTTGAACTCCACGCCCACCCCGGACTGAGTCTGAATTGTTAGTTTGGGGCACCTCAATGTGTTTTGCGTCCAGTTCCATATACAGTGCTGCTACTGTGCCAGGCACCAGAGATTGGTCCGTGGACAACTTATCAACCGAATCCATCGCCCTCCCACACCGTCAATGTCATCTGAGTTGAGCCTGTCTCTATTTGTATTTGTAGCATTTACATCAAGAGTGTTGAAAAATGTTTTGTCCGCTCTTTGTCGACAGCAACTATCCAGTTCTCCTGTAGAATGTTTTTTATAAGAACTTGTTTGCAGGCCAATTTGGACCTGCAGTGTTAACGGACAACCCCTGCTACTGAGTAGCAGTATTTGAACTCTGTCTTTAGACAGGCTTGCGTTTCTAGCCCGTGAGGCAATTGAAATGGACTCCTCAATAATCGAATCATTCATTAAGGGGTTTGTCAAGGAGGCCATTAGTCTCGATCTACCTTAATGCCGCAGATCAAAGTGACTCAGCCCAACAGTCTCTGCGGCACAACATTCACACTGTAAGAACTAGTGGCTTATCTCGTAAGTCACCACAGGCAATCAGACCTCCTTTTAAAGAAAGGAGAGGAAGGGTCGCTGGCCTTTGAGGAGTTCTTAGCACCAGGCAGAGGAAAATTGCCTGCCCTTCTGCGTCCTTCCGTAGGCTGCACTTTCCGTCACGCTTCACGGAGCACACAAGATTTTGTGTGCTCGGACCAGCAGGTAAGTGGGGGGTGAAGCCCATCACGCTCTACAAAGCGTCCCCTTAAAGCGGAAGTACAGTTTTTCCCCTGCTGCTATGTGCCTTCTGCCAACTGGTACCAATGCTGGGTAAAGATTCTCCTTTGAAGCAGAAGTAAGTAAACTGAAATCCCTGCTGAGTTCAAGAGAGTGGACTGCCGTAGACTGGACTTTCCAATACACTTTGCCGCAAGTTTGGAAGGATGAGGAAGTAAGCAGCACAATCTTCTGTGCCAAATGAAATTTGGAGACCACCATTGGCAGAAAAGAAGGGCGGACTCTCAACACAACCCTTTTCTTGTAAAAGGTGGTAAAATGAGGATAAGATGAGGCTTGCAACTCACTGACTCTACGAACCGATGTAATAGCCATTAAAAATACAGTTTTAGGGTCAACATCCTTAAAGGACATGAATGTAGAGGCTCAAATGGAGCTCCCATAAGAAACTTTAGGACCATGTTTAGATCCCAGACTAGTAAATTAATAGTTACTCACCGTAGTGACTAACGTACTCTTAAATGCATAGTCCCCTTTCCTTCATACTGTATGGGCGTCCCTTGCGAGGGACAGGAGATAGAACCTTTTTCACCAGAAAAATCTTCTTCCCCTTTAAATTTAGAGGCGTGCAGGGGTGCGGCCCTGGGAGCATGCGCTCACCTGTTTCCGCCCACTGGCGCCACTCCTCAGTCCCCAGTGCCGTCGACAATATTTAACATTGCCTAATGACACCAGTATCATTAGTGGGGTCGGGGATGGGGGTGGTACGTATGCAGGAAATGGGACTATGGACTAAGAGTATGTTAGTCACTACGGTAACTATTAACTACTTTTGTGTCGCGTCTCCTTTCCTCCATACTGTATGGGCGATTACAACTGAATGTTGTGTTAAGTATAAATAAAAAACAAATGTAGCCCTAAGGTGGAGAAGAGACCCTCCTTAAGCAAACAGGTTTCTTAGAACCGCCTGCCCATAAACTGCGTCTGATCTGGAGGCGGCATCCAAACAGTAGTGCTTACAGAAAGCCGAAGGGGTGGCACAGGTAGCCACCCTGCTGATGACCTGCCACAGCACATGCCGTTGAAACGTGATGGCCGTGGCTTTGGCTCCAACAGCATGGGCATGGAAATTGGCTGGCACTGGTTTGTGCTGCCCCTCATAGGCCTCATTGATGGCCACGACCATCGACCTTGCTATGGAGGCCTGATAGCCGGGCCTTGAACCACCAAAAGTGATAAAGAGGGCATCCGACTTGCGGAAGTCGTTGGTCCCGTCAAGGTAGTATTTTAGCGCACGTTTGACATCCAGACCGTGCAAGACCCTCTGAGGCTCATCCTTTGGGTCAACGAGGAAGGTGGGTAAGACTATTTCCTCGTTCAGATGGAAGGTCGTCGTCACCTTGGGTAGGAACGCAGGATGCGTCCGGAGGACCACCTTGTCCTTGTGAAAGGTAGTGTAGGGCTCTGATGCCACGAGTCTGGATTTCGCTGACTCAGCGAGCGGAGGCGAGGCCTACGAGTAGCGCTGTCTTTAGGGTGACCAGCCTGATGGCTGTGGATGCCATTGGCTCGAACGGTTTGTGTGCCAAGACGCCCAGGACTACATTGAGGTCCCATACAGGGTGTGGCTTCTTTATAGGCGGGAACAGCCTGTGGAGGCCCGCAAGATGCCGTTTGACAATCAGGTTAGCAGAGGCGAAGAGACCCTCCCTCCAAATTTCTGTAGGCTCCTATGGCTGCCAGAAAGGTGCAGCATGTGTCCACCTGCACTCCCGAGCGAGCGAGGTGGGCCGAGAAGGAGAGTACATCATCCAACGTGCACTTAAGGGGTTCGATCTCCTTAGAGTCGGCCCAATGACAGAATCCTGACCATTTGCTTTTATATTTACTCCTGGACGTTTTGCTTATGACGCCCTGGATGATCTCCAGGTTAGCCTGAAAGAGGCTCAAGTGTTTCAGTGTGACCTGCTCAGGAACCACGCTACGAGAGCTAGCTTGTGGGGAGCGGGGTGGAGCACCCTGCCCCCCCCTGCTGGGTCTTGAGAGGAGCTGGACCCAGCGGTAGGTGAATTAGGGGCCTGTCCAATAGGCTGAGCAGCTCGGAGAACCACGGTCTCGCCAGCCACCAGAGAGCTATAGCAAAATGATGCTGAGGGGACCAGATTCCTTTATCCTGCAGATCACCCTGTGTCCAAGGGGTGTGGGAGGGAAGGCGTATGCCGTCATGTAGTTCCCTTGTATCTGGAATGCATCGCCCAGGGAGCCCGAGCTCTGTCCCTGCCAAGAGACAAACTGCTGGCATTTCCTGTTGTCCAGGCAGGCAAACAGATATACTTGGGGTTGCCCCCCCCCCGGAGGAAGATCTCCTTGAGGACCAGGTCGTTCAATTGCCACTCGTAATTACCTGTTCCAAGTCTGCTGAGCCTGTCCGCCTCCAGGTTGGACTCCCTCGGGAGGTGGACAGCTGTGAGGTAAATGTTGTTCTCCAGAGCCCATTCCCACATGCTGACAGCTAAGTTGCACAGCAGAGGGGTTCTGGTACCGCGCTGCTTCATGCTGGTGGAATTGTCCGACTGGATAAGTACTGTCTGCCCTCTATCAGAGAGAGGAAGGCCTTGAGGGCCAGCCATATGGCCTTCAATTCTAGCCAGTTGATGTTGGACTCCTGTTCCTGCCGAGTCCAGACTCCATGGACGCTGTGACTCTCCAGCGTGGCTGTCCAGCCTTCTATGGAGGAGTCCGTAGTGACGGTGTCCTGCAGGAGAGGCTGCTGGAAGGGCTTGCCCTGCCGCAGGTTGTAATCTGCCCGACCACCGTGTGAGGTCCGGGTGGAGAGATGTAGGAATGACGAAAGGCTCCGGTTGGGAGCCCCTCTCCCAATTCCATGAGGCTGTGAAGTGCAGCTGTAATCTCCTCATCTTGACTCTTGTGTGGGGTACGGCCAACAGGACCGCCGCCATAATACCCAGCAGGTGTTGGAACCACCAGGCCAAGGTCACTGTCCTGAAGAGGAAGTGAGTAGTGGCTCTCTTGATAGCCGTGATCTTGTCTTCTCGGAGTCGGTGTCCCAGATGAGGCCCAGGAAGGTCCGGCTCTGCGTGGGGTAGAGCTGAGACTTCATGAGATTGATCGTAAACCCCAGGTCGTGAAGTGTGCTCACAAGTGCAGAGGAGGTGTGGAAAACGCCCTCCTGAGATGAAGCCTGGACGAGCCAGTCGTCCAGGTACGGGTAAACGTGGTGGCCCAGGGCCCTGATAAGGGCTGCCACCACATTAATTAACCTGGTAAATACCCTGGGGGCTGAGTTGAGGCCGAAGGGTAGCACCTTGTATTGGAAATGGCAGCCAATGCTCCTTTACTGTAGAAAGAACCGATGTGGCTGCCAAATAGGGACGTGTAGATAAGCGTCCTTCAGATCCAGGTGGCAAATCCAGTCTCCCCTGTTCAGCGTCTCTGTAATGAGTGCTGGCATAACCATCTTGAATTTTTGTAGAGGGTTGGAGAGGTTGAGGGTGGAAAGGTCCAACACAAGCAGGCCAGCCTGGTTTGTCTTCTGTATGGCGAAAATCCTGGAATAGAAGCCCAAACCTCACTGGGAGGCTGGGACCGCCTCCACTGCCTGGCTCTCGACAAGCAAGAGGATCTCCGCCAACAGAGTTGCTGTCCCAATCTGTGGCAGAGTGTTAGGGAGAATTCTCCAACTAGGGCTAATTTCCCTCACCTAGTGAGTCCCCCAGCAGCTTTGCTGGATTTCTGGAGTTTATTTTTCCCACCTGGTAAGAGTGTACATCCTTTTTCCACTCTTACATGTGTTTTGGCCTATGTGTTTTTACTCATTGTGTCATCTTGGGCACTGGAGTACACCACTCCAGGTGCCCCTATTCTTGTACGGGTTACACACCACCTTTAGTGTAGTAACTCAGGGTTGTCTTTAAGACTTCCCTCTGACTCCATTTCGCTGGGGCTGACTACTGTCCCCCAGAGAAAGGTAAAGTTGCCATTTACTTTACATAGTAATTTTTACCACAGACCCAGTACACCCCATCTTACATGGAGTACTGGAAAGGGCTAATCTGTACCCCTTTTCTGTCTGTACCTCCCTGAGCATTGCTTCGCTCTTTTAACATTTAGACTTGGCTGGTGGCAGTGGTATCTACCCTAACTTTTCTACCGCGATTATATTAGATATACGTGGTACTGTTCTTGGCTATTATATTAGCCTCGAACATAAACCCGCTTGACCAAATTGTCTTTCTTTTGGCTCCGGTTGGGTTTATTCGCCATTTCTTTTTGTTAAAGTCCTTCTTGTGTTTTACTTTGCGCGGCAAACTAAGTTTGCCTTCTTTATTCACCGTCTTTTGGTGGGCTTCTGCAGAAGCCCCCCTCTTGGCGCCTGGGTGTCTATGTGGGCTGAATTTGAGGGAGGGGTGTAGTCACCCGTTGCACAGGGTATACTAGGAAACCCAAGTCGCACTTTGCCATGATTGGCTGAGGTGGTTGTCCCGGCTGGACATCCCGCCTGCTGCGTGATTGACAGCCAGGCTGTGTGAATGGGGGTTTTGCACATAAAAGGCAGGTCTCTTGGGCTAGAAGTCAGAGTCGCCTCTGGAACTACAAGGAACCGAAGAGAAGCGGAGAGAACGACGCCTGCTGCAACTACCCTGTCCCGGTGAAGCCCTGCTGCAGTCCTGAGCTATCTTCCCTTCAACAACTAAGAGGAGATCCAGTCTGGAGTCTTCTTCCCTTGAGCCTGGTGCGGATAACCAGCTCATCTTCAGCCAGAGATCTCCGCCGTGGTCGAAATCGCTGCACACTGCTGTAGTGGTCCGGATAGCCACCTGCTGAGCCTCTCCTGTTTTTTTAAGGAGTGCACCTTTTATTTGTTGTCGCTGCTGCCGGCTTCATCCCTGTGTGGTGCAGACCCCCTTCAGACGTCTTCCTTCACACCGAAGCTCCAGGAATCGTTGGTCTGCGGGAAACCAACAGTAACAACTGCCAGGGCAACAGCTGCATCGTTGGAATAAGGTACTGTGCTCTACTCGAGGAAACTGGGTGCCTACTCGAGGAAACTAAGGCGCCTAAAAGTCTAGGTAGGCAGGATGTGAGGGAGGGATCTTCGGACCCCTGCCATGGGTTCCCTTGGCAACCCAAGTCGCACTCTTGTCTGATTGGCTAAGGGGACTGGCCTTGCCAGGCCAGCCACCCTGCTGTGTGATTGACAGCCAGGCTGTATGAATGGGGGAAAACTGCATAAAAAGCAGGTCTCTGGGACTGGAAGAGCAGAGTCGCCACTGGAACGAAAGAACCAACGAGGAACTGGAAGAAGAGGTCCCATACCACGACTGAACCGCCCGGTGAAGCCCTGCTGCAGGTCCGAATCTCCAAATCCGCCGACAGAGAAGATCCTCCAGGAAACTTCTTCCCTTGAGCTGGTGGGACCAACCAGTTTGCCCAAACTACAAGCCAGGACCCCTCCTCTGGTCGAATTTGCTGTACATATCTACAGTGGGCCGGATAGCTAGGAAGGTCGGACCCTGCTTGGGTTTTAAGGAGCGCACCTTTTATTCGTTGTTTTGCTCTGCTGCTGGTTTCTTACCTGGGTGGCACAGGACACGCCAGTCTTCCTACTTCGTGTCAGTCCGACAGTCGCTTCAGGAACCGTGAGCCTGCAGGAACCACCAAGAACATCCGCCTCAGCTACAGCTCCACCTCTGTTTTAAGGTACTGTGCAAATCCGGTTGCCCGTTTCGTTCAACCGCGGTGAAAGTGTTTGAAATCCTTCTCCAATCCGAGGGCTTGTCCTTCTCTTCTCTTTGAACTAACTTTTCTACCAACCAACCTTGTCCGGAATATGTGCCACAAGCTTTACCGCAAACTACCCTGAACTGTGTGATCTTGAGAAAAAGACTTTTGACCCATTGACTTTGGCCCCAAGCCTTTTCTAGCTGATCTCCTCACTGTAGTCTCTTGTTCAACTGTGCTGAGTACTTACCTGTTGGTTTTGCCTAATTTCTAATAACTTTGTCATTCCCTCCCTTTTAAATTGCTGGAATGCCATTTTGCTCCCACTTCATTTTTTGAGCTTAACTTGTCTGGAATTTAAGGGAAGTGGTGTGGTGTGTTTATGATTGTGATTTTTAACTTGCTTAGAATAGTTAAATGTAATACAACTGTTGAGTAAATATATATTCTTTTCCTTAGAAACCTTGAGTCAGTGTTTGCCTGAATCATAGTAATTGCTGTCCTTTGTGTAACTATTTGTACTGCACACTTACTCTTGAGACAAGTCTGGCTGCTCCGCTACTGCTACGACTAACTGTGTAGTACAGGCTTGTACCAAAGGTGAAATTGGACTGTCACTTGTAGTCTTAATTGTGTGTAGTGTTCCCAAAGGGTACTGCATATAATTCTGCCTAACAAGGGTTGCGCAATAGGATGCAAAGGACCTACATCCGGTGCCAAAAACGAAATAGCTGAAATCGGAGGGACTGCCGTAGTGGTAGACAGTGGCATCGACTTTGTTGACACTGAAGGCTTCGTTGACGAAACATCAGCGAGGATGACAGAGGATGTCGACAGAGGTCGTATTGATGGGTCAACTTCGGCCTGTTTTTGGATTGTATCCTGTGTGGCTTCTTGATGCTCCTTACTGTGCGATCTTGACCTCTTACTAGAGGTCGTTCACTGGGTAGGCCTAGAGTGATTGTTGACTCCATACTGAAGCAGAGTTGGAGGCCCATCCCCCAAGTATCCTCCATCAAAGCAACCAACCCTCAGTGATGATCCCAGAGGGTTTTATTGGAGAAATTATAAGGTACTCAAGTAGTGACTTACGTACTCTTAGTCTTTAGTCCCCTTTCCGCCATACTGCATGGGCGTCTCTTCCAAGGGACGGGAGACGGAACCTTTTTCACAAGAAAAACCCTTCTTCCCCTTTAAATTTAGAGGCGCGCGGTAGTGCAGCCCAGGGAGCATGGGCTGCCCTGACTCCGCCCTACGGCGCCACACCTCAGTCTCCATTGGCGCGTCGACAATAGATTTAACATTGCCTAATGACACCAGTATTATTAGGGGGGGGGGGGTGGGACGAATGGAGGAAGAGGAAAGGAGACCAAGAGTACGTTAGTCACTACAGTAACTTATAAGATATGCATTACTTACCATAAAAGCATTTCTGATGGTTGTATCTGCTTAGATTCACATGCTGTGCATATGGTCCGACATCCAGTGGTAACTGCGGAGTATTGCATCTGGTCTTTCGAGAATCGAAGGAGACGTCAACATGGGCGTGCCTGTACCACTATCCCTAACGTGATGTGATGTGTAGTGTACCCAAGATCCCTCACGCTTCGAGGTCCCTCTGATTGTATTTTTTCTGCCAAGAAGGAGCATTAGGACTATCGTGAGTGAGTACAGAAAAGGGAGAAAGTGGTAAGACGTCCATGTTCCTTCCATCCGAGCAGGGAGGAAGGGTGGGCGCATGTGAATCTAAGCAGATACAACCATCAGAAATGCTTTTACGGTAAGTAATGCATATCTTCTGATGTTTGTTAATCTGCTTACAATCACATGCTGTGCATAGACTAGCGAGCAGCACCCGGAGTTGGAGGTGGGTTGTTAGAAGGAACAGTAGTGAAAAGATGTCTTAGTACTGCCTGTCCCACCTGAGAGTCAGACCTCGAATGAGTGTCTAGGCAATAGTGTTTTGTAAACGTGTGTACAGAACTCCAGGTTGCCGCTTTGCAAATGGACTCCAGGGGAACATTTGCAATGAATGCTATGGACGCCCCAGTGCCTCGAGTGGAAGGTGTTCTAGGCTTGAAGGGCAGCTCTCTCTTAGCAAGATTGTAGCAGAGTGTAATGCATTTGACGATCCACCTAGAGATAGTGGATGTGGAGAATGCGTCTCCTTCTCTTCCCGCCGCCACTGAAACAAAAAACTGATTTGTTTTTCTTAGTGGCCGAGTTCTTTCCATGTAGAACATGACAGCTCTGCTCGGCGTACATCCAGTTTGTGCAGGGTACTCTCTCCCAGGCTTGAAGGATTTTGAAAGAACGTTGGTAGTTCTATCGATTGGTTCACATGGAACTTGGAAATGAATTTGGGCGCGAACCTAGGGTGAGTGCGTAGAATCACTTTATCTTTGTGAACTGCTACAAAGGGATCTAGGATTGAGAGCGCTTGCAATTCACTTACTCTCCTAATGGAGGTAATAGCTATTAAAAAGGCAGTTTTATAGGTGAGATCTTTAAGACTTGCTTTGTGCATGGGCTCGAAAGGCCCCCCCCTCCCCATCAGCCTAGTCAACACCACGTTTAGGTCCCATCCGGGAGCAGGGTTAGAAATGGGCGGGTGAATTCTTTTCACTCCCTCCATGAAAGCCTTAATAACTAGTATCTTTCACCATGACACTTTCTGTTGTGATGTAGTGTAGGTTGAAAGTGCAGCCAAGTGAACCTTTAGAGAGTTAAAGACCAAGCCTGAGTAAGTAGATGAGTTAGGTACAAAACAATGTCTGTGGGAGAGCAGTTAATTGGGTTAATGCTCTTTGAGTTACACCAGATGACAAACCGTTTCAATTTACTGGAATAGCAATATCTAGTGTTCGATTTTCTTGCCTCCCTGAGAATGTCCATACATCTCTGAGGGAGCTGCAGGTGTAAAACTCTATGACCTCAGGAGCCAGGCCGCTAAATTCAGTGTTTGTGGGCATGAGTGAAGTGTCTCCCGTTTGTCTTGCAACAACATGTTGTACGGGCAAGGCAGTTTCATTGAAGGAGATAGGGACATCTCCATCAGGTGAGCGAACCAGGGTTGGCAGGCCCACATTGGGGCCACCAGTATCATTGTGACTGGTTCTTGGTGCATCTTGTGCACTATCTTGTTGAGAAGGGGAGACAGGGGAAAAGCGCAGACAAATTTCCCTGACCATGTTATCCAGAGTCCGTTCCCCTTGGAACAGTTCTGGCGGAACCTGGAGGTGTAATCTTGGCATTGAGCGTTCTCCACAGTTGTGAACAAATCGATCTCTGGGAAGCCCCATTCTGCGAAAACGTTGGAGACGATGTCTCCGTGTATTCGCCATTTGTCCTCCATGGGCAGTGGGAAGTCTCTACGCAGTAAGTCTGCGAGAAGATTGTGTTCCCCTGGAACATGTTGTGATAACAGGAACATGTTGCGTTTGAGAGCCCACTTCCAAATGTTCTGGGACAGTTTGGACAGCCCTGGAGAGTGCATGCCCCCTTGTTTGTTCAGATACTACATGGCCGTGGTGAGGATCAGGATCGTCTTCCCCTGCAGTTGTGTTTGGAAAGCTTTTAGTGCTTTGAACACTGCAAACAGTTCCAACAGGTTTATGTGGTTGGATGCTATGTCTGATGGCCAAACTCCGAGCACGGTTTGCTGAAGCAGGTGAGCTCCCCAACCTGTGAGAGACGTGTCTGTAGTTAGAGTGGCTTCTACTGCGGGGTGGTGAAAGATTTCCCCTTCAAGAGGTTCTCCCTCGACCACCACCGTAGCGAGAGAACAAGGCCTGGGGAGACAACCACTAGATCATCCCACTGTCACTGGCCTGACACCACTGGCTGTTGAGCCACTCTTGCATTGTGCGCAAGCACGCGTGAGGAAGCAAGTAGATACATGACGCCATCATTCCTATCAGTCGCATGGCCTTGCGTACCGTCACCTCTCGACTGGCTACATACTGAGGGATTTGAAACATGTTTTGAACCCTCTCGTTGGAGGGGAAGATGAGGGGTTCCTTTGTTCAAATTAGAGCCCCTAGGAACTGTTTGACCTGACTGGGGTCTAGGCTGGATTTTTTCTCATTGATGGAAAACCCCAGACTGAATAAAATATCAATCGTCTTTTGGGTATTTGACAAACATGTTTCGTAAGAGTCCCCAGTTATGAGCCAGTCGTCGAGTTAAGGATAGACCAGGATGGATTCCCTGCGCAGATGTGCTGCTGCCACCGCTGGTACCTTTGTAAATACCCTTAGTGCAGACGCTAAACCGAAGGGTAGTACCTTGAACTGATAGTGCTTGTCTTGTATCATAAATCTGAGGTATTTTCTGTGCGCTGGCAACATTGAAATATGAGAGTATGCATCTTTCATGTCCAATGTTGCCATGTAATCCCCCTGTGATAGCAGGGGAATTACTTCCTGCAGAGTGACCATGCAGAACTTTTGTGGCATGCTCCTTTTTTGCAGTCTCGAGGGCCTCATCGACCGCCTTCCCAAACAAGTTGGATTCTTCCACAGGTTTATTTATAAGTGATGCTTGCGTCTCTGGCTTGAATCCAGAGTTCCGTAGCCATGCATGTCTCTTCAGGAGTGTGCCCTGAGCCAGGGATCGACCAGCCGTCTCAGCAGAATCCAAAGTGTTCTTTAGTATGCTTTGGTTCACTTGCCTGCCCTCAGTGACTGTGGTCAGGAGACGGGTTCGTAGAGGTTCAGCAACCTCTTGTAGGCCTTCTTGTAGTAAGGCCCATTGCGAGTTCACATAGCTGGCCAATATGGTCGTGTTGTTGGCAATATGTGTTGAGAACGCTGCTGCGGTCGTGACCCTCTTCGCAAGGGCACAAAGTCTTTTGCCTTCCTTATCAGGAGGTGCCTCGACGGTTGACAAAGGGACACCTGCCCTTTTTCTTGTGGTAGTCACCACCAGAGATCTGGGGTGGAGTGACCTCTGATATACAGAGGGTCCGAGGGAGAAGGCAGAAAGAGTTTATTCTTGGGTTAACACCTCTTGTGAGAGCAGGTGTTGATAAGGAGGGGCCAGATGTTTCTTGATTGAATGGAGGAGAGGAATAGTCTGGCTGGCCAGCGGTTTCTCCTTACGGATGTCGTCAACGTAGTCAGCTTCAGGGACTGCTTCCTCTGTGGCAATCTTAAAGTGTTCAGCTGCTTTACGCAACATGATGTTAAATGTCAATTGATCATCTACTGGCAAGGGTTGCCTAGTGGGGGTGCTCTGAGGGGAGTCCAAAGATAGGACATCCAGATCTTGTGGATCTGGAGACTGCCATGGTTGAGGGTCACCCATATCCGGGTTCTCCTCCCAGCCCTCAATGGGCTTGTGCATGTCCTCCGGATTGGAGAATTGATCCTCATCAGGAGTGTCTGCAGGAATATCTTCTTCTGTTAGGTCATAGTTGTAAATATCCTCTTCTAAAGAGGGGTCGAAAAGCCTGGGGAATTTTGCAACAGGGTCCAAAGGACGCTCATCCCGTGGCCTTCTTGGTGTGGGTTGTTCTGAACGGGAAACAAACCTGTCCAGCCTTTCCATGCAGTTTTCAAATTTTTCTCTAGTTCAAACTGAGGATCTAGAATGGTCTAGAAGTGGAAAAGGTTCCTGAAGACATTCTTCTGTTGAAAAACATCAAGATTTATGTCTCAACGTCGAAGACGGCCCTTCTTCGCCCTCAGAGAACTCCTCCTGAGGGACCGATAGAGGTGGGACGTCCCTGTGCCTCTCCTTCGACCTATGGGTGGGTTCCGGTACTCCCCTTAGGCTATCCTTGGATCTCGGCGGATCCATGGCCTTTTCTGTAAACCTTGAAGAATCCCTTGATTGCTGTCTCTGCGAATCGGCGGAAACAATCCTTGCTAGCCTGTCAGCGACGTCCTCCGCAGACGGGAGGCACGTAGCTTCAGCCGGCAATTGTAAGGGAGTCTTTTTCAGCAGAGCCAGGGCCTTGCCTTCAGCTGCTACCTTTTTCGGCGCTGCCGGGATCTTGTCCCGAGTGGCTGCCTTTTCAGGCGGTGCCAGGGCCTGGTCTACGGCTACCGCACTCTTCGGCGAACCGGAACCCTATCTTCGCCGGACGCTTTCTTGTGATGCGTTTCGACGGAACCTGGTATTTTAGGGGTAGCGCCCTTTGTTTTAGATGGTCCGGTCACTAGGCGCATATGCGGCTGTGGGGAGGGCTGCCGATTCGGTGTAGACGGGGCAGTAGTCTTCTTCGACTTGGCAGAAGATTGGCTTGGGGTTGTTTGTTTAGTGTTTCAGTGTACATGTTCGTCTTTGTCGCTGGGGTGTGGCTTCCCATAGCAGTGCCTAAGCCGTGCCTAGCGGGGCCGGGGACAGACGATGCGGAACGCAAGCGTTCCGTCGAAAGGTCAACTACCTCCGCCTCGGAGGTCTGATCGTCACTCTCGCCATCGTCACATTCATTGGCTGCGGCAGCGAGAGAAAATTTGGCCTTTGACATACCGTAGTCCGCCCACCGTTTGACTCTACGCTCCTTTAATATTTTATGACGGAGGAGCTTACAAGCCGCGCATCCTTCCTCTTTGTGATGGAGGGGCAAGCACCGGTTACACCGTCTGTGCTTATCCTTCCAAGGAAATTTGCTCTTACAAATGGGGCAAAACCTAAATGGGGTCCTCTCCATAGCTGAAGATGGGTAGGGAAAGGCATTCTCAGTTTGTATAGAAATGTCCACCCCGACCCCACTCTCCCTACTGTGTAGGCCGGCGGAAGGCCCAGCCACGTGGTCGGCAGCGCCGACTGGATCACCGTCCGTCAAAGTTCTGCAGGTCTTCAGCAGAGATCTGGAACAGCTGTCAAAATAAGGGACGGAAGGGGTGATCTGATTATTTTATATAACTATTCCACCAAAGGTTGAGGGGACAATAAGCAATGTCTTTGACGAGCTCCGCATCAAGGCGACCAGTATGCTGGGCGGAAAAAAAATCTGAGGGACCTCGACTCGTGAAGGATCTTCGGTACACAACACGTCACGTTAGGGATAGTGTTACAGGCACGCCCATGTCAACGTCTGTTAGGCAGAATCCTGTGCAGCGCCCTTACGGACCACTACACACAATTAAGACTACAGGTGGCAATACAAGTTTTACCTTTGGTACAAGCCTGTACTACTATGTTAAAGCAGTAGCAGTAGCGGAGCCGCCAGGCTTATCTCAAGAGTATATGAGCAGTAGAAGAGATTACACAATGGGGACCACAATTACTGTGACTCAAGCAAACACTGACTCAAGGTTTCAGGTAGAAAAATATAAGTACATTTATTTTAAAACGATTCGTTATCAACACAACACTTCTATTAAATTTAAAACCACACGTAAAATACACTACAACTGACCAATTCACTTTGCACGGTATAAATCAAGGTAAGTACCCTGTGTTTGAGATAACCGGTGTTATGGAACAATACACGTTACCGTGAATACGATTGCGATCACTTTTTGACAGTTCGGTCTACTAAATAAACGCGTATCCGCGGCAAGAAATGCTACCGGTACAAAAACACACTTCGCACCTGAGATACCCAGAGAGAGTTGGGGGCCAAAATCATAGGCAATATGTTAGTTAGGCAAACATAATCGAAGAACACTCATGGACAGAAATGCAAGAGTCAAGAGGCCGGAGCCAGTGTCAAGTGGAACCGGGTTCCTGTGTCGAGGATCACACGTCGGATAGTTCGCGATTCAAAGTATCCAAGAGTACTTTAGATATTGTCAAATGTTCGGAAGCAAAAGTTATAAGAAGGAGGGAAAAATAAGGGCAAGCCTTATAAACGAGAAATAGGGATTTCACCCAGAATTCCTCAAGCTGGACACAGTACCTTTTCAAAGAAGAAGCTGGTGCCAAGGCAGTTGTTCCTGGTAGTTTCCTGTAAACCCACGAGTCCTGGCTTCGGCACGAAGGACGATGAAGGGGGTCTACACCACACAGGATGAGGCCAGCAGCAGCGACAAATAAAAGAATAAAAGGTGCGCTCCTTAAAAACAGGAGAGGCTCTTCAGGTGGCTATCCGAACCACCACAGCAGTGTGCAGCGATTTCGACCACAAAGGGGGCCTCTGGCTGAAGAAGATGAGCTGGTTATCCCCACCAGGCTCAAGGGAAGAAGACTCCGGACTGGATCTTCTCTTAGTCGTTGAAGGGTAGATAGGTCAGGACTGCAGCAAGGCTTCACTGGGATGGGATAGCTGCAGCAGTCGACCTCTCCTCAGCTTCTCTTCGGTTCCTTGTAGCTCCAGTGGCGACTCTCTGACTTCCAGCCCAAGAGACCTGCCTTTTATGCGAAAATCCCCCATTCACACAGCCTGGTTGTCAATCACACAGCAGGGGGGTTGTCAAGCCCGGACAACCGCCTCAGCCAATCATGGAAAAGTGTGACTTGGTTTTCCTAGGATACCCTGTGCAGGGGGTGACTACACCGCTCCCTCATATTCAGCCCACCTAGACACCCAGGCGCCTTGGGGAGGGCTTCTTGGCAGAAGCCCGCCAAAAGACTGAACTAAGAAGGCAAACTTGGTTTGCTGTGCAAAGTAAAACACAAGGAGTTTAACAAAAAGAAATTGCGAATAAACCGCACCAGAGCCAAAAGAAAAAGTATTTGGTCAAGCGGGTTTAAGTTCGAGGCTAATACAATAGCCTACAATATTACCACGGTTACATAAAATAACCGCGGTAGAAAATTAGGGTAGATACCACTGCCACCAGCCATGTCTAAATGTTAAAAGAGCTAAACAATGCTCTAGGAGGTACAGATAAAAAGGGCTAAGAGTTAACCCTTCCAGTACTCCATGTAAGATGGGGTGTACTGGATCTGTGGTTAAATTGACCAAATAAAGTCAATGGCAACTTTACCGTTTTCTGGGGGACAGTAGTCAGCCTCGGAAATGGAGTCGGTGGGAAGTCTAAAAGACAACCCTGTGTCACTGCACTCAAGGTGCTGTATAACACAAAGGAAGGGGGCTACTGAAGTGGTCTACTCCAGAGTCCACAATCACAATAACAGATGAAATACACATGGCAAAACGCAGGTAAGAGTGGGGGAAAAGCTCACACTCTTACCAAGTAGAAAAACAAACTCCAGAAATCCAGCAAAGCTGTTGGGGGACCCACTAGGTAAGGGAAATTAGCCATAGAATGAGAATTCTCCCTAACAACGCCCCCTTTCAATTCTCGAAAGACAAGATGCAATACTCTGGTTACCACTGGATGTCGGACCATATGCACAGCATGTGATTCTAAGCAGATTAACAAACATTAGTATTACTCTGTCCCCTTTCCTCCATACTGAATGGGCGATTACAACTGAATATAGCCCCAGGGTGGAGAGGAGACTCTCCTTAAGCAAATAGGTTTCTGAGAACTGCCCATCAGAAAGCCGCATCAGATCTAGAGCTGGCATCCAAACAGTAATGCTTGCAGAAAGCAGAGGGAGTGGCCCAAGTGACCGCCCTGCTTATGACCTGCCAGGGACATGGCGCTGGAATGCGATGGCCGTTGCCTTGGCCCCGACTGCGTGGGCGTGCATGTTGGCCGGAAGCGGCTTGTGCTGGCCCTCGTACAATTCCTTGATGGCCGTGACCATCCAGCGGGATATGGAGGCCTTAGAGGCCCGATAGCCTGGTCTTGAGCCCCCGAAAGTGACAAAGAGGGCGTCCGATTTGCAGAAAGCCATGGGTCCTGTCCAAGTAAAATTTCAGGCCACACCTGACATCCAGGCAGTGCAGCACTCTGTGCTTCGTCCTTGGGATAGAACATAGGAAGGACTATTTCCTTGTTCAAGTGACAAGCAGACGGCACCATGCGCAAAAATGCTGGGTGTGTCCGTAGAACTACTTTGTCCATGTGAAAGGTACTATATGGTTCTGAGGTGACCAGCGCCTGTATTTCACTGACTATGAGCCGAGGTGAGACCGACTAGAAAGGCTGTCTTGATGGTGACCAGCCTGATGTCCGTCGATGCCATTGGTTCGAACGGTTTGTGCGCCAGGGCGCCCAAGACTATGTTGAGGTCCCACACTGGGTGCAACCTCTTGACGGGCGGGTAGAGTTTTGCAAGCCCCGTCAAATGTTTGACGATAGGATTGGAGGAGGAGAAGATCCCCCCCTCCTCCGAATTCCTATAAGCCCCGATGGCTGCGAGATATGTACGGCAGGTCCACCTGCACACCCGAGTGAGCGAGGTGCGCCGAAAAAGGACATTACGTCGTCCAAAGTGCATGCCAAGGGGTCGATATCCTTGGCGTCTGCCCACTGGCAGAATCTTGTCCATTTACTTTTATACTGGGCCCTGGTAGCCTTGCTCCTTGCGTCCGGTATGATTTCCAGATTAGCCTGGGAGAGGCTGAGGTGCTGCAGCTTTACCTGCTCAGGTACCAGGCTGTGAGGGCTAGTTTCTGTGGTGCGGATGGATGACCCTGCCCCCCTGCTGTGCCAGATGATGAGCTGGGCCCGTCGGGAGGTGAATCAGAGGCAGCTGTGAAAACCATGGCCTGGCCGGCCACCATGGCGCTATTAGAATGATGTTGAGCTGGAGAGACTCATTGATCTTGCAAATCACAATGTGAATCAGGGGAGTGGCCGGGAAGGCTTAAACCTTCATGCCGTTCCATTGAAACCGAAATGTGTCGCCCAGGGAGCCAGGGCCCTGTCCCTGCCAGGAGGTAGACTGAGGGCACTTCTTGTTGTGCCAGGTGGTAAAGAGATCCACCTTGGGATGACCCCACTTGTAGAAGATCTCCTGAATGACTAGGTTGTTTAGCTGCCACTCTGAATTGTCCGCTCCGAACCTGCTGGGCCTGTCCGCCTCCAGGTTGGCTTCCCCAGGGAGGTGTACTGCCGTGAGGTAGATGTCGTTTTCCAGGGCCCACTCCCACATGCTGACTGCCAGTCTGCACAGCGGAGGGGAGCTGGTGCCTCCCTGCTTTTTGACATAGTACATGCTGGTCGAGTTTTCTGTCTGGAGGAGGACAAACTTGCCCCTGATAAGTGGTAGGAATGCTCTGAGCGCTAGCCAGATGGCGTTCAGCTCTAACTAATTGATGTGGTATTCCTGCTAATGTCAAGTCTAGGTGCCGTGGACCGAGAGATCGTCCAGGGTGGCGCCCTGAGAAGTCTGTGCTGATGGTGGCCTGCAGAGTGGGCAGCCGAAAGGGCTTGCCCGTCCGTAGGTTGCAGTCCCTAGACCACCATGTTGGGTCCAGGTGGAGAGATGGAGGTACGTTGATCCTCTTGGATTGAGATCCCCGCTCCTGGTTCCATGAGGCCGAGAAATGCAGCTGAATCCTCCTCATCCTCAGTCTTGTGTGTGGGACGGCTAATAGGACCGCCGCCAAGAGACCCCGGAGATGCTGGTACCACCAAACCGAGGCCACCTCTCTGCTGAGGAAGTGGGCGGTGGCCCTCTTGATGGCCGAGATCTTGTCCTCCGACGGAAATACCTTCTCGGAGCAAGTGTCCCAGATGAGGCCCAAGGATGTCAGAGTCTGCGTGGGCTGCAGCTGCAACTTCTTGAGATTGAGCAAGAAGCCCAGATTGTGACGCGTGTTCATAAGAGCATGGGAGGAGTGGTGAACTGCTTCCGGAGATGTAGCCCTGACGAGCCGGTCGTCGAGGAATGGGTAGATGTGGAGGCCCTGCGCTCTGAGGAGGGCAGCCACTGTATTCATGAGCCTGGTAAAGACCCTGGGGGCCCGAGTTGAGGCCAAAAGGAAGGACCTGGTATTGAAAATGGTAGCCCCTGATATTGAACCGAAGGAAAGAACGATGGGGCTGCAAAATTGGGACGTGTAGGTACGCGTCCTTCAGATCCAGGGAGCACATCCAGTGTTCCTTGCACAATGTCGCTGCTATAAAAGCTGGCGGAACCATCTTGAATTTTTGCAGGGGTAAGGAGAGGTTGAGGGTGCAAAGGTCCAGCACAACTCTCAGGGCTGCCTGGTTGTTCTTCTGAATGGCGAAAATCCTGGAGCAAAAGCTCAAGCCTTGCTGGGAGGCTGGGACTTCCTCCACTGCCTGGCTCTCTACGAGCGTCCAGATCTCTGCCAGAAGAGTTGCCGTCCCAACTTGAGGGAGGAGAGGCTAGGATGGGTAGGCGTTACCCCGTGGATACTATGGAGAGGATCCAGGGGCCCACGAAATTCTGGTGCCAAAATTGTGCATGAAGAGCAAGCCTGCACCCCCCACTGAAGACATGTTGACCCGGATGCATGCGTCTTGCCTTCTTTCCGTCGGAGGCTGTCGCGAGGAGGGGGACTGGAAAAAGCACTTTCACCTCCCACCCCCCTTTTTTCCGTTCCTGGAAGCCGCAGAACCCCCTGTACGTATGCCCCCTGTCAGAGCACTGCTGTGACTAGGTGTACGACTTGGCCGTGGTCTTTGTCAAAATGGATAAAGACTTGGCCATTTGTAAGCTGTTTTTCTTCTTGTCCAGCTCTTCATCTGTGGAGAAGTGGAAGAGGTCCACCACCCTCGAACGGTAGATCTAATATGCGTTCCTGGACGTCTGGGTTGAACTTCGCTGCCCAGAGCCAGGCTGTCCTCATGTCCGTGGCGATACAGATGGCACGGCCAGAGGTGTCAATATGAGCCAAAGTGGATTCCATGAGGTCCTGGGCCACCAGCTTGGCCTCAGCCAGACCCGCCTTATAACAGGATTGGCTCTGCGTGGGGAGTTCCGTGAGGAAGTCCGCAATTCCTCACCATAACCTTTGGTTAGCGACAGCCAGCGTGGCATCGGCGTTGACCTGACGAAGATGCAAGGACGTGTTGGAATACAGCTTCTTCCCGTATGCCTCCAAGATCTTCTCCTTACCTAGCAGTGTCGACGAGGAGGTTGTTGAGGACAACTGAGGCTTGGAGTATAGTGATGCCGCAGCTATCACCGAAGAGTGCGGCTGTGGGTGGGCAGATAGCAAGAGTGTATCCCCCTCCATCTGCCTGTACTTGGCGTCCAGGTGTCGATTGACCGGCTGGACCGAGTGGGGCTTGAGCCAGCCCTTTTTGGCCAAGTCAGCCACATCCTTCTGCATCGGGATCCCTGTCTGTGGGACGTAGCATGAGGACTTCGGCGAGGACCCCCTCTGAAGGTTGCTCAACCTCGGGTTGAGGAAGGCCCAAGTACTCTGCCAGCCCTGCAAGACGTTCATGGAAGGCCTGGCCTGATGACAGTGTGTCGGGGTCCTCCTCCTCATCTGTGTCCACCTGAGGTGTCAGAACTCGCAACCTTAGGACCCCTTTTTACCAGCTCCTCCTCACCTGAGTTCTCTGCGGAGTCTTCTTGGGGTCCTGTCTTCTTTTTCCTTCTAGACTGTCTGGACTCCTTAATCTTCCTTTGATGCAAATACAGACGTGACTCCCCGGAGGCCACCGTGACCGGATAAGAACCAAATCCCAGGAGCCTCCCAGGAGTCAGCCCCGAGTTTCGATGGTATTCTTCTTTTAGCTTGGAGAGTTGAAATGAATCCGACCAGTTATTCAGCGTAGCATGGACTCTGGTTCCGGAAGGCAGGAGGCGGAAAGTCCATTCTGTAAGTTCTCCCACAGGAATTGTGGAAATAGCAGACACCAGACAGAATAGGGTTGGTAGAGTAATCAGAATGTCCTATAGCTGAAGTTTGGATTCTGCAAGCAGCAAGTACAGATGGAAGAGAAGGTGCTCAACAGGCCGACAAGCGGGGAAATGAAGGTAAGCAGCACAGGGTGCACTGGAAGGAACATGTTACTTACCTGTAACTGTTGTTGTCCAGCATGGATCTGGCATGGATTCACATGCTCGTTAATATTCCTCGGTATAGAAAAAAATCAGTATCAGTTTCTTTTCTGATCTGTCTTTCTCAGTAGTAACCAATCACTGGTCTCTGGGTCATACTGCCCCCAGCCAATGACTGCCCTCTCCCTAAACCCCGCCCCTGGCAGCCATCCTCAGATTTGGTAGCACGTGAAGTGGCAGTATGACCAAGTAAAGAGCCGCAGAGGGGTAGGCGGGAGGGTTCGCATGTGAATCCATGCCAGACCCATGCTGGAGAACAAAAGTTACAGGTAAGTAACTTGTTCCTTCTCCAGCATGGGGTCTGGCATGGATTCACATGCTCATGAATATAAGAATACATAGCAGTATACACATGCACAATCACGGGAGGTGGCAAAAGGCTCAATATCAAGCAATACAACAACTCAGCATTAAGCAACTCTTACCTCCTCACCAGGCTCACCTTAGGCGAACAGGTTGCGCAGCACTGCCTGGCCGACACTGGACACCTCCCTGGAATCCCGGTCGACGCAGTAGAATCTCGTGAAGGTGTGCGTCGACCTCCACGTAGCAGCCCTGCAGATGTCGAGCAGGGGCACACCAGACAGGAACGCCGTAGTAGCAGCGATCGCTCTGGTCGAATGGGCCCTCGGACGGCCTGGCAACGGTCGGTTTGCCAACCAGTGACAGTGCATGATGCAGCCGGAGAGCCATCTGGAAATGGAAGTCTTAGAGAGAGCCTTCCCTTGATTCACAGGTCCAAAGTTCACAAACAGCTGTGATGTCTTCCGAAAACTCTTCGTGCGGTCCACGTAGAACTTCAGCGCTCTAGCTACATCCAGCGAGTGCAGAGTCCTCTCAGCCGGCGACGAAGGCGCCGGGAAGAAAACTGGCAACATCAAGGGCTCGTTGAGGTGGAAGTCCGACGGCACCTTGGGCATGAAGGAGGGGTGCGTCCTCAGCACTACCCTTGTGTCGAGAAAAGTCAAGTATGGAGGCTTGCAAGACAGGGCCTGGATCTCTCCCACTCGTCGTGCAGAGGTGATGGCCACGAGGAATGCGGTCTTCCACGACAGAAACTTCAACGGCACTGAATGCATAGGCTCGAATGGGGCCCCCCATGAGCCTAGTTAGCACCACGTTGAGCTCCCACGCCGGGACAGGGGCCTTCACCGGCGGGAATGATCGGAACAGTCCTTTCATAAATTCCTTCACCAGACGATGAGACCACAAGGACGCCCGTCCTGTAGTTCTGGTGTAACGCGAGACGGCAGCCAGATGTACCTTGATGGAAGCGTGAGATAGGCCAGCATTGGCCAAAGACAGTAGGTACGGCAATACTTGAGGGGCCATAATCCGCAGAGGGTTAATCTTCTGTGCACGGCACCAGACAGAGAACCTCTTCCATTTATGTCCGTAGCACTTGAGTCGAGGATGCCCTGGCCTTTGCAAGAACATCTCTGCAGTCGGACGGGATGTCGTATCCTCCAAACTCTAGTGCTGCAGGAGCCAGGCCTGCAAGTTCAGCGACTGGTTCGTGATGAAGAATGGCGCCTCCTTCTCTGGAGAGAAGATCCGCGTCTGTCGGCAGCTTGACTGGCGTGGACGCTGACAAGTCCAGAAGGTCCGGGAACCAGACCTGCCTCGGCCACGCCGGTGCGACGAGGATCATCCTGCACCGGGACCTCTTGAGCTGGAGCTGGTTGACGAGCCGGAGTAGCAACGGCAGGAATGCATAAAGGAACAGGCCGTCCCAGGGGAACGAGAAAGCATCGCCCATGCTCCTCGGTTGGGGAAACCTGCTGGCGAACCTCCGGCACTTGGAGTTCGCCGCTGTCGCGAAGAGATCGATCTGGGGTTTGCCCCATCGTCGGAAGAGTCGGTCCACTTGATCATGGCGCAGTTCCCACTCGTGGCACGAGCGCAGCTCTCTGCTGAGTGAGTCGGCGATGGTGTTTTTTATCCCTGCCAGATGAAAGGGTACCAGAAACATCCCTTGGGCGACGACCCAATGCCACAGATCCTGGGATTCCTTGGACAGGGCAGGGGATCTGGTTCCGCCCTGCTTCCGAATGTAAAACATTGTGGTGGTGTTGTCGGTGAAGATCCTCACCACCTTGCCCTTGAGGGATGGAAGGAAGGACCTGAGGGCCCAGAACACTGCGCAGAGTTCCAAGATGTTGATGTGGAGAGTCTTCTCCTCCGAGCACCAACGGCCTCTCGCGTGGAGGCCCCACCGGTGTGCGTTCCCCAACCTTCCAGGGAGGCATCTGTCGTCACTGTTATCTGGTGGGATGGAGTCTGAAAGTCTGTGCCCGCCGTCAAATAAGCGCGGGTGCCCCACCACCGGATCGCTCGTCGGAAGGTCCCGTTGAGTGGGATTCTGTCCTCGAAGCTGCCCGTCATTTGGATTCAGCGGGCGTCGAGGAACTCTTGCAGAAGGCACATCCGAAGCCTGCACAGGCGCACAAGATATATACAGGAGGACATCATCCCAAGGAGGGACTTGATGGACCTCACTCTGGCCACGTCTGTGGCCAGCAGATGCTGCACCTTGCCCCGGATGGCCTTCGTCCTTTCCTCCGACGGCGAGGCCAGACGCGCCACTGTGTCGAGCTTGGCTCCCAGAAACAGTGCGACTTGCAACGGGACCAGGTGGGATTTGGGAAAGTTGATGGAGAATCCCAGGTCCGTGAGCAGCTGGATGTCTTCGCTGTGTGATCTACGGCGAACTCCCTTGTCCTTGCTCGGATGAGCCAGTCGTCCAGGTAGGGGTAGACCTGGATCCGCTGCAGGCGCAGCCACGCCACCACCGGTGCGAGGCACTTGCTGAGCACCCTGGGTGCCGACTTCAATCCAAACGGGAGGGCCTTGAACTGGTAGTGCCGTCCTTGGACCACGAACCTGAGGAACTTTCAGTGTCCTTTTAGAATGGGGATGTGGAAGTACGCATCCTCCAAATCCAACAACGAAAGAAAATCGCCCTCCTCCAGCTGTCCCAGCACGTGCTGAAGGGCTGGAACTTCTGTGCCTTGATGTACTTGTTCTGTCGTCGCAGGTCCAGGATGGGGCGCCAACCTCCTGTCTTCTTTTTCATGAGGCAGTACCTTGAGTATACTGCGGAGCCCCGGAGCCTCTTCGGGACGAGCTCGATGGCACCTTTTTTGAGCATCGCCCTTACCTCCAATAGCAGTTGAGGGACGTGATTTTCCTTTCTGGCCACGGGTGGAATGCGGGGGCACTTTTTTAAAATTCGAGGGCGTGCCCCTGGGCCAGGGTGTCCAGCACCCAACGGTTGGTGGAGATGGACTCCCACACGCTGACACGGTGCTTCGGTGGGGGCCCGACACTGCTGTCTGTTCAATCTTGCTTGGAGGACGCCTTTCCACCTTGGCCTCCCTGGCGACGACAGCGGGGACCACCCGACTTGCCTCATCCTCGATAGGCTTCCTGCGACGAGGAGCGGGCCGCTTGGAGGTACGTAGAGGAGCCACCGCCGAATCCCTTGGAGGCATCCTGCTCGACTCTGGTGCTCCGAAAGGACGGCCTTCGTTGCCGGAGAACGCCTAGGGCATTAGCTGTCTCCGTGTCCGCCTTGATGGCTTGGAGGGACTCATCCACTGTTTTCCCAAACAGATTGTTCCCGTCGAACGGCATGTCCAAAACCTTGGCTTGTACGTCCTGGCGGAAATCCGTCGCCTTGAGCCACCCTCGTCTAAGGCAAACGCCATTGCCTAGCTGGCGGAAACCGGTGTCGGCAATGTAGGAAGTCCAACAGGGGGGGCGATCTTGTACCATAACTCCCTGTCGTAGCGGTCCACGATCGCGAGGGCGTTGGCCGCCTTAATCGTTGTTGCCGCCGACGAGATAACTCGTCGTCTCATTGCGTCCACCTTCTTTCCTTCGCCATCCGGCGGGGAAGTTGACGTTGGGGCCGATGCCCCCCCCCCCCCCGCTTTCTTCTTGGCCGCTGCTGAGACAACCGAGTCAGGGGTCGGTTGTGCCCTAAGGCACAAAGGGGCCGCGTCGGGGACCCGAACTACTTCTCGTACGGATCCCTCTTGGCAGACGTCGTAGACGGGTTCTTGAGAAGGGTGAGACCCTCGTCCCAGATGTCATCCAGCAGAAGCACGGCGAGGACTGTCTTCCTCTTGGCCTCGCGCCGTTGGTAAAGGAAACCGTCCTCCTTCTCTTCGGGGCAGAGCTGAAAAAGCTTGGATGCCTTGGCGATCATTGCATGGAAAGATCCGATCTTGTCGGGCGGGGCAGCCCGGGCTGGGGGCGATGGGAGCTCCGTCCCGTCGTCATCGTCGGTACCCGTCGTGGCCGTGTCCGTTCCCGTGTCATCCCCAGGGACGGGGGACGAGGGTAAAGGCTGGGCTGGCCACGAGGGCTGAAAAGGCGGGGCTGGATGGATCCGTCTTCTCTTGTTCGGGGGGCTTCCCGCCGGGCCTGGCTCTGGCTCCTCCGTCGAGCCTGGGTCCGGATCCTCCGTCGGTGGGAAGGGCAATCTCGTCCTTACCTCCGAACAGAAGGATTGTATCGCCAACAAAATGACCGAGTTATCCTGCGGCTCCGGAAGTGATGGGTGACTTGGACCCTCGCCAGTGCCGCCGTCACTCTCATCGTCACCTTCGTCGGGATCCCTCCCGTGGGGACAGGCCTCTTCGATGCCCTCGTCAAGGCCCTCTAAGACTTCTACCAGCTCCTCCTTGGATGCTGTGTCCGTGTCCACAATGGCCATCGCCCCCTCCTCTTTTTCCGCCGGGGTCTTCACGGGGGTATTTTCGATGGGTCTGAAAGAGGCAGGAACACTCTGGGCCCCGAGGTCGCCTCCACTGGTGTAGCCTCCACAGGCTGCGCCAGGGCCGCCGCGACTTCCTCGATAGAGGCCTTGGCCGGGTGAATCAAGGCCTTTACCACCTTGTGTGGGCCTGTGGCCTTTCCTTGGGGGGAGGGTCACCGCCTCGCTCCCCCTCGGCCGGATCCTTCGAGCTTGACCGGGGCCTCTCCAGAAGCTTCGCCGGGTTCTTGGCCTTCCTCTTCCTTGAGCCAGAGCGTTGGCTCGTGGTTGATGGCGCTGGAGAGGGTGCGCCCTGCCTGGCAGCCGAAGAGCCCGACCGTTCGGCACTCCTGGTGCCCGCGGACTTGCGGTGCTTTGCCTTCTGTTGGGCCCCCGTCGCCGGGGCGCCCTCACAGGACTTACAAGACCGCTCGGACTTCTTCTCACCTGACGGGCTCTTTCCTTCCAGCCAGTTGGAGAGACGAAGGTGTCGGTCCCTGATGGTCCGTTCCGACATGTTCCTGCAAAACGCACAGTCCTTCTCCACGTGCGTTTTGTCCTCATGAAGGCAGTAGAGACATTTCGAGTGCTCGTCCTCCTTGAACACATTCTGCAGCTGGCATCCAGGGCACACCCTGAACAGCTTTCGGGACGTCGAGCTTCCTTTCTCCTGGGCCATGTTCGGGTAGGCCGCAGAATCTTCTGGAATACTCCAAGAAGCATAACTCGACGAAATATTCACCCTTGAGGGGCTTAGAAAAATCCGACACGCATCCCCGTTAATCGGATGTAGAGACGGTGGAGCTTGAGACTCTATTTGACCGAAAAATTTGAAATTCTCTTTGAAAAAGCGCGAAAATGCAGCAAAAGCTCGAGAGCTAATCACGAGGACTCAACACTTGAGCGTGCAGTAAAAATCTGAAGATGGCTGCCAGAGGCGGGCTTAGGGAGAGGGCAGTCATTGGCTGGGGGCAGTATGACCCAGAGATCAGTGATTGGTTACTATTGAGATAGACAGATCAAAAACGAAACTGATACTGATTTTTTCTCTATCAAGGATTCCCGGCCTGAAGACGGGGAATATTCATGAGCATGTGAATCCATGCCAGACCCCATGCTGGAGAAAGAGGATTGAACGTAGGAGCAAAAGGAGTGACGCTCAAGGGAGCGCTATTAGTGAGTGTGAGTGAACTGGCTTAAAGAGTAAGGCACAAACCGGAACCCCTTAGAACACTAACCTATGGTTAAAGCAGGGAAAGCTTGGAAGTCCCTATGGGAGACAGTGAGCCTGTGTTCAGGGAAAACACCAGTAGTATAAGTACAGTCACTAGACAATAGGGATTACCTACCTGTAGCACTAACCTGTCATTTAGGATGCCTGGGCCACGGAGATAACCTAAGAGATATAGGGGAAGGGGGTTGAACCCGGCCTACACATTTTGAATTAAAACTCTTGAACCATCCTTGAGACTCTGATTCTGTGTCATCCTGCCACAACAGTTAACATTTAGAGTCCTGTTATTACAGAAGTAAAATATGTGGTGTTAGTGGTTTATTTAAATGCAGGATGCCCACAACAAATTGGATCTGCTAATAATAGTCTAGTCAACCTTAAAAGAAATAACTCTGCTAAAACCTTTTGTGCAAACTTCGGATAGAAGTAGGTACACATGTGGGCTGAACTACTGAGTCATTGTGAATTGTCTATGGTTAACGGAAGGTTAAAAGGGAATATCTCAAACTCTTGGACATGGCACAAAGGGACCCTGCACTATACCTTGGATTATAGGTTTTATGAAATACACTGATTTTAGAATTTTCAGAAATTGAAGATACAATGATGACTGGTCCCAGATCTTGAATCATGAGCGTGATCAATTCTGATCGTAATAAAGTGGTTCAATGCAAGGGCTGTGAAGGTTAAAGGGCAGAATATATTTCCCAGGAATCCGAAGAATGTCCACAAAACGGAAGCATATTTACAGCAACCAGCCGACTCTTTGTAGACATATCGATCCTAGTGCTACATTTAAAAAAATTCTCACATTTTATGAACATAATAGATGAATGGATATTTAATTTTGTTATCAAATCAAAAAGAAATTGAAATGCCTATGCAAACAAATCTGTGATCAAATACAGCAGAAGAAAAATATTCCAATACAAAATGTGATGCACATCAAATTAAAGAAGATTACAAGAAATGAATGACTATGCACAAACGGACAACACACATAAGTATCAAGTTATGCTGTTGGGCATTACTTAATAAAACATGTTTGGTCAGTAAATGAACAAGTTACTTACCAACTGGTAACGTTCTTTCGATTGGATGTTGCTCCAACGTATTCCACATCTTTGACATGTAATGTCCACACCTGTGCGCTTTCGAAAACTTTTTCAGCAGAGTACGTCCTGCGTCGACAACATCAGGTCGATGTCCCTCAAAGGCCTCCCTTGAAGGCGACGTCACCGGATGTTATAATTAGGACGCACAGCGCCTGTAGCCTCAGTTTATGATTTTCCCCCATAACGTGTGGCACCAATTCACTGCCTGCTTGACTGCACATAGCCTTGTGGAAACATAAGCTGCAATAGCATAGGAAATTCTCCAGAGGGGCAGGCTCGGAGGGCGATGTGGAATACGTTGGAGGAACATCCAATCAAAAGAACGTTACCAGTTGGTAAGTAACTTGTTCTTCGAATGGATTGTGTCCTCCAACGTATTCCACATCTTTGACAGACTCCCAAAGCAGTACCAGAAAATGGAGGAGGGAAAGAATTTAGAGTAAACAATCAGATAGCGGAATAACGAATCGCCTTACCAAAGGCCATGTCTTGGCCATGGCTGGTTTCAAAGGCATAATGTTTAACAAAGGTGTGGCTAGAAGCCCATGTGGCTGCATCACAAATATTCCTAATAGGAACTCCCCGTTGTCGGGCTGTGGAAGTAGCCAAGCCACTAGTGGAATTAGCTTGCAGCCCTTCAGGAGGGTCCTTAGCCACCAATCGGTAACATTCAGTAATGGTGAGAATAATCCACCTGCACAAGGTCTGTTCGGTAGCAGCCTGGCCCAATAAGTGTCCAGCATATCCCACAAAAAGTTGATCGTCCACTCTGGGACATCCTAGCAATATAAAAGCTCAAAGCTCTCCTAGGATAGAAAGAAGGAAGAACCACCTTCTGGCTGAAATGAAATTCAGAAACTACCTTAGGTAGGAAGGACATACCCTTAGTACAACCCTGTCCTTGTGGAACAGAGTAAAGGGTGGCTTAGGGGAAATTGCCTGCAATTCACTCACTCTGCGAGTGGAAGTAACCGCAACCAAGAACACTGTCTTAAAGGATAATTATCTGAAAGGACAAGAGTGCAAAGGTTCAAATGGAGCACCCATTAAAAAGTTCAAAACCAAATCCAAATCCCAAACCAGCACCTGGAAAGGGGGCGGTGGGAACACATTAGCCAGTCCTTTAAGAAATTGAGAAATCAAAGGAATCTTAAAATAAGAGCATTCTTCAGACGAGCGCTTAAATATAGACAGCGCCTCCAACCTTTAATTTTGGTACCCACTTGAAGGCCCCTGTGGGCCAAAGAAAGTAAGAAGGACAAAACCATAGGAATGGAACATTGAAAAGGATCAACATTTTGTCCTCTGCACCAGTCGCAAAACTTACGGCAACGGTTCAGGGATTTTGTTGCTGCCCTTCTGGCCGAAAGCAACACCTCCATCACATCATCCGGGAGGTACCAATCATCATATCTCAACCTTTCAGATACCAAGCGTGAAGGTTGAGAGTCCTGACCTCTGGATGGAGAACCTGACCCCCTAACGCGAGAGCAGATCTTCTCGGTAGGGAAGGGCAGATGGACATTTCTAGAAGGTCCGGGTACCACGATCTCTTGGCCCAATCTGGAGCAATGACGATCATGTGGGATCGTAACCTCCGTAACACTTGAGGAATGACGGGGACTGGAGGAAACGCGTACAGCAGTGGGAATGACCAATCCACTATGAATGCGTCTCCTAAGGCTCCTCGGAGGAAATTCCCTTGAGCAGAATCTCTCGAACTTCCGGTTGGCACTGGTGGCGAAGAGATCCCCTTGTGGGCTTCCCCAAAGAGTTCCACCTGGGTGTGTCTCCATCTGCTGAAGATCTCCTGCAGTACGAGGTTGTTTAGCTGCCACTCTTAATTGTCCGCTCCCAGTCTGAGTCTGTCCGCCTCCAGGTTGGATTACCCCGGAAGGTGGACCGCCATGAGTTAGATGATGTTCTCCACTCCCACATGCCGACTGCCAGTCTGCACAGTGGAGGGGACCGAGTACCTCCTTGCTTGTTGTCATGGAACATGCTGGTCGAGTTGTCTGTCTGAATGAGGACGACCTTGCCAACGATAACAGGAAGGAAGGCTCTGAGTGCCAGCCAGATCGCCTTCAGATCCAACCTAATGATGTGGTACTCCTGCTCCTGCCGGGTCCAGGTGCCATGGACGCAGTGGTTGTCCAGGGTGGCCCCCCATCCCTCGAGTGAGGAGTCCGCAGTGATGGTGACCTGTGGGGTAGGGTGTCGGAAGGGCTTACCCCTCCGCAGGTTGCAGTCTGCCAGGGAGAATTCTCTTCTAAGGCTAATTTCCCTTACCTATAGAGTCCCCCAGCAGCTTTGCTGGATTTGAAGGGTTTATTTTTTTTCTCCTGCTAAGCGTGAGAAACTTTTTTCCCACTCTTAGACAGATTGCTAGTGTGTGTTTTAGGCTATCTTGTGTGCATGTGGTCTATGGGGTTTGTCTCACCATCATAGGAATCATCTTTTTAACATATGTGGTACACAGCACCCTCCGTGCTGTACCACAGGGGTGTCATAGCTACCCCCAAACAGACTACATACCCTGGGACTGACTACTGGCTCCCAGGGTATGTAAAGTCCCAATTGACTTAACTAGTCAATAATTATGAACTAAACAAGTACACCTCATCTTAATATGAAAGTACTGGGAAAGGTTAATAGTTTTTCCCTAGTGTTCATTTTTGAGGGGGTACCATACAGTCCCTCTCTCAAAAGTTTCTGGCTGGTGGCAGTGGTTACTAGTGTAAATAGTCGACCGCAAATATTTCACTATGGGATTTTCCCATTGTTCGAGGCTACCACTTTTAATGACAGAATCTAACATAACGCCGGTTTATTTTAATATTCACTTTACTCCGGTAGGTTTTTATTGCGAGAACTTTAATAATATTTCTTTCTCTCGTCTTTCTCCATAATCCTAACCCAGGTCAGGGATCCTTTGTTCGTCCTTTTGGCAGGGTTCTGCACAGAAGCCCTCCTCTCGGTGCCACCGAGTCTGGGGTAGACAGGATGTATGGGAGGGGGAATAGGCACCCTGGACAGGGTTGCCTACGCAACCCAAGTCGCACTCTGCCCCGATAGGCCGGGGGTTCTCCCGCCAGGAGAGCCACCCCACTGTGTGAGTGACAGCTAGGTCTTGCTGCATAAAAGCAGGGTCCTGAGGACAAGACCTTGCCACTGGAACTAAAACCGAAGACGTGAGAAGCTGAAGACATCTGCAACGACTGAACCACCGGTGACGTCCTGCTGCAGATCCTCACCACTTTTCTCCAACGACTTGAGAAGATCTTCCTCTGCAAGAGTCTTCTTCCCTTGAGCTGGTGAGGCCAACCAGTTCACCAATCGCCTTCCCGGACCTGCCTTGGTCGAATCACCAGTGCCAAGCACTAGGAGACCGGATAGCCAGGCACCCGTCCACCCGGACCGCAATTTAAAGGAGCATACCTTGTATTCGTTTGGCAGCACCGCGGCTGGTTTCATCCCTGGGCAGTGCAGTAACTCGAATCTTCCTCCATGATGAGAGCCTCTCTTCCTCTGCTGGATCTCCCGAACTGCTGGAACTGCCAGGAACTAGCGCCACCGCAGGAGCCTCTTCTACTTTAAAGGTACATTGTTCTGCCAGGCCTCGCGTTTCATTGGGTATCGCTAAAGGTGTTTTAAGTCCTTTACTTACCTACTGGGTTGGCCGCCCCTATCATCTAACATTGTCTTTCACCTTTTGCAACCACCTTTTCGAATCGTTAAACAAAGACTTGACTGCAGCTACTAGAACATTTTGATCCTGGGCACCTTGCCTTGTACCACTGACACTGGCACAGGCCTATTGACTCGGGCGAAATCTGTTACAACTGCATTCTCTAGATTGCTTCTCACCCAGAAATGTGTTGGTGCACCTAAAAGAGTACCTTAAAGAGAGAGGACGCTCCAGCGGGGGCAGTTGTTCCTGGCAGTGGTTGAAGTTCGTGGTTCCGACCAGGGGAAGAGAAGATCTCGTCGAGGAGGAAACGTGGAGTCGTTGCACTGCACAGGGATGAAACCAGCCGCGGAGTTTCCGATTAAAGGGTGTGGTCCTTTTATTCGCGGTCAAAAGTGTTGAGCTTGGCTATCCTGCCGCCGAGGTGCTTGGCACGGGCGATTCGTCCAAGAGACGTCTTTGGAAGGCGAAAAGGGCGAACTGGTTGATCCTACCAGCTCAAAGGAAGAAGACTCTCCAGCAGAAGATCTTCTCTTGTCGTTGGGAAAGTGGCGAGTTCTTTGCAGCAGGGCGCCACCGGTGGTGTCGTCGGTTGCAGATGGTTCAGCTTCTTCCCTCTTCGGATTCTCAGGTCCTGTGGTGACTTCTGAAGTTTCAGTCCCAAAGGCCCTGCTTTTATGTAGAAAAACCCCCATTCATCAGCCTAGCTGTCAATCACACATGCTAAGTGGTGAGCCAGGAGGCTCACCACAGGGCCAATCAGAGTAGAGTGCGACTTGGGTTGCCGAGGCAACGCAGTCCAGGGTGCCAATTCCCCCCTCCACCCCTCAAGTGGAACCCAGACAGAGTGGCACCATTTGAGTGGGCTTCGAGGGCTTCTGTGGAGAAGCCCGCCAAAATAGTGGAACAAAGGGCTCGACCTTGGTCAGAGTTACAGAGACAGGACACAAACACCATTTTAGAAAAGAGTTCTAGCAAAAAGACCCAACCGGGGATTTAATATTAAATAAATAAACCGGCGGTATCTTTAACATTGCACCAAAAAGTGGTGCATTTAAAATCAATGGGAAAATCCCATAGAGAATATTCCGGTGGAATATTTTGTGTGGTAACCACTGCCACCAGCCAGAAACTCGACAAGGGGGGACTGGACAGTGCTCCCTCGGTATGGAGTCTATGTTTGGGGGTCACTATGACACTGTTAGGACAGTTTTTCTGAAGTCCAGTTAAGGGCCTAGTAAAACCATTCAACTGAGGCAGTACAAGACTCCACTCTTAGTATAAGACTGTACCACCTGAGTACATGGTAGCGTAGGCAGAGCAGCCAGGCTTATCTTAGGAGGGAGAGAGGGCAGTAGATACAGTACAAGTGAAAATTGTAATACAAATGATCCAAAGAAACACTGAAACACTATGTATTATAAAAATAAAGGATTTATTTAAATACAAGTAGGCCCAGATAAATCTAGGGGTTAAGTAAATACTGAAACATTATATGAAATCACAATATAACACAACACTATACTTGAAAGTACACAGACCCAAGTATAGACCTTATTTGGAACACCTAACAGTAGTTCTAGGGAAGTCAAAACCTTGTTATACACATTTAGTATAGGCCAAGCCTATTCTTTGGGAGTAAAAGACCAATGGTTATTTTTAGATTACTTTTGGTAATACAAGGACAGTAGGCCCTTCCAGTTGTACAGTGACTCTTGGAACAAATCACATAAACAGTCAACTGGACAATATACTTTTGGTGAATAGTGAAACACTTATTCTAGGTGCAGTAAAAACCTATAACTACTTTTGTCATAACACACAGTTATACCAGGTGAGTAATACCTATGGATGTAATGTACAATTACAGATGCTTTGGAAATCAGGGAACCCCAGATTGAGATAAGCAATAACTCTTGTAACTTGTTTTGGATGGCACACAGCTAACACAAGGTAAGTAAAACCCACTTAATTTAACTTCACAATGAAGGGGAAAGTAAAGCCCAATGTCACACTTTACTGAGTAGATATTCTAGGTAGGCAACAACCTAATGTAGACTTATTAAAGACAGGCTAGCAGCAAGTCAGGGGAAGCAAGACCCAGTTGGGGGACACTCATACAGTTATCCTAGCAGGACTAACCTGGTGATACCAACAGTTGGAGGACACTCATACAATTACCCTTCAGGAATAATCTGGTGAAACCAACATATTACTTTTGTAAAGAGGCACAAACTAATCACAGGAGAGTAAAATACCTTCACATCTACTTTCTTTTAGACTGGCAAAACAGTGGCTAAGGAAGGAAAGATGTTAACCATACTTTTAAGAATAGTGCATCACACATCCAAGATCAGTAAGAACTTTTGTAACTGTTCACTCTTAGAATTACAGTTACCAACCAACTCTTTACAAGTAAGTAAAAACACTTGATTTCTTTTCTAGGCAGAAGTCCCAATCCCTTCAAAGTCTTTTCCCTTAGAGCATGAGTGTTCTCAGTGGCAGAAGGGGGGTCACTAGGACTAGTGACCAACAGGCAGTGTTAGAATAAGTTCTTTAGTAGCAAAAGCCAGAGTTTCCTTGGGAAAACTGGGCAAACAAGTGAGTACTTTACTTCTAGGGTTAGAAGAGGGTCCAGGGGCTTCACAGAAGACACCCCAGCAGGATTCTAGCAGTGGGACTGGGTGTACTGGACGAGGGACCTCCCAATCACAGAAAACACCCCAGGACTACACAGAAATCCCAACAGGCTTAAGGTAAGTATATACCCAAGCCAACACAGTACCTCAGCAATGAAGAAGAGATTGCAGCAGGAGAACTTCAGGGACTGCAGCCAAATACCCGGTCACTGGATTCCTTGTCCTGGAGACTGAACACAAGACCTCAGAAGGGACTTTGCAGCAGGGATCGATGAAGAAGGCTCTAGGCAAGATTTCTCTCGCGGCTGAATGTGGTTCTGCAGGTTTGGCGCCTTTTCAAGGAGCACAGAAGAAGACAGAAAATCGCGGTTGAATTCTCGTCGTTTAAAAGGTCCAGCACTTTTTGGACTCGATTCGTGTCTCTGGAGATAGACCAAGATGCCCACGAAGTTTCAGGGAGATTCGGAATTCGGAAGACCGTGCACCGCACAGTGGCAGGAGGTCCCAGGGTATTGGGGTATTGCAAGAACGCAAGGTCGCAGCAACCCGTGGGATGGCTCAAAATGCAGGTTGTCTTGACTCTAAGTGGGTCTCACCAGGCTCTGGGTTCGGGTCGTCGTTTTCGGAGACCCCAGGTCGATCGGAAGGAAGGGCTGCAGCAGGCTCCGGTTACAAAGCAGGCTCTCCGGCCGCTGGAAATCATTCCCGCCGCTTTTCCTTCGTCATCCTCTTCGGTTTTTGGTTCCAGTGGTCGACATCACTTCAGCTCCCAGGTTTCCAGTATTTATCAGTAACTGCAACACAACCTCTGCATTCTCTCCCCGCATTTTACAAGAAAGGGGCGTTTGGCTGTCCAATCAGGACAGCCAACCCCCCCACTGGGATTTGGCCCAGTTGAAGGAAGACCTAAGACAAAGGAGGGGGAAGTTTGGGACCCCTCCCCCACTTCCTGTGCTTACAGACTGACTGGAGCCTGGGTGGGGTGTCCAGGGGACTCCCGCCAAAGACAAAACTCAAACAAAGGATTTTCCCGCCCTGGATGTCAGGGGAAGGAACAAGAAACGACAAGAAATACTAAAATGGCAGAAAAAGAAGACAGGGGCCATTTTGGTAAAAATGAGCACCCTTAGGTGCCTTTACTGCAGCTGTGATTACAGCACGCGGTAAAGGTGCACCAAATTAGTAAAAGGTATCACTGCCACCAGCCATTAAAGGTAAGCTTGTCACTGTAACAGAATTGTTACAGTTTAAATGTGAAAGGGGATACATTGTATCTCCCCAGCACTCCACATAAGGTAGGGTGTGCTGGTTCCACAGAATAAAATGTAAAAGGGATCCAAAGATCCTTTCTACCCTTGGGAACTGTTGTTCACTCAAGGTTAGCACAAGAAAGTTAAAGGGGGAGCCCCTAGGGCAACCCAGCAACAACAGGCACTTATTGCCAATAAGTTGTTAGACATGATAACTTTAAAAAGACACTATGGAGAGTCTTAAAAATGACGCCCATAAAAAGAGTTAAAGACAGGTGAGTGTGGAAAAAGGTTCCCACTCACTGAGGTATTAATGGAAAATATCTCACTAGAAAAGCAAAAAGTTCTGGAGTTGAACCAGGCAAGGACGATTTACCAGCCCTGTGGAAATCTTACCTAACAGACACCACTGTGTTACTGCACTGAGGGTGCTGTGTAACACACATAGGAAAACAGATGATACCCTATGGAGTAGAAAGGCTACCCCATAGCCCATGAACGCATACCAAGTCAAAGACATACCTCGAATCATGCCTAGGAGTGGCAGGAAAAGAGTCTCACTCTTAGCAGGAGAAAAAAACAAACTCCAAAGATCCAGCAAAGCTGCTGGGGGACTCACTAGGTTTGGGAAATTAGCCTTATAAGAGAATTCTCCCTAACACGCACCTCTAGAGAAAGTCTCCCGTAAGAGGGCCGGGGACCCGATCTGAAAAAGAGGAGAGGAAGGTAGGGGAAAGGAAGAGGAAGACTGGAGCCTGTGAAGACTTTAGAAAGGATCCAGGGACTCTTGAAATAACACATCCAGCTGTCCTGAAAGAGAGCAAGCTGGCCCCCTACAGGTGAGCCGTTTTCCCCTGACTGTTACGTCATTGCTTCTTAACACTTGCGGAGAGCGCGGAGGCAGGGGGAAAAAGAAATGAGCAAAGACCTCTGCTGTTCCCTCCTGTGGTCGCTGGTGGACTTGTCCGGCCTGCGTGCGTCTCAGTACTGAAACCCTTTGAAGCCAGTGAAAGCGCAGGGTTTGAAGTCAGTCCTGGCCTGGGACTGAGGAAAGGACTTCTGCCCTGGTTTAGTCAAGATGGCGAGCGACTTGGCGGTCTGCTTCGAGATTATCTTTTTGGTCAGCTCGTCATCGGTGGACGATTGAGAAAGATACGACCCCTCAAAAGGAAGATCCAGGATCCTTTCCTGCACATCGGCAGAGAATTTAGTGGCATGCATCCACGCTGTCTGCCGCAGCTTGAACCACAGGCATAGCCCTCTGCTGGCTGTGTCGATGTGGGAGACTGAAGACGCCATGATGTCCTGCGCAACAGCCGCACATCAGCCAGGGTGACCATGAAGGAGGCCAGTCTCTTCAGAGGGAGGTCGGCAGGAACACCCACCTCCTTCAGCTCAAGCCACAGTTTCTGCTTAGCTGCAGCAAGGAGGGCGTCGGCCTAGGCCCGCTGCAAATGCAGCCCAGAGTTAAGGTAGCAGCGCTTGCCAAAAGATTTGAGAGCTTTATCGGTCACCGGATCATGAGGGGCATGGCACTCAGTGGTGTAGAGCCTCCTTTCCTGATCGAAACGCCTGGGAGTCTGGAGCATATAGCTGCAAGGCTGTGACTGGTAGGTGAAACCCTGCAGGGACCACCCGTCTGTGCCATACGGTCCAACGCCGCTTTCAGAGGGAAGGGGACTGGAACCTTCTTACATGTCCCTCTCCTTGGGCGAAGGGCCAGAGACACTTGAATCCAAATCCAAGATGGCCACCATCTTGGGGCCTGGCGCCACGTCCTTATCGACAGGGCGCTGAGATCCTGTGCCACGTGCTGGGTCCGACATGGAAGGGCTCTCCTTAGCCCTGCAACTCGAATCAAAAGCATCGAACTCCGAGATGGCTCTGGTAGGCCCAGAACCCTGGGCCTGTAGGCCGGTAGTAGAAACTCTCCATGTGGCGACCTCTGAGAGGACTCTGGTAGGCTGGGTGCCCTCAGTTGCAGAGCAGATAGTCACGCTGGGCCTGACTCTTGGAGGTAGAAGTTGACAATTCATTGCCCACTGTGGCCGGAGATGAGGATGAACTTGATCGCCGTTCTGTAGGGATAAAGAATACAGTCCCCAGGTGCGGGGGATGCCAGGCAGGCAGAGCAGGTGTGGCCGGGGCCTGAGGTCATAAAGGGTGGCCAGGTAGCGAGAGCGGATTTAGCAAGGAATTCAGCAGGGGAGAGGCGGAGAGAAAGCAGAAGCAAAGAGGAAGGTTTTGAGGTGCTTCCGGAAACAGAGGTGGTTATCCTCAAGTTTCTGGGAGGCAGGAAGGCTGTTCCAGAGGGAGGCCCCTGCCGAGGAGAGAGATCTACCACCAACTCGTTGTTTGGAGAAGCGACTGACCCTGAGGGAGTTGGAGGCGGATGAGCGAAGAGCTCGAGAAGAAAGATACTTAGGAAGAGAGAGTTGAAGATATTGCGGCCCCACGCCCCAGAAGGCCTTGTGGACAATGCAGATGGTTTTGAACTTAATCCTTGCAACCACTGGGAGCCAGTGCAGAGATTTCAGTCCTGGAGAGATACGGTCCCTGGGATTGAGGCCAAGGACAAGTCTTGCAGTCCTGTTCTGGGTAAGTTGCGGAGAGTAGGGGCAGGCAAATTTAGATATAGGCTGTTGCAATAGTCCAGCCTAGACAGAACCAGGGCTCTAGAGACGGTGAGCTTCTGGGGGAAGGAGAGGAAAGGAAGAATACCTCTGAGAAAGTGCAGCTGGTAATGTGACTTCTTAGAGACGTCAGAGATGTGAGGAGAGCAGGAGAGTGTGGAGTCGAAGATGACCCAGAGGTTTTTAGCCTTGCAGGTGTGAGCAGGAAGATGGCAGAGAGAGGCCGGCCAGAGAGCTGCAGGGAAGGAGGGAGCGGGTGTGCCAATGAGGAGAATCTCAGTCTTACTGGCATTAAGGCAGAGGTCATTGGCGGCACACCACTCCTGGATAGCAGACAGACAGTCGGAGATGAGTGTAGGAGAAGACGAGGCCGAGGGTAGCCTGAAAATGAGCTGGGCATCATCCGCATAGCACTGAAAGTTGGGGCAGAGAGCAGCGATGCAGTGGGCAAGGAGTGCCAGGTATTGGTTGAACAGCCAGGGAGAAAGGTTAGATCCCTGGGGGACACCACAGGTAGAGAAAAAGATATCAGAGAGGAAGGACCCAAGTTGGACCTGGGAGGGTCGGTCGGAGAGGAAGGAGGTCAGCGACGCCAGAGCCTGACCAGTGATACCCAAGTTATCAGGAAGACGGTTGAGCAGGATGGCATGGTTGACAGTGTCAAAAGCAGAAGAGAGATCACGCAAGATGAGGACACAGGTTGTTGGAGTCGAGGTTGGAGAGCAGGTCTTCACGGATGTTCAGGAGAGCAGTTTCCATGCTTCTAGCAGCTCTGAAGCCAGACTGATGGCCATGAAGACAACCAACAGATTTGGTGTGGAGATTAAGCTGGGAGATGGCCAGTTTCTCCAGGAGCTTGCCCAGGAAGTGAGTGATGGAGATTGGGCGATAGTTAGCCAGGCAGGACGGGTCGGCAGAGGGTTTCTTGAGAAGAGGGTGCACAAGTGAGTGCTTCAGGGGGGATGGGAAGACTCCAGTGGCGAAGGAGTGATTGCAGAAATCAGCCAGGGAGTCGATGTGGTCCTTGATGGTGAACCTGTTTCGACAAGACTTTCATAGATCGGACTTGTCTAGAAACCTCATCTGCAGAGAAAAGGGGAAAGGCAGAGAAGGGGGGGGGGGGTGGCAGCAGAAGGGCCAGAGGAGGAGCAGTGAGGGAGGTGATAGGAGGCGTGAGGACAGGATGTTATGAGTTTTAGAAGTGAAGTGGTAGGCCAGTGCCGTGAAGAGGGCCTGGGAAGGTACAGGAAAGGTAGAGACTGTGGCAGGGTTGGCCATTTCCTTGCAGATTTTAAAGAGTTCAGCCGAGTTGTTAGATGCCGCAGAGATGCGGGCTTGGATATGAGCTCTCTTCTTTGTGAGGACAGAGAGAGGCGGTATTGCCTTTGCAGCAGGCGGCAGGCCAGTTTGTCAGAGGATGAACATGAAGCACGCCATTTCCTCTCGGCCAGGGTGACTAGATCCGAGTCATACCAGGAATTACACTTGGCTTTGGGCTTCATGCGGATTCTCAGGACAGGGGCAAGGATATCAAGAGTATCACATATAGAAGAGTGGTGCACAGAGATGGCTGTGTCAGGGTGAGAGTCAGCCAAAGGGGGAGTAAGGGGTGAGAAGGCGGTGGTGAAAGCCTCAACTGACACGCACTTCATGGGTCGGATGACCAAGAAGGTGGGTGGCAGTGATGGAGGTGGCTTGGCCTGAGGGGTAGGGAGGGTAAAGTGGGAGGATAGGAGAATATGATCACTCCAGGAGAGCGAAGTGGAGAGGGGGGACAGAGAGGGGAAGGTCAGAGGAGATCAGAACATCGAGAGTATGCCCTGCAGAATGAGTCAGGCCAGAGGGGAGAATGGTGAGCGAGAGAGAGTCGCAGAGGTCGCGCAAGAGTCCAGAGTGGACATAGGAGGCATCCAGGTGGATGTTGAAGTCTCCAAGAAGGAGGAGTTGAGAGGTTGAGGCCAGGAGTGAGGAGGAGAGGTCTGCCCACTCAGAGAGGTAGGAAGAAATCAGACCAGGTGGCCGATAGATAGCCACAGTAAGGGAATGGCTTGGGGAGAGAGAGAGAGAGAGCCGGCAGACGAGGCATTCGAAAGAGGATTCGGCATGCGTAGGAGTGACAGAGGCAGGAATCCACACAGGGAAGATGAGTGCTACACCCCCACCAGAGTGGTTGGGCCAGAGCGCAGAGAGGATCTTGTAGCCTTCAGGTAGGAGCGTGTCAAAGCTGGTGACAGAGCTGGCCATGAACCATGTCTCAGTGAGACCGAGAACATCAAGGGCAAGTTCTTCAAGAAGGCGGCAGATATCAGAGGAATGTTTGACGGCAGAGCAAGAGTTAAGAGTGGCAATACGGAGAAGGTTGCCATCTTTGAAGGACTTCCGGGGAGGGGTACAGATCAGAGGTACGCCCTGCGGAGGTGTGGAAGGAGACCGAGAGGGGGCAGAGAGGGAGGGGCAAGGCAATGTAGCCGAGGAAAGGGGAGGGGGGACAGCAGGAGAAGAAAGGAAGTTGATGAGGCGTGAGAAACATCTATCAAAAAAGGTGAAGGATGGCCTGCGGGCCTCGGACCAAGACGGTCCCATTAGAGTAAACATTAACTATGACCTTAGAGGAGTGGAAGGAGGCCAGGACGATGTCCCAACGGGTCCCACCATTAATGGGAGAAGAGGAGAAAGGAGAGAGCACAGGGACCATATGAAGGGTCCATAAGTCAGGTGAAGGCACGACAAAGAGGATGTCTGTGAGAGTTTCCTTGTAGGTGTCAGCGATAGGGAGGCCTGGGTTGGACACTCTCCCAATCAGCATTCTCCCCTCTGGCCCGACTCATTCTGCAGGGCACACTCTCGATGCTCTGATCTCCTCAGACCTTCCTCTCTCTGTCCCTCTCTCCACTCCTCTCTCCTGGAGTGATCACTTTCTCCTATTCTCCCACCTCACCCTCCCTACCCCTCAGGCCAAGCCACCTCCATCACTGCCACTACCTTCTCGGTCATCCGACCCATGAAGCGTGTGTCAGTTGAGGCTTTTGCCGCCACCTTCTCACCCCCTCCTCCCCATTTGGCTGACTCTCACCCTGACACAGCCCTCTCCATGCTCCACTCTTCTATATCTGAAACTCGTGATATCCTTGCCGCCGTCATGAGAATCTGCCTGAAGCCCAAAGCCAAATTTAACTCCTGGTATGACTCAGACCTCGTCACCCTAAATCGCAAGTGCAGGGTGGGCGAGAGGAAATGGCGTGCTTCATGTTCATCCTCTGACAAACTGGCCTGCCGCCTGCTGCAAAGGCAATACCGGCTCTCCGTCCTCACCAAGAAGAGAGCTCATATCCAAGCCTGCATCTCTGCGGCATCTAACAACTCGGCTGAACTCTTTAAAATCTGCAAGGAACTGGCCAATCCTGCCGCAGTGTCTACCTCTCCTGTCCCTTCCCAGGCCCTCTGCACGGCACTGGCTTCTCACTTAATTTCAAAAACTCAGGAAATCCTGTCCTCACTCTCCTCCTATCGCCTCCCTCCCACTATTCCCTGCTCTTCCTCTCGCCCTTCTGCAGCCACCCCCCCTCCTTCTCTGCCTTTCCCCTTTTCACTGCAGACAAAGTTTCTAGACAATTCTGATCTATGAAAGTCTCGTTGAAACGGGTTCACCCCTGTTCCTCCAAAACTATCAAGGACCACACCGACTCCCTGGCTCCTGCCCTGGCTGATTTCTGCAATCACTCCTTCGCCACTGGAGTCTTCCCATCCCCCTTGAAGCACTCCCTTGTGCAGCCTCTTCTTAAGAAACCCTCTGCCGACCCCTCCTGCCCGGCTAACTATCGCCCAATCTCCATCACTCCCTTCCTGGGCAAGCTCCTGGAGAAATTGGCCATCTCCCAGCTTAATCTCCACACTGAATCTGTTGGTTGTCTTCATGAACCTCAGTCTGGCTTCAGAGCTGCCAGAAGCACGGAAACTGCTCTTCTGAACATCCGGGAAGACCTGCTCTCTAACTTTGACTCCAACACCCCTTGCGTCCCCATCTTGCTTGATCTCTCTTCTGCCTTTGACACAATCAACCATGCCATCCTGCTCAACCATCTCCGTGATAACCTGGGTATCACTGGACAGGCTCTGGCTTGGCAGACTTCTTTCCTCTCTCACCGGCCCACCCAGGTCCAACTTGGGTCCTTCCTCTCCGCTATCTTTCTCTCTACCTGTGGTGTCCCCCAGGGGTCTAACCTCTCTCCCTGGCTGTTCCACCAATACCTGGCACTCCTTTCCCACTGCATCGCTGCAATCTGCCCCAACATTCAGTGCTATGCGGATGACACCCAGCTCATTTTCAGGCAACCCTCGGTGGTCTCCTCTCCCACCCTTATCTCTGACTGTCTGTCTGCTATCCAGGAGTGGTGTGCCGCCTATTACCTCTGCCTTAATGCCAGTAAGACAGATTCTCCTCATTGGCACACCCGCTCCCTCCTTCCCTGTAGCTCTCTGGCCGGCCTCTCTTGGCCCTCTTCCTGCTCCCACCTGCAAGGCTAAAAACCTTGGAAACCTTGGGGTAATCTTCGACTCTACTCTCTCCTTCTCCCCTCACATCTCTGACATCTCTAAGAAGTCACACTACCAGCTGCTCCTCCTGAGATGTATTCTCCCTTTCCTCTCCTTCCCCCAGAAGCTCGCTGTCTCCAGAGCTCTGGTTCTCTCTAGGCTGGACTATTGCAACAGCCTCTTTCTAAATCTGCCTGCTTCTACTCTCCGCCCTCTGCAAGTTATCCGGAACAGGACTGCAAGACTTGTCCTTGGCCTCAAGCCCAGGGATCGCATCTCTCCAGGACTGAATTCTCTGCACTGGCGCCCAGTGGCTGCGAGGATTAAGTTCAAAACCCTCTGCATCGTCCACAAGGCCTTCGGGGGCTTGGGACCTCAATACCTTCAGTTCTCTCTTCCTGAATACCTTCCTTCTCGAGCTCTTCGCTCATCCGCCTCCAACTCCCTCAGGGTCACTCGCTTCTCCAAGCAACAAGTTGGTGGTAGATCTCTTGCCTCGGCTGGTGCCTCCTTCTGGAACAGCCTCCCTGCCTCCCTCAAACTTGAGGAGAACCATCTCCGGTTATGGAAGCACCTCAAAACCAGTTTGCTTCTGCTTTCTCTCCTCTGCTGACCCCCTAACCGGAACTAGAACTGCACTTGCCGCCCTCTGATCTCGGCACCACCTGCACTGCCCACCTGGCAACCCCCGCCCTTGGGGACTGTTTCTGTATCCCTACAGTCCCCCTCCCAGCCCTTGACACACGGTGTCTGCACTTATCCATGCACTCGCTACATGCTGACTGCTACTTACATTTTGTTATTATCTTTGCCATGTACTGCACTGTCCCTGCCCCCTTCACACGCACTTGCGCGATCTGAATGACACCTGGCCTAGTAGGTTTGTTGTCCGTCCTCCCTTTTGTTCCCCTCCCTTGCCTCTTTGCACCTTGAAACACTTGTGTATAGGCGCGTTATAAATGCCATATCATATCAAAAGTAAACTGTCGCCCAGGAAAATTGGTGGGGAACTACCGTAAATGGATTCAGAGTTTGAGAGAAGAGGGAATGACTAGAAACAATGTTGTATATCGCCTTTCTAGATGTTTCATCTGCTTATGACAGGGTTGGCAGAATAGTCTGTGGCAGGAATGTAAAAAAAAAAAAAAAATCCGAAATCCTAGTGGGCCTTAAGATCATATTAAATACAAACGCAAGAATACAGACAGACAATGCGGAAAGTGAAGTAACAAAAGAGATCAGGACTCTGCAGGCTCTTAAACAAGGTTGTATTTTAGCCGCTTTATTATTTAATGTATACCTGACAGATATAGATTCTTTGTTTGAACAGTTTATAAACGTTACTAAGATGGGTCTGATCAAAGTTCCATGGTTGGATTAAAATCTTTCGTTAGAGCAATCGCCCAACTACTAAAATGTATAGGAGCCATCTGGAGGTGTTCAGGGATAAGTAATGAAAAAATACAATAAGAACAAAATAAAAAAAAAAATCTGGGAGTGAAAACATGTAAATCTAGTCTGGCATGTAAAAGAAATCAAAGATTCGAGGAAGTGGAGAAAATACCGTAGTTCGGTTTCAAATTAAAAAACCAACCAGCAAGTAGTGAATACTATTCCTAGGAGATATTTGCTTAAAGTACATTTAAAAAAAGGCTGTAGAATACGGGGGATATTCATGGAATCCTCTCATACTGGCTTGTAAGATGAAGATTATTCTTACAATTTTACACAGAACAGAAATTGATCCAACATTAGAAATAAGTTGGTTTACAAATGGTGTATATTTGACTTACCTCAATGTTTGGCATTTTAGGTTATAAGGTCAGAATTACAGCCTTGAATACAAACCTTTATTAATATTATAAACTTAAACATGCTATTGATCCTTCACTATTTGAAATTCTAAATAAGGCAATTAACGTCAATAAATTCATGTAGATTACCTTTTTATAGCAGAAGGAGAGGGGTTTATGAAAACTTCAATTGCAACATGATTATTTTATATTATAAAAAGTAAATGATTAGACAAAATGCACTATAGCAGCATGGAAATAATTACACACATCACAGAGCTGATAAGAATTATTGAATACATTTCCCCAAGTATTGCGTTACTGAAACCTATTTTAAGATTTCCACATTTTAAGATGGCTACAATCTTTAGATATAATTTATTGTTAACGTGAGAGATAGGCGGTGCTCAAACAAAAATTCCAATAGATCTACGAACGTCACTTCTGAAATGATATACAAAAAGTTTAAACTTTGAAATTTCTACTGAATCAATGTTCAGCATAATATGAGACGGCTACTTTTGGAGGCGCTTAATCAGCAGGAAACAGCTTTCACTAGTAATTGTTATTGACTTTTTACATTTTTTTTACTATTGACATGTTATAGTTAATAATTTATGGTCAGTTGTTAGGAATGTGGGGGTTTTAGGTGGTCATGGGGGCCTCTGTGGCCAGAGCCACCAGGCACAGGCTAAAAAGCCCTGGAGATTTGCAGTTTTGGAGCCGCAGACAGCGCTGGGACTAAGTTTCCCATGAAGCAAGCCAGGAATCCAGACATGCATTTGGCATGCAGAACTCCTCTTAAGTCCACCCATGCCCGTGCCAGACTGTTGATTCAGGCACAGGCAGGGTGGCAGTGTTCTGTTCGGCGTTCCTGGTTTTGGGTGAGATGGTCAGTTCCTAGTTTTCGGTGGCTCCTGCTGAACGCAGTCATGACGTGTCTCGCCTCGGAAGCTCTGCTAATGCTCCGGAGCTCTGGGCAAGTTGACAGGCAACTCCCCATTGGCTGTTACCGCCACTGTGGTGGTCCACACCGAATGAGCACCACAGTAGCTCTTTCGCTCTGAGAACCAGTTTTCTGACACATCATTAGTCCACTTGGGCTGGCCTTTGGAGGCTCCCTGAGCCTGAGATAATTACAACGATGTGCATAATGAACTGAAGGGTATGCAGTAATTTAAACAAATAGAAAACAACGAACATTAATATAATATTTGTAACGAAAAAATACCCAATTTTTAAAAATATATATATATGGGTGGTGGGATAAGGGGTTAAAACGGGTGGAGAGGGGGCTGGGTAGGATTATAAATGAAGGGAAACAGGGGATTGGGGGGACCCCCCACACCCCCAAAATAAAAAAAAATAAAGAAATGTTCTATTCGTTAAAATCACATGTAACCAAACTGAAGTATAGTTCCTAAGTTGGTTATTAGGATTTTCAACTCTGTAACAGGGTTGTCATGTCCTAGGCTTCTTTGCTAAGACATAAGGGGTACATCTATGTTTCATGGTGCAAGTTATGTTTAAGTTTGGTTTCATTTGCTTGCTTGTTTTATGGCTGTGCACAGCGTCCATGCAATTATTTAGTCATGATTCATGTTGCTTTCATTTGCTTGCTTGTTCATGCTATCATTTCTATGTGCTTAGTGAAGCATGTTATGTCTGTTAAATAAGGAATTGGGTCTGTAGAAAGCATTAAATGCAGGTACTAATGTTTATCAGGATACAAGAGCTGAGCTATGCTAAGAGCACCGTATTGATGAATTTTGCCTTCCCTCACTCCCTATCGAATCAAGTTATCTATCTCTTCCGGTTTCCCTACGCCACCCCCCCCCAATAGCTATCCACAACTTCTCCCAACTCTCCCCCCATTGGCTGCCTCAGTGTTACCCTTTAAGCACAAACCAGGAACCCATGCCAACCAAGGTAGGAGGGTCTACTCCATTTGGCCTCCGTGGTTAGGGATGAGTTCTATATACTCCTCAGGACTTGACATCAGTGAATGTTTTTCTGTAAAGCAGAACATGGTTTTACTAATTCAAAAACATGGAGAACTGGTTTTATGAGATTGGTGCTTCCTGCTCAGCAATTCTTTCCCCACCATGCTGCTTCTTGGTGAGCACAACCGCTCATTGCAACCCACTTTACCACGCTCCCATCATCACCACATGACACTTGTGGAATGAGTAAGCTATTGGCCCATGCCTGGTGTTTTTTTACTCCTTTTGGACTGACTTTCTGGCTTGGAAGCTGCCTTATTAGGGAACCCAACCCGGCCCTGCCCTTCCCTCCCCCTGCGTATCCACCCACTACAGCCCTCCACCCCAATGCCTGGAACCACTTGATGCTTTGCATGTCGTCCTTTCCCCCTCCATTTGCCTGGATGCCTGCTCTATGAAGCTTCAGACCCTCCAACCATCTGTTGAGCTGAGCACCATTTTAGCCTGTAATTTAAATCCCCAAATGCCCCTTTATAGGAAAATCAGACTGCCCATTGTATCACAGTTAAGATGGAGTTTTGCAAAGTCGATACTCGGGTTTACACTCGTGATGATTATTCTTTTAGAGCAAGTATCTGCAACCTTTGGTTATCAAGCCGTTTTTAACTACAACTCTCATCAGCAGTTGCCAGTAAAGTCAATGATAAATCATGGGAGTCATTGTCCAAAACATTAGGAGAGCTAAAGTTTGTAGACCCCTGCATTAGAGGCTGCTCATAGTTCTATCGTGTAATACATGTGTCAGAATTCTGCTTGGTGAACAAAGGCATAATGCCGTTTTGTTTATGTACAAGGCTTATGGGTATGGCCTCCATAGATAAAAAGAATATTCTGTAGGATTGCTGGCATTATGCTGTAGAGAATGAATGTAAGGATGTTGTAATGTAAATAAGTACAGTGAATACAAAAAGAATACCTTTCACTTAGAATAGAAGGTGGCTTTACGCTCCAACCGCTCTCCCCATCTTCAGTGATTTTGGTCACCTGTTTAGTCAGTTTATTCGAAATATTTTCACATTTGGTCATAAGTCTCAAAACTACTTCTCTTTCCTTGATCAACGTCTTACAGTCCCAAACAAAACTATCTGGTAGGCCATTTGTGTTTGAAAGCTTTGAATTCTGGGGAACAAAACAAATCCACACATTAGTAGTCTAGAGGTGAAGGTATCTTTGACAAACATTTTGTAGCACAACATTAACTTGCACAATTTGCATTTGTATGAATGCAGCTTTAAGATGTTCCGGGACTAAAAGAATTACATACTCCGTAGAAATATATATATTTTTTAAACAAAACGCTCTCAAAAGGGGGCCGGGATGGTAATGAAGTGGACAGGAGTTATGCTATCCAGCAGAAAAAGAATGTAACCAAGGGTAAGCATTTAAGCAACACCTTCGAATGAATACCTCTTCGCACATTCCTCTACTTTTGAAAGTCCCATGATGACAATATTACAATTAGTTCAATTAAGAGAACACTGCTGTGTTGGAAGTTGCTGCAGCATAGCCCAACCAAAGCAGGTCTGGTTTCAGAAACCAATCAAGACAAGGGGCCTCATTATAAACCTGGCAGTAGCCGTGCAGGTAAAACAGGCACGACTGCCACCGGAGTTGCATTTTTTCCTGTACCCATCAATGAGGAATGACTGGGTAATTCCCACATTGCCGGCCCGGTAATTCCTGCATTGCCGGGTGCCGGTCAGTCTCCATTCCCATTTGAGCCCCATAGGGCTCAATGGGAACGGGAACATCGGGCTGACAGGTGCCCGCGACACAGCTCTTAGTATGGCAGTCCGAGAACTACGGTACTGGCTTGCTTACCGGTACGGTAGTTCCCGAACCGCCATGCTTATAATGAGGCCCAAGGTCTCAAAAGTATAGTATGAAGAACATGTGACTACTTGGCAAATAGGCAAGGCCACCCCTAGAAAAAACAGAAGGAACAGTCTTTCTCTTTGGTAGTGTGAACATGGGGCACCCAGAGGACATGTTTCTCCAAAACAAACTACTCTGTTAAATTTGGTTAACATGGCAAGTGATGCTTGATAAGAGCCTTTCCTGTTGCATGTACGAATCACACACACATTTAGAAATCCATAAGGTTTTCTTTTGAAAAGGATATCCAAAGCTTTATATTCAGCTTTTACATGAAATTCAGCAGTGATCTCTGAGCACAACTCTACTAGATGGAAAAGCAGTGAACAGATGATGAAAGCATAATGGTTGAACCTCCTACAACTGCCATTTTGAAATAACAGCCACAAAGAATACGGTTTTCAGAGTCAGTAACTTGAGCAAGCCCAAATTAGTTTCTCAAATGGTGCATCTATTGGAAAATGTTGAACCAAATCAACTGCTTCTGCCTGGCCTCATGTATATACCAGCCTGTCTGAATGTTATGTGAAGGCATCATGAAGTAAGACACACACAACAGATTCAACTTTCTACTCGAAAGCTTTATTTTTCTTATATGTCAAGATGGAGTAAGGCCTAAATTGCCCTATACACTCAAGTGGGATTTCCCTACCTAAAAAGAAAACTAAGGATAATCTGTCAGTTAAGTTCAAATAAAAAGTCTGTGTCCAAAACCTATACTTGCCCTCACAACTAACTGTATACAATGTGTAGAGAGGTCAGCAACAGAAGGAAAAAAGTGTTAAAAAATAAAGTTCCGAGCTTCTTCCAGCTCTTGGCTTATACTTTACTTTAAAACATTTATAAAGTGCAAACCTTGGACCCGGAGGCATTAGGGCGCTGAAACAATAAATGGGTTTCCCCTTCCGCAAGTTTCAGAACAGTTCCAAAAAGACCTCAGGGTTCCTTTCCCCAAGAGTTCAACACAGTTCACAATGTCTCAGGCATCCATTCAACAAAAGTTCAACTCTTCTAACTTTAAAATAAACCCATTATCAGTTCAAATCTTCAGTCATCCAGGATTTCCAATAATTTACTCCGCTTTCTCTGCTTCTTCACTTTCAATTGACTTCAACTACTGTGGTCAAACACAAACCTCTTGACGTTGGCTTTTCCCAAATACGGGTCTCTCGGTCTAGGCACATTTGTCAGACCACATGGTCCACCCATTAAAGGTCAAGCAACCGATAACCCTGTGCACTTCAATATGCTTTCTGTATTCCTTCGACTTTTGCCAACACAGGTTTTCTCTCTCATAACCTGTAGTTCCTTGCATTATTTTATCCATGCTATGCCAATGTATTATCTCGAGCATGAGCACGTGTTGACCTCACCTAGATGGATGAGGCATCTCTCCATCTACGTGCGATACATTGATATTTTTGGCATCTGGACTGGCCCCCTGGAAGATCTGCAGGACTTCTTCACAAGGATGAACGAGATACACCCAGAAATCGAATTCACTACTGAGACGAGTGACACGACTATGCATTTCCTTGACGTGGAGATCTACACAAAGGACCAGTCCCTAGAAACACGGATCTATACTAAACAAACTGAGTGAAATAGCCTTTTATTGGCGATAAGTTTTCTCTCACAAAGAACAATCGACAGCGTTCCACTCAGTCAAATTCTACTCTACCGCAGAAACATCGCTGAGGATTCTGAGTAGGAACGTCAATCCCTCTCGCTGCGGACAAAGTTCACGGCTAGGGGCTATAATAACAGTCATCTCTGAAGTTACTGAGAAAGTCAGCCGGATTGATCGACACACTCCTCACTCCAAAACCACCTAAAACGATGGCATCTTTGGTCGATGTTACTACGCACACAACACAAAGCAGGAGGATCAAAAAGATAATACAAAAAAATTGGGCAATTCTGGCAATGGATCCCCAACTCCAACAGCTGTTTCAGAAACAACCTACATTCGCGTACAGGAACAGCAGGCCTTAATGCAACAGTTTGGTAAAAGCGGAAGTTCTTCAGCTATCAACCAAATGTCAATTCAAAGGGACAATTCCATGCCACAACTGTCAACACTGTATGAATATTATTCTAGGAAATAGGATTTTGCCTCGGGAAAACCAATTCTGCTGAAGCATTCATGTACTTGTGATTCAAATAATGTGATCTATGGACTTAAGTTCCCATGTGGATATTATTACGTGAGTATGACCACCAGGAAGGATAAGACAAGATGGACAGAACACAAATCAAATATTAGGACCAAAATCCAAAGTCTCCGGTATCCATGCAATTCCTTGATGCCCGGCACACGATTTCCTCAGCTCAAGTGCGTGATCCTTGAACAGGTGACAACGGGCAGTAGGGGAGGCGATAAAATAAATACACTAGGAGGCTGGTTCCTTGCTTCCCCCTACTGCACATTTGATCTATTGCCTTTACGGCAGTTGCTAGGGAGAATTCTCAGTTAAGGCCAATTTCCCAAACCTAGTGAGTCCTCCGGCATCTTTGCTGGATTTTTGGGGTTTAGTCCTTTCTCCTGCTAAGAGTGAGACTCTTTTTCTCCCACTCTTAGGCATGATTTGAGAATGTCCTTTGACTATGTAATGTGTTTTATGGGCTATGGGGTCTTTTACTCCATAGGGCTTCATGTGTTTTTGGAATGTGTGTTACACAGCACCCTCAGTGCAGTAACACAGGGGTGTCATAGTGACCCCCAAACATAGACTCCATACCCTGGGACTGACTACTGTCTCCCAGGGCATGTAAAGTCACCGTTGGCTTTGCTAGTCTCAAATTATGAACAGAACCAGTACAAACCATCATATTGTGGAAGTACTGGTAGGGGTAATTCGATTGCCCCTGGGTCTGTTTTCCAAGGGGGCACTGTCCAGTCCCCCCTTGTCGAGTTTCTGGCTGGTGGCAGTGGATACCACGCGAAATATTCCACCGGAATATTTCCTATGGGATTTTCCCATTTATTTTAAACACACCACTTTTTGGTGCAATGTTAAAGATACCGCTGGGTTATTTATTTAATATTTATTCCCCGGTTGGGTCTTTTTGCCAGGATAAAATGGCGTTTGTGTTCGCCTCTGAAACTCTAACCCAAGTCGAGCCCTTTGTTCCACTTTTTGGCAGGCTTCTCCATAGAAGCCCTCCAAATGGTGCCACTCTGTCTGGGGTCAACAGGATGTGTGGGAGGGGGATTAGGCACCCTGGACTGAGTTGCCTTGGCAACTCAAGTCACACTCTTGTGTGATTGGCCCAGTGGTGAGCCGCCCGGCTCACCACTTAGCATGTTGGAGTGACAGCTAGGCTGTTGAATGGGGGTTTTTCTGCATAAAAGCAGGGCTTTGGGGACTGGAACTTCAGAAGTCGCCACACAACCTAAAGAATCCGAAGAGGGGAGAAGCTGAGCCATCTACAACGACACCACCACCGGTGGAGCCCTGCTGTACGAACTCACCACTTCCCCGACGACCGAGATCTTCTTCCAGGAGAGTCTTCTTCCCTTTGAGCTGGTGGGACCAACCAGTTCACCTTTTTCGCCTTCCTGATCGTCTCGTGGTCGAATCGCCCGTGCCAAGCACCCCGGCGGCTGGATAGCCACGCTTCACCACTACCACGAATAAAAGGGTTGTACTTTCAACCGGGAAATTCCGCGGCTTGTTTCTTCCCTGGCAGTGCAATGACCTCCAGCTTTCTTCCTCGTCAAGATCCGCTCTTCCTCTGGTTGAAGCCACGACTTGCACCCGCTGCCAGGAACAACTGCCACCGCTAGAGCTTTCTCACCATTTCAGGTACTGTGTCCCGCCTGGTCTCCCTTGCAACTGATTGTCCAAGGTGTCCCGTAAATCCTTGACTTTCTATCTGGGTTGACCTCAGACCTGCTAGCTTTACCTTTCTGAACTGATCAAACCTCTTTTGACTTTTCTGCAAAGACTTTGAGTACATTTCCACTGTGTGATCTTGGGCACATTCCGCCTCGCTCTCTCCAAGAGTGGGCCTGGCCTATGAACCTTTTGCTCTACAGTAGACCCTGCCTTTCTTGACTTGCTGTGGTTTCTTAAAAGTGTTGGTACTGTGTTAGTTTCCTATTCTGACTTTTCTCTTCCTTTTTAAACAATTTATTGGACTGCCATTCACGGTTACACGCTCTTGAGGAGAACCATCTCCGGTTCCGAAGCACCTCAAAACCTTCCTCTTTGCTTCTGCTTTCTCTCTCCCTCTCCCCTGCTAAATTCTTCACTGAAACTGCACTGAATCTGCAACTGGGCCACTCTCAGCAACCTCGGTCCTGGGCCCAGCCACTCTCCACTTGCACTGCCTCCCTGGCAACCCCTGCACTGCGGGACTGTCTCTGTATCCCTACAGCCCCCCTTCCCAGCTCTTGTCTGCACTTACCTTGCACTTGCCACCAGCTGGCCCTATTTATTTATTTTTATTCTACTTACTTTGTACTGCACTCCCCCCTCCCCTTCCCCCTGCACTTCTTCCCTTCCCCCTACCCCTGCGTGATCTGAATGACACCTGGCCTAGTAGGATCGCTGTCTGTCTTCCCCTTGTTCCCCCCTCCCTCCCTCGTCGCGCCTTGAAACACTTGTGTATAGGCGCGTTACAAATGCCACATCATATCATATCATACCTCTGTTTTGCTAAATAAGTGGTGTCTTAACCTAGACTTGTCGAATAATTAACTAGGGAAGGGTATATATTTATAGTGACCGTGTTTGAACTTGCTTGATATATTAGTGCCAGTGTATTTTTACAAGTGTGTTTTTAAATAAATAATTATATACTTTTATACCAAAGCTCTGGTCAGTGTTTGCTTGTCCTACTGTGTCTTTGGCCCTATTGTGTATACTCTATATACTGCCTAACTCTTCTTGAGGGAACTCTGACTGCTCAGCCACAGCTACCAGGTAAATCTGGGTGGTGCAGACTGCTACCAATTGGGTTTACTGCTTACTCCTGTAGTCCTAAGCCTTTTGCAGTGGTCCCTAAGGGAACTGCACAGGTTTCTGCCTAACAGCAGTTAACAAGGGCAGAACACGTGTAATGCTTTCCACAGCATTGAGCATTGACCTCATGCAGCAAAGACATAGTATAAGCCGGATAGGGACAAAATGCATATCCTGTGATGCGCATTTTCTCCCCACCAGCATACCACAATGGGGCGATCACACTGTACACATTGGTATATGTTATGAGAGTGATCCAACACCCAGACTCACCTCAGCATTTTTTCACTTTTACTTGTCAGGTCTATTTATGATTTCCGACCCTCTAGGTCCTCCCAGTCTCAACCGCTAGTTAAATGTTACTTTCTTTCACTGATATAGATATGACTTGCCTGACTCTGCTACCACCATTCCCCACTACTTCTTGACTGCACCCAAGAGATGGGTTGAGTAGTCTTTGGTTGTGTTTGGCCTTCGGCCAGCAAAACAGCCAATTTTACTTCGTGCAAATATGTTATCTTGGGACACAATACTCACACTACATCTTCAACGTTTTAGGTATTCTGCTTGAGAATTTTGACAAGAATGTGAAGGTTAGTGCCCTTTGATTTCAATCCCTCAATAGGCTAGTTTTTTCTAGTGGTGATTTACATTAACATCCAATACTGAATATGTATCCTTTGTAACCCCCATAGGGTCTCACATGAAAAAGATTGAAAAGGAACATATAGCTTCCACCCTGAAGATGGATCTTGAATCTGAAACGCGTTGGTCATTGAGACACCCAAAAGGAGCTGTTGTGGAGTTACTGTGAATTTGTTATGACTCTTGCTTAACTCCAAGTGTGAAGACTGTAAACACTGGACTGTGCCTAATTTACACAGACCTCCTGTCTGTGCCGATTGTTACAACACATTAATGCCAATACGGATAATGGTTTGTGCATTGAACAATGATAATAAATGTGTTTGTTCTATGTTCGAATTATCTAAAGTAATTTTCTTCTAATGTCAATGTTAGTTATACATGTTTGCTTGGTCTTTGCCATTGAACATTTACAATAAGAATACATAGCAATACTGCATACCGACGCACACTAATTTGTGTTTTCCACATATGGAAACTTTTGAAGAGACACAGGGACCTCTGTACCCCTAAGAGTGCATATTTGGGCCACTGTGTAGTGATACATGGTTTTGTTCTTTTGCGATTATATTATCCTTGGGCAGTGCTCAATTTCAAATCTCATCTCTTTTGTAGGAATCTTTTAACTTGGCCATCGATCATGGCTCTCACTTTCAATTCCAGCTTTCTGTCTTTGCCACTACTTGTGTCTCACACCTCTCATTCCGTGGTAATTCTCATCAGCACCACCTTGCTTCTTTTTATTTCATCAGTATTCATTATGTGGCTTTGTTTTATACAGCATCCAAATATATTCTTACTGTCTTTCAGTTACTTTGTTATTCAAGAATACGTATTTCAACTTTGGTAGCTTGCAGCTTGTTCAGTATTCCAATATGCTGCCTTTGGTCTCCTGCAATACTTATAGCAGTTCTTAGCTTGTTCAGCATACATATATGTTAGTTTGCAATCCCTGGTGCTCCCCGGTCAGAGCTTTCCCGTCTTGTCACTTACAGGTAGTGTGTCTTTCGGCTCCTTTGTGTTTGCCGGCTTCGCTTCTCAGCTTCACTTCGCTCTCCCTTTCTGTCATGGAAGCTAAAACGAGCAGCGTTCGCCGTCCTGGTATGTTGTAGCACGTAGCTCCGCTCTTCACTAGCGAATGCTTTCTAGAGCCCCACTCTCTCAGAAACTCAGAGGAGTCGGGAGGATTTGTACTCCCCAGCTCCTGCTGAGAGCACCGGGCAGGGAGAACAGCACGGTCCCAGACCCTCTCACAGCCAGCCTTGGCTCCGATGTCCGTTCTGCACTCCTGCTCTGCATGGCTCCTCTCGCACCCATTCCTCTCCTGCCTTTTCACTTCTTAAGACCACGTCCTCCTCTCTAAGCCGCCTCTCTTTGCGTTGGGTGATTACCTTTTTGAAACACCTGGGACTTGGCAGATGACTGCAGGTGTTAGTCCTTAATGTTGATTCCCTGACCCTGATAAAACCTATTAACTGGAGATGCCTGGCTACAACTGAACTCCTCAAAAGCCCTCATCCTCGTCTCAGAAACCAAGTGGTGTTTAGAGAGGTTTGCATGGAAGTGTTCATTACTCACAGTTGTATCCTCCTCGTCCCAGTATTTAGGTGAACTGTCTGTGGGACATTTTGAGTGGAAGAAAGGGACAAGGACGGACAGCCCATAAAAGCATGGGAAATAGAGGGTTCACTTTTGCAAGGAAAAGGGGGATTCCATCTCTCACCCAAAGACGTCCTCTCGCCACTCCCCAAGTGCCTTCCACCCAGGTGATCCTCCCTCGCATATCCACCCCCAGGGTCGGGATCCAAAAGCGATAGCCTTTCCATGGCCACCTGAGAAGAGGACTCTGGGAGAAAAAGCGAGGATGCCCTCAGGCTCATCACAGTTAGTAGACCTAAGTAAGTCAACAGAATGGTGGTGGTTTTGTAATATCTAAAAAAAAAAAAAAACTAGAAGCAGTTCACAGACATCCTCAGCAAAACATGTGGCTTGGTCTGGCTTAAAGGGTGGGAGCCCTCAAACTTCAACAATGAGTACCCTTCCCTTCTGGGTGTCACATTACAGAGGGACCACACTACTATAGACAACTGAATAAAGTCTAAAGGATTTTATTAAGCAAAATTACTGCATGAAAACTTTCAGGATGGCTGTCAAAAAAGGTTTTTGGGATATTGGTCCTGGATTATATATAAAGGACAGAAAATAAGAAGGCATACAAAAAGATTTAGACAGGAAGGTCTCCTGCTTAGTGATTTCAAGGGCTCTGTTCATATCCTTTCTTCTGGGGACCAACAAGGCACCTCTGCCTCTCTAGGGATTTTAAGGCTTTCTCCCTTCTCCAAGTATCCCAAAAGTCCTCCCCTTATTGGGGCTTCCCTTCTCTGTTAGACATCCGCTTACGTGGATCAAAGTCACTTTCATAATTCTTTCCCCGCACACCTTTCTCTTGGGTCAGAGGTCTTTCTTCAAGGCTCACGGGGCTCTCCTCCCCTCCACTGTATCACACGTCGCCTCTGGGGTCCCACGAACGCACCTCTCCCTCACAAGAGCACACTCAATTTTTGTGGTTCAAGGGGCGCTTCTCATAGGAGGACCTCTTCTGGGGTTCAAGAGGCTCTTCTGCCCCTCACTGGAGCACACCCCTCTTCAGGACTCCAGGGGGGTTCCCTCCTTTGTGCTCTGCAGCTTTTTCAACAAAACTGCTCCTAGCTCCCAGATCAGAGACACTGTGGATCTTGGTTTTAGTTTTAACCGTTCCCCCCCCCCCCCCAAAAAAAATCCAATCCTCCCATTTGCCAAGGCAAACTTTTGCATTGTTTAATTGCCTTCCTATTACAAGCCAGGACAGGAGGTTAGTTTTGTGCGTTTCAGGCATTTCAAATGCCACGACAAGGGACAGAAAAACCTCAAGTAAATTCCGGCCTGTGCAAAATCTTTTTTTCTTTGGGGTGGGGGGGGAGGAATCATTGTTGTCCTTTAATGCTGCAGCTTCAAGGGAGGGAGAAAACTTTTCTTTTCGAGCACTGCTGCTGGGGAAGAGGAGGGAGTTCGGATAAACTACATTTTCCCCTTTGAAGATCCACAACTGTTGACTAAGGGGGCCTCTCTGGATGCACTAGCGGCTCCCCATAGCATATTCTGAATCCCTGACACACATTCCATAATCCGCTCCAGGTTTCGAATTTATAAACCTGATGCAGTCCCAAATGCCCTGTGTCTTTGGGACCTGGTAGATCCAAACTACTTTCTGTCTCAGGTGGTGCAGGAATAGGTCGGAGCTGGTGCATCAGACTCCCTGGTAGGGTCCCCTGGGAGGTGGACTGCTGTGGTCTAGATCCCTTTAAGGTCGCATTCCCACTGCCTCCATGCACAGGAGGGGTGTGTGGGGGGAGGTGAAGGGAACGGGTACCACACTGCTTTTTCAGGTAAAACATTGTCGTGGAGTTTTGTCGGTCCTCACCAGAACCGCAGAGCCACTGATTAGAAGTAGAAAAGCCTTGAGGACTCAGTATGCAGGAGAGTCTACGGCCTGGACCGTGTGCCATGAATAGAGTGGTCCCCAGCCAGACCGCAAGATTCCAGTGGTCACCACCAGGGTGGACTCTGGACAGGATAGGGGGGCTCCCACTGCCACATTGCCAGACGATTAAGCGACCATGTTGTCCGGTGGCACGACCACACGAAAGCCATGGCAGGCTTGGCGCCCATTAACTGACGCAGAGACCAGACTGCAGCCGGGCAGCAGAAGGAAGCGAACGCTCGCCAGGAGGTAATGCCATTGAAAGGGACAAACTGTGATAATAGAGGCTGTGAAAGCCACAGGGGTTATGGGTGCCAGATAAACCTGAGCGTGTAGACGCCCTACCGTGCTAAAGCAAACCTTAAAGCAAACCTATCAAGAGGGCCAGAGGGCTTTGGAGAGCCCCAAGAAACAGACAGTAATATTCAAGTCTGGGAAAGCCACTAGGGTTACAGGAGCCAAGAAAGCCCAAATGGGCAGGCGCCCCACCAACGCCCTGCTAAAGTAAGCTTGTCAGGGGGCTAGAGGACTTTGGGGAGCCCAGGAAACATGGAACATAACGAGCAGAAATGGAGACAGAGAGAGCACCTCCAGGGTTCCAGTCTTTAAGCACAAACAAAGAACATTGAGACGCACCAAGTCGGAAATGGTGGAATTGTGTTAAGAAAACATTTTCTTCCTGGATTGAGGGAAGCATATGGAATTAAGATTTGGCATACAGAACCTGCAGAGAGTTGAAGGTGTATACTGCGAGAAATGGACAAACTTATAAAAATCTAAACTTCCTGAAAAAGGGATCCAAGTAATTGGTTATATAACAAGAAATTGGGCAAATGCCCTTTGTATATTGGTTTTGTGCAAAATCATGTACAGTCATTCCAGAGGGTAGTAATGGTACAAAAGAGCAGAAAATAAGAAAAAGATGTTGCATATGATTTAATCGAATCCAAAATAACGAATCCAATTACAACTAATACCAAAATAAATTCCTTTTTCGTCGTTTTTGGCGGTGGTTCCAAAGCCCCCCTTTTTTTGTTCCTAACACTATTCTCACTACTAACTCTGTTTCCAAATTCGTTATTTTGGAATTGTTATAATTGGATTTGTTATGTTATTAGTTATAATCACTGCATACCGAAAAAGAAGGACAGAGAGCAGGCGCTAAATTGCCCTGCCTGTCCCCCTCCTGGCCCTAGGGGAAGCTGGTGCGCCACCTATCTAAAAGTGAAGAAAAAAAAGGCAGCAAAAAATGTCTTCCTAGAAGACTGAATGCTGTCTCGTCACTAACTGAGTACCATCACCTCACCTCTCCTCAGCCTCACTCCCACACTTTCAAAGCAAAAAGAGGTGATGTCTGTGGGACCCAGAAACCTATCATTGGATATTCATTTTTAATAGCTGATAGTCTGGGAACACAAGCTTCCTTTTTATAAAAAAAAAAGCTTAAACTAATTAACAACTAAAAAGATCAACTTGATCAGCTTGGAGGATCTATTTGGCTTAGCGCTTGAGGCATAAGTTAACTGTAGACTGTGGCTGTTACTGAGAAGCCAACTCTATAGTTGACAGTGGGACACAATTTCTTTCACCCACTTTCTTCAGGACGGTCTTATTGTAAATAATGTGTTATACTCACATACGCTGCTTGTTGAGGCACTATCACAGCATATCTTACAACATATTTAATACTGCATGTATGCTGTGCTTTACGTCCGTGACACACTCGCTCATCGGGGTGTGGTGCATCTATTGTGCCGTCACAGTGCTACACCCAGCATTGCGTGTTTTTGCATCCTGCTACTGCTAGGCAGGATAGTGTCGCCTGCACTCCAGGGGTTGGGTCACCTATAAATACCGACGCCTGGTTCGTAGTTGAACCAGGCACCGGTACTTATAGGTGACCGAAGTCCTGGAGTGCAGGCAACCCACAACGGCAACACTACCCAATAAGTTGCCAAAGATAGGTTTCTGGGTCCCACAGACATCCCATCTTTTTACTCTGAAAGGGTGAGAGGGAGGCTGTGAAGAGGTGAGGTGACGGTACTCAGTTGGTGACAGGACAGCTTTCAGTCTTCTGGGAAGACATTTTTGACTTTTTTACTTTATCTATCCACTTTCAGATTGGCGGCACACAAGCTTCCCCTTGGGTCAGGAGGGGACAGACAGGGCAAGTTAGCTCCTGCTCTCTGTCCTTTTCCTTTGTTTCTGCTCCTTTGGTGTCCTAAATGAGAGATGTACCATTATCCCCTCTGGAATGACCGATTTTGCACAAAACCAATATACAAAGGGTTTTTGCCCAATGTCCTGTATAACCTTAGAGCCGGAGCAAACCCCTACTAGCTCTCATTCGACCCTCTTTTGAGTGTCCTCTATCCAAGTAATTGGGCAAGGCAAAAAAGTCTAGGACAGAGGCTATTGCTCCGGACTACTTTTTATTTGTTTTCTTAGTGGTAGGGCCACATAGCTAATAGGGTTTGGACTAAGGACTATTTCTATTGGACTTTGACAAGCACACTTAATTTGAGTTTGTTAGGCAGGGAATCCCCCCCCTAGCGATAGGGCAACATAAGTGTTTTCTTATGATTTCAATAAACACCCTTGAACATGTCATTTGTTAGTCTGACTCCTCCTGGTTCGCCACAGGTGCCAAATCACAAGGTCCGAAGTGCAAACGTAGACCTTACAATTCATGACATTAAAAGCGACATTCATGTTGCTTCAAAGAGATCTCTTGGATTCACAGGGTTCCAGCAAAAAATTAATATTCTAGAAAGAGTCCTATACTTTTGCAAATCCATACTTTTTTAATACAAACCCTCAAAATAGAAAAACTAAAACAGGACATTTTTCATTGCATTTGGGCTGATCCGTGGAAAAGCTCTTGAGCAACAGAAGAAGAAATGACAAACTAATTTTCTCTCCATCGATTCTTCTCCCGCAGATTACTCATCAGATCGATATACCTTCCAGCTTCAGCATCTCGGAAAACTTTGATAGGGTCGTAGTGACCACGACTCGGCCGTCGATCCGCCTTGACTCAATGCTTGGTCGTCGTACATGTAGACTGCAGGAAGCATGTGGTACAGAGCCAAGAAAAGGGTGCAAGGCCCTAGAACCATTGTTAACTCTTCTCTCCCAGAATAATGACAGCCACTGACTGCAAATGCTTTCAAGCATGGATGGATGGGAAGGGTGATGAGGAATCTGAGGGAGAAGAATCCATAGAAAGAACATTATGGTAAGTAATTTCTCCTTCAATTGATTGCCTTTCTCTCGCAGATTGCTCATTAGATAGATTCCCAAAGCAGTAGTACAGTTGTAGACGGGATGAAAGCTTTCACAGCAGGAGGATCTGCAACAACACCCTTTCAAAGTGTGCATCAGCCCCACGGGCGAAATCCAGGCTGTAATATCATGTGAATGTTTGAAGAGAAGACCCGGGCGCAGCCCGGCAAATGTCTCTAACCGGTACTCCCTTTTCCAGTGCCGATGAGGTGGAAACCCTGCTGGTGAAATGTGTCCTAATGCCCAGAGGCAACTCCTTCCCCGCGTTGTGATAGCACCCTGAGATGCACAATGTGATCCACCGCAAAATTGTTTGCTTAGAAACTGCCAGACCATTTCTGGCTACGGAGAGAGCTACAAACAATTTTCTGTACTCCAGTGTCCTGGCTACATAAAACGAATGCCCTCTTAGGGTCGAGTCTGGGAAAGCGCTCCTCGTTAGAGGGGTGCAGTGATGGATAAAACACTGGGAGATACATTGGCTGGTACAAGTGGAAATGAGACACCAATTTAGGCAAGAATCCAGGCCTCACCTTCAAAGAGACTTTCTAGCGAAAGAAGCAAAGAAAAAGGGCTTACAGGATAGGGCCTGCAGCTCACTGACCCGCCTGGCTGAAGAGATGGCCACCAAGAAAGTGTTTTTCAGAGTTAGTAAACACAGAGAACAAGAATGCAATGGCTCAAACTGAGTCGCCATAAGAAATGTGAGGACCAAATTCAGGTCCCAGGTCCCAATCAGGAACGACAAACTGAATAGGTGGAAACGTATTCACAAGGCCTTTCAGGAATTGGGCCATAACCGGGATCGTGAAGAAGGACCCTTTATCCGGAGAACATTTGAACACGGACAAATCCGCCAAGTACCCTTTGACTGTGGTGATCTGAAGAGGCCAAAGGAACTCTATCACTGTAGTGGTAGGGCAAGAGATGGGGACAATCTTGCGCTACCTGCACCATGCCTCAAATCTTCCCCACCTGCACGCATACAGTGATCTTGTTGATGGTCTGCGTACAGCCAGTAGCACCTCCAGTACCTCCTCAGAGAGGTGCCAGTCATCATATCTCATCCTCTCAAGAGCCATGCATGTAGGTTGAGGGATTCCGGGTTTGGGTGGAGCACCCGACCTTCCGACTGGGAAAGGAGATCCAGGCAACCAGAGAGGTGGGCAGAAGGTCAGAGTAACATGTACTCCTCGCCCAATCTTGGGCGATCAAGATTAGGGTTTGCTCGAAACCAACTCAACCTCTTGAGAACCCACAGAATGACAGGAATCCGAGGGAAGGCGTAGTGGTGGGGGAAGGTCCATTCCAGTAGAATGCGTCCCCTAGCGTGACGTTTGCTGGGAATTCCCTCGAGCATAACTATCTGCACTTCGGGTTGGACTCTGTGGCAAAAAAATCCACTGCTGGGGACCCCAGAGAGAGACCACCTCCTCTGGGACTTCCTGGCACACTTCAGACTTGTGTCAGACCATGCTCCGCCAAGCCATTCTGTCCCCACTAGATGGAATGCCGAGACATCTGGTTCTCCAATAGACCAAACCTGCATCGCTTCTCTGCAAAGGGGAAGGGAGTGCACGCCAACCTGCTTGTTCAGGTAGTGCCTGGCCACCGTATTGTCTGTCAGTATTGGGACATGCTTCCCCTTCAGAGAAGGTGGGAACGCATTCAGGGCTAGCTTGATGGCTCGCAACTCCAGCCTCTTCATGTGCCATTGCTGACCAAAGGTGGTTCACCTTTAAATCCTTGCAGTGAGCGCCCCCAACCCTTCAAGGCCGCATCAGTAACCACTTACCTGAGGCCACGGAGGCCAGAAGGGTTCCCCCGCTAGCATGTTGCTGCAGCGGGCCCACCAAAAAAGGTCATTGATCACAGACCTGGACACTCCAAGGAAGTCCCTCAAAGTGTAGAAGTGCTAGGACCCCTGCCCTCGCAGGAGCCAAGGCAAAGATCTGTAAGAGGATTCAATTCAACACTACAGCTAAGTCAATGCCTAGTCTGGGATACTGAATGGAAACCCTTATTGATATATCTTTATTTCCAGTTCATGAGTTCTGGAGGACTACCCCTAAAAAACACCCCTCTCTTGCAATCCCCCTGATCCCACTGAGCCAAGAAGTAGTTCTGTTTTGCAAGTTTAAAAGGTTTATTTGAGAAATAAAACAAAATATAGATACCACGCTTTTATAATAAATTAATAATCGATATCGCCCTTATAAATATAATGTTAATCAACAATGGGTAATGTGACACTAGCACACTTCTTTATAATCAATGAGGAGTTAGTATAGGATGGATAAAGTATTAAAAATACTTTTATGATTTCAAGGGAAAAGCAATGAGGAATAAAATGCAGTACAGAAATACTTGATATGATTTTAGCAAAAGATAAGATAATCACTTTTTCTCTGGCAATTCACCCCCCTCCCCTATGCAATGTAAGAAATGGAAGGAGATGGAAGTAACACACACAGTTCTCAGGAATGCAATCAAATACAATACAAAATTCAATTCCCACCCCAGCAAGCTTAGAGAAAACTGGTATGAGTTTTAAAACACAGGCCCAAGTGCTTTGAATGTGGTGGCAATGAAGTGAGAAATATGCTGAAAATGCTTTTAATTCCATTTAGGAGGTTCAGGGTGAGTGAGAGATACTTGGGATGAGCTCAGGCTCACTTTAGCAATGATTCAGGGATGGTTATTAAGAGGCAAACAAATTTTTAGCAGAGGAAAGCAAAAAGCTGCTATCTTTTTACAGGTAAAGAAATCAGGCCAAATCGCGGCAAAATTCGCGAGTGCGTGAATCGTGATTACAGCAAAAGTATAAGCAAGTCGGGTCTAGGTTCGTTGGAAAGCGGAGATTCTAAGCTTTCAGAGGAAAGTTAAACCAAGTTCCTAGGACAAACGGTTCCAGAGATATGAACGATTTTGTAAAGGTCGTTTTTCGGATTTAAAGTAAACTCAAAATGACAGGTGACAGCTTGCAGCTGCAGAATTGACAGGTGACAGTTGTGCAGCTTTAAAAATGACAGATGACATGATTTCTAGGAGGCTGTTCTACTTAGGTTAAAATAGTTTGCATTAGATTATTTTAACTAAGAGATTGGTTCTGCACAGTTCTGCTAGGTACTCACAAGATATTTTTGAAATAGGCCTCGCCACGGATCGGGTCAGGTTTTGGACTGGACTCCGGTTCTGGTCTCGGCACTTCACAGTGATCTGGGTCAGCTCTCTGGTTCTGCTCACAGCGGTCTGGGTCACTCTGGATCTCTGGTCTGGTCTCTGGCAATTGTTCTTGGCAAAAGAATTCAAACAGCTCGCAAATGATTTTAAGGTTGCTGAGGCCTGCTGAGAAGAGTTCTCAGTTTGTGGGTTTAGGCCCTTGCTTTAAGTTCTGAAGTAAAGTTCTGGTCTTTGGAGATTGATGGATTTGAAGTCTGGATCTCTGGATGTGAAGTCGTCGGTCAGCATGCTCCGCAGCAAATGGAATTGAATGTCTCTACCTGTCCCAGCAGTCTCTTTTTATGTGTTTTGAAAATGGGTGTGTGCCTGGGCCTAGCTAAGCCTGCCCCTCTCTACTTGTCATTGGCCCAATTCTCCCCTCTCCCATGATTGGGGGAAGGAAATGGATTGTCAGCATGATGAAGTCTGTTTATGGGTCAGAGGATCCTCCCCTGGTCAGTTTGCCCACAAATCTATATTTGATTCAAATACATCCTTCCCAGATATACAATTTGTTGAAATTACATGTGCACATTATATATTCCTTATGGTCCATGCTTGTCCCCCTCTAATCTTCCTGGGGGCTTGCATTCAAAAATGACAACATTTTGCGCTTTTTAACTGGTTTTGCAATATCAGACATTTACCCAAAATTACACACGTGCGCAAGGAGTATGGACATTAATTGATGAAGTGTCAGATTTTTAACATGCAGACATTTGGAGTGAGACCCTATTTTCCGCTAGCAACCCCCCAGAATACACCACAGGGTCCTAACGCCTCTCAAAACGTTCACAGAAAAATCACAAAAATAATGATATTACTTATATAATTCTGACAAGTCCGCACTATGAGTTATCTATCTTTTTAAAATTATGCCCTGGTCAAAAAGGGGTGTGGCTTCCCACATCACGGGGTGGAATAACTGGTTTATCCACTTCCCCCAAGCTCAGCTGCTAGCAGAGGCACTGCTCCTTCCAGTTTCCCCTAAGAGGAAGCCACTTTACGGCCCCCCAAAATAACATTTGCCCGAGTCCAGGACAGGCCTTTGTTCAACTCCCTGTAGTCCCCAGCTGCTCCACCCCTAATCTAATCAGAGAGGTGACAACTCCTTTTGGCAAGGGGAGTGGCTGAGCAGGTTTCAACTCCTGTCGGGGGGTAGTTGTCAGGCAGAATCCAGTTTCATTAAGCCAGGTTTCAGCTAAAGGTCACTTTTTGTTCCCAGTTTTCTACATTCAAATCAAACTGACAATTTTTACATATACATTAAATAATTACTTCCTTCAAGTTATTTCAGAATATAGTTTTACCTTGTATCCACCTCTTAGCAAGTCTTTCCTTGGTCTGGTTTTGTTTCATTTGTTCAGTTTTACACAAAAGTCTGGTGGTTTTAAAACACTGGCTTTCTGATAGTGGTGAGTACTGGTAATGCAACCATTTTTGGGATTAAGAAAATGAATTCCCCACAGTTCTGAGTTGCTTTTTTTGCAATCAGCATTGCCATTCCCAATGGTTTCAGGCTACTGTGTGTAGCCCACTGGTGGTTTTAGGCAGTGCCCTCCTGTGCTCACAACATAGGCAAAAATGGGCGGCAGTCTATTCTTCATGTTTTCCCTGTGCACTCTCTGGGGAGTTCTGGCCATCATGATGTTTTCCATGCCAGTACTGCACAGTTTTATTGTAGGGCTTGGATGCATGGGTAAAAACATCCCACAGATCGCATCCAAATTCTGGCCTCTGGCACCAGAAAAATCCAGGAGGCCATGAGACCTAAGAGGCGGAGGAAGGAAACCGCTGGTAAGGTGGCGTGGTTCTGAAAGAGTTGTGCAACGGTGGCGACTCTCTCCTCAGGAGCAAAGGCCGTCCCAACCAGAGAATCTAAGACTACTCCTGATGAACTGCAGCCTCTGTGCTGGTGTTCTGTGGAACTTTTGCAAGTTCAGGGAGAAGTCCAGTCTGTGGAGTAGAGAACAGGTGCCCACCAGATGGGACAAAACCTGCTCCGCTGACTTCCCTCGGATAAGCCAGTCATACAGGTACAGGAACACGTGGATGCTGGATCTCCTGAGGTGATCCACGACTACCACCATGAGCTTGGTGAAGGCCCTCGAAGCAGAGATAAACCCAAAGGGAGCACCATGTACAGGTAGTGCCTGTCCCCTATGGGGAATCTCATAAACCTCCTGTGCTTTTGATGGATCGGCACATGAAAGTATGCACCCTGAAGATCTATTGACCCCAGTCAGTCTTGTAACTCTAGAGCGCAGAGAACCTCTCTCAACGTCACAATCTTGAATTTGTCTTTCCTCAGGAATTTGTTCAAAGCCCTGGGGTTCAGGATGAGACAGAGACCACCTCCGTTCTTGGAAATATTGGGAATACCAACCCAACCCTCCCTAATCAGGAGGCACCTCTTCCACAGCACCCTGCAACAGCAGAGCTTGCAGTTTGTCCTGGAGCTCCTGCTCTGGTTGGCAAGGAGGTGGTGGCCTGTCTGGCAGCCTTTTTAAGAAAGGCCGATAGAACCACCACCGCACAAACTGAAGCACACAGGCGTCGGATGTAATCACACCCAGGCGTTGGATGTAATCACCCGCCACTGGGCCCAATAATTGCTCAACCGTCCTCCAACAAGGGAATCGTTGGGGAAGAAATAAAAGCGGCTTTGAGGGCAGAACCGACAGAGCCGCTGCTGCTATCTGCTGTCCTCTAGAGGCCCCTGTGTCCCTTCCAGAGTGCGGGAAACGCCTGTGCTCTGTTTGGATTGCGGGAGCTGAGCCTTCCTGCTGTAGGGGACGTAGTTCCTATAACCTCTACCCCTTGGCGAGAACCTTTGCGGCAAGCTTTTGACTCTGAACTTCTCCAAAGAGTCATCGGCCTTCGGGCCGAAGAGATTCTCACCGCCAAAAGCTATGTCGAGAAGCTTATTTTGAACATTGGGTGAGAACCCAGAGGAGTGCAGGTAAGCCTTTCTCTGGACAACCGTGGCCAAACCAATTGATCGTCCAACAGTCTGCCTACCTCCTTTCCATCATCCACCAACTGCAGGAAACCCTCCTGCATCTCCCCATCAGGGATGCACTGGGCAGCCTGTTCAATCGCCTTGCACAAACCAAAGGAGTATTTAGAGAAACCACAGGAGACATTAACCGCCTTCAGGGCCATGCAACAAGAGGAAAACATTTGCTTCACCAAGCAATCCACTTTCTTACCTACCCCATCAGTTGGCAAATTGAATGTGGAACTGGCTGGCCTGGTGGACACTGAGGGGTTCCATGTGATATCGCCGCAAAAATATCGCCATACAAAAATTTCACCATATTTTTGCGGCAATAATACCCCATGGAACCTGCAGAGGGACACCCCCGCCCCCCCCATATATTTTAAAAGGGAGCGGGGGACACCCCCGCAACACCCCCCATCCATTTACCCCATAAATTATCCCCACCAAAAATATCGCCTATGGCCGTTCCCGACGACCATATGTACGGCGATATTTTTGGTTGCGATAATATTACCTGATACCCACTGAGGACACCTGGGATGTACCAAACCCCCGGGGTGGAATAAGAGGAGAGGAATGAGGGATCGCACCATGCCGGCTTATTTTTATTTTGTACGGTCTAAACTGACCGGGGGTATGGTGCAAGGACGCCACCAAAAGGTGGCAAGGGGGTCGGCAATCACTGCATTGAAAGGCATAGCCTTTTCTGTGGCAGGACCCTCATTGGGGATGTGTGTCAGGTCGTAACCAGCCACGGGATGGGCTGGGGCATTCCACCCCGGGGTATCCACCACCCTATCAACTAAAGCCCTGAATTTAGCATTGGTATGGGCACAGGGGTGGGCTTGCTGCATTTCCACGTCAAGAACATGTCCAGCCCGCTGACATTGTGCAGTCCCTCAGTCAAAGATAGGAGGTCTGCCTGGTCAACAAAATAGTCTGTACCACCAGCCTCAGAATATAGGGTCGACATTGCCATGATCATAGTCATTGGCGCCGAAGATGTCCTCCATGAAGCCAAAAAAACAATGTGTATCTAGATTTTGGTGCGAACGATCGTTCAACGGCGGTCAAGGTCGATTGTTTGGCGCTGACAATATTGTAGTGGCCGAGTGCGCATCGGGGTTAGTCAATGCCTGGGGTGCACGGGAAAGTACCAGTGTCGAAGGCGGCACTGTTGTGCTCGGCGCCGAGCCCAAAGGTTCTGCTGACGCTGATAGTATAGGAGGTGGTTTTGCTCCGGGGCCAACGAGCACCGCTGTAGCTACCGGGGCTTGCTGTATCGGGTGCTCCCTAGCATCCACAGCTGCTGCCTTTAATAACATTTCCAACATTGGGGACTTGAAGACCTCCCATTCACCTCTGGACACCGGTGTGATGCTGGAAATGCATTGGAGGGACCTGTAGTCCTTTTTCATTTGTGTTCTATATTGTTTTCTGCCCAGGAGTCCATGTGGGACTCCTGGCAGTGCAGCTCTTCCTGTTTTTGGTTTGCTGTACAGACCCATGGGATACCATTATGGCACCCCTGGGTGGGGGTACAACCCTGTGCCCCTAGTGTATGTTTTTGGGCACCTTTTGTGTGGACCACAGAGCAGGATATGGGCTGGTGGCAGCTTCGTGCTGAATTTGACAGGTGCTCTGAGTAGCTTCCATTTTGGGGATACCCAGACCCTGCCACTGGAATAAGTTGATTCCTGATAGGAAACAAGATGGCCTCTGTGGCCTCTTGCTTTCTAATGCCTGTTACCTTGTTTCCCCAAAGTCCTGGGAAGCCCTGCCTCTGTCCCTTCCCCCTGACTGGCTGTTGGGTGGAAGTTCCATAGATGGTGTTTTTGTGAAGTCCAGGACAGACTGGCTGAAGCCTTCCCAGTGACTGTATGTTGTGAGTACTCCATGTGGGTGGGAACTGGGTGAATGGAGTGTGTGACCAATATGCACTACTTGTTGTGGATGTCTAGTTTCCGGTGTTTGACGCAATGATTGAGAAAGCCCTGCCGGAAACTGGTATGAATGCAGTGTGTATTGTTGAATGGCTGGGTACTTGTCCCAATACACATTCCTTGTTGTGAGTCTCCGAGAGGGAGGAGAATGGCCTGAAAGCACTGTGTGCCTGATTGGCTGACTGGCTGCTGAATGCCCTTATGAGTGATTGGTTTCCTGAATGTGACCCAGCAGAATGAATGGGAGATCAACTAGTATATCTCACTGCTAGAATTCGTTCAGAAGCTGGAGTTGAAACTGACCTTGAAACTGAAGCTGAATCTCAACGCGGCACCTGAAGAAGGTGGTTGACTGCTGTCTCCCTTCGCCAAAATCTGAAAGCCGCCGAGCCTTCGAGACTGATGCAAGAGAGGACCTTGTTAGGCACCCCCTTCCCGTGCTCCGAGGGACCATCCAGCAGCGCTAACCTTCGCCAAAGCTCCCTGGAAGTCAGACCCTCGACAAGCTGCCGACCAGAGACGGAGACCGCAGAGGAGAACGAAGATAAGCGCCGGACATTCCATCCACCGTTGTCGAACAGGGTTTGCAGGTTTGCTATAACCGCCGGAGGTCTGTCGAAGCCGTGTTCCCCAGAAGAGGGTACCGCTTGACGCCATGCCATCGACGACCGGAGCCGCACGCTCCATTGATTAAGACTTTTGATTCACGTCCGCACTGCCGCCCACCTTATCCCGCCGGAGAAGGCCAAGCCGTCGAAGTGCCGAAGAGCATCCGCCGGTGGGTTTCCCGTCACCCAACATCCGTAGAGACGCCAGACTCCTCGACGCCCTTCTGGGCCAAAGTTCTTCACAAACTCTTTGCGGCCCTGAACTATCAACATCGAGGTGCTCTGCACGCCTCTTCCTTGCAGGACGTCTTCGACTAGTCGTCGACGAGCACCGCCAGGACCGAAGCTGCTGCCTCGAAGTCGCCGAAGTTCCATCGAGGATTCTCGATGCTGAGTTAACTTTCTTCGAGGCCCATCGACGATCCGTGGCTCCTGCTTTAAAGGGAGTCACTCAGGAAGGATCCCTCGACACCTCCTCGAGGAACTCTGCTATTCCAGGTACATTGGGGTTGTAGAAACATTTTTAGAAGGGAATAAGACTCATTGAACAATATATGGACTGGGCTTGTGGTAGAACTTTATTTTACAGGTTGCCCAGGTTGGGGGTTGCGGGGGGGGGGATTTCCACACAGAACTGTGTCCAGTGGTGGGGGCCAGTATTCTGCCAATTGTTTTAACCAACTGCTTTCCCTCCTATATCTATTGTTGGTTACCTTTATTAAGTGATTTATGTGACATTTAACCAAAGTACAGTTGACACACTTTAATTAAATCTTATAATAATTGTGGTACCACTTAGAACTGTATATATTTCACATTGTAGATTTACTGAGCACCAGAGTGAGTTATTGTGATTGTGTGTATAACCTTGAACCTTAATTATATAAAGACTGTGTTTTAACTAATACAGTGTGTGGACATTCCTTTGTGGGGGCTTGGGGACTACACTGTACTTAAGAACCAGCCTGCATCACCTCCTGAGAAGCTAGGCCTTGATTGCTCGTCCATTGCTAACAAATGTTACGCTCACCTGGCATCCACAGGGACGCCACTCAGCCCTGGTTGGTTGCCGGAACCTTCTCCCCGATTTCCGGATGGTGTCTTCAGAAGAATTCTAGCCTGAAAACACAGGAGGGCTGGGTTCAAGACTGGCCGACTCAGGTAGGAATCCTCCCGCCACCACCACCCCATTGGCTTCATCCCTTAGGCTCTCCCCTCACCTTGTTGTGGTATTAGGCATGCTCTCCGTCCTGCCTTCTTAACAGGGGTGCGTAGTCTTTAGTGGGCGTGGCCAACCGAGTTACTTCACTGGCGCGTGCCCGTTCAATTGTCTTTAAGGTAGGTCTTATTGCAGCAGTTTTTGTATAGCGCTGTTTGTTCTTGCCTGCCTTTCTTTTGTGATTAATAATGTCCTTTCTTTCTGCCTAGGCGTGCGGGAGATTCGGCGTGGCGTACTGGTTGTGTTGAGCACCGCCGGCAAATGATGGTGCAAGATGTGCGCTGTAATGCGTTAAGTATGAGCCATGCGCTGCGCTGCTTTGTCTTGCCTTTGCTAACCAGTCTCTCCTCTCTTCCTTACAGGTCGCGATCCTTCTCCAGTGGGTGTGGAACTCCAGAACGATGCCGGCCGTGAGGTGACAAGCCAGGTAAGCTTCCTATGAAGTTTGTGACTTAAGCAATGCCGGAGTATGCCTTTTCTAATGTTGCCTTTCTCCTTTTCCTTTTCAGATCGCTCCGTTCTGGTAGGTTTGCGGTGCCCAGAAGAAGCTGTCCACTGGAGAGCAGATGACAGGATGGAGATTGCAGGTAAGATTCTATTAAAGATGTTCCTTTTTTCCTCTGCAGGTTCGTTGCTCTGAGGCTCGCGGGTCTCACAGGACACGGTGAGCGTCACAATGCAGTCTGCAAAGTAACGCAAAGCGTGCTCTGTTGCTTGGGTGTGGTTAAAATAGCCTCCCAACAAAGTAGTCCAGGTAAAGTAGTCCCAGGCCACCACACCCAAAACACTATACCGCATAGCTTAGTTCTTAGGAACCAAGCTATGCGAATGCCTCCATGTTAACTGCAGGCCCAATGAAAAGTAGTCCCCCTTCAAACATGTTCTCCACAATGAATATGAGCATGGTGCCAGGACTGACTCCAAGAGAGTCTTGGGAGTGGGTGCAAGGCCTCCAAGGCCTTAATGGAGCCCTGACCCTGACCCTACCTGGCAAGTGGGCTTGCCAGTGGGGGTCTGGGGTAAGGGTCGCGACACCAACAATAGAGAATCTTGGCTGGGGTCCTCTGTGCCCCTCCTCTACCATATAGAGAGCAGGAGTACAGACACCCCCTCCAGTCTTTACAGCCGGCCATGCCGATAACAATGCGTTCAGAAGTATCAGATTTGAGCCAGTGATGGTGGCGTTGCTTCTTGTGAGAGGAAGATTATGACTAATGGCTCGTCTACCGCCAATGCCTTTCTTCCTTTTCCGGGCTAGGCTCTTCCATTTCAGACCCCAAACACCGAACAGTTGACCGCGCTGGGAACTTGGAGGGTGGTCTGCCTAATGCAATCTTCGCTGCCCGCTGCCTCAGACTTTGGGTTCATCTTATCGCAAGACGTGCAGTTCTCGGTGTCGTGACCCACGCTGAGGCACCACACACCTATCTCATGCGGGTCAGTAACCGACTGTTAGGCGGAAACCTGTGCAGTTCCCTCTGGGACCACTGCAAAAGGTTTAGTACTACAGGTGTTTGGCAGTAAACCCACTTGGTAGCAGTCTGTACCACACAGATTCACTGTTGGTAGCTGTGGCTGAGCAGTCAGACTTCTCTCAAGAAGAGTAAAGCAGTATGTGGAGTATACAAGATAGGGCAATTCTTCACAGGAAGATAAGCAAACACGCAACGAGGCTCAGTGTAAAGATATTAGGGTATTTATTTATAACGAAACATCTATATAAAAACACTAAGGTACTATCACGGCAAACAAATCAATTACAATTACTCTACGAAGAAGAAACGATCAATCCCCCTAGCATTATTTCGACAAGTCTAGGTTTTACCAGCACCACTTATTTACAGACAGAGGTGTATGCCTCAACCTAGAGGGCACTCTAATATTAGTTAGGACGGGAGAGAAGAATAGGCAGGTTATGAAATCAACACAGTTCAATACTCCATGGGAAAAATGCAAGGCAAGAAGGCAAGAACCACAATAGATCATAAAAGTTCAGAGGCCAGGCCCACTCGGAGAGAGGCAAGGCGATATGTCCCAAAAAGTCTCTGGTAGAAATGCGTTTGAGTCTTTGTAGCAAATTGTTATCGGCAGATTGAACCAGTTCAGAATAATACGTGAGAAAGCTTGGAGGCGACCCAACGGAAAGGAGAGGATTAAGACACCTCACTCGAACCGATCGAAAGGGAAGCCAGGCGGACACGGTACCTTGTTGTGGAGGGCAGCTCCGGCGGGGGCAGTTTTTCCTGGTGGTGAATGCACGTCAGGTCTTTGCCAAGAGTAGAGATGTTCTCGTCGTCGAAGAAAAGTGAAGTCCGGTGCACCACCAGGGAAGAGACCAGCCGCGGAGTGCTCTGTCACAAGGCACCACCTTTTGGTCGCGGTACAGGGGTAGTGGCTATCCGGTTGCCGAGGTGCTCTGCACGGGCAATTCGACCACTGAGTCCTGAGGCGAATAAAAAGCAAAGGGGACTGGTTGTTCCCACCAGTCAGGGGAAGAGACTCTCCGGCAGGGAGATCTCCTCTGTCGTCGGGAAGTGGTGAGTCGTTTCCGCAGGGCTCCACCGGAGGTGTCGTCGTGCAGGTCGGCTCAGCGTTACCCTCGTCGGATTCTTAGGTCTTGTGGCGACTTCTCAAGATCCAGTCCCAAAAGCCCTGCTTTTATGCAGAAAACCCCCATTCATTCAGCCTAGCTGTCAATCAACACATGCTAAGTGGTGAGCGGGGAGGCTCACCACTTGGGCCAATCACTCCAGAGTGCGACCGGAGTTGGCAAGGCAACTCGGTCCAGGGTGCCTAAACCCCCTCCCACACCCCTGTGGTAACCCAGACAGAATGGCACCACTTTGGAGGGTCTCTGTACAGAGCCCGCCAAAAGTGGAACAAAGGGCTCAACCTTTGGTTTAGGAGTCACAGAGACGAACACAGACGCCATTTTACAAACCGAGTTCTGGCAGAAAATACCATCCGATAAACTTATTTAAGATAAGTAGACCGGTGGTACGTTAGAGATTAACGAGAAAAAGTATCAATCTCCAACAATGGGACGAATCCCATAGGGTCATGTTCGGGGTCGAACATAACAAGTAGTTTCCACTGCCACCAGCCAAAACACGACGAGGGGGGACAGGACAGTGCCCCCTCGAATAACAGATCCAGGAGTAATCGAATTACCCCTACTAGTACGTCCACAATAAGATGGTTTGTACTAGTTCTGTTAGTAAATTTAGGTCTAGTAAAGCCAATGGTGACTTTACATGCCCGGGGAGACAGTCAGTCCCCGGGTATGGAGTCTATGGTGGAGGTCCGCTAGGACGCCCCAGTGTTACGGCACGTAGGGTGCGGTGTAACACACATAGAAAAACATATGAGACCCTATGGAGTAAAAGACCCCATAGCCCATAGAACACATTGACATTCAAAGGAATTACACACATACATGTCCAAGAGTGGGAGAAAAAGAGTCTCACTCTTGGCAGGATGGAAAAAAACAAACTCCCGAAATCCAGCAAAGCTGCTGGGGGACTCACTAGGTTAGGAAATTCAGCCTAAACAGAGAATTCTCCCTAACACCGACACAAGCGAGTCGCATTCTTTACACTAATTGAAGGACGAGATCTGGGACGTGGACATGGTCGCTCACGTGAATGAAAAGAATTCGACAAACGTGGAGTGAAAATTCAAAGATTTGAATCGCAGTGTTCCTCACGAGCAGCAAGCTGAGCACATGGACAAAAGGTGCCGAGGTACGGGGGCGTAGTGAGGCAGTATATGTACGATGACCGATGTCACGCCCGGAGCAGGCGACCGAGCATCGAGTCGAGGCAAATCGACAGCCGAGCAGCTGAAGCTGGAAGAGATATCTTTCTGATGAGGAATCAGAGAGAAAGGAAATCCTTTCAAATGAGGCTAGTAGTTAAGTGACAGAAAAGATAATATGCTACTTACCTGTAACTCCTGTTCTCCAGCATTGGTATCTTTCATAGATTTACATGCCGTTTGAATATTCCCAGTTAGTCCTGGAATCTTCGGTAACATTAAAGCAGTTTACATTTAGATTTCAAAACTCTGGTCAAATTAGTGCTCAATCAGAGTCATTTTGGGTCATATAGCTCCACCCCTGGGGGTGCTGTTCAAATTTGGCAAGCGCACATGGATGTGGCAATATGAGCCAAGGCGGGCCATAAGCAGGGTAGGCGGGAGGGTTGCATGTGAATCTGTGAATGATATAAATGTTGGAGAACAGGAGTAACTTACTCCATCACCAGCTTTGGATCTTTCTAAGATTCACATGTTGTTTGAAAAGATTATAAAGCAGTACATCCACAAAACCACAAGGGTAGAAGCAAAGCTCACCCGAAGGAACACACCTGAGAAAAAAAATCACCTTGCCCAAAGAAAAAGTTACTCTCTTACCTGGTAACGTTCTTTCGATGGGATGGTCCGACGACGTATTCCATATCTATGACAGTAATCACCACAGCTGTGCTGCTTTGGAAAATCTTTCGGCATCCGTGTCCGTGAATCTCCTGAGCAGACTCCCTCTCGTGAGAGATCACGCTCTGCCTGCTCAGAGCGTCCGCCGTCTCGTTTTTGTCTCCGGCCAGATGAACTGCCGAGATCGAAATTTCCTGCTGGATGGCCCAGAACCAGAGCTGCATCGCCTCCCTGCACAGAGGAAGTGACCCTGCCCCCCCCCCATTTTTTGTTGAGGTAGTGCATGGCCACTGCGTTGTCTGTCAGGATCAGAACATTCTTTCCTCGCACAGTCGGCAGAAAAGCCTTCAGGGCAATCCTGACGACCCTCAGCTCCAACAGATTGATATGGAGTCTGGACTCCGACAAAGACCAACGACCGCTGACTGTCAGCTCATTGGCATGAGCTGCCCATCCCGTGAAGGATGCATCCGTCACGATCATCCCATCCGGCAAGGGCAGCCAAAATGGAGCCCCCCTCATCAGATTACATTCGTCGGCCCACCACAGAACGACCGAGGGCGGCACCTGAATGGGGTCCGACATCCTGCCGGAGGACTGTGACCACTGCATCTTGACAGCCCACTGCAAAGATCACATCCGCAGCCGGGCCTCTGGCACCAGAAGAATGCAGGATGCCATGAGGCCGAACAGCCTCAAGAACTCGAACGCCGGGACACTCTGGGCATGTTGAATCTTGTGTACCATCTGCTGAATGTGAAGAGCCCTCACCTGGGGAGGAAAACACTGCCCCAGGGACGTGCCAAGCACTGCTCTGATGTACTGGAGCCGCTGAGTTGGCATCAAGTGAGACTTCTTTAAGTTGAGGGAGAAGCCCAGCTTGTGAAGGGAGTGGCAGGTGACGGACATATGATCCAGGACTTGCTCGGGAGAGCGCGTCCTGATCAACCAATCGTCCAGGTAGGGGTAGACATGAATCCCCGCTTTCCTCAGATGCGCTGCCACCACCACCATGAGCTTGGTGAAATCCCTTGGGGCGTAGGTCAATCCGAACGGCAGGACCAGAAACTGAAAGTGCGAGTCACCAACCGCGAACCTTAGGTACTTCTTGTGCTTCGGATGGATCAGCACATGAAAATAAGCGTCCTTGAGGTCGAGAAACACCAAACAGACCTGAAGTTGAAGGGCCTGGAGGACTTGAGAAAGAGTAACCATCTTGAACTTGCCCTTCCTGAGGAGCTTGTGCAAACCGCGCAAGTCCATGATGGGTCTCAATCCTCCATCCTTTTTCGAAATAAAAAAATAAGGGGAATACCATCCCTTGTTCCTCTCCGCTACAGGCACCAGTTCTATGGTGCCTTTCTCCAGCAGGGATTGAATTTACTGCGCAAGGGCAGACTCTTCAAAGAGAGGTTCCCTGGTGGATTGCCGTGAGGCCTCTGCCGGAAAGGAAGACAGTCGCCGTGGGCTATGATCTCCAGAACCCACACATCTGAAGTAATGGCACGCCATTCTAACAGATGCTGCGCCAGCCTTCCCCCAACCGGAGAAGCATGGGCCTCATGACTGAGCTGAAGCGGCTGCTGCAGTGCCTGAGGGCAAAGAGGCAACTGCACGCGTGGCCTTGGCACCTCGAGTACCTTGTTTTCCACCTCTGGCACTCCTACGGTTGCCCCTATGACTTGCAGCTCCTCTCGATTTACTAAAGGATGAGTAATAACGAAAGGAACGTCCCCTTCATTGCTGTCCCCTAGGACGAAAAGGCAGAGGTTGGCGGACTGCAGCGCCCAACGACATCGCTGCAGCTTTCGAGGTCTGCAACCTCTCAAGACTCATCAGCCTTGCTGCCAAAAAGATGTTCACCATCAAAGGGCATGTTGAGGAGCCGGGCTTGCACATCCGGAACAAACCCCGACTTCTGCAACCACGCAAACCTGCGCATTACGGTGCTCGTCGCCATGGACCGACTGACGCAATCAACCATGTCCAGACCCGACTGAACAGATTCACACATGGCGTCCTTGCCATCCTGCACGATAGCAAGGAAACCATCCCGTTCCTCTCCTTCGGGAATACGATCAGCCGCTAGGGAAATCCAGTTCCACAGAGTGCGTGAAACGTGACAAGGCACAAACGGAGTTGGCAGCCTGAAGCGCCATACCCCCAGAAGAAAATATGTTCTTCGGCCAGCCATCAAAACGTTTGTCGTCCCCAACAGGAGGGATGGTAGGATACGACGCCTGCACCAACAAACTCTCCGGAGTAGGGTGCGTTGTCAAGTAGCAGGGGTCACCACTGGCTGGGAGATATTTCTTCGGCAAGGACTTGCTCACTGCCGGGAGACTCTGCAGAGAAGTCCAAGCCGCAGCCACCCTTCTCTGCAAGGCCATATGAAATGGCAGCACCGGGTCAGTTGGAGGACCTTTGTCCAAGATATCAGTCAGGTCATCCTGCTGAAAGTCCCCAGGGGGGGCAGACCAACCCAGATATTCAGTGACCCTCTACATGAGGCGCCGATATGAAGATTCGGCATGCGTGCCAGGCTCCGGCCTACCAAACTCCACCTCCGGAGAGGTGTCTAGACCACTGGCGTCGTGCAGCGACTGACGCAGGTCCTCAAGTTGACTGTGACCAGAAACAATGTCATCAGGAACCAATGCAGGAACCTCACCTTCCTCAGACCCCTCATCCACCTCAGAAATATAATCTAGAGGCTGGAAAGAGGATACAGAAAAAGGCACAAAGACATGTTTAGCCTTAGCCATTGCCTTTCTTGGGGGTGACACCGTGCAACGGGGTACCTGCGACAAGGCTGCCTTGGAAAGGCGTCGATGTGGAGCGCGGCTCCGACAGATTCGACGGCGTCGACACAGGCCTCGAGGGCGGAGCCCCGAGTGTGTCTCTCGACAGCCTAGGCGTCGCCGGCGTCGAGGTCTTCTTCGAAGACTTCACAGAGTCTCGTGGTCTCAATGGCGTGGAGGACCGGGACCTGGAACGGGCATGCCTAGAGCGACCATCCTTGTCCGACCGGGACCTCGAAGCAGTCTGGTGGTTGCGACGACTGCTCGAGCCCGAAGGCGGACGAGCAGTGTCTCTAGAGCGGCCTCGGCCGGCGTCCTCAGACGGCACGGCCGGACCGGAGCCCTGCGATTGAAAAATCGCCAACATCTCCTTTCTGAACGAATCCCATTCCTCAGGAGTGGAATGCTTGTTGGGACAAGCTACCCGCCGACGGGCAGAGTCCTCGGAAGAGGACGGGGAAGGCGACCTGTGACAGCGCTTCCTGGAGTGCCTCAAAGAGGCAGAGGAATGGCGGGACCGGCTCCCAGACAGAGAACCCCCGGACTCACGACGACCATGCAGAGAGTCACCCCTCGAATCGTCCGTCGAAAAACCAGTGGAACGTGACTTCCAGGGCTCGGCCACCTTACCGACCGACAGCTTCTTCTTACGCTCCTGCAAGGCCTTCGAAGTGAGCGATTGGCAGTCGACACAGTCATCCGTATCATGGTCCTCCCCGAGGCACCAGAGGCAAACGTCGTGCGTATCCGTCAGGGACATCTTGGACCCCCACACCCGACACTTCTTAAACCCAGACCGCGGGGTGGAAGAAGCCGAAGACGACATATGCGTATAGCAATGAAGAAACCGGTTCGAAGAACCGAAAGAACAGGATTCAGTAGAATTAAGGCGCGCCGAGATCTCCGAAGCGAGCACGTTCGCGGAAAAAACAGAACTGAGGCTACGGGCGTCGTGCGTCCTTACTTAAAACATACGGTGACGTCGGCTCAACGGAGGCCCTCGAGGACGGCGTATCGACGTCATCGACACAGGATTCGGAAAGATTTTCCAAAGCAGCACAGCTGTGGTGATTACTGTCATAGATATGAAATACGTCGGGGACCCAATCCCCTCGAACAAGTTATTCTGTACTGCTTGGCCGAACCTGGATACCTCTGTGGAATCCCTGTTGACACAGGAGACCAGTGAAGGCATGTACCGACCTCCAAGTGGCAGCCCTGCTAATATCCATCATGGAAACACCAGAGAGAAATGCAGTCGTAGCAGCAACAGCCCTCAGAGTGAGCCCTAGACCTGCCAGGAAGCAGCCGGTTAGCCAGGCGATGACAGTATGATATGCATGCGGACAGCCAGCGTGATCTTTGACGGAGCGTTGCCCAAGCCAGAAGGGCCTAAAGTCACCTATAGCTGAGAAGATATGCAGAACCCCTTTTAGTATGAGAGATGTAGAATTTCAGGGCTCGTACCACATCCAAGGAGTGCAATGAGCGTTACACTCGAGAGGAAAGGGAACCAGAAAAGACAGGCAACACCACAGGTTTACTTAGGTGGAACGAAGACGGAACCTTGGGAATGAAAGTCTGATTTTTTCAAAGAACCACCTTAAATTTATGAAAAACCAAATAGGGAGGCTTGCACGAGTGAGCTTGGATATCCCCCACAGGTCTAGCAGGTGATGGCAACCAAACAAGCAGTCTTCCGGGACGAGAACTTGAGAGGACTGCCTCATAAGTTTGGACAGAACAATGACCAAGTGCCAAGCAGGAGCAGGCACTATAACAGGAGTGAAGGAACAGAACAGTCATTTAAGGAATTCCTTAATGAGTTTAAGACCATAGAGAAGGCGCCCGGGAGAACAAGTAAATCAGGAAATGGCAGTAAGTACTACCTTAATGGAGGAATGAGACAGACTAACAATTTACTTACCAACTGGTAACGTTCTTTCGACTGGATGTTCCTTCAACGTATTCCACATCTTTGACATGTAATATCCACAGCTGTGCTACTTTGGAAATTTTTCGGCAGAGGGCGTCCGACCCGACGCCATCATCGCAGATGTCCCTCGAAGACCTGCGTCGAGGGTGACGTCATCCGATGTTATAAATAGGACGCACGGTGCACGTAGCCTCAGTTTATGTTTTTTTGCCCCATAACGTGTGGCATGCTCGTACACAATGCCTGCTTGATTGCACGTAGCCTTGAAGGAACGCAAGCTGCAATAGCATAAGAAATTCTCCAGAGGGGCAGGCTGGGAGGCCGATGTGGAATACGTTGGAGGAACATCCAGTCGAAAGAACGTTACAAGTTGGTAAGTAACTTGTTCTTTGAATGGATTGTGTCCTCCAACGTATTCCACATCTTTGACAGACTCCCAAAGCAGTACCAGAAAATGGAGGAGGGAGAAGAATTCAGAATACCCAATCAGATGGCAGAATAAAGAAACGCTTTACCAAAGGCCATATCTTGACCATGGAGCTTATCCAGGGAGTAATGTTTGACAAAGGTGTGGATAGAAGCCCATGTTGCTGCGTCACAAATATTCCTAATAGGAACTCCCCGTTGCAGGGCTGTGAAGGTAGCCACGCCCGTAGTGGCGTGAGCTCGCAACCCCTCAGGAGGGTCCTTGCCCGCCAATCTGCAACATTCAGTAATGGTGAGGATAATCCACCTGGACAAGGTCTGTTTGGCAACAGCCTTGTCCAATCAGTGTCCAGGGTACCCCAAAAAGAGTTGATTGTCGCTCTGACACTAGACATCCTAGAAATATAAAAGCTCAGAGCTCTCCTAGGGTCCAACCTATGGAGTCCCTTCTCTTCCTTACCAGGCTGAGGAGGAGGATAGAAAGAAGGAAGAATCACTTTCTGGCTTAAATGAAACTGAGACACAACCTTAGGTAGAAAGGAAGGGCGTACCCTCAGTGCAACCCTATCCTTGTGGAACACAGCAATGGGTGGGGTGGCTTAGATGAAGGTTCCTGTAATTCACTCAATCTGCGAGCGGATGTAAACGCAACCAAGAAAACCGTCTTGAAAAACAACAGTCTCAAAGGACAAGAGTGCAAAGGTTCAAATGGAGCACCCATCAGGAATTTCAAGAGCAAATTCAGATCCCGTACCAGCACCCGAAACGGGGATGGCGGGAACACATTAGTGAGCCCTTTTAGAAATTGGGAAATCAAAGGAATCTTAAAATAAGAACATTCTTCAGACTAGCGCTTGAAGATAGACAGCGCCGCCAGGTAACCTTTAATGGTACCTACTTGAAGGCCCCTGTAGGCCAAAGAAAGCAAGAAAGACAGAACCATGGGAATGGAACACTGAAAAGTGACCTCTGGATGGGGATGGAGAACCCGCCCCCCACCCCAAAATCCAGAGATGTGTCGCTTCTCTGCACAACCGGAGTGACCCTACCCCCCTTTTTTGCTGAAGTAATGCATGGCCACTGTGTTGTCCGATTTATTGTTCACCCCGGGTCCACCTCTGCCGTGCTCAGACTCCACTTTAACACAAAACCTTCAATTGGTCTCCTTCCACCGGACTCGGACCAAATCCACATACTTTTCCAAAACTTCTTAGATTTTGATGAAATAGAGACTTTCAACTGTGTGCAGGATTTTGCTTGAACCGTCTCAGGACCACTTCGATTCACATTTATTCTTTCTCTTTCAATTGGTGTCCCTCCTCGGACCAAATGTATCTACTGTTATAACTTCTCAGATGGGTACCTTACAGAGACCTTCTACTGAGCACCCATGCTGTGCCGGACCACTTCGTCAAAGGTATTACAGTTTGTTTTAAAGTTCAATCACTTATCAGCATTTCAACTCCACTCGCGTCTCTTGCCACACACTTTTTAACAATGTTTGTTCCAGCGCTCGCCATACAATGCTGCTGCTCGCAACACTGACTTCAACACAGAACGGTCTTGTATCTGTCTCCCCAACTCACCAGCTGTGTGGATTTCACAGATGCTGCTTTGTTTTTGAGGCCAAGGAGCTACCACAGCGGCTGGTAATTCTCCCCGCCTTGATTACCGACGCTGGAGGGCCCAGGTATCTGACACAATGCAGGATTCTTCAACCTGGTTTCCTGCTCTTAAGCTTTCCATTCTCGAGATCTCTGGAAAGTAATGGTTCCTTGTCAAAAAGATCACAGGAATTTCCCTCCTTGCGATTCCCTTTGGTTTTGCCTTCTTTCCCTTCGTGTTCAGTTGCGTCTCGAAACTGCAGTTTCCTCGTGTGCTTTTCCTCGCTCAGAGTGTGCTCTTGTGCACCGCCTTTTATCCGTGTGGGGAAGCGTAATGGAAGTCAGGTGTGAGCGATTGTCGATAATTGCCTGACCATAGTATTGGGACATGGAAAGGGAAATCAATCTGCACTCGTGTGGTTGACTTGGAATGAATTATATGAGACTTATTAAGAATGTTAAGTTAGTTTTAAGGTGCTGAGGAGATGATAAACAACCCTGGCATATGGGTTGTGACATATGAAACAAAGAAAAAAGTTCCCAAGTGTGAGAACTACCGTCCTCTGCACTCTATTAATGGCTCTATGAAGAGTCCCAGTAATTTGAAAGCATATTTTGAATAAGGTTTCTTTTTTGAATTAACATTTTGGTTTCAGACATCAAATTAACAATCATATATATAAAATATTTAGTACATATCCGAAAAACACATGCAGTCAAAAGACAGCAAATATTCAGTGCTGTCGAAGTTGGTAAGATGAAAAAACGAATACACGAACTATGTTCAACATTTGCTGTCTTTTGAATAATACTGGACATTGCGTCAACAAAATTAATACTAATATGTATCATTTGAATATTCTTTTTAGATAGAAACGGTGTAAATCCGTTCATTTGCCCCTGAAGAAGTGATTGTTCAGGAAACGCGTTGGGCCATTAATAAATCAACCAAGTTTGACAAATATAATCCGACTGCATGTGTTTTTCGGATAAGTACTGAATATTTTATATATATGATTGTTAATTTGATGTTTGAAACCAAAATGTTAATTCAAAAAAGAAACCTTATTCAAAATATGCTTTAAAATTACCAGGACTCTTCATTGAGCCATTAAAAGAGTGCAGAGGACGGAGATTCCCACACTTGGGAACTTTTTTTCTTTGTTTCATAGTATTGGGACATGTCAGGTACACAGCTTGGGTGTTAGCCTGTTTTCCATTAGAGCGGGCTGTCCGTGAGAAAGTGTTTGTTTTGTAAAAGAGGCAGTGAGGTAGAGTTCCCAAATATTCCCCCATGTAGGATGGGGTAAAGGTGTTACAGGGAAGGGGATACTGTGTCTCACCATCCAGTGTCCAACTCCCACTAACCGAAGACCAGTCACCAAGGTGATCCTCCCACACTGGTCCACCCCAGGAACTGGACTCAAAAGTGATGGCAGTGTCCTGGCCACCTGGGTGACAACCCCGGGGACTAGATGGTGAGACACCTTCTGGTTTCTAACAGTAGGCAGCACCTTGATAGGCGCCATCCTCGGATTCAGCATCCGTCACACTTGCAGCAGGTGGAAGAGCTGACGTTGGGACGCCTGATGGGCAGACAATGGGCCTGTAAGAAATTTCTGATGAGGAAAAAAGACAGAGTAGGCAGTCCATGTTGTAACTCAGATCAGTCTCTGCAGCAAAGACAAAATGTCCATCACAAGGCTCCCGGTGACTGAGAGTCTGCTTTGGAGGAGGCCCTGATGGTGCAGAGGGTGCACATGGGGGTGGCATGACAGATGAGTGAGCCGGTAGTGATGGCAGAAGCTCCACGTATTCATATTGAGAAAAAAATACCTGGAGGATCACCAAAGTCAGTGTCAATAATATGGTCTTCAGGTGTGACCATCTACGGACCCAGAACAGAAGGTACATATGGCGGGTAGGCCTCAGTAGGATTGAAAGTGCAGCTGCTGAGTCTTGGGCTTGAGAAACCCCTCAGAGTCACAGATGAGGAGGTATGCACCTCGGTCGTGGACAATGTGGTCATAGTGGTAGCAACTGTATTTGGAGGTGGTTGCATCATCAACGGGGTCTATGTTGACAGGGCTCTCAAAGGAACGGATGACTTGACCCGCTTATGGGCCGTCAATGAGTACTTCTTAGCAGAAGACTAATGCGGGCCAGCAGATGACGTGCATGGGTGCTTCATAGACCACCAAGACTTAGATGAGGCTGTCACCTATGCCGTCATAGAATATGTTGTTGATGTTGTGACAGCCTGAGCATGTGTAATATGCCCCCAATTCTCTTCCCACTCGAAGAATCATCGTGAGATCTCAACCTCTTTGAAGCGGGAGTATGCTCCAGGGGTCTACTCAGCCCGAGGGGAGCACGACTTCAGACCGAGGCCAAAACAGTGGCTCCATCACCTTCGTAACAAATGGATAAGTCATGGACCGTGCGGTCCGGGTAAAGACAGTCATCGTTGAGATCTTCAACATAAACTTTCTTCAGATGACGGGTAGAACCGTCCTTGAAAAGGATTTTCTTTCTGGAGTCTTCCATAGTGTCAACTGACACACCAAGTGACTCAACTACAGAAGCTGAAACAGCCCCCAGGAGGTGATGAGAAGCCAGAACTCAATCACAAATGGGTGGAAGGAAGCACAGAACATCTCAAAAAGCAGAAAAATAAATGAAGAAATGGCAATCATCAAAAGATGACGAGATTTTATAAGGACTCCCAACAATTAATGTGCAGAAGCAGCTAAGGGAGACCTGTATATTGGCTGTGTAGCAATATGACACTGATCAGTACTAGTGTGACAGTTTTAAAATCTAAATGTAAACTGCGGTAATGTTAAACTGTGTTAATGTTACCAAGGTTTAACAGCCTAACGATAAGGAATATTCAAACTGCATATGAATCCATGAAAGATATCAATGCTGGAGAACAGGAGTTTCAGGCAAGCTGAAAAAGCACATCCTGAGAGTAGTGGCAGAATATGTAATCTAGCATATGAGGTCCCACTCATTTTGTTCATTTGCTCCCAAAGCAGCATAGGCAGTGCTCTTTGTAGCAAAACCCAATTATAAAAACTCGGTTTATGAGGGACAAAAGAGTAATCCGATCAGGTCTCACTACATTCTGAGAACTGGTGCCCCAATTCTTGCCAATATCGGTGTATAAGTGCATGTAAAAGCACCTCTGCTCTTTATTGAATAAGGCATCATTTCTGAGGACAGCAGAAATATGCTGACATGACCTTTATGAGATACTGAATGGAATTTCAATCTACTCCACTGTATTGAGCATAAATGGCACGTTGGAATAAGGAACTAGGAAGCACACTGAATGACACAGAGTTGTAAATAATGTGAGTGAGGTTGATTTTGTTAAAGGAATTGACCTACAAAATGTTGTTGACCCGACAAAGAGCTTCCATCATGTCGATGACTGGGAGGAACAAGTTGTCCAGCTAAGGGTAAATGTGAATTCCTCCATGACGCAGAAAGGTCATGGCAGTCACTGTGATCTTGGTGAAGGCACAAGCCTCAGATCAGACCAAAGGGTAAGTACTCTGAACCAGTAGCAAAGAGTGGTTGTTGCAAACCTCTGATAATTACATTGAGCAGGCCAAATAAATCAAAGTATCCAACAATTTGCTAGAGAGCTGACAGGATATGTGCTGAAGCAATCACCCTTAATGTTTCCTCAGCAGAAAAGAGATGAAGTCTGAAAGGTTTAGGGTAGTCTGCACACCCACCTTGTCTTTCTCTGGTACTGTGAAGAATCTGGAACAGAACTCCTCTATTTCACAAGGGGGAACCAACAATGGCCCTCAGAAAGGACAACTTGTCAACATCCTACAGATTAGATGAAAACTGTTCCAAGTGAGGAGGTGGCGGGTTGGATTTCGAGGAAGCCAGGATTTTATCAACACCAACAACGCCCATAGATCCAGTATGATGAAGTGACAAGCTAATGACAACTTGAAATACAGCCCCATTGGAGTACGATGCTCCAGAGGTAGGAACATATTTATTTTGATTCTTGGAGGAGGACCTAAAGGAGGGGAGGAATCTCTTTGTGGTCAATACTTTTTTTCTCTCATTGATGGAGGACAAGGGGAATTCTTCTGGTCTTTGTGTGTGTTAGGAGTGAAATTAAAATCTTTTGAATCATTTAAACGATCATCCTTTTTCACACTTTGAGAGGAAGAAGTTGAGGATTGAGTGCCGACTATTATAGCCGAGAGTGACTTGGCATTAATAGAGTTTGCCTTTTCTTTAATCAGCTTGTCAGGTTATCTATGAAACAGTCTTGTCGCACTGAATGTTAAGGAGCTTCTCTTGGGCTTTTGCAATGAGGTTGGTGCTTCTTAACTATGACCAACAGTCATGCCTAGACCCAAACACATAACGTCAGCTGCTGTATCCACAAGGCACACATTTGATTTCCAGCAAGCCAATGGCAGCTCCTTTGGCAACTGCAATATCCTTTAGGGAAGGCTTGTGATATGGGGAAGGATAGCAAAGCACTGCAATGTACTCGCATACAGTAAGCCAAGGCTACAAGCTTGTGAGACTGCATTGGCTACTGTCTGCTCAATATGAGGTGCACTGTTCAGATACACTTTTTACCACCGCTGAGTCTAAAGCTTATTCAGCCTTATCCCGAGGGGCAGAGGATGAGAAATATAAAGACAAGGATAATGAAGAAGCCATTCCTCGAGGTCTGGTAGCTGCCACCAATTCAGACCGAGCTAGTAGATTTCAACCCAGACCATTTGTCTGCCAATGTGTGATATTTAGCAATAATGTCTGTGTTAATGGGAAGAATAGAAGGATTCTTCCAGGTTGTCTTAACACACCCAGCCGTAAAGGAATCCTTGATAACTTGAGCGCCAGCCAGGACCCCTGCCAGAATACAGTTATCGGTAGATAAAGGTTCAGAACAAAGTCCATAACATCAATTAAGCGTTTATGGACTGCTTTCACAGACATGTGTAGTTCTTGCCCTTATTAGTATCTACCATGAGAATAAGAGGAGCTGGTAGCTCGATACAAAATTGAGGGGAGCTGGGAACTATTTAACTCATGCGTGTAGCCTAGAAGGGCCTGCTTAGCTTGACACTGCCAGCTACCAGGTGCTACTTTTGGCTCTCCGGGCCGGCTGATGCTGAACAAACACAAATATGTGAATTTAACTGTGCGTTTGGGACAATATATACATCAACATAATGTCACATATACAACCTTTAAAGCATAAAGGGTCACACATAATGGAAACACTTAATCTCAAGTGGAATGTATTAGCTCCCAGTGGTATCTCCTGGTCAATGATTTATGCTGATACCCAGGAGCTGCTTTTTGCTCCTGTGTATCCAATCAATCTCAATCCCTGTTGTTTGTTTGTTTATTTATTTATTTAGTATGGCACGCAAAACCCAGAGGTAACAGGGCGCAACAGAGAGCAGGAAGGTAGGATTACATAAAAACTTAGTTGCAGGATAAGGCACACATGAAAGAGGCATAGCATTACATTGCGTGGAATGTGCATATATACCTGTAGTTAATAAATTGCTTACATATTTACATATTTAGTGCTGTACATAGAGACAGTTCAGTTGCACTTACATATTTACATATTTAATGCTGTGCATAGCATTCAGGTTTGAGCAAAGGCATGGGCGGGTGAGATGTTGTAGGATCAGTTAGAACAGATAAATCAGGTAGTGGTGTGGGTCCTTAGAGGGTCGCTCATGGCAGTGGAGAGGGAGACTGCAATACAGGTGGTACCTGAGGGAACCAAGGTGCGTGGGGTTGACCAAAAACACATTACCCTTTCAATACTTCCCTTGACAAAAGCCTACATCTGTGTGGCTGTCCTTAAATGTTACATTGGGGGACATTGTGAAGGAGAGCAAGCATGAGAAGAGGAGTACCTGCATAAAAAGATGTTCGCTCCGGTAGACAGCAAAGACAAATATGGAGTGAGAATGGGTATTAAATCCACTTAATGCTGAAATTCTGCCCTCCTCTCGAGAAGTGCCTCTATCAGCAGTAGGAGACAGAAAACAGCAGGAAGAGGTAGAACGGGTCTCCTCAACAGTGTGAGGACGAATCACTTGTCTGTGTTGCCACTGTGTTGTCCTCCACTGAGGAAGCATGGGGTGTCGCTTGGGAAAATGAAGAAGCCTTCATATTTGATGATTTATATGAGAAATATATTTAGTCTAATGAGGGCAGGGCTCAGAGTGAAGGTTGACAGACAAGAATGCTCAGCAGTGGCAGGAAAGAACACTCAAGCTTAATTGCGGAGGAGCTCATCTCTGACTGGCTGAGGGATGCAAAGGCATCATGAAGCAAGACAGGGACAACAGATTCAATTAAACGGTTTATTCACTCAAGTGTCAGGATGGTTGAAGGCCTGTCTTGCCCTATGCGAAGGTGAGATTTCCCTACCTGAACAAAACTAAGGAAAGTGAGTCGGAATGTTCAACTTAAAAGTCTATGTCCAAAGAACAAGTTACTCTCTTACCTGGTAACGTTCTTTCGATGGGATGGTCCGACGACGTATTCCAGGTCTATGACAGTAATCACCACAGCTGTGCTGCTTCGGAAAATATTTCGGCGTCTGCGTCCTGCGTCGATGACGTCGATATGCCGTCCTCGAGGACCTCCTCAGACGGCGGACGTCACCAGATGTTATAAGTAGGACGCACGACGCCCGCAGCCTCCGTTTTTTTCCCAGAACGTGTGGCACCAATCTTCTGCCAGTATGACCACAGAAAGCCTTGCGGAAACGTAAGCTGCAATCGCATAAGAAATTCAGTAACGGGGTAGGCAGGGAGGGAGCGATATGGAATACGTCGTCGGACCATCCGTTACCAGGTAAGAGAGTAACTTGTTCTTCGAGGGGATTGGGTTCTCCGACGTATTCCATATCTATGACAGACTCACAAAGCAGTACCAACGTAAGGAGGAGGGAAAAGAATTTAGAATATACAAATTTAGAATGCCCAATCAAATTGCAGAAGTAAAGGACCGCCTTGCCAAAGGCCAGATCCTGCCCCCGGATAGAATCGAGGGAGTAGTGATGTACAAAGGTATGAACCGAAGCCCAGGTGGCTGCATCACAGATGTTACGAATAGGAACACCCCTCTGCAGGGCAGTAGAGGCAGCCATACCCCTGGTAGAATGGGCCCGTAAGCCTACCGGAGGGTCCTTACCGGCCAAGCGGTAACATTCGGAAATTGCCAAGATGATCCATCGAGACAAAGTCTGTTTAGTAACAGCTTGTCCCAAACGCCTTCCAGCGTAACCAATAAAGAGTTGATCGTCCACTCTGACCCGGGACAAGCGTGAAATGTTGAAGCTTAAAGATCTCCTAGGATCCAGCCAATGGAGCCTCTCCTCTTCCTTACCAGGATGTGGATGAGGATAAAATACCGGCAGAATAACCTTCTGGCTTAAATGAAATTCCGACACCACCTTCGGAAAAAAGGAAGGACAACAACCCTGTCCTTATGAAACACAGTAAAGGGTGGCTTAACTGAAAGTGCCTGTAACTCACTCACTCTGCCAGCGGAAGTGACTGCAACTAAAAACACCGTTTTCAGTCTCAAAGGACAAGAATGCAAAGGCTCAAAGGGACCACCCATTAGAAACTTGAGAACAAGGTTCAGATCCCAACCGGGCACCTGGAAAGGTGACGGAGGGAACACATTAGTGAGCCCTTTCAGAAACGGAGAAATCAAAGGGATTTTAAAATAAGAACACTCCTCAGACGAGCGCTTAAATATAGACAGCGCCGCCAGGTAACCTTTAATGGTACCCACTTCCAGGCCCTTGTGGGCCAAAGAAAGCAAAAAAGACAGAACGACAGGAATGTCACATGAAAAAGGATCCACATTCTGAACCCTGCACCAGTCGAGAACTTCCTCCAACGGCAACGGTACAGGGACTTTGTTGCTGGCCGTCTGGCCGAAAGCAACACCTCCATCACGTCTTCAGGGAGGTCCCAATCCTTATAACTCAACCTTTCAGAAGCCAAGCGTGAAGGTTGAGGGATCTGACCTCTGGACGGAGAACCTGAGAGCGGATCGTCTAGGTAGGGAAGACGGACAAGTCCAGAAGGTCTGGGCGCCACGTCCTCCGGGCCCATGCCCGAGCAATGTGGATCACTCCGACGGAGACCAACGACCGCTGACTGTCAACTCGTTGGCATGAGCTCCACATCCTGTGAGGGATGCGTCCGTAACAATCGTCACCTCGGGCCAGGGTAGCCAAAATGGAGCCCCCTTAATCAGATTGCCTTCGACGGCCCACCACAGAAGGTCCTGGGCGACCGAGGGCGGCACCTGAACGGGGTCCGACATCCTGCCGGAGGACTGAGACCACTGGAGCTTAAGTGCCCATTGCAAAGATCTCATCCGCAACCTGGCCTCTGGCACCAGAAGAATTCAGGATGCCATGAGGCCGAGCAATCTCAAGAACTCGAACGCAGGGAGACTGTGGGCATGTTGGAACTTGTGCACCATCTGCTGAATGTGATGAGCCCTCACCTGGGGAGGAAAACACTGCCCCAGGGACGTGTCGAGCACTGCTCCGATGTACTGGAGCCTCTCAGTTGGCATCACGTGGGACTTCTTTAAGTTGAGGGAGAAGCCCAGCCTGTGGAGGGAGTGGCAGGTGACGAACAGATGATCCAGGACTTGCTCGGGAGAGCGCGCCCTGATCAACCAAACATCCGGGTAGGGGTAGAGGTGAATCCCCCTTACCTGAGATACGCTGCCACCACCACCATGAGCTTGGCGAAAACCCTCGGGCGGAGGTCAATCCGAACGGCAGGACCCGAAACTGAAAGTGCGAGTCGGCAACCGCGAAACCTTAGGTACTTCTTGTGCTTGGGATGGATCGGCACATGAAAATAAGCGTCCTTGAGGTCGAGACACCCCAACCAGTCCTGAAGTTGAAGGGCCTGGAGGTCTTGAGAAAGAGTAACCATCTTGAACTTGTCGTTCCTGAGGAGTTTGTTCAAACCGTGCAAGTCCATGATGGGTCTCAATCCCCGGTCTTTCTTCGAAATAAAAAAATAAGGGGAATACCATCCCTTGTTCCTCTCCGCTACAGGCACCAGTTTTATGGCGCCTTTCTCCAGCAGGGATTGAATTTCCTGCACAAGGAGTGGATCCGGACTCTTCAAAGAGAGATTCCCTGGTGGATTGTCGTGAGGCCTCTGCCAGAAAGGAAGACAGTAGCCGTGGGCTATGATCTCCAGAACCCACACATCTGAAGTAATGGCACGCCACTCTACAAGATGCTGAGCCAGCCTTCCCCCCAACCGGCGAACCATGGGATATGGCCTCATGACTGAGCTGAAGCGGCTGCGGCGTTGCCTGAGGGCAAAGAGGCAACTGCCCGAGTGGCCTTGGCACCTCGAGTACCCTGCTTTCCACCCCTGGCACTCCTACGGTGGCCCCTTTGACTCACAGCTCCTCTCGCTTTACCAAAGGATGAGTAATAGCGAAAGGAACCTCCCCTCCATTGCTGTCCCCTAGGACGAAAAGGCGGAGGTTTGCGAACTGCAGCGCCCAACGACTTTGCTGCAGCTTTGGAGGTCTGCAACCTCTCAAGGCTCTCGTCAGCCTTGCTGCCAAAAAGATGTTCACCGTCAAAGGGCATGTTGAGGAGCCGGGCCGGCACATCAGGAGCAAACCCCGACTTCCGCAACCAAGCAAACCTCGTATTACGGTGCTCGCCGCCATGGACCGGCTGACGCAATCTGCCATGTCCAAACCCGACTGAACGTCCTCACACATGGCATCCTTGCCATCCTGGACCATAGCAAGAAAACTATCCCATTCGTCCCCTTCGGGAATATGTTCAACCGCTAAGGAAACACAGCTCCACAGAGTGTGCGGGAAACGTGACAAAGCACATACGGAGTTGGCCGCCTGAAGAGCCACACCCCCTGAAGAAAACTTTCTTCGTCCAACCATCAAAACGCTTGTCGTCCCTATCAGGAGGGATGGTAGGATACAACGCCTGCTTTGCTGGGGCCGTAGCCGCCTGCACCACCACACTCTCCGTAGTGGGGTGCTTGGTCAAGTAGCAGGGGTCGCTTCTGGCTGGGCGGTATTTTCATGGCAAAGACTTGCCCACTGCCGGGAGACTCTCCGGAGCAGTCCAAGCCGCCGCCACCCTCCTCTGTAGAGCCATATGGAACGGCAGTACCGGGGTCAGTTGGTGGACCTTGGTCGAGGATATCCGTGAGGTCATCCTGAAGAAAATCCCCTGGGGGAGCAGACCACCCCAAGTACTCGGTGACCCTAGACATAAGGCGCCGGTACGAGGAGTCGGCATGGGCGCCAGGCTCAGGCCTACAAAACTCCACCTCCGGAGAGATGTCCAGACCACTGGCGTCGTGCAGGGACTGAGGCAGGTCCTCAATCTGGGTATGGCCCGAGAGAATCTCATCTGGCACCGTATAAGGAACCATGCATTCATCAGAGCCGTCATCCACCTCCGAAATGTACTCCAGATGGCAGAAAGTGGGCACAGAATGGGGAACAAAGCCATGCTTGACCTTGGCCAGAGCCTTTCTAGGGGGTACCACCGTGCCCCGGGGTACCTCCGACACCACAGCCTCGAAAGGCGTTGAGGGCGTCAAGTGAAACGGCGTCGACGTCAAGTGAATCTGCGTCTAACGCGGCACCGACCGCATCGACTGCATCGACACAGGCCTCGAGGGTGGTGCCCAGGATGTCGAGGGAGGCGCTCGGGGCTGCGCCCTCGAGGCCTGTGTCGATGCCGTCAGTGCCGTATTCGGAGTCAACGCCGATTCACTTGACAGACGCAGTTTTACTCAATGCCCTCGACATCCTGGGCGCCACAGGCGTCGACGTCTTCCTCGAAGACATCACAGGCTCACACGGTCTCGAGCGCGTCAAAGACCGGGACCTGGAACGGGCATGACTAGAACGATTCCCCTTGTCCGAGCAGGACCGCTCCTGCGAATCGTACCGGCCACCCGAGCCCGCAGGCGTACGAGCGGTGTCTCTAGTCCGATCACAACCGACCCCACTCGGAGGCGCGGACGGACCAGTGCCCTGCGATTCGAGAATCGCTAGCATTTTCTTACCGAAGGAAGCCCATTCCTCCGGCGTCACATGCTTGGTGGGATAAGCGACCCGCTGACGGGCGGAGTCCTCGGATGAGGAAGGCGACCGATGACGGCGCTTCCGGGAGTGCCTCAAAGAGGCAGAGGAGTGGCAGGACCCACTCCGGGACCGAGACCCACTGGACTTACAACAACGATGCAGAGAGTCAACCCTCGAATCGTCCGTCGAAAGCCCTGTGGACCTCAACTTCTGGGGTTTGGACACCTTACCGACCGACAGTTTCTTCTTGCGCTCCCGCAAGGCTTTGGACATAAGCGACTGGCAGTCGACACAATCATCCGTGTCACGGGCCTCCCCGAGGCACCAGAGGCAGGCGTTGTGCGAGTCCGTCACCGACATCTTGGACCCGCAGTCCCCGCACTTCTTGAAGCCCGGACGCGGGGTCGAAGAAGAGGTAGACATCTCAAACTATGTACTTAAACTTCACAAAAGAACAGGTTCGAAGAACCGAAAGAACAGAAACTCCAAAAAGAGTCGAGACGCGCCGAGATCACCGAAGCGAACACGTTCGTGTAAAAAACGTAACTGAGGCTACGGGCGTCGTGCATCCTACTTATAACATCTGGTGACGTCGGCCATCGGAGGAGGTCCTCGAGGACGGCGTATCGACGTCATCGACGCAGGACGGCGAAAGATTTTCCGAAGCAGCACAGCTGTGGTGATTACTGTCATAAATATGGAATACGTCGGAGGACCCAATCCCCTCGAAAGCTATCCTTGCCCTCGCAACTCAATTAAACAATGTGTAGGGATGTCAACAATAAAATAAATGGTAATTTATCTGCACTTCTTCCAGCTCCTAGCTTCTTTTTCAGCTTTCCTTCCCCAAATTCAAGAAAGTTCCACAACAGTCTGGAGATGACCCTTCTCAAGTTCAGAAAGGTTCCACAAATCGTTGGGGTGCCCTTCCCCAAGTTCAAAGCAACACAGTGCCACACAATCATCCGTGTTCCCTTCCCCAAGTTCAAGGCAAAGGCAACACAGTTCCAAAGCAAAAGGGTCTTGTGGTTCCCTTCCCCAAGACTTCAATTTGCCAGCATTTACTTGGTTTCAGTCTTTCAACATTCAAGCCAACTCCAGATCAACTTGACACTCCTTCTGGATTAACTTAACAGTTCACTCAAATTACTCCTTCTTGGTTTACTTCAAAAAGGTCTTTGGCTTTCACAATTGAGGGTTCCCTGGCGCAGTTGTCAGACCACATGGTGCACCCATTACAGTTCTCACAACCAGGAATTCTCTTCTGCCCATACAGGTTCTTCTGTATTTGCATCAGTGTTACGATGTGCATTCACTTAGCTTCTCCTGGTTAGCCTCTTGGCTTTGCCACAATGTGTCACATATCCTCTTTGGCCTTGCCGCACTAGATTCATGCATAAAGTTCATTGCTTGGTGGTTTTATTTATTTCCCACCTTTCTGTCATGCCCTTTCTTAAACTTTCACACTTGCTCTCTTATTTCGTATGTTGCTTTCAAATGGGAACTTTCACAATTATCTTTTAACAGATCATAGCTTTGCCCATAAAGTTTTCATTCAATCCAGTATTCAATATTCGTGACTATTTGCTTTGCTGCTTGGTTTTCATTCGATCCGTGGCTTCGGGTTTGTTTTAATCTGCACCCGTCGTTTGGTTTTTTCGGCGTTTGTCTCACTTCCACGCTGCCCCTAGGAGCGCCCCAGCTTGGAGTGACATTCCCCTTCACTCACCGGTCCTCAGCGTTACATTCGGGCAGCTGCATCACTCCACTTCTACTCAGCCTGCTGGCTTGCCTGTAACCGCGAGCCCCGCTCGCACTTCGGATGCTTCTCTGTGCTCGCCGGCAGCTCCATTTCCCTTCCATGGATGCTGGCAGCGACTATTTCTTTTCCTTTGGCCAAAGCTCCAGCTGCGACTTTCCAACCATGGAGGCTCCCACACCTGTGGAACTCTGACAACCCAACTCGTCTGGGGCGACAGAGGTCCTCGGGATAGTCTGCTGGCGTCCTGGCTCCCATACAGGACCCCCCACGGCTGTCTCCATGTGAACAGGGTCTCCCACGGCCGCCTCCTCTTCAACAGGAACCCCTCCTCGTCTCCCTCACACAGGCCTCTATGTTCGTCTGTGTTGCTGGATTTCTCCCTTCTTATACGCCTGCAACCACTTGACAGGTTGCAGGTGCGAGTTCCCAATTAACATTGCCTGACTACAATTAGAGGGACATGTCGGACCTTGGTAGTACTCTGCAGGCATCTTCCTCGTCTTAGTAATAGAGTGGTGAAATGACCTACTGGTGTTCACTACTCCTAGTCGCCTCTTCCTCGTCCCATTACTGTAGTAGGTTGAATGAGGAAAATTGAGCAGAACTGTTTTACAGTAGCCCATGAAGGCCGGGCAGGGTTGGGTTGGTTCTCAGAAGGGAAAGGGGGAAACCATGTCTCGCCTGTGGGTACCCTTTTCCCAATCCAACCAAGTGATCCTCCCTCACTTCTCCACCCCCCACGGACAGTATCCAAAAGCACTGGCCTTTCACCTGGCAACCTGAGAAAAGGAACCAGGGGGAGTAGAAGTAAGGATACCCTTGGGTTTCTCACAGGAGTGGCGAGGGGGTTTTGCCACAAGAGGGAGCACTTTCGCTACCAAGAGTTGGGCATTGGGGGGGATGTAAGGACAGCCTGCGGAGAAGATGGAAGTTTATATCTAGCATCCATTAAAAACCAGTTGGGAACACAACCCTGTAGGCAGGAATACTGAGCACTTCAGACAAAAGACCAATAGGAGGCCACCAAGGCAAGCACGCAAATTGTTCCTGGTGTTAGGCTACATAAGACCCTGAGCTCTCTATGTGGAAGATTCAAAGAAGCAGCCTCAGTCTTGAGTTCCAGGGTACAAGTTAACTCGCTGGGGTACCCTGGAAAATAAGGGTTGCTCATTTACATTCTTGTTATTTAGAAACACTCATGAATTAAAGTTACTCACCAGAGTGACTAGAGTACTCATAGTCCATAGTTCCCATTCCTCCATCCTTGTGGGCATCCCCCAACATGGGGATGATCCCGTAGCCATTGGTCACGAAAAATTGAGCTTCCCCTTTACATTTAATCACCACAGGGGCACGGCCTCAGGCGTGTGAAAGCTCAGCCGAGGCCCCGCCCTCGCGTGCCTCACCTCGGTACCCTTTGAACGCATTGGACGCTTAGATACCTGGCTACACTTATTACATACTAGCCCCTGGCATAGAAGCAGGAAAGGTGGGTGGGATGTATGGAGGAAAGTGGACTATGAGTATTCTAGTCACTACGGTGAGTAACTTTAATTACTCATACGACCCGTCTCCTTTTCTCCATCCTTGTGGGCGATTCCCGCGAACAAGACCATAGGGTGGAGCCGTGACAACCTTCCCCATATCTTGTAAGAAGCAAAAAGGTTCTTCAGAACCACCTAACCGAACTCTGCATTGTGCCTGGAGCTGGTATCAGGGAATAGGGCTTACAGAAGGCCGACTGAGTGGCCGAAGTAGCTGCCTTGCCAATGACATCCTAAAAAGCATGTCTCTGAAATGTGACGGCCGTGGCCTTAGATCTGACCTCATGGTCATGAATGCCCTCAGTAAATGGTTTGCCCATGGCCGTGTACGTCTCTGAAATGGCCTGAACTATCCAACAGGCAATGGAAGCCTTGGAACCACCCGAGAGCCGTGGAAGGAGCCCATAAAAGCAGCATTGCCTTGGACTACCTGAAGGATTTCATCCGAGAGGTAAAACTTGAGGACCCTCTTGAGGTCCAAAGATTGCCTCTTACTGCAGGTTCAGGAAGAACACCGACAGGCAGATCTTCTGATTCAGATGAAATGGAGAGACCACCTTGGACAAGAAGTTTGGGTGAGTGCGCAAGATGACCTTGTCGTCGTGAAATGTGCTGAACGGCTCACAGAAAGACCATGCCTGCGCGCAGACGTGTGAGCTACTAGTAGAACCGTCTTTAGCGTTATAAGCCGGATGTTCACTGAGGCCACCCACTTGAAATTTTTGTGCTGCAAAAACCAAATTTAGGTCCCAGGACCGGATGCAGCCTTTGCACTGGAGGAAAAAGCCTAGACAACCCACTGAGGAGGGCCTTAAAAACCAGGTTGGCCACCAAAAACACATGCTCAGGGGTATTCTTGTAAGCCCTGATGGCCGCCAAAAAAGAGCGACAAGTATCCAGCTGAAGTTCTGAACGAGCCAGGTGTGCTGAAAAAGCTGGTACATCATCCAGAAGACAAGTGAAAGGATCCAAACCCTTGTCATGAGCCCAATGGCAGAACCTAATCTTATACGAGTAGAAGGCCTCCTGGCCTGTTGAATGATTTCCCAGTTTTCATCCGAAATTTGAGCATGCTGAAGCCTTAGCGGATCAGGAACCAGGCCGCCAGTGGCAGCCAGGCCGGGTCCGGTTGTTCCACTGCCCCGCACTGCTGTGTCTGGAAGCCCCTGTTGAGGATCGGAAAGGTGGGTGGGACCCTGGAAGCACGACTGCAGCAGATCCAAAAACCAGGCTCTCGATGGGCAGTGGGGGGGATGGAGGGGAGGTGGGGGAGCCCGGAACTTGCGGAGTTTCCGCTGGAGCAGAGGGGAAGCGAGGGCGGGAACACAACACTTGTGGCCGTGCCAACAGATCTGGAAGTGGTATCCCACAGGCCCCCGTCTTTGTCCTGCCCACAAAGAAAACTGGGGGCACTTGGAGTTCAGAGGAGATGCAAACAAGTTTTGCACACCCCCACCCCCCCAACGCTGGAACAGGGGCAACATGGAGTCGGTGTGCAACTCCCACTCGCAGATGTTGAACCACAAGCGAATCAGTCGCCTTCCGCATTGCTGTCCCCCGGGAGGTGGACTGCAGAAATCCAAACTCCCTCTGTCAGGGGCCATTCCCAGACTGACACCGCCTCCATGCAGAGGTGGGGGAGGGGGATTACGGGTGCAACCCCGATTGTTCAGGTAAAACAGTAGTAGAATTTGCCATCCTGACCAGAAAAGACCTGCACCTGATGAGTGGTAGAAACGCCTTGAGAGTCAGGCCAACTGGCCTGAGTTTGAGCAGATGGATATGCAGGAGGCCTTCCGCCCTTGACCATGCTCCATGGATCGCGTAGCCTTCCAGGGTATTCCCCCAGCCAGAAAGAGGAGTCTGTCGTCACCACTTAGGTAGGCTCCGGTCAGGTGAAGGGTGCTCCCATGGATACATTGCCGCCCATCAACCACCAGCGAAGATCGGGCATGAGGAGTGGAAGTATTGGGATCCTGTCCGACTGTGCACCCATCTCCTGATCCAAATTGGCCTCCAGGTGCAGCTGGAGGCACCTCCTCTTTAGGCGAATGTGCTGAATAGTGAGCACATCAGCCACAGAAGGTGCTGGAAGCACCATGCCGAGGTGGTTAAGTTGGCCACAAAGTGCCCTGTCGCCTTGTGAAGGGAGAGGAGCCTCTTGGGCGTGGGGAACACCCTCTGAACAGACGTGTTCCAACACACCCCTAGGAAGAAGAGATCCTGGGAAGAGTGCAACTGACTTCCTCTGGTTGAGGGAGAACCCGAGCTGAAAAAAGGGAGAGAGAGGAAGGGAAAGGGAGAGAGAGAGCAAGAGAGAACCAGCGTGCACCCTCCCTCGACCTCCCCCTAGGCTGTTCTATGCACCGGTTACGAAACAAACTGCACACAAAATCAGCTAACATGCTCTGCATACCCAGGGGCCTCGCAGGCTGGCAAGCAATCACGGCATGCCTGCACAACATGACAGGGATCCCCTTGACCACTAGAGACGGATAAGAGAACCATACCCACCCTTCTTTATAGAACTTACCGGGAGACAGGGCAGGAGCATGAACAGGAAATCTTGCCTTCCCCGACCACCAACATTATTGAAGCAAGCTCGGGTCTTAGCCCCCTAATTTACGACTTTACACACACAGTCCTGGAGGAAAAGGCCAATTTGGATTGGTTATGAGACGGACCCAATCCTGGCCAAGGAAGTGGGTATAGGAAGCAGGCAGTGTGGGTTATTCGGATGATCAGGTGATGTCAGAGGTGGAGGACGACCAGGAGACTAGCAGGAGCTAGCAAGGGGCTGCAGAACGTGGAAGCGAATTGTGGAGGAGATAAGGTATTGACTAGGGAGTGGTAGTGTCAGGGTTTGTGTGGCAAGAGGTCAGAAAGGGTTTTGTAAGGAGTGACTGGGAAGCAAATTAATAGAGAGTGAAAGGTGGGTGACTGAGTAGTAGCATGTTGGAGGGAGGAGTAGGATGGAGGAGGAGTAGTAGTAGTAGTTGTACCATTAAGGGAAGAGGAGGAGGAGAAGGAACAAGTTACTTACCTGTAACTGTTGTTCTCCAGCATGGGTCTGGCATGGATTCACATGCTCATGAATATTCCCCGTCATCAGGCTGGGAATCCTCGGTAAAGAAAAATCAGTATCAGTTTCGTTTCTGATCTGTCTTTCGTAGTAGTAACCAATCACTGATTTCTGCGTCATACTGACCACAGCCAATGACTGCCATATCCCCAAGCCCCGCCTCTGGCAGCCATCCTCAGATTTGGCAGCACGTGAAGTGACAGTATGACCAAGTGAAGAGCCGCAGAGGGGTAGGCGGGAGGGTTCGCATGTGAATCCATGCCAGACCCATGCTGGAGAACAACAGTTACAGTTAAGTAACTTGTTCCTTCTCCAGCATGGGGTCTGGCATGGATTCACATGCTCATGAATATAAGAATACATAGCAGTACACACATGCACAACCACGGGAGGTGGCAAAAGGCTCAGCATTAAGCAATACAAAAACTCAACATTAAGCATCTCTTACCTCCTCACCAGGCTCACCTTAAGCGAACAGGTTGCGCAGCACTGCTTGGCCGACCCTGGACTCCTCCCTGGAATCCCGATCGGCGCAGTAGAATCTCGTGAAGGTGTGCGTCGACCTCCACATAGCAGCCCTGCAGATGTCCAGCAGAGGCACACCAGATAAGAACGCCGTAGTAGCAGCGATCGCTCTGGTCGAATGGGCTCTCGGACGGCCTGGCAGCGGTCGGTTAGCCAACCGGTGGCAGTGCATGATGCAGCCGGAGAGCCATCTGGAAATAGAAAACTTCGAGAGAGCCTTCCCTTGATTCACAGGTCCAAAGTTCACGAATAGCTGCGATGTCCTCCGAAAACTCTTTGTGCGGTCCACGTAGAACTTCAGCGCTCTAGCCACATCCAGAGAGTGCAAAGTCCTCTCGGCCAGCGACGAAGGAGACGGGAAGAAAACAGGTAACACCAGGAGCTCGTTAAGATGGAAGTCCGACAGCACCTTGGGCATAAAGGAGGGGTGCGTCCTAAGCACCACCCTCCAGGCATGGAAAGTCAAGTACGGTGCTTTGCAGGATAGGGCCTGGATCTCTGCCACTCGTCGTGCGGAGGTAATGGCCACCAGGAATGCAGTCTTCCACGACACAAACTTCATCGGTGCGGAGTGCATCGGCTCGAATGGGGGCCCCATGAGCCTGGTCAGCACCACGTTAAGTTCCCGCGCCGGGGCCTTCACCGGCGGGAACGACCGGAACAGTACTTTCATAAACTCTTTTACCAGTCGATGGGACCACAGGGACTTCCGTCCTGTTGTTCTGGTATATCTGGAGATCGCCGCCAGATGAATCTTAATGGAGGCATGGGCTAGCCCAGCCTTTGCCAGCGATAGCAGGTACGGCAGCACTTGATGGGCCGTAATCCGTAGGGGGTTGATCTTCTGTGCTCGGCACCAGATAGAGAACCTCTTCCACTTGTGACCGTAGCATTTGAGAGTCGAGGACGCCCTGGCCTTTGCAAGAACCTCTCTGCAGTCGGCCGGTATATATCGTACCCTCCAAACTCTAGCGCTGCAGGAGCCAAGCCTGCAGGTTCAGCGACGCCGGGTCGTGGTGGAAGAGGGCGCCTCTTCTCTGGAGAGAAGATCCGCGTCCACCGACAGCTTGATGGGAGGGGACGTTCACAAGTCCAGAAGGTCCGGGAACCAGATCTGCCTCGGCCACGCCGGTGCGACGAGGATCATCCTGCACCGGGACCTCTTGAGCTGGTTGATGAGTCAAAGCGGCAACGGCAACGGAGGGAACGCATACAGGTATAGGCCGTCCCAGGGGAACGAGAACACATCGCCCATGCTTCTCGGCTGGGGAAACCTGCTGGCGAACCTCTGGACCTTCGAGTTCGTCGCTGTGGCGAACAAGTCGATTTGGGGTTTGCCCCATCGTCGGAAGAGTCGATCCACCTGATCCTGGCGCAGTTCCCACTCGTGACACGTGCGCAGCTCCCTGCTGAGCGAGTCGGCGATGGTGTTTCTTTCTCCTGCCAGGTGGAAGGGAACCAGGAACATCCCCCTGGGCGACCGCCCAGTGCCACAGATCCTGTGCCTCCTTGGATAGGGCTGGGGATCTGGTGCCTCCCTGCTTCCGTATGTAAAACATTGTCGTGGTGTTGTCCATGAAGATCCGCACCACCTTGCCCTTGAGCGACGGGAGGAACGATTTGAGAGCCCAGAACACGGCTCGGAGTTCCAGGATGTTGATGTGCAGGAGCTTCTCCTCCGGGAGCCAGAGGCCTCTTGCGTGGAGATCTCCGGTGTGGGCGCCCCAACGCTCCAGGGAGGCGTCCGTCGTCACCGTCTCCTGGTACGCCGGCATCTGAAAGTCCTTGCCCGCCGTGAGGTGCGCTCGAACGCCCCACCATTGAATCGCCGGCCGGAACACCTCTTTGAGGGGGACCCTGTCTTCGAAGGTGCCCGTCGCCTGCATCCAACGGGCGTCGAGAAATTCTTGAAGAGGGCGCATCCGTAGTCTGCAGAGGCGCACCGGGTAGATGCAAGAGGACATCATCCCCAGGAGGGACTTGATGGACCTCACCCTGGCCACATCCGTGGCTAGCAGGCGCTGCCCTTTGCCTAGAATGGTCTTCGTCCGTTCTTCCGACAGTGCCGCCAGGCGCCTCACTGTATCGCGCTTCGCTCCCAAACAGGGCCACCTGCGACGGCACCAGGTGGGACTTTGGGTAATTTATAGCGAATCCCAGGTCTGTGAGTAGCTGGACGGTCCTCGCAGTGTGTTCGACGGCGAGTTCCCTCGTCCTTGAGCGGATGAGCCAGTCGTCCAGGTAGGGGTAGACGTGAATCCCCTGCAGGCGCAGCCGCGCCGCCACAGGTGCTAGGCACTTGGTAAAGACCCTGGGGGCCGACTTCAATCCGACAGCAGTGCTCTGAATTGGTAGTGGCATCCCTGGACGACGAACCTGAGGAACTTTCGGTGACTTTTGAGGATGGGAACGTGGAAGTATGCATCCTCCAGGTCCAACGACGATAGAAAGTCGCCTTCCTCCAGCTGTCCCAGCACGTGCTGGAGGGTGACCATCCTGAACTTTTGTGACCTGATGCATTTGTTCAAACGACGAAGGTCCAGGATGGGGCGCCAGCCGCCCGTCTTCTTCCTGACGAGGAAGTACCTTGAGTACACCCCAGAGCCTCTTCGGGACGAGCTCGATGGCGCCTTTCCTGAGCATCGCCCGTACTTCCAACAGCAGTTGCGGGACGTGATTTTCCTTCCTGGCCACAGGTGGAACGTGAGGGCACTTCTTCAGGAATTCAATAGAGTGTCCTTTTGCCAGGGTATCCAGCACCCAACGGTCGGTGGAGATGGACTTCCACACGCCGACGAAATTCATCAGCCGGCCTCCCACCGGGGTGCTTCGGCCACGGCCGGTTCAGTCCTGCTTGGAGGTGGTGGCCTTGCCGCCCTTGTCACCTTGCCGACGGCGGCGAGGCGCTCCCTGCTTGCCGCGACCCCTGTAGGCCTCCTGAGACGAGGAGCGTGCCGCCTGGCGGTAGGACGAGCCACCGCTGGATCCCTTGGAGGCCCCCTGTCTGCCTCCGGAGCTCCGAAAGGGCCGTCGTTGCTGAAGGGCTCCTAGGGCGCGGGCCATCGCCGTGTCTGTCTTTATGGCTTGGAGGGATTCGTCCACCGCCTTCCCGAACAAGTTGCTGCCGCCGAACGGCATGTCCAACACCCTGGTCTGGACGTCCTGACGGAAGTCGGTCGTCCGGAGCCAACCCCGTCGTCGTAGGCAAACTCAGTTGCCCAGCTGGCGGAACCCGGTATCAGCAATATCGGTTGCCACCGTTATGGCGTGGTCCGACGCCACCTCGCCTTCTTGAAGTATTTCCAGGGCCTCGGACCTCTTGTCGTCCGGTAGGAAGTCCAATATGGGGGCCAGCTTAAACCAGAGCTCCCTGTCGTAAAGGGCCACTATCGCTAGGGCGTTGGCCGCTTTGATCGTCGTCGCCGCCGACTAAATGACCCGTCGCCCTATGGCGTCCAACTTCCTACTCTCGCCGTCCGGAGGGGAATTCGATGTTGAGGCTCCTGACCCCGCCGCTTTCTTTTTCGCCGCCGCCGAGACGACCGAGTCTGGCGTTGGCTGGGCCCTGAGGCACAGGGGAGCGGTCTCGGGGACCCGGTATTTCTTCTCGTACCAGTCCCGGTTGGCTGGTGCCGTGGAGGGGTTCTTGAGTACCGACAGGCCGTCCTCCCAGATGTCATCGATTAGAGGTACCGCGATGACAGTCTTCCTCTTGGCCTCCCGGCGCTGATAGAGGAAACCTTCCTTTTTCTGCTCCTCCTGGCAGAGCTGGAACAATTCGGACGCCCTGGCGATCATGGCGTGGAATGAGCCAATTTCGTCGGGCGGAGAGGCCCGTGCGACGGGAGACCCGTTCCGTCGTCGTCGTCGCCCTCAGAACCCGTCGTCGAGCTCACCGCACCGTCATCTCCCGACTCGTGGGAGGATGAGGAGGGAACTGTAGGCCTTACGGGGGTGAGTGGAGGAGAGGGTTGGGTCCTCCGTCGTTTGTTCTGAGGACTTCCCGATGGGCCAGGTTGCGGGTCCTCCGGCCTGGGCCGTGGTAATCTCGTCCTTATCTCAGAGCATAAGGACTGGATCGCAGACAAAATGGCCGCCGAGCTATCCTGAGGCCTAGGTTCCGGCTGCGCCGGAAGGGAAGGCTGCTCTTCCTCGCCATCTTCCTCGGTTATCTTCCGAGGATCTTCCTTACGGGATCGAACCTTCTTGAATTGGACTTCGAGATTCCTCACGGCCTCAGTCAGTTCCTCCTCCGAGGCTGACTCCGAGCTCGAGGAGGCTACCGTGCCCCCCCCTCGCTTCTTCCATCATGGTGGCCATGACGATGGGCTGAAAAGAGGATTCCCTCCTTGGCGGCAGGGAAACTCTAGTCCCGGAGGCAGTCTCCGCTGGCGGGGTCTTGCCGGCTTGGCCAGAGTCGCCGCGATCGCCTCGATAGAGGCCTTTGCCTGCTGGGTAGGGGCCTTCACCACCTTGGGTGCGTCCCGGGCCTTCTCCTTAGGGGGAGGGGCGACGCCTCGCTCCCCCTCTCCCGAGATTGGACGGAGCTTCTCCCGAAGCTTACCCGGGGTCTCGGACTTCCTCTTCCCCGAACCGGAGCGCTGGCTCGTGGTTGACGGTGCCGGGGAAGGTGCGCCCTGCCTGGCGACCGAAGAGCCCGACCTTCCGGCGCTCCCGGAGCCAGCTGACTCGCAGCGCTTGGCCTGGTGTTGGGCCCCCGTCGCCGGGGCGCCCGCACAGGACTTAGAAGCCCGCTCGGACCCTTTCTTCTTTTTCTCACCCGTTGAGCCCTTCTCCAACCAGCTGGCGAGACGGGATCGACGGTCCCTCATGGTCCGCTCCGACAAGTTCTTGCAGAACTGGCAGTCCTTCTCTACATGAGTCTTGTCCCCATGAAGACAGTAGAGGCATCGCGAATGCTCGTCTTCCTTAAAAACATTCTGCAGCCCGCATCCAGGGCAGCTGCGAAACAGCTTGGGTCCGGGTGACGAACTCGCGTCCTGGGCCATCTCGAAGTAGGCCGCAAATCTTCTGGAATCCTCCAAAAGGTTGATTCGATGAAATCTTCACCATTGAGGGGCGTAGGAAAATCCTGCAACGGGTACCCGTTAACGGGAGTAGAAACGGTGGAGCTTGAGGCTCGATTAACCGAAAAATGTGAAAATTCACCTGAAAAAGCGCGAAAACGCAGCAAAAGCTCGAGAGCTAAGCACGAGGACTCCCAACACTTGAACGTGCGGTAAAAATCTGAAGATGGCTGCCAGAGGCGGGGCTTGGGGAGATGGCAGTTTTGGCTGTGGTCAGTATGACGCAGAGATCAGTGATTGGTTACTACTACGAAAGACAGATCAGAAACGAAACTGATACTGATTTTTCTTTACCGAGGATTCCCAGCCTGACGACGGGGAATATTCATGAGAATGTGAATCCATGCCAGACCCCATGCTGGAGAAGTAGTGAGCAGGAGAGCAGGAGTAGTGAGGAGGAGAGTAGTAGTAGTAGTTTGGAGGAATGAAGCGTAGTGGGTAGTGGTAGAGCAGGGAGGGAGTAAGGAGTGGCAACATCAAAGGGAGGAGTGAAACATCAACTGTCAGAATATTGGTGGATGGTGAAGAGAGGAAGACAAGGGACAAGAGGAAAGAGTAGAAAAAGGAGAGGTGAGAGTGTGCATGGTTTCAGCAGTCCGAATCTCACAAAGTATTTGTAAGGCACTACCTTCAAATCTTGTTTGATCACCGACAACTGGATAGCGTAGCGACAGTTAGGAAGTCTGTGAGGGAGCCTAGATAGCTGGCTTTTAGAAGACCACCTCCAGCACAAGTCAGGTTTTTACAGTAGGGTACAACATTCACTTGTACTAACTAGGGTTACAGATGCCTGGGTTAGGGAGGAGGTTTGACACTAGAAGCCCTAGGACTCAAACGTTTACTAAAAACGCTTGAACCGTCTCTTGAGTCATTGTGATGGATCTATGTGATGGACTGTGACCCCCATAATTGCGACAGCCGTAAAATGACAATTTTTTAACCCCCTTTACACCGCATACATATGCGGGAGAGACCCCCTGGAGCATTCCCATATTACTATTATATCATACCCCCATATATATATTTGGTGTGAGAGGGGGCGGGGGGTATAAAAGAGTCAGAATTTCGGCCAGCGTAATTATGAGGGCGACATTATGGGCCATTACCATTGTGATAATGTGCATGCATCATGACTACATAAATGAAAAGTGCCAATTAAGTTACCAATACCTCCTGCAAACCTATGGTGTACAGCATCACCAGTAAATATATATGGATATCCTTGACAAACGCTGCATATCACGAGTTCAAATTCACAATGAACACCAATTAAATATTTCCATTCACAAGATCATGTGAACCTACAATGCAGTCTCTTACCAGGGCCCCTGTGCCACGTACTGTACTACTGTCCTCAGTAGTTGGAACGGGGAGTCAGAAATGCAGGCATGCAAAATGCACCATCCCCGACCAAGTGTCAGAGTAACCAGCCCAATAGTCGTGGCACCCATGCAGAATGCCCCATGGGATCAGGGAGCTTCACCATCCATGGACCACAAAGAGTTCAGCAAAGCTGTGAGGGGGCTATTGTATAGGATGCCAACCTGTCCAAGCGATCAAAGGAAGCAACAGCATTGATGGCACTCTTGGATCCAGTGGAGCAACGCATGGCAGATAACTGGGGGTTTGAGCAGCCTGGACACCTGGGGTAACTCCTAGATTGGCAAGCAATATAAAGGGCTAGGGGAGCAATCCGATTACCTGAAATGAGGTGGAATCAAGCAGGAGCTACTGCTGACAAGCATACAGAGAAGGGGAGGGGGAGGGGGCAGGAAGAGCACATGGTGAGTTACAGATGAAACAGCAAATGTTCCCATACAAACATTGTAAAGAAACATTTAAGGGTGAAAAAAGATTAGCCTGCCGGTAAGGATAGTTTTAAAACATACAATCCTTCGAAATAGAGTGAAATTAAAGGTTGAAGTAAAACCAAATAGAGTATAAAGAGAGAACCTGGTCAGTTAGAGAGAGTAGAAGAAACAATAGTAGGACTGGCGCATTGTGATTTAATGTTTTGTTTACCAGGATCTGGAATGAACACACACACACATTACCGAAGTCGGCCTACTGCAAGAATAAGTACTAACTGCCTTCAGAAGAGCCCAGACACCTGGAGAAAAGAGAAAAGGGAGAAGGGAGAACGTTGACATCCCCCATAGGATCTGGAGGCTATTCTGGAGGAGTAACTAGGGTGGCGCTACAGAACGGGAGACAAATAGTGCAGTGGATCTTATTCTTAGGATTCCACAATCATTCATTAGAGTCAGTTATTTTGCTTCAATTTAACACCAATTAATGGCAGATAATGGAACCTCGGCTAACGAAAAACTGCCATTCAGGTAGAACTACACTGCTGAGGTTGAATGCAAAAACCAAGCGAACTCTATTATAGAATATCTTAACTAAATGGAAGCACCTCTGCGTGTGGGCCGTGTTGGCAAAACGAATGTCAATAAGAAGGAGAAAACAAAAATTCAAATATTGAATAACAAATACATTCACATCGAGAAAAGAAGTAGCGTCAGAATTGACACAGCATGTAAAAAAGACGAATGTACTCTTCTTTCATAAGGCCTTTTAATAGCTGCGAACATCCGGCAAGTTGAAACCTATGCCACTTTATAATGGTATCTGGACTAAACGACATAACCATATGCTGTTCTCCACATTGCCAGAATGGAATTAGACAGCCTACAGCTTTATTCTCATTCGTAAAAACAATTATTTGAAATTGCCTCAACATGCTTTCAGTAATTATTTAGCCAGAAGCAGATGGAACACGTCTGCCCCACCTATAACCGCTTGTGCTTGCTAGCTTTTCTTTTTTTTTTTTTTTTTTTTTTTTAACATTGACGGGAGTCTTTGTAAGTGTTGTAAGTGAAATAGAATTGCTAGCCACTTGTTAACCAGGTGGCCTCCTCAAAGGCATATAGAATAATGTGTCCCATTCCTCCATTAATTGTTTGTCTCATTAACCCAAAGGTGACAAACTGGTACTTCTCTTCATTGTTCAACCACCAACAGTAGCCACATAACTGGTGAATACGGCAAAGCATAGTATGTTTTTACAAATTTGGATCAGAAAAGGTTTCTTAAATATCACATGGGCACGAATTTGAGCACCAAGTTCCACGTTTGCTAGAGCAATAAAAACCAGTGTGCATGGTCTTCAGCTATACCCCTACCTTTCATTAAGCTCGATTCCAGTTCGTATACTAGACAAGGGGGGTGGGGGGAGAAGGGGGTTCTACAACATTTGTGTCTCTGAATGTGTTGGAATACACCACCCATCAGCCACAGTCATTCAATAGCGAAGGATCCTGGAAGTTGTAGTCTCAAACATTAGAAAAGCCACATTATCCAACGCCCTGTCCTAGCCATTATGCATCCAGTTGGTATTTCAAGTATTTACTACCATTTCTGTGAAAACAATGTGTATGACTTAATTACAAACACATGGCTACTTAATGCACATTGTTCAACCCATGTGGGAATTTTCTGATCTCACCTTCAAGCCAGCTAAGGCGGTGTGCCTCTTCTCAGAACTTGCTTTATAGCAAACGCCACTTGATAGCATTTCTCTGAAATGTCTGCAAAATGGCTTCACCATAATGAAGAAGTAGACTCCAAAACTGAAAAGTCTTCATGACTAACTTCCAGACTGATAGGCACACAAACAAGCATTGGCTAAGCTAATAGTTTTGGATTTTCTGGAGACATGGGATAGGCTTTTGCCAGGCACCGCCATATGGGTACTACCTGTCCATAAAATGACAACAGCTAGAACGTGGTGCGAGTACTTGAGCATAAGATAGAAGAGCCCAGCATATTCCTCTGTAATATCTATAAACAAGACCAAACTGTTGGTTTTGCCAATGCTTATTTTTAACAGAATCTCGGTGCTTATAAATCAAGCCTGAAGGCACACTTGGTTAAGGAATTATTACACCAGTAGCGCATTTATAGCTGCAATTAAGCCATTAACTCTCAGAAGACTGGTTATACATAACAGTAGAAGGCCATTACAGCACAAACGTTGATGTTACTGCTCGAGAAAGCTAGCTCAAAGATCCCAGGATTGTGTGTTATGGGGGGAGGGGTAGAAATGGCCATAGGAATTCGCATGGCCACGAGCAGTCACTGGGTGGGGGAAACGCAACACCCACAAAGCCGTGTGCCCTTCTCACTCATCTTCCTTCTACCTGTACTCCAAAACAATACTTTTAGCTTGTAGATGGCACTTTCACCACCTGATAGCCAAATCTATAACTTAATCACCAACGTTTTTCCGGGCCTAAAAATGGGTATCCTGCACCTGTGTCTAATAAGGGGGGAGTGCAAGAGAGCAAAGACAACGAAAATGGAGACGAATGGGACGCTGCACGTATCTTGAAGCACAACACTGCTTTTTCTCATGCACTGCTACCAAGTGGAGTAAAGCGTGCACAGTCGGTCTTCACTACGGCCCTGAAAGTGTAAAACTTTGCACATCAAACCTCCTTTATCCCAGTGCATGCCTCTCACACAGTCCACTGGCAAACAGGCCCTTTGCATCATGTCCTTCCTAATTCCCTGAGGCAAAACAAAGTCCATCACACTACAAATCAAACCGCAACTCAATACACCAATACTTCACAAGACTCACTTTAGATAAATCATGGACGATAATTAAAGTGAGTGTTGTGAACTAGTGGTTTAGTGCGAGTTAAAGTTTAATTTGTAGCGTGAAGGACTTTGTATAACCGAATGTTCATATGGACCGAGTGTTGGTAGTTGAACATTGGCATTCCAAAAGTTTGTATATTCACATTTGTATGGGTATTAACCTTAATCCTTAAAAAAAGTTACTGATCAAAATAAATAAAAGTATTTTCCTATCGAACCTGTGAGTAGTAGTTTTTGTTTTATGAAGCAATTGTTAGCGAGACTGGAGACTTCCTAAACATAAATGACCCCTACAATAAAACCAAACATATCTTTTACATATAAAGACTAATTCTACACATCTCTGTGTCGACATTCCTATAGTCAAGGTTACGAGTCACCCTGTATTTTCTACCACAGTCTCACTCGTATAACTGGCCTCAACTACTCAACAGCAGTTATTTTGCGGGATTTGAGTTTATCCAGAAACTCAAAGCACAGGACTTTGAGATTCTTCCGAATGCAAGGTCATTACAAAATATCATTAATGCTTAAGTTCTTTTTAAGAGATCACTATTTCTGCAAGAATGCGTTTGTTCACAAAAGACTCCAGTTATAATCTGCACTTTCCTTCTAGCACTCACTTGAGCAAAGCATGTCCGTATAAACTGTTGCGCACACTGATATATGAAGCAAACCAAAAAAAATCCTCCCATTCATACCTTTGTGGTACTTTATCATCCACGTGTTTGAGTGACACAAGTATGTCTAAAAGGTTTTCAAAACACAAATAAAGATGACATGAAGAACACCTTTTGAGACTTAAAAAATCCATACAAGCTGTTCTCGTGTCAAACTGTAATGGACAAGGCCTCCACACCCTGTTATTTGTAGATGAAGATAAAATGCAGCCAGCTGCAATTTTAACAGGTGGCAAGGAGACAGCACTATGTGGAGTTTTGAAATGCATCACCAGGACATGCATTATTTGGGGCTGTAATTCATCTTTGTGGAAGAATATTAATCAGTGACAGTTTTTTTTAGCTTTTGACATACTTTTCTTTCAAACTAAGGTTTCATTTGTTTGTACAAATCCTTAACATACACAATTTGTTCAAATGAGGTGTACACGAGGTTACAGATTTGGCAGAGACGTCACGCATTTATGCTGAAATTACATGGTTCCATCAAGTTTGTGCAAGGACACATCCGTCAATTAAAATACCCAAGACCCAGGTTTAACGTCATTGATCCACTTTCATATTATATACTTCCCCTGCCGTAGCAGAACATTCGTTCATAAAGAAAAAGTAGCGAGGCATTTTCTGCAACGCTTAGCTGTTGAAGATGAGAGTTATCATAAGGGCTAAGTGGGGGGCCTGTACCTGCAGCGGTGTGGAATATGCCCCAAAAATTGTGGTTTGAGAGATTATTCACACATTTTAGGAAACATGCCTGGAGTGAGGAAAATCACAATCACACTTCACATAAGTTTGATCATATAAAGAAATGACAAGCAGCTTATATCAAGCAACAGTTGTAATGTACGTGTCTGCCCCTAATCTTTGTCAGTGAACGATTAGAAAGGCTGGATCTTGCCAGCCAACAACTTTACAAGGGGGGGGGGGCGGGGAGAGGGGTCATATTTGCAAATAAAGGAACTAAAGCACAGTGAAATTAAGTCACTTGGCTAATAAACTATTTTGGTCAAATAGGGAAGCCAATATTAGGATCCGAGAAAGCAAATTAGTTTGCTTTGTAATGGTCTTTCACATGGATTAGTCCTCCGTTCCAAGATTCCTCATCTTAGGCAGCCTCCAGAAAGGAACAAGTTACTTACCTGTAACTGTTGTTCTCCAGCATGGGTCTGGCATGGATTCACATGCTCATGAATATTCCCCGTCGTCAGGCTGGGAATCCTCGGTAAAGAAAAAACCAGTATCAGTTTCGTTTCTGATCTGTCTTTCGTAGTAATAACCAATCACTGGTCTCTGCGTCATACTGACCACAGCCAATGACTGCCCTCTACCTAAGCACCGCCTCTGGCAGCCATCTTCAGATTTGGAAGCACGTGAAGTGGCAGTATGACCAAGTGAAGAGCCGCAGAGGGGTAGGCGGGAGGGTTCGCATGTGAATCCATGCCAGACCCATGCTGGAGAACAACAGTTACAGGTAAGTAACTTGTTCCTTCTCCAGCATGGGGTCTGGCATGGATTCACATGCTCATGAATAAAGAATACATAGCAGTACACACATGCGCAACCACGGGAGGTGGCAAAGGCTCAACATTAAGCATCACATCAACTCAACATTAAGCATCTTACCTCCTCACCAGGCTCACCTCAGGCGAACAGGTTGCGCAGCACTGCTTGGCCGACCCTGGACTCCTCCCTGGAATCCCGGTCGACGCAGTAGAATTTCGTGAAGGTGTGCGTCGACCTCCACGTAGCAGCCCTGCATATGTCCAGCAGGGGCACACCAGATAGGAACGCCGTGGTAGCTGCGATCGCTCTGGTGGAATGGGCTCTCGGACGGCCAGGCAGCGGTCGGTTTGCCAACCGGTGACAGTACATGATACAGCCGGAGAGCCATCTGGAGATGGAAGCCTTCGAGAGAGCCTTCCCCTGATTGACAGGTCCAAAGTTCACAAAGAGTTGTGACGTCTTCCGAAAACCCTTTGTGCGGTCCACGTAGAACTTCAGCGCTCTAGCTACATCCAGCGAGTGCAAAGTCCTCTCAGCCGGCGACGAAGGCGACGGGAAGAACACAGGTAACACCAAGGGTTAGTTGAGATGGAAGTCCGACGGTACCTTGGGCATGAAGGAGTGGTGCGTCCTGAGCACTACCCTCGTGTCGTGGAAAGTCAAGTACGGGGCCTTGCAGGAAAGGGCCTGGATCTCTCCCACTCGTCGTGCGGAGGTGATGGCCACAAGAAAAGCTGTTTTCCACGATAGAAACTTCAACGGGGCCGAGTGCAGAGGCTCGAACGGAGGTCCCATGAGCTTGGTCAGCACCACGTTGAGCTCCCACGCCGGGGCCGGAGCCTTCACCGGCGGGAACGATCTGAACAGTCCCTTCATGAACTCTTTCACCAGACGATGAGACCACAAGGACGTCCGCCCCGTGGTTCTGGTGTATCGGGAGATCGCAGCAAGATGAATCTTGATGGACGCGTGTGCCAGACCAGCCTTGGCCAGCGTCAGCAGGCACGGCAGTACTTGGGGAGCCGTAATCCGTAGAGGGTTAATCTTCTGTGCGTGGCACCAGACAGAGAACCTCTTCCATTTGTGTCCGTAGCATTTAAGAGTCGAGGACGCCCTGGCCTTTGCAAGAACCTCTCTGCAATCGGCCGGTATGTCGTATCCTCCAAACTCTAGCGCTGCAGGAGCCAGGCCTGCAAGTTCAGCGACTTCGGGTCGTGGTGGAGGATGGCGCCTCCTACCCTGGAGAGTAGATCCGCGTCCGCCGGCAGCTTGATCGGCGGGGACGCTGACAAGTCCAGAAGGTCCGGGAACCATATCTGCCTCGGCCACGCAGGTGCGACGAGGATCATCCTGCATCGTGACCTCTTGAGCTGGTTGACGAGCCGGATTAGCAGAGGCAATGGAGGGAATGCGTAGAGGAACAGGCCCTCCCAGGGGAACGAGAAAGCATCGCCCATGCTCCTCGTCTGGGGAAACCTGCTGGCGAACCTCCGGCACTTGGTGTTCGTCGCCGTCGCGAACAGGTCGATCTGGGGTGTGCCCCACCGTCGGAAGAGGCGATCCACCAGATCCTGCCGTAGTTCCCACTCGTGGCACGAGCGCAGCTCCCTGCTGAGTGAGTCGGCGATGGTGTTTTTTTATCCCTGCCAGATGAAACGGTACCAGAAACATCCCTTGGGCGACTGCCCAATGCCACAGGTCCTGCGCCTCCTTGGACAGCGCTGGGGACCTGGTTCCGCCCTGTTTCCTGATGTAAAACATGGTGGTGGTGTTGTCGGTGAAGATCCTCACCACCTTGCCCTTGAGGGACGGAAGGAAGGACCTGAGGGCCCAAAACACTGCACGGAGCTCCAGGACACTTGATATGCAGGGACTTCTCCGTCGGGAGCCAGAGTCCCCTTGCGTGCAGATTTTCGGTGTGCGCTCCCCACCCTTCCAGGGAGGCATCCGTGGTCACAGTCTCCTGGTGGTCTGGGGTCTGGAAGTCCATGCCCGCCGTCAGATGCGCGCGGGTGCCCCACCACCGTATCGCTCGTCGGAAACTCTCGTCGAGCTTGATCCTTTCCTCGAAGCTGCCCGTCGTCTGGATCCAGTGCGCATCCAGGAATTCTTGCAACGGGCGCATCCGGAGCCTGCACATGGGAATGAGGTAGATGCAGGAAGACATCAGCCCGAGGAGGGACTTGATGGACCTCACTTTGGCCGCGTCGGCCACCAACATCCGTTGCACCTTGCCCAAGATGGTCCTGGTCCTCTCCTCCGACGGGGAGGCCAGAAGAGACACTGTGTCGAGCCTCGCTCCCAGAAACAGTGCGACTTGCGCGGGCACCAGGTGGGATTTGGCGTAGTTCACAGAGAATCCCAGGTCCGTGAGGAGTTGGACGGTCCTTGCCGTGTGGACCACGGCGAGCTCCCTCGTCTTGGCGCGGATGAGCCAGTCGTCCAGGTAGGGGTAGACGGGAATCCCCTCGCGGCGCAGCTGCGCCGCCACCGGTGCGAGGCACTTGGTGAATACCCTGGGTGCCGACCGTAGTCCTAAGGGAAGGGCTTTGAACTGGTAATGACGCCCTTGGACCACGAATCTGAGGAATTTTCGGTGCCCTTTTAGGATGGGAATGTGGAAGTAGGCATCCTCCAAATCCAACGACGATAGGAAGTCTCCTTCCTCCAGCTGACCCAGGACGTGCTGGAGGGTGACCATCCGGAACTTCTGCGCCTTGATGAACTTGTTCAGACGTCGCAGGTCTAGAATGGGGCGCCATCCTCCCGTCTTCTTCTTCACGAGGAAGTATCTCGAGTAGACTCCGGAGCCCCGAAGCCTCTTTGGGACGAGTTCGATGGCGCCCTTTCTGAGCATCGCCTTTACCTCCCGGAGAAGTTGAGGGACGTGAAGTTCCTTCCTGGCCACGGGGGGGACGCGCGGGCACCTTCTTAGAAACTCGAGCGCGTGGCCCCGGGCCAGGGCGTCCAGCACCCAACGGTCGGTGGAGATGGACTCCCACACGCTGACTAAGCCCGCCAGCCGGCCTCCCACCGGGGTGCTTCGGTGGGGGCCCGACCCCACGGCCGGTTCAATCCTGCTTGGACGCGGCCTTGCCGCCCTGACCTCCTTGGCGACGACGGCGGGGTCCGCTAGACTTGCCTCGTCCTCTGTAGGCCTCTTGAGACGACGAGCGGGCCGCTTGACGGTAGGAAGCGAAACCGCCGCCGGAACCTTTGGAGGCGCCCTTGCCTCCGCCGCTCCGAAAGGGCGTCCGTCGTTGCTGCAGGACTCCAAGGGCCCGGGCCGTCTCAGTATCCGCCTTGATGGCCTGAAGGGAATCGTCCACTGTCTTGCCAAACAGGTTGTTCCCGTCGAAGGGCATGTCCAGGACTCTGGTCTGGACGTCCTGCCGGAAGTCCGTAGCTTTGAGCCATCCACGACGTCGAAGGCAAACGCCGTTGCCCAGCTGGCGGAACCCAGTGTCGGCGATGTCCGTCGCCACAGTGATGGCGTGGTCCGAGGCCACCTCACCTTCCTGCAGGATCTCCAGGGCCTCCGCCCTCTTGTCGTCCGGCAGAAAATCCAGCAGGGGAGCTATCTTGTACCAGAGCTCCCTGTCGTAGCGGGCCACGATAGCCAAGGCGTTGGCCGCTTTAATCGTCGTCGCTGCCGACGAGATGACTCTACGTCCCATAGCATCCAATTTCTTTCCCTCGCCGTCCGGCGGGGAAGTCGATGTGGAGGCCGCACCCCCCCCCCCCGCTTTCTTCCTGGCCGCCGCGGAGACGACGGAATCAGGGGTAGGCTGCGCCCGGAGGCATAGGGGGGGCCGTGTCAGGGACCCGGTACTTCTTCTCGTACCGGTCTCTTCTAGCTGGCGTCGTGGAAGGGTTCTTGAGGAGGGAAAGGCCCTCATCCCAAATGTCGTCCAACAGAGGGAGGCACTGCGAGGACCGTCTTCCTCTTGGCCTCGCGCCGGTGATAAAGGAAGCCTTCCTTTTTCTTCTCCTCAGGGCAGAGTTGGAAAAGCTCGGAAGCCCTGGAGATCATGGAGTGGAAAGATCCGATCTCGTCGGGCGGAGAAGCCCTGGTGGGAGGCGACGACGGAAAATCCTCGTCGTATGCCTCGTCGTCCGTACCCGCCGCTGCCGTGTCAGTCCCCGTATCATCCCCTCGGGTGGACGGGGAGGAGGGCTGGACGGGGCGCGACGGTTGAAAAGGAGGTGGTGGATGGATCCTTCTTTTCTTGGTAGGGGGAACACCAGAAGGTCCCGGTTCTGGATCCCCCGACAGGAGAGGTTCCTCCGTCGGTAACGGTAGCCTCGTCCTTATCTCGGAGCATAAGGACTGTATGGCCAACAAAATGGCCGCCGAGTTGTCTTGCGGCGCTGGCAGAGGGGAATCCGACGGGCGAGCAGGGGCCCCGTCGGTATCCTCGACGATGTCGTCGTCGTCACCTGCGTCGGGGTCCATTCCGACGGGCTGGCCTTGTTCCACGCCTAGGCCGTGGCTTAAGACCTCGATCAGCTCCTCTTCTGAGGTTGAGGCTGAATCTACGACGACGCCCTGCCCCCCCTTCTTCCCCACGGAGGGTTTCACGGGGGTCCTATCGATGGGCACAAAAGACGACTCCCTCCGAGGAGGCAGGGAGATTCTGGGCCCTGAGGCCGCCACCACTGGTGCAGCCTCCACAGGCTGAGCCAGGGCCGCCGCGACCGTTTCGATAGAGGGCTTGGTCGGATGGATCAAGGCCTTCACCACCTTAGGTGCGCTCACCGCCTTATCCTTGAGGGAGGGGGCACTGCCACGCTCCTCCTCTGCCTTAGAGCTCGACCGGGGCCTCTCCAGGAGCTTCGCCGGGTGCTCGGCCTTCCTCTTACCCGACCCAGAGCGTTGGCTCGTGGTTGATGGTGCCGGGGAGGGTGCGCCCTGCTTGGCGCCCGTAGAGCCCGACCGTTCGGCGCTCCCGGTGCCAGCGGACTCGCGGTGCTTGGCCTTATGTTGGGCCCCCGTCGCCGGGGCGCCCTCAAAGGTCTTAGAAGACCGCTCGGATTTCTTCTTCTTCTCGCCAGACGGGCTCTTACCCTCCAGCCAGTTGGCGAGACGCTGATGACGGTCCTTCATGGTCCGTTCCGACATGTTGCCGCAAAACGCACAGTCCTTCTCCACGTGCGTTTTGTCCTCATGAAGGCAGTAAAGGCAGAAAGAGTGTTCGTCCTCCTTAAAGACATTCTGCAGCTGGCATCCAGGGCAGACCCTGAACAGCTTTCCGGGCGTCGAGCTTCCCTTCTCCTGGGCCATCTCCGAGACCGGGCCTGAGAAGCTTCTGGAGTCCTCCGAAGTGTAGCTCGACGAAATCTTCCCCCTTGAGGGGCACAGACGAATCCGACACGGGTCCCCGTTGATCGGATGTAGGATCGGTGGAGCTTGAGGCTCTTTTGACCGAAAGAATCGAAGTTTTTTTGAAAAAGCGCGAAAAAATAGCACTAACGCTCGAGAGCAATAGCACGAGGATCCCAACACATGAACGTGCGGTAAAAATCTGAAGATGGCTGCCAGAGGCGGTGCTTAGGTAGAGGGCAGTCATTGGCTGTGGTCAGTATGACGCAGAGACCAGTGATTGGTTATTACTACGAAAGACAGATCAGAAACGAAACTGATACTGGTTTTTTCTTTACCGAGGATTCCCAGCCTGACGATGGGGAATATTCATGAGCATGTGAATCCATGCCAGACCCCATGCTGGAGAACTATAAGCTGCGAAGGGGTGCATTGCAGCCCTGTTTGGCATCGTTGACGCCCAGCCAGTTGCGCCTCATGATCTCAGTTCTGCCCAGTTTACCCTGCACTTACATGCTGAAGAATGGCCGAACTTTCATAGGATGCAAACGATTGGTAATGAGCGGTAGGTTGGAAGAGGGATAAGAAAACTGGGAGGAAGTTGAATCAGAAAGAACATTACCTAAGCAAAGGCGTTTGTTCTTGTATTGAATTATTTCCTCCCACAGATTTCCCATCTTTAAAAGGCTGTCAAAGCAGTGGAGTAGGGATGACAGAAAGGAATCATCACCTACACCAGGAAGCACTGAAGCACCGAAGGTCAAATCGGACGCATTGACCTGATCAGCAAACCAGGCAAATGTGCTAGCCCCCTGGCAGATATGCACAACAGCAGAGATAGCTGGCAGACTTCTGATTGAATGAGGCCCAAGACCTGCAGGCACTTCCTTGTTGGCCAGATCGTAACATTCTGAAATAGACAATGCAACTTGACAGGGTCTGCTTGTTAAAAGCCTGAGCATCAGTAAAGCCTACAAAAAACGGTAGTCTGCCCCTCACCCAAAAGAGCTAGCAACAGAGTGCTCTTGTGGTCTAGATCTAATCTTTTCTCTGCCATAGATGGAGATGTACCGAAGAAGACGAAGATGGATCTTCAGTGAAAGATGAATGGAAGGTACAACCATGGGAAGGAGGGAGGTCTCACCCGCAAAAGTCACCTTTTCGTGAGGCTTGACAAAGATCCTGAAGCTAGTTCACCCACTTCCAGGAATTAACTGCAACCAGGAAAATTACCTTAAGGGCGAGTAACCTTTAACGGCATGAATAATGTGAGGGCTCAAACACAGAGGCAGTTAGAAATGTATGATCAAGGTTCAGATCCCATGCAAGAAAAAGAACCTGGCACTGTAGAAACTGCTTACATAACCCTCCCAAAAAGTGGATAACAGTGGGAAAGAACAGGTTACTGGCCGTAGTGACTTCTATACTCTTAGTCCCCTTTCCTCCATAGTTATGGGTGCCCGCCGTGTGGGGACGGGACCGGAACACTTGGCAGAGCAAAATTAATTTTCCCTTTGAAGTTATTGTGTTGCACCGAAGGCACCTAGGTGTGGCTAGCCCTGCTGACTCTGCCTACCGGCAACACCAGTCAGTTCTAGGCTCTGCAAGATGGGAAACCCTCCTAATATTTACTGGGGGACAGCGGTTGTGGGTGGGCATATGGAAGAAAAGGGACTAAGAGTACAGAATTCACTACGGTGAGTAACTTATTACTCTTCCATCCCTGTCCCTCTATACTTATGGGAGATTACAAAGAAAGCATTAATCTGTCTAGGTGGTAGCAAACAGACTTCAAGCAAAAAGGTTCTGCAAAACTGCCTGACCGAATCTAGCATCCAATCTGGGGGAAGTATCCATGTGGTATATTTTGCAGAACGTGGAGGGCGTAGACCAAGTTGCTACTTTACTTATGATTTTGCATGGAATTTTTCTTTGGAATGCCACCGCTGTTGCTTTGGCACTAACTGCGTGAATATGCGAGCGCCTAGCAACTGGTTTGCTCTGGAGATTATACGCCTCTACAATACAGGGGACGATCCACCTGACAATGGTGGCTTTTGAAGCCTGAGAGCCCACTTGACCCCCGAAGGAAACAAGTAGACTGACTGCTTTTCTGATTTCTTTGATAGCATCAAAATAGAATCTTAGCACACATCTGACATCCAGAGAATGAAGGACACTATCCCCTTCAGATTGAGGGGAGGGAAAAAACGTGGGAAGAACCACCTCCGTGTTTAAGTGAAAACAAGACACAACCTTGGGCAAAAACCTTAGGATGCGTCCTGAACAATTTTATCCTTATGAAGGAAGGTGTATGGCTCTGATCAATAAAGAGCCTGGATCTGCCTGATCCTTCTAGCAAACGTTACGGCTACCAGAAAGTTGGTCTTGAAAGATATCAGCTTAATGTCAGCTGTGGACACGGGTTCAAAAGGCTTATGGGATATGGCTGACAATACCACATTTAAGTCCCCCACTGAGTGTGGTTTTTCGACATTGGAGGATAAAGCTTTAGTATTCTGTAAAAATATTTCCCGATAACCAGGTTAGATGTGGAGATCGTAAGGCTCAGAGAGTTAATATAAGCTCTGAAAGAGAGCTATATATGACAAGACTGGATGTGAACTCAAAAGACAGTATGTTGTCCAAAGAAGGATGCAGATGATCAAGGAATTGTTCCAGCATCTGGAAACAGAAGCAAGTCCAGTCGCTCTTATAGCAAGACCTTGTCAACTGCTTCCTAGCAGTCTGCATAATAGCTAAATTATCATCTGATAGATCCAGGCCGGAAAAGGCTAGCTGCTCAGGTACCAGGCTGCTAAGTTGAGAGATATCGGGGAGGGGTGGAACACCTCCCCTGGCACCCACCCCCCCACTCCCTGGTGGAAGAGTAAATTCTGAGTCAACGGGAGGAGACATTGGCTGTGAGCTCTGAGCAGTAGGAAATCCGAGTACCAGATGCTGTTCAACCAATTTGGCACTATTAATATTAGAGTGCAATGTGTCGACCTTCTGAACTTGTAAAGTATTATGGGAATTGGGGGAAGGGAGGGATGCATAGAATGCCTCGCCTTCCCAAGGAATTTGAACATCTCCTCCTAGGGAGTGAGGACTCCGCACCAGAAGGGCTGCAAACCGTGGGCACGTGCGGTTCTGTAAAGCCACAAAAAGATTCAACCGAGGATGACCCCACTCAAGGAAGATCTGATTGAGTACAGAGTCCTTTAATTCCCATTCGTTGTTGCAGCTCGAAAAATAGCTTAATGCATCGGCTATCGTGTGCGGTCTCCCGTTGAACAGCATGGAGATGTAGTCTGTGGTGTGTGGCCCATTCCAAGAATTAAATTGCTAAATGGCAAAATGGAGGGTATCTTGTCCCTCCCTGCTTATTCACATAGAACATAGCTGTTGTGCTGTCTGTTCGGATGAGGACTGAAGTTCTGAATTAAGGGAAGAAATTACTTTAGGACTTTGAAAATTGCCAAAGTTCCAGCATATTTATGTACCAGAGGATTCCCTGGAGACCAAAGCGCATGAGTCTGAAACAGACGCAATGTTGCTCCCCGTTATCTTAGAGAGGAGTCTGATGTTATGATGAGACAAGGAGGATCCTGAAAAGGGACTCCCACTCTGGGATTCTGTTTGATGTTCCCACCACATGAGATCCGACCTCAAACTGGAGTGAATCTAGACAACTAATGAATAAGGTTCTACCTCCTGGGCCTAACAGCCTGCTAAATGAAATTGAAGACGCCTCGGTTTGAGGCGAGCAAGAGAAGGCTAGAATAGAAGCCTAGATGATACTGAAACCAGCACACGAATATTGTTTTCGCGCCCAGGAAATGGGAGATTGTAGAATTACAGTCATCCTCTGTTTCGTAACCAACACTGTGCTCACTTCTGCATCCCAACTGAACAGAGGTTCCAGTAGTAGTTGAAGGGAGGCTGCAGCTCCTGTATATGGTTCCGACCTGAAGAGCCAGTCATCCAATTAGGAACGGCATTGAATCGAACGTGAGAACCGGATGTTGAAAATGCCACTGGCTCAGGGAAAATCGAAACATGTGTTTTTGTTTTTTGTGCGCTTTGTATGCTGGAACAAGATGTGTGTCCTTTAGATCTACTGCGCACATCCAGTCCCGGTGGTTGAGGGCATTCCGAATATGAGCTGGCATGACCATCTTGAACTTTTCTAGGGGAAGGAATAAGTTCAGATAGGAAAGATCCAATAATGTCCCACGGGCCTGCCTGGTTTTTCTTGGGAACAGTAAAAAGGCGAGAGTAAAGGCCTTACCGCTTTTCTTGAGGGGAGACTTCCTCTAACGGATTGATCCCTAAACAGTTGGTAATCTCCTGGAGGAGAATGGCAGAATCTACTAGATTCAATCGGAAAGAAGGAGGTATAGGAGTAATGGGTAGCCTCCTCTGATCACTGAAAATGTCCAGGCATCCTCTGAAATGACACACCCGCTGTGGTGGAACACTGAAATGCTGCTCCTACTGGTGAGGGGTGGATTTGGGCAAATGGATGATTGCTTTTTGGCCTCGGTGGCTGATTTTGTGGAAGTGGAGAGGAATCCTACAAGTCTTTTGTTGCTTCCATCTTGGAAAGCTGAGTGATCTGTCAGGAAGCCGGCTTCTCCTTTCTTTGTAGCCACGAAAACCACCAAATGTTTTGTTCTTGAAATCGGTGCATGGCCCCCAAGGAAGCCTTGGTGCTCTCTGCACCAGTAGAAGCCAAGATGGCCATGGAGGGGACTTCAGTACTATGTGGCTTGCCGCTACAGGACTGACATCCTTCCCGCTCGTGCAGGGTGCCCAACTTACCTGGCGTTAAGATTGTGAAGAATCAAACTCTCAACTCAAACAGAGGCAACTGTTGAAGAGATTCATCCACTTCAAAATTCTTCTGCGAAGAGTCCTCAGAGAAAGAATGTGGCAGGAAGAACATGTCACCCACCTATGATGAGGGCCAAAACACCCCAGGCAATGCGTGTGGGAGTCCGCCGCTGCAAAATGCTTGCTGCAAGATGCGCAAGTTGCCAGAAGGTGATGCTAATAAATTAAATGAAGGCAAAAAAAGGCTTTGGGGAATAGTGATGCACCAATAAATATGCGCGTTATCCCAAGAGTCCAGTCGCGCTAATGCGGACAAAAGGACTGATGGGTGTTGCCAGTAGGCAGGGCCAGCAGGGCTAGACACCCCCCCGCCTCAATGTCTTCAATGCAACACAATTAATTTAAAGCAAAGTTCTATATGCTGTGTCAAAAGTGTTCCGGTCCCGTCCCCATAAGATGGACACCGATAAATATGGAGGAAAGGGGACAGGACGTAAGAGTATAGTACAAAAGAAACCCTGATAGAGAATCCTCCTAGAGACTCATAGACCAGCCTAGTATCCCTTAACAATACCTTTGTGAAGACCTGACCTGGTTTCCTTGGCCAAAAAGGAACATGAAGCCCTAAAGGGCCCAAAAACGGAAAGGCACCCATATCCTTCCTTTCGCACCAGCCAGAGTAGCTGTGCCATCTACAGGCACAGATCGACTTGGCAGCCAGCCGCCTGTTCAGAAGAAGCAGATGCAGGACATTGTCAGACCTTGTACCTCTGTCTCTCAGTACCAAATAATGATGGCTGAGACAACTTAGACTTGGATGGATGAACCTACCTACTCAGTGAGAGGGCAGTGCCACCCTTGCCTGTGGAGCAAGGGAGGAAACACTGACATGTTCATGACTTCCAAGTATCATGATTTCCAGGCACAGTCTGGAGAGACCAAATGAGGTTCAATGCAAACCTTCAGTGTCTCCTGAGGACTAGCAGCAAGAAAGGAATCCAAGAAATGGCAGAGAGGAGATCAAAGATCCACTCTACAATCAATGCATTTTCCAATATCCCTCCCTTGGAGAAAATTCCTTGGAACAGAACGCTCATTACTGAAAGTGAAGAGACCCACCTGAGGAGCCCGCCGCCCAAGAGTTGACCGTCATCCAGGACATCCGGACATAGTTCGATGAATACATGCTCAAGGCATTGGCAACAGCATTCATTGTCCCAGCCAATGGGCAGCTGGAAAGGAGGAAGCATTCGCTAGCGTCCAGAAACACAGTTGCATTGCCTCCCTGAACAGAGGAAGTGTCCCTACATCAGCTCTACTGTTGATGGTACGCTTGACCACGTTGTCCGTTGGGATCTGGACACAACGGCCCTGCATGGATGAAAGAAAGGCAACCAGTACCAGCCTGGTGAGCCGCACTTACAGAATGGTGATTTGATCCCTTGCCTCTGTGTGAGGACTGAGGACTCAGGACACTGACTGTTATATCATTCCAGTGATCACCAGAGCCCTTTAGAGATGTGTATCTGACTATCAACTGCGACAAAAGTTACTATAAAGGCTCTCGTCTTAGCAAGTGGTCTCTGAGGGCCCACCACGTAGACACTGCCTGCATATCGGCCAAATGAGCAAGCTCGTGCAAAAATGGGTATTTGGCACCAGTACGGGGCAGGACATCATGTGGCCCAGAAGACTAGAGGAGTGCCATTGACTGTGTAACCAGGGTCTTTTTGACAATGAAGGAAAAGCGCAATATGTGAAGCAGATAAGTGTGCTAGAAGTGGGTTGACACAGACTCCAAAGACAATGCTCAGATGAGCCAGGCATCCAGGTAAGAAAAGTCGTGAATCCGTTCCCTCCAGAGTAGAGCAGCCAACAGTGAACAGTTTGGTGAAAACCTTAGGGTCCGATGACAAGCCAAAGGGCAGGACCACAAACTGTTAGTGGGGTTTTGGAAACTACTAAACTCTGGTACTTTGTGCTTTGGATGGATAAGCCTGTGAAAGAAAAAAAGGTGTCCTGAAGGTCCAGTAACACCAGCCATCTCTGGAGGTCGAGCGACTGAAGTATCAGGGACTTGGTGACCATCTTCAACTTGTCCTTCTGGAGGTTCAAGGTCAGCAGCCACAGATACAGGTTGGCTCAGATTCCTCCCCCATTCTCCTGCGGTAACAAAAAATAATGGGAATACCTTTGCCTTCCTCTCCCTGAAGCGGGCACAAGTTGCCTTGCAGCCATCGTTAGGAGCTGAAACATTACTTTCAGCGGAAGGATATCTGGGCGAGCAGAGTAAAGGTAGGCAGTAGCCCAGAGAAATTACCTGCAAGGAGCAGGTGTCAAGTGATATTCTTCCTCTCTGTGACAAACAAGGTTATCTCCCCTTATGATGGAGAGATATCCCCGTTTTCAGGAAATGGTCAAATTAAAGTAGTTTTGGACCTCAGTTGGAGGAGGAGACAGTGGGGCTGGGAAAATGTTCTCTAAACACGCCTCTCATTCTACGAGGGCGGAAGCAAAGCCTTTGATGTATGTCTTGAGGCGTCTAAGCTTTGCCATTGTAGTCAAAGACAGTGAAACACAAAGGCGCAGCCCCTGGCAAAGGATGGGGAGGGCTGCTGGACTGCGAATGTCTTGTACCTTTCAAGTGAAACTTCTGCTTTTGAGCCAAAACGGTCCCACTATCAAAAGGGTGCATTCAAATGGTTTGTCCTGCAAATCCGGTGCAAACCTTAAGGCGTTTTAAATCCAGGAATGTCTCCTAACCAAAGCACCCATGCCCATAGAGTTAGCCAATCGCCTCCTAAGAACGTTTCTCTGAAACGTCACTGATGTGGCTTTCGCACACACTGCATGAACATCTATACTCTTAGAGGCGGCTTCATCCTTTCTGGAGTATGCCTCCTTTATTCAATCCACTATCCAATGAGCACAGGCAGGCTTTGATGTAGGAGAACCTGGAAAGGACCCCCTCATAAGTGATAAATAGGTTGTCCGATTACCTGAATGACCTAGTTGTAGAATTTCAAAGCTCTTCTCACATCCAGGCAGTGCAATACTCGCTCTGCTTGCGACTGAGGGTTTGGGGAGAACACCTGCAGTGCAATCACGGTTTGTAAAACTGTAGGATGATAGCAGCACTACCTTGTCATTGTTAAACAAGCTATGACTAAGACAAAACTTGGTTCAAGCTAATTCTTCTGGCTGATGTGATCGCCACAAGAAAAGCTGTTTACAGACACAAACCTCAAGTCCGCTGACACCATTGACTCTAAAGGCTTGCGTCAAATGGGTGTAAAGGTTTTCTTCAGACTGTACCAAAAAAAGACAGATTTAGAAAGACCGAATTATCAATTTTATTCAGTCTTTCTAAATCGATCCTAAAACCCCTCTCACACACCTCAAACTCCATCTCAACTCACCCCCACCACCCAATGACGATGCGCCCCGAGACGCACACAAGTCTGTGCAAGGGCAGAAACGCACGGTGAGGCAAGGGACATTGTGGAAGTAAGGTAAGTGTTTGGGTATGTGCATCTGTGTGTACATGTATGTGAGGTAGAGGTGTGAAAATGTATGTAGTGGGAATGGGAGGGGGTGTGAGTTAAAAATGTAATGAATGGTGTGTGTGATGGGAAAGTGTGGTGTGTGAAAGGGGCGCTTGAGGGTAAAAGCCCCCGAAAACCTTCAAAACTGAGGGTCGGGGCCCAACGTGAGATTACGGCATTTTGAAAGCGGCACCAAAATGACCAAAATAAATCAGTCTTTTTGGTGTTCGACTTTCAAAATGTGGTAGATCACATAGAACCGTGAAATGACCTTCAGCACCAAACTAAGGTAAGGTAAGAGACTGTGTGTGGTGCCTTAATGGGTGGGTCTGTTTTTAACAGACGCTCAACGTACAGGTGAATAACCAGATTTGATGTAGGAGAAACCGCCACCCTCAGAAAGTTTGGCAGAAGCCAAATGCTGCTAAATAAGTGTGATAAGATTCAACTTACATGCCTATGCTCGCTGGATTTGTGATGAATGAAAGCATGTGTTCCAATGTGAACTTTAACATGGTAATTTTTCAGACTGTAGCTCAGTGGCAAACCTAATCCACATACTCATTTAAAGAGCATGCTTGAAAGGCCTTCAGGCTGCCTGGATGACCTTAACATTCTTTTCTGAGAGGTAAAAGTGGACCAAAGTCAAGACTTCAGAAACCAGCTCAGTAAGCCAAGAGTGAGGGGATGAGTAAACATCTTCCTCCCTTGGTGAGGGAGCATCTTTGGAAATACCAGCACAATAGTTGGTCCTTACTGCGGCAGTTGCACAAGGTCCTTGCTGGCAAGTGGAGAGTAACAAGGGTCATTGTTGATATGAGAGTCACTGTATGGTTATCAACTTTGGTATAAGAGGAATTGGAGGAAAGGCAAACATGCTCGTCTTTCCCCAAGGAATCTTAAAGGCATCCCCTTGTGATCAGTGGCCTACGGTCGCCTCGATGCAAACCACTGGCATTTCGCACTGCTCTCTGCTGCAAAGAAATCCATGAGTGTAAACACCCTCTCCCATCTCTGGAACATCATGTCCGTTAAGAGTCAAATGAAGTTCCCACTCACTAGTATAGTGTGAATGTCTGGTTACAAGGTCTGCCTCCTTGTTTTGGCTCCATGGAAGGTGAAAGGCTATCAAAAATTGAAGGTTTGCCTGAGCCCACTCCTAAATACGAATCAACGGCATGCAAATAAATGATAAGTTACTCAACGTAATGACTAACTTACCTCAAGTCCATAGTCCCCTTTCCTCCATACTGTATGGGCATCCCTCGCTAGGGACGGGAAACTGAACCTTTTTCACCAGAAAAGCATCTTCCCCTTTAAATTTAGATGCATGCGGGGGGCGGCCCTAGGAGCATGTGCTCCCCTAACTCCGCCCGCAGACGCCACTCCTCTATCCCCTTTGACGCGTCGACAATACTACCATTGCCTAATGACACCAGTTCTATCTGTTATAGGAGAGAATGGTGTGACATATGGAGGAAAGGGGACTGAGTACATTAGTCGCTGCAGTGAGTAACTTCTTATTACTCCTAAGTCCCATCCCCTTTCCTCCATACTGTATGGGCGATTACAACTGAATGTAGCCCAAGGGTGTAGAGTTGCCCCTCTTTAGAAAGCAAGTTCCTTAACACTGCCTGAGCAAATGCCGTATCCGCCCTGGCATGCAAGCAGAAGTGCTTGTAGAAGGCCGAGGGAATAACCCACGTGGCCGCCTTGCTGATAACCTGCCACGGAACGTGTCTTTGGAAAGCTACTGCCGTGGCCTTAGCTCTGATGGCGTGGGCATGCATGTTTGCTGGTAGTGGCTTGTGCCTCCGTGATGGCCATAACTATCCACCTTGCTATGGAACACTTGGAGGCCTGAAAGCCTGGTTGTGTTCCCCACCCCCCCCCCACCCCCCCAAAAAGGTGACGAAGAGGGTGTCCGATTGCGGAAGCTCTTGATAGAATTTTAGAGTACGTCTGACATCTAGACAGTGAAGTACCCTCTGAGCATCATCCTTAGGGTCCGCGAAGAAAGTTGGTAACACTATCAGCTCATTAAGTGAAAAGAAGAGACAACCTTAGGTAAGAATGCGGGGTGTGTTCTGAGAACCACCTTGTCCCTATGAAATGTAGTATATGGCTCTGAAGCTACTAGCGCCTGGATCTCACTGATTCTGCCTGCCGAGGAAAGGCCCACTAGGAGGGCTGTCTTAATGGTTACTAGCCTGATGTCCGGGGACGACATCGGCTCGAATGGCTTATGGGCCAGGGCACCCAGGACCACGTTGAGGTCCCACACCGGGTGCAGTTTCTTGATAGGTGAATATAGTCTGGTTAGGCCCGCTAATTGCCTCTTAACCACAGGATTCGAAGAAGAGAATACCTCCTCCTGAGAGTTATTGGAAGCTCCAATGGCCGCCAGATAAATGCAGCATGTGTCTACTTGTACTCCTGAGTGTGGGCGGTGTGCGCGAGAAGGAGAGCATGTCATCCAACGTACAAGTCAAAGGATCAATTTCCTTTGACTCTGCCCAGTGACAGAACCTGGTCCACTTGCTTTTGTACTGGCGCCTGGTGGCTTTACTCTTAGCACCCTTTATAATGGCCAGGTTAGTCTGTGACAGGTGCAGATGCTTCAGGGAGACCTGTTCAGGGACCACACTGCAAGGACTAACTTCTGTGGGGAGAGGTGGATGACTTTGCCCCACTGCTGAGAGAGTAGGTGTTCTGGGCCCAAAGGGAGGTGTACAGGTGCTTGGTCTGACAGGCTGATCAGCTCCGAGAACCAGGGTTGTGCTAGCCGCCATAGATCCATCGACTCCCTGATCCTGGAAAATGACAGTGCACCAGGGGGGTGGAGGGAAGTGTAAGCTGTCATGTTGTTGCACTGGATCGGCACTGCATCACCTAGAAAACACCCACCTACCCCCTGCCAGGAGGTAAACTGTTGGCCCTGGTGGCGAACAGGTCCACCTGTGGATGAACTCACCTGTTGAAGATCCCGTGAAGGACCTGCTCGTTCAACTGCCATTCGTAGTTGCCGGCAACCAGCCTGCTGAGTCTGTCCGCCTGTAGGTTGGACTCCCCTGGGAGGTGGACTGCTGACATGTGTATGTTGTTCACCAAAGCCCACTACCAAAAGTTGACCGTCAGTCTGCAGAGGGGAGTGGACCGGGTGCTACCCTGCTTGGTGATGTAATACATGCTTGTGGAACTGTGTTTGAATGAGAATCACCCGGCCGGTGATAATAGCTAGAAAGGCTTTGAGAGCAAGCCAGATAGCCATCATCTCGAGACAGTTGATGTGCGCCAGCTGCTCCTGCCGGGACAATACTCTGTGGACGCTGTGACTGTCCAGGAAAGCTCCCTATCCCTCTAGGGACGCGTCTGTGATAATGGTGACCTGAGGTGTTGGTTGCCGGAAGGGACTGCCCAGAGACCCAAGCTACTACTCACTGATGAGGCCCAACAAGGCCGAAACATGTTTGGGGATGCTTGTGGTCTCATGCAGAACCGATTTGACCTAGCAGTTCGGGCTGGACTGCCCCTTTTGGGGTGAAACCAAGCCTGATTTGCATATGGTCTTTCCCCTTCTGTAATGGCTTGGCAGGCGAAGAACGATCGTCTGGGGGGTTGTCCAGAGCAATGCCAGAGGTTAAAGTTTTTGTGTTGCCCGTGCCCCCACCAGATACGATCCTGGTGTAGCTGTTGTGGTATGCTGACCTGCTCAACCTGAAAACCCTTCTCCTGGTTCCAGGAGGCTGAGAAATTCAGCTGCAGCCGCCTCATTTTGAGCCTCATATGTGGCACTGCAAGAAGACATGCAGCCATAACTCCCAACAGCCGTCTTGATGGCCGTGATCTTGTCCTACGAGGGAAAGATCCTCTTGGAGCTCGTGTGCCAGGTAAGTCCCAGGAAGGTCAGGCTCTGCGTGGGCACCAACTGAGTTTTTGAGATTGACAGAAAATCCCATTTAACATTACCTAATGACACCAGTATTATTGGGGGGAGGATGGAGGGACGTATGGAGGAAAGGGGACTATGGACTAAGAGTATGTTAGTCACAACGGTGAGTAACTATTAATTACCCTTACGGGATGTATTTCCACCATACTTTATGGCGATTACAACAGAATGTAGCCCCTGGGTGGAGAGGAGACCCTTCTTAAGCAAACAGGTTTCTTAGAACCGCCTGCCCAAAAGCCGCATCTGATCTGGAGGAGGCGTCCAAACACTAGTGCTTACAGAAAGCCGAAGGGGTGGCACAGGTAGCCGCCCTGCTGATGACCTGCCATGGCACATGCCATTGAAACGCAATGGCCGTGGCTCTGACCGCATGGGCATGCAAATTGGCTGGCACTGGTTTGTGTTGCCCCTCATAGGCCTCCTTGATGGCTGCGACCATCCACCTTGCTATGGAGGCCTTGGAGGCCTAATAGCCGGGCCTTAACTACCAAAAGTGATAAAGAGGGCATCCGACTTGCGGACGTCCTTAGTCCTGTCAAGGTAGTATTTTAGCGCGCGTCTGACATCCAGATGGTGCAAGACCATTTGAGGCTCATCCTTGGGGTAGGCGAAGAAGGTGGGTAAGACTATTTTCTCATTCAGATGGAAGGAGGATGTCACCTTGGGTAGGAAAGCAGGGTGCGTCCCGAGGACCACATTGTCCTTGTGAAAGGTAGTGTAGGGCTCCGATGCCACGAGAGCCTGGATTTCGCTGACTGTATGAGCAGAGGTGCGGACTACGAGCAGCGCTGTCTTTAGGGTAACCAGCCTGATGTCCGCAGACGCCATTGGCTCGTACGGTTTGTGCGCCAAGGCGCCCAGGACTACCATTGAGGTCCCATACAGGGTGTGGCTTCTTTATAGGCGGGTAGAGCCTGTGGAGGCTCGCCAGATGCCGTTTGACCGGGTTAGCAGAGAAGAAACCCTCCTCCAAATTTATGTAGGCTCCTATGGCTGCCAGGTAGGTCCGGCATGTGTCCACCTGAACTCCGGAGTAGGCGAGGTGTGCCGAGAAGGAGAGTATGTCATCCAACGTGCACTTAGAGTCGGCCCAATGACAGAATCTGGACCATTTGCTCTTATATTGGCTCCTGGCAGCTTTTCTTCTGTCGCCCTGAATGATCTCCATGTTAGCCCGAGATAGGCTGAAGTGTTTCAGTGTGACCTGCTCAGGAACCACGCTGCGAGGGCTGGCTTGTGAGGAGCGGGGTGGAGCACCCGTGCCCCCCTTCTGGCTCTGGAGAGGAGCTGGACCCAGCAGTAAGTGAATGGGGGGGCCTGTCCGATAGGCTGAGCAGCTCAGAGAACCACGGTCTCGCCGGCCAGCAGGGAGCTATCAAAATGATGCTGAGGTGACAAGATTCCTTTATCCTGCAGATCACCCTGTGTACCAAGGGTGTCGTAGGGAAGGCGTATGCAGTCATGTAGTTCCATTGTATCTGGAATGCATCGCCCAAGGAGCCTGAGCCCTGTCCCTGCCAAGAAGCAAATGGCTGACATTTCCTGTTGCCCCGGGAGGCAAACAGATCCACTTGGGGTTGCCCCCACCTGAGGAAGATCTCCTTCAGGACCAGGTTGTTCAATTGCCAATTGTAATTGTCTGCCCCCAGTCTGCTGAGCCTGTCCGCCACCAGGTTGGACTCCCCCGGGAGGTGGACAGCAGTGAGGTAGATGTTGTTCTCCAGAGTCCATTCCCACATGCTGACGGCTAGGTTGCCCAGCATGGCTCCACAGCCTTCTAGGGAGGAGTCCGTAGTGACGGTGACCTGCCGGAAGGGCTTGCCCTGCCGAAGGTTGCAATCCGCAGACGACCATGTGAGGTCTGGGTGGAGAGATGTAGGAATGTCGACAGGCTCTGCTTGGGAGCCCCTCCTGATTCCATGAGGCTGCGAGGTGCAGCTGTAATCTCCTCATATTTAGTTGTGTGGGGTACAGCCAACAGGACCGCCGCATTAATACCCAGCAGGTGTTGGAAAAACCAGGCCGAGGTCACTGTCCTGGAGCGGAAGCGAGTAGTGGCTCTCTTGATAGCCGTGATCTTGTCCTCCGAGGCTCTGCGTGGGGGAGTGCTCTGCGTGGGGTGCAGCTGAGACTTGAGATTGATCGTAAACCCCAGGTCATGGAGTGTGTTCAAAAGTGCGGAGGAGTTGTAGAGAAGCGCCTTCCTGAGTTGAAGCCCGGACGACCCAGTCCTCCAGGTATGGGTACACGTGGTGGCCCTGGGCCCGGAGGGGGGCTGCCAACGCAGTCATTAACCTGGTAAATACCCTACGGGCTGAGTTTAAGAAGAAGGGGAGCACCTTGTATTGGAAATGGCAGCCCATGATCCTGAACCATAGAAAGGACAGATGTGGCTGCCAAATAGGGATGTGTAGATACGCGTCGTTCAGATCCAGGGAGCACATCCAGTCTCCCCTGTTCAGTGTCTCTGCAATGAGTGCTGGGGTAACCATCTTGAATTTTTGTAGAGGAAGGGTGAGGGTGGAAAGGTCCACTACAACTCTCAGGCCAGCCTGGTTCTTCTGTATGGCGAAAATCCTGGAATAGAAGCACAAACCTCGCTGGGAGTCTGGGACCTCCTCCACTGCCTGTCTCTCAACGAGCGAGTGGATCTCCACCAACAGAGTTGCTGCCCCAATCTGTGGGAGAGGAGGGGAAGAGGGAGAAGAGGGAGGAGAGGAAGGGACCGGCAGGCGGTACCCCGTGGATACTACCGAGATGATCTAGGGGTCCGAAAACCTTTGGTGCCGAAATTGCACATGGAAGGCAAGCCTGCCCCCCACTGGAGACACGTGGACCTGAAGGGGCGTGTCATGCCGGCTTTCCCTCTGAGGCTGCTGCAGAGGGGGATTGGAAAAAGCCCTTGCCCCCTCCCGCTGCCTTTTGTTGTTTCCTCCGGTGCTGACTCAGGGAACAGTCAGGTTGTCTGGACCTCTGTTCTAGGAAGCCCTGGAACCCTCCAGATGTCCGCCCCTCGTCAGAGCGTTGATGTGACTGGGTGTATGCCTTGGATGTGGCCTTTCTAAGAATAGATTAAGACTTTGTGGTTTGCAAACTGTTCTTTGTATCCAATTCTTCATCCGTGGTGGAGTGGAAGAGGTCACTACCCTCGGAAGGAAGGTCCAATATGCATTCCTGGACGTCTGTGTTAAAACTTAGTAGCCGGGAGCCAGGCCGCCCTTCTCATGTCCGTGGTGATGCAGGTGGCCCGGCCAGAGGTATCGATATGGGCCACCATGGACTCCATGATGTGCTGCGCTACTAGCCTGGCTTCTCCTAATCCCACCTTGAAGCAGGCTTGGCTGTGTGCCAGAGGTTCCGGGAGGAAGTCTGCAATTTCCCACCAGAGCCTTTGGTTAACGGCTGCCAGCAGAGCATCAGCATTGGTTTGACGCAGGTGCAAGGAGGCGTTAGAGTACAGCTTTTTCCGTTACGCCTCCAAGATCTTCTCCTCCTTGCCTAGCAGTGTCGAGGATGAGGAAGCCGAGGACGACTGAGGCCTAGAGTAGAGGGACGCCGCAGCAATCACTGAGGAGCGCCGAAAGCAAGAGTGTATCCCCCCTCTGTCTGCCTATACTTGGCGTTGAGGCGCCAATCGACAGGCTGGGCCGAGTGCGGCTTTAGCCACCCCTTTTTGGCCAGGGCAATGACGTCGTCCTGCATCGGGATCCCCGTCTAGGTATGGTGTTTTAGGGTGAGGACTTCTGCCAAGACCCCCTCCTCGGGCTGTTTGACCTCGGGCTGAGGAAGGCCCAAATACTCTGCCAGCGCTGCCAGGCGTTCGTGGAAGGCCTTGGCTGAAGATGGTGTGTCACGGTCCTCCTCCTCGGCTGTGTCCACCTGAGTGCTTGGAGGATCCAGATCAGGTGGAGAGGAAACCGAAGCCGGTGGCTGTTGTGGTACTGCCTGCGGGGGTGCCGGAATCAGAGGAACCGGCAGGTGCAGCGCGGGCTGCGCTGGGGCCTGAGGCACCAGAGCCAATGCAGGAATTACTATGGGTGCCGGTGGGAGCATATCCCTGACAGTATCCCGAAGGATGACCCCCATCTGGGGAGTTCGCATCAGCGCTAGGAACCTTTCGAAGAACATGCCTTCGGAGGCTGAAGAGGTGGCAGGTGATATTGACGGAGTGGCTGCAGGAGTCGGGGCACGCTCTGTCTGGGGTGCAGGGGAACCTACTCTGCGCTGCTGATGGATAAACTGTAGGCCACGTACCTGGTTGACAACAGTCCCACCTTTTGACTCGTTCTTCCACCCGCTCTGCTAGAGGGGGTAGCGAACGAGCGGCCATCTTGTCTGGCGCAGCAGCCATTTTGTCGAGCTGCGTGCCAAAGTCGTGGTGCCTGGCTCATCGGACCCAGCCACGTCCAAGACGACTGGTGTTGGAACATAAGGCCTATCCCACACCTCAGGAATAGACCTGGAAGGCGTATTGCCCTTGGCTGAACTGCTGGTAGTGCTGCGTGAAGGCGCCTCCTCGTACATGATGCCGGTAATAGGGCGTTGCCCCTCGGGAGTAACCGTGGTATAAGAACATTCCGGTCCCTCAGCACTGGCACCTGAAGGATCCAGAGACCCCTCGCAATAAGGCCGGTAGCTGGACTAGCCTCGGTATGTGTACTGGTATGAGAACCCGAGAGGTTCCTCCCGGCTAGGCACTTTCTTGGAAAGGAGTCGCCCTTACGGGGTGCAGCGGTAGAGGCCTTGCCTTTGGCCTCAAGCAATGTTTGAAGAAGTCCTTTAGGTCCTCCGTAGGTGACTTCTGCAAGAGCTCCCTCCACCTAGCTAGCCTGTTCTTCAGTGCATGTGGAGTCAGCGCGTCACACGCCGAACAACCTTCCCAGCCGTGGTCGGGACCCAGGCAGCTTAGGCAAAGGGTGTGGGTGTAGTACGTGGGGCAGACAGCCTCGCAGGCTGGACACCTGCTGAAGCCCGCTGAAGTGGACATACACCGGGGAGGAGCGTGGCGTCGGAGGACCAAGTTTCTATTGAAAAGAAAAAAGACAGATGGAAAAATATCCAGGGAAGAGCGTGTGGTATTACATGGCCGAAGCTAAACCCAGGAGCGCTGGTGAATTCAGCCCGTTCCAGTCGATGCGGAGGAGGAGACTGAGGAGTGGCGCCGGTGGGCGGAGTCAGGCGAGCGAATGCTCCCAGGGCAGCGCCCCCACTCCCCTCTAAATTTAAAGGGGAATAAGATTTTTCTAGTGAAAAAGGTTCCGTCTCCTGTCCCGCGCAAGGGACGCCCATACAGTACGGAGGAAAGGGGACGGGACGTAAGAGTATTCAAATTTATATAGGCATTCTGATTTTTGAGGTTCTGTCCTCGCTTAGTTTTTAGGGGAATTGTAAATTGTCGTACTTATTCTGGGATGGTAACCTCCTCTCACTTGAAGTTCAACCGCATAAGGCAGCAATTGAGTTGACCGGAATGCCTTCTCAGTGTTGTCAAAGCCCATGGTGTTACCCCCCCCCCCTAAACCCCCAGGAGGGACCAGGCACTTTATCATGAATTAGGTCCAAATTTATTGAGAATCGATTGAGAACGTCACTGCCTAAGTAAAAGGTGGAGCGGACATCGCTTACGACCCAACAATTATGGTTCTATGCTTTTGTTGCCAATTACATTTTTTAGCATACACCTGCTAGGCAGGAGAGGTTTGGAATTTGGGGTTTCCAGACCTAATTCACAATTTTTCAATCAATGTAAATGTGGGAATGGTCTGATCTTTGGGGGGGGGGCGGGAGTTTCCTGAATAATGCTTCGCTGATGAAGCTTCTTCCTTTATTCAGGCATACTCTGGCGAGAAAAGGCTCCTCCCCCCTCATTTATCTTAATGAGGAAAAACAGCTGTTCACCCTTTATCTGGATGTCAGTCAGACTTTGAGCCGGTTTTTCATCCTCTTCCGTCATGGGATTTGGGTTTTCTTCTTATTTTGGAAATAACTTCTCAAGTGTGGAACTGGGAAGGAGATTGATTTTCAAGAATGGAGAAGGGTTCCCATCACCAGTTTGTTCTCCTACAGAGATGACTGTGATGTCTGGGACTTGACTTTTCCTGAAATGGAATTCTATCTTGTCATACCGTTGTTCAATCACGTGGTATGTGCGATTCAAAGTCGCATAATTTTTGCTTTATTTTATTTAGCAATTTATATAGCGCACTAAGCCCGGGGGCATCTAGGTGCTATACTTGGCAGTAGACCAAGGTAATGATGCAGGTTCCATACATTTGTATAAAGGTTACAGGCAGATACACGAGATGCATCGTTACAGGTTACACATGTGACATAAGAAGTGGTCTTAAGTTTAGTTACTAAGCTTGCTTCGTTACAGGTAGAGGACAGAAAATGCAGTAGTACATTAGTTACTTACATAAGGTGGTGCTCAGAGGATTGTGGCTAGATTGAGGATTACGTTTATGCAGTTGATTTTTGTACTTCCTGTGTAAACAGCCATGTTTTAAGGTATTTTCTGAAGGTCCAATAAGAAGTTTCAGAACTTAGAGCTGCTGGTAGATTGTTCCAAAGTTTGCCTGCTACCACTGGGAAGCTGCTGTCACCTGCATTCTGCAGCTTGAGACGAGAGGTGACGAGACAATGCTCGTAGGCTGGGCGCATAGGTCTGTTGGAGTATTTGGGCGTGAATTTATCTATGAGGTATTTAGGGGCTTGCTTGTGTAAGAATTTGTGGGTTAATTAGTGTTTTGAAGCTGATTCTCTCCTGTATAGGTAACCAGTGAGTGTTCCGTCTGATCGATGAAATGTGGGACATTTTTGAAATGTGAGAGCTGCTCTCGGGGCGTTATTTTGGATAACCTACAATTTTTTGGATATTCTGGTTCTTGGTGCCCGCATAAACGGCATTGCAGTAATCCAGCCTCGACAAAATCTGCGCTCTCGCCAGAGTGATGCAGCTGTCAGGTGACAGGAAAAGCCTGCAGGCATTGATAAGCTTGGATGTGTATGCTGCAGCTGAGGCCGTGGCACTGACTTGTCTCGTTAGGGTTAGGATAGAGTCTGTTTTTACTTCTTTTGAGACCTTAATGATGTTGCAGTCTATGTTGAAGGCACCAAATGATTTAGAGTGTTTGTTGAGACAGGGTCGGGAGCCAATGAGGAGGAGCTCAGTTTTGCACAATTTCATTCAGGCACAAGCAGTGTTGGGCCATCCATGCTTGGATAGTAAGGTACAAAACAAAGGGGGTTCTGGGAGTCCCTCTATCAGCACAAACACAGCCCATTGACCTGCTCTTGGGTGGATGGCCCCTGGGAGAGACTCTACCAAGTCTTTAGCTCACTGTCCCTTTCACAGAGGAGAAATGTCCCTGCATATCAGTCTTTGTCCTGCCCAGGGGCAGTCCAGCACCGAAATGCTAGGCAATTCTTCTCTGAACAAGAGTAGCAACAGAAACCCCAGACACGCGTTTCGGCCTATTCGGGCCTCATCAGTGAGGTGGAGCAGTACCTCTCCAAGCACAGTGAGCAAGGGATCCACAACCCCTTGCTCACTGTTCTAGAATAGGCACAGCTCCACCTCACTGATGAGGCACGAATAGGCCGAAACACGTGGCTGGGGTTGCTGTTGGTACTCTTGTTCAGAGAAGAATTGCTTACCATTTTGGTGCTGAACTACCGATGGGTGGGACAAAGACTGATGTGTATGGAAATTTCTCCTCTGTGGAAAGCATGGTGAGCTAAAGCGTGCCCGGGGGCCATCCACCCAAGAACAGGTCAATGGGCCATGTTCGTATCGGTAGAGGGTTTCCAAGACCTCTTTATGCAAATTTTGGATAGTAAGGTAGATGGTGTTGAGGGCTTCGGTGTCAGTATCGTAGGAGCCGGTGACTAGTATGAAGATTTGGTTATCATTTGCTTAATTAGTGTAAGTGTGACACCCCAAGTCATCAAGCCAGTTGAATAAAGACTTAGTAAAAATGTTAAATAGTGTGCAAGATACGCAGGAGCCTTGAGTGCTGGGGCTGCCGCTGAGAAGACTCTCATAGCTCTTTCTGAGAGGAAGAATTGCATCCATTTGAGCGCTTTGGGTGAGAATTGGGCGGCTGACGCTAGGTGGTTACAAAGTATGCTATGGTTTACTAGGTCGAACGCTGCTGGTAAGTCTAGCAGGAGGGTAAGTGCTAATTTGCCTTTGTCCTTCGGCTCGTCCATTTGTATTTTTAGATCAAGGAGTGCTGTCTCAGTACCATGTCTAGGGCGGAAGCCAGATTGTTGAGTTCCTAGTAAGTTCTTTGTTTCCAAATGATTTTGAATCTGGAGATAGGCTGCTCTGTCCAGAATTTTGCGTATGAATGGCACTGTAGTTATTGGTCAGTAGTTAGTCGGTGCGTTTTGGGTCAAATGTGGATTTTTTTTTTAAGAGCGGGAGGTCCCAGGCATCTGAGGTTGGTATGGACTATACTGCTATCGAACGAGGCGTTGATTAAATTGGTGATGTAGGGTGTCAGTTCAGTCGTGCAGTCTTTAATGAGAGAGGCCGGACAGGTGTCTCCATGACATCTGGAAGGTTTAAAACTGGAAATGCTTTTGGCCATTTTGGTGTTCGAGACAGGAGCAAATTCAAAAGGTGCTTCTGTGTAAGGGATGACCAGGCTAGGCGTCAGTTGCTTGAGTGCAGGTTTCAGAACAATTTTTTTTCTTTAGATTTTAGTTTGAAGTAGGGCTATTTTGTCTAGAAGAGCTTTTTGGAAGTCAGAGCACCAACTCTCTTATTTGGTGCAGATTTCTGGAGGTGTCACTGGGGATTAAGTTCTCTCACGATGGCAAAGAGTTCCTTTGATTCTGATTTGGCATTTGCAATTCTTTCATTAAACGTGGTACTTTAGATCTGGATGATTGCCAGTTTGTATTTTTTTGAGGCTGTGGGAAAGGTGGCTTTGTTCCACTCTGAGGGGATTTTATTTTCCAATGGGATTCTGCAGCTCTTTTCCAGTTACGCAGGGTTTTCAAGTTAGGTGTATACCAAGTGTTTAGATGGGCTAGTGGTTTGGCTTTTCGGAGTGATAGGGGCACTATTTTGTATAGGGCAACTTGGAGAGTTTGGTTATATAGTTCCACCATGTCTGATGGGTCATTCTTAAGAGTGTTAAGGTGTGTAGAGATTGGGTAGAGCAGGGGGAGGATATTATCCGCTGTCAAGCTGTGTGAGTTTCTGGATAATGCAGCTGGAACCAACGGCGGGATGGATGCAGGTTCCAGTCTCATAGCTTTGTTTAACCTAATAATGTGGTGGTCGAACCATGGGCAGTATGCATTCGAGGTTATGTTTATGTTGCAGTTGAGATCCGCTAAGCAGTCAAGGGTGCACCCTTTAGTATGGGTAGGTTTGTCGATTCAGTGACTGAAGCCTAGTGCTGATATCTTATTGGCAAGGGTGTGGTTGTCCTTTGGGTCATTGAAGCCCAGGTTGAAATCACACAGTAGAAGGGTCTGGGAGCTAGGCTTAGTATTGGTAGAAAGGAGTTGTGCTATATCTTCCTCGAATGAGGAGATAGGACCAGGAGGGCGGTATATAAGGTGAACATTCAACATGGTGGTCGGTGATGTCTTTTTAATAGAAAGTAGTTTTCCTGCTTCGAAGGTGGGGTGTGGAGATCCACAGATGTTCAGGTAATTTGTTGCTATAATAGCTACTCCTCCCCCCTTTTGTAGTCTGTCTATCCATCCGGTAAATGGAATATTTGTCTGGGACTGCCAAGAGTAGCACTTTAGTTTGATCGGGCCTGTTAGTCTGAGTCCAGAGGACCTTGTTCACAGTCAATCAGGGGTGATAACCTCCGAAGGATATCCTTCCACAATAGACAAGGTGTGCCTTCTGGAGTCATGACTATCACAAGGTGTTTCACCCTATATTAGGCAGAATCCTGTGCAGTTCCCTTAGGGAGCACTACAGAAGATTAAGACTACAGGTATAAGCAATAAATCCCATTTGGTATCAGTCTGTACCACAAATATTTAGTTGGTAGCTGTGGCTAAGCAGTCAGACTGATCTCAAGAGGGAGATGAGCAGTATTCAGAGTTTACACAATAGGACTACAATACTATGGCACAAGGAAACACTGACCAAAGCTTTGTATTAAAAATATATATATTTATTTATTTTACACACTTCTAGTTCAACACATTAATCAGTTATTAAAGCAAGTTAAAATCAGTCAAGAAAAGTATACACAACTCGCTGGTTAAATTGTAGACAAGTTTGAGCAAGAGCAAGAACTGAGCAAAACGGCACAGTGAGCACCAAACACAAATGGCGCTCTATCAATTTCTCACAAGGGAGGGAAAGAACACGTTATACAGGAATATACTCTTAGTCACCCTAGCAACACTTCCCAATAAGATTGTGAACAAGTTTAGGCAAGGCAGTACTTTAGCATATGCAATACTGAGGTGAAAACCGAGCAAAATGGCACTTCACAAGTTTTAAAAGTGGGAAGGAAGAGGTGGTTAGAGTTAGGTGCACCAACACATTTCTAGGTGAGAAGCAATCTAGAGAAGGTAGTTGTAACAGATTTAGCCAGTCAATAGGCCTGTGCCAGAGTCAGTGGTACAGGGAAAAGTGCCCAGGAGCAAAATGTTCTTGTAGCGGCAGTCAAGTCTTTGTTAAACGATTTGAAAAGGTGGTTGAAGAAGGTGAAAGACAATGTTAGACGAAAGGGGCGGCCAACCCAGCAGGTAGGTAAAGAATTTAACATGGAGAAAAAAGAACTAGGCATGTGTGCCTTCGGTGTGGGCCGCACACCTCAGATTCCCACTATGGGTTATTCAATTCTTGAATTAAGTCTCTTAATAAATTCCAAACCGCTTTTGAATTAATTTCTGACAGTTTGATCTTTTTAATTTTTTCAATAAATCAAATTGATTTTGTTCAAAAGAAAGATTATGTGCTTAATTGGCTGAACTTCACCAATAAAGCTATAACTCAGTGATGAGGCAAAATAGGAAACCCATTATGGCTAATGCATTTCGGAATATATCCTTCTTCAGAGCCAGGGTATCATTGTACTGCACACATTGTAATTATGTAGTATTGTAAAAATGATATACCATCAAAACATCCCCAAGTAATTAGTTCAAAATTATAAAGTCCATCATGTATATTAAGTAAATCAATTATGACCATTGTACAGGGCGCCCACAAAGACAAACCAACATTAAGCACAAATTATACATTCAAGAGAGAGAGAGAAAAAAAGACATCATTGTACAACAAAGTAAACAAATGTATCAAAAGAGAAATCCCCTCGTTATTCGTTTATACACTATAGCGTTAAAGTGCCCTTGTTGAAATATTGGTAATTATGTCAATACCGTTGCTAATTCTTATGTTCTTTAAATAAAATACTGTGTGGCACCATCGTGTTTTGTAACATGCCATATTAACTAACTTCCGTGGTGACTCTTTCAGTTGTTGCTATGTAACACCAACGTGTTCTATGCTGTGCCGTAGCTTAAGCAATATTGCTTAATGTGCGAAGGTGCTACTATAGGTAATTGTGTAACATGCCTTAGTGGGCGTATTGAGCCTAAGAACACTGACCTGAATTCTAATGAGTGTGTTCCCCGCGAGCGGATCGCGTGCAGTTTCTTACAAGAGATGCTGCGCGACAAATGAAAAAATGTATAGTATAATCGCCTGCTCACGTAAAAACGTTTAGTTGTGTGCGTTCGTAGATCGCATATGTCTAAATATCCTACTAGTGTGGCTTACCTGAAGAACAGCTTGTAGCGTATTACCGCTGTTCATGCGAACAGCATCTGGTCCTCGCGGTTCACTTCGATTCGTAACGTTGCCTTTGGCAACGTTATGAAAACAATGTGGCCGTGCGTAGACATGCGTGTCGGCCATCTTGGTTGTGGCAATGGCATGTATGATGCGATTGCTATATAAATCTAGGCTTCTAAAGTGTATACTTATTTATTAAAGATTGCTTGTCTACGTGCATGTGTGTATGTGTAACTAAATATATATGGGATACATTACTCACCGTAATTGTATTTCTGATGCTTGTATCTCCTTAGATTCACATGCTGTGCATAGGCCGACATCTAGTGGAAGCTGCGGAGTATTACAGTTTGTTTTTCGACACAGCGCGTGCCAGTAATACTATCCCTAGTGTGACGTCCACTGTACCCAAGATCCCTCACGCGTGTAGGATCCTCAGATTGTATTTTTTCTGACATGAGGTAGCATGAGGAGTAGCGTGAGTACAGATAATCCAAGCAGATAGACATAAAGGTAAGACTACAAGCAATCATGCACCTTCTCTCAGAGGGGAGGAAGGGTGGGTCGCATGTGAATCTAAGCAGATACAAGCATCAGAAATACGATTACGGTGAGTAATGTATCCCTTCTGAGGCTTGTGGAATCTGCTTAGATCACATGCTGTGCATAGATTAGCGAGCATTACCTGAAGAAGGAGGTGGGATGTGAGAAGGGTCATGAGCAAATAAGTGTCTTAGAACCGCTTGTCCCACTTGTGTATCTGCCTTGGAATGGGTGTCAATGCAGTAATGCTGAGTAAAAGTGTGAATAGAGCTCCAAGTAGCTGCTTTGCAAATGGTGTCAAGGGGTACATTTGCAATGAAAGCCAGAGTGGCCCCAATGCCTCTGGTAGAGTGGGCTCTTGGCGTGAAAGGCAGAGTTCTTTCAGAGAGTGAGTAACACACTGGATACAGTTAATAATCCACTTCGAGATGGCACCTTTAGAGATGCGATCCCCCTCTCTGCCTGTGGCTACGGAGACAAACAGTTGATCTGTTTTTCTTAGCGGTCTGGTTTTATTTACATAGTAGAGGACCGCCCTACGCACATCTAGGGTGTGTAGTTTCACCTCAGCCGAGCTTTGTGGGTCTTGGAAGAAAGCCGGACGCTCGATGGACTGGTTTACATGGAATTTAGATATAAACTTAGGTGAGAACCTAGGGTGTGTGCGTAAAACCAGTTTGTCTTTATGGACAGTAAAGAAGGGATCCTGCACTGACAGAGCCTGAATTTCACTGACCCTTCTTATAGAAGTAATCGCTACTAAGAAGGCCATTTTATAAGTCAGGTGTTTGAGACTGCTTTTATGCATGGGTTCGAAAGGGGGGCCCATGAGCTTGGCTAGCACCACATTAAGGTCCCACCCTGGTGGTGAGTTTGAAATAGGAGGGTGAAGTTTCTTTACTCCTTCCATGAAGGCTTTAACTACTGGTACTTTTCACCACGAAACTTTGCTATGGTGTTAAGACGGATTTTTGAACTCTGTCCTGGCGGCGCAGAAGTTCAGAAGGCCAACCTAATTACTTGGAACAGGGTAACCTCTGGACAAGCCAGACCAATCAGGGTAGCGATCGCGGCGGTCACGACTAGGTCTCAAGGGGGGTGAGGGTGACAAAGCCCGCAATGAGCACACAAAGCAAGGACACTTACAAATTACTCCAAACAGGTGTTATATTAAAAATATATACACATTTATTTCAAGGCCTTTAAAACAATGACCGTAGCAAGAAATCACAATATAACTCTAGTAAACCAACTCATACCATACCAATACAATATATATACAAATACAAACAAGTCTCAAGCGTTAGATGCACGAAATGTGTAGTCCACCTAAAAGGGAAGGAAAACATGCAGTGCGAAATAATGCTTAGACCCAGTCCGCCTTCAGAGGCACCTAACTAAAAAGAAGTCCGAGCCCTACGAAGAGTGGAGCCTTGTGCTCAAAAGTACCTGCACACGCTGGTGCCAACGGGCAAAAGGGGAGTCTCTTCGAGGGAAATCAGGCAGTTCAGTTTAGAGCACAAATGAAGAAGAACAGTGTTCCGCAACTCAAGGCGTGCTGTTTTGACACAGCAGGGAAAAGCTATGGGCTCCTGCAGGAGGGCGACCAGTTCCTAGCTATGCTACTCACTGGTCCCCGATGCAAGCAGACCCAGTCTTCTCCGCGTCAGTTTCAGTCGCTGGCAGGTTCAGGAGAGCAGGGGACGTCTCGCCGTCGTGTTGAGTCTGCAGCAGCAGAGTTGAGTAAAAGACGTCCCAAACGAAGGAACCCGCACAGTTTGTTACCACGACAGGGCAACGGAGCGGCCGTGTGTATCTGAGCCAAATGTACACTACTCACTTCAGACCTGGGAACGCCAAGTGTACGAATCGTGTGAGAGTGACAAGGACTCGAAATACTACACAACCTGGCCGCGGTTACAGAGCAAGACTCCTGTGTAGGCTGGTCAGTCTGCTGGATGGCCCAGAGACACTTCCGAAGGCTTACAAGCAGGAGATGGTGAAGATGCCGAGAATAGCTGTTCCCGCTATTCCAAGGGTCGAAGTACCAGTACAGGCCTTCTGGTTCGATCAAAGGTGAAAAGGGTTTCGCAAGGCGACAGCAGTGCAGAGGAGCAGTCCTTCAGTGGGTCACCAGCGATTCCTCGGTTCAGCCTCTTGGTTGCAGGATACTTGGCTCCTGTATTCCTTCGTTCGCGAGAACTCAGGAGATCGACATGGTAGTGGTGTTTCCAGCCCCCTCTTATCCACGGTTCCCTTCGCGCCAAAACGGAGGGGACCCAATGGGAGATCCGCTCATCAACACTCACACCATTCGTGGACCTATCACGGACCACGGTGGTCCCAGGCATTCACACCGCCCTAGACTCTCTGGCACCCAGGATTTGTATTGGGACCAGACATCCCAGCCCACATCCTGGAGGCACACACCAGGCATGTAGAAGCCCGCAAAAGCATCCGTGTTTCGCGGGAAAGTACATGCCCAAATAAGGAAGGCCCCGGGTCGGCTCGACCGGGGGAAGGTGAAGGGAGCAAGATGGTCAGCGGACAGGACAAAGGATCCTTGTGGTCTGACCATTTTGGGAGCCAGGCCACCATTTTGGGCTAAGTGCGAGAAACGTGCTTAAAACGCCAAAAGGAGCTCAAAACACAAGAAACGATTGCTGCCACCATTCCCGTCCGTGAATCACTTGCAACGATCAGTTACAATCCTAAAAGAGTATCTAGGTCCTGTAGAAGGCTAGAGACCCAAGAGAGCAGTAACTTAGCTTACAGTGCCCTCTTGTGTCATGTTGCACGAAAGCCGCAACATGATAAAAGAAACTACGGAAAACAGCGTTTCCCGGTACTGACTGTCTTAAGGGCATGTCAGTTTCCCCGTTAGAATGGAGCGAAAGCCCAGAGGAGTGCGGCAGAAGGCTGCACTACTCTGGCAAAGTCGAGGACAAGGTGAAAAACAACAGCAAAAAGTTTAGGGGTTGCCACATGGAAGGAAAATTACCTACAATTACGAAATCTTTCCTAACATATGGGAAGTGGTGTAAGCCGACAGGGCTGCCAGGTGTACCTTCAGTGAGTTAAAAACCAATCCTGCATCCAGCAGGTGGAGCATGTATGTAACAATAGTGGAAGGAGTGCAATCAACCGGGTTGATTGATCTACTCTGGCACCAGATAACGACCCTCTTCCACTTGTCAAAGTAACAGTGCCTTGTGTTTGGTTTCCTAGATTCCTTTAGGATGTCCATACACCTCTGTGGTAAATTGAGATGTCCAAACTCTATGACCTCAGGAGCCATGCTGCCAGGTTCATTGAGTTGGGTTGCGGGTGCACTGTTTGACCTTGGTGCTGGGACAGTAGGTTGTACCAGGTTGGAAGTTTGATGGGCTCGCACACCGCCATCCTGCGTAGGTGTGGGAGCAACTAGGACGAGCGTCATCGACTCTCTGTTCATCTTGTTCACCACTTTCCTGATGAGGAGTTGGTGGAAAAGCGTACGCAAACATCCCTGACCAGTTCATCCACAGGGCGTTCCCCTGGGAGTCTGGTTGGGGGAACCTGCATGCAAATCCTGGGCATTGTCTGTTTTCGCTTGTGGCGAATAAGTCTATAGTGGGGAAACCCCACTGAGAGAAGATATTTTCTACGACCTCTCTGTGTAGAACCCATTCGTGTTCCTCTGGGAGGGAGTCTCTGCTCAGAGCATCCGCTAGGGAATTGAGCTCCCCTGGAACATGTTGTGATGACAGGAAGATGTTCCGTCTGAGTGCCCATATCCAGATTTTCTGGGCAAGCTTGGACAGATTTGGCGAGCGAGTCCCTCCTTGCTTGTTCAGGTAGAACATGGCTGTTGTGCTGTCCGTCCGGATTTGCACTGACAGGTTTAGTAGGTGAGGCTCGAACGCCTGAAGCGCTCTGAATACTGCCAGAAGCTCTAGCAGGTTGATGTGGTTCTTGGCCACTGAGTGAGACCAGAGACCCTGAGCTGTGTGGTGGAGATGGTGAGCTCCCCACCCCGTCAGGCATGCGTCTGTAGTGACTATTGCCTGTACGTCTGGATCGTAAAAGGGTTTCCCCTGTGCGAGATTCTCTCTTGTCCACCAGTGAAGGCTGTGTACCAGTGTTAGTGAAACGACCACTAGATCATCCCACTGACCACTTGCCTGAGACCACTGTTTCGCCAACCATTCCTGCATGGGACGCATGCGCAGGCGCGCAAGGGGGACCAGGTAAATACATGACGCCATCATGCCCAGTAAACGCATTGCTTTGCGTACCGTTATTTGTTGACCGGACTGATAATGCGGAATTTGCAGTAGTATATTCCGAATTCTTTCTTCTGAGGGAAAGGTCAACCCCTCTTGGGTTTCTAGGATTGCTCCTAGGAATTGTTTTGAGGTGCTTGGCACTAGGCTTGACTTTTTCTCATTGATTGAGAAGCCTAACTCGTGAAGGAGGTCGATAGTCCTTTGAATGTTTGTCCTGCAAATTCCTGGGGTTTCCCCCGTTATGAGCCAGTCGTCCAGATAAGGGTACACCGGGATTGCCTCCCTGCGTAGGTGTGCAGCCGCCACCGCCAGTACCTTGGTGAATACCCTTTGTGCTGAAGCTATCCCGAAGGGCAGTACCTTGAATTGGTAGTGTCGGCTGGCCACCTTGAAGCGCAAATACTTTGTGCGCTGGGAACATGGAAATATGAAAATAAGCATCTTTCATATCCAAGGTTGCCATGTAATCCCCCTTTTTTTAGGAGGGGGATTACCTCTTGTAGCGTGGTCATATGAAATTTTTGGGGCTTGACATACTTGTTGGCAGACCGTAAGTCCAATACTGGGCGCATTGTCAAATCTTTCTTTGGCACAAGGAAAGAAGTTGAATAAATACCCTTGTTTACCTGGTGTCCCGGGACGAGTTCTATCGCGTCCTTTGCTAGCAGAATGGCGATCTCCTCGAGGAGAATCTTCTGATGTTCTAAAGAGTGTACTTTTTGTCGTGGAGGATGGTTCCGGGGACGCTGCAGTAATTCTATACAGTATCCTGTGGATACTGTTGACAGCACTGTCTGATGTGATCCCTTCCCAAGCCTGGGTGAAGTTGGAAATGCGTCCCCCTACTGGGGTTGCGTGAGAAGGGACCCTGAACTGGGCGTCACTGCTTTGGTGGAGGCGTGCCGCCTCCCTTGTTGGGGCTGCCTCTGCCTTTACCACAACCTCTCCTATTACCCCTGCCGTAACCCTGGGTAGACTGTTGGTTGTTGTTCCACTGTGTACCCTGCCCTTGGGAATAGGTAGATCCTCTCTGGGAATTTTGGCCGCGTGGGCGACGAGAATTACTATTCCCTCTCTAGTTAGGGGGTTTATAGGTTAACTGGCCAAGAGACTTGAGTGTTTCGTATTCGTCCTTGGCATTCTTCAGTGCGTCTTCGACCGCCTTACCAAACAACAGATCGGTTTCCACCGGTTTGTCCAACAATGATGCCTGGGTTTCTGCCTTAAAACCAGACTGCCGTAAACACGCATGTCTTTTGATAACAGTGCCTTCTGCTATCAATCTGCCTGCGTTGTCCGCGGCGTCGAAGGTTGCTTTCAAAATGCAACCAGACACGGCTCTACCCTCTGCGGAAATCCAAGCTAACTGGCCCTTTAAAGGTTCAGGAGCAGAGGCCATGAGTGCCACGACTTCTTCCCACTGATGGCAGTTGTAGCTGGCCAACAGGGTGGTGGAGTTTGCAATCCTTGCTTGATAGGCGGACATTGAGGCTACTTTCCTGCCGAAACCGTATAGTTTTTTGCTCTCCTTGTCGGGAGGAGCTTCGGACGATGACAAGGGTGTTCCAGCCCTCTTACGAGTGTTGGTGACAACTAGGGAGTCTGGCTTCAGATGTCCTCTTATATGGAGAGGGTCAGACTGGGCCGCCCTGAAAAGTTTTTCAACCCTGGGATTGACTGCTCTGGTGAGGTTCGGGTTCACCAGGGACGGATCTATTCTCCGCTGAATGGACTTAAGGATAGGGATGGTCTGGGCAAGAGGCCTCCTTTCTCCCACTAACTCTTCTGCGAAGTCCCTTTCCTCCTGGACACCGTGGGTGTCAATGTGGAAGTGTTCTGCTTCGCGTGAGAGAACCTCGTTTAGGAGGGGTTGGTTATCGACCGGGGAGTCGGTAACCGGGGCTTCGTTCTCTACCGGGGAATCTACTCTGTATGTTTCCGGGTCCTCCTCTTCCTGGTCCTCATCATCCCCATAGTAGGTCGTCCCGGTTTGCTCTTCTATCATACCAAATTCTTGGTCCTCACAAAAGGAAGCCTCTCCTTGATCCAGTGAGTATGGTCTTGCGTATGGTTGTACCTCGAAGGGTTCTGACCTCATCGGAGTTTCAAACCGGGGCTTTTTACTCGGGGGGATAGGATCAGTAGAGCCTGAGGGTGTCGCCCCCTGTGGATCATACGAGAGGAAATGGTCTGGATTTTTATCATAAAAATCTGCCAAAGAAGACATTCTTGACATGACCCTATCTATGTCTTCACTGGACCATTTTTTGGAACTAGGAATGACTCTCTCAGCAAGTCTATGGGACTTAACTTGAGTAGCTTTGCTGGTTTTAGACATATCAGCAGACCTGGTTTTGTCTGTCTGTTTAGGGGGAGTGGTGTGTTTCACAGGTGTGGAAGAGTGCAAAGGTTGTTTCTTTTGCTGTTTTCCCCCCTCCCCGTGAGTGGAAAAAATGTTTTCCCTGTCCTTTAGTGGCTCCGGAGTTTTTCGACGCCTGTCAAAAGATGCATAAACGAGCATTGGTCAATACTTAGAAGCGATGAAAGAACAAGGAATCTCTTTCTGGAGACACCAACATTTGCCTATCAAAGATCCAGCAATTTAAGGGACTTACTTGTAAAACACCAGAGACCTCAGAAATAAAAAAAAGTAAACCAAAGAAAACAGGAACTTTTCCATGCTTGAATTGCAGTAACTGCAATAACATTTTTAAATGAGGACTTGTCCCGCATCCACATACGGGAGAAAAAATTGCAATAAAATGCTATGGAACCTGTAACACAGAAAATTGTATTTACTGTATACGATGGCCATGTGGACTCTACTACGTTGGTGAAACAAGACGGAAATTGAGAATTCGGATTAATGAACATAAGTCGTGCATACGCAACAGAAATGCCAACTCAGCAGTGGCAAGACACTAATGAAAAGCGACATAACATCTCTCAAGTTAAGTTCCAAGTTTTGGAAACTCTTGATGCATCAGGCACACATACAGATTTGAAAAAAAGAAGACAACAAAGAGAAGCTTATTGGATAGATCGCTTAGAAGCTTTGACACCACGAGGAATCAACTGCTTTTTGTAATAACAATGCCAGAACGTTATAGCCCTGTTATGTCAGTATTAACATCATTGCTGCATCATTGTATGTTCATTGAAGAAATGTTGTCAATACCACAACACCACAGCTTGTTGTCAAGCTTAAATTAGCACGGACCATTCCCGTGAGAAGAGTGCTGTTACAGCTAGTTTTTATCACTGTCAATTTTATTCTTTCCACTGTCAACTTTATGATCTAGGTATAATGAATGACAAGGTCGCAGTAATCCACAAAACAGATAACTGTTAGAACACCAAATAAGGTCGCCTATAACATGCAGCCTTTATATGAACAAGCCAATGAATAAAAAAATTCCAGTCACACGAGCTGCTTTACTCTTCATCCCTACAGAGGGCGACATATTAGGATCTTCTCATTTTATATACACATGCACACGAACAATATAGTGGACATGACGTGATTATATTGTTATACATACATATATATTTAGTTACACATACACACATGCTAATACACATATGCACGTAGACAAGCAATCTTTAATAAATAAGTATACACTATAGAAGCCTAAATTTATATAGCAATCTCATCATACATGCCATTGCCACAACCAAGATGGCCGACACGCATGTCTACACGCGGCCACATTGTTTTCATAACATTGCCAACGGCAACTTTACGAATCAAAGAGAACCGCGAGGACCAGACGCTGTTCGCATGAACAGCAGGAAGACGCTATAAGCTGTTCTTCAGGTAAGCCACACTAGTAGGATATTTAGATATATGCGATCTACGAACGCACACAACTAAGAACGTTTTTACATAAGCAGGAGATTATATTATACATTTTTTCATTTGTCGCGCAGCATCTCTTGTAAGAAACGGCATGCGATCCGCTCGCGGGGAACACACATTAGAAATCAGGTCAGTGTTCTAAGGCTCAATGCGCCCACTAAGGCATGTTACACAATTACCTATAGTTGCACCTTCGCACGTTAAGCAATATTGCTTAAGCTACGGCACAACATAGAACATGTTGGTGTTACATAGCAACAACTGAAAGAGTCACCATGGAAGTTAGTTAATGTGGCATGTTACAAAACACGATGGTGCCACACAGTATTTTATTTAAAGAACACAAGAATTAGCAACGGTATTGACATAATTACCAATATTTCAACAAAGACACTTTAACGCTATAGTGTATAAACGAATAACGAGGGGATTTCTCTTTTGATACATGTGTTTACTTTGTTGTACAATGATGTCTGTTTTTCTCTCTCTCTCTTGAATGTATAATTTGTGCTTAATGTTGGTTTGTCTTTGTGGGCGCCCTGTACAATGGTCATAATTGATTTACTTAATATACATGATGGACTTTATAATTTTGAACTAATTACTTGGGGATGTTTTGATGGTATATCATTTTTACAATACTACATAATTACAATGTGTGCAGTACAATGATACCCTGGCTCTGAAGAAGGATAGATTCCGAAATGCATTAGCCATATGTGTTTCCTATTTTGCCTCATCACTGAGTTATAGCTTTATTGGTGAAGTTCAACCAATTAAGCACATAATCTTTCTTTTGAACAAAATCAATTCGATTTTTTGAAAAATTAAAAAGATCAAACTGTCAAAAAATAATTCAAAAGCGGTTTGGAATTTATCAAGAGACTTAATTCAAGAATTGAATAACCCATAGTGGGAATCTGAGGTGTGCGGCCCACACCGAAGGCACACATGCCTAGGTCTTTTTTCTCCATGTTCAATTTCTGTGCCCTACACGATGGCACATGATAGTGGGCTGCACCCTACTAATAAACATATCAACACGAAGAATTACTACCAAAAGGATAAAGGAAGCAAGAATACTAGCGAATTAGCTGTGCACTCTCGCCCTTTCACTTTTTTCATTGTTTTCACTTCCAGGTAAAGGATTTAAAACACCTTTAGCTGTAACCAAATGAAAAGGGCGGCCTGGCGGAACAAAGTACCTTAAAATGTAGAAGTGGCTCCTGCGGTGGTGGTTGTTCCAGGCAGTTCCTGCAGTTAGGGAGATCCAGCAAAGGAAGAGAGGCTCTTGTCGTGGAGGAAGGTTCGAGTTACTGCACTGCCCAGGGATGAAACCAGCCGCGGGGCTGCCAAATGAAATAAAAGGTACGCTCCTTTAAATCGTGGTCCGGGTGGACGGGTGCCTGGCTATCCGGTCTCCGAATGCAGGGCACCGGCGATTCGACCAAGGCAGGTCCTGGAAGGTGATTGGCAAACTGGTTCGCCCCACCAGCTCAAGGGAAGAAGGCTCTTGCAGATGAAGATCTTCTCTCGTTGTGTGGAGAAAAGTGGTTCAGTTGATGCAGAGGTCTTTGGCTTCTCTCCTCTTCGGCTTCTCTCCTCTTCGGCTTCTTAGTTCCAGTGGAAAGGTCTTGCTCTTCCAGTCCTCAGGACCCTGCTTTTATGCAAAAAGATCCCAATTCATACAGCCTAGCTTTCACTCACACAGTGGAGTGGTCATCCTGGCGGGAGACCCTCCAGCCTATCAGGGCAGAGTGCGACATGGGTTGCTGAGGCAACCCTGTCCAGGGGTCGTACTCCCCCTACCACACAATATATCCACCCCAGACTCAGTGACGCCGAAAGGAGGGCTTCTTGGCAGAAGCCTGCCAAAAGGACGAACAAAGGATCCCCAACCTGGTTTAGGATCTTAGAGAAAGACACAAGAAAGAATTTATATAAACTTTCTGGCAAATAAAACCTACCGGAGTAAAGTTAATATAAACATAAACCGGCGGTATGTTAGAGGCTGTCAGTAAATGTGGTAGCCTCGAACAATAGGAAAATCCCATAGGGAAATATCCGCGGTAGAATATTTTTTGGTAGTAACCACTTCCACCAGCCAGAAACTTTTGATAGAGGGACTGTATGGTACCCTCTCGAAAATGAACATAATGGAAAAACTTAACCCTTGCCAGTACCTCCATAGTAAGGTGGGTTGTACTGGTTTTGTTTATAAAGAGTGACTAGTAAAGTCAATGGGGACTTTACATGCCCTGGGAGACAGTAGTCAGTCCCAGGGTATGGAGTCTATGTTTGTGGGTCGCTACGACACCCCTGTGTCACTGCACGGAGGGTGCTGTGTAACACATGTGGATAAAGATGGTTCCTATGAGGGTGAGATAAACCCCATAGACATTAAACACAAAAAATAGCCGATGGCACACATAGCAAATGTTAGGAAGAATTCTCTGTTAAGGCTAATTTCCCAAACCTAGCGAGTCCCCCAGCAGCCTTGCTGGATTTTTGGGGTTTATTTTTTTCTCCTGCTAAGAATGAGACTCTTTCTCCCACTCTTCGACATGATTTGAGAATGTCCTTTGACTTTGTAATGTGTTTTATGGGCTATGGGGTCTTTTACTCCATAGGGCCTCATGTGTTTTTGGTATATGTGTTACACAGCACCCTCAGTGCAGTAACACAGGGGTGACATAGTGACCCCCAAACATAGACTCCATACCCTGGGACTGACTACTTTCTCCCAGGGCAGGTAAAGTCACCATTGGCTTTACTAGTCTTAAATTGTGAACCAGTACAAACCATCATATTGTGGAAGTACTGGTAGGTGTAATTCGATTGCCCCTGGGTCTGTTTTCCAAGGGGACACTGTCCAGTCCCCCCTTGTCTAGTTTCTGGCTAGTGGCAGTGGATGCCACACGAAATATTCCACCGGAATATTTCCTATGGGATTTTCCCATTCATTTTAAACGCACCACTTTTTGGTGCAATGTTAAAGAGAACGCTGGGTTATTTGTTTAATATTTATTCCAGGACTTGGTTTTAAAACGGCGTTTTTGTTCGCCTCTGAAACTCTAACCAGAGTCGAGCCCTTTGTTCCACTTTTTTGGCAGGCTTCTCCACAGAAGCCCTCCAAATGGTGCCATTCTGTCTGGGGTCAGCAGGATGTTTGGGAGGGGGATTAGACACCCTGGACTGAGTTGCCTTGGCAACTCAAGTCGCACTCTTGTGTGATTGGCCCAGTGGTGAGCCGCCCAGCTCACCACTTAGCATGTTTGAGTGACAGCTAGGCTGATGACTGGGGGTTTTGCTGCATAAAAGCAGGGCTTTGGGGACTGGAACTTCAGAAGTCGCCACAGGACCTAAAGAATCTGAAGAGGGGAGAAGCTGAGCCATCTACGACGACAGCACCGGTGGAGCCCTGCTGCACGAAACTCACCACTTTCCCGACGACAGAGGAGATCTTCCAGGAGAGTCTTCTTCCCTTTGAGCTGGTGGGACCAACCAGTTCGCCTTTTTCACCTTCCTGGATCGTCTCGTGGTCGGATCGCCCGTGCCAAGCACCCCAGCGGCCGGATAGACACGCTTTACCACTACCGCGAATAAAAGGGTAGTACCTTTTAACCGGGAAACTCTGCGGCTGGTTTCTTCCCTGGCAATGCAACGACCTCCAGCTTTCCTCCACGTCGAGATCTTCTCTTCCCCTGGAGGACCCGACTTGCACCCGCTGCCAGGAACAACTGCCCCCGCTGGAGCTTTCTCACCATTTCAGGTACTGTGTCCCGCCTGGTCTCCCTTGCAACAGACTGTCCAAGGTGTCCCGTAAATCCTTGACTCTCTATCCTGGGATGACCTCGGACCTGTTAACATTATCTTTCTGACTGGATCCAACCTCTTTTTGACTTTCCTGCAAAGACTTTGAGTGCATTTCCACTGTGTGATCTTGGGCACATTCCGCCTTGCTCTCTCCAAGAGTGGGCCTGGCCTATGAACTTTTTGCTCTAACAGTAGACCCTGCCTTTCTTGACTTGCTGTGGTACTTTGTGTTTTTCCTATTCTGCCTTTTCTCTCCCTTTTTAACCAAATTATTGGAATGCCATCTACGGTTACGCGCTCACCTCTGTTTTGCTAAATAAGTGGTGTCTTAACCTAGACTTTTCGAATAATTAACTAGGGAGGTGTAAATACTTATAGTGACTGTTTGAACTTGCTCGACGTATTAGTGCCAGTGTATTTTTACAAGTGTGTTTTTAAATAAATAATTATATACTTTTATACCAAAGCTCTGGTCAGTATTTGCTTGCGCTACTGTATTTTTAGCCCTATTGTGTATACTCTATATACTGCCTAACTCTTCTTGAGAGAAGTCTGACTGCTCAGCCACAGCTACCAGGTAAATCTGGGTGGTGCAGACTGCTACCAATTGGGTTTACTGCTAACTCCTGTAGTCTTAAACTTTTTGCAGTGGTCCCTAAGGGAACTGCACAGGTTTCTGCCTAACAGCAAATATGCCTAAGAGTGGGAAAAAGAGTCTCACTCTTAGCAGGAGAAAGAAAAAACATTCAAATCCAGCAAAGCTGTTGGGGGACTCTATAGGTAAGGGAAATTAGCCATAGAATGAGAATTCTCCCTAACACCCTATGTCGCCCAATTTTTATTTCCAGACCCGAAGTACCTTCGACATAAATATCATTCCCATCAAATGTTTTCAGATGTCCGGAAAGAGGTGTGAGGGGTATTTGGTGACTCTTCCCATCTCCATGAAATTAGTTGGTCGGAGGCCTTTTTGGACAAGTCGGTGGCTTGGGATCCAGTATCCACCAGTGCTGATAATGTACAGTGACCTTGTACCTTGACAGGAGCATAAGATCTTCCTTCTCTCTCCTCAAGGGGCCAAAGAAAATATGCATTATGTGCCAGCGTGACAGTTAACCTTTTTTATATTGAACTCCGCCACTGTGTGATCTTGGACAGTTTTCTGTGTCGGAGTCCAGGGATCTGTAAGAATGATTTCGCACCCAGAAACAGATGAGATTGGGAAGTCGCCTCCACCCCACCCAGATTCTTTTTTTGTCCTGGAGACAGTTCCTAAAACCTGTTTTGGGGGAGAATACCTCTTATTTCTGGATCACCTGGGTGACATTGTTTGGGTTTAAGAACATTTTGCTCTGGGTTGGTCTCCATATTTGCCCCGTCCAAAACAGGGTCTTTTGGGACCTATTTTTCCTTGGGGGTGGGGAGGATCCCTGAAAGAGAAGATTTGTTTTCTTGAATCCTCCAGGGATTCTACTCTTTCAAAAGGGAGGATGTGGACTTCCTCCACAAAGTGAGTTTTCTTTTGCTTTCTCCTACTTACCCCCTCTCTGTTCTTTAGGTTCCAGCTTTTCAGGGGTAGAAGATTAATATTCAGGTCCAGAGGTTTTCAGGGGCTTTGTTCCAGTGGGAAAGGATGCTTCCTCTAGAGTTTTGCACATCCATTTTCCCGGGGTTCCTCCTCAGGAACTAGTTGTTGGAATTTTCTTCCAGTCACTTCTCCCCAGGCCTGAGACCGGGATGTTGGGTTATTCTGGGTGGCAGGTTCCAGTTGAGGGTTCGACTGAGCCTTCAGCATGCAACCTAGGTCTTTGGTTAGTTGTTGGACCCGTCGCTCCAGTTGTGACACTTTCTCTGGTTGGTAGGGAGGTCTTGATTCGTACCTTTGCTGCTCCCCAGAAAGGGCAACGGTCCCTTCTCCCGGAGTAGTTTGGGTATTCAAAGTTTCCCTGATAACTTTCCATCCTAGGTCTCCCTTGTCCCGGGTTCACAAATATACTGTCCTGAAAGCTGGGAGAGAGAGGATTGTTCTGGAAATAGGTTCAGGGGTATCTGGCAAAGAAGTTCAAGTTGGGAAGTGCAGTATTATTTCCCTTCGGAGGGAGCTTTGGAGGGAGGTTTCCTGGGGCGGTACTTACCCGATTGGACCACCCCCTTGTGCCGGAGGAATCCATATATATCCAGGTATAGGTCTTGTAGCATTGTATGTTGGACTTCCATACGTGGCAGGATCAGAAGGGTCATTTGTCTGGTTTTCTGCCCGACGACCCCTGGATTGGCCTGAATCTGAAGGTCTCCTCTGCCCGTCGCTCTGCATGTTTGCAGAAGTTGTATTTTTAGGCCCCCACCCCCGGCTCCAAGTCCAATGAAGGGGTATTTTTCACTTCTGCTACTTTTGCAGCGCCAGGTCTGTTGAATGGTTTGTAGGTTTTAGGGTTGTTTTTATTTTGAGAGGACTTTTAAACCTCACAGATCCTGGCTGCCTGTTCAATCACCCAATCCAGGGTCCTGAACTCATGAAAATCCCTTACTAATTGGGTCATAATGTATTTCGGGAGAGCATGAATGTATTCATGAACTCATTGGTGTTCACCCGCCTAGAAGTCTGGCCAAATGCTTGTTTTAGCTCCTGCACAAACTCTCTAGGCACCTGGTCTTCCCCACACTGCAGGTTGTATGCTGCCGTTGAAGGCCTACTGTGGGTTTCTATGAATGGAAAAGTGTTTTAAAATGGCCACCTTCTAGGTGGACCTTTTATGGTGATCCTGATCTTCCAGTGCTGCAAAGAAGCTGGTGTAGTCAGGGGGCAATGACAAACTCCATGCAATTTCTATAATTTTTCATTCTAAATTGTTTGATAATTTGCTCATAAAGCTCTAGATACTCTGATACCGAATATTTGGCATTCTTAAGGTAGGAAGTCATGACTCTTTATACCTTTATCTGCTGAATTGGGCCTTTCACAAGACCTTGCTTCCGTTTGGCAGACTTCCTTTTCTGCTGCACCTGAGTCCATTCACCCTCTGACTCAGAGCTGCTACTGTTGGTGGTCCATTCCCTGTCCTCTAGGTGCTCCCTACCTCTATGAGACTGGGAAAACCTCCCTGAATTACGGGGTCTGGACTCTTCTCTTCTGTGGTGCTGTGAACTCTCAGGGTCAATTCCCTTGTAACCCCATTTTCGCACAGTGGAGTACTCATCCCCCCTCCTTCCAGGTATGCTGGGGAATTCCCCTCCTCCCCCATCTCCCTGAATGTGTGGAGATTTTTAAAATACTCTTGAGGCCCGAACTCTGGCTCTTCTCCCTCTATAAAGCTGACCAGGTGGTCCCTTTTTTAGCTTCATTTTCAGTCAGTCTAACTCCCTGATCCCATCATAGGAGTAGTCCTGGTCAGCAGTACTTGCTAGTGTTTTTTTGATTTCCCAGAGCCTACTGGCCCGGCCCCTTTCCCTTCTGCTTGGTGACCCTGAATGCTCATTGTTGACAGACAAGGACTGGCCTTCTGGATCAGTTGGACTAGGCCTGGGCGAGTCCAACTGACTCTCGTTTCCAGTTCTTGATAAGTGGTATGCATGAGGTTAGCCGCACTCTGGACATCTGAAGTGGTTAATTGGCTTGAGGTCCCTGGTGGAGATGTCACAACTCTGATCAGAGAGCGTTTTTCCATACCCTGACTGGTCAGGGTGCCTCAAAGCCGGTTTGTATTTGGCTATTTCATTTGCAAACTTCTCACATCTATTTTTCTCGGTCCCTATCTCCTGGAGAGATGCAGAGACGGGCGTTTTCATTCTGACACAAGTGCTTGAGTGGCTTCTATCACTTTAACCTTGGCCCATTCATCCGTCTTTAAGTCCATTGGTTTCTTCACAATGGGACTCATTTTCCTTTGGTGAGGCTTGAATTGTGCGTGCATATTCAGAGGATTTCTTTCTCAGGAGACTAATCTCTTCCTCTTGCACAGTTCTGCACTGTGTTGCCTGCACTAGGTCAATCTCTGCTTGCCTCACAGGTTCCATTAATTGTACATTTTCAAGCCGAATGTCAGTCAGGTCCTGAGAACATGATGCACTTTTCTCCACATCCATCCTTCACTGACTCACTTCCTGAAACAGGGCACTATTCTCTTGGTTTAATGTGTCCTTTTCTTCCCTCAATCGCTTTCTGTTTCACTGTGTTCCGATCTTGGTGCATCTAATCAAACTCACCTTGTGAGTCAATCCCTTTGACAATTGGCTGTTTTAAGCTTTTAATTGGTTTATTTGTGATTGGGATGTGAAAATGTCCTCTAAACAGACTCCATTATTAACAACCGGATCGTTTAATTTGCATTGCAGTGCGCCCAGATTTTCCCCACACACTTTATGCTCCTCTTGCAGTGCACAAAAACAAATTTCACGCTCTGCATTTTCTTGTTGCAGCATTTTTAAACCATCTTTTAACTGTTCAATGAGACTTCCCTGCTTTAACTCCATAATGTGGCTCTGTTGCACTTTAGCTTCTTAATGTTTCAGCTCTTTCTGGGCTTGATTCAAAAGCTCAGCCTGGTTTTGCATAGAGGCCACACTATTCTGGTATTGTTCTTCCACTATCAGCAAACGGACGTGCATATATGCTGAGAGCTGCGCCATTTTAGTCTGCTCATCTTTAGTATTTTGTGTCATATAAAAGTCTGTTAGAGATTGATGCAACAGACCATTATCCTGCCACTTGTCAACATTTGCAGTAGTAACCTCCTGCATCATTCTGGCTTGCCACATTTCATGTTCTTCCACCCATTCACCTTTGATGAGTAATTTGGTTAGGAGGTGCTTCCTGGGCATATTGATTTCTACTGTGCTAATTCTGAAATGTATTCTGCATCCTTATATACTCTCTATGCAGGGGCAGAATCTTGACCCTGTTCCTGCTTAGTCTCTGCTCACAATGTCAACTGAAGATAGTTCCATTCAAAATCTGTTTTCTGTATACACCCCCGTGGAACTCAGGGTACAAGTCTGAGTGGCACCTTAACAATACAAACAACTTTCTATCCACTGCAATGCAATTACACCCAAATGAATAGTCTGCTGCTACAGCCATGTCACAAGGGAAAACTCTCACACAATTCCCTGTCACGTGCCCCCAGTTTTGTCACAGTTTATTGGTAGGTCACTCAACTCGGGGAGTTTCACACCCTCCGGCCCCCCATTGAAGGTGTCAGACAACAAAGTGATTAGCAGATTCAAATTTGGTTAGGCCTCCGACCTGTATAACACCATTCAGCAGATACCCTCTATCACCAATAAACTAGAAACCAGGCCGGTGTATAGAAGTAGCCATGTATATTTATTGACATTTCTACAATGAATCAGAAACAAAGCACCAGAACAGCAGCCACCAACTCCGTGGCACAACACAATAATCACAAATGCAAATTACTGGCATCAATTGCCTGACATGTATTGCTTAATAGACTTTGTTACCACAACCAACACAGGTTGAATTTGAAAACTTAAAATAAAAAACACACATAGGATTTCTTTGCACATTAACAAATATGAACTTAAAACAACACCCAGTGATTGCTTGTGTTTTCACAATGCTCTTCTCTAACAGCAACCCCCAGCCCCAGGCATCAGTTATTTATGACCCCTAAGTTCGCAGGCAAGGTACAGGCAGTGGGAATACAGTAGAAAAATTGTTCTGGCTTTTTATTTGAATAAAATGCAGGGCTTTGGGTTTCTGATTTGGGATACAAGCGAATAAACAGGAAATTTCATTTTGCACATTCTACATTAACTTGAAAGGCAGAGTTTTAGGGTTACTTATTTTTGGGATTATGGATACCCCCTTTCGTAAGGAAGTCAGGGGTTTCAGAAAGGTAGAGTCACCCAAGTACTTTATTGGCTATGGCAGCTATAACACTGGGTATGAAATGTGTTTGTTTTGAATTCTAAAAAAAATCACGTGATCTTTTCTATATGGGAATTAATTGAATTAAGTTTAATTAAATCTGCTAAGGGTCTACACGGTTTTGCCCCCCTCTCACCCACAACTAAATGGACATGATTAAGGCAGGTAGTTCCCAACACAATTCAATTTAAGTGGATGGGGGTTCTATGAGGAATTGTTATCTTTTTAATCAAATATGGTCAGGGTGTACCCAGTGCTGCCCCCGCCCACCCACTAATGGAAAGGGATTAAGGCAGGTAACTCTCACACAATTGATCGCTTTGGAATAAATATACTTACGTGGGAGATCTCCGTTCTTAGCTCAAGAGGCAGGTCTGATTTCAGACCCTCTTTCAGGAATAGGAAGGCAGCTCACACCTCTGTTCTCTATTCACAGCAAGGTCCCGCCAGCCAGATTTTAGGCGTCTCTCTCAGATAGGGCTGCCAGCTTCCAGGCAAAAGTCCCCAGCCAGTGTCCCAGGGTCGCCTGGGTGTTAGCCTTCTTTCTCGCCCCTCTGTTGTCATCAGTCTGCTCTTCTCTTTTTTTCCTTCTGTATCTGTCTTCTACATTGAAAATTCATATTATATAGTGTCGATGACACTTCCATATTATGAATGTTCCCACGCTACAGATTGGACATCTCTCTTTCTCCCCCTCCCACTAATCTGCCTAATTTCACGGCAAGGAGTTTAGAGGTCTGTATTATGGATAAGGGGTAGAAGGAAAATGTATTATTTCAAAATGACACATTTTTACATTCTGGTGTTTTTCCTAAAAATCTCACAACAAGGCAACAACCTTCTCTTTTCAGATAACTGCATAAACATACATTTTTTCTTTTTATGGCGAATTGGGAAATACTCATTTCACTTTGGCACGCCCTTCCTGGGAGGAGCTATGGCTTTTCGTGATTTACTCCGGAGACGAAATTATGAAAAATATGCCACTTCGCTATTCAACCATTAATTTCACATATTATCAGTTCACAAACGTTCAAATTCCTCTGAATTATGAGAAGGTCAGGATCATGGTTTTCTTCCTAACTCAGATTCTATGTATCGCAGAACATATATAGAACTGATGGGCATTCTGTGGACTTTAATACGAGCCCTGCATGAGCTCACTGTGATGCACGGTTCTCCTGGTATTAAGGAAAAAGGAGTACAATGTTAATCAACAGCAATGCATACATACAGGAGGTCGTAGTTTCATATTCCCAACAACTCCTCCTGAGTTTCATTTATCCCCGGTCACATGTGACCTGAACACCTGCTTGGCTGATGTTATTCCACCCTGCCATTAAATGTCTTCAAAGGTCTCTGTTCGAGGCTTATGCACAGGTAATGGGGAGTCCAACCTTAAAGGTCATTTCTGCTGCCCGTCTTATCTATACCCTCAACATTTCTGTTCTAATTCTTTATATTTCTTTGCATTTTAAACTAGAAAACAGACCTGCTTTTCCTGTTGGGCTGAGCCCAAAAGTTTCAGAGGCACAGACTGTTCAGTTCAGTGGGGAAGACAAGCTACATACACAATTCTAACAGAAGCGCATGTTTAATTGAAAAGATGTGTTCAACATGACATTTTGTATTGCATCTGGTCCTGCGGTTCATAACTACGATACAATATTTAAACAGATATAAGTTCACTTCTGGGTATTATTCACCCATAGGCCGCAGTTAATATAGGAAACTATTGTTCACTTCTACAACAAGTAGGCTTTTCCATTTAAATGTCAATTTGTGGAAAGTGTCTTTCTCTGAAATATGTCACTTGGCTTCACTTTTTAAATGTAAGGCAAAATTCCTCCTTTGTATTTTTCAAATGCACAGCATATCAATGCATCTTTTCTCATGTGTACTGCTGCAGTTTTGAATCTGTCAAAATGTACCTTTCCCAGTTTACACAAAGTCAGCTTCTGCAGGACCACATGTCTTTTTTTGGAATCCGTTAGACACAATTAGCAATATTACAGTTCTGAGGCACTCTCCTTCAGCCAAGTGCCTTTCAATTTTGACAAAGTTGAGGGACGCTCATTTTCATTCCCTCAGTAGGCAAAATGTTGGAAGTGTTTTGACTGGCATGCATATTCCAATCGGTATCAACATCACCCAGTTTCATTCTTATAATAGGGCCTTGCATGACCTCTCAATCTCTGTCACTCTGGGGCCGTATTTTCACCCGACAGTATTTAAACTGAAAATGTATTTTTACCTGAATAAACAGAACTCATTCGACAATGAGAATTGCTTTTTTATTCCCTGAAATATAATTTTACTCTTGGGTAAAATGTTCTCACTCCAAAATCATATCTGGACCCCCTGAGCCTATTTTCAAATCTTCCAACAAGAATCTTCTTCAAGTTTAGAAGAACAGATCTATACTTCCTACCAAAACGAGTAGATATATTTTGCACCAACTGATGCTAGAGACAGAAGACCCATGAAAAATGCACACAATCACTTCTGTGCAATTCCAGAGTTCGTTTTACCTTGTGGTGATGTTGCTTTAGCCATTTTACGTTACTATAGCTAACGATGGACTATTCCAAGGTCAAACGAAATACTAAATGCACTCATCCCCTTCTTCTGAAGCAGTAACTGACCTTGTGCAAATAGCTGTGAACAACAGCAAAACTCACATCATATATGGGCAATTACAGAAATGCGCAAAATAAAATGGGAGATGCAATTCAATGGAAGCTCCGAGTATGGCTAACAGTAGCACATTCATTTACATTTTGAGAAAGAATACCAAGCAGATTCCTCAGATGTCCATAACCCACTGGGTTCTAGGTTATTGGGCAATTAACTGCGTTCATGACGAGTGGTGTTTCGTGACCACGCAACTCCAAGCTGCATGACCTGGTCAGGAAAACTATACAGAGCATTAACTGCCGAGGAGAGGGTGAGTCTACGAAATGCATGTACCGATTTCAGTTCTGACGTTGGAGCTCAGAACTTCATTGTCCCCTTTACTCCGTCCTATGGGTTTTTTAACGAGTGTGAATGGGCACAAAAACGAGTGTTATTTACCAATTCTGCAGTCTATAACACCACATTCCTTTCTTCCAGTGAGGGAGATTCTTGCATGAGCAGGAATTAAATCACTATTCCCATGAAAACGTAATGCAGCATCCAAAAGGCACTACTACTACTACATTGAGGATTGTCAAACCATAGTTGACAATCACTAGCCCTGGACCGTCTATGCTAAAAGCCTGGCAATAGAACACTAAAAATAAGCCTGGGAGGTTACTTTATGACGTATCGCCTGCTTGCTTCGCTCATCGTTCTGTGCACTTACAAGCAGGATGCCAAAAAAAAAACAAAAAGCACGTCCGATAGCTACACTGAAAAAAGAAAACTCGAGTATCAGAAAAGTAAAGCAAGCTTCATGACGTTTTAGTTTTAAACTGCATCAACCTTTCCAAGGAGGGTAAGTAATGCTGTTCTATATACTTTTTGATCAAAACCCATCCTACTTGCACAAGGGAGAAAAAAGTTAGCAACGCAGCTGCACATGGTTTAATCTAGCTTTAAGACATCCTCCGGGTCTGAGTGGATAATGGTCAGCTCTGACAGCTGCAGAAGTAAAAGTTAATACTATGATTATCAAGAAATTTTAAGTAAACCGCTTACACCAGCTATTTGAACAAGGCTGTCTCCAGTATTTTTAAGAAAGCTCGAGGCAACAGCAGAACTGGAACTGTACTAATCCTTGGTCATGGCTAATTTAGTGTAGTGGTAAATAAATGTGCTCCCTCTGTAGGGTAGGAAAACCAAGAATAATGCAGTATTAACCCATTACGTGTGCACATCGAGCAATTACGCATGCACACAGGAGTTAGTAAACCAAATAAGAACGAGATCTGTACAATTAAGATAAACAACTGGATGCTCAACATCAAGCCGATTCAGACACAAAACAAGTATACGATTGGCTCTGTCAGCTCAAGTTTCAGGGAGGCGCCTTAAAATGCAGTGTTTCCTTTCGATTTGTAGTTGCTCAGGTAAACTAACTAGAACGGTTTTAAACGAGATTAGAGAACCTGCCATCGCCATTTAACAGAGCACGGTAGAGTACCATTGACTTAAGTGAATATTGTATAAAGCACACCCTGGCAGGAAGGCATCGGCGTGCTGTACAAATCTCTTACAATATATTTTACAATCGTATATGGAGAAAAAGTCATCAAATAGGATCCCAATTAATCAAGTCGCAGCGTAAATCCAACTTTCTGATATAAAAAACAGTAGAAATTGAGAAGAGTGTTTATAATAACCATGAATATACAATACAAGGGTATACAAAGTAGTTTGTCAAGCTTTCGGCAGCCCAGCACAGCGAAGTAAAATCGAATATAAACATGCTGAGAAGTCCACACACAGGAGAAGCTGTAGAAAAAGCATGACTAGAATGCTGTGCATGGCAAACGCATTAAATATTGAGCCTAAGCAGATCTGCTTGCAGGTTGTCGAAGCCAACCTGAAATCATGTGGAACTTTTGCAGCGCTGGGTGTCAAGAAGCACTATGCCAGGATACCCTCTCTTTCAGGCGATACTCAGCAACCTGGCTTCCAGCAGTCGCACACCCCGGAGCCTGGGCGACCCAGATGAACTTCTTGGCTTCGCTTAGGCACTCCTCTTCTGGACCCACAAAGATCCCTTTTCTGGACTGCAGACACAAAGGACTGGCTTCTAGGACCCTTTGGGTTAGGAGCAGCAGTTGCACAGTGTTCCCTCGTAGCTCAGGAAGAGGTCGCCTATCGAGGCCCTATAGTTCAGTCCTTTAGTCAGCAGAGCAGCTTTCAGATTGCTTGAAGATTTGCAGCAACAGACTTCCTCCAGCTAGGATGCAAGCTGAAGAGGACTTCCATTTCAGGTTTGTTACAGCTTCTGACGAGGAGGTGAGCGTGAGACCCCCCTGCTATACTAAACACTCATCATTCACTCAGGCTGAGCCATCCTCAGCCAGCCAATCACACACAAGTGCATTCATGCAGCCAGCACCCAATCAGGCTCACAGGCTATTCACCAGAAACCAGACAGCCACCACACTGCATTCATTCAAGTTTCAGGGCTGGTTCTGGCATTGTGTCACACAACTAAATTCAGACGCTCACAACACAATGTATTGACTACTCACTCCATTCAGGTGGGCTCTACCCCAAGGGTGTGCCCACAAGGAGCCCATGGGAAGGCTCCAGACAGACTGGTAGGAGGCAAATCCAGAGCCAAATATGGTCCTTCTACCCAATAAGCATTCAGAGGAAGGGAACAGAGCCAGGGCTTCTCAGGACTTTGAGAAACAAGGGGGTACGGAAAAGGAAACCAAGAAGCCACCAGTTGTCATCTTGCCTTTGTGCAGAAATCCATTGATTCCTATGGCAGAGCCTGGGTATTCAAAAATGGAGGATACCTAGAGCCACTGTTGCATCAGCATATGGCTGCCACCGCTCTGTGGTCAACACACGTGCCCAAAAACAGACTAGGAGTACAGGGTTGTACCCCTGTGTATGGGCGCCTTTAAGGGTATCCCCATGGGCAGTGTTCACCAAGGACAAAATGAAGAGCTGCACTGCCAGGGGTCCAAGCTGGACTCCTGTGCATAAAATAAGCAGAACACACAGTTTAAGGAGGTAGAGGACAGGCCATGTCCATCAAATGCAGTTCCAGTATTTAACAGTCTCTTTCTAAATCTACCTGCCTCTACTCTCCGCCCTCTGCAACTAATCCAGAACAGGACTGCGAGACTTGTCCTTGGCCTCAAGCCCTGGGAACGTATCTCTCCAGTTCTGAAATCTCTCCACTGGCTACCAGTGGATGCAAGGATTAAATTCAAAACCCTCTGCATTGTCCACAAGGCTTTCTGGGGCCTGGGTCCAAAATACCTTCAGCTATCCCTTGCAAATACCTCCCCCTCTCGAGCTCTTCGCTCCTCTACCTCCATCTCCCTCAGGGTCAGTCGTTTTTCTAAGAAACGAGCTCGGGGTAAATCTCTGTCTTCGGCTGGGGCCTCCCTCTGGAACAGCCTCCCTGCCACTCTAAAACTTGAGGAGAACCGTCTCCGGTTCTGGAAGCACCTCTAGACTTTCTTCTGCCTTCGCTCCCCCTCTCCCCTGCTGATCTGTTCTCTCTTGGCACCGTGCACCTGGCCACCCTCTGTCCTTCGGGCCCAGGTTACCTGCTCATGCTGCCACCCTACCGCACTGCCTCCGGGCCACCCCTTGCACTGGGGTCTGTATCTGTACCCATACGCCCCCCCCCCCTTTTCCTTCCTGCATTTATCAGACCTACCCTGTCTACCTTAAACCTAGCACTTGCAAATTGCTGGCTGCATTACCACTGTTTGTTGCCTTTATTATTTATTGTTATTTATCTGTTTCTCCTCTGCTTCACACTCTCCACTTCTCATCCTTCCATGCACTCCCTCCCCCCCCATGCATTTGCGCGTTCTCAATGTCACTGGGCCTAGTAAGATCGCTGTTTTGTTCTCCCCTGTTCCCCTCCCTTGTCGCACTCCCAAACACTTGTGTACGAGCGCAATAGAAATAAAATATCAATCATCAATCAGCATCACAGCGCTCATCAGGATGTCCTACAAAATAATGTCTGCCATCCAGAAGCCTGTTCTAGCCCTAGCACTATAGCAGAAAAAAGCCTAACTTTAAAAAAGGAACGATAAGGGCATTTGCCGCAAAAAAGGTAAAAGAATGGTTTCCGACACCACCCTGATGTTTCTTACATCAGAAAAAGGGGCTCCTTGCCCTTTTGCACAGTTCAAATCGGGGCACAAATATCTCTTTACAATTTGACTCCTCTAGTTGTGGATAAGTCGCTGCTTAGTCTTTCTCCCCGATTACCAGGAACTTTGTCTGTCTCTTGTTTCCTCCATCATTGGGACCCACCATCCCCCCCTTAAGTCCACACCAAGCACTCTCCTTGAGCTCAAGGCCACGGGCTCTCATGGTAATTTCTCCAGTTAAATGATTCCTTGTCTTTACCACGCCCACGGATTTGGATTCTGCTCCCACGCCTTGGTGCCCGTCTCCATGTAGTTATCCTCTTGGCTTTTACCCCACCCTGTGGTCTCTGATTCCACACCCTGCCTTGAGGTCTCGATGTGCCTTCCTGCCCACATACCTTTTTGTTGCAGCGACTGTTACCTTCCATCTCTGCGCTCCTCCAGGCAAGCAATCCAATAGACCAATGCAGCCCCTCTTTCCCGGCTTCCACCCGGTGTGCTGCACCTGACTGAGATGGAGCTCCCTTCCCGCCATCGTCCTGCAGTGATTTGGCATTGGTTCCTAGTCTAGCCTCTTGGTTCCTGCTCAAGCGCCTCTGCTGCTTGAGACTCACGATTGCCAGCCTTCTCCAGCCTGTGTCTCTGGAGGGCTGCTTTGCGTTCTGCAGACTTGACAGCGTCTCCAACCACCACGTGGGGTGTGGGCTTCCTTCTTGCCACACCTCCCGGGAGGAGGTCTCTCCTCCTCTGCAGCTCTGTGGGCTACTGCCCTTTCATGTAGTCACACTGAGTATTTATTCTCCACAGGAACAGGGGGTGGGCCTATTCACTGCTCGCTCTTCTTAGGTGTGGGAAAGTTGCAAATTATTATACAGTTCACCTCCCATATAACCAACAAAACAATTAGGTTCCTGAGACAAGGAAGGAGAACACTTCCATGTTTAAGGATTGCCTGTCCTCTAAGGCAGGGATGAGGGGTTTCACCCGCAGTGGAATCCCACTTCATTGTTCCCATATGGGGTATCAACATTAGCAGGCTCAGCTTGCCACCCCTTAGGAGAACAGGGCAAGCGGGATTCCACTCCCTAGTCCCAAAGGGGCCGAATTTCCTGAATTTGTCACATAGGACTATAGAAAACACCTTGTAGAATTCCTGCTCTTTAATCTCACTGCATGCTTGTACGTATAACTAATAATACAGAGGGCAATGTATACAAATAAGTGCAGGAAAAAAGGTAACTATTTAAGAGTGACTTGCTTTTCTTACCATAAGAACGTAGCCATACTGGCATCAAGGGTATTATGTATAATTAAAGTCGGTGGTCTCTTACTCTTTGACCCTCTAAAATAGTTACATTTCCCGAGTGGTCACTCTCTCCTGGTTTTATTCCCTGAACTTGGTCATTTCATGGCCCTTGAAAAAATGCCATAAAATCACTGTTCTTTATACCAAAAGACTACGTTCTCATCAGCAGATTTCAGACTCGCTGGTAGTCATTTCCTTCATGTACCTTCATTTTCTACAGTAGTAAGATGATCTGCTCCTTGCTTTACTAATTAATTCCTTTTCCATCGCATAGTTACTGTTCATCTTGTATTGTTTTCAACAGAGTTACACTAACAAGAATATTTCTCATCTTAGGTCTTAAATGTTCTCCAGCTAAGACTTGACAAAAACATGCAGTATTCTTTTTCGATGGCAGCATGCCCTTTCTCCTGTATTATAGATAGTTTTCCAAAAGCTCATTCTTCGGTTTTAACTTACTTTTATTGAAATGACAACTATCTGCACGAGTACATGTTCTCTGGTGGATAAGTCACCAGTAACAGATTGTTTTATCTCATCTGTCACATTACGGTGATGTGATGCATTTCTGCCAGTAAAATGACCCACTGGCAAGGTAATAGGTTTAATGCATCTATGAAGCCAGTCATAATCTCAATCATGTCCCATTAACGTGATTTGGAACAAACTAGTTGTCTGGAACGGGGTTACAACTAAAGTAATCAATGTAACCCAAAGTGATGTGAAGCACTCAAAAAGTAATTGAAAGCACTGTGTAGTAATGCAAAAGTAAGTTAATGTTAACAAAAAGTAATCTAGGATTTCTATACGTTACCATATTGTCAACTAAAACCTTCTTCGTCAGCAACTGGCGACAGAAAAGACAAAAGGAAAAAAAATGTTTGTACTAGAACCAGTTGCTGACTTGTCAGTTTCATACATCACCTGTACCATTATGAAGCCGATTTGTGTTCCCACCAGTGCACTGCCCTCCGCCTTCAAGTACATACATCAAGAAAGAGTGCCCTACGAGCTCCACTGTTTGCCTACCCGGCAGTATACTCTTTGCTGGGTTACTGTGACAATGTCCCAAGCCTAGCCTCGCTGCCAGCATGCGGGCAACTCACGGGCCTTTTTTCCAGCCACCAGCAATGTGATGTGGGCTCCCAAGGCAGTAAAACAAGGATTCTCCTCGTCTGCTCCAAGATACACTGGTGGGCCGGCAGGAAAATATCACATTAATCTCCAGTCCTGACCCCTTTAAGATTAAGTCTTGAGAAATATGCTTGACAATGCCGCAGGCCTTAATACAGAACCATAGCTCTATTGCAAACCTGAAGACTTGAATACAGAAATAATACTGTCGAATAAGGCTTATCACCTACATTCCGTGCCGGCGAGAACACAGAGCAGTGAGGCAGCAGTCCCAACTGGTGAAGTGCGCAGGGATGTGCACATGCGCGAGAATCCAGTAACCAATATCGTAGATCAGACCATGCACCCTCCTCCTGCAGAGCACCTGGACTAGCTACTCGCCTGCCCGCCCGCCAATCCCCAGAAAAGACATCATGTGTCCCACATGGTACGTGTGCTGCATTATTAAAATGGCAGACAAGGAGGATAGGCACATCTATAAACTCGGAGAGACAAAGCTTGGGTGTGGTCATTTGGAGCATCACAGGAATGAGCTGTGAAAAGGGGGTTTGGAGGGTGCGGGTGTAGGGGAGGGTGACTTTGAGGATGCAGGAGGAGGGCGAGAACAGAAGAGATTGGAGTAATTGAACCTCCATGTTGGGGAGAGAGCACAGTAGAGATTGGAGGGGGTTTACAATTGGAAAGAAAGCAATAATACATCTGCAGAGATGATGGCAGGGAAGTGGCAAGGAGTGAAAATATGCGACTGCAGAGAGAATTTTAAAGGAATGGCTCGCCCAAAAAAAATGCATTGCAAAAAAAGATGGGCAATAATTTTTTAAAAAGTGCCAATCGATTTTTTTTAAGTCCCTATGTAAAATTTGGAGAAAATGAAGCTCAACATTTTAAAAAGGAAGAACATGGGGGCATCCATTTTGTGAAATGGATGCCCGCCTGTGCTTGCTTTTGCGGAACTAATGAAGGAAAAGCCAGCCAGCTGTAGTAAACAAAAGCTACCACTGGGTGGCTTTTCTTTCATTGGTGCCGGGACTCGGAGGACACAGACCAGAGACTACAGGCAAAAAAGCTGCAGCTGCATCTCGGTAAGTGCTATTTTTTTAATAAAAATAAACACTAGCTGCGTTTTTTTTCCCTGAGTTTTCCAGGCTGGAGGAGCCCGGAAAACGAAGGAACACTCGCAAATTGGGGTTGATAGAATTTAGGTATGAATAAAGCTGCATTACTTGATAAATAATGCTCTTGCGGTGCTATGTTTGTCCCCTCTGCAACCACTTTTGGTAAAAAAAAACAATTTTGTAATCATATACCCAAATCCGGGAAGTGTCAACAGAGAAATATTCCTGCAAAAAACGATTTGCTATTTTTGTCATGCTTTCACCTAGGTTATTATTAGTTACATAAGTAGAACTCCTTAATTCGTTTTTCGTTCAAATGTATTTGACTTTTTTGGGAGGAATGGCAATGCGGTTAATGCATACTTTAGTTTCCACTATATGTACGTCAGCAGTAATAAGCTTCCGCAAATGGGGTTATGGACACTCATTCTCAACGCAACTCATGTTTGTGAACCATATACAATACAATAAATTACTGCGAACAAAGAAAGCGTTTACTTGTTAAAACAAAACTCAAAACAGTTTTTCAACATATGCTGAATAAACAGACAGACACAATATAACATTAAAAAAGGCATGCTCCTGCCTGGAATACACAGAATACGCACTAGATGTCGCTGGTACACCAGCGTCTTTGCAAACACCCAGAATCACAAAAAACTATGACCTAAGATTCTGACAGACATCCAAGTTTGTTAAACCAGTGGTCGTTGCGCGGAGTCGTAGGAGTAGAATTTGATGCACTTCAAAAAGTAGGGGGATACAGCAAACACACGAGACCCCCCCTCACAAACAGGATCGCTCTCACCTGCACACACAATTAATGGGTGCCATTTTATTAGACAAAGGCGCAAAAGTACAACCTTCATAAAAGTGTAAGGATGACCAAATGCATCTGCCGTCTAGCGCTTTTATGCAATGAGTAATAATGAGTGGCTCATTACTTTCAACCTAAAAGTGGTGCCGGATGCCTATAAAACGTATAGTCACTTGCAATGGCTTTGGGCGAAGCAGGTTTGCACCCTTTTTAGCAGTGAACTATTGGACCGAAAAACAAACCCATACCAAACTTGACAGCCGTTTCTACTGTAATGCTCCGGTGCGGTGTGAGAAGCAATACACACCTTTATGAATGCCCCCCGCACCGCCAACATGGGCTAAAGGCAGGGCTGGAAATAGACAATTTACTGGGGGAACTCCCCATAACTTCACCCTTTGCGCGCGGGCGGGACTGAGGGGCGGAGCTACGCGTTGAATAATGTGGGTACTCTGAATGTAGCATGCTGGCTGCTTTGCATACAAACAAAGTTAATTTTGCCAGTATAAGAATGGCCACAATTTATCAAACATGTTTAATAGTAATTCAAGCGGTCATTCCTGAGCATGCAATGCACACTGGGTGTGGTGCTCATTTCGGGTGTCGGGATAGTCACCAAGACAGTAACCCGTGCGAAACACGAGACATACATTTTTGTGCCGTTTCAGTGCTTGAGTGTAGGCTGTCCTGGTGATCAACGGACAGGTGGGGCAGTTTGTGAAAATCACAACGTTGAAGATTTTCGGGAGATTTGAAACGCACAGCGTTAAGGGGCATCGGCTCTACACGGAACTGTGGGCAAGACCATTTTTGCTGGAGCAAAGCTGGTCTTGTTAACAATTCCTTCCCGTTCCCTGGATAAAGAATTATCAAGATTTCACCCGACAGTTAATCAGAAAGTATTGAAGAAGTGGCAAGCATGATGGACAGCCGGCCCCATAGCATGCACTGTCACTTGGTCCCATGATGCACCAGGAAGGACCTAGGGGTCAAGACGCTCTTGAAGCTTAGGGGAGGAGGAGGCAACAACCAGAAGTTGAATGTATAGAATTATACTTTTTTCAAAACGATTGCACTTTCTCCGAAATTGCGTGGGGAGCAGGAGGGTAGTGCAGAGGGCCAACACATTAGCTCATTTGATCAGTTGGTTGTCAAAAGTTGGCGTTTGGTGGCAAGGGCCATCAATATGCGTCTGTGTAGAATGGGCAGGTGGCAAGGGAGGATGACCAAAAGAAAGTATTGGACCAGTGACCTGTCTGTGGCCTCTGATCTGAGGTCTGCAGCATATGCACACTTGGAGCTAACCAAGAAAAGAAACGAGATGTCAATGTAGCCTTCAAACAGAAGGATGCTTTGTGGGGTAGAGGGGCGAGGTTGGGGGACCAATAAAGAATATGATGGTGACAATGCATCTCCAACTGTATCATTGATGCCCTAAAGCAGGACTATGCAACCAATCTTGGGCTCTCCAGATGTTTTCAACTATAACTTCCATCAGCCCTAGTCTCGAACATTACATCGAGAGAACTTGCACCACCACATCAAGCTCATCACATAACCAAGCTAAACGTTTGTCCTCCCCTAATCCCCAGTGACTGGTCCCGATCAAAGAGCTCATGTTTACCTCCTACTCCTGTTCTCGCACCACTCATTAAACCAACCTCTCACCCCTTTGACACAACCTTCACATGCCTTCCCAAAACTCTCAACCATTCTCAAAGGACGGCAGATAAACCTCCTGGGAGGCACACTTTTTTTCTCCCACCTGGAGTAGGCTTCCCCAGTCACTCATGCACCTCTTCTCAAAGCGCACATGCCTCGAGTTACCAACAAAATCCTCCCTTCCAAACTCTCACACTACTTACTGCCTGCCATCAAACACAAGCAAGCCCAAACTGAGATTGTTCACCTCAATGTTCTCTCCAGACGGAAACCAATTTTCTATAACACTTAAGTTGTCAATGCACTACAACAGACCTGCAGAACTCACCAACTCTTCTGGACGGAACTTTCATGCACAAACGCTACAAAGACATTCATGACCTCCTCATGCCTGGCCATATGGACCGACTCTTCCTAGCTGAAACATGCTTCACAGAGGACTCTCCAGCAATTGTACCCAAAGGCAAAGCCCTACAAAATACCTCTTCAGAAGACACCAAGTCAACAGGAAGTGGGCATCGCAATACCTCACAAAGAATAGTTGATCAACACGCTGCTTTATCTGCACCAGGGTATGAATCTTGTTTAATATACTAAACAGATCTCGTACCACTTCACTCCTCCATTCGTATTTTCATTCCTAATGTGCATGGGTCACACAATCTTCTTTGTTAAAAGGATTTATGGAACTTAAATTGTGAACCACTGCTTTACCCCACAATCACAATGTGGAACGATCTTACATTTTTAGTGCCAAGATGGCGCCCGAGTGCCGATTTAGGAAGCTGCCTAGAACGGCTTGGGTGTAGCACTGGCTCTGAACTGCGCCTTACAGTGCATGATACTGCCATTTGTGCTCCCACAGTTAGCAAGCCTAGTGACCTGTCCTCTTACGAACAGCTTAAAAATAAATATTCCGATATAGCCTTACCAGCACTGGGTTAAATATTTTTCTCTTTGGACCTACTAGTGGCTACACGCCCGCTCCTACTTTTGAGGTAACCAACTAGATATTTTGTCACCCAAGTCCACACAGCCCACCTACCTGGGACCCGTCACCACCAGAAAGTCATATGCTCTTGAAAGGTGATCAAAATAATTAAACCTGCTGCTGAGCCACAGAATTAAACAACCAGCTGACTAACCATCTCGGAGGTCAGGCAACCTTCGGGACCTCCGAGGAGAAGGCTCATATTAGTCCTTCATTCCAATGAATTCAAAAATGAAAAGAAATCTGAAGGTTGCACCAAAACAAACTAACCAACCTATAACAGCGCACACATCGCAGAACCCAGAGTAATGATGCCAAAACGTCTCACTACACATATAATCACTTAGGCACACCACTAGCAGAAGGCACCCTTCACGTTTAGAACCCTTAAAAAAAATCACCAAGATGCATTAGCACATCAGTGCCAAACAAACCAACCCCTTCCAGATTTCAGTAACATCCCATTCTCTCCAAGACGTACATAAACAAACCCCCCAACCATCACTCGAAGAACTTATAGACCTAACTAAGCTTTGCAGGTGTGCCAGAAAACCTATGCACCTCAACGTTCAAATACTGTGTCATCCTCGGAAACCATGTCCCCGAAACGCTGCCTCATGCCCAGGCAATACTATTTTGCACACATCACACCCAACCATGCCAAGAAAGCTTCTATTACACATCCAAGAGCTTTCAAAAACTACCCCTCAATTCCATATCCTATGAAATGGCCTGAGCAGCAAAAATAGTTGGCTATACGTCACAGATGCTTTGAATCCAACTCATAGATTGACCTAGCTCAGAACCATTAGCTAAAGAGAGAGATGGAGGCTGTGCTAATTTCTAGGTCTTGATTTCGGGGTATCTAGCAGACAATAGTGTGGGTCCCATGATCCCACTCCACCCTCCGGATTTATCTGCCACCTAATACGGTAATTCAATCCCAAGTAACCAGTTCAAGGACGGACACATCATGGGAACCACTCAAATAGCTTTCCCTGAAACAGATCATATCTAATACGCATTGTATTGTTCTTCCCTCAACCAGGACAGGTAAAGTGAGGAATCACAGGGCTCCACTCTCCCATCCGATTCAATATCTGCATGTCACCATTCATACTTATGGGCTCCAGATTTACAACTATGCGGATAACACCCAGATCATCTCTCCACTGGACAAAACCTACAAGACACCCCTTCCATATCTCAGGGCTCTATCCAGGAAGACTACCTCCAGAGGACCAATAATTCATTCAAGTTGAATCCATGGCAAAACAAAGAACATGCTCTGCCATCACGTCTTCTGTTTTCTCAAGCACTTCCCGTGGAATTATAGAAAAAATGTCACCCATATCACTGCAACTGCCCAGTTACTGCGACTTTTCGCCTATCCGTAATTCCGAGAGTCATTACTGCAACCAAGCAGAGTGAGGGTTGCTGGGGTGTTCCCTGCTCCCATTGGTCACAGTAATGGGAGTCAGGGGTGTCCCCCGTTTACCACTATGGTAAGCGGCGGACAACAAAGTTGAAGCAAAAAAAGGACCCTGCAATAAGTGGGAGAAACTGACGCAGCAGGTATACAGGGCAGTCAGCGGCGCACAGAGAAGTGCCCTCCCCCCCCACTTAACTTTACGGCGGAAGCGGGTTGGGAGATGCAGGCGAAAGTGATCTGATCACGACGCAGCAATGGGAGTCGACATTTTCATCGTCAGCATTACAGGCAGCACAGTGATCACACAGAACCATTCCTGGGACATAGTATGTTCACTCGAAGAGGTTTATTTTACACACTAGTAAAAGAATTGGATAGAATTTGACGCAACAACCAAAACATCCAACACCAAATGAGCACTGCAGTGAAACATTTTTCTATATGCACACCATCATACCCTAGCGTACAGTGGTAACCCCCAAAGGTGCTTGCCATAATCTCTCAGCTTTTATCCCACCTTGGTTAGAGAAATGAACTATACCTTGGCCTCTTAACCTACCTGACAAAAAGAAAGAAAATAATGCATCCCACTACCTGCACATACATGCAAACACACCACTGATTCCTTATTACCTGCAGCGTCCACTTTAAATCCATCTGAAATTCTAAATAGACTTATATCACAGTTCCTGCAATAAAAAATCACCCATAACCAACCACACTGCACAATAAGATTCTGCACAACACAAACAGCAATCGTGACATACAGCAAGAAAATAAATGGTAGGGTCTTCTTCCATAGTTTCTGGGCTTTAGAGCCTGCACCATTTTGGAATCAGCAAAATCATAGGCATGTTCGCCCAGAAAGTAGTTAAAACTTGCCCCTTCGCAAATACGAAGAAATTACGTACCTCTCTAATTTTCTTTTTGAGGATGTTCCTCCCACGGATTCCTCATCTGTGATATCCACTTCCCAATACAGCCACTCTTCAGAAATGTTTCATCCACTACGGGGCGCAGTTCTAGGACCCGGGGAGCCAACCTTTCTATGCGTCCCGCACCTGACAGGACGTTGTGGCCAGTATTTATAGAGGTGCTGCACCCCGTAACCTCCGTTACACCCTTTTCCCTAGCACCTTCACACTGAGGGACCACAGAAGCAATGTGTACTAGTTACCCGATGAGGTGCAGGTAAGGAGGCAGATGAGGAATCTGTGGGAGGAACGTCCATTAGAAGAACCAATTACTTACCTCTGGTAATGTTGTTTCTGATGGATGTTCCCCCCAGGGATTCCTCATCTTAGATAAATTAATATCCTGCTTTGCAGTCTTGGAAATATTTTCAACAGGAGAAAGCGCTGTGCAGCCTCGAGTCAATGTCCCTCGACAGTTACCATTCCCCCGCCCGGATGGGATGCCGATGGCACTATAAATAGCATGCACTGTGCTCGTTGCCTCAGTTCCTAGTTTTTTTTCTCTTTTTGCTCAGTTGACTTGAGGAATAGATTACCCACATAGGCACTGCAAGATAATGAAACATTTCACCCACAGCCAGAGGGGTATGATAGGAGGGTGATTAGGAAACCGTAGGAGTAGCATCCATCAGAAAGAACATTACCTGAGTTAAGAAATTTGTTCTTCTAATGGATTGTGTCCTCCGACAGATTCGTCATCTTAGCTAGACGCCCATAGCAGTTTTGTAGATTGAGGTAGGAGAATGGATTTGTGTATAATTTTCTGATCATTGATTGACATTGTGCAGAACCGCTCTTCTAAATCTAGCGTCCTGGCCTGACAGCGTGTCCAAGCAGTAATGCGTTGAATAAGTGTGGAGTGAGGACCAAGTTGAGGCATTGCAAATGTGATGTTCTTGGAGAGCCGCAGTGGTTGCCACTCCACTGGCTGAAGGGGCTCTTAGGTTCTCAGGGACACCTTTGCCACCAATGGAGTAACACTCTGAAATGCATGAGTTGATCCAACGCGATAAAGTTTGTTTGGTCATGGCTTGGCCTAGCCTGTGGCCGGTACAGCCCACAAATAGTTGGTCATCTTGTCAGACATTTTCCAACCAGCAATGTAGAACTAGGATCCCTTTTCGGGCAATCCTATGAAACCTCTTCATCCCGAGAAGGGTAAGTAGGTGGATAAAACGCTGGTAGAGTTATTTACTGTGTCTCACGGAATAAAATAAAAATAGCTTGGTAAGGAAGGAGGGGTGAACCCTCAAAATCTTCTCCTTGAAGAATATAGTAAAAGGTGGTTTGCATGACAAGGTTTGTAGCGGACTGAGCCAATGTGATAACTACTAAAATTGTTTTCAAGTTTATTAACCTGAGAGGACAAGAATAGAGAGGTTCAAATGGAGCTCCCATTAAAAAGTTAGAACCCGGTTCAAATACCAGTACGGAACCCGAAAACGGACCAGTGAAAATTTATTGGTCAGTTCTTTTAAGATTGTATGACAATAGGCATCGTAAGAGCCTTGTTCTGGGGTGCGTTTAAAAATTGATAACTCTTCCAAGTATCCCTTGAAGGTAGCCACCTGCAGACCCTGATGGCCAGGTGCAGTAAAAAAGTGTGCTGCAGATGTATTGCAAGAGAAAGGACCTATATCTTTAGCTCTACACCAGCTGCAAAACGTGTACCCAACAACAGTGGTATAATGATTTTGGTTCCTTGTCATGTAGCCGAAAGCAACACCTCCATAACGTCTTTCAGGTGGTCTCAATCCTTGTATCTTAGCCTCTCAGAAACCATGTGTGAAGGTTGAGTTCCGATTCCTGGGTGAAGACAGCCACCCTCTTGGCAGAGTAGGTCCACTCTCTGGGTAGACAGAATGGAGTGCAGATGGATACGTTTAGAAGGCATGTACCACGTCCTCCTGGCCCAATCCAGAGCAATCAGGATCATGGATTTCCAGCAATTCCTCAACCTGCTGATGACGGGTACGGGGCGAAACGCGTGCATACAAGAGTGTAAATTCCCAGTCCACTACAAATACGTTCCCCAGAGCTCCTCTCTTGAGGAACTTCCCGGGAGCAGAACAGGTCGCAATTCCTGTTGATACTTGACTTGAACCGAGAGGGGTTCCCCAAAGGGTGCAGATCTCTAAAGGGACTTCCTGAACCAACTTCCACTGGTAGCAGATCGGGTTCTGCTGCCGCCATTTCCTCTTCTCCGGGTAGGTGAACACCCAAAGGAAGGAGCCCATTTTGCAGCACCCAAAACCAGAGCTGTATTACCTCCCTGCACAGTGGTTGTGACGCTACACTACTTCTTTTAGTGAGGTAATGCATGGCCACCGTGTTTATTATCAGGACGTTCTTTTCCCTGTTTAGACAGTTAAAAGGCCATAAGTGACAGTCTAATTGCCCTCAGCTCTAACAGGTTTATGTGTTGTCTTGATTCTGATGGGGACCAAACTCCACTGATCACGAGATCGCTCATGTGAGCTCTGCATCTCGTGAAGGAAGTATCCGTAACTACAGTTATCGAGGCCAGGGTTGCCAAAAAGGTTCCCCTATCACATTCTCCTCCACGCCAGGAGAACCTATTCAACCTGCCTGCGAATTATGGCTATTTGGATCTGAGGGCCTCATCATTAGGCACGCTTCTGGCAACAGGAAAATGCAGGATTCCATGAGGCTCAGCAAGCTTATATAATCGAACGCTGGTAGATAATAGGCGTTCTGAAATCTCATTACGATCTGGAAGATATTTTGAGCCCTCAACTGAGGAGGCGAATGAGGAGTGCTTTTGAGAAGGTAACACCTGGAATTTCTTGAATTTGAAGGAGGAGCCCACATTGTGGAGAGAGTCGCAGGCGTTTAGATATTCCAGAGCCTGTTCAGGAGGACGAGCGCTGATCAGCCAATCGTTTGGGTAGGGAAAGACATGAATACCCTCCCCCTCTTAGGTTTGCTGCTACCACCATCATCAATTTGGTGAAGACCCTCAGGTGGAGATGTGCCCAAAAGGCAGTACTTGAAACCGATAGTAGGAACGGCCAGTGGCAAACCTCACATACTTTCTGTGCTTGGGATGTACAGGGACATGAATGTAAGCATCCTGAAGATCGGATGACATCCAGTCCTGGAGCTGAAGAGTCTAGTGAATCTGTGAAAGAGTGACCATCTTGAATTGGCCCTTCCTGAGGAACTTGTTCAAGCACCTCAGGTCGAGGATGGGTCGCAGTCCTCAGTCTTTCTTGGGAATCAGGGGGAGTACAAACCCTGGTATTTTTCCACTGCAGGTATCGACGGCACCTTTCTTAAAACAGGGACAGGATCTCCTGTAGAAGGAACAGATCTTGTTCCTGAAGAGATTGCTCAAATCGGGAGACAATGTGGTGGCCTTTGCAGGAATAGGAGACAGTACCCTATACTTGGGCCATTGTCTGAAGCGCCTATGCATCAGAAGTAATGTGAGGCCATTCTCGCAGATGCTGTGTCAACAGACCACCACCCACGTTCTGTTAGCAAAATGCTCAAGAGGGGTTTTGGGACTGTGGCAGAGGGCAATGAGGAGGTTGCTGCCTGAGTAATCTGTCTTCCACTGCCTCTGGGGGCACGTGTGAACCTCCTTTGTCCTCTGCAGGTAGATTGACCTTTTCCCCCTTTGGCTAAAAGAAAAGTAGGAGCGCATACTCCAAGCCTGAGGAGATGGTGTTGTTGCGGCTGAGGTATGGCTGCCACAAGGATATTGCTGCCGTCTTTAAAGCTTACAGCTTTTTTTTATTATTTAAAAGTTGTTTTTAGTTTACAAAAATAAACTTACAACATATCAAAACATTAGATACATAAAAACAGTTTCCTTGAATTCATACTTCTACTTCAACAGTCATTAATTAAAATCCATTCTACTTTTACATATATCACCACAAACAAATGTCAACCTCAAATGATCTTATTTACCCCTATAATCAACTAAATGGCCACCTGATTATCACATCAGGACAGTTATAATCTGTTATTTTCAATATTTTGCTTAAGGGTCATATTAGTATTTATCAAGGCATCCTCAATGTTGTATAGTAACCTAGACAGTGCTAAAATCAACCGCATGCTCATTCCTGACATGCATCGTTCCCAAAAAAAGGTTGTGCAATTTCAGTTTCATCAGGGCAAAATTCGCCCAAGGTTATCTCTGCCTCACTTCTTCAAAAAACAGGCAGTATAGCAATAGATGCTTTGTTGTTTCTATCTGCGTTTTACATAAACAGAAACAACAACTTAGATCTCCTTCCCGGACTTCCACCAGATCTCACCTTTGCATTCGTTCCAAGGTGGAAAACTGGTTGAGCTTAAATCTCAGGTATATATTTCTGACTTTACTGCATGGACACTGGATGATATAAGTAGGACGAGATCCCCTCTTCCTAGGTCTAGATGCATATTCAGCATAAAGTGAATATTTTTTCATGGAGTCTATGGTCTCAATCCAGTCCGCTTCATAAAAGTTACTTTCGTTTTTAGGGAGTCCAATTAGAAAATCCTCCATGGGGAAATCAATTAATACTAGGATTTTATCTATGTTTTCTTTAAACTGTGTCAGTGAAGTTACTGACCCTTAACTTAGTAATGTGTTTAAGTCCTGGAAGAGAGAATCTCTGGGAGGGGATAGTATTTTATTATATCTTGAGAGTTGTCGCCATTTCCATCTTGATGCCAATGAAGATAATCCCATCTTGTGGCGTACAATAGAATTAGGAGTAGAGGCAGCCAAACCTAACGTACGTTTCCACAAATTTCCTTGGATCTTATTCAAAATAATGTCTACATTAAGTATACACATGTACAGGCAAAAAAGAATACTAGGTTCAACCTTTAATAGCTAGAAATCAATCAAGGACAACACCGAGAACTTACAGTATTTCCCATATAAGATTTTCATTAAGGAGGACATGGTGCGAGTTTTACATTTCAGATAATCCACCCAGAATTTGTCTCTGCTAACGGATAACCACGTTATCTGGTTGATTTTATTTAGTTTAACTCCTGTGATTGTCCAAAAGTAAGATTTCAACTTTGTTATTTCGAAAGACAATGATTTGTGATTTTGCTGGGACCCAAGATCACAATTAGTGGCATATTCCTGAAAGCGATTTAATTTATTTTGAAGTCGCGAGGGGGTCCTATCAAATAAAATAATATTGTCTGCGAAACATAACCAATCCATTTTAAGATGCCCCAATCTGGCCGGGAACATATGAGATCCGGTCCACAGAGAATCAATCTCGCAAAGATATACGTTAAAGAGGGTAGCGGCAAGATTACAACCTTGCTTCACCCCCACCTCAGTGACAATTGGAGGAGTGAGAGACCCTTCTCTATTTAATCATACTTGGTAAGATGTATTACTATGGAGTATTGCAATCAGTTGCACAAGCCTTTTGGGGAATCAAAGGTGAAGAAGTTTCTTCCATAGAACTTGCCTAATAATGCAATCAAACGCACTAGTAAGATCCAGTGACGCGATATATATCGGTCCTGTCCCTAGAATCTTAGATTTAGCCAGCAAATGTGATATTATAATTGCATTTAGCGGTGTTCCAATATGCTTCCTGAACCCCGTTTGGAATTTTGAAAGTATGTTATTTGAGTCACTATATTTTTGCATCTGTTTTAATAACAGAATTGCAAATACCTTAGCCAAGGAATCCATAAGGGCGATAGGCCTAAAATTCGAGGGATTATTGGGATCGCCTTTCTTATAAATCGGGACAATAATTGCAGTCAGCTACGATTTAGGAATACAATTAGATTTCATAATGTTGGTGAATTTTAGATGAAGAATGGACGCCCAGAATACTGTATCATCCTTAAGTAGGTACGCAGGGATGCCATCTGGGCCTGCGGCTTTAGAGGCCTTTAAATCTTTAATAGCCTCTGCGATATCCTCTTTCGAAAAGTGGTTATCATATGGGTAGAAATGATACAAGATTTCTGAGTTAATATTCAGAAAGTTGTAAGGCAATCTATTTTTCACCGATATGGTCTATCCAAGCTTTAACAGAGATGGAAGAGTTCAGGTCATGTTCATCATGTTTTTTATCATCATTAATGATCGACCAAAGACACTGCATATCCTTATTAATCAATGTTTTCATGATCCTTTGATTTTTGGATAGATGGATCTTGTGCTTGATACGAATGATCATATTCCGATACTTATGGTTAAAAGCGTGCTTGATGGTACTGTACGAGCCTGGATTTAATTTAGATTTTAACAATTTCCTAAGGCTACGATTATTTTCCCGTTTAATCACAGCAATCTCATTATTGTAGTTTTGATGAGGGTACTGAGAGGACAATTTCATACTTTCTACTATAAATAGGAGATGACTTAATTATCAAGGTAATCCATGACTCTCTTAAAGATGCATTGCAGCTCATATCCGCATCCTCAATAACTCGCCACACATCTCTATGCACAAGATAATTCAATTGTCTACAATAATACGGGTACCACCTAACAGAATGCTGAGGCCTATTTATCTTAAGTAGTGCCAGTGCAGGGTTTTTATCCAGCTTACTAAGCCGCGTTTTTACAATCATATGAATAGGGGCATGATCACTGAAAGAGGTATTAATAATTGCTACTCTATTCACCCTGTCCATTAGTCTGACAGAGACACAAAAATAGTCCAGGTAGGATGTAGCACCAGCTCTACCCCAGGTTCCTACATGAGGCCCTACATCAAAGTCAACCCGCACAATGTCCCAAAACTTTAAAGTACTCATTCCATTGCTTTACTCGATTTACTAGAATTGCCTTTCGCTTCGAAGTTTCTAAATTTACCTCTTGTTGACCCAAACCTGGAGTTAAAATCGACTCCAATTATTATCGTGTAATTCGGATTTGACTCGAGTGCAGACTGCAAAATCACATCAACTTCATCTAAAGATTTCTCAAGATTTTGAGCAGCTGGATGGAAATATAAACATATTAATAAGTAAACTAAACCGGGGCAATCAATTTCACAAAACTCAAGTGCCAGTGTATCATAACTAGAGTATAGAATTGTCGATTTGTGATTCACTTCATTGTTAATTAAAAGAGCAACACCCCCAGACGGACGACCAACCATCCCTTGTCGTGCCGAGGAACTAAAAGTTGCATAACCATCAATCAAAACGAATTAATACACATTGTTTCCTGCACAAATAGAACCGTAGGAGACATAGACCTCTCAGAACATTTTAACCAGCTTGTCAAGTTTTTCATTCCACAGCAGTTCCATGAAATGAATGCAATTTAGCCGCCATATTTATAATAGATGTCATAAGTGGAGCTAACCAAGTCAAGTTAGACGCTGCTTCAACCAGTGTGGAAATTTGTGTAATCATGGCAGCCGTTTGATCAATATTCAGCGATGTATTTTTGTCGCCAAACACAATTTGTTCTACTGCAATTGGTTCAACTAAAAAGGAGTCTGTCTCTTCCATAGACCGAAGCAGACACAGGTCCAACCCACGTTATTCAAAATCTCCCTTATGTTCCCACAATAACCTTGTTATGATTAAAGATTGCGAAGCACAAATCATACGGAGGTTGTTGTGATTTGTTAGTCTGATCCATTCTATGTCATCTGAGACTAGAATTCTCAATGGACTACCTTTCAGGACATTAAATAGAAATGAACTATTTAATCTTTGCTGACCATTGATTTTTGGGTCGCTTTTCGATCCCAAAATATATTGGGAGTCCCTTGAGAAAGATATTTTGTTGGTGTCTATATCAGAATTTCTTCGTGAATTTGGAAGTTGCGTGTTTTGGTGCCTATCCTCCATAACTGAATTTGTATCAGCATTTTTCAACGTGCTTTCAATCTCATCTTGGGATGCCACCGTATCTAAATTCTTTCGTGATTTATACTTTGTTTTTGACTCCTCTGTATCACCATCCTCATGCCACACCCTGCAACCAGGACGAAGACCACTTCCCAGAGCGCACTCTCGATTAAACTCTTGTGATTTTTCACTTTGGTCTTTAGTCCTCACGTTCAGTGGACTTGTAGGTCTTTCCACTTTATCAGACATAGTTATCACATCTTTTGAGCCCTCATTTCTACTAGTTTTGATTTTTACTGTTGGATAATATGTAGATAATCTACCTTGCTTCTGACAAATTGTCACATCTTGGCCCAGTATAATCTGACCAATACCATGGCTCAGCGCAGCCTTCTCATTAGGAATCTTTAGTTTTGGTTCCAAGGGGAGAGCTAGGCAGAGCAATGTCCTCGACTCCTCGTTTAATTGTGTCAGATCTATAACCAATTCGTTGCCAGAGTCTGCTTGAGGACCAAGCGACTTTAACACCTTGTTTTTAGTTGCACCGGAATCGTTTTCATTTTTATTTGTTTTTTGTTTATAGAAGTGTCATGTATACTTTGATTAATATTTCTTTTCTTTTTTTGATTCATTTTCTTTAGGGCTTTTGCTTGTGCACGTTTCATTTTACTAGAATAGAACACCGTATCTGTTTCAACATTTTCGTGTAACAATGAGTTTGCTGTGAGAGCAGGGTTGCCTAAAGCCTCAATATGACCCATAGACACATAGACACATTCTCATAGCCCGGCTTGGCCACTCTGAATTTGTCACTTTCAATCAATATTTCAAGCGGGGAAGCGCTGTTGGAATTCTCTTCTAAACTTTCAGGCACAGACATACAAAACTCTGCTGCACACTTCTCACTTTCAATACTTTTGTACGTCAACGTTGTTCTAATGCTAAAATCCGCAACACATCATCAATTTTGTTTGCATTTGACTGAATCACATTTAGCAAAGGTAGATTTGACACATCATCCACTCTAATCTCTGTTTTTGTTCCAACACTTAAAGCTTTAGAATATGACAATTCCTCAGTTTGTGTACATTGATCAACCAGCCCCCGTTTGTCAACTTGTGCAATTTTTATTAATCGGGAGTCAAATTGTTTCATCCACTCTGAATATCTGGAGTCAATGTGATTCAATCTCTCCAATTGACGGGAGTCTAATGCATTCATTCTTTCTGACTGGCATGAAATAAAAGCAAGCATAAATCCCTCTATTTTAGATGTTTTTGCAGACAAGTCTGCAATCTGGTCCTTAATATACGTGGGTAAGGTCATGTCCTTTGTCTAATAAGTTTAATATTGAGGTGATCACTGGGAATGAAACAGTTTCATCCTCACCTCCCAAAGGATGTGTGACATAATCTACATCTGTATCTAAATGTCCCTTCTTGTTCTTCACCTCTTTGCTAAGATAATGATTTTGCTCTTCTGCTGCATTGGCACTGGCGTGCAGATCTACATCAGAATCCACGCCATATGCCCCCCCCCCAAGGTAGATTCGTAGGAGAACTAGTAGAGGGATTTTGATGCGAGGGAATTGGTGTTATATCATTCTCTAGCATGGGTGCCCCATACGTTTCATCATCAAGATTGTGAAGACATATGCTTTCCAATTGAGAGGGAAGAATTACAGCTGGCGAACTGAGTCCCAGTGAAATACTACAGCGTTTTTCCCATTCGTTAACTAATGCAGGGCCATAACTGAAACATCCTAAATTTCATTTTGATGAATCTTGTGCACATATAGCAGGGGTTTTTGCTTTATGGTAACTTTTCCTTTAAAAGGAGTAATTTGGGATGGATCAGCATAAGTAAGAGACTGCCCCCTATATGTATGCCCATGGATATCTATACTTGTTCCCACATCATCATTGGGTTCTACAAAAAGTGATTGGAGGCTATAGGAGACTGGGTTTCCGTCCATTTCACGCTCAGAAATGGCCAAATCACCAGCCATTGCATTTTTTACCTCAGTGCTTGAATTATGATTTTGTAACGGCACTGAGCCGTCTAAGACATATTCAGTTTTCATAGTTGAAACATTCTTACCACTGCGCAGACTCCCTAACATAATTAGACACACTGTAGTATCGAGTATCAAAACTCAGTGTAAAGTTGACAATATATCCAGAGCCAGTGGCACTAAGTAAGTTCTAAGCATAGAGTCACTTACCACTGTTACTTGACTTACTTCAGATTTCAATAGGCCATCTCCACACGCCACTCGCCGCACCGTCGAAAAGTCCAACAGTCTAAACTTGCAATACACTTCCAGTGCGCGTAAACGGGGTAGTTAATTAATTTTCCTCCAATCAGCAGCAGTGAGGGAGGCGGGACTGCCAGCGGTGCGGCGAGTGATCTATGCAGAGGGCGAGAAGAAAACAGAGAATGCACGCAAGAAAAATGCGCCACTCATAAAGGGGAAATAGAAGGGGGCGAGTGCAAGCACATAAGAGTGCAAAGGTGGCAAAGGGAATATTTTGCAGGTACAGAAGGAGTTACTTTTTTTTTCTAAGTCCAAACGCCATAGCGTGTTTATTAGTACACTGTCCTTCCTCTTGTGCACTACGTCCATGGTGCCAAAGTCCAAAGTTAAAACAAATCCTCAGCGACGTGACACACGATCAGTAGGCTGCAGTCCAACAGTCTACACTTGCAATACACTTCCGGTGCTTGCAGCTTTTCCAATCTGTCGTATGCCATTGATCCAAAATGGTTGGACCCATCGAAGGGCATATCTAGTAGTCTTGACTGAAAATCTGGAGCACACCAAGACTTGCACAGCCAGTCAAATCTTCTCATCACCAAGCTAAAAGCGATATTTCAGCCAACGCAGTCAAACGCATCTAGGACTGACTGAAACGAATAGCAAGAAGCCTCCTTAGCATCATTGATGTGATTATTGATCTCATTTCCCCTTTGGGAATGTTTTCTGCAGCCTGAGAAATGACATTCCATAATGCGTATGAACATTTCGCCAGAGCACAAGATACATTGATGGCTTTTAATGCCATGCTTCCAGCAGAGAATACTCTTTGCCAGTGTGACATATCTCTTACCGTCCCTATCGCAGGGGGACGGTCGGATAAACTGCAGCCTTTGAGGTGGAAGTAGCCGTCTCTGCACCATCAAACTGTCGGGTGTCTTGAACGGAAGTCAGGGTCAACAGAAGATCTGTGATTAGCAGGAGTGGTATCAGGTTTTTGCCAGTTTGAGAGCGCTTTTTTTAGTGCTGTATGGAAGGGCAGCAAATGCTCTTTAGGAGGACCTCTATCTGAAATGTCTGTAAGGTCATCCTTAGCAGGTCGCCCCAACCCAAATACTAATCACCAAATTCATGGCCGTTATACAGGCAGCATTTGGGTGTGAATTGATGTCTGGTGTGTCAAATTCAACACCAGGAGACCACTGGCTTCTTTTAGACAGGTGGCTAGGTCTTCAAGCCGGGCTTGGTCTGAGACCAACTCTTCTGGAACATTAGGAGTTCCAGAACGTTCATACCCGAAGGATACGCTGTTGTCTTCCTCCCAAGTCTGACTCAAAGATGGACCCAAAAGATTTAAAGAGATCAGTTTTTAATTTCTATTTAAAACTCAAAGTTGTGTCCGGAGTTGACGTTGAAGGGCCCTTTGACTTCGACGCCTTCAAGGAGGAAGTCCAAGAAGCTTTATGCTTCAATGAATGCTCTGTGGTCAACGCTACGCAAGACGACATCCCTGAGGTCTTCAGACTACCTTGTTGGCACGTGGGTTGAAGCCTTACTGGATTACCAGTCGGTTTTGGAAGATGTGGTGTGATCAACAACCTTTTTCGGGTCTTTCAAGGGACCAAGAGGGTCCACCTTCGAAAAGACCACCATTATTTTTTCTCTCAAATGTTCCCATTCAGCCGCAGAAGAGGTCTTATCAGGAAAACATACCGGACGAGTCTCAGTGATGAGTCGGAGGATGAGGACTGATGCGTTGTTTATTCGAGTACTTCTGCGAAGAGGAAGAGCGACAGGAATTGCTCCTGGATCCTGATAATTCATAATTTCAAGATTTTTTGGGCTTTTCTGGATTTTTGCCTATGGTGGAGCTCCTACATCTGGGAAATACTCTCTTCGAAGGTGTAGAAGACGGACACTGACTGACTTAGGGTGGGCTTCGATCTTCTCTCCTTCAAGGCCTTTCGGGTCATGAATTGGCAGCAATTGGACGCGATTACTTGGCGTTCTTAGCCGAGGCACCTGAGACATATCCGTTGGCATCTTTGAGTCACAGTTCGCACATCTCTTAAATCGTGTCTTCGGCATAGACTCTGGAGAATTTTAACAAAAAGATGTGGACATTCGTCAAAAGATTCGCTGAAGGGAGTCGAACCGTGCTCTGCATGCAGAAAAACGGAAATGAGGCAACATCGCAACTTGCTTGCTTTTTATAATATCAACATCACTTCTAGACCGCACAGCACCCTCTGCTGCCGAAAACATTTCTGAGACTGCCAAGCAGGATATGAATATATCTAAGATGAGGAATTCATTAGAAAGGACATTTCCGAGAGGCAAGTAATTTGTTCTCCTAATGGACTCTCACAGATTCCTCCTCTATGATAGACTCCCAAAACAGTACAATGACTTGAAGAAGGCGGCAAAGACACCACACCTAAATCAGAATTCTCTGAAGGACATCTCTGCCAAAACGAACGTCTTGGCAAGCCATACAATCCAAGCTTTAATGCTTAGCAAACGTGTGAAAGGAAGCCAACGTAGCCACTTGGCAAATAGCCTGAACAGGTACTCCACATTGTGGAGCCGTGGTGGCAGCCAAACCTCTGGTGGAGTGAGCCCCCAAGTCCCCCAAGGGATGTCCTTGCCAGCCAGATCATAGCATTCCGAGGTGCAGAGAATGATCGATCGAGGCAGGGTCTGTTTGGTTACAGCCCCATCAGCTTGGGCACTCACGTAACCAAAGAAATGTTCTCCTTGTCCGAGAGACTTACAGCTGAAGGGCCACACCGGACCAAGCAGATGGAAACACTCCTCTGCCCTGGAAGGATGAGAAGCAGGAAAAAAAGACAGGTAGATGGATCTTTTAAGAGATGGAAATCTGAGACCATCGGAAGAACGTTCTCTGACAAATCCCACTCTTTATACCTTAGCCTGTCAGCAGCCAGGCATAAAGTTTCAGGCTATGGAGGTGCAGATGCAGGACCCTCCCCCCCCCTCGGAGTTGGAGAGGAGGTCCCTCCTATGCCGTAGACAGCAAGGAATGCAGATGGCCATGTCCAGCAACTCCGGGTACGACCTCTGAGCCCAGTCCGGAGTGATCAAGATCATTGTGGACCTGAACAGACGCAGTCTGCCAAGAACTATCGGAAAGCCTAGGATAAGCAGGAACACAGAGAAGGTAGAAGTCCCACTCGACTGTCAAGGCATCCCCCAGAGCTCCCAGACTAGAAAATAACAGAGCAGAACCACCTGCTTTTCCTGTTCATACTGAAATTTACGAGGTCCACCTGAGGAGTATACCAGTGGGAGAAAACCACCTCCAGAACTTCCTGGCAAAGCTCCCACTCGTATGAGGTTGACGATTGTCTGCTGAGTGCATCCGCTAGCACATTCTCCTTGCTGGCCAAATGGGCCACAGTCTGAGACACACTGTTCTCCAGAGCACAGAACCACAATCACATTGCTTCTCTGTACAGAGGCAAGGAGCATGTCACCCTGCTTGCTGAGGTAATTCATGGCTAGAGTATTGTCAGACAGAACCAATACCATCTGACTCTTCACGGGGGAAGGAAAGCCAGCCTGGTTGCCCTCAGCTCCAGCTGACTGATGAGCTCCCAACACTCTGATGGGAACCAAAGTCCGCTCTGCGCAAGATCTGAGGTAAGCACCTCAGTCCTTCATGGACACACCTGTGACCATGAAGGACCACCTCCTTCACAGAACACCACTGCAGGTCTCCGGACACACTATATGAGAGCAGTAGAAGGTCTGATACTCATCCCTGAAACTGACCTCAGAAGCCATTGTAGCGATCTCACGCAGGTGGGCTTCCTGTACCATCAGGATGCAGGAGGCCACAAGATCCAGAAAGCGCAGAAAAGTTGAGGTTGGAACGACCATCCGTGGCCTCAAAACCTGGGCCATCTTGTAGATGTTTGCCACTCTGTCCTCGAGTGAGAAACCTGTCCCAGGTGAGTGTCCAAGGCCGCACTGATAAATCAGAAGGACTGGGACTGCAAAACCAGAGACTTCTTGAGGGTTATAGGTGAACGAGTCGGAATACAAAGGATCGAATGGCATTTTTTTGAGTCAGAAGGACCGGAAAAAAAAGGGTAGAATGCATTTTTTTTAAACTATATTAATTTTTTTTTAAAAAACGAAAAAAATGCATTTGAAAAAATTGTTTTTCGATCCTTTTGCCTCAACATTTTTGTCATTCGAACCTGTGTGATCAAATGACTGGACACCCTTCTTGAGTTCAGGGAGAAGGCGAAGCTGTACAATAGGCTGCGCCGATGCTAGATCTGGTGAACGGGCCAGACAAGCCAGTACAGGTAGGGAAAGACATTGATGCCTTCAGTCGTGAGGCGAGTCGCCACTACTGCTAGCAGCTATGTATAAACCCTGAGTGCTGACGAAAGACCAAAAGGGAGGTCGTTGAACTGGAAATGACAGTGCCCCACTTTGAATCTCAAGTACTTCCTGTGCTTCTTCCCGGAGATCCAGAGAAACTAGACAGTCATTCATGTCAAGGACCTGGAGGATCTGGGCAAAGTACAAATTCACGAGCCACAGTTCCAGAGTGGGTCTTGGACCTCCATCCTCCGTCTGCACCAGAAAGTAGGTTGAGTCCCAACCCCTGCTTCACCCCAAGCTGGGTACCAGCTCTAGGGCCCCCTTTTGCCAGAAGCAGACATTGGTTCCAGAGACAAAGGTTGGTGGCATGGGGGGAGGGCGGGGCCTGGAAGTGGAGAAATGGTGGAAGTATCCATGCTCGATGGCCTGTAGGGCCATAGGGGACAGATGGCTTTGCGGAGGGCACAATGGAGGTGGAAACGCATTGTCTAGGTGCACCCTGGCCCCTACCCTTAGTGGGACGATGCTGCCTTTGCCTGCCTGTTGGTGCTTGAACTCTACCTCTTTGTGCACAGGTGGCGAAGGGGTAAGAACCCCTTGCACTGTCCCCCAGGCTGACAGGTCACTGTTGCAGCAACTTGGCGGTTGCCTTAGAGGCACTGAACTTCTGAAGTGATTCGTCAGCCGTTGCATTGAACAAGTTCACGACAACAAAGGGAATGTCCAGAGGTTATTCTTGGATGTCAATAGCAAACCCTGACATCCTTTAGCCATGAGAACCTTTGCAAGACTGTGATGTTGGCAGCCGTCCTTGCGACACAGTCGAATGTGTGCAGCATCTTACAGGAGGCAGCTTTCAAGTCCTTTATGGGGGCCTCAAACCTACCTGCATCTCCCCAAAGAAAACTAGGCCAAAACACAAGAGGCATTGACACACCAGAGACCAAGACTCTGAGAGCTGAAAATCTTCCTACCTCATGCATCTCGTCTCTTGCTCTCCCTGTCGAGGAGGCAAAGACGGAATCGTGGTGGTCTTAAGGTTCGCTGTATCAGCCTAGACCATCAAACACTATAAAGAAGATAGAGCAGGAAGAAACATGGGGTCAGAGGGTGCCAGTCTGTGCTTCTTGGCCAGGTCATAGTGAGAACTGAAGCTGGTTTGGCCCATTGTTCCATCACTGGCCCCTCCAGTGCCAATAAATTCTCCTTATAAGGACTGCAGTGAGCAGGTCTAACTTGGAGGAGGTGTCGAGGCCACGTGACTCCTGCAAGTCGGCCACAAGATCTACCAAGTAACGTTCACTGTAAAACTCCTTTGGGAAGTCTCCAACTTCTCTGGTGTGGAAGGGCTCCAGCCCAAAAGGTACATGATGCTCTTCCTCATCATCGTCTTCCAAATGGGGCATTTATGTCCTTCTGGGCGCAGGAACTCTTTCGCAACTCTGGCATCACAGGCGTCTGTCAGTGCTGCTAGACGGGGACTTAAGTTGGGGGCCAACTTCCTGAGAAGTAACGGTGTGGCGCTTTGCTGATTTTGGGGCTTCTCATTGCCATCTCTTCCAAACACAGTGGAAAGACAAAGCAACCTAGCACTGGTGTCGGGGCCAGCCAGAGCCGCTGGCTATGAAGCCTTGGCTAGATGTTAAGCATCTTTAGCCTGAATGCCTCCCATTCCCCCTGGTGTAGAGGGCAGGATGGGAAAAGGCACCTGCGGGGCCTCTTACTTTCGGCTGTCCTGGAAGTGGTGGCTATTGTTCTTAGAAGACGAAGGAGAAATGAAAGTTACTCACCGTAGTAACTGGAGTACTCGTAGTCTCCTTTCCTCCATCCTTGTGGGGGTCCCCCAACATGGGGACGGTACCGGAAGCTTCGGCAGCGATAAACTGAGCTTACCCTTTAAATTTAGTGTAGGTCGCGGATTCGTGTGGGGGAATGCCCCACCGAGGACCCGCCCTACGGTGCCTCACATCATTTCCCTTTGAACACATTGGACGCTTAGATACCGGGCTACTCTTAATACATATTAGCCCTTGGCATACTAGCAGGTGGAACGTATGGAGGAAAGGGGACTATGGACAATGAGTAACTAGTCCCTACAGTGTGTAACTTTAAGTAGGCATATGTCCAGTCCCCTTTCCTCCATCCTTGTGGGTGATTCCACTGAACAAGAACATATTGTGGAGCTGTGATAACCTGCCTAATATCTAGAAGAAAGCGAAAAGATTCCTCAGAACCGCCTAACCAAACTCTGCATCGTGCTTGGAGCTGGTGTCCAGAAAGTATTGCTTACAGAAAGCTGACGGAGTGGCCCAAGTAGCCACCTTGCTGATGACATCCCGAGACGCATGTCTCGGAAAGGCAACTGCTGTGGCCTTGGCTCTGAGCGCTTGGGCATGAATCCCCTAAGGAACAGGTTTGCCCATGGCTGTGTACGGCCTCAGATGATCTGAACCATCAAAAGGACAATGGAAGTCTTGGAAGCCTGAGGGCCGGGAGAGGAGCCCCCAGAAGTCAGAAACAATACCTCGGAGTAGGTTTTCGTCCGAGAGATAAACCTTCAGGACCCTCTTGAGGTCCAAGGAATGCAGGGCCCTCTCCGCCTTGGATTGCGAGTTCCAGCAGGCAGATCTCTCGATTCAGATGAAATGGAGCGACCATCTTGGGCAAGAGGTTTGGGTGAGTGTGCAAGATAACCTTCTTGTTGTGAAACGCAGTGAAGGGCTGCAGCTCACTAACCCTGCACGCAGAAGCGAGAACCAACAGTAAAACAGACTTTAGTGTCACCAAGCGGATGTCCACAGAGGCCATCGGCTCGAAAGGCTTGGGCTGTAAAGCTGCCAGAATCACACTGAGGTCCCAGACCGGGTACACCCTATGCACTGGTGGAAAAAGCCTAGACAAACCCTTTACAGTGGGCTCTAACCACAGGGTTGGCCCCAGAAAACACATGCTAAGGGGAATTCTTGTAAGCCCCAATGGCGGCCAGATAAGTGCAGCACCTATCGACCAGAACTCCAGAACGAGCCAGGTGTGCTGAGAAAATCAGTAAGTCTTCCAGAGGATGGGTGGCAGAGTCCACACCCTTGCCACGGGCTCAACGGCAGAACCTAGTCCATTTACTATTATACTGGGACCGTGACTAGAGCCTCTTGGCCTGCTGAATGGTGTCCCAGTTGTCGTCTGAAAATTGAGCATGCTGAAGCCTCAGCTGGTCAGGAAACAGTACGCCAACGCCAACTTGGCTGGGTCCGGATGTTCCACCACCCTGCCCTGCTGCGTCAGGAATCCCCTGCTGGAGATCGGAAGGTCGGCGGGACCCTGCGAGCACAACTGCCGCAGATCCGTAAACCAGGGGTTCGAAGGCCAGTGGGGGGGAAATCAGGAGGAGGCTGCAACCCACCGAAGCCCGAAACACAGGCCGAGGGTCTGTTGGAGCAGAGGGGTGGGCAGGAACGCATAAGACCTGCAGCCGTGCCAACAGATCTGGAAGGCATCTCCCAGAGCCCCCCTACGCCGTCCTGCCCAAAAAGTAAACTGGGGGGTACTTGGAATTCAGAGGGGATGTCAACAAATCCAGGTCAGCAAACCCCCAATGCTGCAACAGGGGCCACAAGGAGTCTGTGTGCAACTCCCATTCATAGTTGTTGAACCCCAGACGGCTCAGCTGGTCCGCTTCTGCATTGCTGTGCCCCGGGAGCTGGACTACAGAAACCCAAGCTCCCTCCATCAGGGCCCATCCCCAAACCGATACCGCCTCCATGAAGAGGACGACAGAATGGGTGCCACCCTGCTTGTCCGGGTAAAACATTATAGAATTGTCGTCCTGACAAGAACCAATTGTCCCTGGTGAGGGGCAAAAATGTCTTGAGGGCCAGGGCCAGGGCCAGGCCCACGACCCTGAGCTCTAGCAGATTGATATGCAGGAGGGCTTCAGTCGTGGACCAAACCACATGAATTGCATAGCCCTGCAGAGTAGCCCCCAGTCCGAAAGAAAGGAGTCAATCACCACCACCAGTGTAGGCTCTGGTCGGGTGAATGGGGGCTCCCACTGAAACGTTGCCATCCACAGCCACCAGTGAAGATCGGGCAGTAGGAGCGGTCGTATTGGGTTCCTGTCTGACTGAGACCCCATCCTCCCCCCGTCTCCTGATCCCAGTGGACTGCCAGGTGGAGCTGGAAGCGCCTTATCTTGAGGCGAGTGTGCTGTACGGGAACCACGCAGGAGGCCATCAGGCCCAGAATGTGCTGGAACCACCATGCAAAGGTGTTAGTGTTGGCCAGAAAGTGCCCAGTGCCCCGCCGCTTTGTGGAGGGAGAGAAGCCTCTCGGGCGTAGGAAACACCCGCTGAATGGAGTGTTCCAACACACACCTAGGAAGACCAGTTCCTGAGAGGGGCACAACTGTGACTTCCTCTGGTTGAGGGAGAACCCAAGATGATAAAGTAGATCCGCCAATTTCTAGCGGGAGTGTACCACCCCATCTGGTGACCCCGCCCTCACCAGTCAGTCGTCCATATAAGCGTAGAGAGGACGGCCCTACAAGCGGTGAAGACCTGCCACCGCGTTCATCAACTTTGTGAAGAAACGAGGAGCAGAGTTCAGGTCGAAGGGCCGCACTTTGTACTGAAAGTGGTACGACATAATCGTCAACCGCAGAAACTTGCAATGCATTTGGCAGATGGGAACATACAGGTATACATCCTGGAGGGCCAGGGAACACATCCAGTCCCCTGCACACAGACTCGGCTACGCGTGCAGCAGTAATCATCTTGAAGCGTTCCATCGGAAAAGAGATTTCGAAATGACAGGCCCAGGACTACTCTCAGGCGAGCCTGGCTGTTCTTGCGTACCGCAAAAACCCTGGAATAGTAACCGGACCCCCCGTCAACCAGAGGAACCGGTTCCATCGCCTGCATCTCCAAGAGCGAAAGAACCTCCCGTAAAAGAGCCGGCGACACGATCTGACGAAGAGGAGAGGAGAGGAGAGGATGGTGGAGGCAAGGGAAGAGGAAGACTAAGCCCATGGAGACTAAAGATAGGTTGCTGAAAAGACGCTTCCAGGTGTCCTGGAACAAAGCCAAAAAGCCCCCCACTGGTAAGCTGTGTTCCCCGACCTTGACGTCACTGCTTCTTGGTGTCAGAGGCGTGGGCAGAGAAGGGGGAGTGGAAAAACCCAAGCAACGTCCTCTGCTGCCTCCACCTGTTGTCGCAGGCGACCTGTCAGGCCTTCGTGTACCACCATCCGGGGAACCCCTTGAAGCTGGAGCAAGCGCTGGGCTTGAACTCAGTCCTGCCATGGGACTGAGAGAAGGATTTCTGACCTGGTTTTGTCAGGATGGTCAAAGGACTTGGCAGTTTGAGGGGAGGTTTTCTTCGTCAACACCTCATCGGTCGACAAATGAAAAAGGTCCAACGCCATCAAAGAGCAGATCCAGGATCCGCTCATGCACATCAGATGAAAACTTTGTGGCATACATCCACGCCGTCCTTATCTCGATCCTAAGGCACAGCCCTATGCTGGTTGTATCAATGTGGGAGACTGAAGACTCCAAGTGGTCCTGCGCAGTGGCCCGGGCATCTGTCAGACCGATCTTGAAGGGAGGTCTGGCAGAAATTCCTCGAACACCCGCCACAGCTTCTGGCTAACCACAGCCAAGAGGGCATCTGTGTTCGTTTGCTGCAGGTGCAGTCCTGAGATGGAGTAACAGCGCTATCCCAAGTCTTCATTGGAGAGGCAACTGGAGGTGGCTCCCGTGGAGGAAGACGACAAAAACGATGGTTTAGAATACGAGGCCGCTGCCACCAAAGAGGAATGGGGCTGTGGGTCAGAGACAAGACGGATTGGCTCCCCGCCCGTCAGCCTAAACCTGCTGTCCAACTTCTTGCTCATCTGTGAGTTGGCCCTGGGCTTCTCCCAGATCTTTCGCGCCACCTGCAGGACATCCTTCTGGAGGGGGATGCCAGACCGGATTGTGTTCCATTTCCCTCAAGACCTCTGCTAGAACGCCCCACTCCTGGGGGACCCCCCAAGAATTCTGCCAGGCCCTGAAGGCGGTCATCGAAGGCCTTAACTGATGCAGATGGCTCATTGTCCTGGATGTCATCGACACCCCCCCTCCTTTTTCACAGACTGAGGGGAACCCAGGCCCTGGGTCACAGGTGCCAGTGGAGTCCCCCTCCAACCGCCCAGGTCCGGAGCCGCAGACAGGTTCAACGGCTGCTGAGGGGGAGGCGTTGGTGGAACAGGAGGTGGTGCCGGTGGAGGGAACAGCACCGGAACCGGGAGCGCAGGAGGAATGGGAGTAGTATCCAGAGGAGAGAGCCGGGGCGGCACCAACTGCAGGGTGACCTTCACAATGTCCTTCGGGAGCCCCTTCATCTCAGGGGAGTGGAAGAGGCAGCAGTCCTCACAAGCCGCCAGGTACCTAGGGGTCGAACCCTCCAAGGCACTGGGACTCTGCTCCTGGTCAAAGCGCTGAGGCGCCTGGTGTGTGTAGCCATACAGCTGTGATGGGTAGATGTATCCCAAAGGGGAGCAAAAGCCTGCACTGTAGGATCCGCTGGCACTTCCAGAGGGAAGGGGGCTGGGATCATCCTGCAAAGCCCATTCGATGGTCGCGATAGTACTGGTGGGCCCTGAGTTGGATCCAAGATGCCACATGCCTGGCAGGCTCTGCCAGGTGCTGCTCTGCCATTTTGAAGCCTTGCGCCAAGCCCTGGACGGGAGGGCACGAAGGCCCTGAGCTAAGAGAGGCCTAGGACGAGAGAGGGTACAGCTTGGGTCTTGCACCAGAAGCACAGGCGTCTACCTCAGAGACCACTCTGGTAGGAGCTGAGTGCTCAGCTGGACGGCAGATCCTGACTGATGACCTCAGAGCGAGCTCCGGTAGGCTAGAAGCCCTTGGCACCTGTGCCGGTAGCCGTGCTGGATCTAGCCAAGTACATACTCTTGGCAGTGGCACTTCACGATCCCTTACCCCCCCCCTGGGGTAGAAAAGGACAAACTTGATTGTCCCTCAGAGAACAGCCTGGTTGGTAGAGCCCCTGAGCCCCTCAGCTTGGGAGCAGGTAGCCTGGATGGCCTCAGGTCTGTCACCTGAGAGCCCGGGCCCCTCCACTTTGGAGCCGGTAGCCTTGGAGACCTCGGGTCTGCCAGAAACTGAATCGGACGATCCCAATACGTGGGAACCCAGTGGAAGGAGTCATTGTGCTGAGGAGCAGTGCTGAACAGAGGGCCTACCTTGTCTTGAAGAGAGGTCCAGGAGACAAAGTCCTTAAGGTTGGGAGGAGAAGTGTGGAGGATTACTCTCCACCGCAACCACAAATTCTTCAATGCCCTGTGAGCGAGAGCGCTGCAAGCCGAACATGAGTCCCAGCGGTGTTCAGGCCCCAAACATTCAAGACAGAGTGCAAGGGGATCCGAGGCCACGAATGAGCAGTCGCATGAGGTACAGCTCGTGAATCCTCCTCTGGCCAACATGCGCCAGGGGAGGCGAGGCATTGAAAGGAGTGAAATAAGAATTGAAAAAACAAACGGGGGTACAGAGAGACCACCAGGGGGCGTGGAGCACGACGGACCTCTGAGGCTCGCGCTCCACCACCACCGCAAGGCCTAGTGGGCTATACTAATCCCCGGCTGGGATTTCAAAGCTCAGCCGAGCAAGAGCAGTCCCAGGGCGGCTCGCCTAGCAGGCCACACCTGTGCAAAGACCCCCCCCACGAAAATATCCCACATACACAAATTCGAGAGAGCGACACTGGAGAAGGATAGTCAGGGGGCCGCACCCTGCCGAATAAACCTCCCGCACCAGATCAGGTAGGGAACCCGCACCCCGTCACCGCGAGCACTCGGGTGGAGGCCGGTGAGGACGGGAGGTATCTGGGCCCGCCTCTGCGCCCACAGAGGTGCCTGCGCCCACAGAAGGAACGGGAAGGCAGCATCCGAAGCGGCCCCCAAACGAGGCGCTTCGCGTCGGAAGAGAAGATGGAACACAGTGCCGCGTAGCACAGTGTGGCGACGGCTTCTTTGTGCGTGCTACGAAGAGTGAAATACTGGACCGGCGGAGGCGAGGGAGGTTCCCCCTGGCACAATAGACCCCGCCAGCCCCCCACCTGAACAGGAGTGCCCCGCTCCCTCAATGCTCTACGAGACGCGGGCCTGAGGCCCGGGACCCGCACCGGACACACGGCTGTGCAGGAAGCCCCAGAGGGAGAGAGGTGAGGAGACAGTCTAGCGGAATCTGATTGCTGGGGGCCCCCCCGGTCCCGCCTCGGAGCCCGGGAAGTGGATTTCCCCCAGCTGGGCGACGGGGCCCGGGTGGCTCCACACACAAGACCCACTGTGAAGAAGGTAGGGGCAAGGGCCCTCGGCGTGTGACACCGCCACAACGCGGCAAACCAGTTGGAGAGCCCCATACGAGAGTAGTGGGCCCCTAAGACTAAGAGGAGTCCTAATCACCTGCTGGACGCTCCGCCTCAAGGAGAATACAGGGAGAGTGACCCTGGAGCAGGCCCCGCTTAACAGCGCAATCCTCTCGCTTCAAGGCTTCCGCTGGACCCCCTCATCCCAGAGCGAATTCCCCAGAGCCACCATGCCGGCAGAGGACGCTCACCCCTTGGTGGTGATCACTAGAGAAGACCTTAAAGATATCCTCCAAGAGATCAAGGCAATACGTACCGATATGCAGGCCTCCGTGGTGGACCTCAGGGGGAGAGTGGACACCCTAGAAGAGAAAATGGAGGGGATGGAAAACAATCACCTCCAGACGGATCTACTGGATATTAAATACGAAGCGAGGCTAACGGACTTGGAAATGAGGGAAGAGGATATGGTCCTGAAGATGGACGACCTCGAAAACAGGGAACTACGGAACAATCTCTGCATCCTAGGGGTGACCCAGCAGAAAGGAGAGACAGCGAATGATGTGGGGCTGTCATGATCTCTGCTTCCAAAAGGTCAGGGTTTTCCCAACTCCCTTGGAAGCAGATCCATAACCCAGGTTCCGAGTGCCAACCAGTCCCAATTGGGACCTTTTGGACCCAGTCCTGGCGCCAGTGGCACCAGGCTCATAAATATGCCCAGTCCCAGCGCTGGAAGCGCCGGGCTCATAATGCTTGGGTGGACTTACCTGCAGCAGACCATGCTGCTTACTTGCCTGCCAGTTGAGCCTCTGATCCCCTTCTGTTTGGAACTACTTTTCCTGTTGGGTGGGGCTGGAGCCACTCCCTAGATTCAGAACACTGGAACTCTTCTGGAAAGCAGGAACTCTTTTCTTACCTAGGCGTGGCTGTGGAAGGAGATACCTAAGCACTACAGGAGGCTATTTAAACCACACCCGGTGGATGAATCTTGCTTTGCGTTATTCTGCACCCTCTGCAGCAGAACGCTCATCGTGTCTTCTGCATCCGGTCCTGGGCCTAAGGAAAAAGGCTTACCATCCTGAATCCAGTCTTCAGCAACACCTATAAAGACAAGAAAGAACAGGTTAGCATTCCGGCATCTGAAAGGCAAAGGCTTACCTACTCTTCGTGCGCTCCGGAGGTCTTCACACTGCATTCCGGCATCTGAAAGACAAAAGCTTAACCAACTCTTTGCACGCTCCGGAGGCCGTCGGCGCTGCATCCCGCATCTGAAAGACAAAACAAGGTGCGTTTAAAGACATTGGGGAACTTTAATACTCACGTGCCATTACTCCTTTCCACATCTAACCCAGTGGGTATTCCGGCACCCTGCAGCCGCTCCGAACTTGTACCTGCAAAATAAAAAGACAGAGCGCATCGTGAAGCAGGCAACAAGCGCTTACTTACGTGCTTCCAGGCGCTTCTATTCATCACACGGGCTCCATCTTCAACTCACTTCAGCCCGTCATCCGCCATTGCCGGAACCCTGCAAAACAAGAGACATCATTATTAAAGACTTTAAAGACATTTGAATTACTCGAAACTTACCGTTCGTGCAGTAAACGACGGACAGCAGTCCTCTGAAGTCAAAAGGCCTGCGCTACCTATCCAGTGAAGAAACTGGTTACAGCACCCTGCCCCGAGGCAGATGGAGAGCTCGGCATTCACTTACCTAAGGTGAGAGCGTTAACCTTTGGGGGTCTTCAGGAGAGGAGAAGAGGAAAGAGATAGGGACACCCCAATAACCCCAGTTCATTAACCCCATATTTTCTATCTGCAGACATCTTACTCTTCACGTCAGGCATACAGTGCACAGAGGTCCAGCCCAAAGAGCCAACCGGGTGCTACACATCACCTTTGAAGATACGGTAGTCGCCCAGTCAAGACCGGCGCCTCTGCGAGAATCAGGTGAGCGTTACAGGGGCGGAAAGTTCAGGGCCTGATAAACCAGCTCTTCGCGTTGGAAGGGGGTAAGGAGGTCCAGCTAGAAAGAGCGCATCGAGGAGGGGGCGGCGGAGGAGGAGGAGGCCCCAGGTCTACTGTGGTGTGCTTTCTCCGCTACAGAGAAAAGATGGAGGTTCTGGAGAAAGCTAAAAGACTGGGGAGCTTCCTCTACGAAGGGGACACAATTAAGATCTTTCAGGATCTGTCTTCACTCACGCTCACCCGCAGACGAGAATACCGCCCGCTTACGCAGTGGCTAACAAGTCAAGATATACGATACAGATGGTCGTTCCCATTCGCACTTTCCTTTGAGAGGACCAGGGTGGACTATAGAGTGATCAATGGCAAGGAGGCCTTGCAAGTCCTACAGGTCCTAAAGGGAGACATCCAGACAGAAAGTAACGAAGAGGAAATGCGAGCATCGCCGAACAATAGGGAACCAGAGGGTACATGGTCCATGAAGAGAAAAGCAAAGGGCAGAAGAAAATTTAGAAAACCAAACACCCCGACGAGGAATGGGGAAATCGACTAAGATTGTGGAAACACCCCGAGAGAGGCGGCAAAGGTAACAGTTTTACATCCCCGGCCCGGGACACAGAGTTAATCAGGAGAACTGCGGTGGAGGGGCATAATTCCACCCTGATGGCTTGCCCGTTGGCAGGCGTCCTGAACTTGGGAGGGGGGGGGGGGGGAGAAAGAAGGAGATTGGAGTTACACATGTACAGAGTCAGCACAGATTCAATCTTAAATGGGATCAGAGCGGCCCCCATGATACCGAAAGGGAGATAACAAGGCAACACTCCAATGTTAGACAATGAAAATAGGGGCCGGGTCGAGACCCTCAGGCTGGGCTCACTTAATGTCAAGGGGCTAAATTCGCCAGCTAAGCGCTCCCTGCTGGGGAGGGAAATTAAAAATGCAAGAGTGGACATCCTCCTGGTGCAGGAAACTAGAACGATAAAAGGTCAGGGGAGGGCCATCCCGGGAGCACATGTGGGTCAGACTTTCTGGGCATCCGGCCCTTCCAAAAAAGGGGGTACGGGCATCATTTTGGGTAGAAACCAAAAGCTCACGGAAGTGTCACGATGGGAAAGGGGGAACGGGAGAGCTATGGTGGTGTCAGGTAATCTTTATAACACAACAATCTCCCTGGCAGCAATATACTCCCCCAATGTAGGTCAAATGGAATTCCTCCGAGAAGCCCAGGATGAGGTGATGTCTAAGGTTGAGGGACTCCTGCTTGGGGGGGGGGGGGGGGGGGGTCGAATTCAAACCGGGAACAGGATCATAGTGGAAAACCCATCCCGCTAGATGGAAAAGGGAGACAACCACAGGGGAGCTTCCGTGATCTGATGTGGGAACATGGGCTGGTAGATATGTGGAGGGACTTGCATCAAACTAGAAAAGGGTACACCTTCTCGGCGGCACATGGCACTAGAACCAGAATTGACTATTTATTCACAGGGCATCAACATATGAGTAGGATAGACTCCTGCGAAATAAGACCAGTTAGCTGGTCTGATCACGACCTGGTCTGGACAGAAATTACCATATCGGGACTGAAACCCAGGGAATCCTTATGGAAATGCATTGACTTCCTCCTTAGGGATGCTGTGTTCAAGGAGGAGAAGACAACAGCAATCATTGATTTCTTCGAATTCAATGATACGGGTGAAGTTAGCAGTGAGATAGTGTGGGAAGCGGCGAAGGATACCTGGAGGGGCAGGCTGATCAAAGAAGGGGCCTCCAAGAAAAGGCTCAGAACCCTCCTGGCACACAAATTATGGTCTGAGATACTCCAACTAGAACAGTCAGAGGGAAAGGGGGGAGATGAGAAGGAGAGGGACCTGAATAACGCAAGAGGGAAGAGACAGGAATTGAGGGAACTGGAGATGGGCAAAGTAGTAGCTGGCCTACAACATCTCCGCCAAAGATATTACGAGAAAGACGACAAGGCCGACGTGATGCTAGCGGCTAAACTTCGAGGCCAGAGAGCGGATAGATGGGTTACTAGGATAACAAGTGGAGAGGAGGGGGAGAGGTCGGATCCGGAGGGCATTGTGGAAAAATGTGCAGGTTTCTATGAGACCTTGTACGCGAGGGAAGGGAACATGGACCAGGATGCGCTTAGTGCGTACCTTAACGGGGTCTCCCTCCCCGCCCTTGGACCCACAGTGGCGTCTTCTCTGGACGCCCCAATAACAGAGGAAGAGGTACTCAGGGCAATTTCGGGCTTGAAGCTTGGTAGGGCCCCGGGTGAAGATGGGTTTACCGCAGGCTTTTACAAGGCCTTCTCGGGCTGCTTGGCAGGTTTCTTGGCAGGCCTTTTTACTAATATCATGGCAACAGGGAAAGCCCCCCCGTCTTTCGGTAAAGCCCTAATTACAAGGATTCGGCGGACTGCCGGTCGTATAGACCAATCTCACTTTTAAATGTGGATGCCAAACTATTCACTCGAATCATTGCCATGAGGCTTGAGGGCCACATGCCCGGACTTATCCATTCTGATCAGGTGGGCTTTATACAAGGGAGACAGGGAGCAGACACCCTTAGAAAGGCCCTACATCTCATGAGAGAGGCAGCACCTGGGGGGAACAAACCAGTTCTGGTTTCAATCAACGCTGGAAAGGCATTTGACCGGGTGGACAGGGTATTCTTTCATGGCGTACTCCAAAAATTAGGTCCGGGAGAGGGTATCCGTCAGGCGATCAAGGCCCTTTATGTGACCCCCAACAGCTAGAGTCACGGTAAATGGACGCCTCTCACGAACCTTCAACCTCCAGAGAAGGACCAGGCAGGGCTGCCCCCTCTCCCTGCTTCTGTTTGCCATGACTATGGAAGCTCTTGCAGAATACATCAGAGGGTCCATTAGGGTTCAGGGCATAGAGGTCGGTGACTGCACCTTTAAACTGGGACTCAATGCTGATGATATCTTGCTACATTTGAGAGACCCCACTACGTCAGTCCAGGCCGCCCTACAGGTGATTGAAAGGTTTGGCAGTTTCTCAGGCTTCAAGATAAATGTAGGCAAATCAATGATTTTCCCCTTTGACATGGATATGAACCTAGAGGAATTGACCCCTCTGGGCCTTCAAATCTGTACTGAAGGGGTGAAATATCTGGGAATTACTATTGTCAGACCCCACGAAGACCTAAATCAGGCTAACTACCCTTCCTTGTTCAACAAGATATTTAAAGACATGGAGAGATGGGGGAAAGGCCAAATATCCTGGATGGGACGGCTAAACGCTATAAAAATGAACCTTCTCCCCAGGGTGCTATAGGTCTTCCAGATGCTCCCCTTAGAAGCCCCTGAGGCACACCTTGTAGAAGCTAAACGGCAAATACTGAAATTCATTTGGCAAGGCCAAAAACCAAGAGTAGGATACGAAACCCTCATACTCCCCAAAGAAAGGGGAGGACTAGCCCTCCCAGACCTTCAGACTTACCATAGAGCAAGACAATATATATGGGCGAAGAAACCCTCTTTTTTGGGGGGCCTGACTCTTGAGGGTAGAAAAGATGCACAATTATAGAGGGGTAGAGTCAACAGGCTTCCCTGGCCAGTAGCGTGATGGGTGGTCGGTAGGACCTTGCAAAAGAACTACTGTATTGATAGTTCGCCACGAACAAAAATCACCATGGTGTGCATGAAACAATGATTAACATTTATTTTCAACAAAAGAGGAAGTTTTGTCTGAAGGAATTCTTTTGTGCCGTGGCACAACACAAGTACATATAAAAGTGCATGTATACTCTGCACGGTGGTGGGTTAGTAAAATGTGGTTACAAAACATTCAGTGTATCGCCATTATACAGTGAGCATTGCTAAGTTGATGACAATCTCTTATACATATCGTTCAAGGTCACAATATATCAAACAGTGTTGACACTTAGATGTGTGTTTCTGGTTCGGTAGTTGGTTAGCGGGGCGCAGGGCTGGTAAACATGAGACAGCGCTGCAAGATGGATACCGAACTGTCTTCAGGACATGTGCGTCAGTAGTCAAACTGGATAGTAGGAATATGGCGTCATCCTGCAGTGAGACGGAAAGCTAACGTTTAAAATGGTGAATTTGTCTAACATTGGTGGAAAGAGGGAATGCAAGGAACTATGACCTACCAAGGCGGTAAATTAGTTGACGCTCTGGCTGTAGTCCATAGGTGGTGCAGCTGCTTATGGTGCGGCTGGGGCGGATCTGCATAAATCAGGCGCTCGGGTCTATAATTGAAAGGAATGACTATTAGGATTGGGCATATACGTTATGCTCCAACTTTGTGGGGGAGTGCTATTAACTAAAAACACAAGTCAGTGCAGAGCCCGTATAGATGCGTCTGCTAGGTAAGCAATAAATGACGTGGTTGAGGTGGATGCTAATTAAGGAACAAGTTACTTACCTGTAACTGTTGTTCTCCAGCATGGGTCTGGCATGGATTCACATGCTCATGAATATTCCCCGTCGTCAGGCTGGGAATCCTCTGTAAAGAAAAAACCAGTATCAGTTTCGTTTCTGATCTGTCTTTCGTAGTAATAACCAATCACTGGTCTCTGCGTCATACTGACCACAGCCAATGACTGCCCTCTACCTAAGCACCGCCTCCGGCAGCCATCTTCAGATTTGGAAGCACGTGAAGTGGCAGTATGACCAAGTGAAGAGCCGCAGAGGGGTAGGCGGGAGGGTTCGCATGTGAATCCATGCCAGACCCATGCTGGAGAACAACAGTTACAGGTAAGTAACTTGTTCCTTCTCCAGCATGGGGTCTGGCATGGATTCACATGCTCATGAATAAAGAATACATAGCAGTACACACATGCACAACCACGGGAGGTGGCAAAGGCTCAACATTAAGCATCACATCAACTCAACATTAAGCATCTTACCTCCTCACCAGGCTCACCTCAGGCGAACAGGTTGCGCAGCACTGCTTGGCCGACCCTGGACTCCTCCCTGGAATCCCGGTCGACGCAGTAGAATTTCGTGAAGGTGTGCGTCGACCTCCACGTAGCAGCCCTGCATATGTCCAGCAGGGGCACACCAGATAGGAACGCCGTGGTAGCTGCGATCGCTCTGGTGGAATGGGCTCTCGGACGGCCAGGCAGCGGTCGGTTTGCCAACCGGTGACAGTACATGATACAGCCGGAGAGCCATCTGGAGATGGAAGCCTTCGAGAGAGCCTTCCCCTGATTGACAGGTCCAAAGTTCACAAAGAGTTGTGACGTCTTCCGAAAACCCTTCGTGCGGTCCACGTAGAACTTCAGCGCTCTAGCTACATCCAGCGAGTGCAAAGTCCTCTCAGCCGGCGACGAAGGCGACGGGAAGAACACAGGCAACACCAAGGGTTCGTTGAGATGGAAGTCCGACGGTACCTTGGGCATGAAGGAGGGGTGCGTCCTGAGCACTACCCTCGTGTCGTGGAAAGTCAAGTACGGGGCCTTGCAGGAAAGGGCCTGGATCTCTCCCACTCGTCGTGCGGAGGTGATGGCCACAAGAAAAGCTTTTTTCCACGATAGAAACTTCAACTGGGCCGAGTGCAGAGGCTCGAACGGAGGTCCCATGAGCTTGGTCAGCACCACGTTGAGCTCCCACGCCGGGGCCGGAGCCTTCACCGGCGGGAACGATCTGAACAGTCCCTTCATGAACTCTTTCACCAGACGATGAGACCACAAGGACGTCCGCCCCGTGGTTCTGGTGTATCGGGAGATCGCAGCAAGATTAATCTTGATGGACGCGTGTGCCAGACCAGCCTTGGCCAGCGTCAGCAGGTACGGCAGTACTTGGGGAGCCGTAATCCGTAGAGGGTTAATCTTCTGTGCGTGGCACCAGACAGAGAACCTCTTCCATTTGTGTCCGTAGCATTTAAGAGTCGAGGACGCCCTGGCCTTTGCAAGAACCTCTCTGCAATCGGCCGGTATGTCGTATCCTCCAAACTCTAGCGCTGCAGGAGCCAGGCCTGCAAGTTCAGCGACTTCGGGTCGTGGTGGAGGATGGCGCCTCCTACCCTGGAGAGTAGATCCGCGTCCGCCGGCAGCTTGATCGGCGGGGATGCTGACAAGTCCAGAAGGTCCGGGAACCATATCTGCCTCGGCCACGCAGGTGCGACGAGGATCATCCTGCACCGTGACCTCTTGAGCTGGTTGACGAGCCGGATTAGCAGAGGCAAGGGAGGGAACGCGTAGAGGAACAGGCCCTCCCAGGGGAACGAGAAAGCATCGCCCATGCTCCTCGTCTGGGGAAACCTGCTGGCGAACCTCCGGCACTTGGTGTTCGTCGCCGTCGCGAACAGGTCGATCTGGGGTGTGCCCCACCGTCGGAAGAGGCGATCCACCAGATCCTGCCGTAGTTCCCACTCGTGGCACGAGCGCATCTCCCTGCTGAGTGAGTCGGCGATGGTGTTTTTTATCCCTGCCAGATGAAATGGCACCAGAAAAATCCCTTGGGCGACGGCCCAATGCCACAGGTCCTGCGCCTCCTTGGACAGCGCTGGGGACCTGGTTCCGCCCTGTTTCCTGATGTAAAACATGGTGGTGGTGTTGTCGGTGAAGATCCTCACCACCTTGCCCTTGAGGGACGGAAGAAAGGACCTGAGGGCCCAAAACACTGCACGGAGCTCCAGGACGTTGATATGCAGGGACTTCTCCGTCGGGAGCCAGAGTCCCCTTGCGTGCAGATTTTCGGTGTGCGCTCCCCACCCTTCCAGGGAGGCATCCGTGGTCACAGTCTCCTGGTGGGCTGGGGTCTGGAAGTCCATGCCCGCCGTCAGATGCGCGGGGGTGCCCCACCACCGTATCGCTCGTCGGAAACTCTCGTCGAGCTTGATCCTTTCCTCGAAGCTGCCCGTCGTCTGGATCCAGCGCGCATCCAGGAATTCTTGCAACGGGCGCATCCGGAGCCTGCACATGGGAATGAGGTAGATGCAGGAAGACATCATCCTGAGGAGGGACTTGATGGACCTCACTTTGGCCGCGTCTGCCACCAACATCCGTTGCACCTTGCACAAGATGGTCCTGGTCCTCTCCTCCGACGGGGAGGCCAGACGGGACACTGTGTCGAGCCTCGCTCCCAGAAACAGTGCGACTTGCGCGGGCACCAGGTGGGATTTGGCGTAGTTCACGGAGAATCCCAGGTCCGTGAGGAGTTGGACGGTCCTTGCCGTGTGGACCACGGCGAGCTCCCTCGTCTTGGAGCGGATGAGCCAGTCGTCCAGGTAGGGGTAGACGTGAATCCCCTCGCGGCGCAGCTGCGCCGCCACCGGTGCGAGGCACTTGGTGAATACCCTGGGTGCCGACCGTAGTCCGAAGGGAAGGGCTTTGAACTGGTAATGACGCCCTTGGACCACGAATCTGAGGAATTTTCGGTGCCCCTGTAGGATGGGAATGTGGAAGTAGGCATCCTCCAAATCCAACGACGATAGGAAGTCTCCTTCCTCCAGCTGACCCAGGACGTGCTGGAGGGTGACCATCCGGAACTTCTGCGCCTTGATGAACTTGTTCAGACGTCGCAGGTCTAGGATGGGGCGCCATCCTCCCGTCTTCTTCTTCACGAGGAAGTATCTCGAGTAGACTCCGGAGCCCCGAAGCCTCTTTGGGACGAGTTCGATGGCTCCCTTTCTGAGCATCGCCTTTACCTCCAGGAGAAGTTGAGGGTCGTGAAGTTCTTTCCTGGCCACGGGGGGGACGCGCGGGCACCTTCTTTGAAACTCGAGCGCGTGGCCCCGGGCCAGGGCGTCCAGCACCCAACGGTCGGTGGAGATGGACTCCCACACGCTGACGAAGCCCGCCAGCCGGCCTCCCACCGGGGTGCTTCGGTGGGGGCCCGACCCCACGGCCGGTTCAATCCTGCTTGGACGCGGCCTTGCCGCCTTGACCTCCTTGGCGACGACGGCGGGGTCCGCTAGACTTGCCTCGTCCTCTGTAGGCCTCTTGCGACGACGAGCGGGCCGCCTGACGGTAGGAAGCGAAACCGCCGCCGGAACCTTTGGAGGCGCCCTTGCCTCCGCCGCTCCGAAAGGGCGTCCGTCGTTGCTGCAGGACTCCAAGGGCCCGGGCCGTCTCAGTATCCGTCTTGATGGCCTGAAGGGAATCGTCCACTGTCTTGCCAAACAGGTTGTTCCCGTCGAAGGGCATGTCCAGGACTCTGGTCTGGACGTCCTGCCGGAAGTCCGTAGCTTTGAGCCATCCACGACGTCGAAGGCAAACGCCGTTGCCCAGCTGGCGGAACCCAGTGTCGGCGATGTCCGTCGCCACGGTGATGGCGTGGTCCGAGGCCACCTCACCTTCCTGCAGGATCTCCAGGGCCTCCGCCCTCTTGTCGTCCGGCAGAAAATCCAGCAGGGGAGCTATCTTGTACCAGAGCTCCCTGTCGTAGCGGGCCACGATAGCCAAGGCGTTGGCCGCTTTAATCGTCGTCGCTGCCGACGAGATGACTCTACGTCCCATAGCATCCAATTTCTTTCCCTCGCCGTCCGGCGGGGAAGTCGATGTGGAGGCCGCACCCCCCCCCCCGCTTTCTTCCTGGCTGCCGCGGAGACGACGGAATCCAGGGTAGGCTGCGCCCGGAGGCATAGGGGGGCCGTGTCAGGGACCCGGTACTTTTTCTCGTACCGGTCTCTTCTAGCTGGCGTCGTGGAAGGGTTCTTGAGGAGGGAAAGGCCCTCATCCCAAATGTCGTCCAACAGAGGCACTGCGAGGACCGTCTTCCTCTTGGCCTCGCGCCGCTGATAAAGGAAGCCTTCCTTTTTCTTCTCCTCAGGGCAGAGTTGGAAAAGCTCGGAAGCCCTGGAGATCATGGAATGGAAAGATCCGATCTCGTCGGGCGGAGAAGCCCTGGTGGGAGGCGACGACGGAATATCCTCGTCGTATGCCTCGTCGTCCGTACCCGTCGCTGCCGTGTCCGTCTCCGTATCATCCCCTCGGGTGGACGGGGAGGAGGGTTGGACGGGGCGCGACGGTTGAAAAGGAGGTGGTGGATGGATCCTTCTTTTCTTGGTAGGGGGAACACCAGAAGGTCCCGGTTCTGGATCCCCCGACGGGAGAGGTTCCTCCGTCGGTAACGGTAGCCTCGTCCTTATCTCGGAGCATAAGGACTGTATGGCCAACAAAATGGCCGCCGAGTTGTCTTGCGGCGCTGGCAGAGGGGAATCCGACGGGCGAGCAGGGGCCCCGTCGGAATCCTCGACGATGTCGTCGTCGTCGTCACCTGCGTCGGGGTCCATTCCGACGGGCTGGCCTTGTTCCACGCCTAGGCCGTGGCTTAAGACCTCGATCAGCTCCTCTTCTGAGGTTGAGGCCGAATCTACGACGCCCTGCCCCCCCTTCTTCTTCCCCACGGAGGGTTTCACGGGGGTCCTATCGATGGGCACAAAAGAAGACTCCCTCCGAGGAGGCAGGGAGATTCTGGGCCCTGAGGTCGCCACCACTGGTGCAGCCTCCACAGGCTGAGCCAGGGCCGCCGCGACCGTTTCGATAGAGGGCTTGGTCGGATGGATCAAGGCCTTCACCGCCTTATCCTTGAGGGAGGGGGCACTGCCACGCTCCTCCTCTGCCTTAGAGCTCGACCGGGGCCTCTCCAGGAGCTTCGCCGGGTGCTCGGCCTTCCTCTTACCCGACCCAGAGCGTTGGCTCGTGGTTGATGGTGCCGGGGAGGGTGCGCCCTGCCTGGCGCCCGTAGAGCCCGACCGTTCGGTGCTCCCGGTGCCAGCGGACTCGCGGTGCTTGGCCTTATGTTGGGCCCCCGTCGCCGGGGCGCCCTCAAAGGTCTTAGAAGACCGCTCGGATTTCTTCTTCTTCTCGCCAGACGGGCTCTTACCCTCCAGCCAGTTGGCGAGACGTTGATGACGGTCCTTCATGGTCCGTTCCGACATGTTGCCGCAAAACGCACAGTCCTTCTCCACGTGCGTTTTGTCCTCATGAAGGCAGTAAAGGCAGAAAGAGTGTTCGTCCTCCTTAAAGACGTTCTGCAGCTGGCATCCAGGGCAGACCCTGAACAGCTTTCCGGACGTCGAGCTTCCCTTCTCCTGGGCCATCTCCGAGACCGGGCCTGAGAAGCTTCTGGAGTCCTCCGAAGTGTAGCTCGACGAAATCTTCACCCTTGAGGGGCACAGACGAATCCGACACGGGTCCCCGTTGATCGGATGTAGGATCGGTGGAGCTTGAGGCTCTTTTGACCGAAAGAATCGAAGTTTTTTTGAAAAAGCGCGAAAAAATAGCAATAACGCTCGAGAGCAATAGCACGAGGATCCCAACACATGAACGTGCGGTAAAAATCTGAAGATGGCTGCCGGAGGCGGTGCTTAGGTAGAGGGCAGTCATTGGCTGTGGTCAGTATGACGCAGAGACCAGTGATTGGTTATTACTACGAAAGACAGATCAGAAACGAAACTGATACTGGTTTTTTCTTTACCGAGGATTCCCAGCCTGACGACGGGGAATATTCATGAGCATGTGAATCCATGCCAGACCCCATGCTGGAGAAAAGTAACATATATGCATTTTGCAGTACGACGTTGTCTCTTGTGTGCTATGCATTTAAAGACAAGGGATAGAGTGCGGGTAGTATTTAGGGCCCTGTGACTTCGTCGGCATAGTTATCAAAATTACGTGCCGTGACAGTGGTACATTGTAAATATGGGCCGGATATCGAGTGCCGGTAGGATTGTGAAAAATGCTAGGTCCTGGAGGACGAACGCACAGTGACAGCATCGGACGGATATTACAAGGTGGAACGCAAGGATGCGGCCGTGAGCTTACCTTTAGTTGGCCCAAGTGAGCTGTGTCAGTCGGAGTCTGTGCGCAGGCGTAGTGGACAAACCTCGATATAAGTCGAGATGTCTGTAGGTACGCATGCGCCAGGGAGTAATGTCTATGTTGTGCGCCAGTCATGTGATGCGAAGGACTAGTGTATCGAGGAAGCCCAGACCAGGCGCCTGTTTAGTATTACTGAATCAGTTCGACCACAAAAGAGAAGCACATCACTTGCAAAAACGAATGAATAACATGTTTAAATATTCAACATTGTAAGGCATACTTGATAGCTTACTTACAGTGGAGCTACATTTGTATTACATGGAAAAACACTGTTTCACCTTGTATTACACAGGGTGTATCATTTGAATACGACATCCGTGTGCATTCGATTGCAATCACAGTTCGCCCCAGTGAGCTGTGTAGGTCTGAGGCTGTGCGCGGGCGTGGTGGACAAGTCTCGGTGTAAAACGAGATGCCTGTAGCTGTGTATGCGCCGTGCGCCAGTTATGTGATGCACAGAGCTAATGTATCTAGGATGTCAATACTAGATGCCCGTTTATTATTAATGGATAAATTCAAAACAACGTAAGAAAAGAGGCAAGTCAATTGTAAAAGCATGCTATCAGAACAAATAAATACAATATTTAAATATTCGATATTTTAAGGCATTCTTGGAGGCTTACTTGCAGTGGAGCTGCATTTATTCTGCATGGGGAAACAAAAAAGTATTTCACTTTGTATTAATCAAGGTATGTCATTTGAATGCAAACGTAGATGGCCATCACAGTGCAATATCTGGCATACGTGTGTTGATGGTACTTGCATGTAAATGATGAGTCGTTTATTTTAGGTGTGGGGCTACGAGGCAACAATGGGCCCAGTAAAAACCTTAAAAAACCATATTACTGGCAAAAAGATGTTCGTAGTGCTGGCACATGTGTAGTGTGTCATTTTTAGTAATATATATGGGGCATATGATTAATCAATGTGGCCCATTGAAAAGACTTGTGGAGTATATAGGGGCATATGATGCATCAATGTGACCCATTAGAAAAGTTTTAGACACTTTAGAAGATGTTACAAAAGTCACAGTAAGAGAGGGGAGAAGATCCAGGGGTGTGCCATGGCAGTGGTCAAAAAAGGAATTATATGGAGATGAAAACACAGGAGCTGAAGTTGTTGTATAGTCTCTGGTGTAGCGAAATATGGACTATTTGTTGAAAAAGAGATTCCATTCGATCGAGATATTGAGGCCATGTTTCACAGAGTCCAACCGATAGATCCACTTTTTTTCAAGTTTGCGGAGGGCGAGATCTCTATCGCCTCCGCGGAAAGGGTTACGGACCGTTTGTAATATTGCCCAGAACAAGTCATTGTGAGTGCGTTTCATTTTCTTGAAATGTGCCACCAGAGGTTTGTCATCAATCTGATTGCGTATGCACGACCGATGTTCACATATGCGTAATCTGATTTCTCTTTTCGATTTGCCTATGTATATCAGGTCGCACGGGCACTTTATGATGTAGACGCATCATTTGGTTTTGCAATTGGTAAAGGAATTGAATGTCCATGGGTTTCCTTTAAGGTCGATGGTCTTGATATTTGCCGTTAGGCTGCAGACAGAACAGTTTCCGCATTTAAAATGGCCTTTCACCGGGGGTAGATGCCATAGCGTGGTTTGGGTGTTGCTGGTGGTATCAACCTCTGTATATGTGTGTACAAGGATGTCCTTTAGATTCCGATTGCGTTTGAACGCAAATCGTGGTTTTTCTGGGTTGAAGCAATCTGTGTGTAGCTTATCCGAGTGTTTTAAAATCACCTTTCTTATAGAGTTACTCATGGGGGTGAAAGTGGTCACACAGGGCATTTTTTCCTTCGATTGATTTCTGACAGTTGGGGTGAGGCAGATCTCTCGGTTGGTATGTTTGACTCTTCTTCTTGCCGGACGGATAATGTGGCTAGGATATCCTCGTTCCTTAAGCATTGTGGCTAGTTCTTTGCTTTTCAAATCATATTCACTCAACGTGGAACAATTCCGTCTGATGCGTAGAAATTGACCGAAGGGCAAGTTGGTTTTGAGACCCGAGGGGTGAGAGCTTGAATACTCTAGCAAGGTATTTTTAGAGGTTGGTTTGCGATACAATGTAGTGTTCAAGGAGTTGTCTTGATTCTTAGATATTTCTAGATCTAGAAAAGGAATCTGGTTTTTATTGTAGTCAATGGTAAATTGGATAGAGGCATTTTGGGAGTTTAACCATTTCAGAAATGTGTGTAGGTCCTTCTCTGTTCCTTTCCAGATCATGAAAACGTCGTCGATATATCGTAACCAGCAGCCAATCGGATTTTTGAAGATGTTGTGTTCTGCGTAGATCGAGATCTTTTCAAAATTGTCCATGAACAAGTTTGCTACATCCGGGGCAAAAGTGGCGCCCATGCTGGTCCCATGGCACTGTTGATAGAAGGTTTGTTTAAAGATAAAGTAGTTTTCCATTAAGGCTAAACGAATGCACTCGAGCAGGAAAGCAGTCGGGGGGGGGGGTCCATAGATGTTCTGTCGTCTAAGTAGGTTTTTAGCATTAGTATGCATTCTTTTGCAGAAACTGTTCTGTCTGCAGCCTAACGGCAAATATCAAGACCATGGACCTTAAAGGAAACCCGTGGACATTCAATTCCTTTACCAATTGCAAAACCAAATGGTGTGTCTACATCATAAAGTGCCCGTGCGACCTGATATACATAGGCAAATCGAAAAGAGAAATCAGATTACGCATATGTGAACATCGGTCGTGCATACGCAATCAGGTCGATGACAAACCTCTGGTGGCACATTTCAAGAAAATGAAACACACTCACAATGACTTGTTCTGGGCAATATTACAAACGGTCCGTAACCCTTTCCGCGGAGGCGATAGAGATCTCGCCCTCCGCAAACTCGAACAAAAGTGGATCTATCGGTTGGACTCTGTGAAACATGGACTCAATATCTCGATCGAATGGAATCTCTTTTTCAACAAATAGTCCATATTTTGCTACACCAGAGACTATACAACAACTTCAGCTCCTGTGTTTTCATCTCCATATAATTCCTTTTTTGACCACTGCCATGGCACACCCCTGGATCTGCTCCCCTCTCTTACTGTGACTTTTGTAACATCTTCTAAAGTGTCTAAAACTTTTCTAATGGGTCACATTGATGCATCATATGCCCCTATATACTCCACAAGTCTTTTCAATGGGTCACATTGATTAATCATATGCCCCATATATATTACTAAAAATGACACACTACCCATATGCCAGCACTACGAACCTCTTTTTGCCAGTAATATGGTTTTTTAAGGTTTTTACTGGGCCACATTGTTGCCTCGTAGCCCCACACCTAAAATAAACGACTCATCATCTACATGCAAGTACCATCAACACACGTATGCCAGATATTGCATTGTGATGGCCATCTACGTTTGCATTCAAATGACATACCTTGATTAATACAAAGTGAAATACTTTTTTGTTTCCCCATGCAGAATAAATGCAGCTCCACTGCAAGTAAGCCTCCAAGAATGCCTTAAAATATCGAATTTTTAAATATTGTATTTATTTGTTCTGATAGCATGCTTTTACAATTGACTTGCCTCTTTTCTTACGTTGTTTTGAATTTATCCATTAATAATAAACGGGCATCTAGTATTGACATCCTAGATACATTAGCCCTGTGCATCACATAACTGGCGCACGGCGCATACACAGCTACAGGCATCTCGTTTTACACCGAGACTTGTCCACCACGCCCGCGCACAGCCTCAGACCTACACAGCTCACTGGGGCGAACTGTGATTGCAATCGAATGCACACGGATGTCGTATTCAAATGATACACCCTGTGTAATACAAGGTGAAACAGTGTTTTTCCATGTAATACAAATGTAGCTCCACTGTAAGTAAGCTATCAAGTATGCCTTACAATGTCGAATATTTAAACATGTTATTCATTCGTTTTTGCAAGTGATGTGCTTCTCTTTTGTGGTCGAACTGATTCAGTAATACTAAACAGGCGCCTGGTCTGGGCTTCCTCGATACACTAGTCCTTCGCATCACATGACTGGCGCACAACATAGACATTACTCCCTGGCACATGCGTACCTACAGACATCTCGACTTATTTCGAGGTTTGTCCACTACGCCTGCGCACAGACTCCGACTGACACAGCTCACTTGGGCCAACTAAAGGTAAGCTCACGGCCGCATCCTTGCGTTCCGCCTTGTAATATCCGTCCGATGCTGTCACTGTGCGTTCGTCCTCCAGGACCTATCATTTTTCACAATCCTACCGGCACTCGATATCCGGCCCATATATACAATGTACCACTGTCACGGCACGTAATTTTGATAACTATGCCGACGAAGTCACAGGGCCCTAAATACTGCCCGCACTCTATCCCTTGTCTTTAAATGCATAGCACACAAGAGACAACGTCGTACTGCAAAATGCATATATGTTACTTTTAATTAGCATCCACCTCAACCACGTCATTTATTGCTTACCTAGCAGACGCATCTATACGGGCTCTGCACTGACTTGTGTTTTTAGTTAATAGCACTCCCCCACAAAGTTGGAGCATAACGTATATGCCCAATCCTAATAGTCATTCCTTTCAATTATAGACCCGAGCGCCTGATTTATGCAGATCCGCCCCAGCCGCACCATAAGCAGCTGCACCACATATGGACTACAGCCAGTGCGTCAACTAATTTACCGCCTTGGTAGGTCATAGTTCCTTGCATTCCCTCTTTCCACCAATGTTAGACAAATTCACCCTTTTAAACGTTAGCTTTCCGTCTCACTGCAGGATGACGCCATATTCCTACTATCCAGTTTGACTACTGACGCACACATCCTGAAGACAGTTCGGTATCCATCTTGCAGCGCTGTCTCATGTTTACCAGCCCTGCGCCCCGCTAACCAACTACCGAACCAGAAACACACATCTAAGTGTCGACACTGTTTGATATATCGTGACCTTGAACGATATGTATAAGAGATTGTCATCAACTTAGCAATGCTCACTGTATAATGGCGATACACTGAATGTTTTGTAACCACATTTTATTAACCCACCACCGTGCAGAGTATACATGCACTTTTATATGTACTTGTGTTGTGCCACGGCACAAAAGAATTCCTTCAGACAAAACTTCCTCTTTTGTTGAAAATAAATGTTAATCATTGTTTCATGCACACCATGGTGATTTTTGTTCGTGGCGAACTATCAATACAGTAGTTCTTTTGCAAGGTCCTACCGACCACCCATCACGCTACTGGCCAGGGAAGCCTGTTGACTCTACCCCTCTATAATTTTACCATAGAGCGGCCCAGCTCACGGCATTGGCCCCTCATCTCAGAGAGGACCCCAACAAACAATGGATATACCTTGAGAACTTCTACCTGCGCCCAGTCACAGTTGGGGAATGGCTATGGGTCCCCTTGAAAAAGCTACCGAACAGGATTAAGAACCATCCAATTCTAGCCAGCCACCATGTGGAAAGCACTGGCAGGAAAGGGTAATAGCGATAGAATAACCTCATGGCCCTCTCCCTTGAGCCATATCTGGTCCACGCCAGTATTGGAAGAAATACCGGGACACAAACACTATGTAGGGTTGGCCAACTTGTGAGGGAAGTGACGTTCATAGGTATCCAGGAACTGGAAGAGGCACTCGGAATTGGTGCTCTCTCCCCTCTCCTATACCTACGACTCAAAGGAGTCCTACTGAAACCCAAACTGAAACCTTGCGTACAACGGAAGTTGACCCCCGTCGAAAGAATCCTGGACACCCACGTGGAAATGAAGGGACTTATATCCCTCCTCTATGGCGCCCTTCTGACCAACCGAGAAGGTACAACCAAAAGTCTCAGGAGAAAATGGGAAGGGGACCTGAATATTAGAATTGGAGATAAACTATGGGAACATCTCTGTAATAGGGCATAAAAGACCTCTATCTCCTGCCAGTATAAAACACACGCCGTGAAATTGCTCCACAGGTGGCAGTACGATCCAATCAGACTCTCCAGGATGTTCCCAGATGTTGTTCCCATGTGTTGGCATGGCTGCAGGGAAAAGCAAACTACTGGCACATGTGGACATGTGATAAGGTCCAAGCATTCTGGACGGAAGTCCTCAGTTGGTTGAAGGAGGCACGAGAGGGGCCTTACCCGTTAGACCCCATGCTACTAACCTTTGGGTTGCAACGAAAAGACGAACATTGGGAAAAGCTTCCGGATCTTACACACTTCCTACTGCTAGCAGCTAGAGCCGCTCGTGCCAGAACTTGGAAGAGAACTGCTCTCCCCGTGAGGAGAGAATGGATAGCAGTAGCCAAGGACATTTATTATATGGAAAAACTAACGGAAGCGATGCAGGGCTCGAGCTCACATACAGAATCTGAGTGGCTACAGTTCATGGAGGCGTTTGGCAACACTGTAGAAGAGACTCGATCAAATGAGCGTCTGACCTGGCCCCACAGAATCCACTTGAGCTCAGAACTCTGGAGACTTGACTCGCAGGAGTCAGCTTATCACTGATGGCCATGAGCCCGGGGGGTGCTGCCTAGTGACGTTTCTGAACGAATAAGCTGAATCTGTACTCTGAAACAAGAGGTGGGGAGGGAGGGGGGTGGGATGGGTGAAAACGGTGGAGTACCGGGGCCTCTTTACGTGTATTTTTTGGGGCATGTGCCCACAGTTGTTTAAATTTTAAGTGCTGCTTACTCTCATTATAAAACCAATAAAACTGATTTACAAAAACAAAAAGAAAAAACAAACGGGGAGCAAAAGAAAAGCTAAAAAGGTCTCTGTACTGGATGCCAGGTCCGATGCCGTCCGTGTGGAACAAGGGACTGAGGCGAGGTCCCGCAGGGCGGGGCCTCGGTGGGGCGTTAACCTGCCTGAGGCCACGTCCCCGCGTGCTATACTAAATTTAAAGGGGAAGCTCAATTTATTGCTGCCAAAGGTACATGTACTGTCCCCATGTTGGGGGACACACACAAGGATGGAGGAACGGGACGTACGAGTATTATGCTGCGAAGAACTGCCAGGGGATCTAGACCTCATGCAGTGTTTCTTCATTTTGTCCTTCCGGACTGAGGACCGTTCCTCAGTGCCGTGGTTCCCACCTAGCTACCTCGAATGGGTCCGCTTAGCACCTGTTTCCTTGTGGAGGAAGGAAAAAAAGTTTAGCTTCACACTCCAGAAGCTCCTTCGGATGCATCGATTGGCACGGCATGCAGCCCTGCGCATTGTGGCCTTCAACAAAGGAGTAAAGGCAGACATGGTGCAAATCTGAAACAGACATTTGATGGCCGCAATCCACTGAAGGTGTAAACCCTGAAGACCTCATTGGATGTGGAATAGTGACTAATTTGAGAAGACATAGAAGAAAATATGTTAAACGAACAAGAGCAGTGTTCCTAAGACACATAGGGTGCACAGAAAAAAGTAACAGAGTTCATGTTCACATATGATACATTACTCACCGTAATCGTATTTCTGATGCTTGTATCTGCTTAGATTCACATGCTGTGCATAGGCCGACATCTAGTGGAAGCTGCGGAGTATTAGTTTGTTTTTCGAAAATCAAAAATGGGCGTCGACACAGGGCGTGCCAAGAATACTATCCCTAGTGTGACATCCCCTGTACCCATGATCCCTCACGCGTCTAGGACCCTCAGATTGTATTTTTTCTGACATGAGGTAGCATGAGGAGTAGCGTGAGTACAGATGATCCAAGCAGATAGAAGATCGATAAAATAAGACTACAAGCATCCATGCGCCTTCTCTCAGAGGGGAGGAAGGGTGTGTCGCATGTGAATCTAAGCAGATACAAGCATCAGAAATACGATTACGGTGAGTAATGTATCCCTTCTGAGGCTTGTGGAATCTGCTTAGATCACATGCTGTGCATAGATTAGCGAGCAGTGTTAGAAGGAGGTGGGATTTGAGAAGGGTCATGAGCAAATAAATGTCTTAGAACCGCTTGTCCCACTTGAGTATCTGTCTTGGAATGGGTGTCAATGCAGTAGTGCTGGGTAAAAGTGTGACTAGAGCTCCAAGTAGCTGCTTTGCAAATGGTGTCAAGGGGAACATTTGCAATGAAAGCCAGAGTGGCACCAATGCCTCTTGTCGAGTGGGCTCTGGGCGTAAAAGGCAAAGTTTTGTCAGAAAGAGAGTAACACAACTGGATACAGGTGACAATCCACTTGGAGATGGCACCCTTAGAGACGCGATCTCCCTCCTTGCCTACGGCTACGGAGACAAACAGTTGATCTGTTTTCCTAAGCGGTCTGGTCTTGTTTACATAGTAAAGGACCGCCCTACGCACATCTAGGGTGTGTAGTTTAACCTCAGCCGAGCTTTGTGGGTTTTGGAAGAAAGCCGGAAGCTCGATGGACTGGTTTACATGGCATTTGGAAATAAATTTAGGTGAGAACCTAGGGTGTGTCCGTAAAACCAGCTTATCCTTATGAATAGTAAAGAAAGGATCCTGCACTGACAGAGGCTGAATTTCACTGACCCTTCTTATAGATGTAATGGCTACTAAGAAGGCAGTCTTATAGGTCAGGTGTTTGAGACTTGTTTTATGCATGGGCTTGAATGGGGGGCCCATGAGTTTAGATAGCACCACGTTCAGGTCCCATCCTGGTGGTGGGTTAGAAATAGGAGGGTGAAGTCTCTTTACTCCTTCCATGAAGGCCTTAACTACTGGTACTTTCCACCACAACACCTTGTTATGGGAAGTGGTGTATGCTGACAGGGCTGCCAGGTGTACCTTCAGTGAGTTCAAAACCAGCCCCGCATCCAGCAGGTGGAGCATGTAAATAACAATAGTGGAAGGAGTGCAATCAACTGGGTTGACTTGCTTACTCTGGCACCAGATTACGAATCTCTTCCATTTGTCAAAGTAGCAGTGCCTCGTGTTGGGCTTCCTAGCCTCTTTTAGGATGTCCATACACCTCTGTGGTCATTTGAGATGTCCAAACTCTATGACCTCAGGAGCCATGCTGCCAGGTTCATTGAGTTGGGTTGAGGGTGCACTGTTTGACCTTGGTGCTGGGACAATAGGTTGTAGCAGCTCGGAAGTCTGATGGGTTCGCACACCGCCAGTCTGCGTAAGCGTGGGAACCACGGTTGTCTCGCCCACATGGGAGCAACCAGGACGAGCGTCATCGATTCTCTGTTCATCTTGTTGACCACCTTCCTGATTAGAGGAGTTGGTGGAAAAGCGTATGCAAACATCCCTGACCAGTTCATCCACAGGGCGTTCCCCTGGGAGTCTGGTTGGGGGAACCTGGATGCGAATCCTGGGCATCGTCTGTTTTCGCTTGTGGCGAATAGGTCTATAGTGGGGAAACCCCACTGAGAGAAGATATCTTCTACGACTTCTCTGTGTAGACACCACTCGTGTTCCTCTGGGAGGGGGTCTCTGCTCAGAGCATCCGCTAGGGAATTGAGATCCCCTGGAAAATGTTGCGATGACAGGAAGATGTTCCGTCTGAGTGCCCATATCCAGATTTTCTGGGCAAGCTTGGACAGATTTGGCGAGAGAGTCCCTCCTTGTTTGTTCAGGTAGAACATGGCTGTAGTGCTGTCCGTCCGGATTTGCACCGACAGGTTTAAAAGGTAGGGTTCGAAAGCTTGGAGCGCTCTGAATACTGCCAGAAGCTCTAGCAGGTTGATGTGATTCTTGGCCACTCCGTGAGACCAGAGACCCTGAGCTGTGTGGTGGAGATGGTGAGCTCCCCACCCTGTCAGGCATGCATCGGTTGTGACTACCGCCTGTATCTCGGGATCGTAAAAGGGTTTCCCCTTGGACAGATTCTCTCTTGTCCACCAGAGAAGGCTTTGTACCAGTGTTGGCGAGACAACCACTAGATCGTCCCACTGACCACTTGTCTGAGACCACTGTTTCGCCAACCATTCTTGCATGGGATGCATGCGCAGGCGCGCGTGGGGGACCAGGTAAATACATGACGCCATCATGCCCAGCAAACGCATTGCTTTGCGTACCGTTATCTGGCGACCCGACTGGTATTGCGGAATTTGCAGCAGTATATTCCAAATTCTTTCCTCTGAAGGAAAGGTCAACCCCTCTTGAGTGTCTAGGATAGCTCCTAAGAATTGTTTGGATGTGCTTGGCACTAGACTTGACTTTTTCTCGTTTATTGAGAAGCCCAATTCGAAGATGAGGTCGATAGTCCTTTGAATGTTTGTTCTGCAAATTACTGGGGTTTCCCCCGTGATGAGCCAGTCGTCCAGGTAAGGGTATACTGGGATTGCCTCCCTGCGTAGGTGTGCTGCCGCCACCGACAGTACGTTGGTGAATACCCTTGGGGCCGAAGCTATCCCGAAGGGCAGTACCTTGAACTGGTAGTGCCGATTGTCCACCTTGAAGCGCAAGTATTTTCTGTGCGCTGGTAACATGGAAATATGAAAATAGGCATCTTTCATGTCCAATGTTGCCATGTAATCCCCCTTTTTTAGGAGGGGGATTACCTCTTGGAGAGTTGTCATGCCAAACTTTTGGGGCTTGACATACTTGTTGGCAGGCCGTAAATCCAATACTGGGCGCATTATCAAATCTTTTTTTGGCACAAGGAAGTAAGTTGAATAAATACCCTTGTTTACCTGGTGTCCCGGGACGAGTTCTATCGCGTCCTTTGCTAGCAGATTGACGATCTCTTCTAGGAGGATCTTCTGGTGTTCCAAAGAATGTATTTTTTTTCATGGAGGATGGTCTCGGCGACGCTCTAGTAGTACATAGTCTATAGTATAGTATATAGTCTCCTTCATACACTTTAAGACCGCATGTAGCACACGGACGAAATAACGCCTTTCCAGACATTCTTCAAAAAGAAACAGTCGAAGAAGAAGAACGCACAACCTAATAAAATAGTAGCCCTACCCCAAAAGCAAATCAATGTTACCACAGTTTCACACCACTCACCTCGTAAAAACATCACAACAGCCACTGTTGGAGAGACTCACTCCTGCCTTCTATCATGCTCTCACCTCATATCAATCGAACACTAAATAACTCATCCACAGCAAAGCCAAACACACACACACACACACTTTTTACACCAGTCAACTCACCCGTTTCTTTCCCAGCAACTACTCCCACCGGAGAGTCCCTACAGAAATCCTTACTAGAACAAATACACTCCACAACCATGTAATAGGCTGCCTCCAATTTGTCATAAGCAACCACCTGAAGTGGCCTTCACCTCATTGCACCTTAGAGCCACCCACCAAATGCACTACGCTACAACACATTGCATACCTCTAAGTATACTACATATTAGCCATGAATAAAATAGACCTCAATGACTCACCACAAAACACTGTACACTACTTCATTACCTCCCACCCCCTACCATCACGCCATGAAGGGAGTTGCTGAACATATTCACAGCAGACTTTGCGTACATATCATGCATAAGGGAATAGTTTCTTACCTGTAAACTCCATTTCTCCAGCATTGGTATCTTTCATGGATTCACATGCTTAGAATATTCCCCGTCGTCAGGCTGGGAATCCTCGGTAACTTATAAAGACATTTTCCATAGGAAAACTTCCGACAATTTTGTGTCCTATCTACGTCGTTTTGGGCCGCGTACGGCAGCGCCACTAGGACTTAGAGGTATAAATAGCCCCGCCCCCACGGCTCCCTCAGATTTCGAATCCATGAAAGATACCAATGCTGGAGAAATGGAGTTACAGGCAAGAAACTATTCCCTTGTCCAGCATTGGATCTTTCATGGATTCACATGCTTAGAATAGATTGTATAGCAGTATCCCCCAACGTTGGAGGTGTGCATGCAAACCAATATCACAATAACCATAATGCATATTTATCATGGCAAAACATCACATTATAGTATGTTAACAGTGAAAACACCACACTTAAAAGTACATTAGCCGAAGGATGTGACCCCTTAATTGGGGCTTACCTTATTGAAACAGGTGCCGTAGGACTGCACAACCCATCTGTGTATCCTCAGCATGTTGCTGTTCGAGGCAATAATGCTGGGTAAACGTGTGTGGTACCGACCAGGAAGCCGCCTGACAGATATCTCCCAAAGGAATTCCGGACCACAATGCCGTCCACGAAGAAGTGGATCTCGTTGAATGGGCCCTTGGACACTTCTCCAGCGGTTTTCCGGCTTTTAAGTGACAAAAGGAAATAGCAGACGACACCCATCGGGCTAGTCCTTGTTTTGAGATCGGTTTACCTTTAGCCGAAGGGCCATAAGCCACAAATAGTCGTCTTGTGTCTCTGAAGCTTTGAGTGCGATGGAGGTAAAATTTTAAAGCTCTTTTCACGTCCAATGTATGGAGAGTCTTCTCCGCAACCGACGAAGGTGTTGGAAAAAACGTCGGCAGCACTATAGAAGAGTGCTTATGGAACATGGTAGGCACTTTAGGAATGAAATGAGGATTAGTAGCCAACACGACTTTATTATTGAAAAACCTCAAGTATGGTGGATCTATCACTAAAGCTTGTATTTCTGACAGTCTTCGAGCCGAAGTAATAGCCACCAGAAAAGCCAATTTCCACAACAGAAATTTCAATGACGACGAGGAGGACATCGGCTCAAAAGGGGCCTTCATCAGCGCTGCCAGAACCAGGTTAAGACTCCATATTGGAGGAAACTTTTTCGTGGGAGGATAGGTTCGGAACAATCCTTTAAGGAAATGTTTAATCAGCCGGTCACAAAATAACGGAGTTGAATGTCTCTTCCGAGTAAATCTCGAAATGGCAGCCAGATGCACTTTTATGGATGAAACAGACAAGCCTTTTTGAGCTAGGAGTAGCAAGTATGGTAGAAGCTGTTCCGGTGTGATATTAAGCGGGACCAAACCTCGTTGACCTGAGCACCATATGCAGAATCTCTTCCATTTGTATGAATATGAAGCGTTCGTGGACGGCGCCCTCGCCGCTTGCAAAATGTGACGACAGTCCGCTGGAATCTCTAATGTACCAAACTCGGAGAAATCAGGAGCCAGGCTGTCAGACTGAGGCTGTCGGGGTTAGTGATGCCAAACAACCCCTTTCTCCTGAGACAAAAGGTTCGGGATTTTCTGGAACCTCATTGGTTCTGCCGCTGAAAGATGGAGTAGATCGGAGAACCACACTTGTGTGGCCCAGTACGAGGCAACCAGGATCACCCGACATGGATATCTGTGGATCCATTGCAGCGTCCGACATATGAGCGGAAACGGGGGAAAGGCATACAGAAACTTGTCCGTCCACGGGAAAGAGAACGCTTCCCCTAGTGAGCCTTGCTGTGGCTACCTGCTCGCGTATTGTGGGCATTTCTTGTTGTCTCTCGTCGCAAAGAGATCGAGGGCCGGACGACCCCATTTCTCGAAGACACGGTGTAGTTGTTGTTCGTTCAGTTCCCACTCGTTTAGTCGATTCATCTCCCTGCTGAGAGTGTCGGCTTGCACGTTTTTGACTCCTGGCAAGTGGAACGCCAATAGATATATCTTCTGCTGAAGGGCCCAATGCCAGATCTCCTGGGCTTCGGTCGACAGAGTTCTGGAGCGAGTTCCTCCCGGTTTCCTTAGATAAAACATGGTTGTTGTGTTGTCCTGTCATAATCCGTACAACTGATCCCTTTATCCGTGGAAGAAAGGATTTCAGGGCCCAACGCACCGCCCTTAATTCCAGCACATTGATATGAAGGTCGGACTCCTCCGATGACCAACGACCCTGAACCTGTAGGAAATCCAGATGAGCTCCCCATCCAGTTAGAGAAGCATCCGTCACCACTGTCATCTGGAACACCGGTTCCAGCAAGGGCATTCCCTTTGTCAGATTTATGGAAACTCTCACCATTGAAGCGCCTGCACAAGTTTGCTGTTGATGGTCAATTTGTCCGACCAACGCCCTTGACTCTGTGCCCATCGATCCGCCAAGAATTCCTGAATCGGTCTCATGAAGAGACGACAATTGTTGATTAAGGGTATGCAGGACGACATGGTCCCCAGTAGGGACATGTACCTTCGCACTGACACTCTGGTGTCGACTTTCCAATCCAATGCTTTTTTCTGCAGTTTCAGAACCCTTTCAACGGATGGCTTTACCAGTCCTGACTGCGTCTGAAACTCCGCCCCCAGAAAGACCAAGGTCCTTGATTGCGATAAGGAGGACTTTTCGAAGTTTATTGCGAAGCCCAAAAGTTGTAGGAGGCACATGGTGGCATTCAGACTTTCCTGTGCCCTTTCCGGAGACAATCCCCTCACTAGCCAATCGTCCAGATAAGGGTACACATGATGACCTTCTTTCCTTAACCAGGCTGCTACTGGAGCCAGACATTTCGTGAACGTCCTGGGAGACGATTTCAGTCCGAACTGGAGGACCTTGAACTGATAGTGGGTTCGTCTGACGATGAACCGTAGAAATCTTTTGTGTCGTTGACGCATCAGGATATGGAAGTATGCGTCCTGAAGGTCTAGCGACGACAAATAATCTCCCGGTTGTATCGAACGGATCACTTCTTGGAGTGTAAGCATCTTGAATTTTAGATTCTTGAGCAGTTTGTTGAGAGCTCGTAGATCTAGAATGGGACGCCATTTTCCATTGGGTTTCTTGACGACAAAGTAACGGGAGAACACTCCCTGTCCTCTTTCTGCCACCGGGACCAGTTCTATAGCCCCTTTCTGCAGCATAAGTGCCACCTCTTGCATTAGTATTTGAAGGTGGGGCTGCGTCGAGAACACCAGTGGAATTCGTGGTGGCTTGCCCTTGAACTGTAGAGAATGGCCCAGATGTATCGATGTCGACGTGACGAGACACTCTGCCCCCCAGGACGTTCTGTAAGTTGTCATTGCTGGCTTTTGGCCTGTTTATCCTTCGTCGATGAGGAGTAGGCGCCTCGTCGTCTGGAGGTTTGGTAATCTCTGCCTTTACGAGTAGCTTGGGCTGCACGTCTGTAGCCTTGGGAAGAGTAGTAGGGTCCGCTGAAACCTCGGTCTCTAGATGATCCAAACCGAGAGTTACCGGATGCTCCTCTGAAAGGACAAAAGGAACGAAAATTCCTACCACTCTGGAGGGCTCCAAGGGAACGAGCCATGTCAGAATCTTCTTTCATGCCCTTCAAGGCCACATCCACTTTCTCCCCAAAGAGGTGTTCTCCTTCGCACGGCATATCCATTACCTTATATTGTACCCCTGGTCTGAACGTCGTGCACTTAAGCCAGGCTTGCCTTCGTACGCCATTGTTGATTTTCTTAAAGCCTGATTCCGCCAGGTCAACAGCAATGTTAATGGAATGATTGGAAGCCTCTTCTCCCTCACGTACGAGCAGCATGGCAGATTTTCTGTGTTCTTCCGGCAGATGGTCCAGGATAGGAGCCAGCCGATGCCACATCTCCCTATCATACCTGGCCATAATAGCCAGGGAGTTGGCTGCTTTAACTGTAGTCGCTCCAATCGATAGCACTTTCTTCCCAAAAGAATCTTGTCTCCTGGCTTCGTTGTCTGATGGGGTCGTGCATTTGTGTTGCGACCTTGCCTTTCTGGCCGCCGCGGCGGATACCACCGATTCCGGCGAAGGTTGAGACGTCAAGCACTTGGGAGTCGATTCCGGAGCCTTGAATTTCTTTTCCAATCGACCTTTTACTGCCAGTTCTGAAAAAGGGTGACGCATAGTTTTTAGTCCCTCCTGCCAGACATGGTCTAGAATGGGGATAGCAAATATCGCCTTTCTTCTCTTGCCCATATGATCGAACAGAAAACAATCTTTTTTCTCTTCTTCTGGGACTAGGCCAAACTCTGCACATGCCTTACCCATCATGGCATGGAAAGCACCCACGTCATCAGGTGGTGATGGCTGCGCGGGACTCTGGAGTTTCCATCTCCGCTTCAGAGTCCCATGTAGGGTCCCTTGAGGGGGATAACGAGATGTCTGAACCCGACCCTTCACGTTCCGACTCTGACAGCTCTCCTTTCTGTGGACGAGAACAATCTTCCTCAACCGGGTAAGCGGTAGGAATTCTGGATGGGGGGCGAGGAGCCGGGCCTGGCTCGTCGACGACTGGCAAAGCCTGTAACACTGTCGGGACAAGCTGAGGCAACCGAGTGTCCAACCGCTCCAACAGCTTCTGTAATGTGTTCAACACCTCCAGGGACAGAACAGCCTGGGGATTCAGTAAGGAAGAGGTAACTGGAATGGCACTTCCACTCAAGAGCGACCCCGAACCAGTTGGTTGTAATCCCAGATCGGTTGGATGTGCGACCGGACCACGGTCATCCTCCGCCGACGAGATGGAGAAAGCCACTTCTGGTTGCAGCAAGGCCTCAGGCGGGATCGGATCAAAAACCTCCGGTTGCCATCTCACCGACGGTGTCATGCCTGCGCCATGGGCGCATACATTGGCGATCAATATGGACAAATTCTTATTCATTTATCTACAGAAAACTCTTGGATCAACCGCTATTCACTATTTGGACTTTATTTCCCATTTGCAAGACTTTGGTGCTTTTTTATTTTTTCCAGAAAACTACACTTACCATAATGCACTTGGCTATAACCATCTATTCCTGGCTATTCCTATTTTTCTTCATCAGAACTACAATCCCCAGAAGCCCTAGGGATTTGCTATGCTTCCACCAGCTCAGGAACAGAGAGGGAGGTGGCCGATTGTCTGCAGGTGTGCTGAGCCAGGTGAAACCAATTAGCCTGCCTCTGTGCTGGGCTGGGCAGTATAAAGGCTGCTGCCTGCGAGAGCTCAGTCTCTTGCATTGAGAGTCCTTCCGGGAACCTTATTGCTTCGAGCTACAAACTTTGTATGCTGTTTCCTGATTTCACCTGCTCTTTGTTCCAGTGCCCTGGTGGGCTCCTGCCTTGCAGCCTGCTACACCCTGCTGCCTACAGCCCTAGCCTTTTGGGCTCCCTGCCTCAGCCCTGCTCCTCTGGGCGTCCTGCCTTACAGCCTGCTACACCCTGCTGCCTACAGCCCTAGCCTTTTGGGCTCCCTGCCTCAGCCCTGCTCTTCCAGGCTCCTGCCTTGCAGCCTCCGCCCTTGCCCTGCCGGGCTCTCCACATTGCAGCCGATCACGCTCTGCTGCCTTCCAGCCTCCGCCCTTGCCCTGCCGGGCTCTCCACATTGCAGCTGATCACGCTCTGCTGCTTTCCAGCCTCAGCCCTTGTCCTCTGGGCTCCCTGCTCTGCAGCCTGCCTCACTCCGGCTGCCTACAGCCCTTGTCCTCTGGGCTCCCTGCTCTGCAGCCTGCCTCACTCCGGCTGCCTACAGCCCTTGTCCTCTGGGCTTCCTACTTTGCAGCTTATCACGCTCCGCTGCTTACTACCTACCTTTTTCCGCTGGGTTCTCGGCCTAGAAGCCCTCTACAGTCCTCTGCAACCTTCTACGGTCAGCGGCCCTGCCCCTCAGGGCTCACTCCTTGCTGCCCGGCCCTTCTGGGTTCCTTGCCGTGCAGCTTGCTTTACTCTGCTGCCCTAAGCCTTTTCCCCTCTGGGCTCTCTACCTTACAGCCCTGCTCCTGTGGGCTTGCTCATTGCTTTCCTGCTCCTCTGAGCTCTCAACCTTGTTCCTTACTGTCCTCTGCTATCCAATCCTGTTACACGACTTTCCCTTCATTTCCTTCTGCTAGTTTGCTATCAACCTCCTTTTCCTGGATTTGTCTGTAAGTATCTTCTCTTGTACTGTTTGTAGACCCTTTTGTACAGAGCTTGTCTGTTGGTTCCCATCAGTCAACCTCTGCCCCTTCCCTTGTCTCGTTTCTACATTACAGACACCCATAGCTGCTGTTCCAAGCCATGAGCAAACAGCGTGGGCCTCTGTTATAGCAAACTGTGCAGAAGGCTAGAGTATTTCCTAAGGTTCGTGGAATACTCTTTTCCTATATCTGCATACACCCCAAGAGGGAATTAATTCTGTACCTTTTTCCTTGCTACTCTTGCCTACTCTTCGTTCTCTTTCCTTTCTGCTGTGTGTGTACTTATCTGTCCACTTTATTTTGGCACAACCACCCAAACCCTTTCTGGGTGTCCTGTGCCACTCTTAATAGAGGGCCATCCCTGACAGACGGGGCCACCATCGACGATGACATCTTTTCCATAGGCGCTGTTTGACCTGACGAAATAGCCGTAGGAAGAGCCGTCGCCGAAGACAAAGCAGGCGTCGACGACCGGATTGTCGTCGAAGTCTGTGGCGCAGGGCCTTGAGGCGTTCCCGCCCTTTTTGACCTCGACTTGTGGGACGAGGACTCTCGACTCGAGGTAGACTTATGACGGTCTCCTGAGGAGGATTTCGATGAGTCTTTTCTCTCCTTTTTACATGAGGAGGAAGAAGACGGAGCCTTATGTGAAGAGGAGGACCTCGCAGGATGTTTCTCCGAGGGGCGTTTTTCAGATGAGCGCGATTTCTTCGCCGGAGGCTCCGCGGACACTGAGCGACGAGGGGGCACAGGAGACTTAGATCTCGAGGCTGTAGAGCCTACCTCCGATGCCGGGTACGCACCCGCTCCATCATTGAGCCAAGTAACCAGGCGTCTGTTGCGGTCTTTTGTGAGAAGCCCTGACAGATCTCACACGTGTCCGCCGTATGATGAGGGTGAAGACAGTAAATACAGTCCTGCCAACCCACAAGTTGCTGTCTGTGCTCGACCAGACAAAATCTTGGTGGAGAAAAGGATGAATGCTGACAAGTTCCACTTGGGAACTCCGCTCCTGATTCCATGAGGCCGCGAAGTGCATCTGTAATCTTCTCAATTTCAGCCTCGTGTAAGGCACTGCCAGTAAGAATGCCGTCATGATACCCAAGAGGTGCTGGTACCACCAAGCTAAGGTCACCACTCTGCTGAGAAAGTGCCCTGTGGCCGTCTTGATGGCTGTCATCTTGTCCTTCGAAGGGAAAACTCTCTCAGAGCTTGTGTCCCAGATGAGGCCCAGGAAAGTAAGGTTCTGAGTAGGCTGCAGCTGAGACTTCTTGAGATTGATGGAAAATTCCAATTTGTGGAGCGTATTCATGAGGACGGAGGTGGTGTGCTGAACTGGCTCCGGGGATCTCACCCGGACGAGCCAGTCATCCAGGTATGGTAGACATGGTGACCCTGACCCCTGAGAAGAGCCGCCACTACATTCATCAGACTGGTAAAGACCCTGGGGGCTGAATTGAGGCCGAAGGGTAGAACCTTGTGGAAGCCCATGATCCTGAACCTCAGGAAGGACCGGTGAGGCTGCCAAATCAGGACGTGTAGGTAAGCGTCCTTCGGATCCAGGGAGCACATCCAGTCTCCCCCTGCACAGTGTCTCTGCCATAAGGGCAGGCGTAACCATCTTGAACTTTTGAAGCGGGAGGGTGAGGTTCAGGGTGGAAAGGTTCAACAACTCTCAGGCCAGCCTGGTGGCTCTTGTGCATGGGGAGAATCCTGGAGTAGAAGCCCCTGCCCCCGCTGGGGGGCTGGGACTTCCTCCACTGCCCGACTCTCTACGAGCGAACAAATTTCTGCCAACAATCTGTTAGAGCGGAGAGGGAGGAACCGGTAGGCGGTAACCCGTGGACACTACGGATAGAATCCAGAGGTCCACACGCCTATACTGTGCGTGCAGGGCATGCCTGCTGCACCCAGCCAGCCAACCAACCAACCACCCCCCCAACCAACGACCCCCCGTCCCTAACAACCCCCCGCCACCCCCAATCGCACCCACCCACTGGAGAGGCGTGTCATGCCTTCTTTCCCTCTGAGGCTGGGGCTGAGGAAAAGGGCTGAAAACAGCCCTTATTCCCCGCCTTGCGTTTGCGGCAGTGCTGACTCAGAACAGTCGGGCTGCCTGGAAGCCACGGAACCTGCCGAACGCCCGCCCCCTTCAGAACGATGATGCATCCGGCTATATGTCTCGGGCATGGTCTTTGTGTGGATAGATGAGGATTTTGCCGTCTGGGAACTCTTCTTCTTATCAAGCTCCTCATTGGTGGGGGAATGAAAAAGGTTGCCACCCTTGAACGGAAGGTCCAAAATGCATTCCTGGACGTCCAGGTTTAACTTGGTCACCCGTAGCCAAGCCGTCCTTTTCATGTCCGTGGCGATGCAGATGGCACGGCCTGAGGTGTCTATATGTGCAACGGTGGACTCCATGATGTCCTGGGCCACCATTTTAGCTTCTGCCAGCCCCACCTTGAAACGTGTCTGACTGTGCACCGGACGTTCTGGAAGGAAGTCGGCTATTTCCCGCCAAAGCCTCTGGTTAATGGCTGCAAGAATGGCATCTGCATTAGTCTGACGAAGGTGCAGTGAGGCATTGGAATAAACCTTTTTTCTATACGCCTCCAAAATCTTCTCTTTGGCTAAAAGCGACGAAGACTAGGTAGCCGAGGACACCCAAAGCTTAGAATAGAGTGAGGCTGTGGCAATCACCGAAGAGTATGGCTGAAGGTGTGCCGACAAGAGTGGATCCCCCTCCAGTTGCCTGTACTTGGCGTCGAGGCGCCAATTGGTAGGCTATGCCGAATGGGGTTTAAGCATGCCTTTTTGGCCAAGGCGACTGCCTTCTTTTGCATCGGGATCCCCATTTCGGCTGCAGGGTGTAGAGTGAGGACCTCAGCCAGGACCCCCACCTCAGGTTGTTCCAACTCAAACCTTCAAGTCGTTCATGGAAGGCCTTGGCTGAAGATGGCGTGTCGGGGTCCTCCTCATAGTCGGTGTCAACCAGAGCGTCAGACTGGTCTGGCGCCGGAGGAGGAGTGCTGGGCTTCGGAGGCTGAGGTGTGTAGACCGGAGCCAGAGGCTGCAAGGACCCAGCATGGGCAGCAGGGGCTAAAGGAGCTGGAGCCATAGGAGGAATGACTATAGGCGCTGGCGGCGGCATGTCCCTGATCACATCCCAAAGGATGGCACCCCTCTCAGGGGACCTCATAAACTTGAGGAATTTCTCAATCAATCTGTCCTCACAGGCTGGTGGGGTGGTAGGTGGTATTGACGGAGCAGCAGGAGGCTGCTGGGGCCTGTGCGTACTCTGCCTTGCTGGTTGCAGGGAATATCTGCCCTGCGACGCCGAAGGATAAACTGTAGGCCATGTACAAGGCGAAGACCAGTCCCACCTGGGTAGTGCTGCGTACAGGCACCCCCTCAGACATTTGTCTGGTAGTAGGGCATAGCCCCTCGGGTGGACACCTGGTAAAAGAACTGTGCAGTCCCCAAGCACCGTCTCCGGAAGGATCTAGTGACCCCCCCCCCCCAGCCTGGCAGCCGGTCGCTGATTGAGCCTTGGTACCTGTGCTGGTGCGAGAACCTGGACGGTCCCTCTCACTCGGACGAGTCCTAGAAAAGGAGTAGCCCTTGCGTGGTGCAATGAAAAAAAGCTGCCCTACCTTGGGCCTTGACTTGTGTTTAACCAAGTTCTTAAAGTCTTCTGGAGGCGACTTCTTGAATAGCTCCCTCCACCAAGCTAACATGTTCTTCAGAGCACAAAGTGTCAGCGCGTTGCATGCGGTACAACCCTGCCAGCTGTGTTCAGGGCCAAGGCAGTGGAGGCAAAGAGTGTGGGGGTTGGACGTAGGGAAGAGCCCCTCGTAGGCTGGACACCTGCTGAAGCCTGCTGACGTCACTGAGTGCCTGATTAACACCAGAAAACAGAACACAAAAGACATAAAGACAGTATCTGGGGAACAGCGAATTACAAGGCCCAAGCCACACCCAGGAGCGCTGGTGAAAGCGGTCCGTTCCTGTCGACGCAAAAAAGAACACTGGGAAATGGCACCACTGAGCGGTGTCAGGGAAGTGCATACTGCCAGGGCTCCACCTCTAAATTTAAAGTGGAAGAAGATTTTTTCTTGTGAAAAAGGTTCCATCTCCTGTCCCTAGCGAGGGACGCCCATGCAGCATGGAGGAAAGAGGACGGGACATAAGAGTAAGTGCACACAACACACCTGGTCACACAATAAGAGCCAACAACATACCAAGCTCCCCTCTCCACCATCTACCATCATTTCACGCAACACATTACACTTGCTCCTTTCGCACTCTGTACATAGGTACACTAATAAATGCATGCAGTTAACACAAAAAAACACAATAGGCCAACAATCCAGGGTATACAAAGCATGCACACAGAAAACAATCACTCGCCCCTCATGCACAGAGTACTATTAACACAGCATTTTACCACAGAAATACACAGGTCAACACCCTTACAATCACACCACTTATACACAATATATGCACCTACGCCACAGCGTGACTACACAAAAGCACCCACTAGGTGCAAACATCACAATAGACAACGCACATGCCACCACCACACAATAATTAAAATCCCCCAGTGTATTACATATCAATCAAACATCAACTCCATGACGGCAACCATACAGTGTGACCACACAAAGACGACTGCTTAACACAAAGCAAAACTAAAAAAAATCACAAGCAAGAGCACACACCAACACAAACCACCACCACAGATTTAAATGTACCAAAATCCAAACCAACAATCTCTGCACACAGCCCAGATAGTCAAATCCCACACATTAACAAATGCCAGTGGTGCAAATGCTAGAAATCCCTGCACATCCCAAACCACCAGGAGTGTAATATCCATGGAAGGGGCAGCGTTTTTGCTTTATTAACACCTAATAAAGATTCTAACTCCGTGAGCAAAGTTCAGATACCACACTCAGAAACCATAAAACATCCACCTTGGAATGTCGCACATCCTTGCATGCAACTGAAGCACACACAAACCTCAACAAACATATGAAACACTCCATCATCCCCGTCCAAGGACGTCTGGCCTATGTTGACCGAATAATTCCACAGGCGTTTGTTGCTGAACACTCCCCTACTCCATATCACTTAAAAAAAATGTTTTTAAATAAATCGTTTCTATTTTGGGAATAAATAAATGGGTATAGCTCTTAGAGGAACATGTAAATCTTTTTCAAAGGAGCTAACCCTCAATCACTGGCCTAAGCAAGAATCCACTCACAACCACGAGCAACTATATACTGCACAATAAGAATCCGAAGTGCAAACCAATCTCAGCATCCCTACCCGGGGCACCCTGAGCAATCTTAACCCCATAATTGAAGGTCTCCTGTACGGTCTACTCTGAATCAATTTGAAACCCTGCAGATGCTTAAGCACCAGCCAACGCGCACACCCAACTGACAATGACAGAACAATTCTGTCCCCTTACACAAGGGCTGCAATCACAAAACCAGAGACTGAGACCACAGACTCCTGAAATGTCAAGGGTCCAGCAGCTCACCAAGCCTATGTTGTCAGAAAACAGACAATCGCACTCAAATTCAAATCATAAAAAGGCTGGTAGGTGGTGAGTATCTAAAGGTACCCTGCAATTTGGCCATAGCTTACCTCTCACACAACAGGCCTTACATATAAGCAAAAAATCAAAAGCCCGACATTGCAGACTCATACATCACCTCAACAAACTATGGGTAAGCTATAATGTGGAGTGAGCCGATGGGCATCATCCCCATTTCAAACCTGCATACCTCTCCAGCCAGCAACCTTAGACCAAGGCACTTGACTTTTCAGTACAACACTTCAGAATTCTCACCAGACAGCACCAATCAGAAAAGAATGCTCACACATCCAATATAAAACCAAGACATGTGAGGTGATGGGATCTATGTGATTTGCCACTCCCTGCCTAAGACCACTGATCAGGATGCAAAGGTATATGCACCACTCCACCGACCTACAGGAGATTTCAGGATTTATAGGTAAACACTCCTATTCTTGACATCACTTCTAAGGAATTACACGTGTTAATATGTATAACGTGGATAGGCAAGGGATGAGCGCTTTGAAGTACCCCTCCACATTGCCAGATCTACAAACCAATCAGTGATCGAAACTGCTGGGAGATAGTTAGAACCAGATAGCATAGAAGGGTCAACAGATATCACAAGTTACTTTTATCTGCCCAGACCAGGTGTCCCATGAAACCAAACCTTTGCAATATAAATTGTAGGTTTAGAGATATGCATAATGAGCAGAATGACATCAAAAAGACACAAACCATAAGTGATTATACATAATTGACAAACCGATTTAGGCTGCTGCATCACATGTGCACGCCATGTTTACTGCACGCTATGCACTAGGTTCCTTGTTCCGCAGAGACAGGCTCTTGCTTACTGGGAGATGCCAGATACTAGGAGCTGCATGTAGCTAATTCTCATCAAACATTTATTTCAATCTCTGCAAATTCCATTCCTGCATTTTCTGTTCATAACAATACGCAGGTATACCGACATTTTAGACAACCGTTGTGCAATCATTTCAAAACACCAACCGTTTGCAGAGCGCAACCCTAGTCCACATACAAAACCCATGGTGCCGAGTAGACCCAAACGGTCAATTTCAGATCCCAGAGTAACAGTTTTCAATTTGTGCTCAACTCTTCATTGCAAATAAATGCACACCAAATATACTTACAAACATTAAGAGATTGCCGTAAAGCATTCTATGCGTGCCTGTTTAGTTAAATCCCTATAATGTGATGGCCCAGTTCAATGTAGTTAATGCACAATGCCAAGAAGTCGAAGTAATGAAGCACACATTACTTCGAGAAAAAGAACACAGATAAAAGAATGTCCTTTAATACATTCGTCAGATCAGACAACTAGAGAATTATGAAATCAAAATTGATCAAGTGTCACTCCTGTTGATACATGCCTCAATTATAAATAACAGAGAATACTCCTACATCTGTGAATACATTGTTTGGTAACCTTTAACACACGACTGTATAACGTGAAGGATCGCACCACACATTTTCAAGGTGTCCCCAGCTGCAAGGCCAGAAAAAGCTGAATCGCCCTTTGTCTCATGCCATTTAGTTCCTATTCAAGTGTATAACTGTACTAGCCGAGTGCAACTATGGGGTAGTTCAATGCAACCAAGGATCGGCAGACATGGAAGAATTAACCCCCGAGGACTGGACATCATAAATAGGTATTCCTGCCATTGATGACATGGGCGGTTACATAAAAATCAATTCAAAACTAAAAAACAAAATGTCTTTTTGGAATACAAATATAAACATTTACAAGCCCTTCTATTGTTCTGTTAATGTTTCAATACAACCCCAATGAATGTGCAAGTAAATATAAAAGCAAAGCAGGACATCCTATGTGAGGTGAAATAGACTGCATTCTGTACAGCCTTAGCACTTAGAGGCAACTCACTCCCACAAAATGCACTAAAAGGTTTGCAGCAATTCAATCTGTACACAGATCGCCACATTTCACCCACTAGCCGACACATGCAAAAAGCATTAATATGCTAACTTTCACTATGAAATAACCACTTTACAGCCACTAAAGCATTGAATAGCATCAACCTACATGAAGAGTTGCTTGGAACAGGACTGAGCCAATGAAAGACTGCTCTCAAACATGTTCAACAAGCAGAAGAATGTCACCTTATTAGGGATTGTCTGCTTGGGGTAGTTGACAAGCTTACATTTCTTCATGGTGGAAAATCAAACCTTTGAACTACCCACCATCTGGATGCTTTTTTTTTTTGGAATAATCTTCCATGTCTATTGATTTCACCCTCCCGGAAAATACTCATCCTCCCAAAAATGGTTTACCACCTTAGTAATTAATGTTGTCCTCCCAAACATATCACATGAACCCAATTAGAAAGTAAACCGCAACAAGCATTCATAACGTGTCCTTCCAATGAACAGTGACAAATGTCAATATCTCTTATTATATGTAACGCCGTACGAGAGAAGCACACCTTGTGTTTCCATTTTATAAAGCTCGGCAATTTGCATCGTTTCTAACACCTTTATTCAAGTAGCCTATCTTGAAACTGGCTTGTAATGTAAAACCATGTTCCTCGCCCTAATTTACAATATGTCAATTTAGTGTTCATTCCATTCCAGAAGAAGGAGTTGCCTCTTAAGGTCCTGCAATGTGCTTGCACACGATATAGGAGATTTACAGCTATAACAATTTTGCTTTTCATTTGCCAGACAAATATGGGGCAAATGAGAAGACATGGGTCGTCCCCCCCCCCCGCCCCTCAATAAATAATTGTATTGTGAATTTTCAAGCAGGACCAGCAGCATAAACCAGTATTATTCTTCAGGATTAAAACACAGATAACTGGCTATGTTAGCAAAACGTTACATTTTTGTAAATTGTATATTTGCCCCGAGATATGGGGTGGCTGCAACAACAAAAAAAACAACATGCGGTAGGGGACATAAGCTATATCCATAAAAATAAAGTTACACATTCAAAGGTTTCCTTTGCTGCATCCCTCTTGAAAATGGTAAAAATATATATATATATGTACATACTGGGCAAGTCCGCATCTGTGGAAAATTTTAATTTGGCTTGGTTAAGTTGTAGTTGTTCAGGCATGTGTGTTCACAGCAATCTAGCAAGCATGTAGGCGCGGGTGCTGACAAGGACATTCTTAATCAAATAAAGATTTGATATTTCTACAGGTTTCTGCAGCTTTCCTTTGCAGTAATGTTCAAGCAAAAAAACAAGAATGGAGAGAGAGCCCTTCAGCAAATACTTTTGCAGGGAACCGGCTCAGGCGAAGCCCAACACGTTTGGAAGCTGCCTACTTATGCAACAGATGTTCTCGAAAAAGCCAACGGCTCCAGGCAAAACAATTTCTTCTGCATTATACAGCTTGTAAATGGATATTTTTTAAAAAAATTAAGTTTCCCTTCACTTTAGACTTTATAAGTTCCTTTACAATAAACTGGCCAAAGTACTTTTAGCATTTTTGTGATTGACTAACATGCGGCTAAAAGCTTATGACGACAGAAATTGAACATGTTTGTCACTTAGAGTCTTATTTGTTTGTTTATTTATTTTAAAAGGAAATATTTGCACTGAAATTCAAACGCCATCTGTGGAATGGGGCATGTGTCTCAAATTATTTTTAAAGTACGGGGAGGCCTCTGCCGTTTTTCAAAAAATGGCACTACAAATGGTGATTAAGAAACATGAAAAATAACTTCAGGCACACAAACGGTATCTCAAAAACGGTCTAGGAATCAGACGGGACGCTTTTGCTGAGATGAACGACACTAGAGCAAACAGATTATATAGGCAGGGGGCGGGCAAACACTGTTAAAAATGAGGCAAAATTGTTCAAAAATGACAGTCTGTACTTACTTAACAGTGCCTGTGCTGTCCAATTCTTCTCCACGGTGCGTGCGTTCTATGCACTCTGCACCCTGTTTTGTGCATGGTTAATTAACCTCAAGCCAGCAAGTCTATATAAAATGGCTGCATTGTTCAGTCAGAAGGAACATGCAAAACAACTGAGCTGCAATTGTTAAGAAAAATAAAACAAAAAAGAAAATCCCCAAAGCACATCTTTCCTTTCATGGTGAAGCTTAAATATCCATGCTGGCATTTTGAATCATGGAGCTGTCTTGGACGTTGCTGCTGTTGTTGCTTCTCAAAGTTGCTGCTGTAACTGTGAAAATGCTGCTACATTCTTGTCTTCTGGGCGATTTTTCAGCAAAAGTAGAGCTGAACAGGCTGGCAAACGACTCCTTCCCCAGTGAAAGCTCCACTTTCTCATTCTGCAGTGAAATGAACCAAGCTCCCAGTGTATGCTCATTGCATGAGTGACAGTATTGCCAGCCAATCAGATTAGGTTTTTCTGGAAAATCACCCCTTAATTTATTCAAAATTGGGTCATATGACACTATATGCAATGCTATTGGCTTAAGAGTGTGTGGTGTTGCAGTCTAATCAGGATAAGGCCACCCATGCTTGTCTGTCTAGATGCAAGCCACCTCCTTGACTATAAACCTACTGAGGATATAAAAAAAAGCAATAAGAATGTATAGCACACTTACCAGAGAATCCCAACTATTAAAGGGCCGGAGCTCAATGATCTTCTGAGCCTTTTTCTGAGAGCACTGTGGAATCAAAGAGAGTTCATCCAGGGTGGCATCTTGCAGGAAGGAAACTATTTTATCTTTATATGTATCATCCATAGTCTCTTCTCCACTACTGTAGTCCCCATCTAGGGAGCCCTCGTTATCAGAAGAGGATTCCTCACTTTCAGAGAGCTTTCTTTCACTTCTAATATTCCAAAAGCCTGCTCTGCCTTTCTGGTTTTTGCTGAATCCATTCTGTTCCCTTTCAGACTTCTGCTTCAACTTCCCTTTAGAGTCTGTTCTATTTTTCTGGCTTGCAGACCCTCTTTTTTGAGACGATTTTGGAAAATGATCTGCAAATGCAAAAAAAAAATATATATATATTTCAGAAAAAATGCAGAATTAAAATGCATGCTTTAAAAAGATGTCTGTGCAAAGTGACGATTTTGAACAGCCTCACTAAAAGTTCTGCTATGCACAGCAATAGCCAGCTCTTTTTTGGTTCATGACCATTTTCTGTCATTACCTTTATACACAATGTTATAATCCAATCTATTTCTATATAACCTGAATCTGCGAAACACATTTAATAAAATAACGTGCTACAAATAGAGGATGAAATATTCGTTTTCTTTGGCATATCGGGTAGTTTCAAAATGACATTGTGATACGTTAGCAAAATTACCAAGTATCTTTTAAAACCCAAACTAAACCAAGCAAGGAAGTTTGCACGTGCAAAATATGTACTCTTTCACCCACTGCACTGATGCTGTATGTCACCTCACTACAGTTTTTGTTTGTATACAAATGATGCAAAACAAAAACATGCTTAACTCGAGAAGAAAATCGTTTGGTGTGATCGATTAAGTTTCTCGCATTAATTCTTCCGCAAAACACGGGCATGGCTCACTGCTGCATTTACTTTAGCATCTTCCTGGGCCGGAAATAGCGTGCCAATTGGGCACAGCGCACAAGGGCAAGGCTTTTTGCACCATTCCAGCTAATAAGCTTTGTCGGGCATTAATATTTCAGCACGGCGATTTCCATGTCAAATCAGTACACGGCTAGGGTGCGAAATGGTGCAAGACAATGCCAAAGTCTGACCCAATGTTATCCGCATGATATACATCCAGCCCTGGTGGAACAAGTAAAGTAGTAAGCCAACACAACCTCAGGCGTTTGGCAAGGGCGGAGAGCATGTAAGTAGTTATTCAATCCCTTCACCTACCGTAATACAACCACCAACTTGGCAAAATAAAACAAACAATACGAAAGAAGTTTGCTGCGCGGATTTCAGTGGTTAATTCGTATAAGTGAAAGGCAATTGTTCCTTAACTTGCTTGGTTACCTAACAAGGACTCTAGTGTGAGAACAATAAGACTGTATTTAACTCTGAAAAATGGAGCCATCCACATCCTTTCAGATCCTCCTTGGCGCTAATTAAGAGATCACCTGGGCTACGAATGACGCATTTCACAAACGCGGTGATAATGGTTGGGGTTAGGGGCAGCCTCGTCATGTATTAATTAGTCGCACAGTTTGAAGTTTAAGCATACGTGCCTCATGACTCAACCGAAAATCAAATTCGGAAAGGATTGATAACAATTACATCTCCTAGCGGAAAATACAGTGGATACTGCTTGATGAGTGAAGATAAACACGAGGTCGTAATCCCGTGTAACTATCACTGTTAGACGGTAATCTAGAACATTTCTGGGCATGAGAAGAGTTGGCTCCGACAGTTTAGTAGCAATGCTTGGAAAAAAATCAGAACACAAGATAGAAAACTATTAAATTAAAACAAGACTGGGGGTGAAGGAACTTTGCATATTGGCGGTATGCTGACAGAGCACAATTAAGCTCCACCTGCCCTACCCCTCTGCCCCCCCCCCTCAAATTGTCACCACCCTAAACTAAATCAAAGGTTAAATAAAAAGTTAAATAAAAAAAAAGAAATATGGGATGTTCCCTTATGTACATCGTTGGGATTCAAAATTAACTTTATTTCTAAACTCAGCAATTTGATTCAGGGATTTCCTGACCGACCCATCAGAACAGCATACCCCCCCCCCCCCCCAACCCCTGCTGTGGGCAGACTAGACATCGGAACGACATGCAACGAACCATGCACACTCATGACTATTATGACGGAGATGTAAAAGGCCTGCACTTTAAGCATCACATTCCCAGAGTGACGCTTCAGCAACCCAATCCCGATGCCAAAATACAAGTAAACTCGGATGCCACATGTCGCGATAAAAAAAAAGGATTCCCACAAGTTACATCTGCAAAACGTACTCTTTAGCAAGCTACCGGGGAAACCCCACCTGCTACTAATCTGTTGTGTCCTCATAAAGCCACTGGGTGGCATCAGTGGTTTCGTTGTAAAAGGTTATAGCAGGGACTAGGTAAAAACTTACGACATAGCGGCGCAGGGAGTAAAAGCACACAACATAGCAATTTCGTTCACAAGTTCTAGAGAATTTCCCCCACATGAATTACATTCAATGTGTTAGTATTTTAGAAAGGAGAGGCCTCTCATACTTTCTTTAAATCCAGGCCACCTATGCCGCTCCAGGAATGAAGTGCTTTTTCTGATTCACGCCCTCCTGAACGACCATACTGCACGTCCCTGCTGTTTGGCTGCATTGATGACGATTCTCTTTATGGAGGCTACACTACATTCCCTCGTAAAGGAGACTGGCGTGAGAGCAGTTTTGCCAAAGTCTTACTACACACGAAAAACCGTGACCAAAAGAAACCCGGGTTGAATCCTCGGCCTCAGTGTATTTATTTTAAATATTTATTTTGAAATGTACAGAGCGCTTTGACCGGAACCAATGTACAAGCAATGCAGGAGAACTCTCGTTGATAGGTGCTCTACATAAGGCATGCTACAAAGGATGATGCAAACACGGGGGACAGAAAAAGTTGAACAATCAGATGAACATTTAACACGCAATGCACTACTAAATTTAACGTAGAATGCACATGGTCTTGTATAGCGCTATTCTGCCACTTTTGGTGGCCTCTGCGTGGTTTTGTTAGAAATAGGTGGTCGGGGGTCATTAGTGGGAGAGGCAGATGCACAATCTGTGGGCACATGTCCGAGGTACCTGGTTCCTGTGTGCCGATCTGCTTTCTATGGGATTGGCAGAAACACTTGCGAGTATGTTATCTATAGGGAAGACCCCAAGACCTGTATGACAGTGTCAGGGGCTTGACCCGGTCTGCCGGAGGGATGTGAGAGACGGGGACCCACCCAAACTGGGGTAGGCGGCCTATAACAGTATATACCAGAGCCCATCATACTCCAACTGCGGTGTGACTAATCAACTTCCCAGGCACCAGTGGTCCAGGGATGAATATCGGTTTCTAAACCATCAATCAACCCCACACCTCTAGTACAACAGAAGGGATCCGAACGGATTGAAAACAGTCAAATCATAACCATGTCCAATTTTGGTCACGTGGACAGAATGGCAGGCTTTACTCTGAAAAGGTTGTGGATCGTTGGTTAGTTGCAACACAGCGAAAATACATTACCCAATGATAAAAGGGACTGTCCAATAAATGTTGTATAAACATACCTAATTTATTATCACAACAGACAGTTCTAGCACGCTACAAAATACAACCCACCCTTGTAAAGGAATGCAGGACAGAAAGTTTCAAAGAAGGAAAAGGGATGCACTATGGATACTAACAGAAGGGTACTCCGTATTAGTAAATAATCACAATAGTTCAAGGATACTTAGTTTTAGCACAAAGGGAGCAATGGGACATAACATGTCACTGGGGTCCTTCAGAGAAGAACCAGGGGGACAGAAACACGATGTACCTTGTGCTGTAGGTGTTCTTCATACTCAACAGGGTGGAGTTATTTCTGGGTACTTTGCAACTTCCAGAACAGGGTTCCAGATGGGAGACAGCTGTGGGTTTCAGGTGACGGGCAGTTTCGGCGAACGAAGTTGGACGGTCAGCTGCAGGCTGGCCTACACAGCGGCTCAGGGTTAGGAACCGTTTCAGTGCTGGTCGGCGGTTCTGAAGCACTGGTAGAGAAGTCTGACAGCTTTAGCGACTGCGGCACAACAGTCAGCAGTGCAGTTGATGGATGCTTGATGGGCTCGACTGTCTCGGAAATGTCCTTTAAGGCGGACGTCGGTAGATCGCCGTACTTCTCCTAGCTTCCTCACTGGGCTTGTGCCATCCTTTAAGGCAGACGGCCCAAAGCTGAGAAGGGTGTTGCAAGCAGCTGCCTTGTCTTTAGTTTCAGGTTCAGAGATTCTGTGGCACTTCCCACCTGGGATGCTTGCTGCAGAGCCTTGCAGAGCACTCTGTGCTGGCTGGGTACTGGTTCAGGAGCTGCTGGAGGGTCCCCTGGATTCGTTATCTCCATCTGTTCCCTCAGAGATGTTTAGGGGAGGGATTCTGCTTCCTTCTTGGGGGTCCTGGTCTTCCTTCACTGGCGGAAGATGTAAGGCAGACTGTACCTTCAGCCAGGGTACAATGACTAGTTCTTCCTTCTGCTTCATCCTTCAGATCTGCCAAAAGAGGGTCTCTGCCCTCTTTTAAAGCCTAATTTCTATTTGTTTTATTTATAACGCGCAGCCAGGCCCAGGGGCATACGGATGCAACAATTTAAAAGCAGTTACAGTACATTCCTGTTACATATAGTCAATAGGAAAGATACATACGTGTTGCAGAGACACACAAGTTACAGTTACATACAGTAAATAAAGGAGGATGCAGTTAAATAGAACAGTATAGTATTTACAGTAAACACAGTAAATCAGACGACAGGACTGAAATCGGGAAGTTAATCTCTTGTTATATCCAAATCCAGAAGCCAGCGCTTAGTGTTGTGCTTGAATAAGTGGAAGGAGGGTTCTGCTCTGAAGGGAGCAGGGAGTGTGTTCCATAGCTTTGATGACTGTACAGGGAAGCTAGCCCCTCCAGAGTTATGGAGTTTGAATCTAGGTATGGACATTGGGTTTGCTTGGGCCACTCTAAGTGGTCTTGAGGCCGTATGAGAAGTGAATTGGTTGGTGAGGTAGCAAGATTGGCCCTGGCTTTGTGTAAGAGCAAGCGTTTTGAGAGCTATTCTGTGCTCTACAGGGAGCCAGTGCAGGTTGCGTCTAGTCTCCGAAATATGGGACTTCTTAGGGATGTTGAGGGCTGCTCTGATCGCATTGTTCTGGGTTACTTGTAACTTGTTAATATTTTTGTGGCTAGTCCCTAGATAGTGGGCGTTACAATAATCAATTTTGGACAGAGCTAGGGTTCTAGCAAGTGTAATGCAATTAGGTGTGGAGATGAACAGTCTACAAGCGGGGATTAGTTTAAAGGTGTATGCGGATGCTGCTGCTACTGTATTGATTTGTTTGGAGAAGGATAGGATGGCATCAAGTTAAATGCCAAGAGTTTTAATGTTGTTTGACACAGTAATGGAGTTGCCATCTATAGTAAATGATTTGAAGGCAGTGTTTAATTTTTTCAGTTTAGCGTGTATACCTAGGATAAGCAGCTCAGCTTTTTTGTCGTTTAGACAAAGACCGGGTTGTGCCATCCATGCTTGTATTACTGAGTAGATTTCATTAAGGGCTTTACTGTCAGTTGCATAATCTCCAGAGATAGGAATGAGTATCTGGGTGTCGTCCGCATAGTTAGTATATGAGACACCCAGATAGTCGAGGATATCAAATAGGGGCTTCGTAAAGACATTATAGAGCGTGGGGGACACATAAGAACCTTGCGGCACCCCACAAAGTACTGGGGAAGGTTCAGCAGAGTCAGTAGGAGAGAAGACCCTCATGGTTCTGTTCGCCAGGAAGGAGCTGATCCAGGATGTGGCTGAGTCGGAGAAATGTGCAGCAGATTTCAGATGGTGGCATAGCGTTTGGTGGTTGACCAAATCAAAAGCAGCTGATAAATCAAGCAGTAAGATGAGTGCTAGTTTACCGTTGTCTTTTAATGCTTGAATTTGAGTGGTGAGATCTATCAAGGCAGTTTCCGTGCCGTGTCTTGGTCGGAAACCGGATTGCCTTAGTCCCAGTAGATTGTTAGATTTGCCTGAATTTGCAGGTAGGGTGCTCTGTCTAGAATTTTTAGTAAAAAGGGTACCGTTGTTATTGGCCTGTAGTTAGACAGGTTGGCTGGGTCAAGAGTCGGTTTTTTGATTAGAGGAATGACCCAGGCGTCTTAAGTTATCAGGCACTACTCCAGTTATGAAGGAAGCGTTGATAAGGTTAGTAATAAATGGGGCGAGGTCATGTGCTGCTGCTTTGATGATCAGAGCAGGGCAGACGTCACCTTGGCAGTTAGAGGGTTTGAGTTTCCCAATGTTTTCCACTTCCAGATTGACATGGGTGAGAAGGTAAAAGGTTTACACGTCGGCTCAAAGGTGGAGGTCTTACTGGGATGTGGTTTGTAATCAGGGTCAGAGAATAGAGAGCATTTTTTAGCGTTAATTTTGGATTGTAGCAGAGCTATTTTATCTAATAGCGCCTTCTGGATGTTAGTGCACCATGATGCGTCTGTGATACATTTATCAACAGGGGCGATAGGAGATTCCAGTTCTTTTAGGATTTTAAAAAGTTCTTTTGTATTAGATACCGCTTGAGTGATCCTTTTGTTGTAAGTGTCTTTTTTGGCAAGTATAATGGCCTCTTTGTAGTTGGTAGATGCTAGGGTTAGCTCATTCTTGTTAGTAGCTGAGGGGCACTTTTTCCAATGTGCTTCTGCGGTTCTCTTAGTTTTACGCAGTTCTCTTAGATGTGGCGTAAACCACAAATTCAGATGACGTTGTGGTTTAGGTTTCCGCAATTTTAGAGGGGCGATAGTATTCAAGGCTTTAAGTATTGCCTGATTGTAAGTGTCCACTAGGACAGTGGGGTCAGAGGCGGCAGTATCGTTGAGAAGGGGGGAGTAATCGAGGGAGAAGTTTGTCAGTTGTAATGTCTTTCTTGTTCCTGGTATGGGTGGCAGGTGCAATGATGGGTACAGGATGTTGTGTGTTGGCTTTGATGGAGAAGGTTATTTTATGATATCAGACCAAATACATGGTTCGTTAGATAAAAGATCAATAGTGCAATTAATTTTGGTGAGCCAATCCAATGTTCTTCCTTTAATATATGTGTGGGCTCATGGATGATATGGGTGTGACCAAGATCAGATAGAGTGTTGGCTAGTTCAAGGGCGTTAGCGTTTGTAGGGTCATTAAGACCAAGATTAAAATCGCCGAGTAGGATACATTTTGAGTTGGGTTTGGTATTCACAGATATAAGGGATACAATATCCTCCGTGAATGTGGAAATGGGTCCAGGTGGTCGGTAGATAAGTACTGTTGCTGTGTGGTTAGGTGATAATGGTAGTTTGATGGACAGGGATTCAGCAGAGGGGATTTGTAGATCCTGAATGATTTTAATGTCAAAGGTGTTTTTAAAGATAAAGGCGAGGCCGCCTCCCTTCACCTGATTAGTGTTTCTATCACATCTAATGATAGCGTAGTCATTTGGTATGGCTAGCGCCAAGGAAGGCCCTGAAGCTGCGTTTAGCCAAGTTTCCATGACCGCAAGGAGATCGAGTTTTTCAGAGGTTATAAAGTCGGCAATGTCCAAAGCGTGGGCAGGGAGGGACCTAGCATTCACAAAGGCTGCTTTGATAAATGTGTCATTGGCAAGGGTTTTCTGTGGTGGTAGGGGTGTGTCAGGCAGGGTGATGGTGGTCAGATTCGTGTCTAGTTCATTAGCCTGATAGTCTAGGTTGTTGTGCCGATGTTTGTTTCTCTTGTAGAAGTGCGGCTAACGAGATTTAGTCTGTAGTCGGGCTCCTAATCTAAGATTTCTGAGTGTAATGCTCAGATAGTGGGAGCGTGGTATAGGTTGAGCTTAGTTGCTTGTGATAGTGTTGCGCGATGCGGGTGGGCTATTATAAAGCTTCGAGTATGAGCAATGTTTTAGTGGGGTGACTCTAGAATTTAGTCTAAGGTTTCTATAAATAATAGAACATGGTTGATTCGGTGTTGGTCTGGTAGCAAAGTGGTGTATCCAAAGTGCCGGATCATCCAAATAAGGGTTGGGACAGACCATGGTATTTATCCACAGGGTGTGTGTGATTGTTACCTCAGGTGTGAAAGAGGACGTGTAGTAGTCCGTATGTAGGTATGACTGGGATGTCCAGCGTCTGGTGTAGATGTACAGTAAGTGAAGGAGGGTAGTTAGGCACCAATACATAGTGGAAGTATAAGGTGCTTGTGGGCAAGATTGTAATCAGGTGATCAGAATGTATTAGCCAGGAGGCGCGCAATGGGACGGCAACACCTAGTTTTGGAATAATATCGCTAGGCTACGGTGCAATGTGGCAGCACCTAAGTTTGAAATAGAAACAGTTGACTAAAATCCTCTGGGCAACACCTAGGTTTGAAATAGAAACAGTTGACTAAAATGCAATGGGCAACACATGGGTTCAAGGTGAAAAAATTGACTCAAATGCAATGCAATGGGCAACACCTAGGCAATGGGGCAAGACTTAGATTCAAAGTAAAAGCAATCGGCAGAGATGCAAAGGGAGCACCTAGGCAGGAGACAAACTGGTAGTAAGGGTCGCCTAGATTCAAAATGTACATGGATGGCTAAAAATGCCAAGAGGCAAGTAGTCTTTGCAGGCATTTAGAGGGGCCCTTCGTGATAGTAACTGTTGTCTGTTACAGGAGGCGTCGCTCTCTGGTCTTACTGTTAGTCAAAGTTAATTATTAATGCAGGGCGGGGTATGCATCAGAGGTATTGGGAGCATGGTTGTAGAGCTTACCAGGTCTCCAAAGAGGGTTTCAGCAGGAGGACCAGCCTTGGCCTCTATGCATTCTCTGGACAGGCTCAAGACAGGCACACAAGCCTTTGTGCTTGACTTCGCCCTGTGGGCTGGCGTGCGCCTTGCCGGCACGTGATTGGTGCAGAAGTATGCACTATGGCCCAATCCGAGCGCAGGATGGTGCCAGAAGGGGGTGTTAGGCAATGATGCACATATGGGTGCAGGGGGCTACCATCTTGAGAGGTGGTTAGCCTCGTGGTTTCTAATGGTGGCACAGGGCAATCTGGAAGCACAGGATGGCAAAAGGCGAAATGCAGCTATGAAATGCGGATACTTTCTGCCTGGAATCCCTGTGTGCAATTAGCATAAAGGATCGTCGCGTTCTCTGTGCTGGAAGCAGCCATTGCGGCAGCTGCTACAAGTAGCCTGCAGGCTTACCTTGCAGCCGATGAGGGTGCTGTGGATGACGCACTGCTCCGGCAGTGTTGTGGGGAGCTCCTGCTCCTTCTGAGTGTGCACGTCTTGGGCCAAAGTGCGTAATGGGCCACAGTGATTGGTGGAGGCTAAGCCTACCTTAATGAAACAATTGTGGGTCCTCACCAACAATCTCCTGTATGCGTGAGGTCATAACCAGAGTGCTTTGCAACAGAGAAGGTAAAGGGGTGAAAACATGTAATACTAAATCCCACCCATCTTCCTGCCGGTTGTGGATCAAAGGATCCCTCTGGTTAATGTAGCTCTGTGGTTCCTAATTAAAGCAGCAGGTCTCCCTTGAAGCTGCAGCAAGACCAGACTTTGAGGCTCTGTCAAACCACATATTAGTACCATCTGAATGGGGTCCCCCTGCTGGGATGACTACTGTAAGGACGCAGTCCCAGACATGACATTTCGCTATCAATTGATACTGAGGGCTGGAGCTGGCATCAGGTTGACACAGTTGCATATGAAAGTTTGTTTGGGTTTCCCCGTCTCCTTTGTTAGCCTCTGCAGCCAGACCCCATGTGGACCTATTAGAATTACTTTCGGATTACGATGCAAAGCTGCCACCAAATACATGGCTCAAAAAAAGGACAGGGCAGATCCATGGAGCATTTGTTAGTTAATTAGGCTGGCCATAGCAGGGGGAAGAATTGTCCCTCCCCCTATTGGAGATGCATCATGTACTCCACACCCGTCAGATCCCAACTAAATATGAAAGGGCGCACTGCGCCTGTAGGCTGTGTCCACCCAGAGTACACAGGTCTATGCGTATGTCGTGCGGTGAGCATAGGAACATTTGTGCGGATTAGTCCCAAATATTTTCCGGAGGTTTATCTACCATCATTCAATATACTTTAAACATTTAGAAAATCCCAGGCGAGTGCACACCCACCATGCAGATGGTCAAATTCCTCACAGCCGGTGGGAGTACCTGATGGCCCTTAATGTGCCTTGTTTGCTACCGTCAATCACACAACACCGCCGAGCCTCTTTTCTGGCAGAGTTCTCTTTTGACATTTACAGGACCACAAGATCCAGAATCCAACACAGCAGAAATCAAATACAAGAAGCGAATGGTGAAAGACGCCAAACAAGAAGCTCCTTGTTACCTCAACCTCCCGCTAACCAGCATGAAGTGTAGCCTCCCAAATCAGATAGAAGGCGAGATACCCAGTAAATTATATCTGGCCCAAACCACCAATGGTAAAACCATGGGGACAGGGACAACGTTTTTGTTAACCTGGGTACAGTGATAACACAGTGCGGGAAAAGCCTATGATTAGTTGACCCAGAAAGTCAGGTGAAACAAGGAAGCGGGAGAAGCCAGAGAACCAGGAGTAACTCCTATCACAAGGAACAGTGAAAGATGCTTGGGTGAGGTCAGGTTTTGTGGTGGTAGGCCGAGAGACCAGGCAGAAGGAGGACGGTGGAGCAAAATGCTGAGAAGCTTCTGGCATTGTTGGATACAGCCAAGTACTGATGTGAAAGAGTGGTATCGGTTATGAAAGGTTGAGGTGTGGGTAGGACACAGATAAAAATGAGGGCAGAGAGAGTACGAGTAGAGGGAAGGGACAGATTGGATGGCAAGATCGAGTGAAAGAGTGGAAGTGAGTGGAGGAGGAGAGAGGTTGGAGAAAGGAGGAAGTAGTAGCAGGAGGGGAGTGTAGAGAGAAAGGAGTGTGAGAAGACCGGGAGATAGAGAAGGGGAGGGTGGGAGAAAAAGGGCGGCAGACGGAGAACAATGGGGAAGGAGAAGAGTGTGTGTAACAAAGGAGAGAGCCAAGGTAGGACAAGATCAGGGAAAGGGGTGAGTGAAAACCTCCTCCTCCTCCTCCTCCTCTTCCTCCTCCTCCTCCTCCTCCTCCTCCTCCTCTCTAACATCAATGACCACATTGTCAGACACCATGGGAGTGGCACCCTTCAAAAATCTCAAGAGGGAGAAAGATAAACAAGGCTTAATCCTTTAAACCCTCACCACCAGAGGAGGATAGCTTAGTGTTAAGATGGATTTCTGAACTCTGACCTGGAGGAGCAGAGGTTCAGAAGGCCAGCCTATTTTCTTGGAACAGGGTAACCTCTGGACAAGCCAGACCAATCAGGGTAGCGATGGCGGCGGTCAAGACTAAGTCTCAAGAGGGGTGAGGGTGACTGAAAGACCTCAATGATCACACAAAGCAAGGACACTTACAAATTACTCCAGACAGGTGTTATATTAAAAATATAGACATTTATTACAAGGCCTTTGTAACATCGACCATAGCAAAGAATCACAATAATACTAAAGTAAACCAACACATCACAATCAATACAATATATATACAAGACCGAGGGGTCTAAGGAGTTAGGAGCACAAAATATGTAGCCCACCTAGATGGGGAGGAAACAGGCAGTGCAAGTAATCATTAGACCCAGTTTGACATCAGAAATACACCTAAGAGGCAGTCCAAGCCCTACGAAGAGAGGAGCCTTTTGCTCAATAGTACATGCACGTGTGTGTGCCAATGGACAAAATAGGGTCTCTTCAAGGGTCTCTGACAGTTCAGGAAGGTGGATGAAGCGATGAAGAACAAGACCCCACTACTCAAGCAAGACCTCTGCTTGCGGGCAGAGGCAGGGTGAGAGTGCGGGATGGATCCGCTATTTCGCAACAGCAGTAGAAAAGAAATGGGTTCCTGCGCTAGGGGCCACCGGTTGGGGTATGGACTACTCACCAGTCCCCGACGCAGGCAGAACCATACTTCGCCAGTTCAGTTCACGTGGCTGGCAGGTTCGGATGCGACAAGCAGGACGTCTCGACACCGTGTAGATTCCGCAGTAGCAGGATTCAGGATCGAGGGGGTCACAAATGCAGCGAACGTGCACAGGTCGTTACCACAGCAGGGCAACAGGTCAACCGCGTTTACTCTGGTCTGGGCGCACTCGTCTCAATTCAGACCTGGGAATGCCAAGTGTACGAAATTCGATGTGAGGGTGCCGTGGACACAGAGCTAGCAGTATGCCAAGTTTCGAGGGCTTCCCCGAAACGGCGGCGGTGACAGAGCAAACGTCCCGTGTAAGCTGGTCAGCCCACTTTTTGGCCCAGGGACACTACCGAAGAGGCTTACTTGCAGGGTTTGATGAAGGTGCCGGGAATAGTTGGTCCCACTATTCCAATGGGTCGAAGCGCCTTCGCAGACCTTCTAGGACGATCAGATGCAGAGGGGTCTCGCAGGACGACAGCGGGCTCAGGGTGCCAAACCTTCAAGCGGGTCACCAGCGGTTCCTCAACTTGGCTTCTGGTTGCAGGATACTTGGCTCCTTATCCCTTGCTCGGTGGGAACTCGGGAGATCGACATGGTAGTGGTATTTTCGGCCTCCTCTTATCCAAAGTTCCCTTTGCGCCAAAACGGAGAGGACCCAATGGCAGATCTACTCACAAACACTCACTCCATACGTGGACCAAACACGAACCACGGTGGTCCCAGGTATTCAGGACACTCCAGACTCTCTGGCACCCAGGATGTGTATTGGGAACAGACATCCCAGCCCACATCCTGGAGGCACACACACAAGGCATGCAGAAGCCTGCGAAAGCTTTGGGTTTCGCGGGAAAGTGCATGACCAAATAAGGACTGACCCGGGTCGGCTCGACCTGGGGAAGGTGAAGGGGAAAGATAGCCAAATGACAGGGCAAAGAACCGCGTGGCATGGCCATTTTGGAGCCAGGCCACCTATTCGTGCCAAACGCGGTAAGCGCGGATAATATCGCAAAAAAGGGTTCAAAACATAAGATAAACGATAGATGCCACCAGTTCTGTCCGTGACACACCTGCACGGTTCATAATAAGTCCAGCAAGAGTTTCTAGGGCCTTTGGAATGACTTGAAACCCAAGAGTGCGATAAAGTAACTTACATTGCGCTCTTGTTACATGTTGCACAAAAGCTGCAACATGAGGAAAGGACTAAGGGAAACAAAGTCTCCCAGTACTGACTGTCTTAAGGGCATGTCAGTTTCCCCATAGGAATTGAGTGAAAGCCCAGAAGAGTGCGGCAAAGGTCTGCTCTTCTCTGGCAAAGGTTAGATCAGGGTGTAAAACAGCAACAAGCTTGGGGGTTGACACATGGAGGGAAAATTACATTCGAATATGAAATCTTTCCTAACACTTAGACAGCATGGATTATCAATTATTGGTTCCATTATACCCTTTAGAGTGGGGATGGGGAAGTCTAGGCTAGGGTTAAGAGAGACCCTGGGAGCTTGAGGCATTGGTCAGGGATGCTCCTTAGTCGGAACAACCTGCAGCCTAACAAAATTTGAGACTTCAAATAAAAACCTTTGAATTGTATTTTCAGGAGGTTGCGGAAATATTAAAGACATCCGATAGTACTTTGGGTCTGCTTTGCTGCTGATATGTGAGGGTGTGCTACAGCTAAGCATAGTCATGGGTCATTTAATGTGAATGTGCCAACAGCTAGGCCTGTGGTGGTAGTCGGTGGGGGATTTGTAGGTTTGCAGTGGAATATCATAGATCATATTAGTCAGGGAATAAGGGGAGTAGGCTTCAAGGCAAAAGCAACCCGTAATGCTGCACTCCTACCACTGTCTTTTTACAGACTGGAGCTCCCATTTCATGCTTACACTGTCAAACTCTGTCTCAGATACATTGTTCGTTCCCCTATCTACAACAAAACAAGGATCTACCAACTGGCAGATGGGGCATTCTTGAAGCTGTTTTACATCCCTTGGAATGTTGGTTAGTTGAACAATGCCTCATGTCTCAATAACATGTTCAGGGATGCTGTGCTCAGAGGCCTGCTGGGATTTCCGCATGTAAGAGCAGTGTGATGGGTTTGTCAAGTGTTTGTTAGGAGTTATGTAGGACTGTGCCGACTGGGCAGTGAACTAATTGTGTGGTATGGGGGTGTGGGTCCAGTATATGGTGCAGGGTCTACCTCAAGGAAGCGGAAGTTATTCTTTAGGGTGTTCTTGAAGACAGTCATTGAATAATGAGAGCAAGTGTCTTCCGGAAGTAAGGAGCCATGAGGAAAGGGTCTCCCCCCCCATATATATGTGGGGAAATGGGGTTATTAAATTGATATTTTGGGCTTCGCAGTGATTTTTTTCTGATATCACATACATCCCCTAATCATCACATCCAAGCATGTGATCACATCCATAAAATTAGAGCAAATTTTACTTTCCCTCAGACCTTGCTAGCTCCAACCATGAAATGCATCATTCCCCTTTTCATAATTGCCTATATGACTACTGCTTGCACCCTAGGACATCAGCACCGACTAACTACTCAAAGACAAGGCTCCATCCGAGCATCTAGGCACGTATGCATGCACTGCTCAAAGTGTACCTCTGCCACAGGCACGGCTAACCACCCTGTAATGGTTTGAGCTAAAATATGGCACTGGTGTGCAGTGCATGCTGGTGCGCTCGCAGCCATAATGGATATTTGCTCCATGCCTCAGTGAAAGCTGCACTTGCCGTGTTCACAGAGCATAGTTACTGGAAAACATGCTTTCAACGTTATTCGTTGCTTATGTTGGTTTGCATTTTTCATCCAAGGACACGGGGCGCGAGAAGACGGCGATCCGCAGCTGCAGGCTGGTACCCGATAAGGTTGCCATGGACACTCAAAGTTGTGGATGAGTTACAGAGTGGTTTTCTTTGCTGTTTTGAGAAAGGGAAGAGCTATGCTCCTTGAAGGTACCGTAGGTCACTCCGGACAGGGGCAAGCAGTAAACCACCAATGCACAGATGCTCAGGCCAAAAGGTTTGAGAAAATGCCACCCGCCTTTGCGCAGTGCTTATAATGCAGTATTCTGGAAGGTTCAGGAAGAAAGCAAAGGCCTCAGTCGGAGGGGGGACTCTTCGCTCCGGGCCTGTTGGGTAGCTGTGCTCACTGCCTGGCTGTTTCTGGGGCTTTCCAGTCGCTTCTAGCAAGATGAAGATGCTTAACAAGGTTGCACCAACGGTGATGTATTCTCTTTAGATTACTGTCTTTTCTGTGATTTATTCCTGTTGCAGTTTATTCATTTATGTATGCCTTTTGTAAATAAATAGCCATTCAAGAGCTAACTTATCTTCTAACTGCGTGCGCATGTGTGAATCATTGTCTACCTGCGTCCAAGGTTTGCCCTTCAGTGTACTGGTGATAAAAAAAAGATATATATCTGTGCACTTTTTGGCAAGCAATACACACCCGCACGCAGTAGAATGCAGCAACTACTACGACAAATTTGGTCTTGCTAATACATCACCCCCCACCCCAGGCTCACAACACATCAGAATGCAGTGACGACCTACGACAAATTTGATCTTGCTGGCCACTTAATGAGTCCTCTTGTTACCACACACACACACACACACACACTCTCACCCAATAACATGTCCGATTTCATGGGTAGCTTTTTGGAGCCCAGCCAGTCTTCATAACTCCTTGTCCTGGCCAAATGCACACACGCATTCCAGCCTTTACACAATTCCCACACCTTCAACTTCAGTCCCCCAAGGGCATTCGCACTCCAATCGCATAGAGGCAATATTAATGGGATAAAGACGCTATACAAATGACTACTATGAGCGCCACGGCAGTCAAAGTTCTCTCAGACTGCTGCCATTTCAACCCATTTCCTTCCTCCTTTCTTACAGTGCACTTCCCTACCATCTTAACTGACATCACTTCTTGGATCACCACCTACATTCCACTGGTTTTCATTCCCCCTACTCCCAAATCCACCACCATTGCTAATCTCCTCATGAAAACTAGGTTCGAATGGCAATACCCCGCAAAATATAGGCAAACACTAGTACTCCAAAAAATCATCTTGAAAGGAGTCAGCATCCTGCTCCTACACCACCCCCCAAAACTAACTACTTCTGTGACAACCCTGAATGTGGGAACCGCTCCTCTAGAGCACATAAAAACCCTCATTTGCTTGGGTCCATGGGCTTCTGCATATGAGGCACTTTCAAAGCTTTAACGACCTGATTCTACTAGACTAATTAGTTGCCACAAAACACCACTCCACTCTTCTAGAAAGATCATCACCCATTGCCAATATAAATAAAAAGGCCATAAACTGGCTGACAGCCTTCCTGTAACGCTTACCTCTGGGGCCCTGCAGGAGTGCCTGGTCCGGTCTGTCGGCGAGTTCTGGTCCGGTCTGTGAACGCCTTCCGATGTTGCCCAAACCACTCCCTCCACTCTGCTCACTGCAGGTGTATTCACCCAGTGGTCAGAGGGGTAGGAGTGGCCTGGAAGAATAGGATCAGGAACACTCTTATGTTGCGCCTCCAAGGCATATTGCACCAATGTCACTTCTAGTCTCTTTACTGGTTTGTTGATGCTTCTGCCCAGTTTCCTCAGTGGGCTTGTACCAGTCCTGCTCAGTTCCTTCAATGAGTTTTGGTTAATTTCCTCAGTACTCTCACCCCCAGTTCCTTTACTGAGGTAAGGCGGTTTGCCAGTTACTCCAGTAGTCAAATGGATGCCCAGGCCTGCTGCGACACCCAAATCTGCCTTGGGTGTTGTCCTTGTATTGGTTATAGGCACCCCCTCCACGTGATAGTGGGTAATATGTTCTCGTGTCTGCTAATGCGCTGTCTTAACTCTGTTCTCTGATTTCTCCCCAGGTTTGGTATGCTAATGAAGGAGGTCGGCGTGGGTGATCGCGGACACTGCTGCTGAGATCTAATGTCCAGGTAAAATAATGCAAGGGTGGCGGGCGGGGTTTTTACAGTATGACTAGGCCACCGGTTACCCGGGGTCTTTTGTCTTTTTCAGATGCGGTGGTATGCGGAACACCATCGCGCGAGTAGAATCCAGTGGGCGTTGCAGATGAAGTCAGAAGAGTTCTGCGGTCCGCATACAGGTAAGTAACAGATCTTGACTCACGTCGTGAAGTCCCTGGCTTCCCACGTAGTGCAGATCTGGAACCAAAAAGCCTTGACACGTCGCGCTGATCAGGAGTCCTAATCTTGATCCGTAGTGTAGAACGAAGCAGGTCCGTGACAGGCAAGCGTCACGCTGGCAGCCGGAGAAAACGCTAAGCACTGGGTGTGGCCCAGAGCAGGGTTTATATAGCTCTGGGCCCACCCAGCACCACTAGACCACCATGGAGAACTTGTACAATGGGCCTCTAGAGGTCATGTTTAATAACACTGACTGGCCGAGCCCGGGGGCCATCTTGGATGGGGCTAAGACACAGGTAACAGCCTGTAACGGCGCCAGGCAGCCAGTTTCTCAACCCAGTTCCTTCCTTGAGCCATGAGGTTCTCCGGGATCATGACACTTCCTCTCTGCCTCCTCATAATGCAATATTAGAGCCTTCTTTATTAAGCTCTCTGTAGTTGTCCCACAGGCCTCTTCCCTCTGCCTAACATTTATGTAAAGCCACTCTGACCCAATAAAAAGAACCAACTTTGAATTCCAGTCTTACGTTGTAGATAACAAAATATAGTTTAAATTAGATACAAATTTTGTGAGACTTCAAGGTGCCCAACAGCCTTAATGCTAATACCAGCTGGACGGAAATAGCAGGTTCAGCCTATATGGAACACAATGATATACGAATCCACTCCAATCAAAATGCCCCATTGCCCTCCATTCCCTGGCTTCACAACCTTGAGGGGACCCTGGTCTACCTGCCTTAAATCCTGCAAGCTGCAAGTAATTTTTGATAACTACAAATGAACTTTCCCTCACTAGAACCGCCATTCCTTGCAATTTTCAAACTGAAATCCATCAGAAAAATCCGTCCCATCCTATCACTCCTCTAAAAGGTTACAGTTACTAATGGAACCACCTTGTCACGTCTGCACCCACTGTAATGCTCTCTACGCTGGTCTAGCGGCCAGTTCCAAGCTGTCCAAAACCACAGTGCATATTCTATCAAACTCAAAATGTGTTTATTTCGACTGTGGAACAATCAAGCGCATACACAACAAATCAGATAAAACACAAAGATGTCACAAACTTCAAACTAAAACTGGTGCTCAACGTACATTCTAAAACTCAGTTCTGAAGCAATATTGGACTTCCTTCAGAGTGAAAAAATAATTAAGCTATAACAACTTAAAAAATATTAGCAGCATGTATTATCAAGTGCAGATATTATCCTCAGAATCACAGGTAAACAATTTGCTAAATTGAAGTGCCTTTCGAATAAAAGAGTTAAGTGCCCAGGTTATACATTCATTTTACCGTAGTAAACAGTATACTAAAGCTGGACTAAATTGATGGAACCCCTGTGGTACCATTTAGGTAGCTACCCATTTAGGTAGAATTAAATGCAGTACCCTTTGGGAACCCTACACACAATTAAGACTACAGGTGTAAGCATAATCTCACCTTTGGTATAAATCTGTACTACACAGTTTTGCGGTAGCAGGGATGAGCAGCCAGGCTTATCTCAAGAGAGATGTGAGCAGTACAAGGTGTTACACAAAGGACCTGCAATCACAGTGGTTCAAACAAACACTCAAGGTTTATTGGTAAACCAATATTAATTTATTTACACATTTAGTTAGAAAACATTCCACTACTAATAGCAGCTCAATATCACACTATAATACACTAGAGTACCAAACCAATACATTTCTGAACAAGTTAGGCTCCCCTGAAGTGGGAGCATAATGGCACTTCAGTAACTTCAAAAAGGGGTAAAAAGACCAAGGTTATCAGAATTAAACACAAATACTTTCTCAGGCAGGGCAAATAGTTTCAGTCACTACAAGAGGCAATTCAATTCAATAGGCCTGGGCCAAAGTCAATGGATCAGTGTCTTGGATAGGATAGCACAGTTCTGGTAGTAAACGGTTAAGTCTTTGCCAATGTTCTTGGAAGTAGTTTGCACGAAAAAGAGTTATAGGTCAGATTAGGAGCGAAGACTCCAAAGTTGGGAAAGTTTCACAAACTTCAAATGCAACAGAGGATTTCTCAACCGCGTTTGCACAGTACCTTTGTATGAAGAAAAGCTGTAGCTGAGGCAAATGTTTCTGGCAGTTCCTGCAGATCTCGCTGTTCCTGGGCCTCAGTCGTGGGGACAGGAGGGAGGACGTTGGGAGGTTCCTGCACTGCAGGGAAGGATCCACAAGCTTGGAAAAACGTTGGTTTAAGGTCAAGTGCCTTAAAGTCCACAAACTGGTATCCTTCTCAATGGCTATTCGGTTTTCAAAAGTACTGTGAAGAAAATACGACCAGTATGGAGATAGTTTCCAGGTGGCTTGCGAGTTGGTTGTTCCCACCAGCTCAAGCGAAGAAGTCGTCCTTGAAGGGGGTTCTCTGTCGAGCGAGTTTCAGGCTATTCGGAGCTGCAGCAGGGCTTCACCGGGCAAACCAACGATCCAGGAGTTGCAGCAGTCTTCTTCTTTCAGCTAGTCTTCGGTTCTTTCGTTCCAGTGGTCGACTCTGCCTTCCAAGTCCCAGAGACCTGCTTTTAAACAGTTTTCTCCCATTAATTCCAGCCTAGCTGTCACTCACCCAGCAGGGTGGCTGTCCTTGCCGGACAGTCAACCAGCCAATCACGCCAGAATGCATTCAGGTCTCTTAGGAGACTAAGCACAGGGAGTTTCGGGTACCTCCCTCACATCCTGTCCACGCATACTAACAAAGGGAACAAACCTGGTTTGGAGCGCCGAGACAAACACTAGAAGGACCTTTCCAAAACGAAATGGCGAAAAAAGTCGATCGGAACCTGTTTTTACAGAGGGGGCTCAGACGCCATCTTGAAAAGCATGGCTCTGGTGGATTTCAGCTACCGGAGTGTTTAAACGGGTCGCAGTCGGGAAAATCATGGTAATACCACTGCCACCAGCCATTCTGAGAAGAAAGGGTAGTTTTTGAGTGCTACATGAGTTTTCTATGCATAGGGAATACTAGGTATTCCCTCCAGCACTCTGCTGTAAGGCAGTGTGGGCTGGGTCTAGCAATTTAACAAGACTAGCAAAGTCAATTTAATTTTACATTCAGTGGGAGACAGTAGTCAGTCCCAGAGAAGGTATTTAAACCTTGGGAAGTCTGAAAGACATCCCTGTGCCACTGCACTGAGGGTGCTCTGTGACACAAGAAAATGATGCCGCCTATGGAGTTGTCTAAAACTCCATATCCAAAGAACACAAAAGTAAAACGCACATCAAAATACATGAAAGAGTGGGGGAAAAAAAGCTCACACTCTTTCCAGGTAAAAATTAAAGTCCTAGAAATCCAGCAAAGTTGCTTGGGGTCTCAAAAGGTAAGGGAAATTAGCACATTTATGAGAATTCTCCCTAGCACCCTGAGATGTCATAACTGGGATGACAACGCCAACGGATTGTTGTGTATGACCAAAAAAAAAAAAAGTAACCCTATATTTCAAGGTGCGTTAGGCAAAAGGGGAAGGCTTTAGACTGAATTCCCAAACCCTGCCCATTTCCCAATAACGGCATTTAATGGAAGCCAGTTATAAGGTAACGAACGGTTTGGAGGGTGCCTAAGCAGCACTTAAGATAGTTCTCCAATTGTAAGTGATGCAGTTGTCGGGTGTGCTGCGTTCAAAGATTTACCAAGCTTGGACGATTCCCTTTGCACCCAAAAATTTGGTAACAGAACATTAGCCGCTTTCTGACTAGGAGCATCTGTCAATTGTGGATGTTCAAACAAGTGTTTATGGCTGTACGGGTAGCTTGTACATGATTAAGCCATCTCATTTTAAATGTGCCCAAATGGAAAACAATATCAGCAAGTAATTATAAGTTACTCACCGCAGTGACTAGGGTACTCCTAGGCCATGGTCCCTTTTCCTCCATACTGTATGAGCGTTCCTCGCTAGGGACGGGAAACAGAACTTTTTCACCAGAACAAATTGTCTTCCACTTAAAATGTAGGTGTGCTGCGGGGTGTGGCCTGGGGAGCATGCGCTCCCCTGACTCCAACAACCAGCGCCACTCCTCAGTCCCCTTCGACGCATCGGCTATGTTACAATGCTTAATGACACAGGGTGTTTAAGGGGTTGAGGATGGTGGGACGTATGGAGGAAAAGGGACTATGGACTAAGAGTATGTTAGCCGCTACGGTGAGTAACTTATGACTCCTATGTCCCGTTCCCATTCCTCCATACTGAATGGGCAATTACAACACAATGAAGCCCTGGGGAGGAGAGTTGCCCCTGTAGGAAATCAGATTCCTCAAAACTGCCTGGAGAAATGCTGCATCTGATCTGCCGCTGGCGTCCAAGCAATAGTACTTGCAAAAGGCTGAGAGGCCCAAGTAGCCACCTTGCTGATTGCCAGGGCACGTTTGTTTGGAAAGCCATGGTCGTGGCCTTGGATCTAATCGCGTGGGCATGCAGGTTTGCTGGGAAGGTCATGTGCTGCTTCTCAAACTTCTTTGATGGCCATCAAGATCCACCTTGAAATTGACACTTTGGATGCTGGGCCGCCTGGTTTTGACCCACCAAAAGTGACAAACAGGCATACGAGTTACGGAAGGTCTTAGTCCTGTCTAGGTAGAATCTCAGGGCACGTCTGACATCCCAACAGTGCAACACCTTCTCTGCCTCATCCTTCGGATTTATGAAGAAGGTTGGAAGTACTATCTCCTCGTTAAGGTCAAAGGATGCCACGACCTTTGTGAGGAATGAAGTGAGCGTCCTAAGCACAACCTTGTTCCGGTGGAATGTAGTATATGGCTCTGATGGCACCAGGGCCTAGATCTCACTAATTCTATGTGTTGAGGTGAGGCGGACCATAAGCGCAGTCTTGATGGTGAAAAGTCTGAAGTCCACCGATGCCATGGGCTCAAAATGCTTGTGGGCCTGGGCGGCCAGCACCATGTTGAGGCCCCAGAACGGGTGTGGTCGCTTGACTGGAGGATACAATCTGGTCAGGCCCGCTAGGTGTTTTTTGACCACCGGATTAGAGCAAGAGAGGAGGTCATCTGCAAAGTTTCTATAAGCCCCAATGGCCACCAGATAAGTACGGCAGGTGTCAATCTGGACCCCTGAATGAGCTAGGTGCGCTGAACAAGACAACACATCGTCTAGTTTGCATGCCCAAGGGTCTATCTTGTTTGCCTGGGCCCAGTGACAGAACCTGGTCCATTTGCTTTTGTATGGACTCCTTGTGGAGCTGCATCTGGCCCGTTTAATGTTGTCCAAGTTGTCCTGGAACAACTGTAGATGTCTTAAGGTGACATGCTCAGGAACCAAGCTGCTAGGGCTAACTTCTCTGGGGCGGTATGCATCACTGTGCCACACTGCTGGGATGGGAGCGGGGCCGATCCACTGGGAGGAGAATTGGAGGTGGACACGAATGCCGGAGGAGCTCAGAGAACCAAGGTATGGCCGGCCACCGCGGCGCAATCAAGATCAGGCAAAGCCGCTCTGACTCTCTGACCTGACAGATGACCCTGTGTATTAATGGGGTTGGAGGGAAAGAGTATGCCCACATGTCGTTCCACTGAATCTGCAACGCGTCCCCCAGTGAGCCTCTGCCCTGTCCCTTCCAGGAAGCATACTGGTGACAACTCCTGTTGCTCCCGTGTTGCGAAAAGGTCCACTTGAGGATGGCCCCACCTGTTGAAGATCCCCCTCAGGACATGCTTGCTCAACTGCCATTCGTAGTCGTCAACCCCCAACCTGCTGAGTCTGTCCGCCTCCAGGTTGGACTCTCCCGGGAGGTGGATGGCCGAAAGGTAAATGTTGTGCGACAGTGCCCACTCCCATATGTCGATGGACAACCCGCACAGAGGCGGAGACCTGGTAGCCCCTGTTCATTGATGCAGGTGGTACGGTTTCTGAATGCAGACTGATTTGTTGCGGACAATAGGGAGGAAAGATCTTTTCCTGAAATCTTTTGATGTGCTCTAGCTGTTCCTGCTTTGACCAAAGTCCATGAACACTGACTGTTTAGGGTAGCTCCCCATCTTTCCAGGGACAAGTCCGTGTTAATGGTGACAGCTGGTAGAGGCCGCTGGAAGGACCTGCCCACTAACAGGGTGGCCTCTGTTTTCCACCACCAGAAATCCTGGTGAAGGTGCTGTGGTATGCCGACAAGGGCCGCCTGGGAGCCCGTCCACTGATTCCAAGAGGCTGAGAAGTGTAGCTGCAGCCTGCTCATTTTGAGCCTCATGCAAGGCACTGCAAGGATGCATGCTGCCATTATCCCGATTAGGTGTTGATACAACCATGCCAAAGTAACTGTCCTACTGAGGTAATGCCCTGTGGCAGACCTGATTGCATTGATCCTGTCCTGGAAGGGGGAGATCCTCTCCTCCCTCGTATCCCAAATTAGGCCCAAGAATGTTAAAGACTGAGTGAGAAGTAATTGCAATTTCTTGAGGTTGATGGAGAAACCCAAATCGTATAGTGTGTGCATGAGACTGGTCGCAGTGCGCTGGACTCCCTCGGGAGACTCCGCTCATACTAGCCAATCATCGAGGTATGGATAAATGTGGTGGCCTTTCCCTCCGAGTAGGGCTGCCACAGCATTCATTAACCTTGTAAAGACCCTCTTGGCCGAATTGAGGCCAAATGGGAGAACCTTGTATTGGTAATGAAGGCCCATGATCTTGAACAGGAAGAAGGAACGATGGGGCTCCCGTTAAGCATCTTTCAGATCCAGGGAGCACATCCAGTCTCCCCCGCCCAGTGTCTCCGCTATCAGCACTGGCGCAACCATCTTGAACTTTTGAAGGGGTAGGGAAAGCTTCAAGGTTGACAGGTCCAGTACAACTCCTAGGCCAGCCTGGTTCTTTTTCCGTATGGCAAAGATACAGGAATAGAAGCCCATGCCTCGCTGTGAGGTAGGAACCTCCTCCCCCGCCTGACTCGCCATGAGCGAGGGAGATCTTCATCAGTAGAGTTGCAGTCCCAATCTGTGGGAGTAGAGGGTGAGAGGGGGCATGAGGGTGATAGTGGCAAGGGGGTGAGGAGGGGGACTGGAGAGGCGAAGGAGGTATGGGTAAGCAGAAGCCAGAGGAAACCGACAGAACCACTTGTCTGACGATTTGTGCTGCTTGCGTTGGTGCTGGCTGGGTGACATGTCCGGCTGCCTAGAGTGACGCTCCTGAAAACCCATGAACCCACCGAAAGTATGACCTCTGTCAGAGCGTGACTCTGGCTATAGGCCTTGGGCACAGACTTGGTTAGAACTGACAGGGAGTTAGCAGTTTTGGAGCTGTTTTTCTTTTTATCAAGCTCCTTGTCCGAAGTTGAATGAAACAAGTCCCCCCACCACCTCGAACTGCAGTTCAAGAATGCGTTCCTGCATGTCAGGGTTAAACTTCGTCGCCTTAAGCCAAGCTGTCGTCCTCATGTTTGCAGAGGGCGAAGCCACAGCGACAATATGCACCTAGGGTGGTGCGGGAACCTGGGCTTGCATGGGTACCGGGGTCTGGACCAAGACAGGAGGTTGTAGCAGTGCAGGAGGAAGCATTTCTTGGATGACCGGCTCGAGTATGGTGCCCATTTGAGGCGACCTCATGAGAGTGAGGAACTTCTCGGCCATGACGCCGGTAGTCCTAGTACTGCGATTAGGTGCCCCTTCCGTATTGAGCCTGGTATCAGAGCAGATCCCCTTGGGGAGATCCCCGGTACCCAGAGCCTTGTGGCCCCCTCAGCCATGTTGCCAGTAGCTCCTGGAGCCTTGCCCCCTTTGCTGGTCTTAGGACCTGGAAAGCCTCTCCTGCCTTGACGCTTCCCAGGGAAGGAGTCGCCCTTGCGGAGTGCAGAGGAGAACAGGGCACCTACATTTGGCCTGGTCTTCCTCCTGACGTACTCCTTGAGGTTCTCCGGTGGTGATCTTGAGAACAGCTCCCCCCCCACCTGGCCAAGCGGTTCTTCAGCGAATGCGGGGTAAGCACGTCGAACAGCCCTCCCAGCCATGGTCTGGGCCAAGGCACCAGAGGAAGAATCTGTGTGGATCTGACATGGGGAAGGACCCCACGCAGGCCTGCCACCTGCTGAATCCCACCACCATCGACATGCGCTGTGGAGGAGCGTGGCACCAGAGGACAGAGTACTTTTTAATCTGAAGAATTGACAATGGGAAAATAAAGGGAAAAAATATCCTGGAGAAGTGTGCGTGGAATTATGAGGCTTGAGGCCTCATCCAGGAGTGCTGGGGAAATCAGGCCGCTCATGTCGACGCGGAAAAGAAGACAGAGGAGTGGCGCCCAGTTCAATCCCAGTTCAAGCTCATCTGGCATGTTCACAAAGCAAATCCTTCTCATTCTATCATTCTTCTGTGCAATCTTAAATCTATGACTCTACTGCTCAATCTTAAAAATAATGTCACTATTATATTTACTCAACTCTCTCCTAGATGTCTGTAGAAAAGCCCCTTGACAGTCAAAATTTACATTCACTGTTTGAAACCTAATACAACTGAGCATTATCAACTTTTCAGCCTACCTCCTATGAAGTAATATTTTTTAAGATTGAGCATTAGAATAGTACATTTAAGAGCGCATGGAAGAATGATGGAATGAGTAGGGTTAATTTACCAAGCTACACGAAAGAGGTCAAATGTAACAAATATTTCACCATGCAACCAAAACAATTTACTAAGACAAACTTAATTCATATACATAATAGACGAGCACAAGCCCACCCCAAGCGAGACCTTGAGTATGCTTGTCACTGTTTACAAAGCTGTTCACAGAAAATGCTGGTACTATCTCAATAACAAATGGCTGCACTACTCTGCCACTCTACAATCAAAAACATTCTTTGTTTAATTTGATTGGCAGTCTTCTTCGATCAACCCTGCACGGTGCCTGTGCACCCTCAGCGCTATAATTTGGAATCACCTTTCTGACATTTCTCCATCACACGTTAGTGAATCATTGGAAGTGGACCTGCAGCGGAAGAAACAAATACCTCAGGCAGGAAGCACTGGTGAGGCATCTTTCCCAGGCCTTCAATTATGGAGACAGAGCTCTGGGTTTGGAGCAATTCTTTGATCTTAAATCAAGCAGGTGGCACCACATTGCATGTGCTCCTTTCACTTAACTCGGTGGGCACAGCCGAGTCTTTCACCCCCAGGCCTCCTGGTCCCATTGGGTATCATTTGTTGGACCTAGCATAGCTCATTTCATGTTTGGAAGCCTGGACTGCCACCAAAGGACTATCAGTAGGTAGAATATGTGACCTACAGCCGCCCAAGACGCACAATAGACCAATTTATGCAATACCGGTGTTCAGAGTGGAAGGACCATTTCCATGCATCTGGTTGGACCAGAGTCCTTGTGCCGTCATAGGTTGCCACATACATTTCCATGCTCCTCATCTGCTGATCAGAACTGACAGCTCCTTTTCCCCTCAAACCATAGGCTTTCCACTAGTCTGTTACATTTAAGAACACAGGCCCATAATAAATCATTGGGCGAAAGCAGAGCACAACCGCAACTTGTGCAGATACTGATCAAATGGACCGCTTTTTCCTAATGACTGCAAGCTTTCTTTCGGAGTTTATTCCATTGGATAACTGGGTTTTTGGTCAGTTCTTAAAGTGCTTTCTAAAAACTTTGCATGAGAACACAAACTACTTTTGAGAACTTTCAGTGACCTCTGTGTCGCCACAATGTAAGTTACCTTCCTGTAATACACTGCATTATCTATCCTGCACAATGTAACAAGACCAATAACATGGCCTTGTCAAAGGCGGGCGAGAGGAATCTTCAAGGTAGGCCAGTCTTGGCTCTGGGGGAGATAATAACTAGAGAAGAACTCCAGCCGTGGTCTCCAACCTGGTGCCAGCACTCTTGTTTGCATATCTCCAACCCCCAACCTTACCATGTAACACGCAGACCTACTGGAATTTTCAATTAAGCGCAAAAATGAAGGCAGACGCCAGAGAAAACCCCTGGGCGCAGGCTGTTTTTGGCAGTCCTGGCATCAGCAAGTGGGAGCAGTGCAAAGGGGAAAGATCTCTATGAGCCCACCCTGACGATCAGCAGACAAGGCAAAACTAGTCGTAAGAACTGCCTCCAACTCACCCACCCCCGCACTCCTCCAGAACCCATCAAGCCATCAGGGATTGAAATGGAAAAAGAGCACTTGGGCCTGCACTTACCGGAGAGAATGGCTGAGACGTGAACCAGGTCCACAAACTAATACCATAGTTCGCCCGTGGCAAGCTTACATAGGAAAAGTAGGCAGGGCTTAGTCGCCTTTTGAAGATTGCCCCATTTACATACACAACATGGGCAGGGAAGAAGGCTGCACATAATTGGTCAGGGAAAGCAGGCTGATCAGTGCCAGGGGAGGGAGTTTTAAGCTGGATGTAGGAAGTGTGGGTAATTCAGATGAGCTCAGTGGAGTTGGAGGTGAAGGACCAAGAGACCTGCAGGAGGAAGGAGGGATGAGCAGTTGGTGGTCATTTGTACAGTAGGTGAGGTATTGGTTGGCGTGAAAGGTGGTTCTGCAGTTTGACTGTGCATGTTTCAGTGCAGATTGAGTAGAGTAAGTTAGTGCATGGAGTGAATGTTAAGTAGTTTGTACAGAATGGAAGGAGAGTTTGTATAGTAGTGGGAAAAGGGGCGTACTAGGGGAGGAAGAGTGTAGCAGTAGGAATAAAGAAGGCGCAGTAACATCAAATGGTGGAGACAAGAAGTAGGAGGAGTGGCAGATCTGAGGGACAGAGGACTAGTGGGAGGTAACAGGAAGAGTGAGAGTAGAGGGATGGAAAAGTTTACGTGAGCGACCAAGCAATTGTCACCCCTAAGAGAGCAAACAACTGGCTAGAGGAGCGACAGGTAAAATGTCCCGGAGGATGTTGGTGAGCCTGCTTCGATTGTGAACACCATCAGTATAAGACAGGAATATGAAAGTAGGGGGTTACCGTTCACTAGCATTAATCTGGGCTATACAGACTCCTTGGTTAGGGTGGGATTCCAAAGGAGTTGAGAGATTAAGTGATGGCCACAGGTCCCACAAAACCAGCGTTAAAAACAGTAGGACTGTTCTTGGGACTCTCTGGCATCTGTTTCAACATTCATATATAAAAATATTTTTGCTAATATTGTGGACAACCCCTTAAAATGTGTTGTACAATAACCTGGACTCCGACAACTCCAGTCTTGAGATTATATTCTTCAAAGCCACATTATAGTGAGAAGCCCTGCAATCTATGGGCTGATATAGCACCTGAACCCTAAACCTCTGGTCTAGGAAAATCCTTCTTCACACTCCCACTGGGGCTACACAACTGAATACAGATCTTAATATCACTTTGCTTAGAAACCAGTGCCTCCACAATCGCCTCTGAACACAGTGGACACAGGTCGAAAAACAGCTCTATTGCAATCACTTACCCGCCCTCTTTCCAAGAACCAACTCCAGTTACCTGCACAGTCTGCCAGCGTCACACCCAACCTGTTCGTAATCTAGTTCATCCTTCGACCTCTATTTCAAAGCTGTTCAAGCTTTTACAAGATGTCCATGTAAAACTATAACAAAGGCTTCACTGAAGTCTGAGAATCATAACCAGAGCCTTACCTTTTATGGTCATCAAGTCAGAAAACTCACATTAGATTTGCCCTTATTATTAACATGATTCACTCTTAGATGTATTTCATAATATTTTATCACTTTCCCCCATCACCACTGATGCAAAGTGATAGGCCAGTAGCAGTCGAAAGAACTAGACAATTTCAAAATTGACTTCCAGACCTCCAAGAACTTTCCTAAAGTAATTTGTGTGCTCTATTGAGAAATGCTGGTCTTTTTTGTATGCAGAATGAAGGCTTAGTTTTGAACCTCACAACACAATCAGAACATGGATTTCCAGGTGGGATTAGATATCCCACAAAGTCCTCATCTCGCGTCCCAATTGATGCATGATTGGTGAGCAATTGGGGTCAGGTAAACAGATTGGAGGTGGGGGGGCCTGGGTGCAATAATGTTTGTGGGATTGGTCACTAAAGGCTTTTATGTCAAAAAGAAAAAAAGGACTGATGGAGCTACACACATTGCAGATGAGGGAAAAAAACATTTTTAATTTAGAAAACGCACAATACACTGGTCCTACTACTACCATGTACATTTAAATAAAAAAGGTAATGATGACGTCCATCGTTTATGTCCAGTAAAAGGTATTTGTATTTCCTTGCATCCTGATTTAATGAAAAACATTTGAAAATACTTCAGTAAGACACTTCACAATTCTCTGTACATTGGGTGTTTTGTCACTTGTTTACAGAAAGACGTAACAAAATTAGAGAGCTCATTAATGATGCTGTTACAGCAAAATGATACTGCTATACGGGGGCCCTTGAATAATAAAATAAAATATAACCCTCCATTTTTTCTTTATACGGGATTAATGCCAGAATATTGTGTACTAGTGCAAGAAAACAAGAAAAGCAGTTGGGCTACCTTTATATACAATGCTCGTTTCCATGAAGTAAGTAAAACCCTTCATTATAGAAGCCGGACTGCAGCTATATATTTCGTGGAGAAAGACCGACATATAGGAGTCCACCCATTCTGCCCAGTTCCCATAAATTCTTCAACACTGCAGTCCAGCTCCGACTTTACTCTTTCATGTTAAATATATTGTTTATATCGAGGCATAGCAAAACGGATGCAGGTTAACTGCTGACGGACCCATCTAATCTGCCTCTCACTGGGATTACTGAAAACAGACTTCTAGCTACATTGTTGTCCTTGAATGGCAAAGAAGTCACAAAAGAGTGTACGTGCAAAGCCCTTCTTCGTTACCAGGGCAAGCCTGAATTTTACAAGGGTATCCTGTAGGACTGACCCAGCATTTAATCATTCCGAGGTAAATACATGGAGTACTATTACATTATGTAATAAGTACTAAATTACAGCGCAAGTCTGGCCTAAGCACTATATAAAAACCTTATAAAGGGGGCTTTCCATTTCAACAGAAAGCAAGAAAAAGTCTCTGCTGGACCTTTCAACAAACAAGGATGTCTCTCTTAAACAAGTCAAAGACCAACTGGCGGAGATTTCCATTACATCAGCTAATGTTTAACCCTCAACTTTGTGGCTCCCCCTCAGTGGGTACCTCACCTACTCACATGCAAGCTCCTGACAGTCAATCGGAAACCTTTTGCAAGCCTCTCAACATCTAATGGCATGTCCGACAGTGCTAAAAATAAATCGGGAATTAATGCCAGTGCCGTCCTTGGACCAGAAAACGAGATCAAACCCACAATACCTCAATAAAACTAGGACTGGAGTACATTATATTTAAAAAGCAGTCTGTGGTCTTGAACCGATCAAGTGTCTTAAGTTTGTTCTCAGAAGTATGAAACCTTATACTTTTGCGGGCTAAAGACTTCAAACAAAATTAGTTTCTTTAATCACTAAGGACTAGTATTGTGCATCTGCACTTGCGTTCAAAAATCAGTTATGTCATGCTATTATCAGAAAAAGATGCACTCTTGACCATGGGTTAGGACCTTACCTTTTTAAAGGGCCATATGAAAGGTCTTCCTACTTACCGCTTAAATGATCTCAATTGCAGCTTAAGGAACACAATGTTATTACTCTACTGCCTACAGATTTTAAGATTAGGATGATCAAATGCTCCAGGTGTGAGAGTTGTCACTACCAGTGACAAACGAAATGATCCAGTAGTAACTCAGATGATTGTTCATGGTTACCAGGGGGGTTTACTTCATCACACTGCTCCTTCACATACAGGCAAGGCATATAATAAAAATCTCAGTTTTAAATTGGAATACGAGAGGGTTTCATCATTTGTTACATAGTTCAGATGACGCTGTTGTCCTAAGTGATTGCCATATCATTTTATAGGAGGTGTGGCTTCTGAACATATTAGATGGTTATGTGACATCTTTAGGTTTGTAATGTTTTTATGTTACTGTATGTGTTTTTGTACGAATATGCATGATGTGAAAAGCTAAATTTTGAGCTATACACATTAAAGAAATAAAAAAATTAAAAAAGAATATGCATATGCCCTTTTCTTTCCGTCTACTCTGAAGGGCCCACCGGAAAGCCCGTTTGGGGGCCTCATAATAGCAGTAAGAAATTAACTAGGCCTCATTGGTAAAGTGCCGTCAGATGACCATCCTTGGATCTTGGCCTTCAAATTATCTGGTACCTATGATCAATCGCTCCTAGTCGGAAAGGTCTTAATTGTCAACATTTACTGGACTCAATCCATTATTGATAATTCCCCCTTCTTGAGACAGTAGCCAGTCTGTTAACAGATTGGGCAAGTAACGGGACTAAATACATCATGCTGGCTGGTGACGAACTGCAGAAATGTTCTCTATTCTTGGGCGCAAAATAATACCAGACGCATAGATGTAAAAGGGTGGATGTTATGGTTTAACCTTATGGAGCTATGGAATTTACTGTGCCTCAATTGTGAAATGAGCACCGATATAACCTCAAGTCTAACTTGGCAGAGAGGGGCGCAAGAGTCAATTAACTATATCTCCCTGTACCAGGCCCTACGGGATTGTCTGCATTGATTTTAAACTGCTGCAGTCAAGATGGAGTGACCATAAAGCACTGATATGCTCATTTATGATCCCCCGTACAAACAAATGTATGTTGGTGCCAAAAGCCTTTCCACTGACAGGATGGGTAAACGCATAATATGGAGACCAAGGGTGATAGATATATTCAATCAAACTATCCTCCTTCATAGACACTCAATGAGGTAGATTAACAAATATTACGGGTTGGACATCTTTTTGTTTAGAGACCTATCAAGGTCTAATGTCATCACCCAAACTCATTTGCCAATGGTAAGAGACCTTTGATGAGTGTCAAGGAATCAAAACAAGTTTTGATAAGGAGCATTCTAATCGCAACTAAGGACCGTTCCCCCAACACCTATGATAGTAAAACCATTAAAACAATAGTAAAACAATTGGTTGAAAAAATATAAATATACTGTCTGGGCAAAGGAGTATAACCTCATGCTGTCTGTTCTCTTAAAAAAGCAGGAAAATTGTATCTGTAGACTATCAAAATCAATTAAAAATAACTGATGCTGCATTAATGAATCCCATTGCAAACATTACTTGGACAGTTTTATGTTGACCTCTATTCTGACCCAGGGGGCACTAGCAAGTTACCTACTTATGATTGTCACAGGGCTAGTACCCTTGATCTGTCTTGTGATAACATCTGTATACGGATTACTAAGCTTAAGCTCTCCAGAGATGTGGGCACTGATGATCTCAAATCTGACCTTGAAGGGGAACCCCACATTATGAACCACACTTTTGTTAGACCTTTTTGATAATTTTGTGTAAAGTGGGATTCTTCACACCTCTTGGAAGGCATCATACGCAGTTCTAAATTTTCAAGAAGGGCAGTCACCTTGATCCAGCAAATTATCCCCCTATTGCCGTTCTTGATTTGGTGAGGGAACGTATTTGCATCCATTAGTTTAGCAGAACTGCATGAACATCGGGACAGGTTTCAATCAAATTTTAGTAAAGGTGGGGGCACACAACAAAACGGTCTTTTACTTACACTACAACAGCTCGACCTTGAAAAATATTGGCAAATTCACGTGGCCTATATCAGACTTTCAATTGCATTTGACAAGGTCAATAGGAACATTCTATAGGGGAAGCTAAAGACTTTTGGTTTGCCTGGAATCCTATCAAGTTCAATTGTGCAACTTTATTCCAACACAACAATCAGTATTTGCCTGTGATGTCAGATCCCATAGACAACTTAAGTGTGTTTTGGCCCCTGCCCTTTTTAATTGATAAATATCGGAGCTGGGATTAAAATTAGATTCTGCCTGGGCATTCCCATCCAGACTGGGACATCTGCAGATACATCATCTACCATGCTCTTGTTATTTTTGACCGAACCAAAGTTGGGCTTTAAAGAAGTCTCAATGTTTTACAGGAATTCATGACCAAGCAGGACTTAAAAATCAACTGTAAAAAATAAATCAAAAATTCTGATGTTCGGAAAAAGGAAAGAACACCACAACTACTCCTGGTTTCTTGATCAAAAGAAACTTTAAGTGGTCGATGAATTCACTTACTTAGGTTTTTTTTTATTTTTAGGAAAAAAAGGCAATATCCTCTGCTGTGACTGTGAAACTTCGAACCAAATGTATGACGTTTATTGCCCAGATGAAAACTATTAAAAATAGGTTTTGACAATACTCACGACCTCTTATAACACACTACAAAGTAAAAGTAATCCAAGTCTCTTGTCTGGGTCTGAGCTAATAATTGGACGGACTGATCTGGAGGAGCGTATTAGGCCTCCCGAAATGTCTCCCTATGCCAGCCCTGCAATATGAAATCCTTTGTCTGCCCGAATTCGCCCTATTTGATGATTACATATAATGATGCATAACAATATGCTGATACTTAAAAAATTGGTCAATTTGTGAGCTATACTGAACATATTGAATCTCTCAGCCGAAACACTGCTCGACAGACCAGAGGCTGTTAACAAAGCCAACTATGGAATTGGACTAGTGTATAACCAGAGATAGAATTTGCTTGCATCATCTGTCGTACATAGTAGTTGCTGATGAGCGACCCTTTAAAACCCTTAAACCCAATTTGTCACAATCCGTTTTCATAAATGGAGCGCCATTTTTGCATTTACGTTTAAATTTGCTGCCTACAAGGGAGGTATTTGGGATTAGATCTGGTGGGAAAGCAGAGGATCTTTTCTTTCACTTTTGTGGGTATCCAGAGGCAATAGACACTGCAGCATTTGATGGTTTAATGTCCTATTCTACACATAAAATGAGCATTTTAAACATCTTTTTAACAAGGATAAAACTCCCGTCGTGTTCTAACTTATGGTCTAGCATTTGTGCTGGCTCGAAGGTCTCCAATACTGGCAACCGTAAGGTTGCTAAACTCCATAGTAGACTTTGATGAGTGAATAGACTACTACTTGCATGTCATGCAGGCCCTCCTTTTAATAGTTACTGTTCCATTCCAATGGCTCTATATTTGTAGTGGAATTTTGAACTACAATCTGCAATTGTACTATATATTGTCTTACTGAACTAACAAATTGGGTAGGGTTCCTTTTTTCATTTTACCTGTATTGTTTATTTTTGCCTGTTTTTTGGATTATGGTTTAATTTAGTTTGTAATGTGTAAGGTTCAATTAAAACCCTAAAAATATTTTTTTATAGTGTTATTTAGAGAGAACAGGCACCACGTGAAAGTGTCTGCTTGAGGTTGCAGGGTAGTGGAGGGAGGATCATGGAAACCACCAACACAAAATGAGACTTTGTTGGCATTTATACGGAGATGCGCTTGCTCCTGAAAACCTCAGTGAAACCCAATTTCTCACACTTTATAGAGGGGTTATAAGATATGTTACAAAAGCAATACGAACAACACAAACAGGATGCGATTTAGCCTAAAACTCCAATCAGAAGTTGGGTGGAAAGGAAAGCGAGGAGGAATGTCTAAGTAACAAGACTGTATCGATGGGAAAGACTATTAACAAAAGAAATGTGTTCTTCTGAGGTCCACTCTCAGATTTCCTGTGTTTAGACTCCCAAAGTGGTACACCAATGAAGGCTGGTGAAATAATACACAAGGACTTCAGATACCCCAGATGAGACACTGCTGCAATACAAATGTCCAAAACATGCATCTCACCTGCTAAAGAGTTAACACAGAAATGTGCCCAAAGTGGGAGTGCCAAGAACTAAGAAATTATCTGTCCTGCAGATGACACACTCACGTGGGTCTACAATGGGGTTTAAGCTCTTAAGAGTTCAGAGGCGGATATACCGATTGTCCTTGTGAGAGGAACCCAATGGTATAAAAATTGATATTTCACTTTTACAATGGCACAGAAAGCTAAAACTTGATTGTAGAACATGGTGGGTGGGTACAACTGAATCTTGACGAAGCAATGGTGAGCATGAGGAGAACTCACATTTATGACATGGTGCAAGTGACTTATGACTGGCTAGTAGCTTACAACTTGAAATGTTTACCTCTTTGCAGAGTGTCTTGTATGAACAGTTTCTAGTCAAAATGTACAAAAATCCTGAACCAAAAAATAAATGAAGTAAAAGAAAGTGATGGGACTGGTATCAGGTTAAAATTAAGTATTAATCCTATAATTGGAAGAGGCACAATTGTAGCATCCAGAGTAGGACATGCAAAGCGGAGTTCCATCAAACCATTTCCTGGTGCCTAATAAGGAACACTGTGTTACATTAATTGCCAAAGGTTTAGCCATTCATGCGAGAGACATTACGACTAGCAAAAGGCCAGATAAATGAATAAAACAATGGGGCCCAGAAGTGACTACCAGGAATCTCCTACCCGCAGAAAGTGATCTTAACAGAAACGATGAATCCTGGACCAATGGACCGAAACCCCAAGATCTCCATCTACCTCTGGTCCCTGACCGATATCCCCAATATCTCCCTTAGCAGCCTTTTAGCCCCTCTTCCTCAAGATCTGACCTCTGCCAGTGCCTACAATATAGCCCTCAGATGGCTCTCAGATTTCTATCTGGAGGTATGGTTCTCCTTTACAAAAGACCCTCTCTTTTCTGGTTGTATACTAATGGACCTTTTCACAATTGACCTCGGGAGAATTGACCTAATTTAGAAGGTGAATTAGGACATATATGCAGGGGGAAATCCCCCATAATCCCCAACCAATCCAAAAAACGCTGCAATCCCCCACCCAATCCCCTTATATTATTTTTAATCCAAAACCAACAAAATACGTATATAAAATAACTAAAATAATATAAAGGTCAATATTGCAGAAGGTCAATTAGGACCAGTATAAATAGGTCAATTGTGCAAAAGGTCAATTGTAAAAGGTCAATTTGGGTAATACCCTCTTTTCTGCCTCCTGGACAGTAGCCTATTCTGTGCCTCTCGCAGCAGCAAGTTGTGGACATTTATATAACACCCCATTACTCAGATTATCCAATATTGCTCTCAATTGGAGCCTCACTAGCCTTGTTCGGCTCGGGTGTCTTGAGGACTTTCTTCAGTGTCCCTCTCCCCGGTTCTCTCCTTTAGGTTACCAAGCCTTTTGTGCTCCTTTCTGTCCCATCCAACATTGGCTTCAATGGAACTGTTCCATGTCATTTCATCGTGGGATGTTTTTTCGCGGGGTTTTTTACTTCAATTTTTTTGAAAAAACCCATCGATTTCTTTTTTGGAGGGGCGGGTCCCCACTAATACCCCCCATTTTCTAAAAAATCCAATGGGTTTTTTCGGGAAATAAATTGTGGGAAAAAAACCCCGCAAAAAAACATCCTGCGACGAAAGGACGTCGTACCAATGGAACATGCCTAGGCGTGGTCAAGGTTTTAAAATCACAGTTATCCATTTTGAAGTCAGTCAGAAGTGCCTGGTCCGTCACGTGGCTCCACCATAGGAGCTAGAGTCCTGCCTTTGAGCAGTCTATGAGCTGCAAACAGAAAATGCTGGTGAGTTTTGCTCTCTGAATTTTGGAAAAAGGGAATGATTAACTACGATCAGATCGCTCAGCATCACGGGATGAGAGCTCTACTACCCTGCTACCGTTAAGTGTGTTTTAACAATTTCCCTTTGGTTGGCACAGTCAATCAATGGGCTTAGTTTAATCAAGACAGTCATAGTAAAGGAATTATCTGTGTGGAGCCCATCATTATTATGTTCTCCTGTCTCCTTTCAATCTTCTGGCTCTTAGTTCAGGGATGTACCATCTATCTCCAATCTCAAGTGGTATGACCACTTAAGACACAAGGGGCTCTGGAAAATCCCCCGTATTCCACAACCAGGCAGTTCCTCAGGCAGCTGGTGGGCCTTCTGTCCCTAAGAAGGGAAAGCTAATGTGACTTCATCACATCAAACAAATGCAGTAACATTGCTATAAACCTCAATTAACTAGGTGAAGTTTGGCAGGAGGGTAGATGGTAAGCTTATTGTCTAGCAGAAAACAAACTACCTGGAAGAGTTCCTCAGGGCATACAAAGTTTCTACCCCTAAAATATACCTTATCAACTGCAAACACAAAATTATAAATTTACCCTGCTGACAGATACAGTAGCGAGTATTCAAAGCGGGGCCTCATGCTATATATCACCATCTACAGAAAAGCATACAGGTAGTCTTAGTCACAGAATCACTGCAGAAAATGGTTTTATAGCTATGTAAATGGATGGGTATTCTAACAAAATGTTGGTCTTTTCACAGAGTTTTCTGTCAGTATTATGAAAATAATCTCTTCCAAAGGGGCCCCCAGCATCTCAGTAGATGGTTTGTGTGAACTTAGACTGATTCTTAGGGAGGTAGGTAATTTTCAAACTCACTCCCCGATTTAAACTCGTTTTACGGGCACATGTTAATTTTAACAGTGCAGGGGAATCCTGTTTCCCCATATTTGTCTTTGTGTCTATGGTAAAGCACGACTACATACCATGATGATAGTAGGACAGGGAAACGCTGTCTACCCAGTCCTTATACCCTTTGACATTATTACTCATCTAGTGGAGTCCAGACAGGGCAGTGGCATCTTAGCACCCATTTCGGGTGAACGCCTGTGTCTTTTACTGCAAGGCAGCATAGCAGTATGACACTGCCCAAAATGACTGCCCATGTTTGAAACCCTGTCTATGTTCCATGGGGACCTCTTCCTTCCAGGTAGGTGTACGATATAGCCAAATACAACCTCACTGTGGGCTCTGCCCAGAGGCTGCAAATTAGCTTCTATTTTAAGTGCAGCTGGTTTGGACTGTGGATTGGGTGACTGGCTGCACATCGCTGCAAAACCCATTCCAGTGAGTGAGTCATGGCAATGCCTGAGATAGCTGTCAAAGATTGTACAGCCGCTCAGAGTTCAAATGTAGCAGGTCCTTTCATTGGTGGGCTGGACTTGCCCCAGGCCAGGAATAACAAACGAGAGTAACTGGAGCCATTCTTCAGTGGACCACTCAAGCCCAGTATTCAAAGATGATGCTGCACAGGGATGCCAGCAGTCTCTTGCTGGGACCAATGTTGGCCAAGCCATCCACCGCAAGGCAAAGCTCTGCAATTAGGGATATGCCTCCAAAGTGTCTCCCCACTCGGTTAAAACGGCTGGGCTGAACAAGTCCCAAGTTCTGCATCACAGATGCTGTCTTTCTGAAGCTCCGAAGAGTCCTTTACCTTTTTCTGGAACATTGAATCCAAAGTGGGGATTTCTCATGTTTCTGGGATCTTGTACAGCCTGGCGCTGTAAAGTGGTCAGTGCATACTTGTCATGAGGACCTCACAGACCTGCTACCCTCCCTGTAGAGGGTAACAGTTTAATGTCAATTATGTTCCAACAGTGGTAGTAAATAGCGCAAATGCCTTACAAGCTCATTTACTTATAACAGTGCTGTTGTGTTTTATTTGCTCTTAACAGGGCTTGGTTACAGAAATGGCAGCTGGTGATGGATGATTGCACTCCTCTACATTTCAGTGACCGTATATCCTTGATGAACCATTAGTTTCACAGGTTGTTCAAAGTGTTTTCTTTAGAAAATCAGCTAGCCGAGGGGGGAGGATCATGCAGCTTTTCATATTGCCTATGTCTGGGGTTGGAGTTTCTCTGGAAGGTATTGGAGATTGAGAACGCTTAATGCCTCAACTGCTTAGAATGTTCATGTCATGTTCTTTGCTCTATTTTCCGAGTTACAACAACATAACATACATTCTTACTACAGGAATTGCATTTAGCACGGCACAAAACCGCTTGCAGCAGGAAGGTTTTAAAGGAGGTTGTCTGCGGTGATGCAGGTTAGATTCCAGACCCACAAGGAGGTCCACTATACAGAAGGATGCTTGGCATTGTTGCACAGATCGGCTGGGATTCTGAAGACTACTAGTGCATGGTCAGATAAATTAATGGTTACACACCGTTGTGACTAACATATTCCTAGTCCATAGTCCCCTTTCCTCCATCCTGTATGGGCGTGCCTCGCTACGGACGGGAACGGAACCCTTTTCACCAGAAAAAGAACACTTCCCCCCTTAAATTTATAAGCGTGCGGGGAGCAGCCCCGGGAGCATGCGCTCCCCTAACCCTGCCCACCTGCGCCACACTGCAGTCCCCTTTGACAGGTCGGCTGTACTGAAATGTTCAACCTTGCTGTTCTTATTATAGGGGGAAGGATGGTGGGACGTATGGAGGAAAAGGGACTATGGACTAGGAGCACGTTAGTAACTCTGGTGAGTAACACTTAATTACTCCTACGTCCCATACCCTTTCCTCCATCCTGTATGGGCAACAACAACTGATGAGAACACCCTGAGAGGAGAGCTTGATACTCTATGCAAACAGGTTACTGAGGACAGACTGGCCAAACACGGCTTCAGAACTTGCGCTGGTATCCAGACATTAGTGCTTGCAGAAGGCCTTTGGAGTGGCCCATATCGCCACTCTGCTAATTACTTGCCATGGTGCGCAACGTTTAAAGGCAACAGCCACTGCCTTGGCCCTTATGGAGTGAGCGTGCATGCTCCTTGGTGACCCTCAACGCAGAGCCTTGAATGCCTCTTGGATGGCAGCAGTAATCTATCTGGGTATTGATGCCTTGGACGCTTGTTGCCCAGTCCTTGAGCCCCAAATGTTACAAATATGGCAGTCTTGCGAAAGGCCTTGTAACGGTCAAGAATTTTAAATTTCTTCTGATGTCTTAACAGTGGAGAGCCTTTTCAGCATCTTCCTTGGGGTTTGGAAAGAAAGTGGGGAGCACAATCTCTTTATTAATGTGGAAAGAGGAGACCGCTTTTGGTAGGAACCTGGGGTGTGTGCTGAGCATGACCATGTTCCGATGAAACAGCGTATGACTAGGAAGCCACCAAAGCCTGATTCTATCTAACCCTGCAAGCTGAACACAGACCCACTACTAGCGCTGTTTGAACGTGACCAATTTCATGTCCACTGTGGCCATGGGCTCGAATGGCTTGTGCGCCAAGAACAATTTTAAGATCACAGACTGGGTGGGGGCGTCTGACAGGAGGGTAAAGCCTGGTCAACCCCGCTAGATGGCTCTTCACCACTGGATTAGTCAAGAAGGTGAACCTGTCCAGAGTTCCTCTTTATGCCAACAGCCACTAGGTATGTTCTGCAGGTGTCAACCTGGACCGTGATCTGGCTAAGTATCCAGAGAAAGACCACACCTGGTCCAGAGTGTAGGATAGTGGGTCCACTCAGTTTTCCTTGGACCAGAAGCAGAACCTGGTCCATTTGCTCTTGTACTGCTTTCGAGTAGCCCGACTCCTGGCTCCTTGAATGATTTCTAGGTTCTCTTGGGACAGCTGGAGATGGTGCAGAGTCACCTACTCAGGTACAAGGCTGATGGGGCTTGCCCGGGCAAGGGTGAATCACTGCCCCCTGCTGCACCAGGGGCAGTCCCTACCTGAGCGGGACAGGGACTGCTTGTTGGGCTGACAGCTGCCGTAGGTCTGAGAACCAAGGCCTGGCCGGTCACTGCAACACTAGGAGGATGAGACGCAGCCGCTTGGATTGTCTAATCTTGCAAACAACCTTGTGGATGAGTGGGGTAGGAGAAAATGCATACCCCCCCCCCCCCAGGAGACAAACTGCTGACATGCCGATGCTCTCAATCACAAACAGGCCTGTGATCGGGTGACACCACTTGCTGAAGATCTCTTGAAGGACTATCGTGTTCACCTGACACTCGTAATTTGCAGAGCCCATCCGACTCGGTCTGTCTGCCTCAAGGTTCTATTCTCCTGACAGATGCACCGCTGAGAGCCAGATGTCCTTGCTCGATTCTCCCAGCAGATGCACCTCTGAGAGCTAGATGTCCAGCTCTATCACCCACTGCCAGATACGGAGGGTCAGTCTGCATAGGAGGGGGGATCCGGTGCCCCAGGCTTGTTTATGTAATACATGCAGGTAGAGTTCTCCATCCAAATGCAAGCTGTACTGCCCCTGATTACTGGCAAGAATGCCCTGAGAGCGAGCCAAAAGGCCATCATTTCCAGCCAATTTATGTGGTTTTGCTGGTCGATCTTGGACCAGAGACCATGTAGTGAATGAGTCCCCAGGGTAGCACCCTACCCTTGGAGTGAGGAGTCTGTAGTCGTAGTATGATCTGTCAGAGGTGGTCTGAATGGCCTGCCAACCATGAGGTTCACATCCTGCCCTCACCACCTGAGGTCTTGCTGCAGGAGCACAGGTATAGTGACCGGGGCTCCCTGATGATCTGACTCCTGGTCCCAATATGCTGAAAAATGCAGCTGCCGCCTCCTCATTCGCAGCCTAGTTTAAGGGATATCTGGGAGGCACGCCACCAGTATTCCTAGCAGGTGCTGGTACCACCAAGCTGTAGTTCTCCTGTTGAGGAAGTGACCGGCAGAAGCTTTGATCGCCCCACCTTCTCCCCCGGCGTGGAACACACTCTGCTTCTGAGTTCTCACAGCAGCCCCAGAAACAGTAGAGTTTGTGCAGGGTAGAGCTGAGACTTCTGGAAGAAGTTGATTGAGAACCCCAGTTCGTAGAGTGTAGTCATGAGTGTGGTTGTCGAGTACCTGACCTGTTCCTGGGACTCCCCCTCTGACTAACCAGTCGTCGAGGTAGGGATACACATGGAGGCCTTCCGACCTGAGCAGGACCACCACCGTGTGCTGTCTTGTGAATACCCTTGGCGCAGAGTTCAGGCCAAACAGCAGCACCTTGTACTGAAAGTGCAACCCCATGACCCGGAACCGGAGGAAGGATCAATGGGACTGTACTATGGGGACATTAAAATATGTGTCTTTCAGATCCAGGGAGCACATCCAGTACCCTCAACACTACATGTCTGCTACAAGCACTGGCGTCACCATTTTGAACTTTAGCAGAGGTAGGTATAGATGGAGTAAAAAAATTAAAAAAAGATCTAGGACCACTCGCAAGCCTGTCTGGTTCTTCTTTAAATGGCAAAGATGCGGGAGTAAAAGCCCAAGCCCTGCTGAGGGAGAGGAACCTCCTTCACCGTCTTGCTCTCCACCAGGGAACTAAGCTCCACCAAGAGTGAAGGAGTCCCGATCTGTGGGAGCGGGGAGGGGAGAACAGGAGGGGTTGGATGGCAGGGGAAGTCAAAAGCCAGAGGAGACCACCAAAATCACCAAAGAGTCTGAACCATCAGCGTGATGATTGGCTGTGCAGGGACAGCCTCCCCCCAACTGGGTTGCTGTGGACCAGAGAAGAGCAGTCATTGATTTTTTGGGTCTGAGGCAGATGACCGAGAGGGACTGAAAAAAGTCTTTGTGCGAAGACTTCAGGTGTTTTCGCCTAGGTTGGCTGGGTGACCTGTCCTGTTGCCTAGACCAGCGGTCCAGGAAACCCACGAAACCGCCAAAGGATCTGCCTCTGTCTGACCGAGAGTGGCCCTGTGAGAAGGTTTTGGCCGCTGGCTTGATGACAATGGCCAGGGACTTGGCTGTTTGTGAGCTACTCTTCTTTTTATCGAGTTTCTCGTCCGTGGAGGAGTGGCGCAAGTAACCGCCCTCAAAGGGTAGGTCTAGGATCATGTCCTGAACATCAGGATTTAATCTGGTTGCCTTGAGCCAAGCAGTCCTTCTCATGTCAGCTGCCACACAGATAGCCCTGCTCGCAGCATCTATGTGTGCCACTCTGGACTCCATGATGTCCAGTGCCACGAGTTTAGTTTCTGCGAGTCCCGCCTTGAAAGAGGCTTCTTTGTCAGCCGGGATATCCGGCAAGAAGTCTGCTATCTCTCTCCACAGCCGTTGGTTAGCCGCTGCCAGGATGGCATCAGCATTGGCTTGCCTGAGGTGAAGTCCTGCGTTCGAGTGGACCTTCTTCCCTTAGGCCTCGAGTATGTTCTATTCCTTGCTCACAAAGCTGAAGTTGCGGTGCTCGTGTTGGAGGTCCAGGAATGCTGCCGCAATGACTGAAGACAGTGGCTGGGGGTGCACTGACAAGAGCAGAGTGTCTCCCACCACTTGCCTGAACTTTGCGTTCAGCCTTTTATTTGTTGGCTGAGTGGAATGGGGCTTGAGCCATCCCTTCATCGCAAGGGCCTCCACATCCTTCTGTAAAGCAATGCCAGATCTGGCTTCTGCCTTGATGGTGAGCACTTCCGCCAGTAGCCCCGACTCTGGCAGCTTCATCTGGGGCAGAGGAATGCCCAGGTAATCGGCTAATCTGGCAATCCTATCATGGAATTCGCTAGTAGAGGAAGGTGTGCCCTGTTCTTCCTCATTGGTGTCTTGTTGGTCACCTGTGTTAGAAGAAGCCCCTGGGTCTACAGGTGTTAGTTCTGCTGCTCAAGAAGGCCCAGGTGCTGGAGCTGGGGGTGTAGGCGGAACTGTCGGAATTACCGGAGGCATGGGCAATGGTGATGAAGGAGGTAAAGGCTGCAAAGGCACCAGCTGGGGTGGCGGTGTGGGAGGCAGCATCTCCTGGATTATGCCCTTGAGGATGTTCCCCATCTGTGGAGACTGCATGAGGGTAAAAGATGTTTCAAAAAACGATACTCTGAATCGGGCTTGGTGACATCCTGCAACAGCGCCGGCTGTGGTAGAGTAAAGGCCTGCTTTCTGCACCCTCCTTGTGAGTACATGCCCTCATGGTACCTTGGCTGGCCTGAGAATGTCGGGTATGATGTGGTTCACGTGACCGGACACAAAGGACCCCAATCTGCCTTGGCCAAAGGCTCGCGCCTTCGCGGATCACCATGTTGGCAGGCTTCTGTCCAGGGCGCCATCTTGTTTGCACGCACCGCCATTTTGTACGCGCCTTCCACACATGCCACTGTGGATGACGTGGGACTGGGCTCAGCCTGCATGCCTTGACGCATTAGCATTGCCCCACCCTGCACCTCAGGCGTGGGATTGGTAGGCAATTGGCCCTCGGTCATGTGCCGGTAGTGCTGAAAGTGCTATGTGTAGATGCCCCCATCAGGCGTGTGCCCGGTTGCCGAGGTAAGCCCCTCAGGATGTGTCCTGGTACCAGACACCGTAGAGGCCCCTCAGCAGTGGAACCTGTAGGGCCCTTAGACCCCTCGGCCATTGAGCTGGTAGCTACAAAAGACTCAGTGTCCTTGCTGCCGTGCAAGTGTCTGACTGACCCCCCCTCTAGTCAGTAGACTTCCCTGGGAAGGAGTCGCCCCTGCACAGTGCTTTTGAGAAGAGTATGCTAGCCTTCTTGGTCTTCCTGCATACGTATTCCAAATACCTAAAAATTAGAAAAACAAAAGATGAGGGAAAACTAATGGAATTACGAAGCTTGAGGCCTCACCCAGGAGCGCTGGTGAAAGCGGTCCGTTCCAGTCAACTCGGAAAAGAGGACTGAGGTGTGATGCCGGTAGGCGGGGTTAGTGGAGCGCCATGCTCCCGGGGCCGCGTGCCTATAAATTTAAAGGAAAAGTGTGATTTTTCAGGTAAAAAAAAAAAGGTTCTGTTCCCATCCCTAGTGAGGGACGCCCATACAGAATGGAGGAAAGGGGACAGGCGGTACGAATACAAATGTACATTTCTGGCTCTGTCTGGTGCTGGAGGGAGCACCTCTCTCTCTGCCGCTACACCTTGACCATTTGCCTGTTGGCACCGCTCCCAAATGATTCACACTCATTGAGACCACTGCTTGTTTTGACCAGAAACACAATCCAGCCTTTTCATTTGCTCTGGTAAGCAACATGGATTGCATTGGTCTGGACCACACACCTCCCTTGGACACTCGACTGCTTTGGTTGTTTCCTGCTCCCTTCCCTAACTGCCCAACTATAAACTCTAATCTCTGCACCAACTGAAATGTGCATCTTGTTATGCTGGTTACTGAATGCGCTCTGCTGTTTTCTTACTGCCCTGATCCAAAAGTAAAAAAATAAAAAATAAAAAATAAGTGTTTTCCAACTGTGCATCCTCCATTTTGTACTGCTTTTTAGTGCTTTCTGGGAAATTCGATTTTAGGTGTGCTTTCCAATGTGTTAATGATCTTTGAATCTTTGGGCATTCTCTAGTGTGCTCGTTGTTTGTCTGAGATTGGTGAGATTCTATTGTTGCATAGTGCTACTAACCCTCTCCCCTGCTATCCTCCAATTGCCACACCCACAGCCCCCACCCGACACCCTTTTTTTGTCTCTGCCGCCATGTTGCTATCTGTCTCCTCTACGTATTCTAATTGCTTCTGAATCACCTACCCGCCTTCTCTCATGAAGTCTGGAAGGAAGACATTTAAAAAGGCACTCCTGTGTTCCAAATCCTGGTCTGCCCTTTGCAGACACCTACATCAATGCTCCCCCCAGACAGACTATCACTGAAGAGTCGAGATGAATGTTAAAGTCCCCAAGGAAGACACGTTTGGGGGAGGAGGCAAGGAGAGGGGACAGGTCTGCTCATTCTGAGAGGAATATGGAGGTTGGTCCAGGGGGTCTGTAGGTGATAGCAATAGTAAGAGAGAAGGTGGGCGAGACAGATTGCCTGCAGACTAGGCTTTCAAAGGATGAGTAGGTTAGCCTTGGGTCCGGTCCCCTCACCTACTTGTGAGGCAAAAAACCTTGGATCAGCTTTGACTCCTCTCTTTCTCCCCACGCATCACAGACCTTGCCAAGTCCAACTTTCAGCTCCACCTCCTCAAGGGCATTATACCTTTCCTCACCTCCCTTGCCCCAGAAGCTGAACGTCTCCCGAGCCCTAGTTCTCTCTATGATGGACTACTGCAACAGCCTCTTCCCACCATTCACTCCCATCAACTAATCCAGAATAGGACTGCAAGACTTAACCTTGGCCTCAAGGCCAGGGACCACATCTCTCCACCCCTAAAATCTCTCCACTGGCTCCTGGTGATCGCAAGGATCAAACTCAAGACCCTCAGACTCATCCACAAGGCTTGTTTGGGGTGTGGGACAGACTACCACCTTACCAGTCCCCCCCCCCCAGCATCCCTCACCAGCACGTTCTCTCGTGCTCCCTTCCGAACATATTGCCTATTATGTTTTCCCAGATTGTTTAAATTCAATCAAAATTACTGAAGGGGAAACTGATATTTACATATGGACCACAACTCCCATGAGTCCACGGTAATATAGAACTACATCATTACATAATTGTAAGTAACAAGTAGGAGCTAAAACTCCGCGTTAATATGGCTGAATTCAATTGCCTTCCCGCTAAAAACAAGGAAGATCTATTTTTCTTGCAATGAACTTGTAATTAAGGAACAAGAATGAATATTCGTAAAAAAGTAAAAAATAAAAAAGAAACTATCATGAGAAGCGAAATTGTAAGTAACAAATGAGAGTCAAAACTCTGCGGTAAGATGGCCGCCGAGATTTTCCTCAGAATCCGAAATGGAGATAGGACGAACAGGTTACCGTGAATACATATACATCACACGGCAACCCGAGCGAGCTCTCAGAAGGGACGCGACGCGTGATGCAGCACACATGAATTTGTAGGTAAGCCCTAGCAATCTATACGGGACCACCCATCTGCACCTCCAATTAGGTTCAGATCCGCATGAAAAGCAGGCGGCTATTATGTACCGCTGCTTGTTTTTGTAATGCAGAATTCACATTTCAAATGTGTTTAAGGTTAAATTGTTTTTATTGGAAGGGCAATAGCTCCACTCCTCGGCAGGAGATGGGCTGTAAGTAACAGCCACGTAACTTTGACAAAATAAGAAGTGGAACTATGGAGAGGTTTCCTTTTAACAAATGCACATGAATGGGCAGACATTAAAATTAAAATGAACGTATTTTGAGCACATATAGAGTAATTTAACACTATGTTTATTATCTTTTACCACTAAAGCTGAGGCTACGGTACGAGTCTGATGGGACTCCAGTAATCCGAATACGTTATTAGAGAGGTTATTCTTTAACACCAAACAATAGGTAAGCTTCTTTGTAACCAATTTACAAAAAAGGACATGAACAATAGCAAATTAGCCAACTGTCTTAGGTTGTATTAAATATCACCCTTACAAAGTTTTGTTTTTTATTCCCCCCCACCCCTTCTCACCTCTTTTCTGATCGTTTTTCAACACCAAAACTGACAACTATGATGGTATGTGTTATTAATTTACATCACGTGGAATATATAACTTTCTTAAAACTGTATTTTCACTTATGTTGTGCCAACTCAATGTTTGAAATAATGTGACAAACAAAATGCAACATATATGATGATTAATATGATGGTACTTACTTATTTTTCATTTTTTATTTTTATTTACAAAATATTTACTTTTTGCATTTGTGAAATATTCTGAAAACACTAACTTTGCACTATATTGCCCAGATTTGAGAAAGGCACGTCAAAGGTGCTGAAACACGTGTAATCACTATGGGCTACCTAATAAACCTTAACCAAAAAAGATAAATCTATGTGTTGCGCTGTAATAGATGGGTGCAGAAACCCTCTTGTTTCTTCAGTACTAACAAACGAAGTAGGGGAACTCGGTGTCTTCGTTTTTCTGCACGCACCACTGCGACACCAAGAAGCTGGTACTATATTTAAAGTAGCAGAGGTTTAAGAGTGACGTCAACAAAGTCCCCCACTGGTTGCTTTTTTCTCACAAGATTTGACACTATTTAGGAGAAAACCAAATTATCAATCTATGCCTCCAATACATCCTAGCTCTTTACATTGTTTACGATAGCTAGTTCAACCATTACACCTCTCCACAGCGCACTGAAGCTGCCCTTTGGAAGCGAACAGTGCTAATAAAATCAGAATTACCCATACTGTTGACCACCATGTGGGAAATGTATCAAGAGTTTGTCAACCCATATGGCACAGGGAAAATTAAGGAGCAAGTTGTGAGCGACATAACAATTCAGCATCAATTGAGGCAGCTGGTAGACTTCTGTACAAGACGCCTGTGGCTGCCGGTCCAGTAATGCATTTTATAAGCAGATTTACAAAGTACTCATAACATGGGCCAGAAATGACTTTGGAGGAGATAATATAGCTAGGCTGCAGCTTTGGCCATAAACACATTTTGAGGGGGATCATTTCTTTGGAATGTAGTTTATCAAATGAGCAGGCAGTAAAATGTGGCGATTCATTACTGGTAACTGCGTAAATTGGGGGGCTTACTTGGCAGCAACACTTGTTTTAGTATGGAAAGTGCTGTTGATGGGGGAATAATAATTGGACCTCTTTCAGAGGTGCTTGTGTGCTGGCGGAATGGAAGATGTGGATGGTGGTGGGATGTACAATCAAACAAGGGTTGATTGTTGCCAGGAAAAGTCTGGGCTCGTTATGTACAAAGAGTCTAGATTACAATGGAGTTTTGTAGCTAACAGGTGTGGGCGAGATTGGATTATTTTGATCTACACAGCCAAGGGAATGGCAGATAAAAATGTGATTGAATTGACTAAACTAGAAGACAATTAAAAAATGAGTACCTTTGAAAGGTCTTAAAAAACATTTGGAGGAAATCAAAATTGAAATGGCAGAATTTAAGGATTACACTACAAAAGAAGAATTAGAAGGATGAAAAAATATCTGGTGAAATTTAACCACGAAAAAGCATTTCCTTATTCAAGAGAACATTACAAATATCAAGATGGGGATACATTTCAACAGTTGCAGACAAAGAAACAGGTTAGATTTGGTAACACATCCAACAGCTCCAAAGAAAATAGTTTGGGAGATGATGCAAGATTCTAAGACCATTCGAATAGATATAGAGGAAGATATTCAAGAGGACCATTTAATCAAAGACCTAGGGGTCGAAAGGGAAGACGTAGAAGAGGACAAGATAGAAGATCTTTTTTAGAAGAAGACCAAAGAACATGGGAACTGGAACCAAGGATAACAAGGAGTCACCAAACCTCGTTGTGAATCTCATCTCATACCTTGTCTCCTAATGAAACTAAAATACTGAATAAAGGACTGGGTTTTGTTACCACCACCAAACACAACAGCTTCAAATTCATAATAGAATGCAAACAGTTCATGCGCAAGATACATCTGCACCAATTCTTCCAAGACACAGAATATGATGCAACAGCTAATGAATCAGGCTTAAAACCAGTCTCAGAATTCACACCTCCTTCGTCCGAGTTTTAGTGCAGAAGCTACCGTATTTGAACAAAGAGTGCGGACGGATCTAGAGGTACTTGAAAATGTGAAGAAGAAACAATTCCAAAATACATCTAAAATGGAAAGAGATGCAATGAAGGATCTATCGAATAATGAAAAAATTGTGAAAAGAAAGCCGATAAAGTAGGGGAAATTGGGATACAAGACAGAGACAAATATATAACAGCATGTTTAAGACAAGTGGATGATATAATGTGTTCTCAAATTGGAGACCGACCCTACAGAAAGACTACATAAAAATTAAAGTAGAGAAGGACCTTGAAAGAGAATGGTTATACAAACAAGAGGCAAGATTCCTCATAAATGAAAAACCCAGAATCCCTCAGTTCTACACTATGCCTAAGATACATACACATTTGACCACACTGCCAGGAAGACACAGTGTCAGGTATCAATTCAGTGCTATAACCACTGTCCAAATTTGCAAATGTTTATCTTAGACCATTAGTTAAACGGATGAAATCATATATACAAGATACCACTGGGGTTATCAAGCTGGTTGAAGGAATGATGTTCGACTCCAAAGATACTCTAATCAGTTTAGATATTGTAACTCTGTGCACAATGATTCCGTAAGATAGAGCCCTGATGATGCTGGAAGAAGTCATTCACGAGAAACGAGAAACACCCCGAATTCCTTCATACTGTGGTGTGTTGAAATGACGCTTACAGAGAATTAGCTCATGTTTCTAGATACATTGTAAAGACAAATCAGCGGCACGGCTAGCTCCTAGTGTAGCTAACCTATACGTAGACATGCTTGAAGAAACACAAGTGTATGGAGACGTTAATCCATATAAGAACAACATAACTTTCTGGAAAAGATACATTGATGTTCTCAGAATGGAAAGGAAAGAATGAGGAGGATATAGCCACATTTATACAATGGCTCAACGATCAGGATAGAAGCCTGCAGTTCACCGTGGAGTGGAATGACTAGGAAATCAATTGCTTGGATATAACCATCTATGAGGACAGATCAAGGAATACTTTAGCAGTAAATCCTTAACATAAAAAATTATAAAAATGCGCTACTCAGCTTCGAGATTTTCCATCCCAAACACACCAGAGAATCTTCACTTTGGTCAATTCCTCCGCCTTAGGAGGAACAGCTTGGCAAAAGAAGAATTAATCACAGAGTCGAAGGAACTTAAAAGGAAGTTAAGCAAAAGAGGATATCCCAAAACATTGCTCAGAAAAGCCTGCAAAAGAGCGAGCAAAAACAGAGAAGCCATCCTGGAATACAACTCTAAAAGGGATGACAAAGAAGAGAGACTGGTGTTGGTGAGCACCTTTTCAGACCACTCTAAATCAGATTACTAAGATGATCGGGAGGAATAGGAAAATAATGCAGAAAGGGGAAAAAAAAACCCGGATCTGCCACTTAAGGCTTGCAAAAAGAGCAAAAATCGGAGAGACCAGGAGATAAAGAATGATGTCCATGACAAGATACAGAAACAATTGAGCATAACCACGCTGTGGGGCATGGACATACACCATGTGGGAAAAGCAAATCCTGTAATTCAACAAATCGCTCTAAAGAGGTCGATATTGGTCTAAACACAATGTGGCAACAAAACATTTTGACGAACTGTAATTAAAAAATGGTGCTAATTGCCATATGGTGCCCTTGTCCTTTGTTGTACATTGAAAAACCAGAAGGAAAATAAAAACTAGGGTCAGTGTACATAAAAGCTGCATTTGTAATAAAATAATGGAATGCTCACATGGTGCAGCATTATATTGAACAAGAGCATAATTGTGGCCAACTCAAATGGACAGTATTATACAAATTACCCAGAAGCAAGGACAGTACTGCAGACAAAGCACGTCTGTTTAGAAAACAAGAATTGATTTTCCTAACCAAATGTGATCATACAGGACTTAATGACAGTATTGAGAGGCATACGATTAGATAAGCAATTAGCAATAGGTAGAATATACTATGGCTGGACTTTGTACACACCCGTACAACCCCCCAGAACAAAGAAGCATGATGATATGCGTGTGGCATAATTGAAACAGGCCGGCACGCAAGTTGGTAGGAAGTAGGAGAGAAGTGTTTCCTTTTGATAGGATTAAGATGACAGACTACGACAAGTGGGTGTGGCATGTAACGGGACAAGAGCGAGCGAAGTATCAATTGAGTGCATTTGCACAAAACAGGTTGGCATTTAATCAGTTGATTTGTGAAAGTGTAGCTGAACTATGAAAGCCTGGTATTTGCCTATACTGAGCAGCGTATGGCTTCAGTTGCAAGATGGCGCTCTGTTTTACGCTCCATCTAGGAGGTTCAGTATGTTGCAGTACCTAAGCAGAGAGGCCAGGCTGTTACCTAGCAACAAGTAAACACTAATACAGCCGACAAGCGGCATCAAAAGCTTTTGAATGCCAACAATCGTTATAGAGGGCAGCTGTCACACAGGGTTCATTTGATTAATAGCATGTGCGGTGCATTTTGTGAGTGAGTGAGTGAGTGAGTGAGTGAGTGAGTGAGTGAGTGAGTGAGTGAGTGAGTGAGTGAGTGAGTGAGTGAGTGAGTGAGTGAGTGAGTGAGTGAGTGAGTGAGAGAGATTTTACAGAGGGTTCATATTTGGAACTTCTAAAGAGCCCGAACTTGGTTTTTCTTCTCCACTTTTGTTTCTGCTATGCAGTATTTACGACATACAGGGAAAATAAAAAACAACCTAATGGGTGGAGGGTGCAACGGTCATCAGTGTATTTACAGATATGAATATACAGATTGATGTCTAGTACATACATGTGTACACAGTGTACTTGTAGCAGAGTTTAGCTAATGTTTGTTTCATTGCTTTTCTCACAGCAAGGTGGATGGAGACAATTAGCCAACAGCAATACATCACCGAAAGTTGCAGGGCTGATTTTATGAGCCCGAGCTAGCGGCAGACAAGTACTGTTCTAATTGAGACAGCCTGATGGTTTTTGTTGTAGTTCCAAAGAGAAGAGGGAACAGTGAGCCCTTATGGATAAAGGATGAGTAGGATATTCCGTGTTGTGTAGCTGTTGCCCTAAACAAGATTGTAAGGCTCTGAGGAGCATAGTAACTAATGAGTTGCTCAAGATCTAGAACACATTGTTCACAGGTTTAGAGCAGGAGCAGTGGCCCCCTGATTAAGTTATATGGATGTTGACCAATATGGAAAGAATGAAACATGTTGGGCTGAGCTTTTATGTAAGAAGAAACTCATTCAATGTTTAGGTGTATTGTGTATGAACTGTGGTATACTTACTGACGACTTTGTATTAGGATTACCTTGGTCATGACGGCATTAATGATTTTAGGATTTTTAGGCTGTAAATCTTAGCATGTGTTTGTATTTTTACGGTATATGTGATTTTTGATAACTCTTTCTCTGTTGAACTGTTTGCCACAATAGTGTTCTAATACCTGCCTAAAGGACTTAATCATGTGTATAATAAAAATGAGTATGAGCTTTACGAATATCCGCAGTATCCTGCTTTCAGCAGTCCAGTCAGGTTTGTAGTTTAAGGTTTATCCACCAGGGGTAACTTGTCTGCTGCTTAGACAAAAGTCCCTGGGATTTCCAGAAGGGTTTTGTGGGATGCGCACAATGCAACAAGTCAGTGGAAGGGCTGGTGGCATTACCTCCCACCTGTGGGAACTTGTGGACAAAACTACAGGGCATTTGCCCTGTAGAAACCTAAACGAATGAAAACGTTGTGTAATCCTTTATTGTGATTGTTTTTTAAATTAAAACCTTACACACATCGATAGAAATCTACACAATTTAATTCCTTCGATTCAACTACATAAATCGATAATAGTTTAAAGATAAACAAAAAATATAAAGTTCTTTAAATACATTGCATTAAATTGCATGATACACAGATACAATTTAAAATCCCATAAAATAATCCAATAGGAAAACATTTTAAAACTACAGCATTTCATTCGTATTTAAAAATAATCTAATTAACCCAAGTAGGAAGGAGAAGTTTTTGCCCTCCATAAATCTAGATTACAATCGTTCAACCGCATGTATGTAGTTAAAGTCCGAAAACCTCTCAAAGCAGACTAGTCAATGATTTGAGGTTCCTGGACAAGATGCTTCAACAAATCCTTAACTTCATCAACCCAACAGAGTCTACAATTTCTTTCCTCTTTCACTAAGCCCAACCTAGCCCCCAAACAGCCTAAAGTCAGCGCTTGATTGAATTTGAATCGCATAGATTCTCCTTGCTACATTACAAGGGAAATGTTTTATGTATGTTGGTATTACATCACGTTTCCTAAAGAATTTAGCATACTTCGAAACCAAAGAGTATGATTTTAAATGCTCTATAGATAGCCTCATATCATATTCTTAGTTTCCTCTTTGTCCGAGATGTATTTCCAGCTAATTCCGAGGCATCGAAACTTATTTCTCGTAAGAGCTTTTCTTAGACTTTTGTTAAAATCCCTAAGGAAGTGACTGTTTTGTCTTTCATCAATGGATTTAAATCACTAAAAAGTGAGTTTTGCAGAGGGCTAAAGAGTAAGGCAAACAGTGATGACTTTTTCCATTGAAGCAGTGTTTGGTGATATCAGGCCTAGTTCATGCCTTATAACACAATAGGGAACAAACGATGCAAGACACAGGACTTTCTTCCAAACTGAACCCTCTAATGAGTTGAGAAAGGGACCTAGATCAAACAGGACAATGTCTAAGCCATAACTTAGAGTAGGAACAATTTTTGTTCAGTAATATTAACACAGGAAGAATGGAATATTTGACAATCTCGCAAATAAGCGTATAAGTTGTGCAATCAAAGGCATCATCTTCACTCTCAGTGAGTGTACAATCAATTTGCAGGAAGGGGTATTATACCTTTTAAAACCTAGATAAAGAAGGGTATGAAGAGGGCGTCCCAGGAATGGCCCTCGTGTACCGTATGCGAATGTCAGCCCGAAGGATGAGAAACGAACAATGCAACTCACTGTTTGGCCTATCACCAGGCGCGCCAGTGTATCCCACATATGCAAAGAGATATTCAAGCCTTATCCAGTTGACGTTTTCAAAGAGACAGGTGCCTCATCGATAGATCATGTTGACGGATGACAAGATCCAGCCGTGATGATGTCACCAGTGACAACACGACATAGCAGCGTTAGTCACAAAGCAAACTCGCATTCCTGCAAGAAGATACGTAGCCACACACACCACACACATACGTGAAGAACATGCTTCCACCTTCAATAGACAGACGGATACATGTACATACTGTCAAGAGTTTCTTCCTTTTCATTAGCCAAACGCAGAAACGCAAGAAAGCCTAGCATATATGGACCGAGCATGCAACCGCTTTACCACAACTAATCATAAGGAGGTAAGGGAACGTATAAGAGACCTATAGGGCTCTATTATGACTAACCTAGGACATGTAGGGAAAGGAACAAGTTACTTACCTGTAACTGTTGTTCTCCAGCATGGGTCTGGCATGGATTCACATGCTCATGAATATTACCCGTCGTCAGGCTGGGAATCCTCGGTAAAGAAAAAATCAGTATCAATTTCGTTTCTGATCTGTCTTTCGTAGTAGTAACCAATCACTGATCTCTGCGTCATACTGACCACAGCCAATGACTGCCCTCTACCTAAGCCCCGCCTCTGGCGGGCATCTTCAGATTTGGTAGCAGGTGAAGAGGCAGTATGACCAAGTGAAGAGCCGCAGAGGGGTAGGCGGGAGGGTTCGCATGTGAATCCATGCCAGACCCATGCTGGAGAACAACAGTTACAGGTAAGTAACTTGTTCCTTCTCCAGCATGGGGTCTGGCATGGATTCACATGCTCATGAATATAAGAATAAATAGCAGTACACACATGCACAACCACGGGGGGTGGCAAAAGGCTCAACATTAAGCAATACAAAAACTCAACATTAAGCATCTCTTACCTCCTCACCAGGCTCACCTTAAGCGAACAGGTTGCGCAGCACTGCTTGGCCGACCCTGGACTCCTCCCTGGAATCCCGATCGACGCAGTAGAATCTCATGAAGGTGTGCGTCGACCTCCACATAGCAGCCCTGCAGATGTCCAGCAGGGGCACACCAGATAAGAACGCCGTAGTAGCAGCGATCGCTCTGGTCGAATGGGCTCTCGGACGGCCTGGCAGCGGTCGGTTAGCCAACCGGTGGCAGTGTCATGATCTCTGCTTCCAAAAGGTCAGGGTTTTCCCAACTCCCTTGGAAGCAGATCCATAACCCAGGTTCTGAGTGCCAACCAGTCCCAATTGGGACCTTTTGGACCCAGTCCTGGCGCCAGTGGCACCAGGCTCATAAATATGCCCAGTCCCAGCGCTGGAAGCGCCGGGCTCATAATGCTTGGGTGGGCTTACCTGCAGCAGACCATGCTGCTTACTTGCCTGCCAGTTGAGCCTCTGATCCTCTTCTGTTTGGGACTACTTTGCCTGTTGGGTGGGGCAGGAGCCACTCCCTAGGTTCAGAACACTGGAACTCTTCTGGAAAGCAGGAACTCTTTTCTTACGTAGGCGTGGCTGTGGAAGGAGACACCTAAGCACTACAGGAGGCTATTTAAACCACACCCGATGGATGAATCTTGCTTTGCATTATTCTGCATCCTCTGCAGCAGAACGCTCATCGTGTCTTCTGCATCTGATGCTGGGCCTAAGGAAAAAGGCTTACCATCCTGAATCCAGTCTTCAGCAACACCTATAAAGACAAGAAAGAACAGGTTAGCATTACGGTCTTCAGTGACAGCGCTTCACTTACCTGGTCCATCGGCTGTCACCAACGCCTCGCGCTGCATTCCGGCATCTGAAAGACAAAGGCTTACCTACTCTTCGTGCGCTCCGGAGGTCTTCGCACTGCATTCCGGCATCTGAAAGACAGAAGCTTACCAGCTCTTCGCACGCTCCGGAGGCCTTCGGCGCTGCATCCCGCATCTGAAAGGCAAAACAAAGGTGCGTTTAAAGACATTGGAGAACTTAATACTCACGTGCCATTACTCCTTTCCACATCTAACCCAGTGGGTATTCCGGCACCCTGCAGCCGCTCCAAACTTGTACCTGCAAAATAAAAAGACAGTTAGAGCGCATCGTGAAGCAGGCAACAAGTGCTTACTTACGTGCTTCCAGGCGCTTCCATTCATCACACGGGCTCCATCTTCAACTCCCTTCAGCCCGTCATCCGCCATCGCCGGAACCCTGCAAAAACAAGAGACATCATTACTAAAGACTTTTAAAGACATTAGAATTACTCGAAACTTACCGTTCGTGCAGTAAACGACGGACAGCAGTCCTCTGAAGTCAAGAGGCCTGCTCCCCTTATCCAGTGAAGAAACTGGTTACAGCACCCTGCCCCGAGGCAGATGGAGAGCACGGCGTTCACTTACCTAAGGTGAGAGCGTTAACCTTTGGGGTTCTACAGGAGAAGAGAAAGGGAAGAAGAGAGAGACATTCAATAACCCAGTTCATTAATCCCATGTTTTCTATCTGCAGACATCTTACCCTTCGAGTCAGACATACAGTGCACAGAGGTCCAGCCCAAAGAGCCAGCCGTGTGTTACACATCACCTTTGAAGATACGGTATACGCCCAGTCAAGACCGGCGCCTCTACGGGAATCAGGTGAGCGTTACAGGCAGTGCATGATGCAGCCGGAGAGCCATCTGGAAATAGAAGACTTTGAGAGAGCCTTCCCTTGATTCACACGAACAGCTGTGATGTCCTCCGGAAACTCTTCGTGCGGTCCACGTAGAACTTCATCGCTCTAGCCACATCCAGCGAGTGCAAAGTCCTCTCGGCCGGCGACGAAGGAGACGGGAAGAAAACAGGTAACACCAAGGGCTCGTTAAGATGGAAGTCCGACGGCACCTTGGGCATAAAGGAGGGGTGCGTCCTAAGCACCACCCTCGAGGCATGGAAAGTCAAGTACGGTGCTTTGCAGGATAGGGCCTGGATCTCTCCCACTCGTCGTGCGGAGGTAATGGCCACCAGGAATGCAGTCTTCCACGACACAAACTTCATCGGTGTGGAGTGCATCGGCTCGAATTGGGCACCCATGAGCCTGGTCAGCACCACGTTAAGTTCCCACGCCGGGGCCGGGGCCTTCACCAACGGGAACGACCGGAACAGTCCTTTCATAAACTCTTTTACCAGTCAATGGGACCACAGGGACGTCCGTCCTGTGGTTCTAGTATATCTGGAGATCGCCGCCAGATGAATCTTAATGGAGGCATGGGCTAGCCCAGGCTTTGACAGCGATAGCAGGTACGGCAGAACTTGAGGTGCCGTAATCCGTAGGGGGTTGATCTTCTGTGCTCGGCACCAGATGGAGAACCTCTTCCACTTATGACCGTAGCATTTGAGAGTCGAGGACGCCCTGGCCTTTGGAAGAACCTCTCTGCAATCGGCCGGTATATCGTAGCCTCCAAACTCTAGCGCTGCAGGAGCCAAGCCTGCAGGTTCAGCGATGCCGGGTCGTGGTGGAAGATGGCGCCTCCTTCTCTGGAGAGAAGGTCTGCGTCCGCCGACAGCTTGATGGGAGGGGACGTTGACAAGTCCAGAAGGTCCGGGAACCAGATCTGCCTCGGCCACGCCGGTGCGACGAGGATCATCCTGCACCGGGACCTCTTGAGTTGGCTGATGAGTCGAAGCAGCAACGGCAACGGAGGTAACGCATACAGGTATAGGCCGTCCCAGGGGAACGAGAATGCATCGCCCATGCTTCTCGGCTGGGGAAACCTGCTGGCGAACCTCTTGCACTTCGAGTTTGTCGCTGTTGCGAACAGGTCGATTTGCGGTTTGCCCCATCGTCGGAAGAGTTGATCCACCTGATCCTGGCGCAGTTCCCACTCGTGACACGCGCGCAGCTCCCTGCTGAGCGAGTCGGCGATGGTGTTGCTTTCTCCTGCCAGATGGAAGGGAAGCAGGAACATCCCCTGGGCGACTGCCCAGTGCCACAGATCCTGTGCCTCCTTGGATAGGGCTGGGGATCTAGTGCCTCCCTGCTTCCATATGTAAAACATTGTCGTGGTGTTGTCCGTGAAGATCCGCACCACCTTGCCCTTGAGCGACGGGAGGAACGATTTGAGAGCCCAGAACACGGCTCGGAGTTCCAGGACGTTGATGTGCAGGAGCCTCTCCTCTGGGAGCCAGAGGCCTCTTGCGTGGAGATCTCCGGCGTGGGCGCCCAAACCCTCCAGGGAGGCGTCCATCGTCACCGTCTCCTGGTACGCCGGCGTCTGAAAGTCCTTGCCAGCCGTGAGGTGCGCTCGAACGCCCCACCACTGAATCGCCCGCCTGAACACCTCGTTGAGGGGGACCCTGTCTTCGAAGGTGCCCGTCGCCTGCATCCAACGGGCGTCGAGAAATTCTTGAAGAGGGCGCATCCGTACTCTGCAAAGGCGCACCAGGTAGATGCAAGAAGACATCATCCCCAGGAGGGACTTGATGGACCTCACCCTGGCCACGTCCGTGGCTAGCAGGCGCTGCACTTTGCCTAGAATGGTCTTCGTCCGTTCTTCCGACGGGGCCGCCAGGCGCATCACTGTATCGAGCTTCGCTCCCAGAAACAGGGCCAGCTGCGACGGCACCAGGTGGGACTTTGGGTAGTTTATGGCGAATCCCAGGTCTGTGAGTAGCTGGACGGTCCTCGCAGTGTGTTCGACGGAGATTTCCCTCGTCCTTGAGCAGATGAGCCAGTCGTCCAGATAGGGGTAGACGTGAATCCCCTGCAGGAGAAGCTGCGCCGCCACAGGTGCTGGGGCACCTGGTAAAGACCCTGGGGGCCGACTTCAATCCCAACGGCAGTGCTCTGAATTGGTAGTGGCGTCCCTGGACGACGAACCAGAGGAAGTTTCGGTGACTTTTGAGGATGGGAACGTGGAAGTATGCATCCTCCAGGTCCAACGACGATAGAAAGTCGCCTTCCTCCAGCTGTCCCAGTACGTGCTGGAGGGTGACCATCCTGAACTTTTGTGATCTGATGTATTTGTTCAAACGACGAAGGTCCAGGATGGGGCGCCAGCCGCCAGTCTTCTTCCTGACGAGGAAGTACCTTGAGTACACCCCGGAGCCTCTTTGGGACAAGCTCGATGGCGCCTTTCCTGAGCATCGCCCGTACTTCCAACAGCAGTTGCGGGACGTGATTTTCCTTCCTGGCCACAGGTGGAACGTGAGGGCACTTCTTCAGGAATTCGATAGAGTGTCCTCTTGCCAGGGTATCCAGCACCCAACGGTCGGTGGAGATGGACTTCCACACGTCAACGAAATTAGTCAGCCGGCCTCCCACCGGGGTGCTTCGGTGGGGGCCCGAGACCACGGCCGGTTCAGTCCTGCTTGGAGGTGGTGGCCTTGCCGCCCTGGCCACCTTACTGACGGCGGCGAGGCGCTCCCTGCTTGCCGCAACCCCTGTAGGCCTCCTGAGACGAGGAGCGTGCCGCCTGGCGGTAGGACGACGAGCCACCGCTGGATCCCTTGGAGGCACCCTGTCTGCCTACGGAGCTCCGCAAGGGCCGTCGTTGCTGAAGGGCTCCTAGGCGCGGGCCGTCTCCGTGACCATTTTAATGGCTTGGAGGGATTCGTCCACCGCCTTCCCGAACAAGTTGCTGCCGTCGAACGGCATGTCCAACACCCTGGTCTGGACGTCCTGACGGAAGTCGGTCGCCCGGAGCCAACCCCGTTGTCGTAGGCAAACACCGTTGCCCAGCTGGTGGAACCCGGTATCGGCAATATCGGTTGCCACCGTTATGGCGTGGTCCGACGCCACCTCGCCCTCTTGCAGTATTTCCAGGGCCTCGGACCTCTTGTCGTCCGGCAGGAAGTCCAATATGGGCGCCAGCTTAAACCAGAGCTCCCCGTCGTAATGGGCCACGATCGCCAGGGCGTTGGCCGCTTTGATAGTCGTCGCCGCCGACGATATGACCCGCCACCCCATGGCGTCCAACTTCTTTCCCTCGCCGTCCTGCGGGGAATTCGACGTCGAGGCTCCTGACCCCGCCGCTTTCTTCTTCGCCGCCGCCGAGACGACCGAGTCTGGCGTTGGCTGGGCCCTGAGGCACAGGGGAGCGGGTTTCGGGGACCCGGTACTTCTTCTCGTACCGGTCCCGTTTGGCTGGTGCCGTGGAGGGGTTTTTGAGAACCGATAGGCCCTCCTCCCAGATGTTATCGATTAGAGGCACCGCGATGACAGTCTTCCTCTTGGCCTCCCGGCGCTGATAGAGGAAACCTTCCTTTTTCTGCTCCTCCGGGCAGAGCTGGAACAATTCGGACGCCCTGGCGATCATGGCGTGGAATGAGCCAATCTCGTCGGGCGACGAGGCCCGTGCGACGGGAGACGGGAGTCCCGTTCCGTCGTCGCCGTCGCCCTCAGAACCGGTCGTCGAGCCCAACGCACCGTCATCTCCCGACTCGTGGGAGGATGAGGAGGGGACTGTAGGCCTTACGGGGGTGAGCGGAGGAGAGGGTTGGGTCCTCCGTCGTTTGTTCTGAGGACTTCCCGACAGGCCAGGTTGCAGGTCCTCCGGCCTGGGCCGTGGGAATCTCGTCCTTATCTCAGAGCATAAGGACTGGATCGCAGATAAAATGGCCGCTGAGCCATCCTGAGGCCTAGGTCCGGCCGTGCCGGAAGGGAAGGCTGCTCTTCCTCGCCATCGTCGTCTTCCTCGGTTATCTCCCGCGGATCTTCCTTACGGGATCGAACCTTCTCAAATTGAACTTCGAGGTTCCTCACGGCCTCGGTCAGTTCCTCCTCCGAGGCCGACTCCGAGCTCGAGGAGGCTACCGTCCCCCCCCTCGCTTCTTCCACCATGGCGGCCACAACGATGGGCTGAAAAGAGGATTCCCTCCTTGGCGGCAGGGAAACTCTAGTCCCGGAGGCAGTCTCCGCTGGCGGGGTCTCTGCCGGCTTGGCCAGAGTCGCCGCGATCGCCTCGATAGAGGCCTTTGCCTGCTGGGTAGGGGCCTTCACCACCTTAGGTGCGTCCCGGGCCTTCTCCTTCGGGGGAGGGGCGACGCCTCGCTCCCCCTCTTCCGAGATCGGACGGGGCTTCTCCCGAAGCTTACCCGGGGTCTCAGACTTCCTCTTCCCCGAACCGGAGCGCTGGCTCGTGGTTGACGGTGCCGGGGAAGGTGCGCCCTGCCTGGCGACCGAAGAGCCCGACCTTTCGGCGCTCCCGGAGCCAGCGGACTCGCGGCGCTTGGCCTGGTGTTGGTCCCCCGTCGCCGGGGCGCCCGCACAAGACTTAGAAGCCCGCTCGGACCCTTTCTTCTTCTTCTCACCCATTGAGCCCTTCTCCAACCAGCTGGCGAGACGGGATCGACGGTCCCTCGTGGTCCGCTCCGACAAGTTCTTGCAGAACTGGAAGTCCTTCTCTACATGAGTCTTGTCCCCATGAAGACAGTAGAGGCATCGCGAATGTTTGTCTTCCTTAAACACATTCTACAGCCCGCATCCAGGGCAGCTGCGAAACAGTTTGGGTCCGGGCGACGAACTCGCATCCTGGGCCATCTCGAAGAAGGCCGCGAATCTTCTGGAATCCTCCAAGAAGTTGATTCGACGAAATCTTCACCCTTGAGGGGCGTGGGAAAATCCTGCAACGGGTAGCCGTTAACGGGAGTAGAAACGGTGGAGCTTGAGGCTCGATTAACCGAAAAAATGTGAAAATTCACCTGAAAAAGCGCAAAACACGCAGTAAAAGCTCGAGAGCTAAGCACGAGGACTCCCAACACTTAAACGTGCGGTAAAAATCTGAAGATGGCTGCCAGAGGCGGGGCTTGGGTAGAGGGCAGTCATTGGCTGTGGTCAGTATGACGCAGAGATCAGTGATTGGTTACTACTACGAAAGACAGATCAGAAACGAAACTGATACTGATTTTTTCTTTACCGAGGATTCCCAGCCTGACGACGGGGAATATTCATGAGCATGTGAATCCATGCCAGACCCCATGCTGGAGAACAATAGAATGACTGTAGTTCATACACATAAAACCACAGGCCTGCTGAGACTGTGTTCGCAGCCAAGGACAAAGGGTGGGTGGAAAAATCCAGATTCCGGATGCAGTGAGCCAACTGCGAAATACAGAATAAAATACTCATAATTGTAGACTGAAAGGCTCAGTTTTGTGGTCCTTGCACACGTGACCCAGCAGAGCCGAACAATGGCTGGTTACTCATGGTGACAAGAGGAGCTGTTCCCAGCGAAGCAGACAACAATGACGCATGCGTTGTCCACCAAAAACCTGAAGGCACTCTACTCTCTCAGGCTGGTTGATCAGACCAGTGGCAACATGGGGACAGTCTCTCTCATTAAGTTACACTGAGCTCTGTGAACAGAATAGGGTCCCAGGCCTGGGGGGACTCGCTGCAGCCAATCCAGATGCTCAGATCATGGGGTGGTGTAGAATGTTGCATGGGCCAATGGTCATTGTGCGACCCTGCAACCAAGTAATAGATAGTTTGTGGGGAAGTCTCAGGCGAAGCCACCTGACATGGTAAACCAATGGGATAACTAATATATGGGACTTCTATAGGTAATACCTCCCGAGCTACCCAATGGAAATGGCGTTAACAGTTGCACATCATCATGATACAAAACGGTTGACACAGGTTCAAACGCAGAGATTTTCTTGTTTCCTGTATGATCAGCATATTTTCCCGATGGCCGAGTTCTCCGCTATCGCCGGGGGGAAAGTTCCAGATGGGCCCCAGATACTCTGCTAACTTGTGGTATTGTTGATGCCAACAAATCCCCCCCCACCCCCCCAAACCACAGGTATACTATTACAGGTACCTCTCTAGCTTGGTATCCCCAACTGACCATGATTTTCTTTGCTCTCTTACTAGAGAAGACTGTTGAGATCTGATTGGGCTGAAAAGGCATTCAATTTCCTTTGAAGGCCAAGTGGAGCAATGTCAAAAAACAAATCATTGGCAAAAGCCAGCCAGTGAAAAAAAGTGTGACCTAATTTCACTGGAAAACATTTTGAAACATCCCACAGATTGTCAATACCTGCAATGTATAAGTTAAAAAGTATCAGAGCCAAAATGCAGCATTGTTTAATACCAGAATGTGTCTTTATTACTCAAGATAACCCTTTGTTGTTAAGTCTAACCTTGATTGAAGTATTTTCATAAAGGACCATGATTAAACTAAACAAACCCTCAGGAATTCCTCCTTGTTTTAATTTCAACCGGAGCATCTCCCCATTGTCTCTTTGCTTCTGCTTGCTCTCCTCCTCTCCCCTGCTGAATTCCTTACTGAAACTGCACTGGTCACCTGGCTACCCTCTGATCTCAGGACCTGGTCCCCTCCCCCACCAGTTGCACACCTGCATTGACTCCTGTGCAACACCTGCGCTTGGGGGCTGTTTCTGTATCCCTACAGTCCCCTACCAGCTCTGACACTGGACATCTGCACTTGCCACAAGCTGGCTGCTCTTTTAACCTATTATTCTCATTTATGCCATTTATTTTACTGTGGATCCTTTGTATTGCACTGCCCCTTCTCCCCCTGCATTTTTCCCTTTAATCCCTCCCCTGCACTTGCCCAATCTCAATGTCAGCTGGCCTAGTAAGATCGTTGTCTTTGTCTTTGTCTTCCCTCTGTTCCCTCCTCCCTTGCCTCATTGCGGCTTGAAACACTTGTGTATAGGCGTGTTATAAATGCCATATCATAACAAAGGCATTGGACATGTCCATACTTGTTCTATATGGCATTACACACCGTAACCATATTTCTGGTACTAATCTGCCTATATGCACATGCTGTGCATATAGTCCGACATCAACTGGTAATCGCAGAGTATTGCATCTTTATTTTGGAAGATCGAAAAGTGACATCAGCATGAGCGTGGTCGACACTATCCCTGACGTGACGTGTATCCAAAATCTTTCACGCATCAAGGTCCCCCCAGGTTTTGTTATGCCGTAAGGGAACCTGATAGAATGCGCGAGTGAGTACAGAAGAAAGAAGGTGCAAGATATCTATTTTCCTTCAACTCCAAGAGCGGAGGAATGGTGAGCGCATGTGAATCTAAGCAGATACAAGAACCAGAAATAAGATTACAATGAGTAATGTACGTCTTAGGATGCTTGTGACTCTGCTCAGAATCATCACCATGTTGTGCACAGACTAGCAATCAATACCAGGAGAGGGTGGTGGGCTGTGTGAAGGAACAGTAGCAGAGAGATGTCTTAGCACTGCCTGCCCCAACTGAGAATCAGTCTTGGCATGTGTCTCCAAGCAGTAAAGATGAAAGTGTGAACATAACTCCAGGTAGCTGCTTTTCAGATAAAATCAAGAGGAACATTTGCAATAAAAGCTATAGTAGCTCCACTGCATTTAACAATACATCTAGACTTTTCCAACTTAAAGACAGTATCCCCTTCTCCATCAGCGGCAACAGAGACAAAGAATTGGTCTGTCATCCTTAGGGGTTTAGTCTTATCAAGGTAATACGCCACTGCCCTCCTAATATCTAGTGTATGAAGGCTTCTGTCAGCTGAGTTAGTGGGATTTTGAAAGAAAGTTTTGAAGTTTGGATTACTTCACATTGAACTTGGAAACAAATTTAGGCGCAGAGCGTGGGTGTTTGTGTGCGCAGTACTGCTTTGTCTTTATGAATGATAACAAATGGGTCTTGAACTGAAAGGGCCTGCAGTTCACAAACGCTCCTGATAGAGGTAATAGCCACCAGAAGAACAAAAGAGGTGAAAGCAAAAGGTTTCGAATTACTCTTAACCTCTGACATTGCTCTGGGCAACCCTCCAGACCACGGTTCGTCACCTGTCAAGTCATTACTAAAGGGGAAACGCCACAAATGCCACCAAGCTTCCTCCATACAATAATGCATTGGTGGTATTTGTGTTCGTAGTTACTACGTCTACCACCCACCACAAGATGTCATCAGGTCCATGTTGGAACTCTATGAAGTGTGAGACCAGTGGTGCTGTATGGACCCTGAATCTGATCTTGGTGCAATGCTCCCATATTAGTTGTTGACTGGACACTCCGCTTGGTGATTCACAGACCCAAACCAAAGGTCTCAATTAATTAATGCTAGCATGTGTCTGAAACATTAGGTATCAGATAATGTTCATCTCATTGTGCCCGATTTATTTATATATCCGTACATTGGTTTATATCCGTACATTGGTCCCACGAGTATACACATGCAACCACCCAGTTACCACATGGGGTATAAGTGTACATTACCACATGCCTTAATATTTAGGGGAGCGCCCCAGATGTACCCAGTCACAATATAGGGCGGCATAACTAAGATCCATGAATTGTTACATGCTGTTATTTATTTCATTTGGTTATACGCCCAAACCCTCGGGTATTATGGCGTAGGTTACAAGAATACTTGGCACTTAATTGTTAGTTATTTGGTGCATATTGGCATATTTGCAAACATGTCATTTTGAATCTTAATGGGTTATACAGGTCATATGCATAGAGTTACAGAGTCAAGTAGTGTTGCTTCTTAATGGACTGTACAGATAATTTACATAGGGTAACAGACAGTGCTTCGTAGTACTTACAGTGGATAAAATTACATTCTTACAACAAATATATACTTTCAGTTTTGGTTATTGTGCTATAGATTTCGAGGCTTCTTAGAATTTGTTGGAGACAGGTTTTGAGGGATTTCCTGAATTTGGGGGAAGGACGGCTCAGAAATGGCGGTTGGAAGTGAGTTCCAAATTCTGGGGGGTGCTACTGGGAAACTGGTGTTACCTGTTCTCACATTTTTGAAGCAAGGGATGTTAATGTTAATGTTAAAGGTCATTTGTACCGCGCACTATCACCACCGGAGTGGTCCCCTGGCGCTCTGGCGGCTCTGAAAGAGGGGGGGGATGGTGGGTTAGTGGGTGGAGGCTGGAAAAGTGCAAGATTGCAGTGATGTGCTGTTGGCAGCCTCAGCCCGGTGGTTCCGTCGGCTGGGCCTGGGGTGTATGCGGCCGGTAGTCGTCGTGTGCTGATGTGCGAGTCTATGTGTTTTTTTTTGTTTTGTTGTTGCAGTGTAGTGCGGTTTGCTGCGCTAGAGGTTTGTGGTTGTGTTTGGTTTGGAGTTTGAGAGGTGTATGCAGAGAAGGAAATTGTTAATGGTATTCGTTAGTCATCTCTATCCTGGACTGAACCGTGTAATCTTACCCGACGGGATGCTTGTACACCCTGAGCCTCAGGAGGTATGTGCCCGATTTTCCATTCGAGGCCGTTTGAGGATCTAGCTGCCCCCTCTGCCCGCTCCCTTAATAACCTTGCATGCTCCTCCCCCCCTCCACATGACTAGCGCCGCTGCTAGTGTCCATACACCCGGTTGTGTGGTGATTGGTGGTATATTGTCTGTTCCACAGCCTCGTGGGACCTAGTTGTGGCTGTAAGGGCGGTGGGGGATGGTAAGGGTTGGCTGGAGTAGTTGTATCCGTTTCTCTGTGTCTCGCGGGTGGACCCCTGTGTCCAGCGTCAGCCCTGTTGGTGCCCCGGGTACTTCTGTCGGTTCTAGCGGTTTGTCACTGTCCTTTTTTGATGATTCGTTTGTCTTATTGTTGTTTTGGTTTTATTCTCCGGTGTTGAAGAGGTAGGTTTTTAGTAATTTTCTGAATTTAAGGTGGTCTTTGGTGTTCCTTATTAATTTTGGGATGTTGTTCCAGGTTTTCGCGGCTAGGTGGTAGAAAGCGGTGCCTCCGAGTTTCTTCTTGATGTAAGGTTTTTGTTCCAGTCGGATTTCGTTGGTTGACCTGAGTGGTCTCGTTGGCTTGTAGATTGTTATTTTTTTTTTTTGTAGGAATTCAGCTCCTTGTACGCTGATTGCCCTGTGCGTTTTGCACATTGTTTTGAAGATGATACGCTGTTTTACTGGGAGCCAGTGTAGTGTTTTTAGGGCCGGGGTGATGTGGTCTCTTCTGGATAGTTTGAGGAGTAGTCTGGCTGCAGTGTTTTGGATCCGTTGTAGCTTCTTCAGTAGGTAATCCGGTATACCGAGGTAGAGGCTGTTTGCATAGTCGATACTTGACATGATGAGGCCGACGATGGTGAGTGTTTTGTGTGTGAAGGAGAGGAAAGGTAGTATTTTTCTTGCCGTGTGGAGGAGGAAGAAGCATTTCTTGACTGTTGCGTTTATTTGCGGTTCTAAGGTTAGGGTGTTGTCCATCAGGACTCCCAGATTTTTTACTACCTTAGATGGTGATGGTATAGATCCCATTTCCGTTGGCCACGGGATGGCGGTTTCCTTCTCTTGGTCTTTGGATATGATCATGATTTCTGTTTTTCCTGGGTTGATTTTCAGGTTGTTGGCATTCATCCAGTTGAAGACTTCTTTTAGACAGTCGGTTAGGTTCGAATGATCGGCTTGGGTGTCTTCGATCTTGTAGATGATTTGAGTGTCGTCTGCATAGTTGTAGCATTTGATGTTGCGTTTCTTGAAGATTCTGATTACAGGGGTTTGGTAGATGTTGAAGTACAATGGAGATAGTGAGGATCCTTGTGGTACTCCACAGTCGTTGACTCGTGGGGTGGATTTGAAGGGTTTGATCCAGACGGTTTCAGTTCGGTCTGCTAGGAATGATTTAGTCCAGCGTAGCGCTGTGTCTGTTATGCCTATGTCTTCTAGTCTTTTGGTTAGGGTGTCATGGCTGACTGTGTCGAAGGCTGCTGAGAGATCGAGCAGGATAAGGGCAGATGTTGTGTTGGAGTCTGCGTTTGTTTTTAGGTCATCCCAGATGGATAGTAGTGCTGTTTCTGTACCTCTTGTGGGTCTGAAGCCGACTTGAGCTTGGTCTAGCAGGTGGTGTTCTTCAACGTATTCTTGGGTTAGTTTGTATACGTAGGTTTCGAGGAGTTTGGCTGGGTAGGGGATGTTGGAGATTGGTCTGTAGTTGGAGAGGTCATCTACGTCCCCGCTTGTGTTTTTCAGAAGTGGTTTGATGTAAGCCGATTTGAAGATCCTTGGTACTGTCCCTGTTGCCAGTGATAGATTTAGAAGGTTTCTGAAGTATTCTGCTGGTGTTCCTTGTCCGAGGATGGATTTGTAGATGTCCGGGGGGCAGGGATCCATCGGTGAGCCTGCTTTCTTGCTGTGTTTTATTAGCATTGCGAATGCCTCTGCTGATATTTGAGGGTAGTTATTGAGTTTGTGCTGCGGTTCTGATTTGGGTTCGTTTGGTTGTAAGTCGCTGCTGGTTGGTCTCTGTTGGATGGTTTGTCGGATGTCATTGATCTTCTTTTTGAAGTGGTCTGCAAGGTTGTTGCATAGTTTCTCCGAGGGGGTTGGGGTGTTGTCACAGCCTGGTGGGTTTCTCATTTCTTTAATGATACGGAACATTTCTTTTTGTGTGTTGGTGGCATTTGTGATTCTGTCATCATAATGCTTTCTCTTTGCCTTTTGAATTTCCTTCTTGTATGCGCGAATGTGCTTCTGGAACATTGTTTTTTTGTCTGGATTGTAATCTTTCCTCCATTCCGTTTCCATCTTTTTGTTTTCCTTTTTCATGGTGCTTAGTAGTGGGGTAAACCATTTTGCCATTGCTCTTTTTTTTGATGGTGTGAATGGTTTTTCTGGGGCCATCTTGTCGATTGTGTCTGCAATCCATTTGTGTAGTATCTCCGCTTTCCCGTCTAGGTCAGCTAGGTCTAGTTCTGTTGTTGAGGGCTTGGTTAACTCCAGTTGTTCGAATAGGTTGCCTTTTTTGACGTCTTTCCAGTTTCTTTTTGTGGTGGCTGTGAGTTTGGGAGGTTGGATGTAGACTTGAGTAGGCAAAGTGATTACGAATGGGATGATGAGATGGTCACTCCACAGTATTTGTATCGGCGGTGCCATGGTGATGAGTTTTTCCTCTGCGAATATTGCGTCCAAGGTGTGTCCTGCCGAGTGAGTTGCCCCTTTTACTAGTTGTCGTAGTTTCATGGTGGCGAGTTGTTCAGTCAGTGAGTTTTGGGAGTTGGCATGACTGTCTTCGAACCAGATGTTGAAATCCCCCAGTATGATTAGGTGTTCGTGGTTGATGGCTATGTTGGTTATGGCTTCTATGAAGTTGTCGACGAAGGATGCATCATAAGTTGGGGGTCTATACACCAGGATGAATGTTATGTTGGTTTTTGGGCTAGTTGTTAGGTGTATGATCATGGACTCGCAGTTGGGGATGTTGAGTGGTTCGTCTGTTCTTATTGTTAGCTGCTCTTTAAATGCTATTGCGATGCCTCCTCCTTTTCTGTTTTTCCTGTTTATTTGAAGGCATTTAAAGTTTGCTGGGAGGCAGCTTTGGAGTGTGATTTTGTAGTTGTCGCCAGCCAAGTTTCTGTGATGAAGAGGATGTCGATGCCGTTGTCGTCGAGTAGGTCGAAGATCTCTGTAGAGTGTTTTGACATGGATCTTGCATTTATTAGATTGCAGTGGAGTTTAGAGGTGTAGCTTGGTTTGCCTTTTTTTTTTTTAGGGTCGTTTTCTGATTTTGTTCAGGAGCAGGTTTCGGGTTGTCAGCGTTCTCAAGTAGTACTTCTGGGTTTAACCTGGGGTTTTTGTTTTCATCTGGTTCGTCTTCCAGGGGACATGGTTGTGGGTTGGGAGTTCTTCTTGCTTTGGTGATGTATGGTGTTATCGCTTCAGTTGTGCGCATGTTGTATCTGGTGGAGTTTGTCATTCTTCGTGATGTTGGTAGGTTGTTCAGTGTAGATGGTTTTGGCGTCGCGTTGTTTCGATCTGGTGAGTAGGTCTCAGTGAGGTATGGAGTTAGGTAAAGGGATTTGTCTCTTCTTTCAGTGTTGGTCCGATCTTTGAACCTGTCTGTGGGGGTGTGTTCTGTTGTTGCGGTTCTTAGTTGAAGTTTCGGGGTGTTTGTTCTTTCTTCTCTTCTTTCCCTCTGGGTGGGTCGTTTGCGCGGCATTGTACGATTCTGAGTTGTTTTAGTTTAGTTGTTGTCTTGGTCGGGGTGTAAGGGTGGAGTTAAGGGTTGTATAGTTATGTAGTTGGGTTCTAACAGTGGCTCTCTTTAGTCTCCGTCTCCCTTAGCGACAATGCAGATTTGGGCACGGCGGCCCTGCTAGGTTTGAGACACCTGTATAGTGTGTGAGTGGCCTATCAGTGCAGTTTGGAGAACAGACAATGCAATTTGGGCATGGCGGCCCTGCTAGGTTTGAGACACCTGTATAGTGTGGGGTGGCCTATCAGTGCAGTTTGGAGAACAGAAAAATACACTTTGGGCACGGCCGCCCTGCTAAGTTTGAGACATCTGTACGGTGTGGGAGAGGCCTATCAGTGCAGTTTGGAGAACAGACAATACACTTTGGGCACGGCGGCCCAGCTAAATTTGAGACAACTGTATAGAGGGAGAGAGGCCTATCAATGCAGTTTGGAGAACAAACAATGCAATTTGGGCACGGTGGCCCTGCTAAGTTTGAGACACCTGTATAGTGGGAGAAAAAGCTTATCAATGCAGTTTGGAGAATAGACAATACACTTTGGGCACGGCGGCCCAGCTAAATTTGAGACAACTGTATAGAGGGAGAGAGGCCTATCAATGCAGTTTGGAGAACAGACAATACACTTTGGGCACGGCGGCCCTGCTAGGTTTGAGACACCTGTATAGTGGGAGAAAAGCCTATCAATGCAGTTTGGAGAACAGACAATACACTTTGGGCACGGCGGCCCTGCTAAGTTTGAGACACCTGTATAGTGGGAGAAAAGCCCATCAATGCAGTTTGGAGAACAGACAATACACTTTGGGCACGGCGGCCCTGCTAAGTTTGAGACACCTGTATAGTGGGAGAAAAGCCTATCAATGCAGTTTGGAGAATAGACAATACACTTTGGGCACGGCGGCCCTGCTAAGTTTGAGACACCTGTATAGTGGGAGAAAAGCCTATCAATGCAGTTTGGAGAACAGACAATACACTTTGGGCACGGCGGCCCTGCTAAGTTTGAGACACCTGTATAGTGGGAGAAAAGCCTATCAATGCAGTTTGGAGAACAGATAATACACTTTGGGCACGGCGGCCATGCTAAGTTTGAGACACCTGTGTAGTGGGAGAAAAGCCTATCAATGCAGTTTGGAGAATAGACAATACACTTTGGGCACGGCGGCCCTGCTAAGTTTGAGACACCTGTATAGTGGGAGAAAAGCCTATCAATGCAGTTTGGAGAACAGACAATACACTTTGGGCACGGCGGCCATGCTAAGTTTGAGACACCTGTGTAGTGGGAGAAAAGCCTATCAATGCAGTTTGGAGAATAGACAGTACACTTTGGGCACGGCGGCCCTTCTATCAAATGCAGTTTGGGGCAATGGGGTTAGGTATCTGGTGTAAAGCTGTACCTCTCCCAACCCCGGCCCTCCTACCTTACTGGTCCTTGTAGTCGCTGGTTGACGGCTGGTCACTGGGGTGCTGACATTTCCTGGAGTTGCCTCTGTTGGAGTCGCCCTTGGCCTCGGGGCCCTTAGCCGCTGGGGGCTGCCGGGCAGAGGGCTGCCCGGGGGGACCGGTGATAAAGGCTGGAGGGACCACTGAGAACGGTGCTGGGAGAGGAGGAGAGGGGGGCTTTGGTTGGTGAAAGGCAGTGGGCGCCTGCAGACCCGGAAGCCCAGTAACCAATCACGGGCGGTGGGCGGGTTGGGAGGAGGGAGGGAGCAGGGACACGCTCGGGGAAGGGATGCGGGATGCGGTGGGAAGGGGGGTCAGCGGGGCAAAATGGAGGTCGGGGGCCGCAAGCACTCACCTGCCGATGATTTTTTTTAGGAGGCAGTGGGCGCCTGCAGCGCGGGTCGCTAGACCCTGGGCCCGGAAGCCCAGTAACCAATCACGGGCGGTGGGCGGGTTGGGAGGAGGGAGGGAGCAGGGACACGCTCGGGGAAGGGATGCGGGATGCGGTGGGAAGGGGGTCAGCGGGGCAAAATGGAGGTCGGGGGCCGCAAGCACTCACCTGCCGATGATTTTTTTTAGGAGGCAGTGGGCGCCTGCAGCGCGGGTCGCTAGACCCTGGGCCCGGAAGCCCAGTAACCAATCACGGGCGGTGGGCGGGTTGGGAGGAGGGAGGGAGCAGGGACACGCTCGGGGAAGGGATGCGGGATGCGGTGGGAAGGGGGGTCAGCGGGGCAAAATGGAGGTCGGGGGCCGCAAGCACTCACCTGCCGATGATTTTTTAGGAGGCAGTGGGAGCCTGCAGCGCGGGTCGCTAGACCCTGGGCCCGGAAGCCCAGTAACCAATCACGGGCGGTGGGCGGGTTGGGAGGAGGGAGGGAGCAGGGACACGCTCGGGGAAGGGATGCGGGATGCGGTGGGAAGGGGGGTCAGCGGGGCAAAATGGAGGTCGGGGGCCGCAAGCACTCACCTGCCGATGATTTTTTAGGAGGCAGTGGGCGCCTGCAGCGCGGGTCGCTAGACCCTGGGCCCGGAAGCCCAGTAACCAATCACGGGCGGTGGGCGGGTTGGGAGGAGGGATGGAGCAGGGACACGCTCGGGGAAGGGATGCGGGATGCGGTGGGAAGGGGGGTCAGCGGGGCAAAATGGAGGTCGGGGGCCGCAAGCACTCACCTGCCGATGATTTTTTAGGAGGCAGTGGGCGCCTGCAGCGCGGGTCGCTAGACCCTGGGCCCGGAAGCCCAGTAACCAATCACGGGCGGTGGGCGGGTTGGGAGGAGGGAGGGAGCAGGGACACGCTCGGGGAAGGGATGCGGGATGCGGTGGGAAGGGGGGTCAGCGGGGCAAAATGGAGGTCGGGGGCCGCAAGCACTCACCTGCCGATGATTTTTTAGGAGGCAGTGGGCGCCTGCAGCGCGGGTCGCTAGACCCTGGGCCCGGAAGCCCAGTAACCAATCACGGGCGGTGGGCGGGTTGGGAGGAGGGAGGGAGCAGGGACACGCTCGGGGAAGGGATGCGGGATGCGGTGGGAAGGGGGGTCAGCGGGGCAAAATGGAGGTCGGGGGCCGCAAGCACTCACCTGCCGATGCAAAGGAGTGTGTCTGCATTGGATCTGAGTGTTCTGGATGAGGTTTTGCAGGTTAGGCATTGGTTGAGGTAGCTTGGAGCTGTGCCTGTAACATGTGTGTGCTATAGTGAGGGTTTTGTTGAAGATCCTAGCTTGTACGAGCATCCAGTGGGCTTCTCTCCTATGATGGGAGATATGATCTCTTTTTTATACCTAGTGCTGAGCGGAGGGCTTTGTTCTGAATTCGTTTTTTTTTTTTGAGGTCCCTAGCAGTAGTATGTTGCAGTAGTCTATTTTAGCCAGTATGAGGGCTCTGGCTAGGGTGGTGCAATTCTGCGGTGTGAAAAAAGGTCTGCTTAGGAAGATGAGTTTGTCAGTATATGCCGTGGATGAGGAGAGAGCACTAATGTGTTTGCACACTGTAAGGCTAGAGTCTAAGTAAACCCCTAGGGTTTTGACTTGGAGATATTGATTGGTGTGCCGTCCATGACTACGGCTGTGTAGTGTGGGTGAAGTTTGCTTAGTTGGTCTGGGGATCCTACTATCAGTACCTATTTTTTCTCCATTGAGGCAGAGGCTGTTGCCATCCAATTCTGGATGATTGAATACATTTTATTCATGGTGATTGTCCTGTTTGAGATTGCCAGAGATGGGGATGAGTATTTGCGTGTCATCCGCAAAGTTGGTATATATTACTTCCATGGCGTCGATTGCTGCAAAGAGTAATTTTGTGTATGCGTTATATAGTGTCGGGGAGAGGCAAGAGCCTTGAGGGACTCCCAATAGAACTGTGATTGGGTCTGTGGCAACATCCCCTATTGCTACTCTCGAAGTGCGGTCTGCTAGGAAGGATTTGATCCAAGCAGTGGCCTCTTTAGAGAAGTGAAAGTTGTGAGCAAGCGCAAGACAAAGTTTATTATGGCCTACTAAGTCGAAGGACACTGATAGGTCTAGGAGTAATAGGATGCATAGTTTACCTCAATCCCTGGTGGCATCCATCTGTTTTTTTAGGTCTATTAGAGCAGTCTCAGTGCAGTGTCTAGGGCGGAAACCTGATTGTCTTTCCCCTAGTAGTTGGTTGTTTTCGAATTGGGATTGGACTTGTGTGTATGCGATTTTGTCTATTTTTAGGAGGAAGGGCACTGTGGTGATGGGTCTGTAGTTGGTGGGCGTAGTAGGGTCTAGTGTGGGTTTCTTAAGGAGTGAGGTGACCCAGGCTTCTTTGATATTGGCTGTGACAGTATTAGATATAGAAGAAGCATTAACAAAGTTGGTGATGATGGGTGCTAGTATGGGTGCGCAGTCTTTAACTAGTTTGGCCGGGAAGCTGTCACCTTTGCAATTGGATGGTTTGAGAGAGGCTATGGTTTGGAGTACGGAGTCAGTGTTCACTGATTTGAAGTGGAATTCGGGCGATTTGGATGTGGTGAGCATCGATGTTGGGTATAATGGTTCAGTGGTGGGAGCTAGGAGTTTTCTGTGTGACTATTTTATTTTGGAGAGTGTTTATCTTGGATGCTTTAGCATCCTGAATGGTGGTGCACCATTCCTTATTTGAATTGACTAGGTGGGGAGGGGGATGGGGGTTTCAAATTCTCTGATGATTGAGAAGAACAAGTTACTTTCTTACCTGGTAACGTTCTTTCGATGGGATGGTTCAACGACGTATTCCATATCTATGACAGTAATCACCACAGCTGTGCTGCTTCGGAAAATCTTTCGGCGTCTGCGTCGATACGCCGTCCTCGAGGACCTCCCCGACGGCCGACATCACCAGATGTTAGAAGTAGGACGCACAACGCCTGTAGCCTCAGTTGTAGTTTTTTCCCCCAGAACGTGTGGCACCAATCTTCTGCCAGTATGACCACAGAAAGCCTTGTGGTAACGTAAGCTGCAATAGCATAAGAAATTCTGTAGCGGGGTAGGCAGGGAGGGAGCGATATGGAATACGTCGTCAGACCATCCCATCGAAAGAACGTTACCAGGTAAGAAAGTAACTTGTTCTTCGAGGGGATTGGGTCCTCCGACGTATTCCATATCTATGACAGACTTCCAAAGCAGTACCAACGTAAGGAGGTGGGAAAAGAATTTAGAATATACAAATTTAGAATGCCCAATCAAATTGCAGAGTAAAGGACCACCTTGCCAAAGGCCAGATCATGCCCCCGGATAGAATCGAGGGAGTAGTGAAGTACAAAAGTATGGACCGAAGCCCAGGTGGCTGCATCACAGATGGTACGAATAGGAACACCCGTCTGCAGGGCAGTAGAGGCAGCCATACCCCTGGTAGAATGGGCCAGTAAGCCTACCGGAGGGTCCTTACCCGCCAAGCGGTAACATTCGGAAATTGCCAAGATGATCCATCGAGACAAAGTCTGCTTAGTAACAGCTTGTCCCAAACGCCTTCCAGCATAACCAATAAAGAGTTGATCGTCCACTCTGACCCGGGACATGCGTGAAATGTAGAAGCTTAAAGCTAGGATCCAGCCTATGGAGCCTCTCCTCTTCCTTATCAGGATGTGGAGGAGGATAAAATGCCGGAAGAATAACCTTCTGGCTTAAATGAAATTCCGACACCACCTTTGGAAGAAAGGAAGGACGAACTCTAAGGACAACCCTGTCCTTATGAAACACAGTGAAGGGTGGCTTAACTGAAAGTGCCTGTAACTCACTCACTCTGCAAGCAGAAGTGACCGCAACCAAAAATACAGTTTTAAGAGTTAACAGTCTCAAAGGGCATGAACGCAAAAGCTCAAACAGAGCACCCATCAGAAACTTTTGAACAAGGTTCAGATCCCACCCGGGCACCTGGAAAGGTGACGGAGGGAACACATTAGTGAGCCCTTTCAGAAACTGAGAAATTAAAGGGATTTTAAAATAAGAACACTCCTCAGACGAGCGCTTAAATACAGACAGCGGCGCCAGGTAACCTTTAATGGTACCCACTTGCAGGCTCTTGTGGGCCAAAGAAAGACAGAACGACAGGAATGTCACATGAAAAAGGATCCACATTCTGAGCCCTGCACCAGTCGCAGAACTTTCTCCAACGTCAACGGAACAGGGACTTTGTTGCCGGCCGTCTGGCCGAAAGCAACACCTCCATCAAGTCTTCAGGGAGGTCCCAATCCTTATACCTCAACCTTTCAGAAGCCAAGCGTGAAGGTTGAGGGATCCGAGCTCTGGATGGAGAACCCGACACCCCTCCCGTGAGAGCAGATCGTCTCGGTAGGGAAGACGACGTGGAGGGCAGATGGTCAAGTCCAGAAGGTCCGGGTACCACGTCCTCCGGGCCCCTGCTGGAGCAATGAGGATCATCCGAGAACCAAACCTCTGTAACCTCCGCAGCACTTGCGGAATGACGGGGACTGGAGGAAACGCATACAGCAGTAGGAATGACCACTCCACCACGAACGCGTCTCCTAAGGCTCCTCCGGGTAGAACCTTTCGCACTTCCGGTTGACACTGGAGGCGAAGAGATCCACTTGAGGGATGCCCCAAAGGGCGAAGATCTCCAGGAGAATCACTTGAGCCAGCTCCCACTCGTGAGAGATCGTGCTCTGCCTGCTCAGAGCGTCCGCCGTCTCGTTTTCGTTTCCGGCCAGATGAACGGCCGAGATCGTAATTTCCTGCTGGATGGCCCAGAACCAGAGCTGCATCGCCTCCCTGCACAGAGGAAGTGACCCTGCCCCCCCTTTCTGTTGAGGTAGTGAATGGCCACTGTGTTGTCCGTCAGAATCAGGACATTCATTCCTCGCACAGTCGGCAGAAAAACCTTCAGGGCAAGCCTGACGGCCCTCGGCTCCAACAGATTGATATTGAGTCTGGACTCCGACGGAGACCAACGACCGCTGTCAACTCGTTGGCATCAGCTCCTCATCCCGTGAGGGATGCGTCCGTCACGATCGTAACCTCCGGCCAGGGCAGCCAAAATGGAGCCCCCTTCATCAGATTGCCTTCAACGGCCCACCACAGAAGGTCCTGGGCGACCGAGGGCGGCACCTCAACGGGGTCCGACATCCTGCCGGAGGACTGAGAGCACTGGAGCTTGAGCATCCATTGCAAAGATCTCATCCGCAACCTGGCCTTTGGCACCAGGAGAATGCAGGATGCCATGAGGCTGAGCAATCTCAAGAACTCGAACGCAGGGAGACTCTTGGCATGTTGGAACTTGTGCACCATCTGCTGAATGTGAGGAGTCCTCACCTGGGGATGAAAATACTGCCCCAGGGACGTGTCGAGCACTGCTCCGATGCACTGGAGCCTCTGAGTTGGCGTCAAGAGGGACTTCTTTAAGTTGAGGGAGAAGCCCAGCTTGTGGAGGGAGTGGCAGGTGACGGACAGATGATCCAGGACTTGTTCGGGAGATCGCGTTCTGATCAACCAATCATCCAGGTAGGGGTAGACGTGAATCCCCCTTTCCTGATATACGCTGCCACCACCCACCATGAGCTTGGTGAAAACCTTCGGGCGGAGGTCAATCCGAACGGCAGGACCCGAAACTGAAAGTGCGAGTCGCAAACCACGAACCTCAGGTACTTCTTGTGCTTGGGATGGATCGGCACATGAAAATAAGCGTCCTTGAGGTCGAGAGACACCAACCAGTCCTGAAGTTGAAGGGCCTGGAGGACTTGAGAGAGAGTAACCATCTTGAACTTGTCCTTCCTGAGGAGTTTGTTCAAACCGCGCAAATCTATGATGGGTCTCAATCCCCCGTCTTTCTTCGAAATCAAAAAATAAGGGGAATACCATCCCTTGTTCCTTTCCGCTACAGGCACCAGCTCTATGGCGCCTTTCTCCAGCAGGGATTGAATTTCCTGCGCAAGGAGCGGATCCGGACTCTTCAAAGAGAGATTCCCTGGTGGATTGTCGCGAGGCCTCTGCCGGAAAGGAAGACAGTAGCCGTGGGCTATGATCTCCAGAACCCACACATCTGAAGTAATGGCATGCCATTCTACAAGATGCTGTGCCAGCCTTCCCCCAAACGGCAAAGCATGGGCCTCATGACTGAGCACAAGCAGCTCCGGCGTTGCCTGAGGGCAAAGAGGCAACTGCTTGCGCAGCCTTGGCACCTTGAGTACCTTGTTTTCCACCTCTGGCACTCCTACGGCTGCCCCTTTGACTTGCAGCTCCTCTCGCTTTACTAAAGGATGAGTAATAACGAAAGGTACCTCCCCTCCATTGTTGTCCCCTAGGACGAAAAGGCAGAGGTTGGCGGACTGCAGCGCCCAACGACTTCGCTGCAGCTTCGGAGGTCTGCAACCTCTCAAGGCTCTCGTCAGCCTTGCTGCCAAAAAGATGTTCACCATCAAAGGGCAAGTTGAGGAGCCTGGCTTGCACATCAGGAGCAAACCCCGACTTCCTCAACCACGCAAACCTGCATATTACGGTGCTCGCCGCCGGCTGACACTGTCTGCCATGTCCAAACCCGACTGAACGGACTCACACATGGCATCCTTGCCATCCTGAATAATATCAAGAAAATCGTCCCCTTCGGGAATATGTTCAGCCGCTAAGGAAATACAGTTCCACAGAGTGTGCGTGAAACGTGACAAAGGACATACAGAGTTGGCCGCCTGCAGAGCCATACCCCCTGAAGAAAACACTCATCGCCCAGCCATCAAAACGCTGGTCGTCCCTATCAGGAGGGCTGGTAGGATACAACACCTGCTTTGCTGGGGCCGTAGCCGCCTGCACCACCAAACTCTCCGGAGTGGGGTGCGTGGTCAAGTAGCAGGGGTCACTACTGGCTGGGTGGTATTTTCGCGGCAAAGACTTGCCCACTGCCGGGAGACTCTCCGGAGCAGTCCAAGCCCCGGGTCAGTGGGTGGACCTTGGTCGAGGATATCCGTCAGGTCATCCTGCACAAAATCAACTGGGGGCCCCGACCACCCCAAGTAGTCCGTGACCCTCGACATAAGGCGCTGGTACGATGACTCGGCATGGGTGCCAGGCTCAGGCCTACAGAACTCCATCTCCGGAGAGGTGTCCAGACCACTGGCGTCATGCAGTGACTGATGCAGGTCCTCAATCTGGCTATGACCAGAAAGAATTTCATCTGGTACCGTGTCTGGAACCAACCCATCTTCAGAACCCTCTTCCTCCTCGGAAATATACTCCATAGGCTGGAAAGTGGGCATTGAATAAGGGAGAAAGACATGTTTTGCCTTGGCCAGAGCCTTTCTAGGGGGTTCCCCCTTGCCACGGGGTACCTCCGACACCACAGCGTCGAGGGCGTCGAGTGAAAGGGCGTTGACGTCGAGCACGCCGCTGACAGCATCGACGGCTTTGACACAGGCCTCGAGGGCGGAGCCCCGAGCGTGTCCTTCGACAGCCTGGGCGGCAATGGCGTTGACTTCTTCTTCGAAGACTTCACAGGTGCACACGGGCTCGAGCGCGTCGAGGACCGGGACCTGGAACAGGCATGACTAGAACGATTCCCCTTGTCCGAGCGGGACCTCTCCCACGAATCGTGCCGACCACCCGAGCCCGAAGGCATACGAGCGGTGTCTCCAGTACAGTCACGGCCGACCCCTCTCCGAGGCGCGGGCAGACCGGAGCCCTGCAATTCAAGAATCGCCAACATTTTCTTCCCGAAGGAAGCCCATTCCCCCGGAGAGGAACACTTGGTGGGATAAGAAACCCGCCGACGGGCAGAGTCCTCGGATGAGGACGGGGAAGTCAACCGATGACGGCGCTTCCGGGAGTGCCTCGAAGAGGTTGAGGAGTGGCAGGACCCACTCCGGGACGGAGACCCCCTAGACTTACGACTACGATGCAGAGAGTCGCCCCTCGAATTGTCCGTCAAAAGCCCAGTGGACTTCGCCATCCGAGGCTTGGACACCTTACCGACCGACAGCTTCTTCTTACGTTCCCGCAAGGCCTTGGACGTAAGTGACTGGCAGTCGACACCATCATCCGTGTCATGGGCCTCCCTGAGGCACCAGAGGCAGGCGTCGTGCAAGTCCGTCACTGACATCTTGGACCCGCAGTCCCCACACTTCTTGAAGCCCGGACGCGGGGTGGAAGAAGAGGAAGACATCCCGATAATACTTCACAAACGAACAAGTTTGAAAAACCGAAAGAACAGAAACTCCAAAGAGTCGAGGCGCTCCGAGATCTCCGAAGCGAACACGTTTGCGGAAAAAACGGAACTGAGGCTATGGGCTTCGTGCGTCCTACTTATAACATCTGGTGACGTCGGCCGTCGGAGGAGGTCCTCGAGGACGGCGTATCGACGTCATCGACGCAGGACGCAGATGTCGAAAGATTTTCCGAAGCAGCACAGCCGTGGCGATTACTGTCATAGATATGGAATACGTCGGAGGACCCATACCCTCGAATAGCTTATCACAATTGGAGGTGGCGTTGGTAATTCGAAGGTTGGGGGAGTTGGCTTTCTGGGCAAATACCTCGGCTTTATAGGTTTTAGAAAAATGCTCAAGTTGTTTTTTGGATTCGTTGGTGTCATTTTTCTTAAAGAGGTGTTCAAGAGCTCTTTTTTTTCTTCTAAGCTCGATTAGGTCCTCATTGAACCATGAGTTGCTACTTTTATGCTTGGGGCGCATAAGTTTGAGCTAAGCTATATCATCTATAGCTGTTTTAAGGCAGCTGTGATAGTGTATCAAGATGTCGGCAGGGTTGGCATCGTCTATGGGGTGAGCATACAGTAATTTGTCTAACACGGAGGACAGGTTATCGCTTGTGGGTTTCTTGGTGTTTCTTGCTAGTATGGGAGCGGATGGTGTAATGGGTTCTTTGGAAAGGACAATATTGAATCTGATAAGGAAGTGATCTGTCCAGGAGATCTCTAGGATGTCTTCTAGTAGAATTGTGGTATTCAGTGTGAGGATCGAGTCTAGGATGCAACCTTTTTAGTGGGTATAGTGGTTAACTATTTGGGAGAATTGCATTTCTAGGAAAGCGTTATGGAAGGCAGTGACCGTGATGTCAGAAGTGTCACAGAACCCTAAATGAATGTCTCCTAGGAGAATGAATTTAGTGTTGGGTTTAAGAGTAGGGTAAATGAGGATAGGCAGTTCTGTATCTGGACAAGTGGTAGAGCTGGGGATGTTATAGACTATTAGGAAGTGGATGGCAGTTTTTGAGTCAGTTGCTAGTTTGAGCGCTAGGAGTTCGTACCCTGGTATGGTTTTGGTATTGCAGTCTCTAAACTGGAGTGAGGATTTTGTGATGATGGCTACTCTGCCACCTGTGGTCTCTTGCCGATCAGCTCTGAGAATTGTGTAGTCACGTGGTATGGCAAAGGTGAGTAGTGGGCCTGAAGCGGAGTGTAGCCAGGTTTCCGTTAAGACTAGTAAGTCAATGTTGAAGAAAGACAATGGAGACGCCAGAACTACAACATGCAATGACCAAATTCTGCGGTAGCAACAAAAATACTACCCCTAGAGAATGTAATACCGAAGAATTACCAACAACTACCGAAAGTGATATCAATACAAGCGGAGCAACAGAAAGAATTCAAATAATGGCACCAACAAATGAATGGGACGGAAACACCAAAGAACCTTCTCCTCCAATCTTGAAAGAAGATATGAAGTTGAACTCCCTAATTAAAAAGATACAAGACACATCTGAACCAAAAGAGAAACCTGTAAAAGAAAGCGAAAACGAGAACTTAGCAACAGGAGACATGAAATTTGAAGAAAAAAAAAAAAAGAGTCCATGAATGTGGATCGAAGCGACAACACTACCCCCCTGTTCAAAAGATCAAAATAAAATAAAGAAGGAGGATGAGATAAAGGAAATCGAGAAGATCCCAAAGCTGCCGGCCCCACAAGAAGGAAAGGACAAAAACGAAATAAAAATCATAACCCAGCAGGAAAAGGCTGCCACAGCACAAAAGAAATGGCAGGCCCTATAAGAAAGCCGTAGACCCTCGCAACAACTGGTCTCAAAGAAAAACGAGCAGACAAATTCTAAAACCGCAAGATTATCCCTTGATATAACAGAAATTGAAAACTTAATGAAGAATCATGAAAGAGTTTTTCTAGTTCATCTAGTGTTGAGTTATGCATTATTTTTGGCAGTTCTTCCATTTTCCAATCCTTAATTTGTTTTTTCCATTGTTTATTTCGATTTTTGTTGAGTCTAGTTTGTTTGCCATTTTTCCAGTGTTCCATGATAGCGGTGTCATGATCTCTGCTTCCAAAAGGTCAGGGTTTTCCCAACTCCCTTGGAAGCAGATCCATAACCCAGGTTCCGAGTGCCAACCAGTCCCAATTGGGACCTTTTGAACCCAGTCCTGGCGCCAGTGGCACCAGGCTCATAAATATGCCCAGTCCCAGCGCTGGAAGCGCCGGGCTCATAATGCTTGGGTGGACTTACCTGCAGCAGACCATGCTGCTTACTTGCCTGCCAGTTGAGCCTCTGATCCTCTTCTGTTTGGAACTACTTTTCCTGTTGGGTGGGGCAGGAGCCACTCCCTAGGTTCAGAACACTGGAACTCTTCTGGAAAGCAGGAACTCTTTTCTTACCTAGGCGTGGCTGTGGAAGGAGACACCTAAGCACTACAGGAGGCTATTTAAACCACACCCGATAGATGAATCTTGCTTTGCGTTATTCTGCATCCTCTGCAGCAGAACGCTCATCGTGTCTTCTACATCTGATCCTGGGCCTAAGGAAAAAGGCTTACCATCCTGAATCCAGTCTTCAGCAACACCTATAAAGACAAGAAAGAACAGGTTAGCATTACGGTCTTCAGTGACAGCGCTTCACTTACCTGGTCCATCGGCTGTCACCAACGCCTCGCGCTGCATTCCGGCATCTGAAAGACAAAGGCTTACCAACTCTTCGCACGCTCCGGAGGCCTTCGGCGCTGCATCCCGCACCTGAAAGACAAAACAAGGTGCGTTTAAAGACATTGGGGAACTTTAATACTCACGTGCCATTACTCCTTTCCACATCTAACCCAGTGGGTATTCCGGCACCCTGCAGCCGCTCCGAACTTGTACCTGCAAAATAAAAAGACAGTTAGAGCGCATCGTGAAGCAGGCAACAAGCGCTTACTTACGTGCTTCCAGGCGCTTCCATTCATCACACGGGCTCCATCTTCAACTCCCTTCAGCCCGTCATCCGCCATCGCCGGAACCCTGCAAAAACAAGAGACATCATTACTAAAGACTTTTAAAGACATTAGAATTACTCGAAACTTACCGTTCGTACAGTAAACGACGGACAGCAGTCCTCTGAAGTCAAGAGGCCTGCTCCCCTTATCCAGTGAAGAAACTGGTTACAGCACCCTTCCCCGAGGCAGATGGAGAGCACGGCGTTCACTTACCTAAGGTGAGAGCGTTAACCTTTGGGGTTCTACAGGAGAAGAGAAAGGGAAGAAGAGAGAGACATTCAATAATCCAGTTCATTAATCCTATATTTTCTATCTGCAGACATCTTACCCTTCGAGTCAGACATACAGTGCACAGAGGTCCAGCCCAAAGAGCCAGCCGTGTGTTACACATCACCTTTGAAGATATGGTATAGGCCCAGTCAAGACCGGCGCCTCTACGGGAATCAGGTGAGCGTTACAACGGCTCACTCACGGAACAAATCAGAACATGGAATGGCCTAAAACAAGGATGCCCATTAGCAGCTACTCTATTCCACCTCTACATGGCCGATCTGGAAACAAACATTTACACACCGCAAATAAATTCTCCAAAAATAAACAATACAGCCATACCCTGCATTATGTATGCTGATGACATAGTGCTTCTCGCAAAAACCCCGAGAGGATTGCAGATTGCACTAGAAAAACTAGAAACATACATGACAAAGAATAAACTGAAAATAAACATGAAGAAAACAAAAGTCATGTCTCTAAAGAAAGAAAATAAGATCAATCGCCAGCTCCCGTCTTTCCATATAGGAATGGAAAAAATGGAAATAGTAAAAACCATAAAATATCTTGGAATATGGATCTCCCAAACACCAACAGAAGAAGAATGGGCGGTACACCTCAAAGAAAAAAACCTTATCCTTAGCCCGGCAAGCGAAAATGATCCACCGAAAGTACGGAAAATTCTCAATGACCCCAGTAGTTACATTTTACAAACAAAAAGTAACAGTCATACTAACATACGGAGCAGAATCCATGATAAATACCAACGTCAACATCTGGGGCAAACTAGAAGGGTGCTTCTGGAAAAAAGTACTAAACCTGCCGATTTCACTACCCATCACACGAATTAGAGCAGAACTTGCACTTCAAACGCTCAAATCCATTGCCTCATGGAAACAACTTGATTTATACAGGAAAATTATGACCAAAACCAACACCCCACCCATGGAAATATTCAGAACGGGGAAAAATTGCAACAGAGAACATGCCTTAGAGAAATGGAAAACAGCGACAGAAGAGAAAAGAGAAGAGCAACATATAGAGATGGAAATGTTATTAGAGAGACCGCAAAAAGCGAAAATAAAACTTAAAGAGAATGACTGGATGAAGACTAACCAAGAGAAAAACAAATACCGGCATAATATACTTAACCCATTTGATAACAGAAGAATTAACCAACTACCTTCATACCTGCAAATATTTCCGTCTTCAAAAATCAGAGATACATTTATGAGACTTTGGTTGAACATCCTCCCGACACGAGAAATAATGGCAGCTAGAAAACATCCCCAAAAGCAAAAAATACTGTCGAATTTGCAAGAATCCCAAGATGACAGAGTTTATATCACATAATCATGATATGCCCGGCATTGAATGAAAAAAGACAACAATCGAGAGAATGGTTCATGAACACCGTGACTGTATTAACACCTGAAGATCGCTGGGCGAGGATGATATCTGGGAATGAGAAAAAACTGGTGTTTGCCCTAACATCATTCTGGCACAATATCATTAACAATAGATGAGTAAGACAACATATATATACATATATATATATATATATATATATATATATATATATATATATATACGAGGAAAGAAAACAAGAAAAAGGACAAAGCTCCCATAGCACTCGCTTTGTAAATTGAGTAAAGATCACAAGAAAAAGTAAGATGAAAGGTTTGAATGCAGACCAAACGTTTAAATAAAAAAAAAAAAAATGTTGAATTCGAGGATGAGATCATGCATGTCGATAGCATGGGCTCTTATTTATTTATTTATTTTATATATTTGTTACACGTCCAGACCCTCGGGTGTCACGGCGTGGTTATAAAACAGCTTAGAAATTAGTAAAATTCAAAACATTACATTACATGATATAAATTTCAGCGTATTCACAATTACAGAGTATTCACAGCAATATACAATGGACTAAATATTCACAACCGTATACGATGGACGGGGTCCTATCTTTGGGTGCTAATATTGGTTGAATAACCATGTTTTTAACTGTTTCTTGAAGACCGTGAATGAGGGTGCTTTTTTGATGTTAATGGGTAGGGAGTTCCAGTGTTTGGGGGCTAAAGTGCTGCCCCCTGCTCTAGTGGTTTTGAACCGGGGGGACGGTCCAGGAGAATTTGTCATTGGATCGAAGTAATCTCATGTCGGTTTTGGGATGCAGAGTATTATTGAGGTAGATAGGTCCTTTTTTAGTGAGGCATTTGTGGGTGATGCATAATGTTTTAAAGATAATTCGGGCTTTGATAGGGAGCCAGTGGGCATCTTTCCTGGTCTTGGATATATGGTCTGATTTTTTAAGCCTAGGGCTGCCCTCAGGACTTTATTTTGCAAAAGTTGCATTTTGGCTAGGTTGGTGTTGGAGGTACCCAGTAGTAATACATTACAGTAGTCCAATTTCGATAGCACCAGAGCTCTGGCTAGGGTGAGGCAATTTGCTGGGGTCAGAAATTGTCGGCTGACCGCAATTAATTTGGAGGTGTAGGATGTTGAGGATGAAAGTACATTGATCTGTTTAGTCATAGTCAGGCTAGCATCGATGTACACGCCCAGTGTTTTTACTTGCTTCGATACTGGGATATTGGTACCGTCGATATTGATGGTTGAATATTCTGGCTGAAGGGTGCTATTTTGGCTGGAGATCCTACGGTGAGGATTTCAGTCTTCTCATCGTTAAGACAGACTGTTTAATGCCATCCAATTTTGTATGATGACGTAGATTTTATTGATTGTTAATGTATCCTGGTCATAGTTGCCTGTAAGGGGTATGAGGATCTGGGTGTCATCTGCAAAATTTGTGTATATGACACCCATATCGTCAAGTGCTGAGAACAGGAGCTTGGTATATGCGTTGTACAGCGTGGGAGAAAGGCAGGAGCCTTGAGGTACTCCGATGAGGACTGGGATGGGGTTGGCTGCTTCTTTGCCTATGGACACTCTGGAGGTGCGGTCGGTTAAGAAGGATTTCACCCAGGAAGTGGCTGCCCTGGAGAAATTGAACTCCCGGGCAAGTGAGTTGCAGAGTTTGTCATGGTCCACCAGGTCGAACGCGGCTGAAAGGTCCAACAGCAGGAGAACGCAGAGTTTCCCTGAATCTCTGATGGCATCCATCTGGATTTTGAGGTCCAAAAGAGCTGTTTCAGTGCTGTGGTTGGGCCTGAATCCTGATTGTCTGGTACCGAGGAGCTGGTTAGATTCTAAGTGGGTTTGAATTTGGTTATAGGCTAGTTTGTCGATGATTTTGAGTAAAAATGGGACAGTGGTTATGGGGCGATAATTGGTTGGAATGGTGGGGTCTAGATTTGTTTTTTTTTAGAAGCGGGGTAACCCAGGCTTCTTTAATGCAGGTCGGGACTGTGTTGGAGTTGAAAGAGGCATTGACAAATTTAGTGATGGGGGGGTCAAGGTGGGTGCACAGGCTTTTACTAGTTTGGCTGGGACAGTGTCTCCTTTGCAGTTGGATGCTTTTAGTTTGGAGATAGTGTCCAATACGAGTTTGTGGGTGACTGGTGTGAACTGAAAGGGGGGTTTGGAGTTGTCATCGGATGGGGTACACGGAGTAGGGGTGGGGGAATTCTTGGTTGCTAGGAGTAGTTTTTTGGAATTGATTTTATTTTGCAACATGGTGATTTTGGAGGCAAGAGCATCTTGTATGGTGGTACACCATTCTTTGCTTGTGTTAGTGGGTGTGTCGGTCGGAAGTGGATTTTCAAGTTCTCTAAGGATAGAGAAGAGCTCTTTGGAGTCTGATGTTGCATTGCTAATGCGAACATTGTAAGCGTTAACTTTATTGGTGATGATAGCTGATTTATAGAGGGTGTTGGCGTCTTTGAATGCTTTGGCTGAGTCAGGGGAGGCATGTTTGTTGTGGGCATGCTCAAGGGAGCGTTTTTTTCCTTCTAAGGGCGATTAGTTCCTCGTTGAACCAGAAGTTGGATTTTTTATTGATGCGTTTTAGTTTGGATGTGATCGGAGCTATGGTAATCGCTGTGGAGAGGCATTTGTGGTAGTACTCAGCGATAGTGGTTGGGTCATTGCTGTGGATTGAGTGGGTATCTAGCAATTTGTTCAGGGTGGGGTCAAGGTTTTCAGCTGTGAGCTTTTTAGAGTTTCTACTTTCGATGGTACCCATGATTATATTCTTGGGTATGCAAGAGTCGTCACTTGTGATAGTGAATTCTATGCAGTGGTGGTCTGTCCAGCTGAGTGGGGTAATCGGGCCTACAGTGATGTTGGTGTTGAGGGTGAGGATCCAATCAAGGGTTCTGCCCTTGGTATGTGTGGGGACATTGATGTGTTGGCAGAAATTCAAGTCATTTAGTGCCAGGAGAAGGGCGGTTGCTTTGGTATCTTGGTTATCATTAAAACCGAGATTCAAATCGCCAATGATGATACATTTCGTTTTGGGTTTAAGGAAGGGCGCCAGTATTAGTGGGATGTCTGTTTCTGGGTGGCTGTTTGTGCTAGGAGATCTATATATGACCACTATATTAATTGTGTTTTTTTTCATTCAACGTGAGTTTGGCGAGCAATAGTTCGTACCCTGCGATAATTTCAATGGAGCTTGATCTTAGTTTGATGGTATTATTTGCAATGATGGCAGCACCGCCTCCTGGAGTGGTGGTTCTATCAGATCTGAGAATGGTGTAGTCTGGTGGGATGGCCAATGCTAGAAGAGGACCTGAGGCTTGGTGTAGCCAGGTTTCTGTGATAACTAACAGATCTAGGTCAAGTTCGGTGATGAGGTCATGAATTTCAATGGCGTGGGCTCCAAGAGAGTGGGCGTTGATGAGTGCATTTTTGAGACTAATGGGAGGGTTGGGCTCCTTAGTGGGAGTATTATTAGTTGGTGGGCAACTTAGTGGAGTCGTTTTGGTTACTGAAGGCTGGGTGTGTTTATTATTAGTTGTATGGGCCGTGGGTTTGGGTGAACTGGGTGGCTGGGTCCTGGTAGTGGGGTTGTGGTGTGGAAACCTTGTGCGTACTCTTAATCGGGATGTTCTCTCATATCCTAGCATAGGGTGTGTTTTACCATTACTTGATGGATTGGGGGGTACATGTGGATCGTTAGTGATGGCCGGGGTGGGATAGTGTTCCTTACTGGTTGTGTGGGGGACCTTGGGGCTAGGAGTGAGAATGGAGGAGGATGGGAAGGGAGGTGTGGTGGGGAGGAAGGGGGTAAGACAGGGGATGGGATGGTGTCTTGGGCAGGCTAGTTTGGTGAGCCCATTACTAAGGGCGATGAAGTGGTTGCCAGTGCATGGGGTGTCCGCTCGGACAAGGCAGAAGGGGAACATGATGCACAAAATCCAATTTATCATAGCTAGGGATGTGGGGGTAGGGTGTACTGAGGCTAGGCTCACTGTTTACACCAATTAGGCTGGATACAGTAGTCAAAAGTAAGGTTCTAGTAGGCTAACAGTAATCCTAAAAGGGACACATGCTAGGCTAAATATCGTTAAAGCACATGGGACAACATTAGACTAGAAACGGTAATCCTAGATAGGGCACAGATTAGGCTAGATATCATTGATGCACATGGGACAACAATAGGCTAGGAGTTTGGCTATGAGCTTCAGTATTAAAAAACAGTATAAACAAAGATCAAAGTGGCAATTAGGCAAGCGTGGCACATGAGAGCACTGGCTGTAAATACAAATGCTGCAGTGATATGAACATGGTAATCAGCGATATAGTCTCTGATAGTACACGGGCAGTGCAGTGGGGCACAATAAGGGATTAGCTCTAGTAGGGCGTACGGTGCTAGCAGGAAGTCGGCAGATTATGCAGGCACAGAAAAATAAATGTTAGCATATAGTCAAAGATCAGCAGGCACATGTGGCATGGCTGGAGTGGGCCTGTGAGCAGTCAGATGTTGGCGTTGTACGCTAACAAGGAATCTTGTCCTCAAAGGGTAGCGTGGACGGCAGGAGTAACCTTCGCTCGGGGATGACAGGATAAGGTGATCGTAATAGAGCTCACGTGGGTAGTGCTAGGCGCGCTGAGCTGGGCGTGAGGGGTTCAAGTGAAGGAGGGTTGGCTGGGTGGATAGCGGCCAGGGGGGCTCTCACCTTTAGCAAAGTGGTAGTAGCTGGGCGAGCGGGCACACGAGCACGGCCGAGCTCGGTCAGGCTCAGTCAGGAGCGGAGCCTTTGTCTGGTTGCCTTTCGTCGGCAACAGGCTACTGGGGGCTTCTGGGGCTTCAGAGTGGAGCAGAAAGAGTGAGGGAAGAGAAAGTCTTAATCTGACATTGAGTATTGCACCTTTTAGCAGTGGTGTGTTCAGGTGGGTGATGGATTTTTGTGTTGTGGGTGTGCTCGTGTTGGTGGTGTAACATGATTATGTCTAAAAACTTGCTCGCATCTAGCTTTTGCGGGTGTCGGTGTACTATGATTCAAGGTTTTGAATGTGCTGGTCACATGTTGAGTGCCTGTAGTGTTAGGATGGTGTGCGGTGTTATGTTTAATGGTAGTACGGGTGGAAAGTCTTATTTTTCTCTTGGGGCCTAGAATGCGCTTTGTGCATGTGGATAGGTTGTGTCCCCTGGAGGAGAGCCTGGTTTGGCGCTGTGTGCCTGTGATGGGTATGGTAGTGGGTGTTGTGTGAGTGGTGGTGGGTAAGGATATGAATGCTGGTGTGTTGGGTAAGAATGGGGTGGGACATGGTAGTGGGTGGTGTCTGGAGCAGTATATGATAGGTTATTTATAACGCACTTAATACCCAGAGGTTTCTAAGCGCGGACCCGGGGATCGAACCCGTGGTGCTCCATGTCGTCTTGCTTCCAAGGCGACCACGTTGCCCCTGAGCTATCCTCCCGGGACAAATATGCGCACTAGGCCTAAGCCTAGTTGTATGAAGTTGCCTCTAGAACAAAGGGTGGAGTCTGTGGTATGGGTGATCTTTTCTTTGGGGCTAGCGGGTGGGTACGGATACAAGGCTATAGTGGGTTTGCTAGGAAGGTGGGATTGCTGTTGCGCATTAATTATGGGTAGTAGTAGTATTATTATCATCAGCACGCCTGGCTGTGTATCTATGGCACAGCATTCACACAATAACTGCACCTAAGACATGCAACACAAGGCCACCAGAGGACACATGGAGGAAAGTTGACTCCTCTGTGTGCTCCTGATCGGAAGGAGATAAAGTGACACCAAATCCCCCCCACCCCCTTACTCCCCTAGAAGAAGTGGCAAACTCGGTGCCCCCAGGAGGAGAGACTCTGGAGCACCTCCGCTCCAAATGTGGGGAAATCTGTGGTGGAACGGCAGAGTTAGCCGTGTTGAGAACCCTGGCGGGGGGAGGGGGGGTGGAGGACAGCTGTCCCATCATGCGGCTGACTGGACCATCCAATGCAAGGCCCGGGCAGTGACAGAGCCCATGCACCAAGGGCCTGCAGGACCAGAGACGCGAGTGGAGCAGAAGACTGTAAGCAGCGAGGTGCCAGATCCTGGACTGCGAGCCCGGCATGACAGTGGTCAGTATGTGAGGAGGGACGTTGGCCCGATAGTGCTGAGTGAGGCCCGTGTGTTGGAGGAGAGTAGGTCTTGGGATTCGGGCCTACACCGGAGCTCAGAGGGCTGGTGCTGGCATAGCTGGAAGCCCAGCAGCACCACAGAGCGGTGCTGAGGAGTGGAAGGAGGCAACCCACTGGTGCGAGAAGGGCAGCCCTAGATTCTGTTGCCTGTGGAGTGGGGGACTGCCCAAGCCAATGAACTGTGGGGCCTACATCTGCAGCTTTGAGGATGTTGTCCATATGAGACTGCCGGAGTCCCTGGAGCCAACATACCCGCTGCGTGTCATCTGGCCAGAACCGTACAGTTGAGGCAGTCTGCAGGGGGCTCAAATTGAATCACAAGCCCAAGCCCAAGGCTGCAGGGTGTGGTGATTAAAGGATATCCGAATAGTGCCGGCATGGCTCCAGGGGTAGCCGCACGTGCAGACTTGGACAGTCTTCCCCCCCCCCCCACAGCAAAGGTCCTTGCCGCAGTGAAGTGGTTGCCCGTAACATTGTCTAGAGAACCCTGTGGATGAACAGGAGGCTCCCACAGGGATTGCCAGTACGCTTTCTCCTCTCTGTCATTGCCCTCTTTTTTTGAGAACTGCAGGGAAAGGTGGTAGGATCCCCCAACCTCCCCGGTATGGACTAAGGTGAACAAGTCCCTACCCTGGGGGCTAAAATTATTTCAGGGTCAGACACATTGCGTCCAGCGACCAACAGCTGATCCCAGCGAGCGCCATGAAGTTTGTTTGATACTGCAAGCCCAAGGAAAAGACCCTCCGCTGCAGGGACAGAGTGTTCCCCTAGCCTTCCTCTGGGTAGGTGTTACACTCACCTGGCTCCCACAGAGGCGGTCTCCACCAATGTGACATGTAGGGCCGAGATGACGGACTGGACTGGCCCACCTAGCTTCGTTTGCTTGGCCCGTAGGAATATTCTTCTGCGAATGGAGAAAGGGAATTAACGACCCATGGAGTTGAGCTTAAATCCCCCCCCACCCCGCTGATCACCTTTATAAGAGGGGACATCAGTCTCACCTGATGATTTGAAAAGATGAGCTCTCCATCCTGCATTGAGCGCAGGGGCGCATAGATAACCAGTTGCTTCACTGGCTCGAAGGAATTGGTGAGTTCCAGAACAATATTGACTCCGATATTCCCAGCAAGACGCCGCAAGTATGTAGTTCGTAAGAGTTCAAATGCCTGACTTTCACTCTTGTCCGATTCCTTGCAGGTTGCAGCTTGACCCTACGAAGAGTTCCTCGTGGCAACCGGTAATATTCTGGTAAGGATTTGTATTATCCAACACAGTTCGATAAAATAATGTCCATATGTAACCTGTTTCTTTCTCCCTTATTCAGGCGCTGAGAGAAAGTATGAAGTCTCAGGAAATAATGCCTCCGGCGGTAGAATCAGGTAAGTCTTTTGTGGGGAGGAGGGTTCCCCTTGTTAATACCTTTGTTTCACCTTGCAGTCCTTTTGTTTCCCCTTAGGGGCCGGGGTTCGGCTAGGATGCAGTGGGAGCTGCGCCGACCCGTGAAGAGGAATGGAACCCCCGGTGGTAAAATCAGGGAGGTCTATGTGGGGGTATTCCTGTGTGTATTCCCTTGGCTCACCTTGCTGTTCTTGTCTTCTCCTTAGGTGCCGGAGTGCGGCGGGAACATGCAGGAGGAAGCGGTGGAATGTAAAGATGCTGCGAAGGCCGGTGAGTTAAGCGCGGCGCTGCAGCAGGCGAGACGACGCGCATAAAATAACTTCTTTCTTCCAGCTCGAAGGCGCGATGGATCGGGAATTCAGGTAAGGATCAAAGGTATTCCTCTTGTTCTAACCTTTTCTCCTTCTTTCTCTCTTTTTCTAGGAGCTCCAAACTCGAGGCGGGCGTGGCAGAAGACTGGATGCAGGCTTGCAGGCACAGTGATCGTTACGCTACTGGATGCAGAATAACGCGAAGCGTGTGCTGCTTTCCGGGCGTGGTTTAAATAGCCTCCAAAGTAGTCACAGGTAAGTATTCCTCTCCAGCCCCACCCGAGTAAAAAAAATAGTCCCTAGGTAAAATAGTCCCTTTCAAGCCTCTTTTGGCTTGGAGCTCTTGCAGCATGGTCTGCATCAGGTAAGTTTTAATCTATGAGCCTAGCGCCATAGGCGCCAGGACTGCACCCAAATAGCCCCTAGCAGGGGTTGTTGGGCTTGCTTGGGGTAACTTGATGCCTGCTTCTGGGGTTGCTGGACTTGGTCTGGGTCCCCGGGGGTAGGCATCATGACAGTAGGAGGAGAAGCTTGGAGCGTCCGGACACTGATGACCTGGAGAAACATCCTACAGAAATTCCAGTTTCGGGCCCCCGGCAAGCCCCTCACATTATTGAGTCTTCCCAGCCGACAACAATGGAGGAGGATCCAGTTTCCACCAAGAAGGACAGTCGCACTCATGGAGGAAATCAGGGGCATTCAGCGCTGGGGCAAAAGCTGGACAAAATGGCCCAGAAAATTGACTCCTTTGATAAGGGTCCTAGGCCTTGAGTGCAACCAAACATCTCTAGACACTAAGGAGATGCAAATAGATATGCAGATTTCGGAGCTGGAGAGGAGAGGGACGGATGTTCAATTGAAAATTGATGATTTCGAGAACAGAGAATGAAGAAACGACCTCAGTTTCTTTGGTTTTCCTAAGAATGAGGGAGCATCCAAGAGTGACATCAAATGCTCTATACATGGAAGTCCTGAGGCTACTGTTTGGTTCAGATTTCCTCAATGAGCCCACAATCGACAGGGCGCACCGTGCTGGGGGTGGCACCAGAGGACAATTCAGGCAAGATTTCATTATTACTCTGAAAAAATGAAGCTACTGGACAGAGCCAGGAGAGTGGATCCAATCGCCTACGGCTCAGCTAAAATAACTACCAGGAACTATCCGCCTTCACGCTGGCCAGGAGGACGCAATGTGGTCCTCCCACAAAATGGCTGCATGACAAAAGGTGTGAGATACCGCTGGGGCTTCACTTTTTTGGTTTTGTTTGAACATGAAGGATACTCCTACAAGTTAGTTACAGAGGATGACATTCAAAGAGTTTCCTTGAAAATAATGAAAGAGCTACAGCCAAACTCCAGCATCCAGGTGATGCAAGAGAAGGGGCGTTGGGCCAGAACCTACGGAAGGACAGGCAAAAGATCCCAAAGTCAACGCAAATTCAAGAAGCTTTACACCACCCCCGGGTGGAAAACAGAGTAGATGACTGATGCTTCCAGTTCTTTCCAATACAGCTTACATTGCAATGCGGAATGTTGAGAGCACTTTGATGCAAGTGTAACTTTGCAAAATAAAGAATGAGGAGGGGAAAGTAATAGTCTTTTTGGCATTATGACATTGGGAGGGGGGGCTCGGGATATTGAGCTTTGCTGTGTTGGTCCTAAGATCAGGAGGACCGCTGATGATTTGATCCGACTCGGGTGATGTATCCGAGCGGGATTGGATGCCATGTGAGGGGCTGGGTGAGGGGAAGTTAAGGTTTCAGAGTTGTTGTTGGTTCCACGGTAGCGATCTTTGACATGGATGGAGGGTACAACGGGTTTATGCAAAAAGTGTTCTGCCAGAGGGTGGTCTCAAGAGCAGGTGGAGATGTGCAGCATTCTGGAAATGGGTAAATGACAATGGGTGGATGACAATCGGCTCCCTCAATGCCCAAGGCCGTAATTCACCAAGTAAAAGGTTGATGGTTCTTAGGGAATTTAAGAGGGCAAGATTAGACTGGCTTTGGCTGTAGGGGACTCATTGGCAGATGGGGAGGGATCCGCGCTTAAGGGCCAGGGAAGTGGGAGAAGTATTTGTGGCCTCAGATGTAAAGAAGAGAAAGGGTGTAGCAATCCTGGTTGCAGCGTGCCTTAGGATCCGGGTGGATAAGGTCTTGACCTCTGTCAAAATTAATGAATGTGCTACCCCGTATTCTATACTTATTTACCTCCATCACGAAAAGATTTTTTCTCGACCTAGTGAGAGAAGTCTGCAGATTCTTTTGCCAGAATAATACTCCAGGAGTGAAAATGGCAACCCTGATGCTCCCGAGAGATAGAGGTGGTTTTGGATTCCCTGATTTCTGACTAGATTATAAAGACGCTCAATTGCGAATAATGAGGAAGCATATGAGGGAGGACGTAAAAACATATTGGTCATATCTTGAAGACCTGGTGGGCCACCCATTGAAGGTCAGGGATTACCTCTGGCCTCTGCTCAGGTCCATCACAGAGCGATTGCAATCTCACCCCACATAAGGGGTTCTCTGGTCGGTCTCGCAAGATAATGGGATCAACCGCATCTTCTCATCTTGGCGTTCGCCCTTAGTACCCCCGTTCAATTTGGTGAATCTGGGACTGCGACATTCGCAGAGATGGTCGGATGTAGGCCTTGAGAGGGTGGGTCAATTATTTAAAGAAGGGGCGTTTGTGGATATGGATTTGGTTCAGTAGGTGCTGAGGAGGGATACAATCTCAGTTATTGAATACATCCGAGTTAAGGGAACACTGACTGACCTGAAATTAGTTTGACAGCAAGGGAGTTTACCATGTTTGAGAGGGCCCTGGACCAATCAAGTACAATAAAAGGCATTCTATCTAGGAAGTATAAAGCTATGAATCTGTCGGCACTGGGTCGACTTGGTGGGGGAAGAAATAACGGAGGACTGGGCGAAAATATGACCTGCATTACTTATCGTAATGGCATTTCTGATGATTTTATCTGCTTAGATTCACATGCTGTGCATATGGTCCGACATCTAGTGGTAATCGCAGAGTATTGCATCTCGTCTTTCGAGGACCGAAAGGGGACGTCAACACGAGGGCTGCGGCAATGGTTGTCTTAGCAGCATACTTCCAGCATCCCCCTATGGACTCTTAGTTCGAGATCCTCTCCTGATGCACACAATCCTGGGCTGGGCACAGCAATCGGGGCAGTGGTCGAAGTGCACGAAAAGAAGTAGTGGAACTATGTTCCCTACTGGCCTGCACTGCTCCCAACAGACCCCATCACCGGGCCACCCGCCCCACGCTCTATAAAAACCCCCAAAAAACATGTGCCTGCTCTTTAAGGAAACGTCCTGTGCAGTGCACTGAAAGTGCAAGTTTCAACTTCCTCCTACACTTTTATTTTAAAACAAAACTGTTCCGGAACGGTTTCTTTTTAAAATAAAAGTATGGGAACGGTAAAACTTAATTAAAATAAGTATAGGAGCACAGCTCCAGACCGTTCCCACCCACTAAATCGGGGGACCTACAACATTCAAGCCCTGTTGTCTGCCCAATCATGGACAACAAGCTCAATTATAGTCAAGACCTCAAAAAACGATTTGATTTGTGCACTCTGGGCTATCTGCAGCCCAAATCCGTTGCATCCACACAAGGTCTACTTTTCGGGCATTGACCAGAGCTCACAGAGTATGCCCATAAACTACCCTTGCCCGAAAAGAAACACAATGACAGTGAATCACAAAGAAAGAGTTACTAACAGATTTGCCAGCCATGTTGAGTACTATAGTGAGCAAAAGAGAAGCCTGGGCATAAGACCTGTGATTGCCAAAAGGCTTAAACAGCACAGGTTTTATGCAGCTCTGCACCGAGTAAGATTTCTCGCAGCATCACACTAACAGTACTTTCACTATGTAAACCCCCCCCCCCCCCCACCCCTGACCATGACAGTCCTTATTTTTAAAATTTTGCAGATTTACCGAGATGACAGCTTGAATGTTGAGGGACGACGTGGTTTAGTGCTGGTAAATACTTCTGGTATCCTTTATATTTTTCTAGAGGATTGATAGTTCAGAGCTTATCTTGGATGTCACATTTATGTCAGATCCAATACTGACATTAGTTAAACTCCAGTGCCCTTGCATGGTTAATGAAGTTAATTAATGATTTTTATGATCATGATCCGGCAATACCCAATCCAGTTTTGCATTGCAGTCAGTATGCATTTTATTTTTCCCTAGAAATCCTGTTGGAGCAATAGGGAACTCAAGACAATTTGTCAGAGGGAGGTTATTACCCAACAAATACTCAATTTGTAGTTAAAATGGAAGGCCATTCAGCAGCTGTTCTCCATTTCACTATGGCTTTTTGTTTGATTTTTGGGTTTATTACTCCCCCCCCCCCTTCTCTTTCTCCTGACCCACAAGCTCACAATAATATTGGTACAATATTTGGTTCATTGCTATAAAACCTGGTGCTGGAAATGTACTGGAAATGTACCTGAATACACTTTGGTTGCTCTTCTTTTGGACTTGTTTTAGGTGCAATATTATTAGTTGTCCTAAATACGTTACAGCCTAGAAAGGGACCGATGCACGGTCGAAACACGGGTTGGCTGGGTTTACAGGATTTGTTACAGTGTCTATCCAGACTTGTTATTTTTGCATTTTTTTGTAAAGTCACCAGATCCTGAATCACTGTCTAAAGTTGGAATTTTCCAGGCAATTAATTTATTTCTAACACATAGCTATGCGCGTCAGTGTCTTAGGCTAATTGTTTACTATAGTAAACAAAGGGCTGTCAGGAGTGCATCCAAAAAGTGCAAGTTCAAGGTTCCAATGCCACAAGTCGGTTTGGGCTTCACCAAGTATGGTGAAAATTGTGAAAAATGCAAACTGGTTGCCCAGCCCTACACTGCAATAGGATGGAAGGAGTGCTACACGATTGCCTTTTTATTTTATTGGTCAAGCGAGGACATAGCTCAAGTGCAACGGAGCGATGTGCAAGGTGTGGGTAGTCAGTATATGGGCTAGCATTTTTAAACAGTAGTGCAGTACTGTGAGTTATGGTATGTATGTCAGTCTGTATATCTGTTGAGATTAGTCCTTGGTCAGGTCTTATATCGGGGACAGGGTCCACCTGCACTTGCAGCCTTAATCCTAAACCTTAGGAAGGACCGATGGGGTTCCCAAATCGGGACGTGTAGGTAGGCATCCTTCAGATCCAGGGAGCACATCCAGTCTCCGCCAACAATGTCTCCGCTATGAAGGCTGGTGTAAACATCTTGTACTTTTGGAGGGGAAGGGAATGGTTCAAGGAGGAAAGGTCTAACGCAACTCTCAGGCAAGCCTGGTTCTTTTTGTGCAAGGCGAAAATTCGAGAATAGAAGCCCAATCCCCACTGACAGGCTGGTACTTCCTCCATGGCCTGGTTCGCTACCAGCGAGTGTATTTCCGCCAACAGAGATGCTGTGTACCAGTCTGCAGGAGCGTAGGGGAGGAAGGAACAAGTTACTTACCTGTAACTGTTGTTCTCCAGCATGGGTCTGGCATGGATTCACATGCTCATGAATATTCCCCGTCGTCAGGCTGGGAATCCTCGGTAAAGAAAAAACCAGTATCAGTTTCGTTTCTGATCTGTCTTTCGTAGTAATAACCAATCACTGGTCTCTGCGTCATACTGACCACAGCCAATGACAGCCCTCTACCTAAGCACCGCCTCCGGCAGCCATCTTCAGATTTGGAAGCACGTGAAGTGGCAGTATGACCAAGTGAAGAGCCGCAGAGGGGTAGGCGGGAGGGTTCGCATGTGAATCCATGCCAGACCCATGCTGGAGAACAACAGTTACAGGTAAGTAACTTGTTCCTTCTCCAGCATGGGGTCTGGCATGGATTCACATGCTCATGAATAAAGAATACATAGCAGTACACACATGCACAACCACGGGAGGTGGCAAAGGCTCAACATTAAGCATCACATCAACTCAACATTAAGCATCTTACCTCCTCACCAGGCTCACCTCAGGCGAACAGGTTGCGCAGCACTGCTTGGCCGACCCTGGACTCCTCCCTGGAATCCCGGTCGACGCAGTAGAATTTCGTGAAGGTGTGCGTCGACCTCCACGTAGCAGCCCTGCATATGTCCAGCAGGGGCACACCAGATAGGAACGCCGTGGTAGCTGCGATCGCTCTGGTGGAATGGGCTCTCGGACGGCCAGGCAGCGGTCGGTTTGCCAACCGGTGACAGTACATGATACAGCCGGAGAGCCATCTGGAGATGGAAGCCTTCGAGAGAGCCTTCCCCTGATTGACAGGTCCAAAGTTCACAAAGAGTTGTGACGTCTTCCGAAAACCCTTCGTGCGGTCCACGTAGAACTTCAGCGCTCTAGCTACATTCAGCGAGTGCAAAGTCCTCTCAGCCGGCGACGAAGGCGACGGGAAGAACACAGGCAACACCAAGGGTTCGTTGAGATGGAAGTCCGACGGTACCTTGGGCATGAAGGAGGGGTGCGTCCTGAGCACTACCCTTGTGTCGTGGAAAGTCAAGTACGGGGCCTTGCAGGAAAGGGCCTGGATCTCTCCCACTCGTCGTGCGGAGGTGATGGCCACAAGAAAAGCTGTTTTCCACGATAGAAACTTCAACGGGGCCGAGTGCAGAGGCTCGAACGGAGGTCCCATGAGCTTGGTCAGCACCACGTTGAGCTCCCACGCCGGGGCCGGAGCCTTCACCGGCGGGAACGATCTGAACAGTCCCTTCATGAACTCTTTCACCAGACGATGAGACCACAAGGACGTCCGCCCCGTGGTTCTGGTGTACCGGGAGATCGCAGCAAGATGAATCTTGATGGACGCGTGTGCCAGACCAGCCTTGGCCAGCGTCAGCAGGTACGGCAGTACTTGGGGAGCCGTAATCCGTAGAGGGTTAATCTTCTGTGCGTGGCACCAGACAGAGAACCTCTTCCATTTGTGTCCGTAGCATTTAAGAGTCGAGGGCGCCCTGGCCTTTGCAAGAACCTCTCTGCAATCGGCCGGTATGTCGTATCCTCCAAACTCTAGCGCTGCAGGAGCCAGGCCTGCAAGTTCAGCGACTTCGGGTCGTGGTGGAGGATGGCGCCTCCTACCCTGGAGAGTAGATCCGCGTCCGCCGGCAGCTTGATCGGCGGGGACGCTGACAAGTCCAGAAGGTCCGGGAACCATATCTGCCTCGGCCACGCAGGTGCGACGAGGATCATCCTGCACCGTGACCTCTTGAGCTGGTTGACGAGCCGGATTAGCAGAGGCAAGGGAGGGAACGCGTAGAGGAACAGGCCCTCCCAGGGGAACGAGAAAGCATCGCCCATGCTCCTCGTCTGGGGAAACCTGCTGGCGAACCTCCGGCACTTGGTGTTCGTCGCCGTCGCGAACAGGTCGATCTGGGGTGTGCCCCACCGTCAGAAGAGGCGATCCACCAGATCCTGCCGTAGTTCCCACTCGTGGCACGAGCGCAGCTCCCTGCTGAGTGAGTCGGCGATGGTGTTTTTTATCCCTGCCAGATGAAATGGCACCAGAAAAATCCCTTGGGCGACGGCCCAATGCCACAGGTCCTGCGCCTCCTTGGACAGCGCTGGGGACCTGGTTCCGCCCTGTTTCCTGATGTAAAACATGGTGGTGGTGTTGTCGGTGAAGATCCTCACCACCTTGCCCTTGAGGGACGGAAGGAAGGACCTGAGGGCCCAAAACACTGCACGGAGCTCCAGGACGTTGATATGCAGGGACTTCTCCGTCGGGAGCCAGAGTCCCCTTGCGTGCAGATTTTCGGTGTGCGCTCCCCACCCTTCCAGGGAGGCATCCGTGGTCACAGTCTCCTGGTGGGCTGGGGTCTGGAAGTCCATGCCCGCCGTCAGATGCGCGCGGGTGCCCCACCACCGTATCGCTCGTCGGAAACTCTCGTCGAGCTTGATCCTTTCCTCGAAGCTGCCCGTCGTCTGGATCCAGCGCGCATCCAGGAATTCTTGCAACGGGCGCATCCGGAGCCTGCACATGGGAATGAGGTAGATGCAGGAAGACATCATCCCGAGGAGGGACTTGATGGACCTCACTTTGGCCGCGTCGGCCGCCAATATCCGTTGCACCTTGCCCAAGATGGTCCTGGTCCTCTCCTCCGACGGGGAGGCCAGACGGGACACTGTGTCGAGCCTCGCTCCCAGAAACAGTGCGACTTGCGCGGGCACCAGGTGGGATTTGGCGTAGTTCACGGAGAATCCCAGGTCCGTGAGGAGTTGGACGGTCCTTGCCATGTGGACCACGGCGAGCTCCCTCGTCTTGGCGCGGATGAGCCAGTCGTCCAGGTAGGGGTAGACGTGAATCCCCTCGCGGCGCAGCTGCGCCGCCACCGGTGCGAGGCACTTGGTGAATACCCTGGGTGCCGACCGTAGTCCGAAGGGAAGGGCTTTGAACTGGTAATGACGCCCTTGGACCACGAATCTGAGGAATTTTCGGTGCCCCTTTAGGATGGGAATGTGGAAGTAGGCATCCTCCAAATCCAACGACGATAGGAAGTCTCCTTCCTCCAGCTGACCCAGGACGTGCTGGAGGGTGACCATCCGAAACTTCTGCGCCTTGATGAACTTGTTCAGACGTCGCAGGTCTAGGATGGGGCGCCATCCTCCCGTCTTCTTCTTCACGAGGAAGTATCTCGAGTAGACTCCGGAGCCCCGAAGCCTCTTTGGGACGAGTTCGATGGCGCCCTTTCTGAGCATCGCCTTTACCTCCAGGAGAAGTTGAGGGACGTGAAGTTCTTTCCTGGCCACGGGGGGGACGCGCGGGCACCTTCTTTGAAACTAGAGCGCGTGGCCCCGGGCCAGGGCGTCCAGCACCCAACGGTCGGTGGAGATGGACTCCCACACGCTGACGAAGCCCGCCAGCCGGCCTCCCACCGGGGTGCTTCGGTGGGGGCCCGACCCCACGGCCGGTTCAATCCTGCTTGGACGCGGCCTTGCCGCCTTGACCTCCTTGGCGACGACGGCGGGGTCCGCTAGACTTGCCTCGTCCTCTGTAGGCCTCTTGCGACGACGAGCGGGCTGCTTGACGGTAGGAAGCGAAACCGCCGCCGGAACCTTTGGAGGCGCCCTTGCCTCCGCCGCTCCGAAAGGGCGTCCGTCGTTGCTGCAGGACTCCAAGGGCCCGGGCCGTCTCAGTATCCGTCTTGATGGCCTGAAGGGAATCGTCCACTGTCTTGCCAAACAGGTTGTTCCCGTCGAAGGGCATGTCCAGGACTCTGGTCTGGACGTCCTGCCGGAAGTCCGTAGCTTTGAGCCATCCACGACGTCGAAGGCAAACGCCGTTGCCCAGCTGGCGGAACCCAGTGTCGGCGATGTCTGTCGCCACGGTGATGGCGTGGTCCGAGGCCACCTCACCTTCCTGCAGGATCTCCAGGGCCTCCGCCCTCTTGTCGTCCGGCAGAAAATCCAGCAGGGGAGCTATCTTGTACCAGAGCTCCCTGTCGTAGCGGGCCACGATAGCCAAGGCGTTGGCCGCTTTAATCGTCGTCGCTGCCGACGAGATGACTCTACGTCCCATAGCATCCAATTTCTTTCCCTCGCCGTCCGGCGGGGAAGTCGATGTGGAGGCCGCACCCCCCCCGCTTTCTTCCTGGCTGCCGCGGAGACGACGGAATCCGGGGTAGGCTGCGCCCGGAGGCATAGGGGGGCCGTGTCAGGGACCCGGTACTTTTTCTCGTACCGGTCTCTTCTAGCTGGCGTCGTGGAAGGGTTCTTGAGGAGGGAAAGGCCCTCATCCCAAATGTCGTCCAACAGAGGCACTGCGAGGACCGTCTTCCTCTTGGCCTCGCGCCGCTGATAAAGGAAGCCTTCCTTTTTCTTTTCCTCAGGGCAGAGTTGGAAAAGCTTGGAAGCCCTGGAGATCATGGAGTGGAAAGATCCGATCTCGTCGGGCGGAGAAGCCCTGGTGGGAGGCGACGACGGAATATCCTCGTCGTATGCCTCGTCGTCCGTACCCGTCGCTGCCGTGTCCGTCCCCGTATCATCCCCTCGGGTGGACGGGGAGGAGGGCTGGACGGGGCGCGACGGTTGAAAAGGAGGTGGTGGATGGATCCTTCTTTTCTTGGTAGGGGGAACACCAGAAGGTCCCGGTTCTGGATCCCCCGACGGGAGAGGTTCCTCCGTCGGTAACGGTAGCCTCGTCCTTATCTCGGAGCATAAGGACTGTATGGCCAACAAAATGGCCGCCGAGTTGTCTTGCGGCGCTGGCAGAGGGGAATCCGACGGGCGAGCAGGGGCCCCGTCGGAATCCTCGACGATGTCGTCACCTGCGTCGGGGTCCATTCCGACGGGCTGGCCTTGTTCCACGCCTAGGCCGTGGCTTAAGACCTCGATCAGCTCCTCTTCTGAGGTTGAGGCCGAATCTACGACGACGCCCTGCCCCCCCTTCTTCCCCGCGGAGGGTTTCACGGGGGTCCTATCGATGGGCACAAAAGAAGACTCCCTCCGAGGAGGCAGGGAGATTCTGGGCCCTGAGGTCGCCACCACTGGTGCAGCCTCCACAGGCTGAGCCAGGGCCGCCGCGACCGTTTCGATAGAGGGCTTGGTCGGATGGATCAAGGCCTTCACCACCTTAGGTGCGCTCACCGCCTTATCCTTGAGGGAGGGGGCACTGCCACGCTCCTCCTCTGCCTTAGAGCTCGACCGGGGCCTCTCCAGGAGCTTCGCCGGGTGCTCGGCCTTCCTCTTACCCGACCCAGAGCGTTGGCTCGTGGTTGATGGTGCCGGGGAGGGTGCGCCCTGCCTGGCGCCCGTAGAGCCCGACCGTTCGGCGCTCCCGGTGCCAGCGGACTCGCGGTGCTTGGCCTTATGTTGGGCCCCCGTCGCCGGGGCGCCCTCAAAGGTCTTAGAAGACCGCTCGGATTTCTTCTTCTTCTCGCCAGACGGGCTCTTACCCTCCAGCCAGTTGGCGAGACATTGATGACGGTCCTTCATGGTCCGTTCCGACATGTTGCCGCAAAACGCACAGTCCTTCTCCACGTGCGTTTTGTCCTCATGAAGGCAGTAAAGGCAGAAAGAGTGTTCGTCCTCCTTAAAGACGTTCTGCAGCTGGCATCCAGGGCAGACCCTGAACAGCTTTCCGGGCGTCGAGCTTCCCTTCTCCTGGGCCATCTCCGAGACCGGGCCTGAGAAGCTTCTGGAGTCCTCCGAAGTGTAGCTTGACGAAATCTTCACCCTTGAGGGGCACAGACGAATCCGACACGGGTCCCCGTTGATCGGATGTAGGATCGGTGGAGCTTGAGGCTCTTTTGACCGAAAGAATCGAAGTTTTTTTGAAAAAAGCGCGAAAAAATAGCACTAACGCTCGAGAGCAATAGCACGAGGATCCCAACACATGAACGTGCGGTAAAAATCTGAAGATGGCTGCCGGAGGCGGTGCTTAGGTAGAGGGCAGTCATTGGCTGTGGTCAGTATGACGCAGAGCCCAGTGATTGGTTATTACTACGAAAGACAGATCAGAAACGAAACTGATACTGGTTTTTTCTTTACCGAGGATTCCCAGCCTGACGACGGGGAATATTCATGAGCATGTGAATCCATGCCAGACCCCATGCTGGAGAACTATTCTTTTTCTTATCGAGTTCCTTGTCCGTTGTTGAATGGAACAGGTCACCCCTAGCCCCTCGAAAGTCAGGAAATGCCTTCCTGCACATCTGGGTTGAATTTTGTCGCCCTTAGCTGAGCCATCTTTCTCATGTCGGTGGCGATGCAAATGGCCCGACCTGAAGTGACAATGTTGGCCACTCTGGACTCCATTATGTCTTGTGCCACTATTTTACCCTCAGCCAGCCCGCATTGAAGCGGTCCTGGCTGTGTGTAGGGAGCTCAGGGAGGAAATTGGCGATCTGCCGCCATAGCTTCTGGTTGACAGCCACCAACATGGTATCTGCGTTGGCCTGGCACAGCTGGAGAGTAGCGTTGGAATACATTTTCTTGCCGAACGCCTCTAATATCTTTTCCTCCTTGCCCAGGAGTTCCGAGGCCAAAGTCGCTGAAGAAGATTGTGGTTTGGAGTACAGTGATGCTGCTGCTATGACCAAGGAATGTGGTTCGGGGTGCCCCGACAATAAGAGGGGGTCCACTTCCGTTTGCCTGTATTTAGCATCAAAACGCCTATTGGTAGGCTGGGTAGAGTGTGGCATGAGCCACAGTTTTTTGACAAGCGCTACTACGTCGTTCTGAAGTGGGATTACCGCTCTAGCAGTAGGGCGTAGCATGAGAACCTCAGCCAGTACCCCCGCCTCTGGCTGTTCCACCTGTGGATGCAGGATTCCTAGGTACTCAGCCAGGCCTGCCAGCTGTTCGTGAAAAGCTTTGGCCGACAGAGTGTCTGGGTCCTCCTCAGCTGTGTCTACTGTTGTGTTCTGCGGATCCGGAGAGCCAGAGGAGTGCTGGGCGCAGACAGCTGTGGCGTGCAGATTATCAGTGCCTGAGGCTGCTGAGGTGGGAGAGCCGAGCCTGCGTTAACTGGTACAGGCATGGGAGGCAGGGGCTGTGCTGGACCCAGGGGCGGTGTGGCCATGGGTGATTGCGGCTGTACAGGCGGGAGCATGTCCCTGATCAAGTCCCTAAGGATGGTACCCCATCTGTGGTGATCTCATGAGTGAGAGGAACTTCTCAAAGAACCCGTCTTCACAGCCCACAGGGGTTCCTGATGGTACAGGCAAAGGGGTCAGGCCCTGAGGCAGCAGTGTCCTGGGCATGCCTTGTCTCGCTGTATAGGGCAAAGTATACCTGCCTTCAGAAGTGGATGGATAGGATGTGGACCAAGTGACAGGGGTTGACCAATCCCATCTGGAAGCGCTTTCCCCTTCCTGGTTTCCAAAGGGAAAAGGTGCCGGGTGAGTCGCTGCTTTGTCTGGTCCGGCAGCCATTTTGTTTTGCTTTGTGCCACGTGCCTGCGTCGTTGAACTTGCTGAGCTGGGACTAGCTTCCACCAGTAAGTTGATCAGTGGTGGTTGAGGCCTACCGTCAGGACGGGGCCTGGTAGGCAGAGTGCCCTCGGCAGTGGTGCCGGTAGTGCTGCGTGCAGGCGCCCCCTCAGACATGGGTCCGGTGTTAGGGCGTAGCCCATCAGATGGGACCCGGTAATAGAGCCTTGCAGCCCCACAGCGGTAGCACCAGTAGGATCTTGCGACCCCCTAAGTCGGTAGCTGGAGCAGCCTTGGTGTTGTTGCTGGTCTTAGGACTTGTTAGGTCCCTCCCGTTTGGGCGCTTGCTTGGAAAGGAGTCATCCTTACGGGGTGTGGAGGAGAACAGGGCACCTACCTCAGGCCTGGTCTTCTGTTTCACAAACGCTTTGAGGTCCTATTGAGGCGATCTTCCGAAGAGCTCCCACCACCTGGCTAGTCGGTTCTTGAGTGCGCGCAGAGTCAAGGCGGTACACGCTTTACAGCCGTCCCAGCTGTGGTCTGGGCCAAGGCAGCAGAGGCAGAGGGCGTGAGGGTCAGATGTTGGTAAGGGACCCTCATAGGCTGGACAGCTGCTGAAGCCCGCCGTCGCCGACATGCGCCGGGGAGGAGCGTGGCGCCAGACGACAAAGCAGTACCTGATAACTGAAAAGAAAAAAAGACGAGAATACTTCACTGTGAAAGAGCGCGCGGAATTACAAGACCAGAGGCCTAACCCAGGAGCTCTGGTGAAAGCGGTCCTTTGCAGTCGATGTGGAAAACAGGAGTGAGGCGTGGCACCGGTGGGCGGAGTCAGGGGAGCGCACGCTGCCAGGACCGCGCTCCTGCGTGCATCTAAGTTTAAAGGGGGAGATGATTTTTTCTGGTGAAAAAGGTTCAGTCTCCAGGCCCTAGTGAGGGACGGCCATACAGTATGGAGGAACAGGAACGGGACGTAGGAGTCATGTAAGATTCAGAATTTTAGATTAGAGCGTTCACCTACGCCTACTTAACACAATATGCTATATATTAGTCAACAACAGCGATAGCTCAAACATTACCAAACTATAAAAAGATAAATTTCATAATCTGGAAGCCCAATGATGGCGGAAGAGGTTCTACAAGCCATTTTATCTGTCAGTCATAAAACCTATGCACCGTTTAATTGTTATGGAACTTAAGAAAAACTATGGGGTTCAGTCTCTTGGCTATATTATTGATTAAAACAACACAGAGTAAAACATTCAAGGGCAAGAAAGAGTTAGACCTGATGTTGCTTTTTTTAAATGTAATTAAAGCTTTATTTAGTCAAGCACTATCACCAGAACAACCGGACATATGCAGTTCACTTGACGATCAGCAGCAGAAACATAATAAAAGACGTCAACAGAATTACCATCGCCCTGCTGGACTCTTAATGACTAGTGACATTGACAGTTCTTCTTTCACGTTACTTGCCTCTTCCCACAACCCCCAAACCACAACAACTAATATGACATAGCAAGAGCGTGAGACATTAAACCTTCAAGCGGCCCTAATGCCCTCCGAAATCTCCTCCCCCACTTCACAAAAAACTGTGAAACTCTTAGTATACCGGTCTATAAAACTGTTGTTCTGTCTCTAACATGATCGTAGAAGGGAGAGCACACCTTAATAAATTTCGGTTGGGAACCACATGTCAGTGCAAACATCTTTTCCATTGCCAGAACACCCCCAAATCTTGACCCACCACAAGGCTACCACAGGTCCCCCTTTTGTTTTGCATCCTTGGGCCAACGTCATTCTGGCTTCAGTCCAGAGATGCGGAATAAGGATCACTCTGGCCCCACTTGCAGCATATGCATCTTCCACTGTGGCACCAAACCATCATCGTAGGATCTTCCGGAAGCCGAAACCCCTCTTTTGGGCCTAGATATGCCCCAAAATCTCATTCCAAAAGCACTGCGCCTTCAGGCAGGACCACCACATATGGGCAAGATCTCCCAACGCCCCACTTTGTCTCCAGCACATGGGTGAAGATTGGGCAGCATTTTTTTATATACACTTGGTGTCATTGCACAGATCCTACAGGCCGATTATTTTATTGCCATACATCTTGACACCCTGCAGGCATGTTCCCATATCTGGCCCAAGTCTTCCTCTTTGATTACTATTCCCAAATCATTTCCCCACCTGTCCACATATGGAAGCCTATCACCCAACCCAGTTGTATCTAATAGGGGATAAAGCCTGGCGATACCCCTTGCCGCCACACCATCTCTCGTACTGTCAATTCTTGGCCCAGTGGTGCCCAAGTGTCTGTTTCCTTAACCTCCCTGTGTGAAATCCAGTGCTTTATCTCCATATACCAGAACCGTTCTCCACCAATATGGAATTTTCCTTGCAGTTCCTCAAACCGTAGTGGAACCCCTTTCCGATAACTGTCCTGCAACCTGATAGCCACACATCCCTCCCCCGTGCTCCCAGAAGGTATTACTCCATCCCGTTGAAAAGTCCTCATTATAGCTGCGAGAAACCTGAAAGTGTCTCATCCACTAGTCCCCGGGGATCAGTAATCCAGGATACAGCGATTGCTTTTGGATCCAGTTCCTGGGGGTGAAACAGTGCGGGAGGATCACCTGGATGAGAGGTCTTCGGGGAGTGGGACACCAGATGGTAAGACACAATATCCCCTTCCCTGTAACATCTTTTCCCCATCCTACCAGGTAGGATACTTAGGAACTCAACCCCTCCCCGCCCTTTCCTGACATGAACCCTTTCTCATGGACAGCTCACTGTGAGAGAAAACGGACTAACACCCAAGCCGTATAGCCGACATGTCCCAACACAATGGTCAGGCAATTACTGATCATTACACAAACACCTGACTTCCAACACAAATCCCCACCCGGATAAAAGACCGAGCATGAAAGCACACTGAGCAAGGCAAAGCACACAACGAAGAAGCAGTTCCAAGATGGTAGTTAATACGAGGAGAAAGACGGCAAGACCAGAGAGGGTTGCAAGGAGGGAAGTGCCCTTGATCTTTTCAGAGAAGAAACGTTACTTCCAAGCCTTCAAAAATAAGAAACTTAAGACCTTAAATTAAAGCTGAACAAACCTGCATTGTGTGTTGGAGGTACCCGGGGCTCTCCCGCATTGGTAACCAAGGCGGGAGGAGCATTTGCCGCTGTGGTACTGTGCTTGGCTCCTACAACTAAGCAGCACTAGAAAAGTCAGCAGAGCCGGTGAGTCGGGGAGACTGATAGCAGACCTGTCTGTGTTAGAAACAAGGTTGCAAGGTGCAACATTGAAGGAACAAGTTACTTACCTGTAACTGTTGTTCTCCAGCATGGGTCTGGCATGGATTCACATGCTCACGCATATTCCCCATCAGGCTGGGAATCCTTGGTAAAGAAAAAATCAGTATCAGTTTCGTTTCTGATCTGTCTTTCTTAGTAGTAACCAATCACTGGTCTCTGGGTCATACTGCCCCCAGCCAATGACTGCCCTCTCCCTAAACTCGTCCCCTGGCAGCCATCCTCAGATTTGGTAGCACGTAAAGTGGCAGAGGTTCGCATGTGAATCCATGCCAGACCCATGCTGGAGAACAACAGTTACAGGTAAGTAACTTGTTCCTTCTCCATCATGGGGTCTGGCATGGATTCACATGCTCATGAATATAAGAATACATAGCAGTACACACATGCACAAGCAACGGGAGGTGGCAAAAGGCTCAACATTAAGCATTACATAAACTCAACATTAAGCAACTCTTACCTCCTCACCAAGCCCACCTTCAGTCGAACAGGTTGCGCAGCACTGCTTGGCCGACTCTGGACTCCTCCCTGGAATCCCGGTCGACACAGTAGAATCTCGTGAAGGTGTGCGTCGACCTCCACGTAGCAGCCCTGCAGATGTCCAGCAGGGGCACACCAGACAAGAACGCCGTAGTAGCAGCGATCGCTCTGGTCGAATGGGCTCTCGGACAGCCGGGCAACGGTCGGTTGGTCAACCAATGACAGTGCATGATGCAGCCGGAGAGCCATCTAGAAATGAAAGCCTTTGAGAGAGCCTTCCCTTGGTTCACAGGTCTAAAGTTCACAAACAGCTGTGATGTCTTCTGAAAACTCTTAGTTCGGTCCACGTAGTACTTAAGCGCTCTAGCTAAATCCAGCGAGTGCAAAGTCCTCTCGGCCGGCGACGAAGGCGACGCAAAGAAAACTGGCAACACCAAGGGCTCGTTAAGATGGAAGTCCGACGGCACCTTGGGCATGAAAGAGGGGTGCGTCCTCAGCACCACCCTCGTATCGTGAAAAGTCAAGTATGGAGGCTTGCAGGATAGGGCCTGAATCTCTCCCACGCATCGTGCGGAGGTGATGGCCACAAGGAACGCTGTCTTCCACGACAGGAACTTCAACGGAGCCGAATGCAAAGGCTCGAATGGCGGCTCCATGAGCCTGGTCAGCACCCCGTTGAGCTCCCACGCCGGGGCTGGAGCCTTCACCGGCGGGAACGATCGGAACAGTCCCTTCATAAATTCCTTCACCAGTCGATGAGACCACAAGGACGGCCGTCCTGCAGTTATGGTGTATCGGGTAGATCGCTGCCAGATGTATCTTGATGGAAGCGTGAGCTAGTCCAGCTTTGGCCAGCGACAGTAGGTATGGTAGCACTTGAGGTGCCGTAATCCGTAGAGGGTTGATCTTCTGTGCACAGCACCAGACAGAGAACCTCTTCCAATTATGTCCGGAGCACTTGAGAGTTGAGGACGTCCTGGCCTTTGTAAGAACCTCTCTGCAGTCAGCCGGGATATCGTACCCTCCAAACTCTAGTGCTGCAGGAGCCAGGCCTGCAAGTTCAGCGACTCCAGGTCGTGATGAAGAATGGCGCCTCCCTCTCTGGAGAGAAGATCTGCGTCTGTCGACAGCTTGACTGGTGGGGACGCTGAGAGGTCCAGAAGGTCCGGGAACCAGATCTGTCTCGGCCACGCCGGTGCGACGAGGATCATCCTGCACTGGGACCTCTTGAGCTGGCTGATGAATCGAAGCGGCAACGGAGGAAACGCATACAGGAACAGGCCGTCCCAGGGGAACGAGAAAGCATCGCCCATGCTCCTCGGCTGGGGAAACCTGCTGGCAAACCTCTGGCACTTGGAGTTTGTCGGCGTCACGAACAGGTCGATCTGGGGTTTGCCCCATCGTTGGAAGAGCCGATCCACTTGATCCTGGCTTAGTTCCCACTCGTTGCACGAGCGCAGCTCCCTGCTAAGTAAGTCGGCGATGGTGTTTTTTACTCCTGCCAGATGGAAGGGAACCAGAAACATCCCCTGGGTGACGGCCCAGTGCCACAGATCCTGGGCCTCCTTGGATAGGGCTGGGGATCTGGTGCCTCCCTGCTTCCGGATGTAGAATATCGTGGTGGTGTTGTCGGTGAAGATCCTCATGACCTTGCCCTTGAGGGACGGGAGGAACGACTTGAGCGCCCAGAACACGGCGCGGAGCTCCAAGATGTTGATGTGGAGAGACCTCTCCTCCGGGAGCCAAAGGCCTCTTGTGTGGAGATCTCCGGTGTGCGCACCCCATCCCTCCAGGGAGGCGTCCGTCGTCACCGTCTCCTGATGTGCCGGGGTCTGGAAGTCCGTGCCCGCCATGAGGTGTGCACGGGTGCCCCACCACTGAATCGCCCGACGGAAAACCTCGTTGAGTGGATCTGGTCTTCAAAGCTGCCCCACGCTTGCATCCAGCGGGCGTCGAGGAACTCATTTAGAGGACGCATCCGTAGCCTGCACAGGCGCACTAGATAGATGCATGAGGACATCATTCCGAGGAGGGACTTGATGGATCTCACCCTGGCCACGTCCGTGGCTAGCAGGCGCTGCACCTTGCCTAAGATGGCCTTCGTCCTTTCCTCCGACGGAGACGCCAATCGTTCCACTGTATCGAGCTTCGCTCCCAGAAACAGTGCAACCTGCGACGGAACCAAAGGGATTTCGGGTAGTTGATGGAGAAACCCAGGTCTGTGAGTAGCTGGACGGTCTTCGCCGTGTGCTCGACGGTGAGTTCTCTTGTCCTTGCACGGATGAGCCAGTCGTCCAGGTAGGGGTAGACGTGGATCCCTGCAGGTGCAGCCGCACCGCCACTGGTGCTAGGCACTTGGTGAACACCCTGGGTGCCGACTTCAATCCAAATGGCAGAGCTCTGAATTGGTAGTGGCGTCCTTGGACTATGAATCTGAGGAACTTTCGGTGTCCTTTTAGGATGGGGATGTGGAAGTAAGCATCCTCCAAGTCCAACGACAATAGGAAGTCGCCCTCCTCCAGCTGTCCCAGCACGTGCTGGAGAGTGACCATCCTGAACTTCTGCGCCTTGATGTATTTGTTCAACCGACGTAGGTCGAGGATGGGGCGCCAACCGCCTGTCTTCTTTATGACGAGAAAGTATCTTGAGTATACTCCGGAACCCCGGAGCCTCTTGGGGCGAGCACAATGGCCCCTTTCTTGAGCATCGCCTTTACCTCAAACAGCAGTTGAGGGACGTGATTTTCCTTCCTGGCCACGGGAGGAATGCGAATTCTTTTGAAATTCGAGAGTGCGCCCGTGGGCCAGGGCATCCAGCACCCAACGGTCGGTGGAGATGGACTCCCACAGGCTGACGAACTTCGCCAGCTGGCCTCCCACCGGGGTGCTTCGGTGGGACCCCGACGCTACGGCCGGTTCAATCTTGCTTGGAGGTGGCCTTGCCGCCTTGGCCTCTTTGGCGACGACGCCGAGATCCTCCTTGCTTGCCGCAAACTGTCAGCCTCCTGGGACAAGGAGCGGGCCGCCTGGCGGTACGTAGAGGAGCCACCGCCTGATCCCTTGGAGGCCCCCAGTCTGTCTCCAGCGCTCCGAAAGGGCCGTCGTTGCTGAAGGACTCGGGCCGTCTCTGAGTCGGCCTTGATGTCCTGCAGCGACTTATCCACCGTTTTCCCAAACAGGTTGTTGCCATCGAACGGCATGTCCAAAACCCTGGTCTGCACATCCTGACGGAAGTCTGTCGCCTTGAGCCAGCCACGTCGTCTAAGGCAAACACCGTTGCCTAACTGGCGAAACCCGATGTCGGCAATGTCCATTGCCACCGTTATGACGTGGTCCGACGCCACATCACCTTCCTGCAGAACCTCCAGGGCCTCCGCCCTCGTGTCGTCTGGTAGGAAATCCAGTAGTGGAGCCATCTTGTACCATAGCTCCCTGTCGTAACGGACCACAATCGCTAAGGCGTTGGCTGCCTTAATTGCCGTCGCCGAAGACGAGATGACCCGTCGCCCCATGGCGTCCAATTTCTTACCCTCGCCGTCAGGTGGGGAAGTAGAGGTTGAGGCTGTCGCCCCCGCCGTCTTCTTCTTGGCTGCCGCTGAGATGACCGAATCCGGCATAGGTTGAGCCCTGAGGCACAAGGGGGCGGCATCGGGGACCCGGTAATTCTCGTACCCGTCCCTCTTGGCAGGAATCGTGGATGGGTTCTTCAGGATCACAAGTCCATCGTCCCAGATATCGTCGAGTAACGGTACAGCGAGGACCATCTTTCTCTTGGCCTCTCACCGTTGATAGAGGAAACCCTCCTTCTTTTCCTCGGGGCAGAGCTGGAAGAGCTTGGATGCCCTGGCGATCATGGCGTGAAAGGAGCCAATTTCGTCGGGCAGAGAGGCCAGAGGGAGTGGTGATGGAAGGTCCGTCCCATAGTCACCACCGCTGTGATCCGTCCCCGTGGTATCCGTCGCTGTATCATCCCTGGGGTCCGGTGAGGGGGTTGAGGGCTCCATGGGTCGTGAGGGCATGAAGGGCAGGGGGGTAAACTCTCCTCTGCTTGTTCAGAGGGCTTCCCAACGGGCCCGGTTCTGGATCGTCCGCCGGGGTTCGTGGTAATCTCGTCCTTCTCTCCGTGCATAAGGTTTGTATTGCCATCAAAATGGCCACCATGTTGTCCTGAGGCTCGGCCAATGGCTGCGACGGAAGGGATGGCTGCTCCTCCACTGGGGCCTCGTCGACGCCACCGTCGCTTTCTTCGACCACCACTTCGGGATCACTCCCGTGGGATCGTACCTTCTTGAACCTCTCGTTGAGGTTCTTCATGGTTTCCACCAGCTCCTCCTCAGAGGCTGAATCCGTGTACGTAATGGCCACCGGGCCCCCCCTCTTTTTCCGCCGGGGTCTTCATGGGGGTCTTGTCGATGGGCTGGAAAGAGGATTCCCTCCACGGTGGCAGGGAAACTCTGAGCCCCGAGATCGCCTCCACTGGTGCAGCCTCCCCAGACTTCGCCTGGGCTGCCGCGACTCCCACGATAGAGGCCTTAGCCGGGTGAATCAAGGCCTTCGCCACCTTGGGCGTGCTTAAAGCCTTCACCTTGGGGGGAGGGTCACCGCCTCGCTCCCCCTCGGCCGAATCCTTCGAGATCGACCGGGGCCTCTCCAGAAGCTTACGCGGGTTCTCGGATTTCCTCTTCCCCGAACCAGAGCGGTGCCCGCGGACTCGTGGTGCTTAGCCTTCTGTCGGGCCCCGGGGCGCCCTCACAGGACATAGAAGACCGCTCTGACCCTTTCTTCTTCTCACCTGCTGGGCCCTTCTCCAGCCAGCTGGCGAGGCGGAAACGATGATCCCTCATGGTCCAGTCCGATAGGTTCTTGCAGAACGCACAGTCCTTCTCCACGTGCGTCTTGTCCTCATGAAGGCAGTAGAGGCATCTCGAATGCTCGTCCTCCTTGAAAACATTCTGTAACCCGCATCCAAGGCAGTTCCTGAACAGCTTGGATCCGGGCGTCGAGCTTCCCTTGTCCTGGGCCATGTCCATGGTCGGCCTCAGATCTTCTGGAATCCTCCAAGAAGCGTAACTCTACGAAAACTTCACCCTTGAGGGGTGTAGAAAATTCCAAAACGGGTCCCCGTTGATCAGAAGTAGAACGGTGGAGCCTGAGGCTCGATTTAGATGAAAAATGAGAAAATCTCTTTGAAAAAAGCAGGAAAACGCAGTAAAAGCTCAAGAGCTATAGCACGAGGACTCCCAACACTTGAATGTGCGGTAAAAATCTGAGGATGGCTGCCAGGGGAGGGGCTTAGGGAGAGGGCAGTCATTAGCTGGGGGCAGTATGACCTAGAGACCAGTGATTGGTTACTACTAAGAAAGACAGATCAGAAACGAAACTGATACTGATTTTTTCTTTACCAAGGATTCCCAGCCTGACGACGGGGAATATTCATGAACATGTGAATCCATGCCAGACCCCATGCTGGAGAATAGAGAAATCTAAGGCGAATAGTGTGTGAAGCATATGTAACAAGAGACGCAAATAAAATTGAACAGCAAAGGAGTGACTGAACGTTTGAGGCCAAGATAGACACCGTGTACAGAGTGGTCATATCCTCTAGGATTTCCGTCTCCCGGATCCTCTGATATTCAGGGCCTTTGACTTAGTAATGGTAAACCCAGATACCTCTGCAAGGTCCTGCAATACCAACATCACCCTTGGCAGCGTCGTTTGTGTATTACTCATGAATAAGAGCACATCATCCGCATATAGAGTGATCTTATGCATGCCCTCCTTACTGTCCACCCCTAACATCCGCAGATCTTGTATAGTGAAATCCGGCAGGGTTTCCATACCCATGGCAAAGATCATTGGCGATAAAGGGCAACCTTGACAAGTACCCCGCCTAATCTGAACCTGTGATGTGAGCTGGACATTGACCACAAACTTCGTAGAGGGAACTTGGAAGTTGGCCATCACTAGGCAGGTAAAATCAGGTACACACCCAAATGGCACCAACGTGCATTTCAGAAACCCCCAATCGAGACTGTCGCAAGCCCACCTGGTGTCCAAGGCCACTACCGGAAAACCCTGCCCACACTTTGATCCCACATCAACAACATCAATTGCCCATTTAGCATTACCTGTGTGTCTCTCGCAAGAATGAACCCTGCCTGGTCCACATGAATCAATTTAGACAATATACCCGCCAGCCTGCCCGCTAAGACATTGGTATAGACTTTCGCATCCCCATTTAGTAGGGCTATGGGGTGGCAACTAGCACAATCTGAGGGGCCTTTCCCAGGTTTCAGCAACAGCCATGTTATAGAGACCATGTCCTCCGATGCTCCCCCACATTACATGATTTTATTAAAAAGCCTGGTGAAGGGCCGTGGCTTTTTACGTCGAGTGAGGACGTGGTTGTCAGGAGCTCCACAGGTCTGCAACTAAGAGAAGAACATGGTATGAACTCTCACTTCAAATAACTTCTATGACCACAATCACAAGAGTAATCTGGCCAGTGTGAATATCTCTTCAAATCAAAAGAGGCAAGACTGTTTGAAAGTGCTTCTTGCGTTTTGGGCACGAAATTAGGTTTGCCAACTACTAGATAGTCATGCCTAACTGCAGACAATCCTTACAACCAAAGCACAAAGACTGTCCTGAAGAAGGTGTCAAGAACCAGATAGTCCTCTGAAACCAACCGGTCGACATACACGGCTGGACAGCAGGAAAGGTCCTGCTGCATTCCCCAGCGCAAGCTAGGGGCACATTTAGACATTAGAATGTATAGACCCCCAAGATAAGTCGCCATAGAGAATAACTTTTAGCGCTTTACTCTTTCAGCTACAAACGTCTCCTCGTTTAGTAGGGAACTATTTTAGCCCACAGTACTGGCTAATAAAGTAATCACGGCCATAATACTGTTGACAACTATCCTACTAGTTATTTTAAATACTGCACATGAGAAAGGGTCTACGCTGTTTTCTCGTCTAGAATATTACTGCGTACAATGAAGTAGATTTTTGCCATTCTTACTCTATCCACTTTTAGATAAGCGGCACACCAGTGCCGACTAGAGACAGAATTGTAGTTAGGCAGGGAGAGGTAGAACTTTCTCTATCCCCTTTGCCTTCTGTCCTAAATAGTTTCCAAGATTTATGCAAAAAATCTCTTCAGTACCCAGGTTCACTTCTAAAAAAGTAATCAAATTTGTTCCACCAAGAGACACGACAGAGGAAAACAATAATCCAGCTCAGTCTGCCCTACTCTCTTATTCAAAGACATTAAAAAAACCTCATGAGCATTATAGATGCTCAGCTGAACAATAAATCATTAGGGATTGTAGCCCTTCTCTCTTTCGTGTTACTAAATATTGGTATGGTACAGCCCTCGTGAAATCACGGTCAAGCAACTTTACCCCTCATCAAGGGCTGTATCAGCCATTCCTGAAATGGGTTTATAATATCTGTTCCCAAACCCATCCTTGCATGGGGTTTTATTGATCGGTAGGGAGATTATATCTGCCGCCTCTGCCGCAATGGGCCCCTCCAAATACACCTTATCCCCGTCCATCAACTGAGGCAGCCTAAGCTTCCGAAGATAGCCAGCCTGCCGTGTCAGAGTCCCTTATCAAAAGATCAGTGTAGGATTGCTCCATGATCAGTAACTTGTCCGCCTCAGCACTTTTCAGCACACCGACCCCATTGCATAATACGGTTCCAAGCCTATCCACTTCCCCGGTATAATTTTCTTGAAAATAGTTAGTGATTGCCTTCTCCATATGAGCACTCAGCGCAGTATCTCGAAGGATCAATAAGTTGAGCCTACATCTTTTCCTCCACACACCCTCTGGTTTGTGCATTTCAATCTGCAGGATAACGGGCATTGTTTGTGAGACAGCGAACACCAATTCCAATTGAAAGAACCTGCGGTACAAGTGTCGCCGATACCAGCACCATGTCAATCCGCGAAAACACCTTATGTGGCGATGAGTAATGAGTGTAATCCAACATCATTCTGGTGTAAAAACCTGTAGGTTTCAATGAGTCACAAATCCCTAAAAAACATCCCCAGGACTTGCCGGAATCTACTATTACTTGTGCGAGCCAATGTTTTATCGAATGTGGGTTCCATATTGCAATTAAGCGCCTCCCACCACCACCGGTTCCTCGCAGCAATTTCCCATCTGCTGGAGCAACCTGGCCAAGAAAAGAACCTGCCCCTCACTCGGAGCATACACCTTGGTACACGTAAACATTCGCTCGCCCAGCATCCCCTTAAGCACCAGAAACCTCCCCTCAGGGTCCCTGAATAAAAACTGCTTCTTAAACCCCAAGCGTGATGCCAATCAATATCCCCACCCCTCTCTTCTTTGTCCCACTAGACACCAAAAACTGGTGAGGAAACCTTTTGTGTCTCATTCAGCCTTCATCTTTCAGGTTCAAGTGTGTCTCTTGAAGAAAAGCCACCAATGCCCCAACTCCACCAGATGTCTCAATACAGATGTACCGAGCCATGCGAACTGTCAAACATCCCCGCCTCTCACCCCGACACCCAACAACCACTGCCCCTCTCAACAAGGACCTAAAGCGAGTCCCTTGCACCATAGGGCCAAATTCCCTAGGTTGCATCTTGTGGTGAAAGAAAGGGAGATAACACTCCTTGTGCTCCTGTGCCATGATTCATCCAGAAATGTATCACAGAGCTTCAACAAGTCCACATTCTCCTGCCACATTCCTCTGGCAAGACTGCTATGTATCAGCTTTACAGAGGATGAAAACTCTACTTTTAGATCATTTGAGGCTGATTTTCCTTCATGTCACACCATTATTTTTAAAACTCTGGGAACCTAGTGCTACTGCTCACAGGTCAAAGAGTCATACATTAGCCACTATTATAACTCTGTATGCCCAACATATGTACTAAATATTTAACTGCAGGTGGCAAAATAATGTGTAGGTAGCCTTCTGTATGCTTTCCTATTGTCAACATATGCCAAAAGGTCCCTTAAAGAAAGCATCCCTCTTCTAGCTATTACAAAATACATTGGTTACACTTCAATACATACACCCTGATGCATTTAAACCTATACTTTCTGACTCTACAATATAACTTTAATGGTGAAACAGTGAGATGTGGCAGATTGTGAAGTTGTGGCCTCTTCCAGAGTGAACTGAAATAATGCTAAAATGCTGCATCTCCCTGGAAATTATGTTTTTTTTTATTTATTTTTTTAATAGCAGTCACAGTTGGCCCCCTTCCATTTCATTCATTGTGAAGGTTAACCAGCGATCTAACTTTGACCTATTCTAAACAAAGACATATTCCCAGTGTCTCATTTGTCACCCAATACTGTCAAATGCTTTTGTCTGCAGCAGTAGTTCAATCGCTGGTTTAAACCATGTCCAGGAAATGCAGCACAGAAGTCACTGACTTAACCACTAACTAAAATAGACCAGGTCTTGTAGTGTCCTTTAAACACCATGTGTATCACAATATTTTATACACTGATACCTACATGTAAAAATGTTTCCCAGAGTGCCATACAATGCACTGATAACAAAGTAACAATTATAAACACACTATTTTTTAAAGAAAATAATTCCTCACTTTCATGCATTGTATTATCTTAAACTATCCCTGGTGATCAATTGATCTGAGGATCACAAAATCCAATACCTTGCCAAAACGTATTTCACACAACTATGCTTCTTCGGGGCCTGCCGCTCATGTAAATTACAGCTAACAAATGGAAAATATGAAATAAAAACTGGACAATATTGCAGTTATCCCAAAAAATGTTTAACATTTCTTCTATCATGAATGTGAGACTGATTTATTTATTGTATTTGTTGACAGAGCCCAAACCCAGGAGTATCATGGTGGCGATACATTAGTAAGAAAAACAGAAATAGCAGTACGGTACATAAGCATGATAGTAATTGTTGCCAAGAGTCAGGCAATGGGGGGTACCCCAGTTTCAGGTTAGTCATGGTACTCAAGTTACAAGTTAGTTGTACTTGTCAAACTGCCAGGTTTTTCGCAGTTTTCTGAAAATGAGGTAGGATGGCTGCTCTTGGATGTGGAGAGGTCGGGCATTCCACAGGGTGGAGGCAATGACTGAAGCAGACGCCCCCAGCTCTCTCTAGAAAATCTGGGGGTGGCTAATGATGGGATGGATGAAGACCGTAGGCAGGGGAGTTTGGTTCTTTTGGCAATGTGTTGGGTAAGGAAGGAGGGTGCAGTTTTGTGGATGCATCTATGTGTTATGGAGAGAATCTTGAAGTCAATACATGCTGTGATTGGCAACCAATGAGCGTCACATTTGGCATGAGAGATGAGGTGCGTTCGCTTGAGGGCCCCAGACAGCCCAGAGGGCATTGTTTTGGATAAGTTGAAATTTAACCCTTTGAGTAGGTGCCTGCAAGGTTGGCGTTGCAGTAGTCTAGCTTGCTGCCTACGAATGCTCTGGCGGGGGTGAGGCAGCTGTCGGTGGATAGGAATTTTCTGCTGAGGTTAATAAGTCTAGTGGTGTAGGCTTCTGAGGAGGCGAGGGACTTGACGTATTAGTTCTGCATCTAGGTGAACACCCAGTGTTTTCACATGGCTTGAGACGCTGGTGTGGTTTCCGTCAATGCAGAAGGATGCAAAGGCAGGGTCTAGCCATTTAAGACAGTATGGGGAGCCTACTATGAAGAGTTCGGTTTTGTCATCATTTAGGCAGAGATGGTGTTCCGCTATCCATGCCCGAATGATACTGTAGATTTGATTGATGTTTGTAGTGTCAGTAGCGTGGTTATCAGTAAGAGTTAGCAGAATGTGGGTGTCGTCTGCAAAGTCAGCGTAGAGGATCCCAAGGTGGTCAAAGAGGGGCTTATTGTACATGTTGTACAGGGTGGGTGAAATGCAGGTGCCCTGAGGGACACCATAGAATACAGATGATGGGTCTGCAGCTTCCAAGCCTGTGAAGACCCTTGAAGTATGTGGGCAAAGAAAAGCTTTGATCCAGCTGGTAGCTTCTCTAGAGAAATTCAATTTGGTGGCGAGGTGTTGGCAGAGGATGTCGTGATCTACAAGATCGAAGTATGCAGAGAGGTCAAGGAGGATGGCTAGTTGGCCAACATCGCGGATGCTGTTGAGATGGATTTTAAGTCGAGGAGGGCAGCTTCTGTGCTGTGTGTAGGTCTGAAGCTGGATTGGCGGGTGTCCCAATAGGTAGTTGGACTCAAGGTATGCGGTATGCTTGGAGTTGGACGTATGCAGTGCGGTCTAGGATTTTGATTAGGTAGGGGACAGTAGTAATGGGGCGCAAGTAGGGAAGGTGGGATCAAGGGTAGGTTTTTTGATGAGGGGGTGACCTAGGCTTCCTTGATGGCTGCTGGGACAGACCTTGTTTGGAAGGAGGCATTAATGAAGTTGGAGATGATAGGTGCCAGGTACTCGGCACATATTTTGATGATGTGGGCGGGACAGAGGTCACCCTTGCAGTTCGATGGTTTAAGGAATTGGATGATGTGGAGGACTTCTGAGGAGGAGAACTGGAATGGGGGTGTGGGGGAGGGAGGGTGGTGGGGGAAGTTTCTTGGGGGAAGGAGAGGGTGGCAACTCCAGCAGTGATTTTTTTAGGATGGTTTTGTTTAAGTTTGGTAGTTTTATGCTACTTGAATGGCGGTGCGCCAGGCTTTGTCCTTGGGAAAGCTGTTGATAGGGGGTGCAGAGGCTTCAAGTTCTCTAAAAAAATGTTGAAGAGCTCTTTAGTGTTTGAGCTGGCTCAACTAATTCTGGAGTTGTAGATTGACGATTTTGTGGAGATGACGGCATCTTTGTAAGAATTGGCTGCGGTGTGAAAGGCTTCTTTGTTGTTGGTAGAGGGGCTTTTTCTCCAGAGCCATTTCTAGGGCCCGTTTGTGTTTCCGTAAGGAGAAGAGTTCTTTGGAGAACCAGGGGTACAAGGTGTCTTTTGGATAGTAGTTTTGAGAGGGGCATGAGAGTGAAGTGTGTGGAGTATACAGGCATTGTACGCAGCGAGTATGAAAATCGGTGTTGCTTTGGGCAGGTATGGTGGTGAGCAGGGATGAGATGGGGGTTCGAGCAACTCAGTGAGTTTGCGTGCGTGTCAGAATGTTATGGGAATGCGTGGGGTTCTTTTGGACATTTGGGTGCTCCATAGGTAAGAGGAAGAGGATCAGCGAGTGGTCGGTCCAAGGCACAGGGTCAATGGCTGTGACTGAGATGGGCGGGTTGAGGTGTGTGACCTAGTCCAGGGTCCGGTCCTTGATATGGGTGGGAGAAATAATGACTTGTGCAAAGTTCATCTCTTGTAGAGAGGTGGCGAGGGCAGTGGCTTTGGTATCGGTTGGATCATGGAGACCAAGGTTGAAATCCCTGAGGTGTAGCAGTATAGTTTTGGGTCTGATGATCATTAAAGTTTAATCTTTATCAATAAATCTTTGTAATTTAATCAAAAGTCTACTTTAGTGTTAGTATTTCAATGTACGATGACCTTGGAGAAACTTGTGAAGTCCTTGGTGTTGGAGCCGTCTCGATTTCATCGATCAATGGACTAATTAGATTTGTTTTTATAGGTTTCAAAAGGACGTGGTATCTGTAACTTCATACGTAATGATGACATTCTGTGGATATAGAGCTCCATGGTACGATAGGTTTGTGGACAATGGCCTATGGACGAGACGTGAGCAAATGCCATTTTCCATGTGGCTATCATATCACGCAGCTCTATGACCCCCTGAAATAGAGACTTTGGATCCAAAACCAAGGCCTTCAAAAGGTCCTCCACCTGGGTCACTGTTCATTGGAATCCTATTGCTGTCATAGTTTTTTTAATTCATTGTTTATATTTGACATATGTATTTTACATTAACAGGCCCTGAAAAACCATAGTTGTGTGAAACACATGTTGGCCTGACATTAGGTGATCTGATGATCAATTGACCCAAGGAATAGTATAAGAAAATAATGCAAGTATAAAGAATGAAGGAATCATTTTTCTTGGAAAAATATAGTGGTCATAACTTACTTTGGTATCAGCGCATTGCATGACAGTTTTAGAAGTAGCAACAGGTGAAGTATTTCTTGACCAACAATAGCTACAGACATAGCCTTACAGTAGGGACATTGGAGCCAAATGTTCTCTATCACCAGACATTCATTTATATGGATGCCTAGTAAGATGTGTATTGAACAGAGTTCACCCTTTGGCTTTAAAATAACTTTGCATCCATTTTAAAATAAGACTAGAAAAAACACCAACACAAGATGTCTGCGTGCTAAACAGCCCCATACCGCTCAATGCAGATTCACTGCAATTACTTAATCTTTCCCTATACCTGTGTTGCAAAGTTTCAATTACTCCCTGTGCCACACAATTCCTGTTGCAATACTCTCCAAAGGAGAAAGTGCAATTGTGGTCTTTGCTTCATTACTTCTAAGTGTCATATGCTTTCTTCTAGTACCCGACTCAAATCGGTGGAACCAACAAGTGGTGGGATGCATGGCTTCAGAGATTAAAAAAGCATCCACAATATCGTGTATGAGGGAAGAATACAGTAGGCAACCAGAAGCCTAAAAACCACACCAGCAGAAGAGCCTCAAGGGGCCAATGCCTAAAAAGATAGGTGGTTTGTGGTCACAAGAAACGTGGAGGACTCCCTTTTATTAAAAGACTCCTCTTCAGAGTCACATGTACTATGCCATTAGGCGTACAGGCCCTGTTGGGTACCATGCCAAAGGCCGAGTATGGTAGAGCATCAGGAGGCAGTGCATTGATAATATCTTCATAACATAGGCCCAGGATCCTTCCCTACCCCTGCAACTGCCACTGTGAACAGTGGATCATTCTTTGTTTGTCCCACGAACGTGGCACACCCTGGGCTTTTTAAAAGGATGGCCTTGTTGTGGCACAGAACAGTGGAGTCCTTTTGGAGGTTTGTGGACAGAGCCTATTTGGTAGGACAGTTTTTCTAACGTTCAACTAAGGGCTCAATAAAATCATATGTGAGGAAGTACAAAAGCTCCACTCTTAGTGTATAACCTTATTTAGATTACAATCAGCAGTCAAGGTGAGTGAAAATTCTAACACATTCAGAATGGCATTAAGCTATTTTTGAGGAGTAAAACCACAGTTAGTTACTTTTAGATTACATTAATTCAAGGGTAGTAGACCCTATTGGTCCCAATATACAGTGTTCTTCAGTTTACACACACTTAATTAGGCCAACACTGTTGCAAGTCTACCTTGCAACATACATAACTTTCTTCTATCAAGAAAGGAAAGTTACACAGCAATGTTAATTTTTGGAACACAGATCAGAGGGGGTAATTTAACATGTATACTACCGAGAGGGGGTTTAAGATACTCAAGGACAAGAAAGAACCTAGTGGAACTATTTTTGAAGTGCCCAGAAGCAATCCATGGAAAGTACAAACCAACAGATGAGTAATTTACCATGTACTCTTCTAACCACACACAAAGTGACTTTGGAATGCAATAAAGCAGATCAGGGAAAGCAAATCCTAATAACATACATTTAGAAGAGCACACAACTAATCAAGGTGGGTAAGTCCTATTGGAAGGCTTTTAGACTCATTCACTTTAAAAATGATACAACACGTCCAACTATTACTTTTTAGAAGTGTGAGCCACAATAAAAAGCTAGTAAAATAACTTTTTTACTTTTTAAAGGAGTAACAAGCAACTTGTAAGTATACACTTGTAGATACTTTGGAACTAATTCTATTGCAGAGATACATTTGCAACAATTTACAAGTACTGTTACACTTTTTATAATTTCCAGACAGAAGCCTTATTCATCAAAGTCATTCCCTAATCTACAGCATGAGATTTCTCATAGGCAGAGGAGGGACCCTAGTGGTCTAGAAGCCAGCTGTAGGCAGTTCAGGATAGGGTTCAGTTGCAGGAAAGTCAGAGTCCCAGAGGATATCTTGTTCAACAATTAATTATTATCTTCAGAGTTAGTTAAAGTGTTCAAGAACTTCAAAGAAGGCTCCCCGTATGCATTCTAGCATTAGGCCTGGGCGAATGGTATGGGCAAACTCCCAAACACTGGAATCACCCACTCAGCCTCACAGGATTCACACAAGACTTAAGTTAAGTATTACCCAAGCCAACACAGTACCTCAACAGAAAGAAATAGCTGAGTGGATGCCTTCAGGATGCAGCAGCACAAGATCTGGTCCTTGGGTTCTTGTTCTGGAAACAGAAGAAATGGACACTGAAGGAAAACTGGCAGCAGTCATCGACGCAGGAGGCTTCCAACAAAGGATTATTAACAGCTTCTCGCAGCTCTGTGGATTTGGCAAGCTTTTACAAGTACCTGATTAACGAATATCGCCGGTCGGATTCTCTTCACTCACTCGGCCCTGCACTCTTGGGAGGGGACTTCGTGGATTTGAATCGTGTCTCTGGAAGAGCAGCAGGAGGCCACCAAAGTTTCAGATGAAATCGGACTTCAGAAGACGCTGCACTGCACTCTGGCTTGAGGTACCCTGGTATTGGCATTTTGAAGCTCAACAAGGTCATAGCACATTGAGGGATGGGTCGTTTTTCAAGTCTTCTGAGGACTACTGGATCTCACCAGCCTCTATGTGGGAGTAGTTTTATTCGTGGCCCTTGGAAGGAAGGGTTACTTCAGGCTCCGGTTGCTGGAAATGGTTACAGACGTTGTTTCTTCTTACTCTTCGGATTTGGTTCAAGTGGTCCACTTGCCAGCAGCTTCCAGGATCGGAATATTTATCAGGATATACAACACAACATCTGCAAACCCTCCCTGTAGTTTACAGAAAGGGAAGGTCTGGCTGTCCAATCAGGACAGCCAGCCCCCCCCCCCCAATGGGAACTGGTACCTTTCAGGCAAGGGGGAAGACAGAGGGCTGCAGAATTTTGGACTCCTCCCTCGCTTCCTGCCTTCTCAGACAATCTGGAGTCAGGGTCTTTCCCGCCTAGGACGGCAGAAGACGACCCGAGAAACAACAAGCAAACAAGAAAAGGTGATAAAAGAAGGAGCCCACCATTCTAGCAAAATGGTTACCCTTCCTGTGCATTAACGCGGCTGATTTGACAGCCTGCCAGTAACAACTAAAAGTCATAAAAGTAGTTTCACTGCCTGCAGCTATTCAAGTTAACTTGTAATTAAAACAAAAATGTTACCAGGTAAGTGATCCATTAAAGTTACTCACCGCAGTGACTAGAATACTCATAGTCCTGCATCCCACAACATGGGACGGTACTGGAGCCATTGGCAGCAAAAAAAACTTAGCTTAAACTTTAAATTTATTACAGCGTGCAGGTGTTCAGCCTCGGGTGTGGGAACAGCCCGCCCTCCGGCGCCTTACCTCAGTCCCCTTTGAGCACATCGGAGGCTTAGATACCTGGCTACACTCATTACATATTAGCCTATGGCATACAAGCGGGGAAAGGTGGGTGAGAAGTATGGAGGAGAGGGAATTAGTGAGCAACTTTAATTACTCATACGTCCCATCCCCTTTCCTCCATCCTTGTCGGTGATTCCACCGAACAAGACCATAGGATGGAGGCGTGACAGCCTGCCCCATATCTAGGAAGAAGCAAACAAGTTCTGCAGAACCGTCTGACCAAGGTCAACATTGCGCCTGGAGCTGGTGTCCAGGGAACAGTGCTTGCAAAAAGCAGATAGTGGCCCAACTAGCCTCCGGGACAGGCTTGACAAGCCTCTGAAAGGGCCTGAACCATCCAATGGGCGATAGAAGCCTTGGAAGCCTGAGAGCCGGGGGAGGAGCCGCTGAAAGTGACAAACAAAGCCTCTGATTCCTGAAGGATTTCATCCCAGAGATTAAATTCTTGAGGACACTCTTGAGGTCCAACAAATGTAGGGACCTCTCTGCCTCTGACTGCGGGTTCTGGAAGAATACCGGGAGGCAGATGTCTTGATTCAGATGAAATGGAGAGACCACATTGGGCAAGAAGTTAGGGTGGGTGTGCAAGATGACCTTGCTGTCGTGAAACGTGGTGAAGGACTCGCACAAAGACAACGCCTGCAGCTCGCTGACCCTGTGAGCAGAGGTGAGCGCTACCAGCAAAACCGTTTTTAGGTTTACCATCCGGATGTCCACAGAGGCCATCGGCTTGAAAGGATTGAAGCCACCCTGCTTGTTCAGGTAAAACATTGCAGTAGAATTGTACGTCCTGACCAACATACCCGTCCCTGATAAGGAGCAGAAATGCCTTGAAGGCCAGGCCCACTGCCCTGAGCACAAGCAGACTGATACGCAGGAAGGCTTCCGCCCTGGGCCATGCGCCATGAATCGCATAGCCAGAGTAGCCCCCCCAGCCCGAAAGAGAGGAGTCCATCGTCACCACCAATGTAGGCTCCTGTGCTGGAACCACCATGCTGAGGTGGTTGAGTGGGCCAGAAAGTGCCCTACCACCTTGCGGAGGGAGAGGAGCCTCTCTGGTGTGGGAACACCTGCTGAACAGCCGTGTTCTAACACACCCCTAGGAAGACCAGATCATCACAGGGGCACAACTGTGACTTCCTCTGGCTGATGGAGAACCCCAGCTGACAAAGAATATCTGCCAATCTCTGGCAGGAGTATTATCCTCTCGGGTGAACCCGCCCTCACCAGCAGGTCGTCCAGATAAGGGCCCTCCAAGCTGAGGAGACCCGCCATTGCATTCACCAACTCTGAAGACACAAGGGGTCGAGTTCAGGCCGAAAGGCAGCACCTTGTACTTAAAGTGGTACAACATAATCATGAACTGCAGAAACATCCGATGCAGCTGGAAGATGGGGCCATGCAGGCACGCATCCTTGTGGTCTAGGGAACTCATCCAGTCCCCTGCTCACAAGACCGCTATGTGCATGGGAGTAATCATCTTGAAGCTTTCGAGCGGTAAAGAACGATTGAGAAATGCCTGGTTCAGGACTACCCTCAGGCCAGCCTGGCTGTTCTTGGGTACCGCAAACATGTAGAAACCCGAGCCCCTGTTTGACTGAAACTGGTTCCACTGCCCTGGTTTTAGGAGGATGGCTCAGGGGCAACGCGCTAGTCTTGGAAGCAAGACCCCGCAGAACAACATAGGTTAGATCCTTTGATCCGTGAATAGAAACCTCTGGGTATTAAGCGCGTTATAAATAACCAATTACAATTACCACCGCCTGCATCTCCAAGAGCATAAGGACCTTGCGTAAAAGAGCTGGGGACCCAACCTGATGAAGAGGATGGTAGAGGAAAAGGAAGAGGAAGACTGAAGCCCATGGAGACTATGGATAGGATCCAAGGGTTCTTGAAAAAGACACTTCCAGCTGTCCTGGAAAAGAGCCAGTCGGCCACCTACTGAGGGACCGTGACTTCACGGTTTTTTGGTGTTGGAGTCAGGAGCATGGGGAGAGGAAAAACCTGCACAAAGTCCTCTGCTGTTGCCTCCTGTTGTCGCTGGGCGACATGTCAGACCTCCGCATACTGCGGTCCCGAAACCCCTTGAAGCCGGTGAAAGCGTGGGGTTTGAATTTGGTTCTGCCCAGAGACTGGTGGATGGACTTCCGACCTGGCTTTGTAAAGCGGGCAAAGGATTTGGCGGTTTGAATTGAGGTTTTCTTCTTTGTCAACTAGTCATGAGTTAACGAATGAGAGGTCCATGCAAGCAAAGGGCAGATCTAGGATCTGCTCTTGAACGTCAGATGAACATTAAGTGGCATGCATCCACTCAATCCTTCTCATCTCCCCAGGCACAGCCCTCTGATGGCTGTGTCAATGTGGGAGATCGAAGACTCCATGAGGTCTTGCGCAACGACCCGGGCATCCGCCAGTCTGGCCTAAAAGGAGATTTGCCTTTCCAGAGGGAGGTCAGGCAAAAACTCAGAGCTCCCGCCACAGCTTCTGATGAGCCACAGATAAATGGGCACCGGCATTTGCCTGCTGCAGATGCAGTCCTGATATGGCATAACAGCGTTTGGCCAAAGACTCCAGGACCTTGTCTTCCTTGGAAAGACAACTGGAGGGGGCTCCCGAGGAGGAAGACAGACAACAATGGTTTAAAATCGAAGGAGGCACAGTCACCACTGAAGAATGCAGCCAAGGATGGGAGGCCAGGAGGATTGGCTCCCTGTCCGTCAGCCTGAATCTGCAGCCCAATTTCTTGTTCATCTGGGCATTGGGCGTTGGCCCTGGGCTTCTGCCAGACATTACTCGCCACCTGCAGGACATCCTTCTGGAGAGGGATGCCAGATCGGATTGTGGTGCACTTGCACATAACCTCTACTAGCACTCCCGACTCCTGGGGGGCTTCCTCGGGCAGAGGGAACCCCAAGAACTCCGCCAGGCCCTGAAGAAAGTTATGATGGGCCTTAACAGATACCGAGCGATCATCGTCCTGGGGGTCATCATTGCCCCCTCCTTTTTAACCGACAGAGGGTAGTCCGGGCCCTGGGACACATGCCGGCAGGGTCCCTCCTAGGTCCGGTGACAAAGACAACTCAACCGCTGTTGAGGGGGAGGCGTTGGTGGTACAGGAGACGGTGGCAGGGTCAGTAACACTGGAAGGGCCAGGTCCAGGGGAGGGACAGGCACTGGCAGCGCTGGTGGAACAGGCGGAGGACCCAGAGTAGGTGGCCAGGGAGACACCACCTCCTTCACTATATCCTTCAGGATCCCCGTCATCTGAGGAGAACTCATGAAGAAGAGGAAGTGCTCAAAGAAGCGATCCTCGCAAGTCACTGGATCCCTAGGAGCCCGCCCCCCCAAATAACTGGGCCGCCACTCATGCTCTGAGGCGCTTGCGGCATGTAGTAGTAAGGCTGTGATGGATAGATGGATAGATGTATCCCTGAGGAGACCAGAAGCCTGTACCATTCAGTCCGCTGCCGCTTCCAGAGGGAAGGGGACTGGGACCTTCTTGCAAAGGGTCATTCAATAGGCAACAGAACGGGGGTGCCCCGATTTGTATCCAAAATGGCCACGCAGGCTCAGCCACATGCCTATCTGCCATTTTGGGGCCTTGCACCACACCCTGGGGGGGGGGGTTGCAAAGGCCCCAAGCCACGTGCAGGCTCAGACATGGCAGGACACTTCCAGGGTCCAGAAACAGCAGTGTCGACCTCGGAGACCACTCAGGTAGGCACTGACCACTTGGCCGACTGGCCGGTAGCCAAAACACTCCTCACGACCTCAGAGCACACTCTGGTAAGGCTGTACCCCTTCTGCACCCGTGCCGGTAGTCGTACTGGATCGTGTAGAGGAATGACCCTTGCCGATCACCCGGCAATCCCTTACCCCTTGGGGTCAAAGAAGAGGACGAACTTGATTGTCCTTCTGAGGACAGCCTGGTAGGGCACCAGAGCCCCTTGGCTAGGGAACCAGTAGCCTGGACGGCCTCAGGTCTGCCCCCGGAATGCCTCCTGGAACCCATGCCTGTGGGTATCCCTGAGAAGGATTTTCTGCGCTGAGGTGCCGTGCTGAACATAGGGCCTACCTTGTCTTGAAAGGTACTGGAGACAATGTTTTTAAGCTACACCGGAGAAGTGTTGAAGATCTCCCTCCAATGCAACAACCAATTCTTAAATGTCCTGTGACCGTGAGCACTGCAAGCCACGCACGCGTCCCAGCAGTGGTTCGGCCCCAAGCACTCACGATCGAGTGCATGAGGGTTCTGAAGCCGGGAATGAGTGGTTGCACGAGGCGCATCTCATGAATCCTCCTGCCACCGACATGTGCCGGGGGAGGTGAGGCACCAAAGGGAGGTTAAATAGATTGAAAAACAAAGAATGGGGAGAAAGCAGAAAGTGTCTGTGCTGGCTGCCAGGTCTGACACCGTCCATGCAGAAAAATGGACTGAGGTGAGGCGATAAAGAGAGTAAAAAGACTAGGTGAGAAGGGAAAAAGATTCCCACTCACCTAGAGACAAGAAAAATAATTACCAAGTCCAGGCAAAATGTTCTGGGTTTGGCACAGGTCAGGAAGAGTATTCACACTTATGACAATCTTACCCAACACTTGTTAAGATACTTATCCCTAATGGTATGCCTAACATCTGCTTTGTCTATTAAGAACTCCCTGTCAAAGCCCATTTCCTCAGATTAAAAAACCACTTCAGAACACCATGAAGAGCATAAAAATCAATTGAAAATCAAGGGTGACCAAATAGGGTAGCTTTTGAAGGTGTCAGGGCAACTGAAGCAAGGAAGAACACACTCTAAAGTTAACAACGTCTTGTTTTGCGCACAATAGGATAAATGGTATGAAAAAAATGTTTTCCAGGCTTTTACCAAGTATTTGTAATTTGCTTAACTAAATCACGAACTGCTCACTTAAAAATTGTCAATGGTTTCAGCAAGTACTCCAAAATACATTAACAAAGAAACAATTTCAGAAGATCAGGAACAACGCATAAATACACAAGAAAGTAGCCCTTTTAAAGTTGACAATGGACGCATAAACAACTATTCAAATGAAGTTTGCTTGCCATAACAGGCAGGTTCTTTATTTGGTGCTCAATGAACTAGAACTCCAGCAAATAAAAAATTGAAATGATGCATTAAGCTCAAGTTAAAATGTTTACCTTCTTCGTCTTCTGCAAATAACTTCAGTGCCTCAAGGGCTTCATTGAAAGACCAGTCATGCTCCTGTAGAACTTCTCTCAGTTCCTGAAAAAATATAACATGTTTTACATAAATTATGGTGCATGTAGGACTAGAGCAAGAGAATGTGAAAAGGGCATTTTCTGAAGCAAATCTTCAGTTACGTGTTTCCTTGTAAATAAAGATGCAAAAGTTGCACATCCATCAAAAAATTAATAAATCACTACAGCCTTCAATGAAATTACTAGAGGTTGATATTGTATAGTTACTCACACCACACACAAAAAAGAAACAGAAGGAGCACAGAGGGGACAATGGAAAACATGGAGAATGGGGCAGTGAAGTGAGATTAAATAGAATTCACTATAACATAAGGAAGATTGTCTGATATGAACAAACGAAAGCACAGATCCCAAATGATTTGCTAATGTGAAGTAACCTCCTGGTGTATACCATGCAGATAAAATGAAATTGTTCTGTAGATTTCCCATTGGTTGAAATTGTGGAGAATATTTAATAAAAATGTGTCAGTTTATTGAACCAAACCTGGTATTGTCATTTCTATCATGTAAAAACCTCCCAAAACTTACAGGAAGGCAGATATTCCAGACATGTATTATGCACAGTACTACAGCACCAAAGTAATGACAAATATATGTATGCACCAGAAATCTAACCCTGCACTTTACCTTTGACATAAGTTGTGCATGGTCTTTCATCTCTGTATGGTACCACCCCATTGATACAGTTTCTAAACAGAAAGTTAACCTATGCACTCTCCATAATGTTATTGAGTAGAAATTGCTTTAATGCACCTATAAATTAAAAGCTTGTACGTATTTTAAACATGCAAGGAAGAATCTATCAATAGAGAAATATCCATATTTCAATTAACTAACATTGCAGATTGGCAAATACAAAGAAAATACATTGTTAATTACATGCTTCTGTAATGGTCCCTTTTTAAAGGACTACTAGAGTTCAGAATGCATGGCTTTTGAAACCGGGTTGCCAAGGTAAAGACATCTCAGGCTTGCCATCTGCCAATGCCAGCCTTTTCATCCATCATTAGATAAGCCTACTAGGCTCGGCTGTACCCATGGGGACAGAGGCCCATCTGGGGAAAAAAGGATAAATAGAAGGAAATACATTCCAATCAAAATTATGTGTTCTTCGGTTTTATGTCTGAGATTTGCTTCTCACAGAACAATGGATCAAAATACCAAGTTTCTTGCCAGTCTTCGATCTTCCTCTTCTAGCCAACCAATAAAGTGCCATCCGTTCCAATTTGTTTTCATGGCTTGGAAATCAGTGGAGCATGGCCTAAATAATTAATCCAAATATGTTAAATGTATAGGTAATAATAAATTAACATGATATAATAACCTGGTCAAATTTCATGATGCAAGGGCAGGTTACACACCCATGGATCCAGATATGGTTGGTCATTCCAAAAATGAACATCTCAGTGTGATAGAGGTTTGGAACAGAAGTTATGGTGGGGGGGTGTGGGGATTTGGTTCCTAATAATACAGTAGAACTTCCCCTTACCACTTGGCAAAATATATTAGACCCAGCCTAAAAAGGTGCGTTTTGCTGGGATTGTAATCAGAAGCGAATCAATGAGAAATTGTCCACTGAAAAATCACTGCGTCAAATGACACCGCATGAGAACATTTCAACATCTAGTAAACCAAAGCAAGTAGGGAGAGCTCTGGGATTTTGATAAATCTGCATTCAGGGGAATCCTGCCCAACAGGTGAAGTACTGAAGTGGCATAACATTTTGGAAATAGTTGGAATATCCCTTAAGAAGGCCAGTGTACATAGGAAACTATGCAGAAGCTTTGCCTAAAGAGTATTTCAAAGAAGAGGACAGCCGTGAGGCATAGCTGCCTGAGTGAAACTGCCTGGAACTATGAGATGTCATACCGGTCCTGAGACTTTACAAAACAAACCCAAAAGGGAGTATAACTAAAAATAACTGCAGTTAGATCTGTCCTCAGAATTCCTTTTACCAGATAGGCCACCGAATGGGGTTGGGCTGCAAGGCAAGCCATTGGGGAAGTGATTTTAATGTAGAAAGATCTAGCATTTCCAGAGCAGAATGCACATTATTTTCTGACAGTGACCAAGTAAAGGAAACCCTGTGTTTTCACAGGTGTATTTTGCCACTGGATCTGTGAAATATGTACAGCATATTCACAGTTCTCTACTTCTGACCTGTGGAATCCTTAGTTGTATAAAAATAGACATTCAGTGTACAGCCAAACCTTTCTAGTGGGATGGCAGGGAGATTAGTTTATCCACTTCCACATTAAAAAGACCAATGCAAACCTTTCTAATATCACTCAAAAAGGAAAATGCTCTGTATTAAGAGGATTTTAAATGCCAAGAAGGTAAGCTCCAATCCCCACCAAAATTAGAATTGATTATATGACTTTTAATGGAGCTAATATTTTGTGCTCCCTAAAAAGGAAAGCAGCTTCCCAAACACAACCCAAGATTGCTAGTTTAAACACATCATATTTTGTTTCTGATATAGATATATATATGTGTATGTGTATGTGTATATATATATATATATATATATATATATATATATATATATATATATATATATATCAGTGAAAAGAAATTATATATCGGTGAAAAAAACTTTGTTAAAGGGACGTTATGGTTCCACGGAAAACCGGAAAACCCTTGAAATTCGCCAGTTATGGTAAGCTAAGCAACCAAAACTCCTGCCACTGCCGTGCACTACGAACACCCAGGGCATCAAAGATGACATCACAAATGTCACTGATGACATCACATGTCTGACTCCCTCTTTTCTCCTTTACTGAGCATCTAGGCCAGTAACAGTCAGGAACTAAAAATTCGTACTAATAATTCATATTTAAGTACTATATTTGTAGAGTTATACTTCAAATATGTTCTTCCAGTAATTCACTTGGGGTTCACTCAATGCATATGAAACAAGCATATGGGAAAACACAGATTTGGAAAACAGCAATGCTTTGTGTATAAAGATAATCAGTAAGGTTATCAACACTTTCTTATAGTTCTGCCTTTTTTTTATTACTTTACTTTCCTGGATATGCTCATATTTGTATACATTGTATGCACACTACTCTCCTTAGGGTCCAGTCACATTATATGATAGTTATACATAGCGAAGTAGTAGCTTTGAAGCAGAGCAACCATTTCTGTGTATAAAGTTAAATCAGTTGGGGTATGAAGATTGGCTGGTAATACTGTTTACTTCATTTTCCCTGTACATGCTCATATTTGTATGTGTTGTTATTTGTGTTTTTTTTCGCATAATGCAGTAAGTGGGTGTTATTAGCTAGTTATTAAATGTTGCACAATAGACAAAACTAACAAAAAGCATTTATAATTTTACTATTCAACATGGTAAGATTAATAATATTGCACATCCATCATGTATGTTGCACTCAATGCCTATGTTTCCAAACGAGTAGCTTAGTATACTGGAAATAACCTGATAATAGAATGGTATTCCTATCAATGCATTACTTAATGCACTAAATACCTCATAATATTTATTCCAATAATCCTTCACACTTTATCAACATTACTATAAGAATCACTTGTACAGACTTTTCATGAAAAGTAAATGCACATGTGATGTCATCAGTGACGTCATCAATGACATTTGTGATGTCATCTTTGATGTCCTGGGTGTTAGTCTTAGTAGTGCACGGTGGTGGCGCGAGTTATGGTTGCTTGGCTTACTATAACTTGCGAATCTCAAGGATTTTTCGGTTTTACCTGGAACCCTAACGTCCCTTTAACAGTTTTTTTTACTGAATTTCAAAGGTTTTTAGTAGCACAACTTAACCATAACGTCCCTTTAACAATGTTTATTTACTGAATATATATATATATATATAGATAATGTAAATGTTATACATGTTGACTAAGACTCCCTTAGCTTGCATTCATATAACATAGAAAATACTGAACCCCCTGGCCCGCTAGTGATATTGATGTCTGCGGACCGTGCGCATGTCCGCGGTGACCATCAACACTATCCAAAAACTCAAGGGGTATCCTACATTATTGTATCATACAATAAAAACACCAAACATGTTAAAAAAGCACCACATAAATACATTACATTTAATAATAAATAAGAAGTGGAAACTTTATATGTAAGACACCAACCACCCACTGAAATAGCGTTTCCAATATAATGGAATATACCAAAACAAAATAAATATGCCTCCAACAGAATTACCTCACAGAAACTGCAGCAAAAAGCAAGAGCATACCTACACAGCAGTAACACCAAAAGTTTTTAAGTAACTAAGTAAACAATATTTCATATATTTATACATTTTCTGTATTACGTACACTAAAACAAATATATATATATATTTTCTTTTTACACAGAAATGTCCAGTACTTTGGAATGGCTGGAAGAAAATTTCCCACAAGATGAAATGAGTGAAGACAGTGATTGATACTAATGGTAGTAGACACAACATTTCTCTATATAAGCCAATTAATAACCATTACTTTATGTGTAGTTAAAACATTTTTTAACCAGACCATACAGACAATAAGTATAATATACCAAGAGAGACATTAGAAGATCCGCTGAAACGGATGGAACTAAAAATGGATATGTTAATGAAAAAGGTCAATCTTCTAAAACTGTTTGAGGACCCCATTAAAGAAAAGATTAAATATCACTGTCCCACATGTAACGGTTCCCGTTCTCCATGTCCCAGCCAACTATCCCCAAACACTCCGCAGCAAGAAAAACGTTACGATCAGACTACATCCCTTCGTCCCCTCCCATACATCATGTCCAAACCCCTAAATCCCCTGCATTTGTTTCAGTTTCTGCTTCCCTCTCTTTTGTAATTGTTATACTGTTAAACAATAATAACATTTAAGTGTGTTCATAGTATATGCCTGTATCTTTTTTTTTAAAAGCAGTTAGGGTGTCCGCGGACAGCGCGGGTGTCCGTTATGCCTGCAATTAACCAAAATGGGGGTGCCCTAAGGACCCTATACCTGTCCGTAATTAAAATGCAGGTGTCCTTAGAACACACAAGATGACCGCCTGTTCGCAATCACCCAAAATGGGGAGAACACACCCCCTGTTCGTAATGTCCGCAACCGGAATGAATATATCCATAGAACACATATCCCGTCGGCAAAGTTTAAACGCACATTAATTCTATTCGGGGACTTCAACACTGTTCGCAGAACACCCGCGCACATGCGCATCGCACACTTGGGTCATACGAACATCGGCCTGTCCGCAACTGTCTGCCGCACGTGTGTCACACTTTTAATTAGATCGGGGACCAGAACACTGTCCGTAGAACACCCGCGCCCATGTGCACAACCGTCCCTGCGCATTTGGTTTCCTGCAGACAGCCGTCCCATTCACGAACGTGTCCGCAACGTCATCATGTGACCGCACCCACGTTGAGTGTGTGTGCATGAAACATGCACCTGCACCCCTATAAAAGGCCACACCCGAGAGCAGATCCTCATTCTGTTTTTGGATTTCCAAGATTTACAACAGGACAATTGTGCAGGTTGCTGTTCTTGGTTCCTGGTTAATAACCTTACAGATGGCACACCAAATTGTTTCTGCTGCTACTGCCTCGGCATCAGCACCCCCATCCCCTCCACCACCACCAGGCCTGCAGAGGGGAACAGGCGTGAGGATGCAGAGGAGAGGGATGAAGAGGATGAAGAGGATGACGTAGTGAAGTCCCTACTACTAGCACTCATCGTGAGTCTTGGGTGTGGCGGTTATTTACCACCGTTGATGGAAAGGCAAAAGCTGATGCGAGCATGGTGATCTGCACTCTGTGCCGCATGGTGCGGAGTCATGGAAAGCCTGGTTCATATAGCTATGGTACTACATCAATGAAGCGACGCCTAAAGTCATTCCACAATGGGGCTATTCGTAAGGTTGTACCTTGCGATAAACGTAGTAGGTAGAGTTCCTCTGCAGCATCCTCCGTTTCCACTCCTGTCACCACAAAAGACACTCCCGTGGGACAGCGCATCCCCCCAGCTGCCGAACAGGCCATCCATGATGCTGTTGACCCTTACCTTTCGAAGGTCACAATATTGTACATGTACTGCGACGCAGTACTCTGCAGGGGAGAGAACCTTTGGAGTGCTTTCGAGACTGCGGTCAAGGAACATGAGAAGGTCTGCGACCTACCTCAGTAAGGCCCACCCTACATCTTCTACGTGCCCCTTCATCTTCCTATCTCCACCTGCCCTTTCTTATCCCTGTGGTTGGTGTCCCTTCCTTACCCTCCTTTCCTTGTGTGTCGTGTTTAAAAAACCCAAAAAAATATAAAATAACAAAAACAAAAAACAAAAAGGATCTTTTAAGAGCCTCCTTTCACAGTTTAAAAATAGAAGTGACAAATAAATAGTGCAGGGCCCTGTGCATTTTTTAGAAGTCCGCTGGCATTTATTTTTTGGGGGTGCTGCCCTATCAGAACCAATGCACTTTTTTATCGAAGGAAATGGTGGCGCTGAAAAGAGCCCTTTGTGGTGTTTTTTTGTGTTTCAAAAACTTCAAATGGTCAACACCTACTGCAAAATGGATTGCTGTAATTCCAAAAAAGGTCGCAATGCATTTTGTATATTTCGCAGAAAAATCTGATTGCTGGCATAAGTAAGATGTACTCCATCTCTGCGAAAAATGTGTGTGCTACAAAACAATGTTTTCATTCTGAAAAGAGGACATACCAACATCTCTCAAAAAGGCAAAAACAACCTTGTTAACATTATGCATGTTACCAAATGAAAAAGAACGCAACCACATTTGTCCCTGCGCAATACGGGAAAAAATTACTCTGGAGTTTGGATACATATCCATGACTTTCCCAAGTCCTCCTCATTGCAAATTGCAAAGACATTCCAGACATGTCCTAAACTGTTCCCTCCACAATGAGTAATAATGTCTGGATGACGCTGTGTCACATGAGAGAATCCAAGATGTGCAGCCACTCCACAGCGATCTGCATGCACCTCCAACCAATTTATGACCGAATCTCCCAAAATCCAAACAATATGCTTTCTGAAACACACAGCCATAGCCATCTGCTCTTCTCTCAAGAAAAAGACGTACTCACAAACTCTCTCCGTACACAACACACCCAGTAAACCTTATTAACCAATCCCTTGCTCTGCTCAGTCTCATTTGCATGCCTCTCAACCCCAAAATCCCCATATGTAATACGCACTGTCTGCGGACAAGCACTGTGTCCGCGGACAGATCGAAAAAATCTGAACGTGGGGAATGAAAATTTAAATAGTGTGCCCCATTTCCCCTTTGGGGTTGGCTCTGAAAAGAGCCTTTTTTTGTTTTCTTTGCAGATGCTTCAGAAACACCTTTTATTTTGTATTTTGGGGGGAGGGTTCTTATTTTCCTCCAAAAATCTTCACATTAGCTTCTCCAAAGCAACCCTTCTGTTCCAAAAAAGCATGGCACTTCCCATAAAAGATAAAGAAATGCCATCTTCTTTAAAATAATCATCATCAGAATCCATGTTCTCATTATTACAAAAGAACATACCAGCTCTAAGCATGAAAGCAAACATGCCTCGGTTGATTGCACACCTAGCAATATTTTTCTCAGGACAAAAAACAAAACTATTGTCCCATATTGCCTTAGGTAATAAAGCAGAAAAAATAACCTTGGCATTTGGAAGGACTTTCATGATTGATTGAATCAAATTTTGCAGATCTTGCAACAAAATAGGGGAACTGACATAGCCCAAATGCAAAGCACCACAGTACAAAACAACTACATGTGGACTGTTCACCCTGCCCATATCTCCGCAAAGTTGTACAATTCCCTGCACATTGAAACCAGGCACAGTGCTCCACACCACCTCCACTCCTTTAACATCAAAAGTGTTTGCTGCATTTACCATACTGCTCCAAACCATGTACAAACATATCTCCAACCACCAACACCCTGGCGTTCTCCACCTCTGCCATCTTCACTACACACAGCCTCTTTCAACACAAACCACAACCTCAATATCTGATTGGCTGATCCCTACAGTCCCCATTCCATGCTGGATTTGCAGAGAAACCACAGATTTCACAGGGCAGCCATTCTACCCTTTCCACTTCACTCTCTGCACCATTTCCTCATTGGCTATTGTTAGGCAGTCACACAATCATCCACCAATCACATCCAAGAACTCTACATCTAACTATCATCACAGATCAGCACTTTAGATGTACTATTGATCACTCTCAGTACAATTCGGCTGTGACTGCAAAGGACCTACATCAACAACTACTATAAAACTCCAAGATTTCTACTTGCAGATTCATGCACATACACATGCATGAACACAGACTACAGGTATGAATATTTTGTACACAGTAGATGTACAGCTCTTCTAGGAATACAATACATCCCGGGAGCATAGCTCAGCGGCAACATGCGTGCCTTGGAAGCAAGACGACACAAAGCAACACAGGTTCGATCGCCGGGACCGCACTTAGAAACCTCGTGGTGTTTAAGAGTGTTATAAATATGCTACTAAGGAAAAATAATTATGCAACTAAAAAACAAAATTCCTGTAACAGCGCCTCGATGCCCGCAGGCTGTGTGAACGCTTTAAAAATGTGAAATAAAAATATAAACAGAGTAACTGCCTCCTGTCCTGTATAAACTATAAAATGAACATACTGTCATTTCTCCCATCTGCCATGATGAAGTGTCAATTTCAAAACTTCCTGCTCTCCAAATGTTTGTTTAAACACACACCTATCTAAAAAAATATTATTTCAGATTATAAGATGGGAGAAATAACAGTATAATTATGAAAAAGACTGTCCAGTGTGTTATAAAATTACACGCAGCCAGGATGAGTACATGCATCTTCATTCAAGTACACAGACAAAATCAGTAGAAAGGCTCCCAGCTCAAACACCACTGCTTCTATATGAAATCCTTCTGCTTTATTTCCCACACCTTCACAAATGCATACATTGCATGCTTTTCTGTACAATCTCTGCCATTTACCCTGTAAAAATAGCAAAAAATACATATGATTATTTCTTCTAACATCCAGTAACATTAAAAAACCAAGTGTGCTCTATACGTTTACTATTCTATTCATTTGTAAAACATATTCAACTAAGAGATTCTAAATAAAATATACAGGAAGCACATATGCAGAGGAAAGTGCACATGCCTACTATGCTCAGTTGTAAGAAAACACTACTACTACAAAACAAAAAAACAATGTCTACATTAACAAAAGTGCTATAAACACACATTCATTAACGTCTTTCTTTTACAATTGCAGTGAAGACCACTCTCCTGAAAAGCAGCAGCGTCTGAAGTACGAACAAGAACTTAAAAGAAACCTACTCTTTCCATACAAAAAAGTAAGTACAATACTAACAATGTTCTAACTGTTATTCAAACACACTAGCATTTTAGTATTGTAGAACAAACAAGTGTATTAACCCTTTACCATTAGATGTAGTATTCGTGCTCCCCCTTACCAGTTGCATACTTTATATTGTAATAATTCAAGAGTCACCAGAAACTGGTCAATTTCAACTTTTAAATCCTGCTACAGAATCCAATATTTTATACCATTATACAATTGATCCTTTACACTCTAAAGACACTATAGATGATGCACTGGAAATGTACCAAACGTGACAAGCCAAAAGATCTCCAATCAGTATATGGGGAAAAAAAGTATAGAAGCACAGGCCCTTCACCTACTCTTTCTGACTGGAAAAGGAGGAAGCTACGATGATAGACCCACACTGATAACAGCATCAGAATATCGTTCTTTACGAATGTATTCTGACAACCCCAGATTCAGACAAAACGTGGAATACATATTCCACCTTCTCTTTGAAAGTGAACTAGCAACTCTATGATACGGAGTTGCACACACATTAAAATCAGGTACCCATGTTCAAAATATGCAAGCTACGCAATTATTTAAAAAAGTCCAAGAAAAAGATGAGGTTTTACAATCAAGTATTACAAATCTTTTAGCAAACATGGGTGGTACAAAAGAACACTGGTTCCGACATCACTGAGATGTACGCTGTATGATAAAAAAAAACCTTGACCCACCCACTTGGTTTGTTACATTAAGTTGTGCAGAATATGCATGGGAAGATTTACACTATTTCCTACGCATAGCAAACAAAAACAAAACAAACAGATATAAAAACACCAGGAGAACTCTGCTCTCTAGATCCTGTAAATGTATCAAGATATTTCCATCATCGCTTCATTGCTATGCTACACTTTATTTGTAATAAGACTGTTCCTCCCCTCGGAGAAGTTCAACACTTCTTTTGGAGAAAATAATACCAAGCCAGAGGAGCACCACACATCCACATGCTATTATGGATTAAAGATGGTCAGGACAGTGATGCCACTGTTTTGCAGTTCATCAGAAAATATGTCACTAGTGAAATCCCTTCACAAACAACACACAGTGACCTTTGTGCACACATTTTTAAATTTCAAAGACACAAATGTGGGAAATATTGTCGCAAATATTTTAAAAAAAGGGAATTACTACACCAAATGCCGCTTTGGTGTCCCTAGACCAGTTTCAGCAACAGATCAAGTAAACTTCTTCATGTCTTCAGTCAGCCATAGTGTCAAAGGTAAATCGCCTAAGAACACATATTACATAAAAAGAACAGAAGAATCAAAATACATCAATGATTACAATGCAATCATTGCCCTCCTATGGAATGCAAACATAGATGTACAGTACATTGCAGACAATTCCACTGCAGTTGCACGCTATGTCACAGCCTAATTAACCAAAGCAGAGAAAGCAGCTTCAGGACCTCTGGGATGACATATCATCTGACAAAACACTATCACAGAAATTGTACAGCTTTGGCATAAAAATGCTCTCTCAGAGAATGTGGCTGCTATGAAGCTGCAGACCGTTTAACCGGTACTGCCTTGTATGGAACATCTGACAATATTGTATGTCCAAGTCTTGGTCCTGCTAAATCTAGAAAAAGTGTCCTCAAATCATATGAGGACATAGAAACAATAGCCAAAAATGATCCCAACAGCCAAGACATTTTGAAAAACTATTTACTAGACACATACTACCCAAACAGGAGTACCACTTTGGAAACCATGATTTCTACCACGTAGCCCAAAACTTCACATACAAAAATATTAAACCAGATGAAAAGAAAGGTAGATACAGAGTTGTACATTGTGAAGGCAGCTTAGTGAAGTTTACCAAATGCAGCTTATTAATCATATCAAATTGTCATTATAAACTCCCCAACATAAAGAACTGTATTACATGTCCCTGCTACAACTTTTTAAACCATGGAGAAAAGAAGAAGAGTTACTGGATACATATGACTACTATGAAGACGCTTTCAAAGCAAATGAAAGGACTATAACAGACGTAAACTTTACACAGTACCAAACAATGTTGCACAATAAACAGCAACACGAAGAAGAACTCCAGGCCCAACTACAAGTGGACACTCCCGAGACTAGTCAACCTTCTGTAACAGGAAGCCAAGAACCACTTGGACAGCCACTAATAGCAAATGAGGCAGAATTAGCCATCACAGAAGTAGAAAACACCATGTGTCAGTATGAACAAGCGACAGAAGACTTTGCTGTACTGAAATCACAACTGAACAATGAGCAGCGTAGCATTTTCCAAGAAATAACAAAACAAATTGAACATGGTGTGCAACATGAAAATAAAAACTGTACCCGCCAAGACTACAAACCTATACTGCTATACATGAGTGGTGAAGCTGGTTCAGCCAAAACATTCTTAATCAAAATCATCAGCAAGTTCCTCCAACAATTGACAAACAACAAACTGTCAGCTGTTGTAATTGCCCCCACAGGTTTAGCTTCCTACAACATAGGCAGTGTCACTTTACACCGATTACTATTCCTTACAGTAGAACACCAAAACAAATTAGACTATTCTAGACTTTTCCACAGAAGCTGCAATGGAACTAAGCAGCATCTTCATTTGTTTGAAAACTCTGCAAATAGATGGTGAGCATGGTCTCCAACCCAATGCTGGCTTTGATTCACCTCAGATTACAAGAGGTCCTCAAAACAGACTACGAAGAGCTCTTTGGAGGAAAACACATTATTGTTTTCGGAGATCTTCGATTGACACCAGAGAAAGCTGAACCTATTTTTAAAACCTTAGGGCACAAACTGTGCCATAAAACTCTTGGCAGCATAGGAAATGTCAACCTTTGGCAACATTTCAAATACAGATAATTAACAGAAAACATGCGCCAGTCTGCAGACCTCACATACACCAACATTTTAAAAAGTATTAGAGTTCGTGTACTATCTCAAGAAGCACAATCAATATTAAAAACCAGGCACATCCATGCACTCTATGGCCATAACTCATGTGCTACTGATGTCATGGAACAATTAGCACACAAAAATGACAAGTTTATGTCCTTGGTGCCAACTCTTGCAAGCTGTTCAAAATTCAATGAAACAATGTTGAAAAAAGAAATGCAACCAATAATTGAAATTTGCTCCACAGATAAACTGGACGTACATGGTATGACACAACCCATTTGTCAACAAGCCACAACAAGACTAAATAACTTCGAAAACCATCTCCGACACAGCTGGTTTGGAGAAAATATTAAAATTATCTTAAACCTTTAGAATAATGCTTAAACGTAACCTTGACGTGGAGCAAGGACTAGTTAATGGAGCACTTGGTACAGTTGTTGGCTTTCAAACATACCCACATGACAGCATTCAATTTGTCAATATTCTCTTTGACAAACTATCAGAAGTTAAAAGGATAGGACGCTCAACAGCCCGCTTCCTTCTTTTCAAAGACATGTATGTACGCAGAGAACAATTTTCACTAACTCTAGCATACGCAGTTACCATTCACAAACCACAAGGTCTTACCCTAGATAAAGCATTAATAGATATTGATAGCACATTCTTTAAAGAAGGCATAGCGCTATCATGCTTACGTACACTTGACGTGCTATTTCTAATCAACTTTGATGCAAGTAAAGTAAATGCAGATATTCCTTGCATTCTAAAATACAATAGGCTGCGTTCACTCTAAACCCCCCGTCTAAAAACCTATCCTGTTCCACAAAAAGCAAAATGCTGTAAAAGAAAACTACTTCAAACTGAAACGATACAGGATATCACTGCAATTCCTCCAAAGAAAACAAAAGAAACAAATCACTTCAACACAGAAATGTCAGGTCCATTCAAATTTTCAAATACAACTGCTGTAAATTGCTATGCAAATGTAGCAATAAATATTCTATTCCAATTGACACCAATTATTGAGAACATTTACTTACACAGTGCAGACCAATTGTGTTCGCAAATGTTAGTCCTTCATAGAAATGCAACCAACAATCCTGACAACACTTAGTGTTCATGGAATAAGACAAGAATTGGACTACTGTGCTGCAATGGTCAAATTCACTATAAACTCGCAAGAAGATCCACAAGAATTTCTAATGTACTTACTACTAGTACTGGAAAACAAAAACATACCTATAAATGAAATCTTCCAGATTTATACGTGTGGAAACATACATGCACTCTCTGCAGCCATGTGGCACAGGAACAAGTCCCTAATGAAGATTATGTACTACCTGCAATTCAGATAATCGCTCCACCTTACAAATAGACACATAGTAAATACGTAATAGTAATGCTTTTACGTTACAATGCAGATGGTACCAAAACAACTAATCTGACTGGATTCACACATGGTCAAGTATCACTTGGTAAGAAAACCTTCACAACAATAGGTATAAACTACCACGCAGGAGCCACAACCAATGCAGGTCACTACACTGCATACATAAAAAAGAATTGTGGATGGTTTCAATGTAATGATAGTACAATTACTCGAAAGCAGAGATTACCAGCAAATCTTGTAAATGCTTACTTAATATTCTTAAAACCAAAATTAATACGTAATCTGAGTATGAACATGAGCAAAACTTCAACTTCAAAACTATGCACAGTTAGAATACGCCAACATGCATCTAACTGCCCCAAGATTCTGCAACAAGCAAACAGATAAATAAAAACCACTAAAATCAAACAAGAAATATAAAGTTAGAATACACCAACAGGTTTCAATTACTCCAAAAATCTGCAACAAGCCAACAGATAGAAGATTAGCCAGAAACAAAAAATAAACAGTAAAACAATGAAAGTAATATATTGTACCACAACATAGTTTTTTTTCCCCACAAACCCAATGATTTGCAAAACACAAACTGAGCAAATTGCACAGTACACTGGTTTGAACTATAGTACTAAATATGAAGGTCAAAAAAATACAGAAATGTCTATTATGCAATAACTCATTATGAACTACCTACTCTAACATATGATCTTTTCTTTTATCACAGAGATTGAAAAAGTATGTCTGGTCCAGTTACCCACGTCAGGCAAAAACTGCATACAACCACAAAAAACTCAACAAGTATAAAATAAATGGACTCACAAACACCGCTGAATAACACACCCATTCAAGCAAACATCTAACCATACAACACATTCCAAAATGTTTACTTCCAACGGTATCTTAGAACGCAGTCCTTGTTACAAACTCTAAAATCTTAACTGCATAGCCTAGCCAAAACTTCACATACAAACTCTACAAATGAAACATTACACAAACTTTTGGGTTGTGGATATTTTATGGGCGTTTGATTCTATGGGTGTGTTAGCTGCAGTGGTTGTGGCCAGGGCCTAGAGTCTTGGGTGCATATATATGGGATACATTACTCACCGTAATCGTATTTCTGATGCTTGTATCTGCTTAGATTCACATGCTGTGCATAGGCCGACATCTAGGGGAAGCTGCGGAGTATTACAGTTTGTTTTTCGAAAATCAAAAATGGGTGTTGAAACAGGGCGTGCCAGTAATACTATCCCTAGTGTGACGTCCACTGTACCCATGATCCCTCACGCGTGTAGGACCCTCAGATTGTATTTTTTCTGACATGAGGTAGCATGAGGAGTAGCGAGAGTACAGATTATCCAAGCAGATAGATAGGAAGATAAGACTACAAGCATCCATGCGCCTTCTCTCAGAGGGGAGGAAGGGCGGGTCGCATAGGAATCTAAGCAGATACAAGCATCAGAAATACGATTACGGTGATTAATGTATCCCTTCTGAGACTTGTGGAATCTGCTTAGATCACATGCTGTGCATAGATTAGCGAGCAGTGTTAGAAGAAGGAGGTGGGATGTGAGAAGGGTCATGAGCAAATAAATGTCTTAGAACCGCTTGTCCCACTTGAGTATGTGTCTTGGAACGAGTGTCAATGCAGTAGTGCTGAGTAAAAGTGTGAATAGAGCTCCAAGTAGCTGCTTTGCAAATGGTGTCAAGGGGTACATTTGCAATGAAAGCCAAAGTGGCCCCAATGCCTCTTGTAGAGTGAGCTCTTGGCAAAAAAGGCAGAGTCTATTCAGAAAGGGAGTAACATAGTTGGATACAATTGACTATAGAGACTTTAGAGATGCGATCTCCTTCTCTGCCTGTAGCTACGGAGACAAACAGTTGGTCTGTTTTCCTTGGCGGTCTGGTCTTGTCTACATAGTAGAGGACCGCTCTTCGCACATCTAGAGTGTGTAGTTTCACCTCAGCAGAGCTTTTGGGTTCTTGGAAGAAAGCCGGAAGCTCAATAGACTGGTTACTGTGGAATTTAGAAATAAACTTAGGTGAGAACCTACGGTGTGTTCGTAGAACCAGTTTATCCTTATGTACAGTAAAGAAAGGATCCTGCACTGACAGAGCCTGAATTTCACTGACCCTTCTTATGGATGTAATGGCTACTAAGAAGGCAGTTTTATAGGTCAGGTGTTTGAGACTGGATTTATGCATGGGTTCAAATGGTGGGCCTGTGAGCTTAGCAAGCACCACATTAAGGTCCCAACCAGGTGGTGGGTTTGAAATTGGAGGGTGGAGTCTCTTTACCCCTTCCATAAAGGCTTTAACCACTGGTACTTTCGACCACGAAACCTTGTTGTGGGAAGTGGTGTAGGCTGACAGCGCTGCCAGATGTACCTTTAGTGAGTTAAATACCAGGCCTGCTTCCAGCAGGTGGAGCATGTAAGCGACAATATTGGAAGGAGTGCAATCAACTGGGTTGATTTGCTTATTCTGGCACCAGATAACAAATCTTTTCCATTTATCAAAGTAACAGTGCCTTGTGTTAGGTTTCCTAGATTCCTTTAGGATGGCCATACATCTGTGTGGTAAGTTGCGATGTCCAAACTATGACTTCAGGAGCCATGCTGCCAGGTTCATTGAGTTGGGTTGAGGGTGCAATGTTTGTCCTTGGTGCTGGGGCAGTAGGTTGTACCATCACAGGAGCCTGGTGGGTTCGCACACCGCTAGTCTGCGTAGGTGTGGGAACCACGGTTGCCTCGCCCACATGGGAGCAACTAGGATGAGCGTCATCGATTCCCTGTGCATCTTGTTGACCACTTTCCTCATGAGAGGGGTTGGTGGAAAAGCGTAGGCAAATATTCCTGACCAGTTCATCCACTGGGCGTTCCACTTGGAGTCTGGCTGGGGGAACCTGGATGCGAATTCAGGGCATTGCCTGTTTTCGCTTGTGGCGAATAGGTCTGTAGTGGGGAAACCCCACTGTGAGAAGATGTCTTCTACGACTTCTCTGAGTAGACACCATTCGTGTTGTCTTGGGAGGGGATCTCTGCTTAAAGCATCCGCTAGCGAATTGAGATCCCCTGGAACATGTTGAGATGACAGGTAAATGTTCCGTCTGAGTGCCCATCTCCAAATTTTCTGGGCAAGCTTGGACAGATTTGGCGAACGAGTCCCTCCCTGTTTTTTAGGTAAAACATCGCTGTTGTGCTGTCTGTCAGGATCTGCACTGACAGGTTCAACAGGTGGGGTTCGAACGCCTGAAGCGCTCTGAATACTGCCAGAAGCTCTAGCAGATTGATATGATTCTTGGCTACTGAGTGAGACCAGAGACCCTGAGCTGTGTGGTGGAGGAGGTGTGCTCCCCAACCTGACAGGGATGCGTCTGTAGTGACTACAGCCTGTACTTCTGGATCGTAGAAGTGTTTCCCCTTTGACAGGTTCTCTCTTGTCCACCAGTGAAGACTTTGAACAAGTGTTGGCGAAACGACCACTAGATCGTCCCACTGACCATTTGCCCGAGACCACTGTTCACCAACCATTCTTGCATGGGTCGCATACGCAGGCGCGCGTGGGGGACCAGGTAAATACATGACGCCATCATGCCTAGCAAACGCATCACTTTGCGCACCCTTATCTGGCGACCGGGCTTGTAAAAAGGAATTTGCAGTAGTAGATTCCGAATTCTTTCCTTTGATGGAAAGGCCAACCCCTCTTGAGTGTCTAAGACAGCTCCTAAGAACTGTTTAGAGGTGCTTGGCACCAGACTTGATTTTTTTCTCGTTTATGGAGAAACCCAATTCGAAGAGGAGGTCGATCGGTCTTTGAATGTTTGACCTGAAAATTACTGGGGTCTCCCCTGTGATGAGCCAGTCGTCCAGGTAAGGGTACACCGGGATTGCCTCCCTGCGCAGGTATGCCGCCGCCACTGCCAGTACCTTGGTGAATACCCTTGGAGCCGAGGCTATGCCAAAGGGCAGCACCTTGAACTGGTAGTGCTGACTGTCCACCTTGAAACACAAGAATCTTCTGTGCGCTGGGAACATGGAAATATGAAAATAGGCATCTTTCATATCCAATGTTGCCATGTAATCCCCTTTTTTAGGAGGGGGATTACCTCTTGGAGAGTAGTCATGCGAAACTTTTGGGGCTTCACATACTTGTTTGCAGGGCGTAAGTCCAATACTGGGCGCATTGTCAGATATTTTTTTGGCACAAGGAAGTAAGTGAAACAAATACCCTTGTTTACCTGGTTGCCCGGGAGGAGTTCTATCGCGTCCTTTGCTAGAAGATTGACAATCTCCTTGAGGAGAATCTTCTGGTGGTCCAAGGAATGTACTTTTTGACGTGGAGGGTGGTTTAGGGGACGCTCGAGCAGCTCTATGCAGTATCCTGAGGACACTGTGGACAGCACCCATCTGTCTGATGTGATCCCTTCCCAAGCTTGGGTGAAGTTGGAAATGCGTCCCCCTACTGGGGATGTGTGAGAAGGGACCCTGAGCGCGGCCTCACCGTTTAGCAGGAGGCGTGCCGCCTCTGCTGGGGCTGCCTCTACCCTTACCACGGCCCCTCTTGTTTCCTCTGCTGTAACTCTGGGTAGACTGCTGGTTGTTACCCCATGATGTACCCTGCCCCTGTGAATAGTTGGAGCCTCTTTGTGAATTTTGGCCGCGTGGGCGACGAAAATTACGATTGCTTCTTTGATTAGGGGCCTTGTTGGTCAACTGTCCCAGGGATTTCAGAGTCTCATACTCATCTTTGGCATTCTTTAATGCGTCCTCTACCGCTTTGCTATTAGGCTCCACCGGCATGTCGATTAAGGATGCTTGTGTCTCGGGTTTAAACCCTGACTGTCTTAACCAAGCATGCCTCTTAATGACAGTGTTCTCTGCTATTAGCCTGCCGGTGTTCTCTGCTGCATCAAAGGTTGCCTTAAGGATGCAACCGGACACGGCTCTCCCCTCCGACGCAACCTGGGCCAATTGGCCCTTTAAAGGTTCCGGTGCAGAGTCGATTAGGGCAGCTACTTGCTCCCACTGGTGGCAGTTGTAACTAGCCAGCAGAGTGGTAGAGTTGGCAATCCTTGCCTGGTAAGTGGAAGTGGAGGCTACCTTCCTTCCCAACCCGTAGATTTTCTTGCTCTCCTTGTCGGGGGGAGCCTCAGATGATGATAGAGGCGTTCCCGCCCTCTTCCGTGTATTAGTAACTACCAGGGAGTTAGGCTTCAGTTGCCCCCTTAGGTAAAGCGTGTCTGATTGGGTGTAACGCTCACCTGGCTCCCACGGAGGCGCTGACCTGGTCTGGATTGCTGTGACCTCTTCAAGCGTAATGCGCAGGATTCGAAACACCGACTGAACTGGACCCCCAAATCTGGCTTGTCTGGCCCATAGAAAAATCTTTCTGCAGGTGGAGAAAGGGGATTAACTTAATGTTTGAATGGATGAGCTCTCCATCCTGCTTCTGGTGCAGGGGCGCGTATTTGACCAGTTACTTCACTGGTTTCGGAAGGCGAAATGCCGTAAGTATGCAGTTTAAAAGTTCCAGAGTAGAGTCTTCTCTCTGTTTGCTTTTCTTAACCTGCGATCTGTCCTTATTTTCAGGTGCAGAGCGGAAGTGATGCTTCGAGGGATATTGCCGGAGATAAACTCAGGTGAGTTTGTGATAAAATGATCCCTTTAAATGTCTTTGAATCCCTCTAGTAATGTCTTTCTTTTTTCCCCTTAGGGGCCGGGGTGCGGTACCAGGCCAACAAGTGGCGCCGACCCGAAATGAGGAGTGGTTCCGTCAAATATGGCCAGTTAAGTCTTGTGACGGAAAATCAGGCTTTCCTCATTTGCTCATCCTGCTCACCTTTTGTCTCTTCTTCTCCCGTGCAGGTGCAGAGATGTGGCGGAATGCCCAGAAGGTCGCGGTGGATAGTGAAGAGCCCACGAGGCAGGTGAGTGATGCGCGGCGCTGCAACAAGTAGCGCGATGCTTTTAAAGAATGTCTATCTTCAGGATCGCTGGCGTGATGGTTCCGGACACAGGTAGGAAGTTAGATTAAGTTCTTGGTTTTCACCTTTTCTCTTCCCTTCCTTCCTTCCTTCCTTCCTTTCAGGTATCCCAAGATCGAGGCGGGCGTGGCTGGAGGCAAGATGCAGGAGCAGGCACGGTGAGCGTTCAGCTGCTAGATGCAGAGCAACGCGAAGCACGTGTGGCAGTCCGGGCGTGGTTTAAATAGCCTTGGAAGAAGTTCCAGTTAAGTATTCTTCCACGGTCCCCACCCAAGTAAAATAGTTCCTTTGATAAAATAGTCCCTCCTAAGCCTCATTTGGCTTGAGGCTTCATGCAGCATGGTCTGCATCAGGTAAGTGCACCAAACACCCTCTTTTATGAGCCTGGCGCCTATGGCGCCAGGACTGATGTCCAACATGAGCCTGGCGCCAAAGGCGCCAGGACAAAGTCCAAAGAGCCCCTATTAGGGGCCGCTGGTCTTTTACCCGAGGGCATGATGCCTGCTCCCGGGGGTGCTGGGCCTGTCGTGGTGCTCCGGGGTTAGGCATCATGACATTGGGCTGCCCTGAACAATCTCGATTCTGGGGTTTACTGCCCTGGTGAGGTTAGGATTGAGAAGGGAAGTATCAATTCTCTGTTGGATGGACTTGAGAATTGGAATGGCCTGAGCAATGGGTTTCTTTTCTCCTACTAGTTCCTCAGCAAAGTCCCTCTCCTCCTGTGCCCCCTGAGTGTCTATGTGGAAATGTTCTGCCACTCTAGTCAAGACCTCATTTAGAAGGGGCTGGTTGTCGACTGGAGAGTCAGTAACTTGAGGTTCTTTGCCTACCGGGGAGTCTATTCTGTAGACTTCTGGGTCATCTTCCTCCTCCTCTTGGTCCTCATCATCCCCATAATAGTCCACCTCAGTTTGGTTGTCCAACGTTACCAAGTCTGGATCCTCATCCTGTAGTGGATCCTCACTATACTGGGTGTAAGGCTGGATGTAAAAAGGGTCTGAAGACCGACTTTGCGTTGGGGTCTCAAACCGAGGTTTCTTACCAGGGGGCTGCGGGTCCCTAGACCCTGAGGGAGTAGCACCGTTAGGGGTTTAGGTGAGGAAATGTTCTGGGTTCTTGGAGTAGAAGTCTGCTAGGGAGGATATTCTAGACATAACCCTATATCCTCACTGGTCCATTTCTTGGAGCTGGGAATGACCCTTTCTTGAGAGGGTTCCCCTTCTATGACTTGAATGGACCTATGGGCTTGTGCAGGGGTCTTGGCTAGCTGTTTATCAGAAGACTTAGAACTGTCTTTATGTAACTGTGGTGCAAAAGAAGGGTGAGATGGTTTCTTCTGCTGTTTCCCCCTTCCCCATGAGTGGAAGAGTTTCCCTGGTGTTTTCACCCTCTCAGAGCTTTTCGACGCCTGGCGTCGAGATTCCGGGGTAGTGTCCCTTTCCTTAGAGTGAGGGCGTCGGGATTCGGAAGCAGCCGCCAGTCGGTCTGCTGGCGCTGACTCCTGGAGAGCGGCCTGGGGCTGGCGGTCGGCTTAGTCTTCTGACGAGCGTACCTCCATGACTTTGGTGAGTGAGGCACTTTTGGCAACTGTGGATGGTTGCCTGGTGTCGTGAGGCGATCTTGACCGAGAATGCCCAGAGGACACCGATTTCGATGGACCGCTCTTTGTGTGCCTCTTTCCAAGCACTCGACACGCGCGTCGAGTCTCGGTTGGACTTCGAGTGTTTAGGTGTGGAAGTGGTGTGGGTAGCGCTCGTGTCACCGGGTGTGTTCCCCATAACTGCCCTGCCGGACAGCCTTCCGAGGTCGGGATCTTGCGCTTGGCCATCTTTCGAAGCCTTGTTGCCCCCGCCGTCCAATAGTATGGCATCGCTGCCATCACTGAAGGTGCCCTCCGCTTCCATGGCCTTGCGTTGCCTGGCGTGGTGGGCCCAACGTTTGGTCGAGCGGTCCTTTAGTGTCTTAGCCTTGAACCGGCTACACGCTCTACAGTTCGCCTCGGGGTGGTCCCTCGGCAAGCAGAGGTTACAGGTGGCGTGTGTGTCAATCCAAGGATACTTGCTGTTGCACTTGGGGCAGAATTTGAAAGGGGTACCCTCCTTACGCACCCTGTGGCAGCGGGCTAGTGTGTGTAGGAAATATATATGTGAGTGCAGAGTATGTTTCCACCCCCCCACTCTCCCTACTTACAGGGCCGAGGCCTTCCAAGGCCCAGGCCGAGGCCAGAGGCCTTCCGAGGCCCAAAGTCCGTCGTGCAGCTCTCGACGGTTGTTTCTTCTACGGGCCGGCGTCGAGCTTCGATGACTCGACGTGGGAGTGGAAGAAACAGGGAAATATTATGATATTTAGCAAAATATGGCTAAAAGCCAGGGAACTCCGCGGAATGCTTCCGTCAAGTATAGCGAAAAAAAACAATCTGAGGGTCCTACACGCGTGAGGGATCATGGGTACAGTGGACGTCACACTAGGGATAGTATTACTGGCACGCCCTGTGTCGACGCCCATTTTCGAGTTTCGAAAAACAAACTAATACTCCGCAGCTTCCACTAGATGTCAGCTTATGCACAACATGTGATCTAAGCAGATTCCACAAGCCTCAGAAATTTGGGATACATTACTCACCGTTATCGTATTGCTGAGGCTTGTATCGGCTTAGAGTTGTTGTTTTCGAAACTCGAAAAGGGACGTTATGCCAGTAATACTATCCCTAGTGTGATGTCCACTGTACCCATGGTCCTTCACGCGTCGAGGTTCCTCGGATTGTTTTGTTTCTGACATGAGGTAGCATTAAGCGTAGCATGAGTACAGGTGTATCCAAGCAGATATGTATCAGAGAAGTTTGTATAAACATCCATGCACCTTCTCTCCAGGGGAGGAAGGGTGGACACATGTGAATTTAAGCAGATACAAGCATCAGAAACATGATTACAATGAGTAATGTATCCCTTCTGAGGATTGTGGAATCTGCTTAGATCACATGCTATGCATAGATTTGCGAGCAGTGTTAAAAAAAGAGGTGGTGGGTTGTGAGAAGGTCCAGCGGCAAATGGATGTTTTAGAACTGCTTGTCCCACCTGTTTATCTGCTTTGAAATTAGTGTCAATGCAGTAGTGCTGGGTGAAAGTGTGTGCTGAGCTCCATGTAGCTGCTTTGCAAATGATGTCTAAAGGGACATTTGCGATAAATAGAGTAGCTCCTGTGCCCCTTGTGGAGTGAGCTCTTGGTGTGAAAGGCAGTTTTTTGCTTGATAATGAATAGCATAGTTGTATGCATCTGACTATCCATCTGGAGATGACATTCTTGGAAATGTGGTCTCCTTCTCTGCCTTGTGCTATGGAGACAAAAAGTTGGTCTGTTTTCCTAAGCGGCCTTGTCTTGTTTACATAGTTAAGGGCCGCCCTCCTTACATCTACTGTATGGAGTTTTTTCTCAGCTGAGCTTGTGGGGTTCTGGAAGAAGGCCAGTAGCTCAATGGATTGGTTTATGTGGAATTTGGAAATGAATTTCGGTGAAAACCTAGGGTGTGTCCGTAAAACCAATTTATCCCAGTGTATGATAAAGAAAGGCTCTTGCACTGACAATGCTCGTTATTCACTAACCCTTCTTATGGAAGTAATAGCCACTAGGAAGGCAGCTTTGTATGTCAGGTGTTTAAGACTCGACTTATGTATAGGGTCAAATGAAGGCCCCATGAGCTTGGCGAGTACTACATTGAGATCCCATCCTGGCGGTGGGTTTGAAATTGGAGGGTGTAGTCTCTTTACTCTTCCATGAATGCTTTGATGACTGGAATTCACCACCACGATAACTTACTTTGAGAGATGGTGTACGCCGATAAAGCCGCCAGGTGGACCTTTATAGAGTTGAATACTAACCCTGAGTCTAACAAGTGGAGCATATAATTTGACATGTGGGATGGAGTACATTCTATGGGGTTTATTTGTTGAGATTGGCACCATATTACAAACCACCTGCACTTGTCGAAATAACAGTGTCTGGTGTTTGGTTTATGTGCCTCCTTGAGGAAATCCATACACATTTGTGGACGTTTTAGATGTCCAAACTTTATGACTTCAGGAGCCATGCTGCCTAGTTCCTTGAGTGAGGCTGAACTGTTATCCCCCCGTGTTGGGTTAACAGGTTGTTCTGGCACAGGAGTTTGATGGGATCGCACATCGCCAGTTTGCACAGATGTGGATACCATGGTTGCCTTGCCCACATGGGAGCAACTAGGATGAGCGTCATCTGTTCCCTGTGAATATTGTTCACCACTCTTCTCATTAGAGGAGTTGGTGGAAAAGCGTAAGAAAATTTCCCTGACCAGCTCATCCATAGGGCCCCTTAGAGTCTGGTTGGGGAAACCTGGAAGTGAAGTCTGGGCATTGTTTGTTTTCTCTTGTAGGGAACAAGTCTAGTGTGGGGTAACCCCACTGCGAAAAGATGTGGTCAACAACACTCGAGTCTAGTTGCCACTCGTGTTCTTCTGGTAGGGGATCTTTGCTCAGAGAGTCTGCTAGAGTGTTGAGTGCCCCTGGAACATGTTGGGAGGATAGGAACATCCCCCATTTGAGTGCCCACCTCTATACTTACTGTGCCAGCTTGGACAGATTTGGAGAGTATGTGCCTCCCTGCTTGTTGATACAGAACATTGCAGTGGTGCTGTCATTGAGGATTTGAACCTACTGATTTGTTAGCTGAGCTTCGAATGCTTGAAGCGCTTTGAATACTGATAGGAGTTCCAGCAGGTTTATGTGGTTCTGTGCTGTGAGCCCACAGACCATTTGCTGTGTGGTAAAGGTAATGTGCTCTCCAATGGAGAGTGACCCGTCTGTAGTAACGATCACTTGCACTGTCGGGTCTTGGAAGGGGTTTTCCCTTTAACAGGTTCTCCTTTGTCCACCAGCGCAGGGTTTCTACTAGTGTTGGCGAAACAATCACTAGATCGTCCCACTGACCGCTTGCCTGAGACCATTGTTTCGCCAACCACTCCTGCATGAGGCGCATGCGCAAACTTGCGTGTGGGACCAGGTAAATGAACAATGCCATTATGCCTAGTAAAGGCATCGCTTTGCGTACACTTATCTGGCGACCGGCTTGGTACAGAGGTATTTGCCGTAGCATGTTTTGAACTATGCATTGATGGAAAGACTAACCCTGCTTCCGTGTTTAAGACAGCTCCTAGGAACCGTTGTGTTGTGCTTGGCACAAGGCTTGATTTCTTCTCATTTATTGAGAAGCTCAAATGGAAGAGAAGGTTTATGGTTCTTTGCATATTTTGTGTGCAAAGATGGGTTGATTCCCCCGTAATCAGCCAGTCATCCAGGTAGGAGTACACTGGGATTGCCTCCCTGCGCAGGTGCACTGCCACCACCACCAGTACCTTGGTGAATACCCTTGGAGCCGACGCTATTCCGAAGGGCAGCACCATGAATTGGTAGTGCTTATTTGCTATCTTGAAATGCAAGAGATTTGTGCGCTGGGAACATTGAAATATGAAAATAGGCATCTGTCACATTTAGTCTTGCCATGTAGTCCCCTAGTTTTAGCAGAGGAATTACTTCCTGTAGCGTTGTCATGCAGAATTTTTGTGGCTTTACATAAGTGTCTGCAGAGAGCAAGTCTAAGACTGGGCACATAGTTAGATCTTTCTTTGGCACAAGGAAGTACGTTGAATAAATACCCTTGTTTACCTCGTTCGCTGGTACGATCTCTATGGCGTCCTTGAGTAGCAGTGCTGCAACCTCCTTGAGAAGGATGAATTGTTCTTCCTTCGTGGTTGTCCATTGTCGCCGGGGATGGTTGGTTGGTCGTTGCATTAGCTCCACAAAATAAGCTCCCGCCACGGTCGAGAGCACCCACTTGTCTGTGGTGATTCCCTCCCATGCATGGGTTAAGTGTGAAATACGCCCTCCTACTGGAGAGGCATGGGAGGGTACCTGGAGCATTGTTTAGAAGGTGTAGCTTCACCTCTGGATGTGGAGGACGTCCCTCGGCCACGAGATCGGCGCTGGCCTCTCTGATTCCCTGCAAGGCCGGTCCCTGGTTGTTACCACAGGAAGAGCCCTAACCTGGTCCATATAACCAGAACCCCGGTGTGAGTTCTGACCACAAAACCAACGAGAATTGCGTCCGCTTCTTTGGCCTGAAGGCTTGATCGTTAGCTGGCCTAGAGATTTTAAGGTGGTTTACTCCTCAATGGATTTTAATGCACCTTCCACGGCTTTCCCAAATAAGACGTTGGGTTCCAACTGCTTATTGAGGAGTGTTGCCTGTGTTTTGTGTTTGAAGCCAGAATGGCACAGCCATGTGTAGGGTTTGATGATGGTACCTTTGGCAATGATCCTGCCCGCATTGTCTGAGGCATCCAAGTTGTTTTTTAAGATGGGGCTGGATACTGGCTTACCATCTGCTGCTACTAGGGCCAGTTGTGCTTTGAGTGGTTCAGGAGCAGAAGCTAAGCTATTAATGTTGTCACCTTGTCCCACTTGTGGCAGTTGTAACTTGCTAGTATTGTTGAGTTATTCGCAATCCTTAATTGGAAGGCTGCTGAAGTGGCCACATTTCACCCCATAGTGTAGAGTTTCTTACTTTCCTTATCGGAGGGTGCCTCCGATAAGGCCAATGGTGTACCGGCCTTCTTTCTAGTTGTGGTTACCACAAGTGAGTCTGGTTTTAGAAGTCCCCTGATATAAAGTGGGTCCGATGGTGCTGTACAGAAGAGTTTTTCAACACACGGGTTGACTGCACGCGTTTGGTTTGGGGTCTCCAGCGAAGGTTGAATCCTTCTCTGGATGGACTGAAGGATAGGAATGAATTGGGTGGCGGCTTTCCTGTCCCCCAATATATCTTGCACAAAATCTTCATCCAGCTGAGTTTCTTGGGTTTGGATTCCAAGGTGTTCAGCTGCCTTTATAAGCATATTGTTATAGAGTGGCTGATTCTCAACTGGTGAAGCAGCCACTGGTGAGTCTTGGTGAATTGGTGAGGCTAGGTTGTACACCACCTCTTCCTCATCCTCATATTAATGGTCTGTCTCTTGTAAGGTTTCATTGTTTTCACTGTCTGGATGTACATCATACAGATCACTATGAACTGGGTCGACCTGAGCCGAAATAGGAAGGGTGTTACGGCATGGCCTTTTAGCTAGGGGCTGGGAGGTCAAAGCCTCGGTTGTTGGTGGCGTGGTCTGGAAACTTTGGTATGCTTGTGGGTTCTTCTCAAAGAGGTTGGCTATAAAAGTCATCCTTGTCATAACCCTGTCAATGTCTTCAGCAGTCCATGTGGCTGAACTTGGAATGACCCCAGGGTACTGAGGAGTAATGGACTGGCCCTGGGGTGTAGACTGGGCCTGAGGCCTAGACTGGGCCCGTGGAATAGACTGGCGATCGGGACCTCAAGTACTCAGGACAGGGATTCGGTGGACCTCCCCCTTGACGCCGTGTGTAGGCGTTTGGTCGACTATGGCGTTGATTCTTTGCCCTTGGCTATGTGCTTAGTACTGGAAGTAGTGCGAGTGCGTCTGCCGCGGGTGTCTTACCCGTAACAGAGCCGCCTTCCTGTCTCCTGGGATCGGGGCTTGCACTTGGCAATCTAATGGTTCCCCGTCGCCGTCTAAAAAGACTGCAATGCTGCCATCACTGGAGGCACCCTTCACGTCCATGATGGCCTCGGCCTGCATGGCGTGATGGACCCAGCGATTTGTCTTTCGGTCCCGGAGTGTCTTTGGCTTGAAGAACTTGCAGGCTCGACAATGCCCCTCGACGTGATCCCGTGCCAGACACAGATTGCAGATCCGGTGCTTGTCTACCCAGGGGAATCTTTTATTACAACTGGGGCAGAAATGGAGTGTTCTCCATAATTAAGCAAAATGGCAGCCAGGCGAGAAAAGAGTGTAGAGGGGAAAATGCATTCTCCAATGTCTACCCCCCACTCTCCCTACTGTTAGGGCCGAGGACCAATGCGGCTTCCAAGGCCGAAAGGGTCTATCGAGTCTGGGACTTTGTTTTACAGTCATCCTTTCCACCGCCGTCGAATATTTAGTCGAAGTCAGTTTTGAGAAAGGACAAAGAGTATTTAACTTAAATTTTTCAGTATTAAATGTCGTCAGCTGAAATGAACTCTGCGATTAAGCGTCCGTCACGATGGGGGAAAAAAACGATCTGAGGGACCTCGACGCATGAAGGACCATGGGTACAGTGGACGTCACACGAGGGACAGCATTAATGGCACACCGTGTCAAGGTCACTTTTTGAGTTTCGAAAACAACATCTGTAATACTCTGCAGCTTCCACTAGATGTCGGCTTATGCATAGCATGTGATCTAAGCAGATTCCACAAGCGATATATATATATATATATACACATATATACATACATATATATATATATACACACATACATACAAACTCCTTTTGAGACAAACAGAAACTAGATACATTCTAGATTATGAGACAAAGAAGCCACATGGTCATAATCTGGATGAAGAATTATATACATTCCTTGGCACCTGATTGATGAAATGACATTTGAAACTAGTTTGATGCATGATAAGATTTTAACAAACCCCTAACTCCAACACGGTTGATTTAGTCCTTACCTCCTCAAATAGTGTATGGTTTTAGTACTAATGTAATGTTTAATCTAACTAACAGTCTCATGATATCGTAAATGCAGAATATATTAGTCTGCTTGCAGCTTATCTTATCTGGTAACCATGCTTTTCACTAGTTTAAGGGTGCGTAGGTCTCTCAACAGATTATTTTTTATATCATTTGAGAACTTTATGTATAATGAATCTCCAATGAGGCCTGGACGCCCTTTATTTTAAAGTATTTTAACATTTATTTTCACATTACTTTTTCTCTTTTTTTTGGCAGGGCTAGCATTTCATCTTTTGCTTAAATATGTATGGACACAGGAACTTTACCACTTATACGCGCATTTCTCTTTCCAGGAGGGTAAATTAGAACTTTGTATTGATGCAGCAAATCATGACACATGTAATCTTTAATGTACCAAAAGGAAGCCTTTTATGCACTTAGCACTTTATTCCATATTAAAATGGAGAATTTTAATGAAGGTCATTAGATGCACTAAGCACTTTATCATCCGGAGTTATACTCCGTGGAGGCTGCTAGCACATAGCACTTTAACAGCATTAGCTGTACAGAGCATATTTTGCACAGCAATTCCAAAAAGGTACTACTGCATTAGAACTTGTAATTTAAATATACTTGTGTCTTAAAAACGAAGAGTTTGTGTGCACTATAATCCTTTTTCGTTTTTATCAAATCGGTAAAATAACTGCATTGATTCAACTACGGTAAAATTTAAAAATCAAAAGATTTAATATTGATGTGACTTGAATATGTTTCCATTTATGTTTTAGAAATGGTCGTTTTGAACACATGTTCCACTCAAGTCTATTAAAATATGTGCGTGTTTTTAACTCTTGAACCCAATGTAAAATGGTGGATATGTGAAACGAACGAATAGAGAATGAGTGCGACTTTCTACACTGTAATCATAGAGTTTCAATGTGGATAAATTGTCCTTCCTTAGTGTTCATTGCCCTGAACGTGAGCAAGCGGCCAGTTGCTGCGAAACGCGTCGTTTACGTGTGTTTTCTTTTTCTGTCCTGGACATATGTCCAAATAAAGTATAATTCTTTGACTGAACTTTAATGGATTGCTGCCTCAGTGTTTTGCCGTAATTGTTACCAGCAGAACCGCTTCCTGGAATGCCTTCCGCTTTCCCTGCACTCGCGTACAAGGTTGACTATATATATGGGATACATTACTCACCGTAATCGTATTTCTGATGCTTGTATCTGCTTAGATTCACATGCTGTGCATAGGCCGACATCTAGTGGAAGCTGCGGAGTATTACAGTTTGTTTTTCGAAAATCGAAAAAGGGCGTCGACACAGGGCGTGCCAGTAATACTATCCCTAGTGTGACGTCCACTGTACCCATGATCCCTCATGCGTCTAGGATCCCCAGATTGTGTTTTTCCTGACATGAGGTAGCATGAGGAGTAGCGTGAGTACAGATAGTCCAAGTAGATAGACAGAAAGGTAAGACTACAATCAACCATGCGCCTTCTCTCGGAGGGGAGGAAGGGTGGGTCGCATGTGAATCTAAGCAGATACAAGCATCAGAAATACGATTACGGTGAGTAATGTATCCCTTCTGAGGCTTGTGGAATCTGCTTAGATCACATGCTGTGCATAGATTAGCGAGCAGTACTAGAAGAAGGAGGTGGGATGTGAGAAGGGTCATGAGCAAACAGGTGTCTTAGAACCGCTTGTCCCACTTGTGTATCTGTCTTGGAATGAGTGTCAATGCAGTAATGCTGAGTAAAAGTGTGAATAGAGCTCCAAGTAGCTGCTTTGCAAATGGTGTCGAGGGGAACATTTGCAATGAAAGCCAGAGTGGCCCCAATGCCTCTAGTAGAGTGGGCCCTTGGTGTGAACGGCAGAGTCTTTTTAGAAAGAGAGTAACACAGCTGTATACAGTTGATAATCCACTTAGAGATAGCGCCCTTAGAGACGCGATCCCCTTCTCTGCCTGTAGCTACGGAGACAAACAGTTGATCTGTTTTCCTTAGCGGTCTGGTTTTATTTACATAGTATAAGACCGCCCTACGCACATCTAGGGTGTGTAGTTTCACCTCAGCCGAGCTTTGTGGGTTTTGGAAGAAAGCCGGAAGCTCGATGGACTGGTTTACATGGAACTTGGATATGAATTTTGGTGAGAACCTAGGGTGTGTGCGTAAAACCAGTTTGTCCTTGTGGATAGTAAAGAAAGGATCTTGCACTGACAGAGCCTGAATTTCACTGACCCTTCTTATGGAGGTAATGGCTACTAAGAAGGCCGTTTTATAAGTCAGGTGTTTGAGACTACTTTTATGCATGGGTTCGAAGGGGGGCCCCATGAGCTTAGCTAGCACCACGTTGAGGTCCCATCCTGGAGGTGGGTTCGAAATAGGAGGGTGAAGTCTCTTTACTCCTTCCATGAAGGCTTTAACCACTGGTACTTTCCCCACGAGACCCTGTTATGGGATGTGGTGTAAGCCGAGAGGGCTGCTAGGTGTACTTTCAGAGAGTTAAAAACCAATCCTGCATCCAGCAGGTGGAGCATGTATGTTACAACGTTGGAAGGAGTGCAATCAACCGGGTTGATTTGTTTATTCTGGCACCAGATAACGAATCTTTTCCACTTGTCAAAGTAACAGTGTCTTGTATTTGGTTTCCTGGACTCTTTTAGAATGTCCATACACCTCTGTGGTAATTTGAGATGTCCAAACTCTATGACTTCAGGAGCCATGCTGCTAGGTTCATAGAGTTGGGTTCCTGATGCAGTGTTTGACCTTGTTGCTGGGACAGAAGGTTGTACCAGGCTGGGAGTCTGATGGGCTCGCACACCGCCATCCTGCGTAGGTGTGGAAACCATGGTTGTCTCGCCCACATGGGAGCAACTAGGATGAGCGTCATTGATTCCTTGTTCATCTTGTACACCACCTTCCTGATGAGGAGTTGGTGGAAAAGCGTACGCAAACATCCCTGACCAGTTCATCCACAGGGCATTCCCCTGGGAGTACGTTTGGGGGAACCTGGATGCAAATCCTGGGCATTGTTTGTTTTCGCTTGTGGCGAATAGGTCTATAGTGGGGAAACCCCACTGAGAGAAGAGATCTTCTACTACGTCTCTGTGAAGGACCCACTCGTGTTCTTCTGGGAGGGGGTCTCTGCTTAGAGCATCCGCTAGGGAATTGAGCTCCCCTGGAACATGTTGCGATGACAGGAAGATGTTCCGTCTGAGTGCCCATATCCATATTTTCTGGGCAAGCTTGGACAGATTTGGCGAACGAGTCCCTCCTTGCTTGTTCAGATAGAACATGGCTGTCGTGCTGTCCGTCCTGATCTGCACCGACAAGTTCAGTAGATGGGGCTCGAACGCCTGCAGCGCTCGGAATACTGCCAGAAGCTCTAGCAGATTGATGTGGTTCTTGGCAACTGAGTGAGACCAGAGACCCTGAGCTGTGTGGTGGAGATGGTGAGCTCCCCACCCAGTCAGGCATGCATCTGTAGTAACCACTGCCTGTACTTCGGGATCGTAAAAGGGTTTCCCCTTTGCGAGATTCTCTCTTGTCCACCAGTGTAGGCTCTGTACGAGTGTTGGCGAAACGACCACTAGATCGTCCCACTGACCACTTGCCTGAGACCACTGTTTCGCCAACCATTCCTGCATGGGACGCATGCGCAGACGCGCGTGGGGGACCAGGTAAATGCATGACGCCATCATGCCCAGTAACCGCATAGCTTTGCGTACTGTTATCTGTTGACCTGACTGATAATGCGGAATTTGCAGAAGTATATTCCGAATTCTTTCTTCCGAAGGGAAGGTCAATTCTCTCTGAGTATCTAGGATAGCTCCTAGAAACTGTTTTGAGGTGCTTGGCACCAGACTTGACTTCTTCTCGTTGATAGAGAAGCCTAATTCGTGGAGGAGGTCGATAGTCCTCTGAATGTTTGACCTGCAGATTCCTGGGGTTTCCCGCGTTATGAGCCAGTCGTCTAGATAAGGGTACACTGGGATTGCCTCCCTGCGTAGGTGTGCAGCTGCCACCGCCAGTACCTTGGTGAATACCCTTGGTGCTGAAGCTATCCCGAAGGGCAGTACCTTGAATTGGTAGTGGCGACTGTCCACCTTGAAGCGCAAGTATTTTCTGTGCGCCGGGAGCATGGAAATATGAAAATAGGCATCTTTCATATCCAAGGTTGCCATGTAATCCCCCTTTTTTAGGAGTGGGATTACCTCTTGTAGCGTGGTCATACGGAATTTTTGGGGCTTGACATATTTGTTGGCAGGCCGTAAGTCCAATACTGGGCGCATTGTTAAATCTTTCTTTGGCACAAGGAAGTAAGTTGAATAGATACCCTTGTTTACCTGGTGTCCTGGGACGAGTTCTATCGCGTCCTTTAGGAGCAGTTTGTAGATTTCCTCGAGGAGGATCTTTTGATGTTCTAAAGAGTGGACTTTTTGTCTTGGAGGGTGGTTTCGGGGACGTTGCAGTAGTTCTATACAGTACCCCTTGGATACCGTCGACAGCACCCATCTGTCGGATGTTATCCCTTCCCATGCCTGGGTGAAGCTGGATATTCGTCCCCCTACTGGGGTTGCATGGGAAGGGACCCTGAAATGAGCGTCACTGCTTTGGTGGAGGCGTGCCGCCTCCTTTACTGGGGCTGCCTCTGCCTCTACCACGTCCTCTTCTACTAGCCCTACCATACCCCTGGGTAGACTGTTGTGAGTTGGTGTTCCACTGTGTACCCTGGGTGTGGGAATAACTATTTCCTCTATTGGAATTTTGGCCGCGGGGGCGACGAAAATTGCCGTTCCCTCTTTGGTTAGGTGGTTTTGTAGTTAACTGGCCAAGGGATTTGAGGGTGTCGAATTCCTCCTTAGCGTTTTTTAGTGCGTCCTCGACTGCCTTTCCAAACAGGAGATCACTTTCCACTGGTTTGTCTAAGAGTGCAGCTTGTGTTTCTGCTCTGAATCCCGACTGCCTCAACCAAGCATGTCTTTTGATGACAGTCCCCTCTGCTATAATTCTACCCGCATTGTCTGCGGCGTCTAAAGTTGCTTTTAAAATGCAGCCTGAGACGTTTCTTCCCTCTGCACAAATGCGAGATAGCTGGCTCTTAAGGGGTTCGGGAGCGGAATCTATTAGTGCTGCCACTTCTTCCCACTGATGGCAGTTGTAGCTGGCCAACAGTGTGGTGGAATTCGCGATTCTGGTTTGGTAGGCTGCCGTGGAAGCTACTTTTCTACCAAAACCATAGAGTTTCTTACTTTCCTTGTCGGGGGGAGCCTCCGAGGAAGATAATGGGGTTCCAGCTCTCTTGCGGGTGTTAGTTACGACTAGAGAGTCTGGCTTAAGTTGGCCTCTAATATATAGAGGGTCCGACTGGGCTGCTTTAAACAGCTTCTCTACTCTCGGGTTTACAGGTCTTGTCAGGTTTGGGTTGACAAGGGATGGTGCTATTCTGCGTTGAATATATTTCAGGATGGGAATGGTCTGGGCTATTGTCTTCCTTTCCCCTATTAGTTCCTCCGCGAAGTCCCTCTCTTCTTGGACACCTTGTGTGTCTATGTGGAAGTGGTTAGCTGCCCGAGAGAGCAGTTCATTCAGGTGGGGCTGATTATCTATTGGGGAATCAGACACTGGGGCTTCCCTTTCGACTGGTGAGTCCATTCTGAAAATATCTGGGCTATTTTCTGGCTCATCCTCGTCTTCGTCCTCCCCGTAATAATCTGACACTGCGAGATCTTCTGGTGTCTCAAAATCCTGTCCCTCTATAAGGGAAGAGTCTCCTTGGCCTGTAGGGAAAAGGCAAGAATAGGGTTGGACCTCGAAGGGGTCTGAAGCCTTTAATGGTGTCTCGACCCGGGGCCTTTTATTTGAAGAGATAGGGTCCCTTGAACCTGAGGGAGAAGATTCCTGAGGGTTTAAAGCTAGTAGTTGGTCAGGGTGTCTTTCGAAGAAATTTGCTAAGGAGGACATCCTTGACATTACTCTGTCAATGTCCTCGCATGACCAGAGTTTTGAGCTTGGGGTGACCCTGCTGGAACTCTCTATGGACTGTCCCTGAGAAGACTTGGACGGGGAAATCAGTTCTATTGTTGTGGGGGATTGCAAGGGTTGTTTCCTTTGTTGCTTACCCCCTTCCCTGTGGGTGGAAGTGTGTTTACCCTTTCCCTTATCTTTCGACGCCTGGCGTCGAGGATCGGAGGTGGAATCCCTGTGTTTCGAACTAGGCTTCTCCTCACTCCCAAGTGATGTACCCTTTCCCTGGGGTGCAGGCTGGGGATGGAAGCCGTGTTCGTCTCCGGACGAGTGATCTTCCGTGATGTTAATGGGCGAGGCACTATGTGCAAGTGTGGAGGCTTGCCTGACGTCGTGCGGCGACCTCGACCGGGACCGCCCAGAGGACGTCCTTTCGGACCGCTCCTTCTGTGCCTCTTTCCGAGGTTTCGACGACGTCGAATCTCGGGTGGCTTTTTTGTGTTTAGCGTGTGTATGTGTAACGCTCCTGTCGCCGGGGGACTTCCCCCATAGTCGCCGGGATGGACGACCTTCCGAGGCCGGGGACGTGCGTTAGGCTGTCTTTCGACGCCTTGGTGCCCTCACCGTCCGAAAGTCCGGCGTCGCTGCCGTCGCTGAAGGTACCCTCCGCCTCCATAGCTGCTAGCTTGGCGTGGTGGGCCCAACGCTTGGTGGAGCGGTCCTTAAGAGTTTTGGTCTTAAACCTGCTACAGGCCCTGCAACCCGCCTCGGGGTGGTCTCTGGGCAGGCAAAGGTTGCACGTAGCGTGCTTATCTACCCAAGAGTATTTCTTATTACACTTGGGGCAAAACTGAAAGGGCGTACCCTCCATACGCGCCTGTGGGCAGCGGGCAAGTGTATGTAGGTAAGAAGGTGTCTATAACCGAGTGTGGAAGTGTACCACCCCCCACTCTCCCTACTTGTAGGGCCGAGGCCAGCGGCCCAGGCCCGAGCCGAGGCGGAAGCCTCAAGGCCCAATCCGTCGGGTTTCGACGTTGATCTCCTCCCCGGTTCGGCGTCGAGATGCTGGTCGATGTAAGGGTGACAAAACGGGGCAAATTAGAATTAGTTTTAAGTGTAAATATGGCAAAGCCAGGGAACTCCGATGAAGTGCTTCCGACCAGAATGGCGGAAAAAAACAATCTGGGGATCCTAGACGCGTGAGGGATGGGTACAGTGGACGTCACACTAGGGATAGTATTACTGGCACGCCCTGTGTCGACGCCCTTTTTTGATTTTCGAAAAACAAACTAATACTCCGCAGCTTCCACTAGATGTCAGCCTATGCACAGCATGTGATCTAAGCAGATTCCACAAGCCTCAGAAATATATATATATAAAAAACAAAGTTGTGTTTGTGGGTTTGTATGTTGCGTTGATCTTGGGAACATAACTACTTGTGAACGGTGAGGTCTGGCATCATGAATTTTGCATGGGATATTCTTAATTTCATTCCCGAAATGAATGCAACTATTTGTAGCTCGATAGGTCACGTTTTGTGGTGTTCAGTGCACAATCTACACGTCATTTGTAGAAAGTGCTCATCATCGTGCTGTCTGTGCTGAACTGGTCTTGCGTTGTTTTGTTAATTTCTTTTTTAGTAGAGAGTGAGTTTGTATTTCTTTTCATTGATTTCTTTTACAATAAACTCGATAATTATCAATTAGATTCACACATGAGTATCATATTTAAATGCTTACTCTAATTATTTGCAGTGTGTGTTTAGCAACCACATGGCAACCACTGCAGATAATCAGAGTAAGCATACAAATCTGATATTCATGTGACAATTAAAATCGGAGATAAATGAAAACTTGGTGTTCAATTAATTAGTGAAATTAACATGCATTGCGGTTTACCTCTGTTGCAAACAATATTTGTTCTTTTACGGTGGAATATCGAAATAAAATCGGAGAAAGGACATATCGGGGGAAGCCAGAGTCTTGGAAGGCCCCTCCCCAACTTTCCTTACCGGAATCAATGGTGCTGCAGCAGAGGAAGACGCCAACAGCAAGCAGGACGACATCACAGAAGCAGCCATCTACTTGAAAACCAAGGGGAAACTGTGAGCGGCACAACACCAGCAGCCGCAGGTTGAAGAACGCAGAGGAGGATTGCCATGAACCAAGGGGTGCAGCAACTCCCACAATATCGGCTGGCAAGAGACGTGACCCAGCAACCTTGCAGCAGGGGGAACGACGACCAGAACACCGGTCGCCACAAGAGGAAGATGAAACTGGCCCTCTAGCCCACTAGGGATTGCTTCAAAAGGGGAAAGGCCCTATGAACCAGGACCCCATTTGACCACCATTGAGTTTTGAAAGGGGAAAAATCCTCCAGGCAGGTTTTGGAGAACATTTGGTCTTGAAGAGCAGATATTTATTTTATTTCTTATTACGTGCCACATTCCCTTAGGCGCACATATACCAGGAACAAAAACAAAAAGCAGAGGTCAAGAATACAGGGGCCCAATAAGTTCAGTTCATAGTCATATTCAAAATTACTGATTGAACAGATATGTTTTAACGGCCCACTTAAAGACAGAGCGGGAGTTGGCGGCCCTCATTGCTAGCGGGAGCAAATTCCATTCTTTGGGGCCTGTACTGGGAAGCTGTTACCACCAAGCTTTGCCAGTTTAAACTGGGGATGTTTAAATTTAAGGCCATTCCTGGAGCGAAGAGGTTGAGAAGGGAGGTCAATGATCAGTTGTTTTGTCAGATACAGAGGGGCAGTGGATGTCCAGCACTTATAGGCTGATATCTTATGTGCAATCCTGTGTTTAACAGGTAACCAGTGCAGTGCCTTTCTAGAATTTGTGATATGATCCTGTCTATACAACCCGAAAACTGCACACACTACACCATTCTGGCTGTCTGCAGGGACTGAAGATTAACCTGTGTCGTACCTGACAGAAGGCGATTTCAAAAGTCGAGCCTTGAGTTCACCAAGAGCGAAGCAGGAATGGATCTATTCGCAAGTGAGCCATATGTCCAGGTTTGCTTCAAAAGCCTCCCCACATAGCCACAGGATGAACCAGTATAGAATACATGTGCCTTCATTTCAGCTCAGCGTCAAGATGAACGCCCAATGTTTAATGCAGTCCGATACCGCAATCTGGCTATTTGCAAAATTGAAGCTCTTGTAGGAGGCATCAACTTTAGCAAGTCGTTGGCCAGTAGCCACAGCAAGCAGCTCTGTCTTCTCATCATTCAGAGCCAAAGAGTTGGATAACATCCATTACTGTATTGCTGCATACACGCTATTAAGCACCTCAGAATCTTGAGCATAGTTGCCAGACAGCTCCAAGACCACCTGGGTGTCGTCCACATAGTTGGTGTATCAGACGCCCACATGGTCTAATAAGTCAAGCAGAGGTCTTATGAAGATGTTAAAGAGCGAGGGTGAAATGCAGGATCCCTGTGGGACTCCAGCATTGATGAGGTTGGGGGAGGATTGAGCATCCTCCACTGTACTCTTGATACCCTAGGACCAAGAAAGGATGCTATCCAATCTGATGCCTTGCTGGAGCAGCCCACAATGCCCTTTAGCCTGTCAACAAGAATAGAATGGTCGACCAGGTCGAAGGCCACAGAGATCCAAAAGCAGCATGTCGGGTGCCCTTTTTCTACTATACTAGATAAGGTGATTTAAAGGTCGAGGAGAGGGGTTTCCGTCCCATGCCATGCTCTACATCCTGACTGAAGAATGCCTGGGATATTGTTTTTTGCAGGAAATCTTGGAATCGAAAATGGGCCACTTTGTCCAGGATATTAAGCAGGAACGGGACATTAGTAATTGTGTGGTAATTCTTGGCAGGATCAGGAGAGCTCTTTTTCAGAAGGGGGTTAACAAAACCTCCTTGCTAGACGATGGAACCACACCCTCATTGAACGATAGATTAACCATCCAAGCAATTCAGGGAGTCAATAATAACAAGAGTTTCCATGATAATGCTTGCAGGGCATATAGCACCCGTGCAGGATGTAGGTTTCAAATTGTTGACTATCTCAGTAATCACTATCTCACAGCATTGCTTAAACTTAAACTCAGCTATTAGTGATCCGCTAGTAGAGGCATCTATCTTGCAGTGTGATGTTGGAGCAGAGTTTTGTTCGAAAGGCTTTTTGATGGCCAAGATTTTTATTTCAGAATTCCACTTGGATCATTTGACACCAGGCGGCATCAATTGTGCTATAGGTGTCAGTGTTTTTACCCACAATATCCTTCAGACATTTTAAACAGTTTGCCCGTTCTTGATTTGGCGCTGCATATTCTTGCGTTGTAATGTTTGGATTTTTCTTTCATATTGACATTTTTATAGTTCACAGCAGTTTTATAAATGGAGAGCGCTTCGGGTGATGCTTCCTCCGCCATTCTCTCTCTAGTATCCGTTTTAATAATCTGGATTCAAGGACACTGTCGCAGGTTTGATGACTAATGGTTCCGTGTCTAGCACCTCGATTACAGAGGAAATAGATGAGTTTGGGGGAAGCAATTTCGGTTTAAGGAGTGAGATGAACTTGGGAGAGGTAACATTCCTAAAGTTCCAGCATATTTTCATAAAGCTGGGCAGTTTGTCCAAGCGGACAGGTGCATCCAGAAGACATACTGCCAAATTAACTATGAGACGATCTGACCATGAACAGGGGGAACAAACTGGGTTAAGAACCTCAAGCTAATGTGTAAGGACCCAGTCGATGGTATGGCCATCCCTATGTGTGGAATCTCTAATCCATTGGGTATATTTCATGGTGTCTAATGCTGTAAATAGGGAATTAGTCAGTCTCTCTTGTCATCTGCCCAGTAATTTAAATCGCCCATAATCATGGGAGATTTGGGTTTAGTTAATATTCACAAGAGCCAAAAAGTTGCTCCTCAAATAGAGGCATGTCTTTCGGGGGTCTGTAGATGATACATATAGTAATAGAAGTATTGGTATTCATTTTTATTTTGATAAGATGGCTCTCACAACCTTCTATGCCTGGATGCTTCAAGATATGACAATCGAGGAGTTTCTTAATGAAGAGTGCACTGCTCCACCTCTTTGTTCTAGCCGATCTGACCACAGGATATTATAGTTCAGTGGAACAGACACAGATGATGCCATATTGGCAGCATCATGCAACCATGTCTCACTAATGCCCAATATGTCTAAATCAGAATTTCCCAAGTAATCTTCCACCTCCACCTCGTGCTGGACCAGGGAGCATGTATAAAGGTGTTCCATTTTCAGAAGAGATGAGGAGGCGCACAAGGGAACGGCATACATATTCAGGGCAGGGATAGACTGACAGACCTCAGTTTTAACACTGCTATTCAGCAATCTATATTCAGGAGAGTCATGCACATAGTCAATGCCTTGTAGATTCTGAACACTAGAACTTGTTGATACAGTCGAAGTTGGAGTCAACACGGCCTCAGCAATTTGATCAATTACATAGGGAATAGCTGAGACAGTCTTCCCCTCCTCAGCGTTTGATAGAACACCAGGAGGCTGTAGAGTATCAGGACAGTCACCATTGGAGTATTGTGCTAGGATACTCCTTTGTTTATTGTGATAGTGCTCGCTGTTTTAGGGAGCATTTATCTTGGACGCAAGCAGTGTGGTGAATAGATCATTAAGGTGAGTCATGATGCAGACGCACAGCCAGAAAAAGCTTAACACAAAAGTATCCAAAAGATAGGTGCTAGATTAAGAGATGCTACTGGGAGAGTAGCTCCCTATACTCTCGAACACAAAGTGGCGCCTCCTCCAACATGCAGACACGCTGCCGAGGGCCTTAAGAGCCCCGGGGAGTGCTGGGGAATGTAGTTCGTGAAGACTACAGCATGAGCAAGAGTAAAGGGGCAGAAAGCGCTAACCCGCTCTGCCTCTTGTCCCGGTGGAAAATGCTAGGTAACATGTGAGAAATGCAACAGGACCCATGTTGGAAAGGGGCAGGGCTTACTAGCCCGTTAAAGCCTTCCCCATGGTCTTCCCCTGTCACACCTCTAAGAGCCAGGTAAGTAATTGGAAAGGGTGGGTATCTAATCCTGGGAGGGATGGGGATATAAGGAGGTCTATGTGAATGTTTAAGTGTCGGTATGTTTGATGAGGACAGGAGGTGGTGGTGGTCGTCCAATAGACCAGAGAAGGCAAAGCGTTTGTAGTACAGAGGTTGTTAGGGAGGGGGTCTGTGGAGTGTTTGTGTGAGAAACATGAAATCGTGAGTAGAAGGGGAGTCAGAGTGGAAGAGTGATAGTGGCAGAGGTGGTAGTAGTAGTTTGGAGTGAGACAGCAGGAGTAGCGGGTGAAGGAAATAAGTAGCAGAGTGGTAGTCAGCAGTAGAGGGGTGAGCAGGGCACGATATCCCTGGGAGTCCAGAGAGAGGAGAATGGAGAGAGTGGGCGATTGACAGTGAGTGGAAGTACGGGAATAGCTATTGGAATAGAGTAATATAGACCTTTAAACGTGAGGAACAGTAAAGAGTGGGGAGGGAACTAAGATCAAAGGGTGGAGGTGGAAAGGCGGAGTGAGGGACTGGAGGGTCAGTAAAGGAGTGGGAGGAGGAAGATTATAAAAAGGACCAGGTACAGGTGCAAGAGTGTATGAATGGAGCGAGTGTGACACAAGGCACCGCTCAATGCTCCCTAACAGTACTAAGCAGGAATAGGCAAGGGAGAGTTATAAATTCCCTAGGGAGTCAGATGGCCGGTGACTTGGCAAAAACACCTGAAGTACAGAAAGATAAAAGGACAGAAAGGGTTACTAATCTTAGTTGTACTAACAACCAGATAGGGATGTCTGGGTTAGGGAGGTGGGACTCAAGCGAGAGAGAGAGAGCACGAGAGAGAGCGAGCACGAGAGAGAGCGAGCACGAGAGAGAGCGAGCACGAGAGAGAGAGAGCGAGCACGAGAGAGAGAGCACGAGAGAGAGAGAGAGAGCACGAGAGAGAGAGAGAGAGAGCGAGCGAGAGGGGCCAGCCCTAGCGCTAGTTCCACTAAGATCCAATAGGCTCAAAGAACCGTGAGATAACATTCTGAACATTTATTTCAATAAACACCCTTGGACATTCTTTTTAAGAGTCAGCCTGATTCTTTGTGACAGGACCATTGTGTCACAATATACATATAAATAGGAAAGTCCATTTGAGTCAAGTCACATTCCACAATGCCACCTAGTAGCAATCGCTGGAAGTTCACCTCCAGTTCTGAGCCACAACAGCAATGCAGTGTGGGTATGCAAATTCTCTCAAATGCAAACAGGAAATTGTCTTTGTCCAAGAGGGCAGTGCTACTTTATACTTCTACTTTTCAGATGAAAGGGTTTTTACAAACCTTTTTAAACCCACCATAATGTTCTTGGTATATATGTATTTCAACTTCAGGCCTCCGTTGTGCAGCCTATGACAACAATATCACTGGTGACATCAATGGTGGAATCTCCGATTAGATTACAACACTAACTGGTTATGGCCAGTGCCTTCGGCCATGCACACTGTATATTTTACCACAATAATGGTCCCGTCAGGAAAAGACATGTGGCAGGCATGAGTAAGGGGAGAATGATAGCATGTGGTATGAGTAAAGGAAGAATACTGCATAATAACAGGAAAGGACCCAGATGCAACTCCATTAGGAGAATCCTCTGTTTACATTGCAGAAAAGGGACATTGCATTGCAAAATACAGGCAAGAAACGCGAGAAACAACTCTTGATTGCACGTCCCAGAAGGCCCGTGTGAACACAAACCTTTCTGCACAGCCAGAACCACGCCTGGTAATGCGTGCATGCGTGCCACACCCACAAGCCTCTGCTCGTGCTACAGGTGTTCATCCTGAACGGACGTGTGATCGAGAAGTCCCTGCAGGCTACTCTTCGTGGGCCGTACCCCTGCTGCGTCAGCTGCAGGCCCTGCTTTTCACTACAGATAACTGCAGCATTATACACACCCCTGTGATACTAATAAAAGAACGCTAACTGCGCATGTGACAGCGCGATATTGGGGAGGGCATTACTCAGCACGGACCAGAGTGTCACAGTCGCGTGCCTAACCGGGAAGCTAATTGCTCGCATAGTGAATCTGAGATCGTGTTGCCACATTAAGCGATTGTGTGCTAAAACATCCCCCTTTCAACTTGCGAATCCTTAATAATCGCTAGGCGGCTAACGAACACAGTAAGACTGCAAATGTGTAAAGCAGCTTTTCGCCCAAAATATGAACGTTTCGCTCCCGCTGCGCAGTCTCATAGTTTTCTGACTTGTCTAGTAGCGGAGCATCACGCCGAGTCGGACTCCTGGCCAGCGGCACGCAGAACGAGCAAAACAACCGAAGCTAAGTAGTATTTACTATGGTTTACAGCTAACAAGTAAGAGATGTGTTCCCACATTTAGGGTGATTAGCAGACAAGCTGCTGCATGTAAGTGTGTAATGTGCATGTGAACACTGCTAAAAACTGCTAGGGGAGAACATGAGGTGATGGTATCCTCAATTGAGGGTGCACTTTTGAGGTTCATGGAAATCTAGGAGGCATTAGTGGAAGCAAAAGGAATCCAAATGTCACAAGGTGTGCTTGTGAAAGGGTGCATGGAGTGAATGGGCGGAGATCGCCTATCCCAGCAGCGGACATTGGTGCATGGTTTTCCCTAATACCCCTTACCCACCCACAACCTCTACCTAACCCTCTACCCGGTTACCCTCATTCCACCTACCTATCCAATCCAGCAGACCCTAACCACCTTTCCCCTGCGTGTTGCGGAGGCCTGTGTTATTACGCACTCCCAGGTGCCAAGACCTGATGGGGAGGCAGGAGTTTGTGTTACCTCTGCGCAGGACTGCTGGGACCTGACAGAAGCATGAGCCCACTTCCTGTCAAGAGCCCGGGTAGCACGACTAGCCATTGATGACAAGTTGTCTCTGTTGCAGGAGCTCAAAGCTGAGCTGTCTGCGACTAGGCAGGAATATGTTAGTTTATCCAGTGAGGTGCATACTCTAGCGACCCAGGCCACTGGCCAAGCTACGCCATTACCTAGTCTAGGTCCAGGTATCCACTGAGCGACGACTCCTGCTAGCACCGCCCGAGAGGTATCATAGGGACCCACAAAAATACAATCAGTTTGTGATGCAGTGCCAATTGTATTTTTTGACCAAGCCTGCGATTTTCAGATCAGCTGAAACCCGCAGTGCTTTTGTAATTTCCTATTTGGCGGTGATGCTGCATTTTGGGCCACGCCCCTAGTACGTAAAGATAATGCAATCTTGTACAGTTGGGACACCTTTCTAGAGGAATTCTGCAAGATATTTAACCGGAGGGCAGCATTGTTTATTAAAGATCGGGAGTTGCTCACTTTACGGCAAGGCAGTAGGGATTTAGTAACATACGTTATCACCTTCAAGCGCTTAGCCATGTAGACGGAGTGGCCTCAAGAGAAACGGATGGCTTTATTTTACCAGGGGTTGAAGGATGAGCTTAAGGACCTGATTGCGCAGGTAAAGCCGCAACCTGACAATTGTTCTTCCATGATAGATTTGGCCTTGCGCTTGGACCAAAGACAAAGTGAACGAAAGCAGGACCGGAGAAAGTGGGAGTCCAAGCCCATCGCTTGTCTAGACCAGCAGAAACCTTACAAAAGGCACGGAGACTATTTTAGACGAGCCAATGCAGATCGGAACAGTTCAAGGGTCATTGTCAAAGGACATAAAGGAGAAGAGACGGTGCAAAAAGTTGGACCTCTATTGCGGGAAGGCAGGGCATTTCGTCCGAGAGTGTCCCACGAAGCCCAAGGGGGAGCAGTCAGGAAATTCCAATGCTCGCCAGTAAGGGTGGCCCGGGCGAGCCAACTGGAAGACACCTCAAAACTCTTAGCGAATACCCAGCAAGCACAGGTCACGCATGTAACTGTCTGCGGCCATTTACGTTGGAAGGAAAAGCGAGTCCCAGTTATCTCAGATGGTGGATTCAGAGGCCACAGGGAATTTTGTCGATGAGGAGCTGGCATCCCAGTTGGGCTTGCCGCTTGTGGACAAGGAGCAGGAAGAGGAAGTCAAGTCAGTAGATGGTTCACCATTGGTATCAGGTCCGATTAGGAAGCAGACCGAGGTCGTGCAATTGAAATGCAGCCAGCAACATCAAGAAGAGATCAAGTTTGATGTCATAGCAGCTCGGCAACTGGGGTTGATTTTGGGTTTGCCGTGGCTGGGGCTCCACAATCCAACTGTGAACTGGATGCTCAGTACCATACAGTTCCTGTCTGATCACTGCGTAAAACATTGCAATCAAGCAACAGAAATTCTTGCGAACCAGTCTTGGAAGTCTGGACGGATTAAGCATGTAGTTGGAAACACTGATACCACCTTGCCTGATGCATACCAGGAGTTCAGGGATATCTTCAATAAGACAGCAGCTGAGACCTTACCACCTCATCCGGCATTTAATTGCAGAATTGACCTGGATCCGTTCTACCCTGTAGTCGGATCTATGCACCAACAGAAGCCGAAAACGAACAGCTGAAGGAGTACATCAAAAGTAACTTGGCTAATGGGTTTATTTGACATTCTACCTCGCCAGTATCATCACCTTTGTTCTTCGTCCTGAAGAAAACCGGAGACTTGCGGACTTGCATAGACTACAGAGCGGTTAAACGCATCACCGTAAAAAATGTTATCCCTTACCACTGATCAGCGTCTTACTAGATCAAGTACAAGGTTCCACAATTTATACCAAACTCTACTGGCGGGGTGCATACCATTTGGTGCGGGTGTGGGAAGGGGACGAATGTTATGATGCCTGCCCCCGGGCATCTGGACCAAGCCCACCCGACCCAGAAGCATGCATCCAGACATTTAGGTAAACCTCAGAAGCCCCGGCTAGGGGCTATCTGGGTTCAATCCTGGCACCTTAGGCGCCAGGCTCATAGTAGGAATCAGTCCTGGCACCTAAGGCGCCAGGCTCAGTCATCACTTACCTCAGGCAGAACATGCTGCACATGCATCCAGGCCAACGTGAAACCTGGAAGGGACTATTTTTCTTCAAGGACTATTTTTTTACTCTGGTGTGGTTCTAGGGACTTCTTACCTGGGACTACTTTCGAGGCTATTTAAACCACGCCCGATCTACAACACACGCTTCGCGTTATTCTGCATGCTGCAGCGTAACGCTCACCGTGCCTGCGAACCTGCATCCAGTCTTCTGCCATGCCTGCCTCGCATCCGGAGCTCCTAGAAGAAAGCGGAAAATAGGAGAAGAGGTTAGGTTACGGACATTAATCTAATTCCTTACCCGATTCAGGATCTTGCACCATTCCGAGCCTGAAGGGACATTACTTAGACACTCGTTGCTTCGCAGCTGCAGCGCCGCTCCATTCTCACCAGTCCACAGCATCTTTGACTCGGCGCTGCCTCCATAATTTTCTTCGGCGATCTTCAACACCTGGGGAAAAAAGACAAAGGAATAGCGAGGTGAGCCTAGAGAGACTACAAAGACAATCATTTTACCACAAGGCTTACCTGATTTACCACCGGAGGCATTCTCCTTCAATACGCTGCATCTTCTTACGCCGCATCTATGAAGGGAGGAAAAAACAAGTTAAACTCATGCAACTTTACCGGATACCCGAACGCCACCAGCAACCTCCAGACAGTATTTGTTGCCGCAAAATCACCAAGGTGTGCAAGAACGAGCATTGGACATATTGAACTCTTTAAACTTGGTAAACTCTGGAGTCAATAATCTTCCAGAACTCCAATACCCCAAACCAGTGAAGTAATTGGTATCTACGCGCCCCTGCAAGCCACGCAGGATGGAGAGCTCATCCATTAAAAACATAAGATGAGGACACCAAGTGGGAATATCGGAGGTGGCCAGCGGGGAGAGCGGGAGCAGTGGGGAGGGGTCTGCACTCAAATCCACGGGACTAAATCCCTTTTCTCCTTCTACAGGAGAATATTCCTACGAGTCAAGCACACGAGACTAGGCGGGTCCGTCCAGACAGCCATCTTTGCCCTACGCTTCACGTTGGTGGAGGCCGCTGCTGTCCGGGTTCGATCGACGCCCCTGTGGGAACCAGGTAAGCGTAACAACGAATGGAAGACCGCCTTCAGGACCAACATTTGGGGTGTATGAGTATCAGGTCATGCCATCCGGCCTCTGCAATGCATCCGCTGCCTTTCAGCACTTCCTGGACGAAGTCTTACTATTGTAAAACAGCCACAACTCACCTGCCGCCATACATTGATGCGCCTGATGCCTCCTCTTGATTTTTTCTTTGGTGGTCAGTACATCTCATTTAAAGTGATCCAACCCTGTTTGGGCTTGCCTAGATTATTGTTACTCAAGTAATGTACACTTTGTGGGTATATACATGTCAGGTGTGTTGGGCATATGTAGCAACATGATCAGTGCTTGGCAGTGAGTTATAGTTGCTGCAGGAACCCTAATAATTTAATTAGTGGGGATTTGTTTTATGATGCAATTCTAATGTCCATTTCACTGAATTTCAAAGTATTTTTTTATAAAAAAGGTAAACTAAACCACAATGTCACTTTAACCAAACATTTTTCATTGAATGTTTATGTTTTTTGGAGCAGGCAATCAAGTGTAAATTGTATAAGATGACTTGTAAAGTGAGGACCTGTTTTGCCAGATACGGACCATGCAACATAAAACGGGAATTTCAAAACCATAAACCCATAAATGAAAGTGATGGAAATCATGGATTATAGCAAGACAGAAGAGGGGATGCGCCACAGGGAACCAAGCCTCACCGAGGACCACCAACAAGGCCAAAACATGTATGGAGTTGTTTGCGTTTCCGTGCAGAGGGGACCTGGCCTCACAGTTCGGGCTGGGCTGCTCCCATTGGTGGCAGTACCTAACTGATTTGCATATAGCTGGATCCCTTTTGCAATGTCGCAGGCAGGTTAAAAAACAGTGTTGTGGAAGGTTGCCCAGAGCAGTGCCAGAGGTTCAGATTAATACAAAACCTTCCACTTTTTTGGTTTTGCAGATATGGATCTTCAAACAAACTCATGAACAAACAAAATGCCTGTTGGTATGTTGCTTCTGAAAACTGGGCAAATAGAAATTAGGGAAGTTAAATTGTTTCATTTTTCAAATGGCAAAAAAGTGCATTTCATTCCAAATGAGACTGTTTTAAAGTAGTTGAAAACTATGTATGAAAACCTACCACAACTCCAATTTTCCGAGACTAGCAAAGAAAAACCACAGATCTGCTTGCTGAGACCGAGTAGTGTGATTTCAATATATAATTTGAATTTAAATGCAACCTCATATCAGGTTATAAAAATGGTCAAGATTTACCAGGTTACTCACCGTAGTGACCACCTTACTCCTAGTCCATAGTCCCCTTTCCTCCATACTTATGGGGCATCTCTCCGTCCTGTGGGACGGGACCGGAGCACTTTTGTAAAAAAGCATCCACATTTTTTTAAAAAATGTGTCCCTCCTCTCTTTCCTGCACGGGGCCCGGCACATGGCCGTAACCCCGCCCACCTTGGCTCCGCCCCGCGCATCGCCCATCAGTCCTTTTCTATCGCAGGGTCCAAGACCCATTAGCAATAGCAGAGGAACCTTATTAGAGGGGACGGCGGGCGGGCGTATGGAGGAAAGGGGACTATGGACTAGGAGTAACATGGTCACTACGGTGAGTAACCTGGTAATACTCCTACGTCCCATCCCCTTTCCTCCATACTTATGGGAGATTCCCAAGCACTCCTCACAGGAACTATGGATGGATGGAAATACCCCTTACTGAAACAGGTTCTTCAGCACAGCCTGGCCGAACTGAGGTCAGCCTTAGAGCTCATATCGAGGCAGTAATGCCTACAGAAAGCAGATGGGGAGGCTCAAGTAGCCGCTCTAGCGATGGACTCCCAGGGAACATACTTCTGAAAAGCAACCGCAGCTGCCTTGCCTCGCACCTGGTGTGCATGGATACCCTTAGGAGGTTTCAGCTTTTGGACGGTGAAAGATTCTGTGATACAGGCAGCAATCCATCTGGAAATGGATGACTTAGACGCTGGCCTGCCCTGGGGTTTACCGAAGGTCACAAACAGTTGGGAAGAGCTCCGAAGCTCGGCAGTCCTGTCCAGGTAGAACTTGAGAGCTCTTCGGACATCCAGGCAGTGTAGAACCCTTTCCGCCTCCGAGGCAGGGTTCGGAAAAAAGACTGGAAGGGAAATCGACTGATTCAGATGGAATTCAGTCACTACCTTTAGTGGGAAAGGTGGGTTCGTCCGAAGGACTACCTTGTCCTTGTGAAAGACCAAGAAAGGATGCTCCACCGACAATGCCTGGAGCTCACTCACTCTCCTCGCTGACGTAACGGCGACCAGAAAGGACACTTTCCAGGACACGTACTTGAGGTCAACTGTAGCCATTGGCTCGAAAGGTTTATGGCAGAGCGCCGTCAGGACTACGTTTAGGTCCCAGGGCGGGTGCATACTACGAACCGGAGGGTAGATGCGTGTCAAACCGGCAAAATGTCTCTTCACCACCGGGTTAGTTAACGAATAAGAACACCGGTCTGTAGAGAGGTAGGCGGAAATCGCCAAAAGATAAGTCCTGCAGGACAAGACATGAACCCCTGACTCTGCTAGGGAGGAGACAAAGGACAGCACTGTGTTAATCGTCGCCACCCTCGGGTCCGATTCTTTCTCCAAACACCAATGAAAGAACCTGAGCCATTTACTCTTGTATTGAGATCTGGTCGAGGGTTTCCTGGCGGCTTTGATAATGTGCATGTTATCCGCAGACAAACCCAAATTGCTCTAGAGCCGTGAACTCAGGTACCATGCCGCCAAGTTGAGCGATTGTGGGGAGGGGTGCCACATCTGCTGTTCCCCTTGGTGAAGAAGATCGGGAGTTACTGGTAACCTGATCGGCGGACACACCGACAGGTGTTGAAGTTCTGAGAACCAAAACCTGGCCGGCCACCACAGAGCTATCAGTAGAAGAGAACAGTTGACAGAGCTCTTCAACTTCCAAATTGCTCGATGAACCAGAGGAAGAGGCGGGAAGGCGTAAGCTCTCATGTTGTGCCATGGGATCTCGAGTGCGTCCCCCAGAGAGGAGGCTCCCAGTCCCCCTCTGGAGGCGTACTGAGGAAGCTTCTTGTTTACCGCCGTGGCGAAGAGGTCCACCTCCGGTGTGCCCCAATGCGAAAAAATCCATGAGAGGATCCCCGCCTTCAACTCCCACTCATAGCTGACCACTGTCTGCCGGCTGAGGGCATCCGCAGTGACATTCAGCCGGCCGGGGATGTGCACTGCAAGCAGCCAGACCCCATGGGGCACGGCCCACTCCCAAATCTGGATGGACAGATTCCATCTGGATGGAGACTTCGTTCCCCCTTGCTTGTTTATGTAGTACATTGACACTGCATTGTCCTTTCTTATGCGGACCACCTTGTTGATAATGAGAGGTCTGAACGCCTTGAGCGCCAGAAAAATCGCCAGAAGCTCCAATTGATCTATGTGCAGGAGCTTGTCCTGAGGTGACCAGAGGTCTGAGACCTGAAAAAGATCTAACGTCGCACCCCACCCGAAATGGGAGGAGTCTGTCGTGATCGTCACCATGGGGGCTGGGTCCTGGAACCTCACGCCCACTGACAGATTGTTGAGAGATGACCACCAGTCCAGGTCCACTCTCATGGAATCCGGAATCATTATCCGTTTGGAATCCGGGTCCACAGCCTGACGCCAGGAACTCCGAAGAGCCATCTGGGTCCGTCTCCTTTTGAGACGAGCAAGAGGAAGAGCCAGTACACACAAGGCCATGAGGCCCCGAAGCCTCTGGAACCATCAGGCCGACATGCTCTCCGACTGCGTAAACATCTGACACGTGGCCAACAGATCCGCCATTCTGTCCCCGGTCAGATACACTCAGCAGTCTATCGTGTTCCAACGAAAACCCAGGAAAATCAGGTCCTGTGAGACCGTCATGGAGGATTTCCGCCAGTTCACCGACAGCCCAAGATGGAACAGGAGCTGAAGGAGAGACTGGAGGTTGCCTGCTGCTGTCAATGGAAAAGGGCTGCGTAGGAGCCAATCGTCCAAATAGGGATACACATGGATACCCTGGAGACGAAGATAGGCCGTGATCACCAACATCATCTTCGTGTAGACACGTGGCGCCGAACTGAGGCCAAAAGGAAGCACCCGGAACTGGAAGTGCTCCTCTCCCAAAGAGAAACGGAGGTATCTCCTGTGTGGGTTCCAAATCAGGATATGCATGTACGCATCCTGAAGATCCACCACGCTGAGCCAGTCGCCCGCCTGCAACGAGGAGCGAATCTGGCCGGGCGTGATCATCTTGAATTTCTCTTGGGGTAGGGAAAGATTGAACTGGGAAAGGTCTAGGATGGTGCGCAGGCCAGCCTGGTTGGGTTTGGGCACCGTAAACAGCCGGGAGTAGAAGCCCTCCCCTCGCTCCCCAAGGGGAACGGGTTCCACAGCTCCGAGGAGCAGAAGTTTCTGAACCTCTACCTTGAGGGAGGGTGAGCCCGACAGCTGAAAAGGAGGGTTGAGGGGTGGGGTAGGGGGTAAAGGTAAGCGGAAGCCCGCTCGAGCGACTGACGAGACCCATCTGTCTTCTGTGATGGCTTGCGACGCCTCCCAATGAGACGCAATGCGTCCTCCCACCACGGTCTCGTGCGAGCGCGGAAAACCCTCATTTGGCAGGTTTATCGGTAGCGGTGCCACCTGAACCTGATGAGGAGGCTGAGGAGCGGGAGAAATACCACGTACGCCGTTGTCTACGGCGGTTATTCCCTGCAGGGGTATCCACTCTGCGATTTTTGCCGTCAAGGAAGCCCCTAAAACCAGAGGAAGGTCGACCTTGCGACAACAGCCTTTGAGCCTTGGAGAGAGCTTTGACCAGAACAGACAATGATTTGGCCGTCTGAGCGCTGTCTTTGGTTTTGGTGAGTTCTACATCAGTAGAAGAGTGAAAAAGCTCCTTACCATTAAAATGAAGGTCCAGAACCTTGTCTTGCACCTCCTTCGAGAACTTAGTGGCATGTAGCCATGCTTGCCGCGAGGTATCAACCCCAAGCATCAGACCCCGAGCCGAGGTGTCTACGTGATGAGCCGCAGCCTCCAGGAGATCCTGGGCTAAGACCCTGGCATCAGAAAGGCCTCCTCTGAAATCCTCCAGCTTCTCGACCGGAATGTCCTCCTCAAACTCCGACAGACCTCTCCACATCCGCATGTTAGCTCCCGCCAAAATCAATTCTGCATTGGCTTGCCTGAGCTGCAAGGCCAAATTGGCAAAGATTTTCCTCCCTAGGGAGTCCAGGAGCTTGTCCTCCTTTCCCAAGACCCGAGTAGCCGTCGCGGAGGAGGATGCTGCAGGTCTGGATTGCAACGTGGCCGCAGCCACCACTGTGGAGGAGGGAGGCAGACAAGACGACAAGGCCACTTCTTCCGAGGAATGTAGCCTGTACCTCACGTCAATCTTTTTATTGACAAAAAGTCCACAGTGTGGCCTTTCCCAAACCCTTCGGACCTCGGCCAGAACGTCCTTCTGCAAGAACAGGCCGGTACGCTCCAAAGGAGACAAGGTGAACGCCCCAGAAAGCACGCCCCCCTGCGGAGCAGGTGCCTCGGGCACCGGAACATCTAAGAAGCTCATCATGTCCAGTACCCGGTCATGGAAAGCTCTGGTAGAGCGGGACAGGTCCTCGGTGTCCTGATCGCCTTGAGTGTCATCTGACAGGTCAGGATCCTGCTGAACCGCGTCAGGCACTGCCTTGTCCACTGGGGACAATGGTGGCACAGGCAGAAGCGCAGGGGGAGGCACCACGGGCAACCGAGTTGCCAGCGGAACCACCGGCGGAAAGGGCCGACCGGAGGTGCGGGTGGACATATCTCCTTGAAAAGCCCTTTGAAATATTCCCTCATGGGGTCGGTGCGCATAAGCGCTTGAAATTTACCGAAAAAAGCGTCCTCAGGAGATTGTTTCGGAACCGGAGGAGGCCTCTCATGAGGTGGACAAAGCCAGGGACGTAACGGGCAAGGGTGCCACACCGGCCCCTCTGCCGACGTATCCACATAAATCAAGGGAGCCGCCCCCGCGGGGAACTAAACATTGTGCGGAAGAGGCATCCCGGCGTTCCAATCATAAACCGGCCGGTAAGGATGCGCACAAGGGACCTTGGGTTCACCCGAAGGACCGAACCCTACACCAGGGGCCGATGGCGTAGTTGTAGGGGGTAGTACCTAAAATGTCCGCCGTGGTCGTGGCGGGAACGGCCGCCATTTTGTCCTCATCTGAGGGGAACTGCGGCACGTGAGGAAGTGAGGCAGGGGTCCCCGTCGATGGATCAGGGGTCTTAATTTTAGCCTTAACGTAAGGAACCTCGGCAGAGCCGGTACTATGAGGCCTGGAATGTTTCTGCGACATACCAACTGAAGAAACTTTCTTCTTTGCCCCTTCAACAGATCTGGTGTCACCACAAGAGCGGGAACGGTGCGCTGTCACCGACAGGGCCTTGCCCGTCCCCTCAGAACTGTTGGTTTCCTTAGCCTCTGTACGAGGGACCTCGGACCTAGGCCCGGTAGAAGCCTTATCAGCACGGGCCTCGAACATCCGTTCGGTAACCTCAAGCCCAGCAAAGACCTCGGGGCGTACCCCGGTTTTGTTTTTGAGGGAAGCCGAAAGAGCAGCCTCAGAGCAAGCTCCGGTACCCCACGACTCAGTAGAACTAGGTCTACAAACAGCCCCCACAGGAGGGGCCTCGGAGCGTACTCTGGTTTTCACAGGCCCCTTACGGAGACCCTCGGAGAAAACTCCGGTAGAATTATTAGGCCCGACAGGCACCTCAGGGCGAACCCCGGTAACAGAGCGATCAACGCCCCTCCCGGCTCGAGAGGAACCCGGGAAGGTATCCCCCGGCGGGGGCGCTCTGAAAATTAAAGAACTTACGGGGCGTTTTTTCTTCTTGTCGATCAACGCCTGAAAATGCGAAGGACTCGTCCGTCCGAATACCCCCTCCCACCGCTCCAACCGACGTTGAAGTGCCCGGACCGAAAGGGAGTCACAGTAAAAACAGGAGTCCCAATGGTGTTCCGGACCCAAACACTCTAAACAAAGAGGATGGGGATCCGCCCTCGCGAAGCGACGGTGACACGATGAACAGTCTGGAAAATCTAGTTTAAAAGACAGACATACTAGTAAACGAACGCTAGCGAGAGCCAGAGGGGAAAAAAGGGAAGAAAATCTTCCAAGGATGCAAGTGCGTCCGGCCCCGATCGTGTGGAGAAAAGGACTGATGGGCGATGCGCGGGGCGGAGCCAAGGTGGGCGGGGTTACGGCCGCGTGCCGGGCCCCGCGCAGGAAAGAGGAGGGACACATTTTTGAAAAAAATGTCGATGCTTTTTACAAAAGTGCTCCGGTCCCGTCCCACAGGACGGAGAGATGTCCCATAAGTATGGAGGAAAGGGGATGGGACGTAGGAGTACCACATTTGTCATTTGACATGCTAAAAAGCCCAGAAGAATTGCACTTTGTAACCCAGACTGCACACATTAGGAATATATTATTTACATATTAAGACAATTGCATCTCACATTTCAAAGCTGGGTGGTCTTATGAAGAAATGATATTAAAACTCAGGGTTGGGAACTGCCCCAGCCAGTCTTCACAAACAAGACAGCCAATGACAAAAAGAATGTTTCAATATGATATATGATCTGATATGGCATTTATAACGCGCATATACACAAGTGTTTCAAGGTGCGACGAGGCAAGGAAGGGGGAAACAGGGGAAGACAAACGATCCTACTAGACCAGGTGTCATTCAGATCGCGCAAGTGCAAGGGAGGGGAAGGAGGAGAAATGCGGGAGTGGAAATGGAAGAGGAAAGTGCAGTACATGGGATAGAGAACAAAAAAAAAAAAAACAATAAGTAAACAATAATTAAGTGCTGCCAGCAGGTGGCAAGTGAAAGAGGTAAGTGCAGACATCAGTGTCAAGTGCAGGTAGTGGGACCGTAGGGATACAGAAAACAGTCACCAAGTAAATGGATGGTCTGGAACCGACTGGCGGGGGAGGGATTAGGCCAGAGAATCAGAGGTGGCCAGGTAACCAGTGCAGTTCCTGTGATGGCCAGGGAATCCGCAGGGGAGAAGAGGAGAAAAAGCGGACGAGAAGAGAAACGTTTTGAGGTGCTTGCGGAACCGAATATGATTCTCCTCAAGTTTCAGGGAGGCAGGGATGCTGTTCCAGAGGGAGGCCCCAGCCGAAGAGAGAGATCTACCACTAGCTCGCTGTTTGGAGAAGCGACTGACCCTAAGGGAATTGGAGGCAGATGAGTGAAAAGCTTGAGAAGGAAGGTATTTAGGAAGAGATAGTTGAAGGTATTGAGGCCCCGAAGGCCTTGTGGACGATGCTGAGGGTTTTGAACTGTATCCTCGCAGCCACTGGGAGCCAGTGCAGAGATTTCAGTCCCGGAGAGATACGATCCCTGGACTTGAGGCCAAGGACAAGTCTCGCAGTTCTGTTTTGGATAAGTTGCAAAGGGCGGAGTGTAGAAGCGGGCAGATTTAGAAAGAGGCTGTTACAATAGTCCAGCCTGGAGAGAACCAGAGCTCTGGAGACAGTGAGCTTCTGGGGGAAGGAGAGGGCGGGAATAGCTTTGTCATCACTAGGCCTATGATAGCGATGAATCAGACAGCCTACCTAATGGGAATTATATGTGTGCCCAAGACCCTTTGGTGTAGGGTTTGTAGACTATTTCAGCTCAAACCCTTTGTGAAGAGATGAGAATGTGGGGAGCCAAATGGATTGAATGTAGGCAGTACTGCTGTGGGAAGGACAATATTGGACTGACCCCAATGCCTTATCCAGGGGGACTGACTGCAGAAAGGATCCCAGAGAGGTGCAGAGTACCCAGACTGAGGATGACTTGGGAACAATATCCTGGGACAGGTGTCACAAGAGGGAGAAAACAATCTAATGCCATCTGGGGGAACCTGCCAATTTGAGAAAAACAACTAAATGGGGTATGGATGTTCTGAGGTATGGTATGGAATTGAAGTAAATCACATTATTTTACATCTTCCCCTTTGGGGGAACGCCCGATTAAAGATTCGTCACTGGGAGGCCGACTATAGTCCAAAGTGTAAGTGCTTTGGTGACTTTGAATAAATAAAATAGCACCCTTTCGTTGCAATCATTACAGAGTGTCCGTCTGCAATCTGTGATATACGATAGCCATGGGTCACACAGATTGAGAAAGCCACTTAAGAGATCTAATGTAGTGTGACTGCCATAGCCAAAAAGTTTAAATCGTATTTCCCTGACAAACCAATCAAACTGGGGGGGTCTGATGTTAAAAGAGGGTGCGTCATTAAAAAGAAACAGTAGGGTTCACTGTCATATCCACATGTACCCCAAGAATTGATTTTGTGAATACAATTAATTTGAACAGCCCAACATTTTAGAGAATACATAGAAGCATAATTTAGTAATAAATATGAACATACAGTTGCAATGTAACACTATGTTCTGTGACTGGGAGAGGGTCATGACCCCGTTGTGGGGAGTCAGAGACAGTAACCGCTCTCGACCTGGGGTGGGGAGCTTCCCAGGGCGTATGCCCGAGCCAATTCTACCCCAGAGGCAGGAGAGCTGGAGGGGGGGCAGTCACTACCCTCTCTGAGTGTGCATGGTATAAGTTTGCTGGTACAGCTGTCCCTTACACAATGCCAGTCACCCACTTTTCTGGCCAAAGCTCTTTTTTGTCTTTAAGGACAGCAACTCCCAGAAGGCACCTGGGCACAACCAAGAAAACCCAGCCGAGAACCAGGGGAATGGAATCAGGAACAAAAATGGAATAGACAGACTTTTTTCTGCCAAACAGAAAGGACACCCAACTCATGACCTACAAATACCAGACACACCCCAGGTGAGGGGTGGAGCAACATGAAGTGAGCTTAGAGTGATAAGGAACTGCAGCGGAGCAGGAGATGCTGAAAAAAACGACCCAATCCATATTGGAAGCACAACTCATCAGAAAATGAAGAAAGCCACATGAAAAACGAGCCATGCACAGGGCTGCTAACCCGGAAATGAAGACCAAAGGGGGTGGGACTAAATTCCTTTTTGAAGAACAGGTGAAGCGGTAGTGGATCAAAGACCAGGGCGGACAGTGGAGTGTTGAGAAGACAGTCAGTGTTCTGACTAAGTGCAGTTAAGGAACTGTGTGTATGTGGTACCAGTGAAGTTGTGGGGGGATTTAGAGAACGTGTAAGTGACAGGAGTGTTACAGGAGAGGGGGCAAGAGTTAAAGATGGTAGTAGTAGTGTGGAGGGCAGAGAGGAGGAGGAATTTAGCTGGAGGAGAGAGGGTGTTGGGACAGGAAACTGTGACGTAGACTGGTAAGAGATGCAGGCATTGGAAGGGTGGGGGAAGTGAGATTAGCAAGTCTTGTAAAGTAGGGTTTACCTTGCATTAGAATACGTCAAGGAGATTCACAAGCTTAGGGACGCCTGGGCTAGGTTGGTAGTCGAGAAGGCCATAGGGACGCCAATAGTTACAACCTCCCAGGTCTTCCCAGACAATTTTTTAAAACTACAGCTTGAATCTACTATCTTTGTCTGTGGATTTCTGAGACCCTCTGTTATAGTGCCTAGAGAATGTTTTGCATTTTGAAGGATCCCAGAAATAAAGATGTGGATCTTAGGTTAACACCACTACTGAATAGTAAGTGATAAATAGATTTCATGTCCTTTTGATATTTCATAGGCACATGGCTTTACAGATTTCCCACAAATAATGTACGTTTTCAACCTGTTATTAGTTTGTAAATACATGCCACTTATCCTTGTGATCATTGTATTTTGCCAAATTGAAAGTATCAATCTGAAAAATCATCCACCTGTGCATTATATGGGGGGTGCTTGTTTAGAATAAGATATGTTAATTCAATTATAGTGTGAATCTTGCAAGTTAATAAGCCAAATCTGACTATTATTCGGGGAACTTAGACTGCCAACAGTAGATCAGGTGTAAATCTTTTGCACCGTGAGTGGGAGATCACCAGTAAATTCCAGCTGCCATATTTGGAATACTACCATATGTTATTGTAAAGCAGCCCGTTTCTTGTCCCAGACAGTGGGAATGACACTGTTGTACATTAACACATTAGATTAGTGCTTCCCAAGCTCATAAAAAGAACCCAAAATCAAAGTGGATAACCATTTGCTTCTTATTTGTGGGTTGTCAAATTGCACTGAATCGGGGAACGTCCAATTAGTCATACAGCCCCAGTCGCAGGAGTGTATCAAAATTTAAATCTATTCCCTTTTCAATCTATGGTTGACTCAAATCTCCTACTGTGTTCGCGGCTACAGTCTTATCATGCTGTTCCTCTTCAGTAGTTCCTTGCTCATGCCAGCGTCTGGATGGTAGCGCCCAGTATCTCAAGGTATGGATGGGTTGTTTGGCTTAACTGCCTTCTCTTCTTGCTGCCTACATCTAAAACTCTCTGGAACATTGTCCTAATTAATATAACCGCTGGCCTTATTTTGCCTTCTTATAAACATGGGAAAAAATTGGATAGTAACGTATGGAAGGGTTTGAATCAACCATAACCTCTAGCATTGAACTGAGGAACTCCCAAACCATTGCTTTTCAGCCTACCATGTCATTATAGAAGGGAAAGTACTGTTTGCAAAATAAGGCTTAGTCCCAATCAAAAGTGGTACTGCAGCCTGAATTGCAAGATCCCATCTTGTACAAGACCACAAGCAATGCCACATGTTTCGGCCTCACAGGGCATCATCAGTGAGGTGTTTCTTGGTACTCTAAGCAAAGCAAGCTTAGGGCCCACCTCTGGACATACCAGTTTCACTGGTAGTGACTTTTGCAAAACTGATGCATGACTATTTTAGCACGGGATGCCAAATCCTTAATAAGGCCTATGACTAGCTGTCCCTGTAATTTTTTTATTTGAGTTTTGGTAGTGGTTTCTGACCCTAGCCCACCTAGTGGTTTGTGAAAATTACCTCTTTCATGAATAACATGTGTTGGCTATGTGTCATTATAGCTGTGTGGGTCAAAGTCTCAAAAGGGCTGCCTGACATTTTTAAACCAGGAAGGACCAACATGGCAGCCAAACAGAACTGCATTTGGGCTCCATGCACCAGGGACTCTCTCCACAAAAGGATCAGAGTGTATGCATGCAGTCTGTTTACCTCCATCTACAAATACTCCCTTTAATTGGGGCTCTGCTTTGTTGTCCAGTCCAGCAATATTCGGCCTTGTGGTGCCCAGCCAGGCGTTGATCTGCTCTGCGGGTGGAACAGGTTAATGCAGTATTGACCCTTATTGTGCACTAATGGCAGTACAGTTTTGGGTAAATTGCGTGATAGGTACATTTTCAGAGGGAAGGCTGAAGGGGTTCAAACCCTGAAAGAGGGTCTCTTGGTGATAAAGCTGTTTTTATAGGCGATACCTATGCCTTACTTATTAAAATGAAATGTGATCACATGCCAAATAATAGAACGATTAGACTGGTGAGATAAAGGCCATCTTACATTCCTTTTTGGAGTTTCAAATCCACACAAATATTCAGTGAGCTCAATTGAAGGTTTCTGAAGTAATTTTATTTGCATGGTATTAAAACAAAGCCGACATGCGTTTCACACAATACTGCACTTTAAGGCTAAAGTGGTAAATTGTGTCAAGAAATAGTTCCTCAACATAGTGACTACTGTATTCATAGTCCTCTTTCCTGCATACAGATGTGTGTCCATCCCACAGGGCCAGAATCTGAGCCGTTTGCAACCCAAAAATAGCAAATGTCCCTTCAAATCTGCACTGCACACGAACGTGCCCACCCAAGTCGACTCCTCACAACGGTCTCTCCAATCAGTCCTTAACAGCTCATCGGCTACTACCGTCTGATCGATTTCCGGGGGACAGAAAGTGGGTTGTATGGAGGAAAGGGGACTATGGACTAGGAGTACAGTAGTCACTACGGTGAGTAACTTTCTCACTCCTACACCCCATCGCCTTTCCACCATTATGATGGGAGATTTCAAAACAAGAAATAGTATTTAGGAAGGGGGCAAACCCTACTGGTTAGCTAAGAGGTTGCATAGGACTAGATATCCAAAACTGGAGTCAGCCATGGAGCTTGTATCAAAACAGTGCTTACAGTAAGCAGATGGTGAAGAACATCTGGCCACCCAGGTGATCACGTCCCAAACAATGTTGTACTGAAAAGCCACTGCCGTGAGGTTGGCCCTGGTGGCATGGGCGCAAATGCCCTTGTGAGTCTCACATTTCTACATGGAATAATATTGTCTAATGTCCAAGACCAGCTACATATCAATAGTGGCCTCTCACATGTCTGTGTGCCAGGGTGCTTATGGCCAAAAATAATGAATTGGTCTAGCCCACTTTTGCCGACCTACACTTTCATCGAATGCATTTTTACAGATTTTCTGCTGCAAAATGCAGATGGTACGTTAGAGTAAGGTATAGATGGGGGTGGGAGTATTAAGTGGGGAGGATGCAGGGGGGGTCTCACCTGCATTTTGTGGTAAAAGAAAGTGGAGGAATCTGTAAAAGAGATGGTACTTTAACTAGGAAACAAGCTTGTATTTTTCTGTTCTCTCTTTAAGGGCCTGTGGAAGATGCAAGGGACATAGATAGAATGTTTAAAACTCCCAGAGATAAAGCACCCCAGGTCTATGGGAGAAGTATTCACTGTGAAATAGAAATCTATAAAGTAGGTGTCGTCAAGGTTTTAATGAGTTTCTAATAAAGACTCCCAAGATGTATTTGTGACTGAGTGGAATAAATCATGGGATTTATTTTGTTTGAAACAAATGTATAAGTGGTAGATAATCCCTCACTTCACTCTTAGCTGTACGTGTGGCGGTTTATGGTGATATTTTGCACATAATTATCAATCTTATCTGAGCTCCATGAGGGTTGAGATTGCTCATATTTCGGTTTACCATTGTTGGAGCAGTAACATTTTCTAGATTCGTTTTTTTCAAGATCCAAACAGGTCATCATATGTGATTCTACCTCCTCTTTATCAATGCACTTACAATTAGTCTCATTTACCAAACAAGAGGGAACATCATTTCCTTATGTACTGTTAAGGATATTACTTTTAGATCTCTCCTTGTACCATGCCTCCCAAGCAACATCATATATCCATCTTCCTGCTCTATCAACTCTGTGGATCTCACGGGGAGTTGAAGTGTTCAGGCACATACATTTGTGTTACTTGCCACAAGAAACCAAGAGACATTTTCAATCTGGTTTCTTATAAGGGTATAATGTAGCCAGATAGATAAACAGGATACTCTATTTCTAGTAATAGAGAAATTAAGAATGTATCCTCACCAGGATAACATATTTTTGAGAAAAGAACAGATAATAAATGTTAGCTTCTACGGGTTGTCTCACAGGATTGATGGCCTGTCCGGAGAGTTTGTTAAAATGTAAACCGACATTCATCTGAAGAGGCCAATGATTATTAGTGCCCTCTCTTAATATTCCTGCTCCCTTAATAGAAATGGGGTCCAAATTAATTTCTTCCCGAGTTGAGGATATTCTAGAGTTAGGTTCTGATTGTGCACATCACCTAAACAGGGAGGGAGTATGTTCATACCAATCTTCTTCTAATCCAATATATGTGGGGCTGGTATCTACCATATTCAGTCAGTCAGAAAAGTTTATTTCGGATTCAAAAATCCATAAAACACACAAGTCCAAGCAATACATACAATTAATAAAACCTTTCCCTTAAGAAGATCTACAAAAACCACATCTGCAAAAACAGTCGCATAATAAAATACAATATAAACTGCTGTTAACGCAACAATATCAAACCTACGATTTGAATACCCTTCCCAATGTAGCTAATTGGTGGAGTCAACAATACTCGTCGCCCTGTAACCTCAATAACGCTTTTCTAAAATACATTGCTCTTTTCAAAAAGGTTGTATTAAGGCGCTATATAAATAACACATCATTAGCTCAAGTTTGCATCAACTGATTCCAATCCCACTTCTGACATGGAAAAAGTATATAGAGTTTTCTCACAAGTAGTCATTTTATTAAATAAGAGTGAGATAAACGCTTCGCTTTCACTAACCCAACGAGGATTTTCCTACCTGTTCAACTAAGACTAAAGGAAAACACTAATATTAAAAAGGTATCCGACACTTGCACATACAACACAATAATACAGGTATCATATGGCCACTCAAACTCCATAGAATAACAGTTATAGTCCTACTTTGTAACCAGGTATCTTTGTAATCAGGGTCGGATCCCCTTCGGCAGGATTAATTCAGGGTTTTCTAAACCAAAGTTCAGATTAAGAAAATTCTCGTCAATAGCCAAATTCTGCTTCAAATACAACACAGTTCTGGTCACTCCATAAGTCTTCCACTTAGAACTTTGATTTTCTTATTGTTAAACAGGATTTTATTACTCTTCAAAATGTTTGTCAACGTTTCTAAAAGCTCTTGCTTGATAAACCAAAAAGACTCTCCTCACACTGTCAGTAATCAATACAATTTCTCTTCTTTGAAGAATAACCACTGTCACAATTCATCTTCATAAACGATACATTTTAGTCAGGATGATTTTAGCAAAGTTCATCATAACACATTAGTTGATTTGCAGTTCCATCAAAACCTTCTACCACACTTTAGTACTTTAATTATCTTCTTCCTGGTCCACTAGCCTGCCAGTAATAACCACTAATAGTCCCTTTCATGGTATATTCGCCTGCCAGGATAAAACGCCTAATACTAATACAAGCAATCTGTGGTGAGGCTTGCTTCAGACTTTCCATACTTGGATCCTTGATGTGGAAAGTTAACCAACGAAAACTGCTTCTTAGAACATTCGTAAACTTTCAACAACAACATTGGAGTTTACAACTTCTTGCATAAGTACAATACACATTGACAACACATTGACACATTTTCTTCCACTGATTTGTTTGCCACATACAATGCAAGTTATATTTCCCTCCCCCTTGAATTCTACAAGCAGGTCACCTCTCCCGTCACCTTTGGTTTCCTTCTACAATACCATTTAACTGTTGATAATGTTTATTTTTCCAGTTTCCCTCATTAGAAAAGCTGTATCCCCTTTTATTTCTAATAATTGTGTTTCTTTGGCTTAAGCAATGCTCGGTATCAATTACCTTTTTAAGTAATCTGCTTTGTGTAGATTACATTCGTTTTTTCACATTTTGTCCTCGCTTTACGTTGGCAATGGTGGTTATACTGTCTCTCCACTTATATAAGTGGTATGCCAAAAATGCTTTAATTCATTAGTTCGGTATACAAAAAGGTTACTTTGTGTCAGCGGTTTATTGCAGTGCACACCTTACCTAGCAAAGGACAACTCACCTGTCTTTCCCTGCGCTTCTGTTTGACCGGCTGCTGCGCCACCTTCTCTCGTCTGTTACTGCGCATCTAATAGCTCCAGCCGCACTCTCGTTGCTCACGCATTCAGTAAAGGGAGTCTGCTTTGCTCCTCACATAGTCTGGTGAACGCCAACCACCGGAGTAGGACACAGAATTAGGATTGGTTATCTCTCCTACGGGACAGCTAGTCTTAGCACCGCTTCCCGCTGCGCGATCTCTGCAATTCGGATTCCAGACTTGTATAACTCTCTCTGCACCGCATCCCGCTGGAAACACAGCGGCGGTTCTGGCATTTTCCCCACTGCTGCTGTCTGATGGCTTGCACCTGAAGGAACCGTAAATATTTAAAAGTCCAGTTCAGGTGTTATCATTAGAACGACTATACTGCATTTCTGCACCTGACCCCCTCTTCCTCATCTCAGTACCTAGAGCATTATGGGACTTGAAGTGCTTAATGTTCGGATTCAGTTTAATATTATCTAATTCACTGTGTTTTAATGATTCATTAAATGTACCTTTAGGTGAGGCTTTCAAAGGAATGAATGGTTGGTTCTTGGCTTTATAATTCCAACCTAAGGTGGTATTATAACTATCAGCAGTAATGGTATTGATTCTCTGATCCTTACATACGTCATTCTCAGGTTGACCATAAGGATTTTCACTACTGACAATTTTGGTAATTCGGGGAATGGAAGCCTTACTATGACAACAAGCCATTAGGTTTTCTTGTTTATAGAAACCTCACCTTCCGAAGATGAATACTGCGTCCCTCCTAATGGAGTCATCCTATTCCCTTGGTGACCTTCTCCTCCGAGGTGATCTTCCCTGCTAATACCATCCCCCAGGGTTAGCATCAGGTAGTGGCTGCCTTCCCCTGGCCACCTGGGAGGAGACTTCAGGCTGGGATTCTATGACTGTAGGATTCATCCCAGTACCCAGGGACGTCAAACTACTGCAGTTATCCGAAATGCTAGGGTCATATCAAAAATGTTGAAAGTACTCTCGGAAGAGTACTTTCAACAGATATTTGCATTACTAGTTTCCTACATTGACAGCAGACATGTTCCCCAACATATAGTCTGGAAATTGCGTCCTACACTGTATTATTAATTACCCAGTCCTTCCTTAAGATTGTATCCTTGACTAGTCTGACATGTTCACCACTGGGAGAGTTAGGTGTAACAGAGAATCCACATTTCTCAATTATACATTCATCCTTTTCAGTCTGTGTGCAGGGTTAAGAAGGAAACTACACAGACATCGAACAGCCTTTGTCACTAGCCAAGACACAATGTCATCTTTTAATACACTGATGGTAGATTACAGAAACAATTATTGCTAAACAATCAAAACTGCAAAGTTGCTGTGACCTTTTACTCTGTTGCAGAAGAAAGTACAGCATTGTCCGTAAAGAGTAATACTGGGGTGGACTGACACCTTTTATCTGGAAAACGCAGGCCTTGTTTAACAAAAAGTTGTTCAAAGACATTTAAGTGTGGGCCAAGGTCCCAAGGACCCATCCTGCTCCAGCTTTTGCCTAAATAGGTTTGGTAAGTGCCTCCTTCACCAAATCTTAAACTGGCTGTGTTCACTATATAAAATATGTTCAGTGCAATGATAGACTTATACAAGTATACACGTCTTCCTGTTCCAATGTGCCACAAAAGTTGTGTTACAGAGGCACTCTTCCTTGATTGTCACATAACTTGGGAGTCACAATGAGTCCAGACACACTGGTTTATCGTGCTAGTAGCAGATCTGAACACCGTCCAAACTAATGAGAGTATGATCCTCTTATCAAATTACTATTTAGCATGATTGAGAAAGAAAATCCCCATCAATTTGAATGTCACATGCAGCATTGAACTGGGGTAATAATATTGCTTGTATATTACAAATCACGTTTTTTTAAAAAGTTATTTATTTTGTTCTTGGTTACAAATTAACCTTACACAAATATACAATTTACAAAAGACAATATACATAGTTAATATTTAAAAAGGTCATTCTCAAACCCCCCCCAGCCCCCTGTAATAAAAACCTTTTCCAAATCAACCATCCTAACACCCTTGTCAGAAAGACCAAAATTGTAATGCTATTTTCAATATCTTCGGTATCAAGCCTGTTTGAAAAATAGCATCCCATATTATCTACCCTTAGGAAGTCAATGGGGATGTAGGAAAGTTCTGGAGCGTTTCTATTTTTTACCTTATTGATCTTTTGCTTGAATAGTGTCCTTCAGAAGTTTGGACAAGATAAAGTTGGCAAGATGCTGCTGATTAATGAAACAATTGGTGTTTGAGTTTGAGGGATGTTAATGTTAAAGGACATTTGTACTGTGCACTATCACCACAGGAGTGGTCCCCTGGCGCTCTGGCGGCTCTGAAAGAGGAAGGGAGGGTGAGTTAGTGGGTGGAAAAGTGCAAGAAAGCAGTGATGTGCTGTTGGCGGCCTCAGCCGGGCGGGTCAGTTGGCTGGGCCTGTGGTGTTTGCGGCCGGTAGTCGTCGTGTACTGTTGTGCTAGTCTATGTGTGTTTTTGTTTTGATGGTGCAGTGTAGTGAAGTTTGTGCGGTTTGTTGTGCTGTAGGTTTGTGGTTGTTTGGTTAGGAGTTAAAGAGGTGAATGCAGAGGGGGAAATTTGTTAGTGGAATTGGTTAGTTGGCATCCCTAACCTGAATTGGCCTGTTGGGCTAGTGTAGTCTCTCCAGATGGGACGAGGCACCCTGCGCCATTGTCCTGATCTGGGCCCGTCCGGCATTCAGTGTACCTTACTCATCTCGCTCCCACCTCCACCAGCCTCGCTCACAACCCCACCTGTCCTCCCTACCCACTCAAATGGCCAGTGCACCTGCCAGTGTCCACAACTCAGTGTGGTGATTGGCAATATCCCAATAATTCCACAACATTGTGGTACCTAGTAGCAACTAAGGGGCGAGTGAAGATGTTGGATGGGATTGGCTGGGGTTGTTAACTCTGTCTCTATGGGTGTCACCTGTGTTCCATTCTGCCCGACATCACCCGTCCAGGTGCGGTGGGTGCTTCTCAGTCGGTTCTGTGGGCTTGTCGTTGCCCTTTCCGGTATTTGGATGGGATCTGAAAGAATCCCATGCCAACTGGATACCTGCCCTGGATGGGTGGTCCAGTTGGTACTCACCCTTACTCTACCAGTAATCTACTTTGAATTAACTCACAAATAAACTAGAGTCACCATGAAGTGCTGAGCTTGCTGCCCCTTCAACTCAGGTGTTTTTTCGGTATACAGACATAGGAGTGTTCTGTAGAGAATAAAAGCATCGGATTGAAAGATACCAGAACACTCAAGGCATTTATATTGACATGCCACTGTAATAGGACATAGAAGCAAATATACACCACAACTTCTAGGAGCACCTATCGGACACTGGTATTTGCACTGCTATAGCTCCCAACACGTTACACACCCTTCCTCAGGAAAATCTGTGTGGCACTCAGTTAACTTATTTTACCCGGTTTTTATACTGCGCAAAATTAATACAATAGTGACCTCAAATTGCCAGGCATATCTCGAGTTTGGCGTACTGTGCCACACCTGGGGTATCTAGACCATAGACTGCTGAGGAAAAGGAATATGGATAATATAAGGATGCAAAATCAGGTGAAATGCAACAGACGTAGGGGTGGAGTTATGAAGAAGGGGAAAAGGAATAGTAGGATGTGATATTCGAGCTGTGTTTGGAATCAAACGGATTAGTGTGATACCAGTGTATTATGTAAATATAGTAGCTGGTTTGCCACACAAACCAGCACCAGTAGCACCAATGGGGCTAAACAGTGCAGCCACTTGGTTCATGTCTGAACAAATTATTATAACACCAAAATAAATGTTTTATGGTCTACTGTAACCCACCCAATCTGCCCCTATACTCATTTTAAGGCATGAGAAGATTGCCACCATCAACCACAAACAGACCTAATAAACTACTGTACTATCAATTGCTCAGTCTGTCTACTCAGTGGTGCTAGAACGTACCCACTGGGCTATACAGCGGCCTAACCCAAGCCATACAATTCAATAATCCCATTTCTGCAATCTATGTTGGAGGGCGGGTCGAAGAATCAGTGCCAACCTTGCGGGGCTGTAAGGTTGGACCCCAAGGAATTGTACTAAAAATAATTCCTAAGTACTTGCAGATAATTTAGCCCTCCTTACCAGAACTAGTCATCTCTCTAGGATCCAGTCTCCTCTGAGAAGAAATAAACACCCTTTCTCTCATCAATTTCTGCTAATACAATTCATGCCGTTTGTCCACTAAGATGCCACTAAATATGGGTCCTCCAGTTACAACATTTGGACATCACCAGAGGGCAGTACCAAACTGCCCATTGTGGTGATGGCCACTCACTGCAGTACAGGCAGTCTGACCATTGGGATAAGAATATGTCGCAGCTTAAATAAACAAAGAGCAACTGAACCCTATGCTCTCCAGCAACAGTTCACAGTGGAAAATGCATCACAAGCACATGACAAAAATCACAGACTGCATCTAATCCAAATTTTGAGTAAAGGTACAAGAAATAGGTGGGAACCAGCAAACCGCAAATATTGAAAGGAACGCAACTAAACCAGAGAAACGGAAATGATCAACTCAATCATCAAGTCTTACCTCTCCAATCAATCCTTCACTGTCTCCTGGGGCGGCCGCTCCTCCTCCAGCCTCCCCCTGAACTATGGCGTCCCTCAGGGTTCCCCGATAGGACCCTTTCTTTTCTCTCTCTACACCTCCCTTTTCTCCCCAGTCATCTCTTCTTTCGGCATTTCCCACCACTTCTATGCTGATGACACCCAACTCTTTCTTTCCTTCTCTTCCTTCACATCTGATCTCCACCTCACTCTTTCTTCCTGCCTCACGGCCATAAAAGATTGGATGTCATCTCACTTTCTTTCCCTCAATACTGACAAGACTGAGGTGCTTTTCTTCCCTCCTAACACTCTCTCCCTTTCTCCTCCTCCCTTCATCCACTTTCCACCTTCCAACCTCCCCATATCTTCCCATGCCCGCAATCTCGGCCACCACCTCGACTCCTCTCTCTCTCTCTCCTTCTCCAACCACATCTCTCTAACCTCCCGAGCCTGTCGCCATCACCGCTATAACATCTGTAAGATCCGCTCCTCTCACATTCCATGCTTCCAAACTCCTAATCTCCCCCCCTTATTTTCTCCCGCCTCTTCTACTGCTCCTCTCTCCTCTTTGGACTCCCTGTCTCTCACCTAACTCCCCTAAAATCCATCTACCACTCCTCTATCCGTACTTTATGTCTCCTCGGCCCTCGAGACTCTATTTCTACCCCTCTCTCTCAACTTGGCTGGCTTCCCTTCCTCTCACAACTGGAATTTCAATTCCTCGGTCTTGTCTACAAATCTCAAAAACAAAATCCCACAAAAACGGCTTCTGTGGGATTTTGTTTGTTTTTATATAGTTTAGTCCTCACCCACACGTTCCCTAAAAAGAGGACTATTTAGCTTGGCTTAGCCAATCGTCTACAAATCTCTCCAGGACCTGGCGCCCCCCCCCTACCTTTCCTCCCTCCTCTCATTTTACCCCCCCCCACACCCTCTGCTCTCTCTGCTCAGAAAACCTCTACCTCCTAACTGTACTCCCAGCCTCTGCTCCTTTCAACTCTTGGCCCCCCTACACTGGAACTCCCTCCGCTCCACCCCACCTACTCATCCTTCCGCCACTCCCTGAAAGCCCATCTCCTTCACCCCACCCCTCCTTCCCCCAGACCTTAAATTGGTAACAAATACTACGTAAGGTCAATGAGGACACTAGACCACTCCCCCTCCTTCACCCCCTACCTCAAATCCTACACTGTAACTCCCATCACCTACCCTCTCCTCTACCCTCCCCCACCCTTGTAAATAGTTCTACTTACGTTCTAATGGCCTATTCATGTTTGTAAATGGGCTTCTCTCACTTTGTACCGGTTATATTGTAAAGCGCTTTGGCTTAAAGCGCTATATAAATTCAATAAACATAAGTCATCTTTCCAGTCTATTCATACCAACTTTTACTTTTACTTACTTCCTTATCCAAATCTGGGAAATGTAGCTGTAGTTTTTTTAAATCTGCTTCTTGCTTGTCTATATCGAGCTCAGAATCTGAGCCATTCTTTGAGCCATCGTTTGAGGAAGACTGTAGATAAGAAAATACAAAGATGTTATACTATACAAAAAGAACGACTGTTTATATTGCAAATGGAGGTAAGGTATCAGAATTTAGCTTCTACTTGCTGCAGTCAATTGTTGATATACCATTTGACAAGGCCTGGAAGCGATATGTTTCCAGTGTATTGGGCAATTGATAAAACTATCTGTGAGTTTACAAAGAAGGAATTGTAAATCCTTAATTGAATTCCTCAATTGAAGTAAGTCATATCTGTTTATACATTTATTTCAGAGCATCTTCACCCTTTCTATTGTCCGTACCTGTTACAGTCTCTTTTTGAAGCAAAAAGAATGCAGAGCTTTAAGGGCATTTGAGTACTCCCCCACTGTTCAACATTTTCATAAATGTGTAAAAAAAAAAAAACAGAAATTGGAATTCCTTCTTGGGGAAATAGAGTGCAGGGCAAAGGTATGAAAAACAGTTTCTCTGGAAGCAAAACATACAGGCATTGCAAGCAATTGATAGGATAAGACCTAGATTTTTCGAGGTTGGAAGACCCAATTAACAAGTATTTTTACTTAAACTAAAACTGTACCTCCCCCTTTGTACTTCCACTGGTTGTTTCTGAACATATACATCCATCCATGTCTTAATTGAAAGCTAGATTTAATTTCAGTATGCGTATCTAGTGAACCCAACAATTTGACCAAGTTTAAAATTAAGACTGATTGAAAACAGAATGTTTACCTCCTAATACGTATGCAACACTCAGGAGCAAGATCTTGTTTCACTAAATAATTCATATCGGTTCTGCAAATGTGTGATTTTAATGAAGTAAATGGTCCACCTCTACCTGCCATATTCTGACAAATGGCCCAAATGCTTCGACTTGTCGAAGTCGTATGGCATTCACCTTATTTGGATTACTGACCTGGTCCAATTAAACTTTGATTGGGGCCCTCAAATCACTGGCATCAATTTTCACATGAACAGAGCAAGCAGCATTACGAGACACTCAGCTCGTTGTGATTAATCAGTTTTGACCCTTAAAACAACGTGCCACTTGGCTCAGTCAATCCCAAAGAAGGAATTCGGGGCACCATTTGCTGGTACTCACTCCGAATGTGTAATTCCTGTCTGGCTGTGCTAGGTGGAACGGTTCCTGTTGCCTGCTCACTAGCCTTCGTTTGCCTCCTCCTTTGTCCTCCTTGCAGCATCCCACTGCTCCTACACTAGCAGCCCGACACTTCAGGCCGGCCACTGTATGCTCCTTTATGCCATTTTATCAGCTCGCACTGTGGCTTCACACATTTGCACCTGGTTGCCATAGCAACATGCACCCCTGACCAGTCTGGGCCTCCCTTCGATGATTTTTAACCACTGTATATATAAGAGGCTACTTCCAGCTGCATGGCGGGTGCCAAAAGCCTTAGCCGTCTCAGGCCGAAGCAATGATGGGGATGAAGGGCCCTCAGCCCACCATAATGGTCCCATTTTTGGCTTTCCGGACACCCAATGCCTGGTATTGTGCCAAGCTTTGAGCACCAAGGCTTAAGTGAGATATTTTTAAACTCGGGGACTGTTGCACTGCGTTTGGTCAATCAAATTGAATTCTATGCATTTAAACTGCACAAATTGCTTTTTATTCTACGTAGAATTCAAGTTAAATCAGACTTTCTGCAGATATTTATTTTAGATTTGTCTGTGATATAACACCAGAGTCCATTCTTTTATTTATACATGCAGTGGCCATTTTGATTACACCCTTCCGACAATGCCATACATTTTCTTATGAATCAAGGGCACAATACGGTGGGGTAAAAGGTAAGCCTGCTGAGGGCCAAAACACTTGGAGAAAACACATTGTTGCTTATAACCCTGTTGATCAGCTTGTAAATTACAATATCCCCTGGTCCCATGCAAAACCAATAAAGGTAGTATCCCACTTTATCAGATTATTAGTTACGTGATAAGAGCAAAAATGCGCCTTGAGCTAACAACTTTATACAAGTTCTGCTGTTAAAATAACTGCCCCATTTTTAATCAAATGTGTGCTAATAGCCAGATATGCTGTCAATATTAAAGAAGCCTGGTATTCGGATACTTCATAGTTACCTTGTTCCAGATGACTACAAGAGGTTTTATGTAGATCAGGGCAACTGCTACCTCTGGAGGCTTTATCTATTAAGACTTAATGTTATGCTACTTGACCCTCTTAGGATGTGGTCAGCAGAGATCCTATTAGCCAAGATAACCCTATTCAGATTCCAAGGTTTGGAGCTTTTCAGTGATAGATTATCCTCCTTACGTGTCACAACAGGCACTATGAGAGATCTCATGGTGGCTCTCTACGGAAATCCCTAGGATTAGTAATCGAAGAGGGAAGGAATGCATGGTTTGAATCTGAGACAAATCCTTTTGCTCATTTATTTACAGCACATCTGTCTGTTCTGGGATAGAGTTAATTGTGCCAAACCATAAATACACCCACTATTTAGATCAGGTTTTTTTTTTACCAAATCCCCTTGATTATTCAGCCCATCTGGTTGGATGATCAGATATATATAGGATACATTACTCACCGTAATCGTATTTCCGATGCTTGTATCTGCTTAGATTCACATGCTGTGCATAGGCCGACATCTAGTGGAAGCTGCAGAGTATTACAGTTTGTTTTTCGAAACTCGAAAATGGGTTTCGACACAGGGCGTGCCAGTAATACTATCCCTAGTGTGACGTCCACTGTATCCAAGATCCCTCACGCGTCTAGGATCCTCAGATTGTATTTTTTCTGACATGAGGTAGCATGAGGAGTAGCGCGAGTACAGATAATCCAAGCAGATAGAAAGGTAAGACTACAAGCAACCATGCGCCTTCTCTCAGAGGGGAGGAAGGGTGGGTCACATGTGAATCTAAGCAGATACAAGCATCAAGTGTCTTAGAACCGCTTGTCCTACTTGTGTATCTGCCTTGGAATGGGTGTCAATGCAGTAATGCTGAGTAAAAGTATGAATAGAGCTCCAAGTAGCTGCTTTGCAAATGGTGTCAAGGGGTACATTTGCAATGAAAGCCAGAGTGGCCCCAATGCCTCTAGTAGAGTGGGCTCTTGGCGTGAAAGGCAGAGTTTTTTCAGAGAGTGAGTAACACAGCTGGATACAGTTAATAATCCACTTCGAGATGGCACCTTTAGAGACGCGATCCCCCTCCCTGCCTGTAGCTACGGAGACAAACAGTTGATCTGTTTTTCTTAGCGGTCTGGTCTTATTTACATAGTAGAGGACCGCCCTAATCACATCTAGGGTGTGTAGTTTCACCTCAGCCGAGCTTTGAGGGTCCTGGAAGAAAGCCGGAAGCTCGATGGACTGGTTTACGTGGAATTTAGATATAAACTTAGGTGAGAACCTAGGGTGTGTGCGTAAAACCAGTTTGTCTTTATGGACAGTAAAGAAGGGATCCTGCACTGACAGAGCCTGAATTTCACTGACCCTTCTTATAGAAGTAATAGCTACTAAGAAGGCCATTTTATAAGTCAGGTGTTTGAGACTGCTTTTATGCATGGGCTCGAAAGGGGGTCCCATGAGCTTAGATAGCACCACATTAAGGTCCCACCCTGGTGGTGGGTTTGAAATAGAAGGGTGAAGTCTCTTTACTCCTTCCATGAAGGCTTTAACTACTGGTACTTTCCACCACGAGACCTTGTTTTGGGAAGTGGTGTATGCCGACAGGGCTGCCAGGTGTACTTTCAGCGAGTTAAAAATCAATCCTGCGTCTAGCAGGTGGAGCATGTATTTAACAATAGTGGAAGGAGTGCAATCAACTGGGTTGATTTGTCTACTCTGGCACCAGATAACGAATCTCTTCCACTTGTCAAAGTAACAGTGCCTTGTGTTTGGTTTCCTAGATTCCTTTAGGATGTCCATACACCTCTGTGGTAAATTGAGATGTCCAAACTCTATGACCTCAGGAGCCATGCTGCCAGGTTCATTGAGTTGGGTTGCTGATGCACTGTTTGATTTTGGTGCTGGGAAAGTAGGTTGTACCAGGCTGGAAGTTTGATGGGCTCGCACACCGCCATCCTGCGTATGTGTGGGAACCACGGTTGTCTTGCCCACATGGGAGCAACTAGGACGAGCGTCATCGACTCTCTGTTCATCTTGTTCACCACCTTCCTGTTGAGGAGTTGGTGGAAAAGCGTACGCAAACATCCCTGACCAGTTCATCCACAGGGCGTTCCCTTGGGAGTCTGGTTGGGGGAACCTGGATGCAAATCCTGGGCATTGTTTGTTTTCGCTTGTGGCAAATAAGTCTATAGTGGGGAAACCCCACTGAGAGAAGATATTTTCTACGACCTCTCTGTGTAGAACCCACTCGTGTTCCTCTGGAAGGGAGTCTCTGCTCAGAGCATCCGCTAGGGAATTGAGCTCCCCTGGAACATGTTGTGATGACAAGAAGATGTTCCGTCTGAGTGCCCATATCCAGATTTTCTGGGCAAGCTTGGACAGATTTGGCGAACGAGTCCCTCCTTGCTTGTTCAGGTAGAACATGGCTGTTGTGCTGTCCGTCCGGATCTGCACTGACAGGTTTAGTAGGTGGGGCTTGAAGCGCTCTGAATACTGGCAGAAGCTCTAGCAGGTTGATGTGGTTCTTGGCCACTGAGGGAGACCAGAGACCCTGAGCTGTGTGGTGGAGATGGTGAGCTCCTCACCCCGTCAGACATGCATCGGTAGTGACTACTGCCTGTACTTCGGGATCGTAAAAGGGTTTTCCCTGTGCAAGATTCCCTCTTGTCCATCAGTGAAGGCTTTGTACTAGTGTTGGCGAAACAACCACTAAATCGTCCCACTGACCACTTGCCTGAGACCACTGTTTCACCAACCATTCCTGCATGGGACGCATGCACAGGCGCGCGTGGGGGACCAGGTAAATACATGACGCCATCATGCCCAGTAAACGCATTGCTTTGCGTACCGTTATTTGGTGACCGGACTGATATTGCGGAATTTGCAGTAGTATATTCCGAATTCTTTCCTCTGAAGGAAAGGTCAACCCCTCTTGAGTATCTAGGATTGCTCCTAGGAACTGTTTGGAGGTGCTTGGCACCAGGCTTGACTTTTTCTCGTTGATTGAGAAGCCTCATTCGTGGAGGAGGTCGATAGTCCTTTGAATGTTTGTCCTGCAAATTACTGGGGTTTCCCCCGTTATGAGCCAGTCGTCCAGATAAGGGTACACCGGGATTGCCTCCCTGTGTAGGTGTGCAGCCACCACCACCAGTACCTTGGTGAATACCCTTGGTGCCGAAGCTATCCCGAAGGGCAGTACCTTGAATTGGTAGTGCCAACTGTCCACCTTGAAGCGCAAGTACCTTCTGTGCGCTGGGAACATGGAAATATGAAAATAGGCATCTTTCATATCCAAGGTTGCCATGTAATCCCCCTTTTTTAGGAGGGGGATTACCTCTTGTAGCGTAGTCATACGAAACCTTTGGGGCTTGACATACTTGTTGGCAGGCCGTGAATCCAATACTGGGCGCATTGTCAAATCTTTCTTTGGCACAAGGAAGTAAGTTGAATAAATACCCTGGTTTACCTGGTGTCCCGGGACAAGTTCTATCGCGTCCTTTTCTAGCAGAATGGCGATCACCTCGATGAGAATCTTCTAATGTTCTAAAGAGTGTACTCTCTGTCGTGGAGGATGGTTCCGGGGATGCTGCATTAGTTCTATACAGTACCCTGTGGATACTGTTGACAGCACCCATCTGTCTGATGTGATCCCTTCCCAAGCCTGGTGAAGTTGGAAATGCGTCCCCCTACTGGGGTTGCGTGAGAAGGGACCCTGAACTGAGCGTCACTGCTTTGGTGGAGGCGTGCCGCCTCCTTTGCTGGGGCTGCCTCTGCCTTTACCACGACCTCTCCTATTACCCCTGCCGTAACCCTGGGTAGACTGTTGGCTGTTCCACTGTGAATAGTTAGATCCTCTCTGGGAATTTTGGCCGCGTGGGCGACGAAAATTACTATTCCCTCTCTGGTTAGGGGGTTTATTGGTTAACTGGCCAAGGGACTTGAGCAGCTTCCACTAGATGTCGGCCTATGCACAGCATGAGATCTAAGCAGATTCCACAAGCCTCAGAAATATAGATATAGAGGACACATTGCTCACCATAATCTTATTTCTGACGCTTGCATCTGCTTAGATTCACATGCTATGCATAGGCCGACATCTAGTGGAAGCTGCAGAGTATTACAGTTTGTTTTTCGAAACTCGAAAATGGGCGTCGACACAGGACGTGCCAGTAATACTATCCCTAGTGTGACGTCCACTGTACACATGGTCCTTCACGCGTCGAGGTACCTCAGATTGTTTTGTTTTTGACATGAGGTAGCATGAAGTGTAGTGTACAGGTGTATCCAAGCAGATAAATATCAGAGAAGCTCATATAACATGTATGCACCTTCGCTCAGGGGAGGAAGGGTGGGCGCATGTGAATCTAAGCAGATACAAGCATCAGAAATACGATTACGGTGAGTAATGTATCCCTTCTGAGACTTGTGGAATCTGCTTAGATCAAATGCTATGCATAGATTAGCAAGCAGAATTAGGAGAAGGTGGTGGGTTGTGAGAAGGAGCAGCGGCAAATAGATGTTTTAGAACCGCTTGTCCCACCTGTGTATCTGCTTTGGAATGGGTGTCAGTACAGTAGTGCTGAGTGAAAGTGTGTACTGAGCTCCATGTAGCTGCTTTGCAAATGCTGTCTAAGGGGACATTTGCGATAAAAGCCAGAGTAGCTACTGTGCTCCTTACGGAGGGAGCTCTTGGTGTGAAAGGCAGTGATTTGTTTGATAATGAATAGCATAGTTGTATGCATCTGACTATCCATCTGGAGATGGCATTTTTGGAAATGCGGTCTCCCTCTCTGCCTGGTGCTACGGAGACAAACAGTTGTTCTGTTTTTCTCAGCGGTCTGGTCCTGTTTACGTTGTAAAGGGCCCAGCTCACATTCAGTGTGTGGAGATTTACCTTAGCTGAGCTCGTTGGATTCTGAAATAAGGCAGTGCGTAGGCTAACAGTAAATAAATAAGACGATAAATAAAAGTGTGGCCAGCTGGTGGCAAGTGCAAGAGTAAGAACAGACATCAGGGGTAAAGTGCTAGTAGGGGCTGTAGGGATACAGAAACATCCCCCAAGTGCAAGGATTGCCAGGGGGGCAGTGCAGGTGTGCAACTGGCGGGGAGGGGACCTGGGCCCGAGATCAGAGGGTAGCCAGGTAACAAGTGCAGTTTCCGCCAGGAAATCAGCAAGGGACAGGAGGAGAGAAAGCAGAAGCCAAGAGGAAGGTCTTGAGGTGCTTCCGGAACCAGAGATGGTTCTCCTCAAGTTTCAGAGAGGTAGGGAGGCAGTTCCAGAGGGAGGACCCAGCAGAAGAAAGATCTACCACCAACTTGCTGCTTGGAGAAGCAACTGACCCTCAGGGAGTTGGAGACGGATGAGCAATGAGCTGAGAGGGAAGATATTTAGGAAGAGAGAGTTGAAGGCATTGAGGTCCCAGGCCATAGAAGGCCTTGTGGACAATACAGAGGGTTTTGAACTTAATCCTCACCGCCACTGGGAAACCGTGAAGAGATTTCAGTCCTGGAGAGATACGATCCCTGGGCTTGAGGCCAAGGACAAGTCTTGCAGTCCTGTTTTAGATGAGTTCCAGAGGGCGGAAAGTGGAGGCAGGAAGATTTAGAAAGAGGCTGTTGCAGTAGTCCAGCCTAGAGAGAACCAGAGCTCTGGAGACAGTGAGCTTCTGGGGGAGGGAGAGGAAAGGAAAAACACCTCTGAGGAGGTGCAGCGGGTAGTGTGATGACTAAATGAAGTCAGAAGAACAAGTTACTTACCAACTGGCAACGTTAATTCGACTGGATGTCCCTCCAACACATTCCACATCTTTGACATCCAATGTTCACAGCTGTGCACTTCGGAAACATTTTTGGCAGAGGCGTCATGCATGGATAGCGTCGGGTCCATGTCACTCGAGGGCCTCCGTCGAGGACGACGTCACAGGATGTTACAAATAGGACGCACGGCGCCTGTAGCCTCAGTTTACGTTTTCCCCCCAGAATGTGTGACACCAGTCTGATGCCTGCTGGACTGCATTTAGCCTTGCGAAAACGGAATCTGCAATTGCATACGAAATTCTACAGAGAGGCAGGCTGGGAGAGCGATGTGGAATGCGCTGGAGGAACATCCAATCGAAAGAACGTTACCAGTTGGTAAGTAACTTGTTCTTCGAATGGATTGTGTCCTCCAACGCATTCCACATCTTTGGCAGACTCCCAAAGCAGTACAAGTAAATGGAGGAGGGAACAGAATTTAGAATAGCCAATTTGATTGCGGAATAAAGGACCGCCTTCCCAAAGGCCATATCCTGACCATGGATCGTATCCTGGGAATAATGTTTACAAATGGATGGATTGAAGCCCAAGTAGCGGCATCACAAATATTCCTAATAGGAACACCCTGCTGGAGGGCGGTGGAAGTAGCCATGTTCCTAGTGGAATGAGCTCTCAACCTTTCAGGAGGGTCTTTACCCACCAACCGGTAACACTCTGTAATGGTAAGGATAATCCACTTGGACAAGGTCTGTTTGGTAACAGCCTTGCCCAATCGGTGTCGAGCATATCCTACAAAGACGTCCACTCTGACCCTGGACATCCTAGAAATGTAAAAGCTGAGAGCTTGCCTAGGATCTAACCGATGGAGACGCTCCTCTTCCTTAGCAGGATGAGGAGGAGGGTAGAAAGATGGAAGAACTACCTTCTGACTCAAGGCGGTGGGGGGAGTTATGGCGTGGAGGGCAGACACACATTTCTAGAAGCTCTGGGTACCATGCTCTCCTGACCTAATCCGGAGCAATTCGGATCATGTGGGAACCGAACCTCCGTAACCTCTGCAACACTTGAGGAATGACGGGGACTGGAGGAAGCGCGTACAGCAGTGGGAATGACCAATCCACCACAAACACGTCTCCTGAGGCTCCTCTTGGAGGAAATTTCATTGAGCAGAACATCTCGCACTTCCGGTTGGCACTAGTGGCAAAGAGATTCACTTGTGGGCTTACCCAAAGGGCGAAGATCTCCTGAAGGACTTCCTGAGCCAATTCCCACTCGTGAGAAACTGTGCTCTGCCTGCTCAGAGCGTCTGCCGCTGCATTTTCATCGACAGCCAGATGAACTGCCGAGACCGAAATATCCTGCTGGATGGTCCAGAACCAGAGCTGCATTGCCTCTCTGCACAACGAGAGTGACCCTGCCCCCCCCTTTTTTGTTGAGGTAATACATGGCCACTGTGTTGTCCGTCATGACCAAGACACACTTCCCCCATTCCGAGGGCAGAAAAGCCTTCAGGGCTAGCCTGATGGCTCTCAGCTCTAACTGATTGATGTGGGGTCTGGACTCTGATGGAGACCAACGACCACTGGGGGTCAAGTTGTTGGCATGAGCGCCCCATCCTGTGAGGGAAGCGTCCGTCACCAGAGTCAACTCCGGCCACGGTTGCCAAAACGGATCCCCCCTCATCAGATTCCCTTCATTCACCCACCACAGAAGGTCCTGGGAGACCGAGCATGGGATCGGAACAGGATTCGTCATCTTGCCAGAGAACTGCGACCACTGCAGCTTGAGGACCGATTGCAGGGATCTCATCCACAACCTATCCTCTGGCACCAGAAAAATGCAGGAAGCCATGAGGCCGAGCAACCTTAAGAATTCAAACGCCGGGAGACTCTGGGCACGTAGAAACATTTCCACCATCTGCACAATGTGGTGAGCCCATACCTTGGGAGGCAAATCAAACACAGCCCCGATGTACTGGAGCTGTTGGGAAGGTGTCAGGTGTGACCTCTTGAAATTCAGGGAGAAGCCAAACCTGTCGAGGGTGCGGCAGGTGACACTGGGATGATCCAAAGCAAGCTCGGGAGAGCGCGCTCAGATCAGCCAGTCGTCCAGGTAGGGGTAGACGTGAATCCCCCCTCGCCTGAGGTATACTGCCACCACCACCATGAGCTTGGTGAAGACCGTCGGGCGGAGGTCAATCCGAACGGAAGGACCCGAAACTGAAAGTGCGAGTCGCCAGCCACAAACCTCAGGTTCTTCCTGTGCGCAAGGAGTGGATCTGGACTCTTCAAAGAGTGTTTCCCCGGTGGATTGTCGTGACACCGCTGAAGGAAGGGAAGACAGTAGCCGTGGGCTATGGTATCCAGAACCCACGCATCTGAAGTAATGGCACGCCATTCTTTGAGATGCTGAGACAGTCTTCCCCCAACCGGCGAACCATGGCACATGGCCTCACGACTGTTTGGAAGCGGCTGCGGCAGTGCCTGAAGGTAAAGAGGCAGCTGCCTGAGCGGCTTTGGTACCACGATTTCAGCGACCACCGCGGGTACTTTTTCGTTGGCCCCTTTGACTGGCGGCCCCTCTCGTTCTACCAAAGGAGGAGTAGAAACAAAAAGAAACCTCCCCTCCACTGCAGTCCCCTAAGACGAACAGGCGGAGGTTGACGCACTGCAGCACTTAAAGACTTAGCCGCAGCTTTTGACGTCTGCAACCTCTCAAAGCTCTTGTCAGCCTTGCCACCAAATAAATGAGCTCCATCAAAGGGCATGTTCAGAAGACAGGCTTGCCCAACCCGGAGCAAACCCAGACTTCCACAATCACGCAAATCTGCATATAACTGTGCACGCAGCCATGGACTGGCTCACACTGTCAGACGTATCCAAACCCGACTGAAGGGCCTCACACATGGCATCCTTGCCATCCTGCACGATAGCAAGGAAACCACCCCTTTCTTACCCCTCGGGAATATGCTCAGCCGCAAAAGCAACACAAGATCACAGAATGCGTGTAAACCTTGCCAAGGCACACGTGGAGTTGGCCGATTTCAAGGCCATGCTCCCAGCAGAAAACACCTTCCGTGCCCAACCGTCGAAGCGCTTGTCGTCCCTATCCAGAGGGATGGTAGGGTATGCCGCCTGCCTCGAGGAGGCCGTAGCCGCCTAAACCACCAAACTCTCAGGAGTGGTGTGAGTAGACAAATAGTTGGTGTTGCCAACGGAAGGGCAGTATTCCTTAGTAAGATTTTTATTCACAGCCGGAAGAGATTCTGGGGACTGCCAAGCAGCTGCCACCCTTTTCTGCAAGGTAGAATGAAATGACAAAACAGGGTCAGAGGAACAGGGTCAGAGGACGGACCTTGATCCAAGATGTCCGTCAGATCATCTTGCACACAGTCTTCTGGAGGACTAGACCCGCCCAGATACTCCGAGACTCGTGCCGGGAGTCTCCTATAAGAAGACTCTGCATGAGCCCCAGGCTCAGGTCTACCCAACTCCACTTCCAGGGAAGTGTTCAGTCCACTTGCATCATGGAGGATCGGTCTCAACTCCTCCAACTGACTGTCCCCAGAACAAATTGGAGCATCATCAAGGTCACCAGGTTCCTCAACCTCAGACCTTTCCTCTTCTTCAAAAATATCATCCAGAAGGGGTTGAAACCCAGGCCTGGGGACAGAAAGAGGGCCTGGAGGCCAAAACCGGCCTCACGACTTAGATGTAGCCTTTCTTGGAGGATCCACAAATTCTGGGTACTCAAACGGCAAATTGAGAAAAAATTCCCAAAGGCGCCAATAGCGCCGCAGGCTTTGATGTCGAGAACGTCGACAATCTCGACGTCGAGATCGCTGAAGGCTTCGACGTCGAGACAGGTGCCGACGGCAACGTGGGCTGATACGACGGCAAGGCGTCAATGTCCGAATCGGACGGACACGGCGCCGAACGAGTCAATGCCGGCCCTGAGCCCTCAATAGGTTGCGGCGGTCTCGCTGGGAATGAGGACCGAGACCTAGAGACACGTCTCTTGCCACCTTTCGAAAAATTGGCCATACGGGACCTCAACGGCTCCCGATGTGTGTCATGCAGTGAACCAGAGCCCGAAGGCGTGCAAGCCACAGACTGAGACCGATCCAGGCTGGTTTCGTCAGAAGAGGCGACCGGACTCGTGTCTTGCGATTGAAAAATCGCCATCATAGATTTCTTGAACGCTGCCCTTTCCTCCGGAGTCTAGGACTTCGTAGGGCAAGTATCCTTCCTCGAGGCACCATCCTCTGAGGACGACGGGGAAGGCGACCGGTGACGGCACTTCTGCGAGTGCCGGGACAAGGAAGACAAGTGGCGGGAACCACTCCGGGACCGAGATCCCCGGGATTCCTTACGACGCAGAAAGTAGCCCCTCAAGTCATCAGTGGAAACTCCCTTGGACTTGGAAGCCCGGACTTAACAGGCTTCGAGCCCCTACCTACCTGGAGCTTCCCCTTCCACTCCCGCAATGCCTTTGCAGTCAGCGACTGGCATTTCGAGCAGTCGTCAGTGTAATGCGACTCGCCGAGGCACCACAAACAAATGCGGTGGTGGGGGTCAGTGAGTGACATCTTGGACTTGCAGTCCCGGCAGGTCTTGAAACTGGACTGCAGAGTCTGAGGGGGTCGAAGAGAAAGACCTCTTCAATGAAGAAAACACACGAGGCGCGCCGAGTCTCACAAAGATAACACATTCATGGAAAAAACGTAATTGAGGCTATGGGCGCCGTGCGTCCTATTTGTAACATCCTGTGAAGTCGTCCTCGACAGAGGCCCTCGAGGGACATGGACCGACGCTATCGACGCAGGACGCCCTCTGCTGAAAAAGTTTCCGAACTGCACAGCTGTGGACATTACATGTCAAAGATGTGGAACGCGTTGGAGGACACAATCCATTTGAAATGTGAGGAGAGAAGGAAAGTGTGGAGTTGAAGATGACCGCAAGGTTTTTAGCCTCACAGGTGGGAGCAGGATGAGGGCCAAGAGAGGTCGGCCAGAGAGCGACAGGAAAGGAGGGAGCAGGTGTGCCGATTAGGAGACCTCGGTTTTACTGCCATTAAGGCAGAGATCATTGGCGGCGCACCACTCCTGGATGGCGGACAGTCAGAGATGAGAGAAGGAGAGAAGGAGAAAAGGAGGAGGAAGGGAGCCTGAAAATGAGTCGAGTGTCATCCACATAGCACTGAAAGTTGGGGGAGAGAGCGGCAATGCGGTGGACAAGAAGTGCCAGGTATTGGTTGAACAGCCAGGGAAGAGAGGTTAGACCCCTGGGGAACACCACAGGTAGAGATAGAGGAGAGGAAGGACCCAAGTTGGAACTGGGAGGGTCGATCGGCAAGGAAGGAGGTCAGCCAAGCCAGGGCCTGATGGTGAAACCCAGGTTATCACGGAGACGGTTGAGCAGGATGGCATGGTTGACCATGTCAAAGGCAGAAGAGAGATCAAGTAAGATGAGGACACAGGGGGTGTTGGAATCAAGGTTGGAGAGCAGGTCTACACAGATGTTCAGGAGAGCAATTTCCATGCTTCTGGCAGCTCTGAAGCCAGACTGATGGTCATGGAGACAACCAACAGATTCAGTGTGAAGATTAAACTGGGAGATGGCCAGCATTTCCAGGAGTTTGCCCAGGAAAGGAGTGATGGAGATTGGGCGATAGTTGGCCAGGCAGGAAGGGTCGGCAGAGGGTTTCTTAGGTAGAGATGTGGATACCATGGCTCTCTTGCCCACATGGCAGCAACTAGGAGGAGCGTCATTTGTTCTCTGTGAATCTTGTTCACTAGCCTGCTCATTAAGGGAGTCGGGAGAGAAAAGTATAAGCAAATCTCCCTGACCAGTTAATCCATAGGGCATTCCCCTTGGAGCCTGGTAGGGGGAACCTGGACACGAAGTCTGGCATTGCTTGTTTTCTCCAGTAGCGAACAAGTCCAGCGTGGGATAACCCCACCGAGAGAAGATGTGATCTACGACACTTGAGTTTAGCTGCCACTCGTGTTGCTCTGGTAGGGGATCTCTGCTTAGAGAGTCCACTAGAGTTTTGAGTACCCCTGGAAGGTGTTGGGAGGATCGAATCATCCCGGGTCTGAGTGCCCATCTCCATAGTCCTGTGCCAGCTTGGACAAACTTGGAGTGTGTGCCCCCTTGTTTGTTTACATGGAATAATGCAGTGTTGCTGTCTGTTAGGACCTGAACCGCCTTGTTCATCAGTTGCGCCTCGAATATTTGAAGCGCTTTGAATACTGCCAGGAGTCCCAGCCAGCTGATGTGATTCTCTGCCGCGATGCGAGTCCACAGACCATGAGCTGAAGGTAACGTGCCCCCCACCCGGAGAGTGATGCGGCTGTAGTAACTATCACTTGTGCTTCCGGTTCGTGGAAGGGTTTTCCCTTTAACAGGGTTTCCTTTGTCCGCCAACGTAGGTTTTGTACTAGAGTTGGCAAAACAACCACTAGATCGTCCCATTGACTGCTTGCCTGAGACCACAGTTTCGCCAGCCGCTCCTGCATGGGTCGCATACGTAGGCGTGCATGCGGGACCAGGTATATGCACAACGCCATCATGCCTAGTAAACGCATTGCTTTGCGTATGCTTATCTGGCGACTGGCTTGATACGGAGGTATTTGCCGTAGAATGTTTTGTACTCTTTCCAAGGATGGGAAGGCCAAGCCTGCTTCTGTTTCTAAGACGGCTCCTAGGAACTGTTTTGTTGCGTTTGGCACAAGGTTTGATTTTTTCTCGTTTATTGAGAAGCCCAATTGGAAGAGAAGGTTTATGGTTCTTTGTGTGTTTTGTTTGCAAAGATAAGGCATTTCCCCTTTGATCAGCCAGTCATCCGGGTAGGGGTACACTGGGATTGCCTCCCTGCATAAGTGCACTGCCAGTACCTTGGTGAATACCCTTGGAGCTGACGCTATTCCGAAGGGTAGCACCTTGAATTGGTTTGTTATCTTGAAATGCAAGTATTTTCTGTGCGCTTGGAACACTGAAATATGAAAATAGGCATCGTTCATATCCAGTGTTTCCATGTAGTCTCCCTGCTTTAGCATTGTCATGCAGAATGTTTGTGGCTTTACATAAGTGTTTGCAGGGTGTAAGTAGGTTGAATAAATACCCTTGTTTACCTCGTTCGACTGTACGATCTTTATGGAGAGGCAGCACGTTGATCTCTTCGAGAAGGTTGAGATGTTCTTCCTTCGTTGATTTTCTCTGACACGGGGGACGGTTTTTGGATGAGTTCCACACAATAACCTCCCGCTACTGTCCATAGCACCCACTTGTCTGTGGTAATCCCCTCCCATGCATGGGTGAAGTGTGAAATGCGCCCCCCTACTGGGGAGACATGGGAGGGAACCTGTAGCGGGCAGTCATTGCTTAGGGGTTGTACCTCCACCTCTAGATGTGGAGGACCTCCCCCAGCCGCGAGATCGGCTGTGACCTCTTTGGTAACCCTGTGAGGCTTGGCCCTGGTTGTTATTCCAGCAAGAATTATGACCCTGTCTATAACCGGAGCCCTTTATGGAGTTTGACATGAAACCGGCGGAAATTGCTACCGCCCCTTTGGCCTGGCGGTTTGTCAGCTGGCCCAGAGATTTCAGGCTGTCGTATTCCTCTTTGGCAGACTTTGGGCGTCTTCTACGGCTTTGCCGAATAAGCCTGTCGGTTCCACCGGCATGTTAAGTAGCGTAGCCTGGGTCTCTAGCTTAAAGCCAGACTGGCGTAGCTAAGCGTGGCGATTGATTATGGTCCCTTCCGCAATAATTCTGCCTGCATTATCTGTGGCATCTAGATTATATTTAAGAACGCAGCTGGAAGTTGCTTTGCCGTCAGCTGCTACCAGGGATAGTTGCGACTTTAGTGGTTCGGGAGCAGAAGCTATTAGGGTAGTTATTTCATCCCATTTGTGGCAATACCTTGCCAACAGTGTCGAATTGTTGGCGATTCTAGTCTGAAAAGCTGCCGAACTCGCTACCTTCCTCCCTACAGTATAGAGCTTTTTGCTCTCCTTATCTGGGGTGCCTCTGAAGAGGCTAGGGGTGTCCCTGCCCTCTTACAGGTTGTGGTAACCATGAGCAAATCCGGCTTAAGCTGGCCCCTGACAGAGCGGGTCAGATGGCGCTGGGTGGAAATGTTTCTCTACCGGTGGGTTTACTGCCCGTGTCCGGTTTGGTGTCTCTAGGAAAGGTTGAATCCTCCTTTGGACACACTGTAAAATTGGGGTGAATTGGGTGGCAGCCTTCTTTGTCTCCCAAAATATCTTCAACAAAGTCTATGTCTAGCTGGGTTTCTTGTGTTTGGATACCAAAGCGTTCAGCTACTTTTATTAACCTGTCGTTATGGAGAGGCTGATTAACCACTGGTGAGTCCTGATGAATTAGTGAGGCCAGGGTATACACCTTCTCCTCCTAATCATCATAATCATAATAATAATAATAATGATCAGACTGCTGGTAGTTTTCATCATCATCCTCTGTGTCTGTATGAACATCATACAGATCACCTAGTACCGGTTGGACTGTACTTAACACATGTAGAGACTCAGGACAAGATTCTTTTTAGCTGGAGGCTGGATGCTGGAAGCCTCAGCTGTAGGAGGTGCAACTTAAAAGTTTTGTTAAGCCTGTGGTTTTTTTCTGAAGGAATTGGCCCTAAAGGTCATTCTAGTCATGACCCTGTTTATGTCTTCCACAGTCCATTGGGCTAAGCTGAGAATGACAACACGGTACTGAGGGGTGTAATATGGCCCTGGGGTGCAGACTGGCCCTTGATCTTTGAGGCCTCTGCCAATGAACCTTCTTGTGGGACAGAGTGTTTTTCCCCTAGTAGTAGGGGTAGATTTGTCCTTATTTAACTTATCTTTATGATTTGGGCTCTTGGAGGAGTATTTCTTGGAGTGCTTGGACTTCAGCAGTCTCTCAGGGACCGGCTTTTTTACTAGGTGAGATAAACAAGTATTTTATGAGCCTACAGTCGTGTTTGACGTAGGATGTCAACTTTTGGCACTGGAGCGGACCACCGCCTCGTCATCCGACGTTGGGTTGATGTTTTGGGGGAAGCGTCTTGACCGTCTTTAGACTTGCGGGGCCTGTCACGGGGCGATCAGGAAAAGTGTCCAGAGGACAGGGATTCAGTAGATCTCCCCCTTGTAGACGCCGTATTTGGGCGTTTGGTCGACGGTGTCAAATCCTTGCCCCGGGATGTGTGTCTAGTGACGGGGGTAGTGGGAGTGCTTTCGCCGCTGGGTGTCGTCCCCATAACAGAGCGCCCGGCCAGGTCTCTTGGGGCCGGTGGCCCTGCGCTGTCTGTAAAGACTATGACACTGCCATCACTGGAGGGTCACTCCACGTCCATGGCGGCCTCGGCCTGCATGGCGTGATGGGCCCAGCGTTTCGTTCTCCGGTCTCGAAGAGTTTTTGGTTTGAAGAGTTTGCAGGCTCGACAATGCCCCTCGTCGTGGTCGCATGCTAGACACAAGTTGCACACCCAGTGCTGGTCTATCCACGGGAATTTTGATTGCACGTGGGTCAAAATTTAAATGGGTTCTATCCATGTCTAAAAGGGGATGGCAGCCAGGCGACAATGGGAAGGGAGGGGAAAATGCATTCTACAACGACCACCCCCACTCTCCCTATTGTAAGGGCCTAGGCCCGGTGGGCCTGCCAAGGCCTAAAGGGTCTGTCGAGCCTGGAATTCGTCCAACGGTTGTCTTTTCCACCGCATCAATGAATTCCCCAAAGTCAGTAAGGAAAAGGATAGAAAGAGTATTCCAATTATAATTTGTCATGAGCAAATGGCGTCAGCCGAAGTGAACTCTGCGATAAGCGTCTGCTCACGATGGTGGAAAAAAACAATCTGAGGGACCTCGACGCGTGAAGGACCATGGGTACAGTTGACGTCACACTAGGAATAGTATTACTGGCACACCCAGTCGACGTCCCTTTTCGAATTTTGAAAACAACAACTGTAATACTCTGCAGCTTCCACTTGATGTCGGCCTATGTATAGCGTGTGAATCTAAGCTGATGCAAGCATCAGAAATACGATTACGGCGAGTAATGTATCCTATATACGAAACTCAATAAGGGACATCGAATAGGGCGTGTCGCGTGCCAGTAATACTATCCCTAGTGTGATGTCCCCTGTACCCATGATCCCTCATGCGGGTAGGTCCCTAAGGTTGTATTTTTCTGACATTAGGTAGCAGGAGTACAGTTGTATCCAAGCAGATACGTATCAGACAAGCTCATAAGTATCCATGCGCCTTCTCTGCGAGGGGAGGAAGGGTGGGTCGCATGTGAATCTAAGCAGATACAAGCATCAGAAATACGATTACGGTGAGTAATGTATCCCTTCTGAGGCTTATGGCATCTGCTTAGATCACATGCTGTGCATAGATTAGCGAGCAGCGGAAGAAGGAGTTGGGATGTGAGAAGGTTCATGAGCGAATAAATGTCTTAGAACCGCTTGTCCCACTTCTGTATGTGTCTTGGAATGAGTGTCAATGCAGTAGTGCTGAGTGAAGGTATGTACAGAGCTCCATGTAGCTGCTTTGCAAATACCATCTAAGGGGACATTTGCAATGAAGGCCAGAGTGGCTCCTGTAACTCTTGTGGAGTGAGCCCTGGACGTAAAAAGCAGTGTTTCATCTGATAGGGAATAGCACAGTTGGATACATCTATCCACTTACAGATGGAATTCTTAGAAATGCGGTCACCTTCTCTGCCTGGCGCTATGGAGACAAACAATTTATGTTTTCCTTAGCGGTCTGGTCTGGTCTACGTAGTAGAGGACCGCTCTCCTCACATCTAGTGTGTGGAGTTTTACCTCAGCTGAGCTTTTGGGTTCTTGGAGGAAAGCCAGTAGCTCAATTGACTGGTTTACATGAAATTTGGAGATGAATTTCGGTGAGAACCTAGGATGAGTACGTAAAACCAGTTTGTCTTTGTCTTGACAAAGAAAGGATATTGAATTTCACTCGCCCTTCTTATGGAAGTCATAGGTACTAAGAAGGCAGTTTGATAAATCAGGTGTTTGAGACTAGACTTGTGCATAGGCACAAAAAGGGGTCCCATTAGTTTAGAGAGTACCACATTGAGGTCCCACCCTGGCAGTAGGCTAGAAATTGGAGGGTGGAGTCTCTTTATCCCTTCCATAAATGCTTTGATGACTGGTACTTTCCACCATGAGACCTTATTGTGAGAGGTTGTGTAGGCTGACAAAGCCGCCAGGTGTACCTTTAGGGAGTTGAATACTAACCCTGCATCTAGCAAATGGAGCATATAAATTAGAATGTGTGAAGGTGTATATTCTATAGGGTTGATTTGTTTAGTCTGGCACAAAATTACGAATCTTCTCCATTTGTCAAAGTAACAGTGCCTAGTGTTCGTTTTTCTTGATTCTTTCAAGATATCCATGCATCTCAGTGGCAGGTAGAGATGTCCAAACTCTATGACCTCACGAGCCATGCTGCCAAGTTCATTGAGTGCGGCTACGGGTGCACTGTTAGCCCCTTGTGCTGGGTGAGTAGGTTGTACTGGCACGGGAGTTTGATGGGAACGCACATCGCCAGTTTGCGTAGATGTGGATACCATGGTTGTCTTGCCCACATAGGAGCAACTAGGCTAAGCGTCATTGTGTATCTTGTTCACCAGCTTCCTCGTTAGAGGGGTTGATGGAAAAGCGTAGGCAAATATCCCTGACCAGTTCATCCACAGGGCGTTCCCCTTGGAGCCTGGCTGGGGGAACCTGGACGCGAAGTCTGGGCATTGACTGTTTTCGCTTGTGGCGAATAGGTCTATTGTGGAGAAACCCAACTGAGAGAAGAGGTGTACTACGACGTCTTTGTGTAGTCGCCATGTGTGTTCCTCGGGAAGGGGATCTCTGCTCAGAGTCTGCTAGCGAGTTGTTTTTCCCTGGAACATGTTGGGCTGACGGGTAAATCTTCCATTGGAGTGCCCATTTCCAAATTTGTTGGGCAATCCTGGACAGATTTTGTGCACGAGTACCCCTCTGTGTGTTTATGTAAAACATTGCAGTTGTGCTGTCTGTAAGGACCTGCACTGACTGGTTTGATAAGAGGGGTTCGAATGCTTGAAGTTCTCTGAATACTGCTAGAAGTTCCAGCTGATTGAGGTGGTTCTGAGCCACCTTGCAAGGCCAGTGCCACTGAGCTGTGCGGTGAAGGTAGTGAGCTCCCCACCCTGTTAAGGAGGCGTCTGTTGTGACGACGGCCTGAACCTCTGGGTCGTAGAAGGGTTTCCCTTTCGTTCGAATTCTCGCTCGTCTGCCAGCAAAGATTCTGTACTAGTGTTGGCGAACCGACCACTAGATCGCCCCACTGACCGCTTGCCTGAGACCACCTTCACCAACCACTCCTGCATGGGTTGCATGCGCAGGCGCACGTGGGGGACTAGGTAAATGCAAGATGCCATCATGCCTAGCAAATGCATTGCTTTGGGCACCCTTATTTGGCGACCAGCTTGATTTAGGAATTTGCAGCAACAAATTTCGAATTCTTTCCTGCGACGGGAAGGCCAACCGCTCTTGAGTATTTAGGACAGCTCCTAGGAACTGTTTGGAGGTGCTTGGCACGAGGCTTGACTTTTTCTTGTTGATGGAGAAGCCCAATTGAAAGAGTAGGTGGATGGTTCTTTGGATATTTTGTCTGAAAATTAGGGGGGACTCCCCAGTAATGAGCCAGTCGTCCAGGTAACGGTACACTGGGATTGCCTCCCTACGGAGGTGTGCTGCCACCACCGCCTGTACCTTGGTGAATACCCTTGGAGCTGAGGCTATTCCGAAGGGCAGCACCTTGAAATGGTAGTGCTGGTTTGAGATCTTGAAACACAAGAATCTTCTGTGCGCTGGGAACATTGAAATATGAAAATAGGCATCTTTCATATTCAGTGTTGCCATTTAATCCCCCATTTTTAGTAGGGGATTACCTCTTGTAGCGTAGTCATGCAGAACTTTTGTGGCTTGACATTTGTTTGCACGGCACAAATTTAATACTGGGTGCATTGTGAGATATTTCTTTGGCACAAGGAAGTAGGTTAAATAAATACCCCTGTTTACCTGATTTGCCGGGACGACCTCTATGGTGTCCTTTTTTATTTTTTTTTTATTTTATTTTATTGTGTTCTACAGTACCACAGTACTTTTAACACATACAAAAATGCACAATCCAATATACATATATCCAACATTTATAAAATTACTGCCGCTTTCCTTAAAAATTCAAAAACATGTATGGTCAAGCTTAATTCATTACAATTCAATATCCTCCTCCATAGTTCATTCTCGGAGGAGAAAACCAAGCCTGCTGAAAAACAAGACCACAAGTCCTCCAGTTTAGGGCAAGTCACACACAAGTGTTTTAGCGTCTCAATATTTTTGTTACAATGCCGGCACAATCTCTGTTCTCGCGGAATTTCCGCACAGCGACCCAATACTTCTTTTGTTTGTAACAGATTCAACCTTAATCTTAGCACTTGTGTCCTAAAGGATCTCGACGGGTGTTTTTCAAGGTAAGGAGCTGGAGTATTAAAACTTTTGCATGACCAAAGAAAGTGATCCCCAAAGCATTTATACTCCATTATGTCAGATCTCAGGTTAGACCATACATATCTACACCATCTTAACTTGGCGACTTTCGGTGTCAGCGCCAATTCCTCCATTGAAATATTTGCTTGTTGAAGCATCAATTGACCATTCAAAACCCAGTCCCCAAGAACCCTGCAGCTACCCTGAACTCTTACCAGGATTAACTGTTCATATATTGACGCCCCTGGAGGGTTCAGTATTTTTACCAGCAACTGAAACTTACCCCAGTCAACCATAGTCTTTATAGGTAACAGACCTAATTCAAACAAAATCCCTGCTAAAGGAACTGACTGCGGAAGTTGAAGTAAGCCTTTCCATAGTGCCCCCTCTAGTTGTGACCAGTTAATCAGCTGACTCCGAGTTTGAGCCCCATAAATTAATTTTGGGATTAACTGTTGTTTGTATAACTTTAGGGCTGGCAAAAAAGAGTATCTACCGAATTTCCCGTCGAAAATTCGGAGTTGTACACCTGCCCCTACAAATTTTACCTTTAAATCTTCCTGTAATTCAGGACCAGAGAGCTTGTCATAAATTGCCAGCCCTAAGTATACAAATTTATTTACAACTTCTAATTTACCATTCTTCAGGTACCAAGGCATTATTTTACAGCTTTTCCTGTCCCCCTTAAACACCAGAACCTTTGATTTTGCAGTGTTTAGTGATAAATCTAGTTTCTCTAGAAATCCCTCCACGGCTACTAATGCTCTTTGGAGCCCAATAGCTGTGAGGTCACATATAACAATGTCGTCTGCATAAAGCAAGTATTGGACAACCATAGCACCCAATCTTGGAGGGAAAGTTTTTACGAGTTCCATACAACCTCCTATTCCCAGTAAATACAGTCAAAAAAGAAAGGGTGCCAAAACACACCCCTGACTTAAACCCCTATTTGTCTGAATCCAGGGGGAATGATTCCCTAATTCGTCCAGCCTTACTCTAATCCTTGTATTTGTATGGAGAGCCACCAAAATACTCAACAGAGCTACCGGACACCCCCTATCATATAGTTTTTTCCACAAGAAAGCCCTATTAACCATGTCAAACGCTTTACTAATATCTAAAAAGGCGAAAAATACTGGCCGTGCTTGGACCTTTGCTTGGTGTGCTAATAAATCTATCACCATACAATTAGTGGATGTACTCAACTCTTGCCGAAAACCTGACTGAAAAGCATCTAGGGAATCAGATTCCACCGCCCATTTTTGCAGGGCTTTCAGCATCATTTTCGCAAATATTTTGTTTGAAGCATCCAACAAGGATATAGGTCTATAATAAAGTGGAGAAGACCTATCCCCGCCTTTAAAGATCAGGATTAAGGTTGCTGCTGACCAGGTGGAGGGGAACGAATTGTTAGCCAGAATATCCGAAAATAAGGCAGACAGTACCTGTGACCATACTACTAAATTATCTTTGTAGGTCAGATTAGAAAGACCATCTGGTCCTGGTGCATTCGAGGACTTGCTTTTGTTTATCAGATTCTTTATATCCTCCAAGTCCCATTCTAGGGCACCCTTCCAATCCGCCTCTACCCAGGTAGCTGATTGGTCCAGACCTTCCACCCTGTACAAATCAGTGAAATGTTTCACCCAACCAATATCACTGACCGCATGTGCCTGAAGATAATCTTGTGTACCTTTTGGTTTTATTAGGTCCCAAAATATTCCTGGCCTATTCCCTAGCATACAAGCCAGCATTCTCTCGGCATCCTTAATGTATAGCAAAAACTTTCTACCTTTTACCCAGTTCCTGTGTGATTGTTTTAGAATCCGCACCTTTTCCATATAACCTGGAGGTGCAGTTTTCTTGAGATACCTCACCTCTCGATGTAGTTCCTTTTTATGAACCTGGACATCTACATCAAAGGAGTGGGAACCCTTCCTCCTTGCCACCATCTGGGTTAAGCCTCTATCTGTTGTTAGCCTACCTAGCAACTCCCTCACAATCGTAGGAAATCCCTCCGCTGTACATAGACGGGCCATCCTATTTACTGGTAAGTTTGAAATTTCAGACAAGAATGCTGATGCAATCCTAGGAATCCACCTAACCTCATTCTTTCCTGGATTTATTTCCACTCCCACAGTATCAGTTTCAACATGTTTTGTCGGACTGAACAATTTAAATTCCAAAAGGGAATGGTCACTCCATATCAGAGATTTTACTTCCAGGGATACTCCTCTTATGGCTAGATCATGGGAAGTGAAAATGTAGTCTATTGTTGATTTCCACAACCCATTCTGCCATGTAAAAGCTGGCGGAATATCCATCTGCATATTACCATTAATAATGCTAAGGTTCCACACCTCAAATTCCTGGATAATCCTCTTTCCTCTCTCCCGGGATTCCTTACAAACAAACTTTCTATTGTTCTCTAAATACCAATTCTCTTCTAAGCATTCTGCATTAAAGTCTCCAACGATTATCACTGAGGCCCCATCATCCGGGAATTCACCCATTAGTGTAAAAGAAATTGTTGTCAAGGCTTCTTCCAATTTATCTTTTAGGGGACTGAAGTAAACATTTACCAAAAAACATTTGCTTACGAAACTCTCACCATCTTCCTGCCATTCTAAGAGTACAATCAGGATGTCCGACCTGTCTACATCAATTACCTGCATGGAAAGTCCCAAAGAACGTTTAACTGCTATTAGTAGTCCACCAAATGGCCTACCCTTTACTCCCCGACGGGCCTTAACATAGACTATTAAATCCATCTATCATAGGTGTGTCTAGCAAAAAAGTTTCCTGCAAACAGATTATATCATAATTCGAGAAAAGTTCATGATTATTCATAATGTTCTTGAACCCTCTCGAATTCCATGTAATTAATGACCAATTAGACCATCATGTATGTTGGAAACTATTTTCCTCCCTTCCTTGATTTACCCCTCTACCAATAGGAGCTTGTGTGTACCCTCTGGATCTATAAATCTCCTTGTTGTGTCTTTCTCTTTCATCTTGTATCATACCCTTCTTTGCCTGATAAATGGGAGGCAAAGTTGACAGTATTGAGGGCCCTGTGTCTGTAACTTCAAAGCCTAGGGCTAAGAAACGCTCTCTTTCCCCCATTATTATTTCCCTTATTAGGTGTGACCTTAGATGAAGTCTTACCGTGTCTAGGCAATCATTGTAGACAAATTCTACCGTCTTAATGTCCCCTGACGATATCAATTTCAGGTTTGGGATTTCCTGCATCAAATCCAGGATGTAATGTCTATTTAAGGGGTATCTATTTGAAATTTGGAACAACCGATTTAAGAAAATACATAACTCACCATTATCTGGCATCATTTTTTCCAAATTGGCCGCTTGCCTCGAGTTCCATTTTTTGGGCGATTTTATTTGCCCCATACTTTCCCCCGTCCCCTTCAATGAATCCAAAAACTTACTCTTTGGAGTCCCCAAACCTACTTCCTCCAATAATCTTGGGGTCGGTAATGGCGCTGTTAAGGAAACCCTGGGCGGAGGCAACTTCCCCAAGTCTGCCTTCACTACCACAGGTTTCGCAAAAATTGCATATAATTTAGGTGCCGTTAGTGTTCCTGATTCCTGGACTTGCACCAGAGGATTCTCCAATCCCCTTCCAGCTATTATATGTGGTTGAACCAACATTCTTTCCTCCAAATTACAACACTTGCCAGCTCCTCTACCGACTCCAAATTCAATATTTTTTGGGGCTTCTGGGTCCTTAAACTTCTCAATCTCTTCCTCTTCCAAGTCTACTGGATAAACAGATATATTACTTAGATCGAAAGAAGGACTATCCCTCTCCTGTACATTTTCCAGCACAGATGAAACCCTATCAACTTCATTAAACCTTGTTAGTTCCTTAACTTTACCCCCTTTCCTGTTCATAAAAAAGTCTTTCTTTCTCTGATCTAGTATACCTCTGTCAATCTGCATGTGTTTGTCCACTGCCAACCTTAGATTACGGAGGAATTTCTGTGATCCCTTATTCTGTTGTGAGGGTGGAACCTTACAGTTTTTGGGTTTTTTTCCCTGCAAGTTTAGCTTGTTAGGACAACTTAGTTTTTTTGCCTTTGGGCTACTACTCAACATCTTCTTATCCTGAACCGGTTCCTTCCCCAACATTGATACCGATGGGAGGACTATTCCGGATACCTCAGGTACCACCAAAAGACTTTCTCCCTTTAACTCAGCATTCTCCCCCTGTGATTTCATATTTTTAACTCCCATTCTCTCGCCTTGTACAAACACAGCCCCTTCACTGACCACCTTTTTCGGGCTTGGGGTTTTGAAGACTGAGGTTGCCATTATAAAGCCTTGCAATAAATGCACTTTGCTTAATACTTCCTTCATTGATTTCCTAAGCTCCCGGATTTCATAGTTCAATGTATCGTAGCCTCTATCCATGGAGTCCATAAATCTAGAAAGAACTGGGAAAGATAACTCATCTACTAGGGGTAGCTGATCCTGTTGGGAGACTTCTTTTATCTCCTCAGCCTCTGTTGCTTCACCCTCGATCACAGGGTCCCCCACTATAGAGTCATCATCCCCAAGTTTGATACCTTCGCTAGCCTGAATTTTTTGCAAGGTGGCCTCAACCCCACAAGCGGTTTCACTCTCTTGCTTTTGGCTAAACTGATACTGTGACAATTTCTCCTTATAACCCCATTCTTTAGGTATAGGGACTGATGTTGTAGAAGTCTTTCTTATAGGGTCTCTAGGGCCTTGAACTTTCCTAGAAAACTCATGAGTCAACAGTGGGGCCAGTATAGAAATATCTGATACTAAATCTCGCTCCACCACCAGTGGTTCGTCTACCAAAGAGTTGACTTTAGATTCAATGTTTAAAAAAGCCCGATTTATGACTCCCACCACCTCTGCCATTGAATCCACTTGATTGGTTTGCTCCGGTCCAATGTCCCCAGAGCCCTCTATACCCGAAGGAATGGAAATTCCCTGGGGGACTACCAGCATGTCTACTACCATAGAGGTAACAGAGCCCCTATCAACTATTTGGGTCACTTGAGAAGGATGTGGAAGAGAAATTACCACCTGTGGTGGGACTCTACCCCTCTGTACTATATATTCCTCTGGGATACTTCCCATACTTCTGAGTGTGACTCCCATTGTGGGAACCTAGGCGGGTTACCAAACTTTATAAATACTGGCCTACTCAGTCACTTATATGACCATATAATAATCTCAAAACTAAAAAAGGAATACCTTAACACGCTGCAGTACTAAAAATGACAAATGCTGATGATAGAATAAAAGCAATCCCATAAATGTATGTAAAACGATCTGTATAAAATTATTGATAAAAGACTATACGGATTGTCTGCTTTATAGGTATTCCCAAAAATAATTCCAGACACTATACCCTTATTTGGCCTCTGCGCAATATTTCACAACATCAGCTCTGCCGGCGCCCAACAGCCGCACAACAGCCAGCGCCCTTTACCCCTCACGGGCTTAACGCTGCAAGGGTGGCTCGAGCGCAGCTTTGACAGAGCTGCGGGTCACGTGATCTCCCACGTGGTCTATGCAGACTCCGCCTCCACCAGGAAGCGGAACAAATCAGGCAAGAGCCAAGCTCGCAGTGCCTGCAAATAGTTCAAATTAAAAGGAGCACGAAAAGAAAGTCCGCTCCACACACAAGCACAGCCTCCTTCAGTAGCAGAAATAATGCACGACCACTCCGGATAGAAAACAAAATTAAACACTTAATCTTTCACAACGGTGCCAAGAAGCCAGAAAACTCAAGTTCCTTCAGGAGTTAAATGAGGTGCTTATGATCAAGAATGCAAAGTCACGTGGTTCAACCAAAAGTTCGTGGACCATCCGGTCACAGGGTAAGGAACGCCCGACGGCTTAAGGAGCTGCCAGAGTCCGACTCTCCCCCCTTACCCCTGTAAAAATTGGGAGTTAAGGCAGATGAAAGTGCAATAAGTACTCACTTCGAACAGGACACAGCCGAACAGCTCAACAGCAGTTCCAGCCCTTACTGCTTCCAGGGCTTAACGCCGCAAGGGTGGCTGTGCGATGATTTTATCCACGATTCCTGTCACGTGATGCGTCACGTGTCTGAGCGAAGCTCCGCCCCCTTGAGGAAGCGGACTGCAGCAAGAGCAACGCTCGCAGTGCTGCTTAGGGGAAGAGCACGTGTGCCACAGTAGCACAAGTCCAGAAGTAAAAGCACCTTCAAATTAGCAGCAAACACGGTGTCCTTTGATAGGGCTGCAATCTCCTCGAGGAGGATTTTCTGACGTTCCTGCGAGTGTACTTTCTGTCGTGGAGGATGGTTGTGGGGGCGCTCCAGTAATTCCATGCAGTAGCCTCCGGGCACTGGACAGCACCCATCTGTCCGATGTGATTCCGTCGCATGCGTGGGTAAAGTTGGTAATGTGCCCCCCTACTGGGGATGCATGGGAGGGGAACTGAAGCAGAACGTCACTGTTTAGCAGGTGGTGTAGCACCTCTAGCGGGGCAGCCTCTTTCACGCCCACAACCTCTGCGTCGCCTGAGTGTCTGGCTTGAATCCCGATTACCTTAACTATGCATGCCTCTTAATGATAGTACCTTCAGCGATTATTCTACCGGCATTATCAGCCGCGTCAAAGTTAGTTTTCAGGAGGCAGCCCGACACTGCCCTCCCCCCTCAGCTGCCACTTGCGCTAACTGGGTCTATAAAGGTTCAGGTGCGGAGGAAAGCAAAGCAGATACTTCCTCCCACTTATGGCAATTATAACTTGCTAAAATGGTGGCACTGTTGGCTATCCTAGCCTGATAAGCCGCAGATGAAGCGACTTTTCTCCCTAGACCATAGATTTTTTTGCTTTCCTTATCCGGAGGAGCCTCTGAGGAAGCAAGTGGGGTTCCTGCTCTCTTTCTAGTGGTGGTAACGACCAGGGAATCTGGTTTTAGTTGTCCCCGGATATATAAAGGGTCAGAGGGAGAAGCGCAAAATAACTTTTCAACACGTGGATTTACTGCACGTGCGAGGTTAGGGGTCTGCAAAGAAGGCAGAATTTTGCGCTCAACTGATTTTAGTAGCGGGATGGACTGAGATACTGCCCTTTTGTCTCCCAGGATTTGCTCTGCGAAATCCCTGTCCTCTTGAACTTCCTGTGTATCTATCTGGAAGTGTTCAGCAGACTTAACCAACCTCTCCTTAATGAGGTGTGGCTATCGGCTGGAGAATCATTAACAGGCGGGTCCTAAGGAATTGGGGAGTCTAAGGTGTAAGCGTCAGCCTCATCTTCAGCCCCCTGTTCCTCATCATCCCCGTCGTAGTAAGGGTCTGTAGCCTGTTCCTACTCGAATTGAGGGTCATGTTCTTCATGTTAAGAATTTGGGTCATAAGGCTCCACAACCAAGGGGTCTATGACTAAGTCCTGAAAGAGTATCAGAGCGAGCCCTCTTAGGAAGGGGTTGAGGAGTCAAGGAATTGCCCTTGACCCAGAAGGAGCTGAGGTGGGAGGGGTGTTCCTATAACTCTGAAAATAGTTAGGATCTTTTTCACAAAAATCATCCATAAAAAGGTCATACTTTTCATTACCCTGTCTATGCTCCATTCTTTGGCGCTTGGTATAATAACAGAATGAGGCGAAAGGCCCATGTCCTCACCTGTGGGAGGTGTAACTTTGGTCTTGGGGGCTGATGGAGGTTCTTTTGATTTTTTAACAGCCTTGTCCTCCCTATGCTTCTCTTTAGAAGTGTGGGTATTTTTAGGTTACTTTTTGAGGTGTTTACCCCCTCCCCATGGCTAGAAGTGGACTTACTAGACCTTCTGGGGTCTTTCACATGGTCCAACGCATCGCGTCGACTATCGGAGGCGTGATCCGACGTGGACCGTCGAATTTCAGGTTTAGAGTTAGACACGGAGCGTCCAGTTTCGGTAGTGGGTCGAGACACTGTCGTCGTCGGACGACCGGGTCTCGGTGGCGGTTTGATGGATGACACCTTTTACGTCTGAGGACAGATGGGCCTTGTCGTGAGGCGAGCACAATCGGGAACGCCCAGAGGATAAGGATTCGGTGGACCACTCTCTAGGTGCTGACCGTTGCCGATCGCTCGACACGCATGTCGAGTCTCGGCTGGGGCTAATGTGCTTGGTGGTGGATGTACGTGTTGCGCTTTTGCGACTAAACTCTTAATTTCTTACCTCATCTTCTCTAGACTTTTCTACTGCTCTACTCTTTTCTTTGGACTCCCTTCTTCATACCTGTCCCCACTCAAATCTGTCTACCACTCTGCTATTCGCTCCCTCTGCCTTCTCTCACCTCATGATTATCTCTTCTTCTCTCACCACACTTGGTTGGCTCCCATTCCACTCTACTCAAATTCAACTTCCTCTGCCTAGTCTTCAAATTCCTCTATGGTCTTGCCCCCTCTACCTATCCTCCCTCCTTACTTTCTATACTCCTTGTTCTCTCTGATCTGCTGATCTCTTCCTGCTCTATCCTCCTCCTCATCGTCCTGCGCCCCTTCCCGCTTCTGCTCTTTCCAACTGCTCGCGCCTCCCCCCACTCCATCCGCTCCATTCCCTCCTACCCTTCCTTCCGGCACCTCTATAAAATCTTATCTCTTCCATTCACCTCCCTAACCCTTCCACTCTACTCCCTCCTACCCTGCTTCCAGCATCTCTCATTCTTATCTATTCCATTCGTCTCCTTTTCACTGCCTGCTTCCTCTTTACTTCTGCTTTTACCACTACTCATTGCTTTTTCCCTCTCACGCCTTGTTCCTTCTCCCTCACCAATCCTCATCTATAATGTAAATTGTTTCTTGTACTGTTTTCTGGTTTGATTCAATTTGTTATTTAATGCTTGATGTTTCTAATGTTTGTTGTATGTTGTTTGTTCCTCTTGTAAAGCGTTTTGGATTAAAACGTTATATAAATTCAATAAAAACACAAATAGTCGACAGGCCCAACGAGATGCCTCAAAGTGGTTCCGAGGGAGACACAAATTGCAAACAGTATGTTTATCCACCCAGGGGAACTTCTTGTTACATTTGGGGCAGAATTTAAACAGGGTACTCCCCATAAGGTCAAGGTATGGCAGCGGGGCAAATATATGTAGGAAAAGGGGAATATATGGGATACATTATGCACCGTAATCATATTTCTGATGCTTGTATCTGCTTAGATTCACATGCTGTGCATAGGCCGACATCTAGTGGAAGCTGCAGAGTATTACAGTTTGTTTTTTCGAAACTCGAAAAAGGGCATCGAGCTAGGGCATGCCAGTAATACTATCCCTAGTGTGACGTCCAATGTACCCATGATCCCTCACGCGTGTAGGACCCTCAGATTGTACTTTTCCTGACATGAGGTAGCATGAAGAGTAGCGCGAGTACAGAGCATCCAAGCAGAAAAGATGGACAAGACTACAAGCATCCATGCGCCTTCTCTCAGAGGGGAGGAAGGGCGGGCGCATGTGAATCTTAGCAGATACAAGCATCAGAAATACGATTACGATGAGTAATGTATCCCTTCTGAGGCTTGTCGAATCTGCTTAGATCACATGCTGTGCATAGATTAGCGAGCAGTGTTAGAAGGAGGTGGGATGTGAGAAGGGTCATGAGCAAATAAATGTCTTCGAACCGCTTGTCCCACTCGAGTATCTGTCTTGAATGAGTGTCAATGCAGTAGTGTTGAGTAAAGGTGTGAATAGAGCTCCATGTAGCAACTTTACAAATGCTGTCAAGGGGTACATTTGCAATGAAAGCCAGAGTGGCTCCAGTACCTCTTGTAGAGTCGGCCCTTGGCATAAAAGGCAGTGTTTTATCTGAGAGGGAATAGCACAGTTGGATACATCTATCTAGATATGGCATTCTTAGAGATGTGATCTCCTTCTCTGCCTAGAGCCATGGAGACAAACAGTTGATCTGTCTTTCTTAGCGGTCTTGTCTACATAGTAGAGGACCGCTCTCCTCACATCAGAGCTTTTGGGTTCCTGGAAGAAGGCCGGTAGCTCAGTGGACTGGTTAACATGGAATTTGGAAATAAACTTGGGTGAAAACCTAGGGTGAGTGCGTAAAAACCAGTTTATCCTCATGTACTGTAAAGAAAGGATCCTGCACTGTCAGAGTTTGAATTTCACTGACCCTTCTTATGGATGTAATGGCTACTAAGAAGGCAGTTTTATAAGTCAGGTGTTTGAGACTACATTTGTGCATGGGCTCAAAAGGAGGACCCATGAGCTTAGCAAGTACCACATTAAGGTCCCAACCTGGTGGTGGGTTAGAGATTGGAGGGTGGAGTCTCTTTACCCCTTCCATAAATGCTTTGACCACTGACACTTTCCACCATGGCACCTTGTTATGGGAAGTGGTGTAAGCTGATAAAGCTGCGAGGTGCACTTTAATCGAGTTAAACACTAACCCTGCATCCAGTAAGTGAAGCATATAGGGGAAAATATTGGAAGGAGTACAATCAACTGGGTTGAATTGCTTATTCTGGCACCAAAAACCAAATCTTTTCCACTTGTCTTAATAACAGTGCCTCGTGTTAGGTTTTCTTGATTCTTTTAGGATATCCATACATCTCTGAGGAAGATTGAGATGTCCGAACTCTGACTTCAGGAGCCATGCTGCCAAGTTCATCGAGTTGGGCTGAGGATGCACCGTTAGACCCTCGTGCTGGGACAGTAGGTTGTACAGGCACAGGAGTTTGATGGGGTTGCACACCGCCAGTTTGCGTAGGTGTGGATACCATGGTTGTCTCGCCCACATAGGAGCAACTAGGACGAGCGTCGTTGATTCCCTGCGCATCTTGTTGATCACATTCCTCATCAGAGAGGTTGGTGGAAAAGCGTAGGCAAACATCCCTGACCAATTCATCTATAGGGCATTCCGCCGGGAGCCTGGCTGGGGGAACCTGGATGTGAATTCTGGGCATTGCCCGTTTTCGCCTGTGGCGAAAAGGTCTATAGTGGGGAAACCCCATTGAGAGAAGAGGTCTCCTACGACTTCTTTGTTTAGTCGCCACACGTGTTCCTCTGGTAGGGGGATCCATGCTCAGAGCGTCTGCCAGTGAATTGAGATCCCCTGGGACATGTTGGGATGACAGGTACATTTTCCGTCTGAGTGCCCATTTCCACATTTTCTGGGCAAGCTTGAACAGATTTGGCAAACGAGTATCCCCTTGTTTGTTTAAGTAAAACATCACCGTAGTGCTGTCTGTTAGGATCTGCACTGACAGGTTGGGTAGGAGGTGTTTGAACGTCCGAGCTCTGAAGACTGCCAGAAGTTCTAGCAGGTTGATGTGGTTCTGAGCCACTGTGTGAGACCAGAGACCCTGAGCTGTATGGTGCAGGTAGGGTGCTCCCCACCATGCTAGGGAGGAGTCTGTTGTAACAACGGCTAGCATCTCTGGATCGTAAAATGGTTTCCCCTTTGTCGGGTTCTCTCCTCCACCAGCGAAGATTTTGTACCAGTGATGCGAAACGACCACTAGATCGTCCCACTGACCACTTGCTTGAGACCACTGTTTCGCCAACCACTCCTGCATGGCTCGCAGGCGCACGTGGGGAACCAGGTGAATGCAAGATGCCATCATGCCTAGCAAACGCATCGCTTTGCGCACCCTTATTTGGCGACCAGCTTGGTATTGAGGAATTTGCAGTAACAGATTTCAAATTCTTTCCTCTGATGGAAAGGCCAACCCCACTTGGGTGTTTAGTGTTGCTCCTAGGAACTGTTTTGAGGTGCTTGGCACCAGGCTTGATTTTTTCTCATTGATCGAGAAGCCCAATTGGAAGCGGAGGTTGATAGTTGTTTGAATGTTTAGTCTGCAAATCAGGGGGAGGACTCCCCTGTAATGAGCCATTCGTCCAGTTAAGGGCACACTGGATTGCCTCCCTGCGTAGGTGTGCTGCCACCACCGCCAGTACCTTGGTGAATACCCTTGGAGCCGAGGCTATTCCGGTTAGCACCTTGAATTGGTAATGCTGGTTGTCTATTTTGAAGCGCAAGAATCTTCTGTTTGCTGGGAACATTGAAGTATGAAAATAGGCATCTTTCATATCCAATGTTGCCATGTGATCCCCCTTTTTTAGTAGTGGGATTACCTCTTGCAATGTAGTCATGCGGAATTTTTGTTGCTTGACATACTCGTTTGTAGGGTGCAAGTCTAATACTGGGCGCATTGTCAGATCTTTTTATGGCACAAGGAAGTAGGTTGAATAAATACCCTTTTTTTTACCTTTTTGACCTGGCTGCCCAGGACGATTTCTATGGCATCCTTTGCCAGCAGAATGGTGATTTCCTCGAGAAGGATTTTCTGGTGTTCCAACGAGTGTACCTTCTGTCTTGGAGGATGGTCGTGGGGTCGCTCTAGTAGTTCTACAGTACCCCGCGGACACTGTGGACAGCACCCACCTGTCCGAAGTGATCCCCTGCCATGCATGGGTGAAGGTGGAAATGCGCCACCCTACTGGGGATGCATGGGAGGGGACCCAAAGCGGAACGTCACTGTTTAGCAGGTGGTGCACCGAGTGCCCCTATGTTGACCTCTGGGGGAGAGCTGGGAAGTCTGGAACTGACTATTGCTCCATGAGGTTCCTTGATTTTGATAGTAGTTGGAACCCCTCTGGGAGCTTAGGCCACGAAAGCGACGAAAATGATTATTTCCCCGTTGACCTGGGGGTTTATTTGTGAGTGTTCCGAGAGATTTTAAGGTCTCGTACTCATCTTTAGCAGTCTTTAGTACCTCTTCCTCTCCCTTGCCAAATAGAACGTTATGCTGTAGCGGCATGTCTATAAGCGTGGCTTGGGTCTCGGGTTTAAACCCCCGACTGCCTGAGCCAAGCGTGGCGCTTTATTACTGTGCCTTCTGCTATTAATCTTCCTACATGATCTGCTGCATCGAATTTTGCTTTAAGGATGCATCCAGGCACAGATCTTCCGTCTGATGCAATTTGGGCCAACTGGCCCTTTAGCGGTTCAGGTGCAGAGGCTATTGGCGCAGCTACTTGTTCCCACTGGTGGCAGTTATAGCTTGCTAACAGAGTGGTAGTGTTAGCAATACGTGCCTGATATGCTGACGTGGATGCCTCCTTCCTCCCCAGAGCATATATCCTTTTGCTCTCTTTATCAGGGTTTGCTTCTGAAGAAGCTAGTGGTGTGCCTGCTCTCTTTCTGGTGGTGGATACTACCAATGAGTCGGGTTTTAACTGACCCCTTATGTACAAGGGATTGGAGGGAGCGGACCGAAATAATTTTTCCACTCGTGGATTAACTGCACGAGTAAGATTAGGGGTTACCAGCGAGGGATCAACTCTGCGCTGGATTGATTTTAATATGGGGATAGCTTAGGCAATGGCTCTCCTGTCCCCTAGGATTTCTTCTGCGAAATCTCTATCTTCTTGAGCACCCTTTGAGTCTATTTGAAAATGGGCTTTAGCTGGTACCTCATTGAGTAGTGGTTGATTATCAGCCGGTGAGTCATTCACTGGGGGATCTTTCGGAATAGGGGAGTCAAGACTGTAGGCTTCTGCCTCATCTTCCTCTTCCTGGTCCTCATCATCCCCATAGTAATCAACGCCTGTCTGGTCATCCAGCATCTGTGTTTCTGTCTCCTCACTATATGACTCTGGATGGTAAGGCTGAATTATTAAATGGTCTGAAACCAATCAATGCTGGTGTATTTTGATAGCTATGAAAATAATTAGGGTCCTTTTCGTAGAAGTCTACAAAAAAGGACATCCTTCTCATTACCCTATCAATGTCCTCCGAGTTCCATTCTTTGGAACTGGGAATAACGCTCTCTTGCTGTTGTTTCTCATCCATGCCCATATCATGAGGAGTGGGAGGAACAATCTTTCCCTTGGTGACAGGGTCAGGGACCTTGGATTTTCCTAAAGATTTATTCTTTGTTTTTTCTTTTGAACCTGGTGTTCTGAGGTTTTTTATGTAGTTTTTCCCCCTTCCCATGACTAGAGTAATGTTTTCCTGAACCTTTAGGGTTTTCTGTGTGCTTCGACGCTTGCCGTCGAGATTCAGAGGTGGTGGTACGAGATTCAGAAGTCTTGGAAGAGGTGCATTGAATCTCGGAAGTAGACGTCGAACGTGCTACTTGGGGGAAGAGGTCGGATTTGTCTAACGTCCGGGCCTCAATGACTTTTGGTAATGTGGCACCTTTGCCAACCGTGGACGGTTGTTTGTTGTGAGGCGAACGTGACGGGGAACGCCCAGAGGACACAGAATCAGTGAACCTCTCTCTCGATGCCTTCTGTTGCCGATCGCTCGACATGCGTGTCGAATCTCGGCTGGGGCTAATGTGCTTGGTGGAAGTGGTGTGTGTTGCGCTCTTGCCGCCGGGTGTTGTCCCCATAACTGAACCGCCGGTCAGTCCTCCGAGGTCAGGGGCTTGCGCGTGGGTGTTTGAAGTCACCCCTGTGCCCTCGCCATCCGATAAGGCGGCGTTGCTGCCATCGCTGAAGGATCCCACGGCGTCCATGGCCTCTAGTTGCCTGGCGTAGTGGGTCCAGCACTTCGTCGAGCGGTCTTTGAGTGTTTTGGGCTTGAAGAGTTTACAACCTCTACAGGTAGCCTCGGGATGGTCTCGTGGGAGACACAGGTTACACGGATTGTGTTGGTCTACCCAGGGAAACCTCCTCTTACACTTCAGGCAGAATTTAAAAGGGAGTACTCTCCATATGTTGCTAATTGGCAGCGGGCAGGTATATGTAGGAAACAAGTGTATGACCGCCCCCCCCCCCCCCCACAGTCTCCCTACTTCACAGGGCATCTGTTGTGTACTCTTGACGGCTGATTTTTCTCAATCTCGATTCACTGACGTCGATCTTCGGCGTAGGGTGGGAGAAACGGGGTAATTTTGTAATAATATTGATGAATTGCTAAAGCCAAGGGAACTCCGCGATATGCTTCCTACAAGTATGGCAGAAAAAAAACAATCTCAGGGTCCTACACGCGTGAGGGATTATGGGGTATATGGGACGTTACTGGCACGCCCTAGCTCGACACTCCTTTTCGAGTTTCGAAAAACAAACTGTAATACTCTGCAGCTTCCACTAGATGTCGGCCTATGCACAGCATGTGATCTAAGCAGATTCCACAAGCCTCAGAAATATATATATCATGCATTACTTACTGTACTAGCATTACTGAGGATTGTATCTGCTTAGATTCACATGCTGTGAATTCCTCTGATCTGCATTCCTTTTTCATTGTCACAGTGTTAAGGGGTTTCTGGGAATGGTAGTTTCTTTTTACCAACTTGCACGAAAACATTGTAGGAATGGTTTCAACATGTTCTGAGGGTAAATCAATGTTTGAGACTTGTTTGAGACTTGTTTGAGAAAGATTCATTACTCTCCTTTGCAGAAACAGGGAAGGAACCACAATACGCCATTAAGATGTTGTGTATGGGAGATTCATCCTGTTTGGGGAAAGGGGGATACCAAGTCCTATCTGGCAAGTCACCCTTACCTCCATGAGAGTCACCCCCCCCCCCCCAAACCACCCACGTGATCCTCCCTCAAATAGCCAGCACAGGGTTCGGATCAGGAAGAGCCAGTCTCACCCTTGCCAGGTGAGAGGACGCTTCCCCCAAGGAAGCAGTGATGACACTGCCAAATTCATCACAATCCTCTGGGGTAAGGTGGTAGGAAGAAATGGTCACAATGCAAGTATTCCTCAAATTTAACTCTTAGGAGAATAGTCAGAACGATGTTCCAAAGTGCAACTGGATGCATGACTTGTGGAAGCAGCTGTTGACAGGTACGCCTTCGATGTAGTGGCAGCTAGCGCAACCAATATATTTGTTGATGTCTTCGTAGAGGTTGTAGACAAGGGTTTAACATCCGGAGTGGTCATTGACAAGTTGGTTATCATCAAGGTGGTCATCCACAAGTGTATATGAGGTGGTGGTCTTTTGAGGTGGTTGTCTACCGTTGTGGATGGTTTCCAAAGACCGTTTTGATTAGCTCCAGGATGCCGTTAAGGAGTGCTCATCGACGGTGTCACAGGCATATGCTGTACAGCTGGACTAGTCAACAGTGTGACACTGGTGGACTGTCGCATGGATGTTTGTGTCGATAGCTCTGCGGAACTATGAGCCTTATGCAATGAGGGGCTTTTTTTTTAGACCAGGTTTACTTCAATGTTGCTTTATGAGCCGGGGTAGGTCCCTGACCCTTTTATCCCCGGAAGGCTACTTGTGGGATGTCACCCTCTTCAATGAAGTAGACTTCACCCATTGCCTCAAGGTTGACCTTTTCAAGTTGGCCGAATCGAAGGTAGCCTCAATCAACCGGGCAATCAGTCTCCTATGACAATCTCCTAAAGTCTGATTAGAGAAAGACTGTCAAATTGAACAGGGACCCATATTGTGACTAGGATGCAAGAACTGCGTGTCCTCGTTGTCCAATTACATTTTTGACAGATTGTAGGTGGAGCAATTCTTGAAGTCTTTTGTTCTTGACGTCAGTCATGGTGAGTATTGGAAATACTTCAAGAGCTCAAACCGGAGAGCTGCAACCGATTTTATTGCCTCACACTTCGAGGGATATCTGTGAGTGTCCAACATTCAAAAACTCTTCAAATTTGAAAGAACATCTCAGTTTTCAAAATGGTAAGAAATTCCATTTCCTAGATTAAATGGTTCTTGAAAAAAACATCAAACGTACTTACAACCCTGAAGAAAAATTCTAACTCTGTGCTGAAAATAATCAGAAAATGGCCTCCAGGTGTGGCACTAAGGGAGAGAGTGAGTGCCTATTGACTAAAGGGCAAATTACCCAAAAGGAGTCTGAAAGAACACTAATGTTCAGTTACATTTTTTTAGTCTTAGTTTTTATATGTGTGGCAGGTTAGAAGGACACTGACTATGCACACAATTCAATTATGTATTTATCAAAAGAATAAATAGAACGTCTAACTGTACCCCCATCTCTATGGGGTGTTCCCTGCCTATTAAACTAGCTAAGGTGCTCGTCAGTCATCTTGTTAATGTCCAACAGAAAAGCTTCCACGTACCAAGTCTAACTGACCCTAGCACTATACTAACTAAAGGTAGGAGAACATCTCCCTTCTCCTCGAGCTTGCTTCTCAAAAGGTATCTCCTTATCAGTTCTCGCCAATAGGATCATTTCAAATAATCTCATGTGACATCTTTAAAATCAGTTTGTACAGTTCCTTCAAGACTTTATTACACTCTTCTCAGAGGTTGGCTTCTTGGACAACTATTTGGCTCAGATAGGGTTGCTTTTCCCCCTTCCCTGGGTAGTGATACCCAGTCTCTATAAATTGCTACCCTTTTCCTTGGGTCACAAAATTCTCTTAATCTTCGCTGTCTTTTGACATACGATTACTCTTAGGCCCACCGGGGCTCCAGTTGTCCCCTTTTCCTAGGAATGCCTGGCGTAACGTCACCAGGATCTTTGTAGGTTTGGGGTTTGGTGGTTCTCGGTCTGTTTCCCTCTGGTGTCCCAAGCTCTCTATTCTCCTTCGTTACAGATTGACAGCTCCACTGGCCACCTAGTCACCAACCTGCTTAAAAAAAAATAATCAAACCCTGCACATGCAAAGGTGACATATGGCCTCGTACCATCATCAAAGAATGTGCAGACTCACTGGTTCCAATCATTACTGCATTCATTAACTCCTCATTCTCAACAGGCATCGTACCACAAAGCCTAAAAGAGGCCTGGGTACGTCCACTACTAAAATAAATCGCTTCCTTGTTCCCCCCTCATCACCCAATAATTACCACCCTATCACTACTGTCCCCTTCCTCCTCAAAATCTTAGACAAAGCCGTCCATAATCAGGTCCAACAATTTTTGGAAACCAAAGCCATCCTTGGCAGAAGACAATCAGGCTTCTGCAAGGGTCATGGCACAGAAACCACCCTTTTAGACTTAAAAGAACCAAATCACCAAAATAATGGACAATGACAAACTGCTCCTCCACGATCTCTCCGCCGCGTTTGATCTGGTTGAGCACAAAATCCTCACCTCCCACCTTTCTAACGCAGCACACTTTTCGCACAAGGCCACCACCTGGATTACTTGCTTCCAAAAAGGAAGGGCCATAAAAGTGTACTCAGACGTGGCCAACGCTGCCCCCGAGACCATCAACTGCGGAGTCCCTCAGGGATCCTGCACTGCACCCACCCTTTATAATCGGTTTACCAAACCGCTCTGACTTGTTGGATGCACTTGGCATAGCATACACCAACTATGCCGACGACACCCAAGTCCTCCTCCCCCTCACTGGGGACCACTCCCAAGACACAGAAGCCCTCCTCCAAATATATGCTACCATTCAAGCATGGATGGCCACCAATGGCCTCTGCCTAAACGGTGATAAAACTGAGATCATCCTAGCCCCCAAGGAAATTCTAGCTAAACTCGGCCCTGAATACTCCCACTTCCCCATTGACAACACAAACATACCAGTTTCCGCATCTGTAAAGGCTCTAGGAGTCTATTTAGACTCCACACTCTCAATGATGAAACAGGTCAGCGCCATCTTCTCCGCTTCCGCGCTCAACACTAAACTAATCTATGCCATAAAACCATTCCTAACTTCCCAAAACAGCCTCTCCATCGCTAGGGCCACCATAGGAGCGAGGCTAGACTACTGTAACACCCTCTTAGGAGGCACCTCAACCAAAAACCTATGCAAACTCCAAATAGTGCAAAATAATGCACTCCGAGCCGCCCTGCACATTCCTAAATACGACCATGTATCCCAAGCAAGACTAAATGCACACTGGCTCCCAATTAGGGAAAGAATCAACTTCAATATCCTCACTATTACTCATAAATGCATCAACCTCACTGCACCTACATACTTATCCAAAACCATAGTCAAGAACTCCTCAGACCGCCCCAAAAGGAGCCATCACACGAAACAACTCTGCATACCCACCATCAGAAGAGCCAAAGCCGGTGGCATTGGCTTTCCCCACATTGCACCCAAGCTCTGGAACGCCCTTCCCAACACACACAGAGCAGAACCTTCCCTGCTTGCCTTTCGCAAATCACTTAAAACTATCTTATTTACCTAACCCCTTCCTTCCACATACACCCTTCCACTTCACCTCATTCCTCAAGATGTTCTTCATCTTAATTACTGTCTCTCTACAATCTGCTCTATAAATGTACATTTCCATGTAACCATCCTCCTCTCCAATGTAACAAGCAAGCTTGTTCACCTCTGTAACAGCGCCACGATGCCCACGGGCTGTTGTGCGCTTTAACAATATGAATAAATAAATAGTGATCCGCCGGACCACCACGGGATCTCTGTGGTCACGCCACCACTGTTGCCTTCTCCCTTCTTCCTGCTTGCTGGAGGATCGGTGTCCCATGCCCTGCTCTCTGCTTCCCTGCAGTTTTCAAACTCACAGGCTTCACTGTCTGCAGAGTCCCCTACCCTCTTAGGTGCTATGTTGGGCTGGGGCTTCCCTGGCCGACTTACTTCGCTCTCAGCCTCGGCTTACTGCAGATTCTCTCTCCAGATAAGCTTCTTCTTCCCAGTTAAATGGGAATTCCTACAAAGAGATTTTCTGGTTGACAATAACAAAATGGTAGCATCTTCTTCTTCCCAGTCTCCATGTTGTATGTCCTTCAAATTGTCTGACATTCCCAAGTAGGCCATAAAAGAGTTTGGGAGTTCCTCATAGGAACGGGAGACCTTGTCCCCACAGAATGGGTGTGGAGGGATGTGGGGGGGGGTCTCTCCCGGTGAAGTCCTGCTTGCCTCTACCCATAGGGACGGTATTGCGGAGCAGCCTCACCTCCCTAGCCTTGAAGGGGAGGATCCCCTTTGGGAAGAAGGGACGAATTAACTTGATTTGTCACAAATGGAAAAGGTTTTATGATGTACCAATGGGTCTGAGCTGGACAACAGGGAATATTTACAGCATATGACTATGGAAGATCCAATGCCAGAGAATCAAACTTAACAGCCTCATATAAGACACCCCTTTATACGTTCAGCTGGGCATCAGTAACTTAACATGCCAGCAAAATGCTAGCAGCAACAGGGCTTCTTTTTTCCAAAGTGCCCCAGCCAATTCGTTCACTATAAATGGTAAACCTGATTTTGGTTGCCTCATCTGCTACAAAAACAGTACACGTCCACAAATTGGAGGGAACACTCATGCCTACCTTCACTGTACGTACAAAAGTTATTCTAAATTCTGCATCAACATTTTTTGCTATATAAAATGGAAATCCTATGAAAGTAAACAAACAGTTTTCAGTTTATGATCGTACATCCCAAGACCTGGTGGCTGATTAATAAATAGAAGCCATATCTTGGTAAATATAGTGTCCTATGGAAATAAACAGTTAAACTGGCCAAAACACCCTTCATGTCATTTTATTGTCGTCATGGTTTTGAGAGACTCATTCAACTGAAGTTTTGTGTACCACCATGTGTGGCTGGGTTTCGCCGAAAACAATTTGGGTCCTGGAATAGAAGCTACAGTGCTTCAAACGAAGTACTACCGGGACAATGGAGAGATTACATCAGGGGTATGGTAAGGTCAGAAGCAGGACTCCGACATGTAGGCACAGGTTTTATATTTATTTCAGAACTAGTCTTTACCTAAACCTACAGCCCTATTCTACAAATAAAATACAAAAAATGCCCGTCAGGATGTCTAAACAAAGTCCTTGGTCCAGAAACCTGCTTTAAGATAGTTTGTTTACCTACCTCTAAAAAGGCAACAAATCAAAGACATTCTTTTGATAACCTGCTGGCTTCTGACTCTCAACCCTATTTATTTTTACCATAGGCCCTTGTTTATGTACACAGTTGGAAGGAAAACAGTTTGATGTTGTACTGGAGCACCGTCCTGGGACTTCAGCCAAGTCTACTGCTGAAACCTCGGGGAGAGCTTGGTCTTTCCTGGCCTCTCAGCCTCTTCCCCAATCTGGGGCTCCTACTTTTCTTTCTCCAAACTCTGGAGTTCTTTTCCACTTTTTGCCACTCTGGGGCATTTCGCCTCCTCATTCCCCACTCTGGGGTTGCTTCCTTCTTTCCACTGTGGCTTTCTCTTTCTCACACAGAGTCTAAGGTGTCTTCTTTCCTTTCCTACTCTGGGGCTTGTCTCTGCTCTCCCCACGCCGGGTTTTTGTCTCTTGCTCTCTCTCGACGTGTCTCGTGCTCTCTCTCCACTCCCCACTCGACAGTTTGTATATTCCTCTCTCTCCCCACTCTGGTGATTTGTTCTCTATATTGCTCTTCGCTTCCTGCCAACAGATACTCTCAGGAATCCCACCATCCACACGGTGTGTGTGTGCTCGCCTGGGCTTTTTTTTTACTTTTAAAAGAAATTGAATGATGGTAGATGAACCTCAAAAATATTTGGTGTTAATCTGCACACATCTTTCTATGCTCACTGCACGACACACATAGACCTGTGTACTCTAGGTGGACACAGCTTACAGGTGCCATCCCCCCTGTCATATTTAGTTGGGAAATGGCAGCCAAGAGTACATCAAGGCATCTCAAAGGGAGAGGGCAAACCCTTCATCCTGCCATGGCCAGCCCAATTAACAAATGCTCCATGAATACGCCCTTCCCCTTTGTTCAAGCTCTGCTGCTGGTGCCAACTTTGCACACTAATCAAAGTTTCATTCAAACAAGTCCACAAGAGGCCTGGCTGCAGAGGCTAAACAAAGGAGACAGGAAACCCCAACACCCCTTTGATATGCACTGGTCAACCTGGAGCCAGCTCCCACCTCTCAGTATCAAGGGCACTGACCCGTCATGTCTGGGACTGTGTGTTTGCAGTAGGTAACCCCTGCAGGGGGACCCCCATTCAGAAGGTAAGTGAATGTGGTTTGCAGGAGACAGAAGGTCTGTTCTCACCACAGCCTCAAGGGGGACCTGCTGCTTTAATCAGGAACCGCAGAGAGCTCCATTAACTAGAGACCCCTTGATCCCCAACAGAAATGAAGAAGGGTGGGACTTAGTATTACATGTTTTAACCACTTTACCTTTTCTGTTGCAAAGCACTGTGGTTATGACCTAATGCACACAGGTGATTGTTGATGGGGACTCAGGATTGTTTCATTATGGTGCTTAGCCTACACCAATCACTGTGGCACATTTGGCTTTAAAAGAGGGATGACCCCTCTCGTATGAGCAGATCATCTGAAGACTTTGCAAGAACTCACCATTGGACCCTGGCAGGCGGTATCCCCAGTTCCACAGGTGTCCTTCCGTTGTTTGTGGCCACAACCCCCTCCGGGTTCGGTTCAGAGTCTCGCAGAGGTGTATGTCCGCATACACTGGGCCTGTGTTACGCCTTTTGAGGGACACGGCCTAACTTCGGATCCCCGGGGGATCCAGTGTTCTTTCTTGGACCTGCGGGGGCCCCACAGGGTTAGCTCTCTCGTGGTGGGTGGGGGGGTTGGTTTGTCTGTTAAGACGCCGTTAGGGGGGGGCTCAGTCCCTTTTTATCAGCCTCTCTGGTGGAATATGACGTAGGAGCTCAGCTCATGTCCGCGTCCCCTGGTGGCTCCTCTAAAGGATATTTTTAAATGTGTTTTTAAGTTATGCTCTCCACTTCTCTCACTGTGAATGTATTACACTGTAGCCAATTTTGGGGACTGTAAATATTTTTCCCTGAAGCGTACTCCAAACTTAACTGAAAACACTTGGCCAATCAATTGAAACCAAATGTTAGCAATGTAAGGAAACAATGCCCCCCTCTCCCACCAAATAATTCTACTACCAACTTCCCAAAAAAGGGAGTAAAATACTCTTGCCTCAAATTCTTATTTGGAGACATGCCATAATATACATCCTGAAAAGATAGGATTAGGTGAAAAAAAAAAGAAAAGAAAATCAACAAACCAGAGGAAACTGATGGCCATTTTGAAAGTGTTAAAGAATTGAACACGTTTACATATATTCAGCTCTACAGATATAGAATGGAGATACATACATTTGAGTTCTATATACTCATCAGTAAGGATTTCCTTACTGATGAGTATATAGAACTCAAATCAGGACTTGGGCTCAAATTTTAAAAAAACTGACAGCCATTGGTTTAAAAGGTGAAATATTAATGCAATGTGTATTCTGTGTATTCCAAAAGAGAAAGTGCAAGACCGACAAATAGGGGTACACAGGGTGAAAGATAGGAAAAAGTATTTGCATTAAAAAGAAATAGACCACTGGGAGAAAAGGAGCAGATAAATTGTACAGCCTTAAAAGCAATTTTGGTTCTCTCAAAGGTAGAAGTTCCAACTCTGGGATTCAGGAGGAAAATTCAAGTACACAAAGGTGCAGGGAAAGTTAAGTTCCTGCGAAACAAAAATGTTATCTTTCGGAGCACAGTCACCTTGAGAGGAAAATATGGCCTGCATTTATCAATCAGTATAAATAATATGTACAAAAATGCACTCACAAACATACAACAGCCAAGGGCCCTAAACTTACAGTGTCTGATCCATTCCTTTTAGTATGGTCTTCATCATCACTTCCATCTGATTCATTCTTTTTAGTATGGTCTTCATCATCACTTGCGTCAGAATTTCTGACAAGATCTAATTTTTTGCTTTTGGTCTTCTTTCTGGGTCTGGGGGTTTGGTCTTCGTCACTTTCATGGGAGCTGCTGCTTGATGACAAGTCTGACTTTTTTCTTTTTGTGCATTGTTCATCATTCCTATTTTGAAAACTACTGCTGGGTGACGAGTCAATTTTCCTTTTCCGAGTTGAAGCTGAAACAGACAAGAGTAATAAAAAGTTGTAAATCCAAATGAAATCCAAATGAACCAACACCACAAGGGCATTCAAAACACAAATGGAAGCTTGGTCTGTTCAATTATAAACTCTACATCTCCTAATTTTGAAGCTGTTAGAATAAAAACACATTCTGTGCAGGAGGTTTACAATAAGAGAACTAACACATTCATGTGGGTGGAGAAAAATCACACTGCTAATACACCTTGTTAATAAACAAGTGCACAACATGCATATTTAATACCTTTTGCTTTCTAAATTGCCACAGAACCCCTTCCACGTGTTTCAACATAAATTACTCACCGTTATCGTATTTCTGGTGCTTGTATCTGCTTAGACTCACATGCTTTGCATAGTCCAACATCTAGTGTAAGTCGCAGTATATAACAAGATTTGTTTTCGAAACTCGAAAAACGGACGTCGACAGGGCGTGTTAGTAAAACTATCCCTAGTGTGACGTGTACTGTACCGATGGCCCATCACACGTCGAGGTCATTCAGATTTTATCTGACATGAGGATGCATGAAGTGTAGCGGAAGTACATATGTGATAAAGCAGAAACCGTGATTGCCCAGAAAATATCTATGCCCCTTCTACTCATTGGAATCTAAGCAGATACAAGCACCAGAAATATGATTACAGCGAGTAATGTATTCCTTCTGGAAATTGTGGATCTGCTTAGATCACATGCTTTGCATAAATTAGCGAGCAGTATCTGCAGAAGGAGGTGGGAAGTGAGACGGTACAGAAGCAAAGATGCTTTAAGACCGCTTGTCCCACCTGTGAATCTGTTTTAAAGCGTGTGTCAATGCAATAAAGCTGTGTGAAAGTAAGGATGGTACTCCATGTAGCAGCCTTGCAAATGGCGTCTAGAGAATGTTTGTAATGAAAGCGAAGGTTGCTCCTGTACCTCTGGTAGAGTGAGGCCTGGGGGTGAAAGATGAGACTTTCTTGGATAGGGAATAGCAGAGCTGTATGCACTAGACTATGCATCTGGAGATGGCGTTCTTGGATATGTGATCGCCTTCTCTTCCAGGTGCTAAGGAAACAGAGTTGGTGCATTTTCCTTAGAGGTTTAGTCTTGTTCACATAGTACAAGACCACCCCCCGTACATCAAGTGTATGGAGGCGTCTTTCCGTTGAGTTAGATGGATTTTGAAAGAAAGTAGGGAGTTCTATGGATTGATTAACATGGAACTTTGAAATGAATTTAGGTGAGAACCTAGGATGTGTTCGGAGGACAAAGCCTGTAGCTCACTGACTCTTCTAGAGGTGATCGCTACTAGGAATGCAGTTTTGTGAGTCAGATGTTTTAGGACAGCCTTGTGCATTGGCTCAAAGGGTGGACCCCTGAACTTGGAGAGCACACCATTGAGATCCCAACCCGGGGGAGGGTTGGAAATGGGGGGGGGGGGGGGCTATAGTCTCTTTTAAAAAAAAAAAATGTTTTTATTTAATTTGTATTGGCTGAATTTAATCAACCTTTCAAATATATTCAAACAATACAAAATATATTACATTTCCTTTAAAAACAGTGCATTAAAAAAGAATTGTTTCACTTAAACTTCCAAATAAGCAAAAAACACAAAATAAAATTCGGAACACATACCAGAAAGAAATGGAGTATAAAGAGTAAATAAAAGCACAACAAGTAAATAAATGGGTAAAAGCAATATTCACTACAACACATCAATCAGATCAACCTTAAGAATCTGGATCCTATTCCACTCAAAAATCTGTTTATCATTATAGAACCACAGAACCGAAAAGAAAAAAGCCAAAAATCAACATTTTTCATTTCCAAATCTTTTATCACCCCATCCATGGCACATATCACAGTATTTCTCTTACATTTCGGGGTCTTATACGACTTCTTCCAGACTCAGATTGGTGAGATAGTTGACAGTAGCTATTTGAATGGGCACAGTATTTGATCCTAATATTAAGGACCAACATTCTTGCTGTGTTATGTTTCCTAGTCGTTTACAATATCTTCTTAAAAAATTTCTCTTTTTTTGCCAAAGGGCACAACACTCAGTAATTATGTGGGTTAAGATTTCACGTTTGTCGCCCTCTGCGCAAAAGCGACAGATATTTTGTTCAGGGGCACCAATTTCCGTTTTGGTTTAATGTCAAGGGTGCTCCATATATTGAAGCGTAGTCGAAGTATGCCGCTTTGAAATTTAACTGAAGGACAACGTGACAGATACTGTGAGAGGGTGCCGACTTTTTTTTAGGTGGAAATCGGAACACATCCCCATCCTGATAGGTCATACACATTTCTCTTGTTTTTATCAGGTCTAACTGGTAGATCTTTAATTTGGCTTTATCGGGATTGATCATCAGTAGCTCAATCAATATCTCTGCCTCCGCTAATATATGGTAGACTTGTTCTAGCCATTTAGTTACAAATGAATGATTTGCTACGAACACATACTGAAAAACCACCTTCAGCAAAACATTTAGCTCTGTTGACACTAGACATTTTTTAAAGAGAGAGCACACTCGCCAATTATAGTGCGCCTGGAGTGATACTAGCCCAAGCTCATGCCTAATCCAAGCCGCCGGAATACATTGCGGGAGATGTAGTATCGCTCTCCAGAATTTGGCTTCCCATTTTGTGAATTGAAAAGGTGTCGCAAGGGACGGTTTCCAATCCATACAATAAAGTTGGGATGGTTTTCATTCTCCAATAATGCCAAGCCGGTCTGATTGAGAATTTTCCGTACCTGTACATAATAATGCGAGCTTGGGAAATGGCTGTGGCTAGTTTATCCCCCGCACGCTCCAGTTGGCCATGTGCCTTCCCTTTCACTTCAAAACACATTCCTAAATAATTATAGTATTGTGCCACCTTGATGGGAGAACTATTGATGTTCCAGACGTGCGCAAGTGGTCCATTGTACTATTTCTGTCTTTGCGATATTAATTTTTAATTCATTCAGCTGAATATAAGCCAGAAATGCGTCAAGTAACCGCTGAAGCCCCATCTGGGTTTTCGATAGTAATACAAGGTCGTCCGCATACATTAATGTTTGTATTTGTTGGGTGTTAAATTTAGGCGAGTCGGATGTTACTTCAGTTAATGGAATTCAGACATTGTGTATGTAGTAATTAAAAATGGCAGATGCCAAGGAACATCCCTGCTTCAGACCTCGATACGTATCAATCTGCTTGGAAAGTAAACCATCAGTGGTAATACGTACCCGAATAGTTGTGTTCAAGTGTAGCGAATGCATGATATCATATAGGGTGCTTGGACAGTGGTCTCTCTTACGCTTAGATATCAGGATTACATGACTTACAGAATCAAATGCATCATTAAGATCTATAAATGCAAAAAAACCGTATTGTTTCTGTGCGTGGCATTGGGCTTTGATGGCAGTTAATGCTAATAAATTAATATTGGTGCCCATTCCTGCCACGAAACCAGACTGATTGGGGTCTCTGAGGACACACTTCCTTGTCCAGTCATTAAACTCATTCAAAACCAATTTGGTGAATATCTTACCCGGTGCATCTAGCAACGCAATTGGGCGATAATTAGATGGAGCGCACCGGTTACCCTTTTTAAGTATGGGGATGATAATGGATGTTCTCCAAGATGGTGGAATGAGCCTTTTGTTTAGTATTGCTCTGAAGATGGGTTCTAATATAAGGGTCCATTCATGGGGATTCATTTTAAACATATGATTCGACAACCCATCAGGTCCCTCTGCTCTTGAACTGCTGTTCTTTATTATCAGGTCACGAATGTCATATGAAATCTCGAGCTGCCAGGCATCTTTGGAGGAACTTTTTGCATATTGCAGATCGGCATATATGGCAGAGAAATGTGCATTCCACTCCTGTTCATGAACACCGTTAATTTGGGCTTCTCCTTGCTGGTGGTATGTGTAATTGTTCATGAGGTGCAACATTCCAGCAGAATTCTTATTCCACATTGCATAGGACATTGCTTGGCTGTCTTGTTGTAACAAGAGTGCTTTGCGCCCACGCAGCCAGTTCTTATATTGACATTTTGCTGTGGCTAAATCTTGCCATCGAGACAGCTATAGTCTCTTTACCCCTTCCATGAAGGCCTAATGACAGGAACTTTCCACCAGGACACCTTGTTCTGTGAAGTGGTGTAAGCTGAAAGGGCCGCCAGATGCACTTTGATGGAATTAATTACTAGACCAGAGTTTAGTAGGTAAAACATGTAGTGTAGAATGATCGCTGGAGAACATTCCATTTGGTTTAGTGATTGTGACGTGCACCATATCACAAATCACTTCCACTTATTTAAATAGCAGTGTCTGGTCTTGGGTTTCCATGCCTACTTTAGGTATCCATACACCTTTGTGGAAGATTCAAGTAGCCAAATTCTATGACTTCAGGAGCCAAGCTGCCAAGTTCATAGACTGAGGGCGTGGGTGGAGGGATGCTCCCTTGTGTTGCGTTAGCATGTTGTACGGCACGGGATCTAGATTTGGTCGCACATCGCCCGTTTGAGCAGATGTGTGGAAACCAAGGTTGTCTCGCCCACATAGGAGCAGCCAGGATTAGAGTTACTTGTTCCTGGTGCATCTTGTGCACTATTTTGCTCAGGAGTGGTGTTGGGGGCGTGGGGGTAGCGTAAGCAAATTTCCATGACCAGTTAGTCCACAGGGCGTTCCCCTAGGACCCTGGTTGGGGAAACCTGGACGCGAAGTCTGGGCACTGTGCGTTTAGGCTTGTGGCAAACAGGATATCTGTCGAGTAGCCACTCATGTTCTTCTGGTAGAGGGTATCTGCTTAGAGTTTCTGCCTGAGAACTGAGTTCCCCTTGAACATGTTGAGATGTTAGAAACATGTTCCGCTTGAGTGCCCACTTCCATATCATCTGGGATAGCTTGGACAGACAGAGTCTGCGCCTCCTTGCTTGTTTAGGTAGAACATGGCAGTGGTGCTGTCTGCACGGACCTGCATTGTTTGACCTGTAAGATGCTGCTGAAAGGCTTGAAGAGCCTTGAGGACTGCCAATAGTTCCAGGAAGTTATGTCTTTGGGCTGTGGCACCTGTCCACTGGCTGTGTGGTGGAGGAAGGGAGCCCCACCCCCATCCGGCGAGTGAGGAGTCTGTAGTTAGGATCGCCTGTGCTGGTGGAACACAAAGGGTTTTCCTTTTAGCAGGTTGTCTCTGGGCCACCAGCGAAGAACCTGTACCAAAGTTAGCGAAACAACCACTAGATCGTACCACTGACCACTTGCCTGAGACCATTGTTTTGCCAAACATTCCTGTATGCGCGGGCACGCATGTGGAAACAAGTGAATGCACAAGGCCATTCTCCTGAGCAAGCCAGCGCATTGCTTTGCGTACAGTTATGTGGCGAACGACCTTATAGTGAGGTACTTACTTGCAACAGCATGCTTTGTACTCTCGTGTTTGCGGCGAAAGTCGTCTCCTCCTTTGTTTTTAGAATAGTCGCTAGAAATTGTTTTATTTGGCTGCGGACTAGACTTGATTTATTTTCATTGATGGAGAAGCCCAGATTGAAAAGAAGGTCTATTGTTCTTTGAGTATTTTGTTTTCAAATTTGAGGAGATTCCACAGTGATTAGCCAGTCATCCAGATAAGGGTATACTGGGATGTAATTTCTGCGCATGTATGCTGCCACCAGTACAAGTGCCTTTGTGAACACTCTTGGTGCTGAGGCAATGCTGAAGGGGAGTACTTTGAAATGGTAGTGAACTCCTGATATCTTGAAACGCAGATATTTACTGTGCACATGGAGCACTGAAATATGAAAGTATGCATCTTTCATATCCAATATTGCCATGTAGTCCCTCAAACCTCCCATTTTAGGAGTGGGATTACCTCTTGGAGCGTGGCCATGTGAAACTTTTGGGGTTTGACATATTTGTTCACAGGGCGCAACTGGGCGCATGGAAAGGTCTTTCTTTGGCACAAGGAAGTAGGTTGAATAAAATACCCTTGTTTACCTGGTTTGCTGGGTATATCTCTGGCGTCCTTCTCCAGCAGTACCTTTACTACTTCCAAACAGTATGAGTTTTTCTTCTGTTGACATTACTAACACACCCGGTCGACGTCAGTTTTGGAGTTTCAAAAACAAATCTTGTAATACTCTGCGACTTCCACTAGATGTCGGACTGTGCAGAGCATGTGATCTAAGCAGATCCACAAGCTCCAGAAGAACAAGTTACTCTCTTACCTGGTAACGTTCTTTCGATGGGATGGTCCGACGACGTATTCCATATCTATGACAGTAATCACTGCAACTGTGCTGCTTCAGAAAATCTTTCGGCGTCTGCGTCCTGCGTCGATGACGTTGATACGCTGTCCGAGGACCTCCTCCGACGGCCGACGTCACCAGATGTTATAAGTAGGACGCACGACGCCCGTAGCCTACATTGTAGTTTTTTCCCAGAACGTGTGGCACCAATCTTCTGCCAGTATGACCACAGAAAGCCTTGCGGAAACGTAAGCTGCAATCGCATACGAAATTCTGTAGCGGGGTAGGCAGGGAGGGAGCGATATGGAATACGTCGTTGGACCATCCCATCGAAAAAGAACGTTACCAGGTAAGAGAGTAACTTGTTCTTCGAGGGGATTGGGTCCTCCGACGTATTCCATATCTATGACAGACTCCCAAAGCAGTACCAACGTAAGGAGGTGGGAAAAGAATTTAGAATATACAAATTTAGAATGCCCAATCAAATTGCAGAGTAAAGGACCGCCTTGCCAAAGGCCAGATCCTGCCCACGGAAGGAATCGAGGGAGTAGTGACATACAAAAGTATGTACCGAAGCCCAGGTGGCTGCATCACAGATGTTACAAATAGGAACACCCCTCTGTAAGGCAGTAGAGGCAGCCAAACCCCTGGTAGAATGGGCCCGCAAGCTGACCGGTGGGTCCTTACCCACCAAGCGGTAACACTCAGAAATAGCCAGAATAATCCAGTGAGACAAAGTCTGTTTCGTCACAGCTTGTCCCAAACGCTTTCCAGCGTAACCAATGAAGAGTTGATCGTCCACTCTGACCCGGGACATGCGTGAAATATAAAAGGTTAACGCTCTCCTAGGATCAAGCCTATGGAGCCTCTCCTCTTCCTTACCAGGATGTGGAGGAGGATAAAACGCTGGAAGAACAACCTTCTGGCCGAAATGAAATTCCGACATCACCTTCTGAAGAAAGGAAGGACGAACTCTAAGGACAACCCTGTCCTTATGAAACACAGTGAAGGGTGGCTTAAGTGAAAGTGCCTGCAACTCACTCACTTTGTGATCGGAAGTGACCGCAACCAAAAATACAATTTTAAGAGTTAACAGTTTCAAAGGGCATGAATGCAAAGGATCAAAGGGAGCTCCCATCAGAAACTTCAGAACAAGGTTCAAATCCCAACGGGCACCTGGAGAGGTGACAGAGGGAACACATTAGTGAGCCCTTTCAGAAACTGAGAAATTAAAGGAATTTTCAAATAGGAACACTCTTCAGACGAGCGCTTAAATATGGACAGCGCCGCCAGGTAACCTTTAATGGTACCCACTTGCAAGCCATGTGGGCCAAAGAAAGCAAAAAAGACAGAAACATGGAAATGTCAAATGCAAAAGGATCCACATTCGTAACCCTGCACCAGTCGCAGAACTTACGCCAACGGTACAGGGACTTTGTTGCTGGCCGTCTGGCTGAGAACAACATCTCCATCACGTCTTCAGGGAGGTCCCAATCCTTATACCTCAACCTTTCAGAAACCAAGCGTGAAGGTTGAGGGAACTGACCACTGGATGGAGAACCTGACCCCCCTCCCGTAAGAGCAGATCGTCTCGGTAGGGAAGACGACGTGGAGGGCAGATGGACAAGTCGAGAAGGTCCGGGTACCACGTCCTCCGGGGCCACGCCGGAGCAATGAGGATCATCCGGGAACCAAACCTCCGCAGTACTTGCGGGATGATGGGGACTGGAGGAAACGCGTACAGCAGTGGGAATGACAACTCGACCACGAACGCGTCTCCTAAGGCTCCTTTTGAAGGAAATTCCCACGACAGAACCTCTCGCACTTCCTGTTGACACTGGCGGCAAAGAGATCCACTTGAGGGGTCCCCCAAAGGGCGAAGATCTCCAGGAGAATCTCCTGAGCCAACTCCCACTCTTGAGAGATTGCGCTCTGCCTGCTCAGAGCGTCCGCCGTCTCGTTTTCGTCTCCGGCCAGATGAACTGCCAAGATCGAAACTTCCTGCTGGATTGCCCAGAACCAGAGCTGCATCGCCTCCTTGCACGGAGGAAGTGACCCTGCCCCCCCCCTTTTTGTTGAGGTAGTGCATGGCCACCGTGTTGTCCGTCAGGATCAGGACATTCTTCCCTCGCAGTCGGTAGAAAAGCCTTCAGATCTAGCCTGACGGCCCTCAGCTCCAACAGACTGATATGGAGTCTGGACTCCGACGGAGACGAACAACCGCTGACTGTCAACTCGTTGGCATGAGCTCCCCATCCCGTGAGGGATGTGTCCGTCACGATCGTTACCTCCGGCCAGGGTAGCCAAAATGGAGCCCCCTTCAGTAGATTGACTTCGACGGCCCACCACAGAAGGTCCTGGGTGACCGAGGACGGCACCTCAACAGGGTCTGACATCCTGCCGGAGGACTGGAGACCACTGGAGCTTGAGTGCCCATTGCAAAGATCTCATCCGCCACCTGGCCTCTGGCACCAGAAGAATGCAGGATGCCATGAGGCCGAGCAATCTCAAGAACTCGAACGCTGGCAGACTCTGGGCAAGACGAAACTTGTGCACCATCTGCTGAATGTGATGAGCCCTCACCTGGGGAGGAAAACACTGCCCCAGGGACGGGTCGAGCACAGCTCCGATGTACTAGAGTCTCTGAGTTGGTGTCAAATGGGACTTCAAGTTGAGTGAGAAGACCAGCTTGTGGAGGGAGTGGCAGGTGACAGACAGATGATCCAGGACTTGCTCGGGAGAACGCGCCCTTATCAACCAATCGTCCAGGTAGGGGTAGACGTGAATCCCCCCTTTCCTGAGGTGCGCTGCCACCACTACCATGAGCTTGCTGAAGACCCTCGGGGCGGAGGTCAATCCGAACGGCAGGACCCGAAACTGAAAGTGCAAGTCGCCAACCGCGAACCTCAGGTACTTGTGCTTTGAATGTATCGGCACATGAAAATAAGCGTCCTTGAGGTCGAGAGACACCAACCAGTCCTGAAGTTGAAGGGCCTGGAGGACTTGAGAGAGAGTAACCATCTTGAACTTGTCCTTCCTGAGGAGTTTGTTCAAACCGCTCAAGTCCATGATGGGTCTCAATCCCCCGTTTTTCTTGGAAATCAAAAAATAAGGGGAATACCATCCCTTCTTCCTCTCCGCTACAGGCACCAGTTCTATGGTGCCTTTCTCCAGCAGGGATTGAATTTCCTGCGCAAGGAGCGGATCCGGACTCTTCAAAGAGAGATTCCCCGGTGGATTGTCTTGAGGCCTCTGCCGGAAAAGAAGACAGTAGCCGTGGGTTATGATCTCCAGAACCCACACATCTGAAGTAATGGCACGCCACTCTGCAAGATGCTGCGCCAGCCCTCCCCCAACCGGTGAAGCATGGGCCTCAGGCCTGAGCAGAAGCGGCTGCAGCGTTGCCTGAGGGTAAAGAGGCAACTGCCCGAGCGGCCTTGGCACCTCGAGTACCTTGTTTTCCACCTCTGGCACTCTTACGGTTGCCCCTTTGACTTGCAGCTCCTCTCGCTTTACTAAAGGATGAGTAATAACGAAAATAACCTCCCCTCCATTGCTAGCCCCTAGGACGAAAAGGCGGAGGTTGGCGGACTGCGGCGCCCAACGACTTTGCTGCAGCTTTGGAGGTCTGTAAACTCTCAAGGCTCTCGTCAGCCTTGCTGCCAAAAAGATGTTCACCATCAAAGGGCATGTTAAGGAGCCTGGCTTTCACATTAGAAGCAAACCCCGACTTCCTCAACCACGCAAACCTGCGTATCACAGTGCTCGCCGCCATGGACCGGCTGACGCAGTCTGCCATGTCCAAACCCGAGTGAACGGACTCACACATGGCATCCTTGCCATCCTGAATAATAGCAAGAAAACCATCCTGTTCGTCCCCTTCGGGAATATGTTCAGCCGCTAAGGCAATACAGTTCCACAGAGTGTGCGTGAAACGAGACAAGGCACATACGGAGTTGGCTGCCTGAAGCGCCATACCCACTGAAAAAAACAAACACTTTCTTCGCCCAGCCATCAAAACGCTTGTCGTCCCTATCAGGAGGGATGGTAGGATACGACACCTGCTTTGCTGGGGCCGTAGCCGCCTGCACCACCAAACTCTCCGGGGTGGGGTGCGTGGTCAAGTAGCAGGGGTCACTACTGGCTGGGCGGTATTTTCGCGGCAAAGACTTGCCCACTGCCGGAAGACTCTCCAGAGCAGGCCAAGCCGAGACACCCTTCTTTGCAGAGCCATATGGAATGGCAATACCGGGTCAGTGGGTGGACCTTGATCGAGGATATCCGTACGGTCATCCTGCACAAAACCAACTGGGGGTGCCGACCACCCCAAGTAGTCCGTGACCCTCGACATAAGGCGCCGGTACGATGACTCGGCATGGGTGACAGGCTCAGGCCTATAGAACTCCACCTCCGGAGAGGTGTCCAGACCACTTGCATCATGCAGTAACTGACGCAAGTCCTCAATCTGGCTATGACCAGAAAGAATCTCATCCGGCACCGTGTCCGGAACCAACCCATCTTCAGAACCCTCCTCCACCTCGGAAATATACTCCATTGGCTGGAAAGGGGCCAAAGAATACGGGAGAAAGACATGTTTAGCCTTGGCCAGAGCCTTTCTAGGGGATTTCCCCGTGCCACGGGGTACCTCCGACACCACAGCCTCGAAAGGCGTCGAGGGCATCAAGGGAAACGGCGTTGTTAGGAAGAATTCTCTCTTTAGGCTAAATTTCCTAACCTAGAGAGTCCCCCAGCAGCTTTGCTGGATTTCTGGAGTTTGTTTTTTCCTCCTTCCAAGAGTGAGACTCTTTTTCTCCCACTCTTGGACATGATTTATGGTGTTCCTTTGACTGTTAATGTGTTTTATGGGCTATGGGGTCCTTTACTCCATAGGGTCTCGTGTTTTTTATTATGTGCGTTACACAGCACCCTCCGTGCAGTAACACAGGGGTGTCATAGTGACCCCCCCACCATAGACTCCATACCCTGGGACTGACTACTGTCTCCCAGGGCATGTAAAGACACCATTGGCTTTACTAGTCCCAAATTATTAACAGAAACCAGTACAAACCATCATATTGTGGACGTACTGGTCGGGGCAATTCGATTGCCCCGGGGTCTGTTAGTCGAGGGGGCACGTCTCCGTCCCCCCTGATCGAGTTTTGGCTGGTGGCAGTGGAAACTACTTTTTATATTTGACCGCAAATATTTTCCTATGGGATTTTCCCATTGTTCGAGGCTACCAACTTTAATTATTTAATTCTCATAGCCTCGAACATACCGCCGGTTTATTTAATTAATATTAATTCGCCGGTTGGTATTTTTTGCCAGGACTCGATTCTAAAATGGCGTTTGTGTTCTCTTCTGTGACTCCAACCCAAGTCGAGCCCTTTGTTCCACTTTTTGGCGGGCTTCTCCACAGAATCCTCCAAAAGTGGTGCCACTCTGTCTGGGTACCACAGGGGTGTGGGAGGGGGTTTAGGCACCCTGGACTGAGTTACCTTGGTAACTCAATTCGCACTCTTGTGTGATTGGCCCAAGTGGTGAGCCGGCCAGCTCACCACTTAGCATGTTTGATTGACAGCCAGGCTGAGTGAATGGGGGTATGCTGCATAAAAGCAGGGCTTTGGGGACTGGAACTTCAGAAGTCGCAACAGGACCTGAGAATCCGACGAGGGAGAAGATGAGCCGACCTACCACGATGACACCACCGGTGGAGCCCTGCGGAACCGACTCACCACTTCCCGACGACGGAGGAGATCTCCCGGCTGGAGAGGCTTCTTCCGCCGACTGGTGGGCACAACCAGTTTTACCTTCCTTCTTCGCACCCCAGACCGGTTTGTGGTCCAACTGCCCGTGCCAAGCACCCCGGCGGCCGGATAGCCACTCACCACTGAACCGCGAATCAACGGACCGCTCCTTGTACCTGAGAAACTCTGCGGCTGGATTCTTCCCTGGCAGTGCAGCAGACTCCTGTCTTCCTCCCCGACGAGATCCTCTCTTCCTCCGGACGAAGCACCGACTTGCATCCGCTGCCAGGAACAACTGCCCCCGCTGGAGTCTTCTCACCACTTTAAGGTACCGTATCCGCCAGGCCTCCCTTTCTAAAGATTGCTACAAGGTAATAATAACTCCTTAACCTTCTGGACTGGCCTGGCCGCCTTTACCCTCTAACTGGTCCCTTTCTTTGGTCCAACTCCTTTTTGAACCATTACAAGACTTTTGTAACCGTGTGACCTTGGACACATTTCGTTTGATCCTCTGAAAGTGGATCCGGCCTATTGAACTCTAACTTCACGGTTTTACTTTGCCTTCCTCCCTTGTTATGTTCTTGTAAAAGTTTTGGGATCTGTTTCAACTTGTTCTCTGCTTTTCTCTCCCTTTTAAAAACGAACTATTAGAGTGCCATCTACGTTAAGTGCTCACCGCTGTCTGGAAATAAGTGGGGCTTTACTTAAGATTTGTCTAATATTCTTTTAAGGGAGTGTATATCTTTTAGTGACCGTGTTTTTGAATTGCTTACTATTGGTGCCTGTGTGTTTTTCTAGATGTGATTTTTAAATAAATAAATTATATCTCTTTTACACCAAGCCATGTTCAGTGTTTACTTGTTCTATGGTGTTCTCTTGACCTATTGTGAATACTCTGTATACTGCCTAACTCTTCTTGAGGAAGTCTGACTGCTCAGCCACAGCTACCAAGTGAATCTGTGTGGTACAGACTGCTACCAAGTGGGTTTACTGCCAAACACCTGTAGTCTTAAATCTTTTGAAGTGGTCCCAGAGGGAACTGCACAGGGTTCTGCCTAACAGGCGTCGACGTCAAGCGCGGCGCCGACCGCATCAACGGCTTCGACACAGGCCTCCAGGGCGTAGCCCCGAGCGTGTCCTTCGACAGCCTGGGCGCCGACGACTTCCTCGAAGGTGGAGCCTCGAGAGAGTCCGTCGACGACCTCGGCCCCACGGGCGTTGACGTCTTCTTTGAAGACTTCACAGGTGCACACAGGCTCAAGTGCATCGAGGACCGGGACCTGGAACGGGCATGACTAGACCGATTCCCCTTGTCCGAGCGGGACCTCTCCCGCGAATCGTGCCGACCACCCGAGCCCGAAGGCGTACGAGCGGTGTCTCTAGTACGGTCATGGCCGACCCCACTCGGGAGGCGCGGACGGACGGGTGCCCTGCGATTCAAGAATCACCAACATTTTCTTCCCAAAGGAAGCCCATTCCTCCAGAGAGGAACGCTTGGTTGGATAAGAAACCCGCCGACGGGCGGAGTCCTCGGATGAGGACGGTGAAGGCGACCGATGATGGCGCTTCCAGGAGTGCCTCGAAGAGGCTGAGGAGTGGCGGGACCCACTCCGGGACCGAGACCCCCTAGACTTAGGACTACGATGCGGAATCGCCCCTCGAATCGTCCGTTGAAAGCCCAGTGGACCTCGCCTTCCGGGGCTTGGACACCTTACCGACCGACAGCTTCTTCTTACATTCCCACAAGGCCTTGGACGTAAGCGACTGGCAGTCCACACAATCATCCATGTCGAGGGCCTCTCCGAGGCACCAGAGGCAGGCGTCGTGAGAGTCCGTCACTGACATCTTGGACCCGCAGTCTCCACACTTCTTGAAGCCCGGACGCGGAGTGGAAGAAGAGGTAGACATCTTCACGAAGAATATACTTCACCATATGAACAGGTTAGAAGAACCGAGAAAGAACAGACACTCCAAAGAGTCGAGGCACGCCGAGATCTCCGAAGCGAACACATTCGCTCAAAAAACGGAACTGAGGCTACGAGCGTCGTCTGTCCTACTTATAACATCTGGTGCCGTCGGAGGAGGTCCTCGAGGCCGGCGTATCGACGTAATCGACGCAGGACGCAGATGTCGAAAGATTTTCCGAAGCAGCACAGCTGTGGTGATTACTGTCAGATATGGAATACGTCGGAGGACCCAATCCCCTCGAAGAACAAGTTACTTACCAACTGTAACAGTCTTTCGACTGGATTTTTCTCCCACATATTCCTCATCTTCGATAAATCCACTCCCAGCTTGCTGGCCTCAGAAACATTTTTCACAGTAGAGGGCGCTGCGCATCGACGTCCCTCAAAGGCCTCCGTATCGGCGCCGACGTCACCATAGGTATAAATAGTCTTGCGCAGCGTCCGTTGATCAGTTCCGTTTTGAGGTGCTTTATTTGCCTTGTATGAGATGGTTAGTACCCTTGAAGGAGCGAAGGCTGCAACAACAAAGGAAGTTTTACTGCGGGAAAGGATGGGAGGGGCGATCAGGAATACGTGGGAGGAACCTCCAGTCGAAAGAACGTTACAGTTGGTAAGTAACTTGTTCTTCGAATGGATTGTGTCCTCCCACGTATTCCTCATCTTTAATAGACTCCCAAAGCAGTAATGTGTACAGGAGGCGGGAGTAAAATTTAGTGACTTTAAGAATGCACAGCGAACACAGCTTTCCCAAATTTACTCTCCTGTCTAGTGGAGGAATCCAAACTGTAGAATTTGGTGAACGTATGTACAAACGACCATGTGGCAGCCGCACATATGTCTTTAATTGGAACTCCTCTTTGGAGAGCCGACGAGGCTGCAATACCCCTGGTTGAAGGAGCCCCGAGGTGTTGAAGAGGCTCTTTTCCTGCCAATTTATAGCGCTCTATGATGGTTGGTATTATCTATCTTGAGATGGTTTGTTTCGTGATGGGTAAACCTAGTTTATGTCCTGCATACCCCACAAACATTGTGGTCTGCTTGTCTAATCCTTGCAAGTCTGTTAATGTAAAAACTCAAGGCACGCCTTGGATCCAGCCTGTGCAATCTCTCTTCCTCCTTCCCTGGATGAGGAGGAGGATAAAATGAAGGTAAGGTTATTTTTGTGAGATATGGAATTCTGAGACCACCTTTAGGAGAGGAAATGTGGCTTCACTTGAAGAACTAACTACCTTATCTTTGTGAAAGACTGTATGAGGTGGTTTGCAAGATAAAACTTGCATTTTGCTCACTCTTCTAGCAGAAGTTAAAGCCACTAAGAAGACTGTTTTTAGAGTGAGAAACCTTAATGGACAGGAATTAAGAGGTTGAAATGGAGTACCCATTAGAAATTTTAAGACTAGATTTAAATCCCACAGTGGAACTTGAAAAGGAGTTGGGGGAAAGACAGTCAATCATTTCAGGAATAGAATGACTGGGCAATTTGCAATATGAAGGTTCCTCAGCCGTGCGCTTAAAGATTGACAGCGCGGCAAGGTAACCCTTGACTGTGCCATGTTGAAGGCCTGAATATTCCAAATATAGTAAGAAGGATAACACCATTGGTGTACTACATGAAAAAGGTCAATATTCTTATCTCTACACCAGCTGCATAATTTGTTCCAACGGCAGCGGTATAAATATTTAGTTGCTGGCCTCCTAGCTGAAAGCAACACCTCCATTACATCATCCAGGAGGTCCCAATCTTTGTATCTCAACCTTTCGGAAACCAAGCGTGAAGGTCCTCATATCCGGATGGAGAACCGGACCTCCCCTTTTGCGAAAGAAGACCCTCTCCTTATGGAAGACGAATCAGAGGACAGATGGACATGTCTAGAAGATCCAGGTACCACGTTCTCCTGGCCCAATCCGGGGCAATTAGGATCATGGGTTTCCGGAATCTCCTCAAACTCCTGATCACTTGATGAATGACGGGGACTGGAGGAAACATGTACAGAAGTGGAAACTCCCAGTCCACCACGAAAGCGTCCAGTAGAGCTCCTCTCTGGGGAAATTCCCTTGAGCAATACTGATCGCACTTCCGGTTGACACTGGTGGCGAACAGATCCACCGGAGGGGTTCTCCAAAGGACGAAGATCTCGAAGGACTTCCTGAGCTAGCTCCCACTCATGGGAGACTGTGGTCTGCCTGCTCAGAGCATCCGCTGTCGTGTTGTTCTTCTCAGATAGGTGAACTGCCGATAGAGAGATTCCTTCTTGAATTGCCCAGAACCAGAGCTGCACTGCATCTCTGCACAGTGGCAGTGACCCTAAGCCTCCTCTTTTGTTGAGGTAGGGCATAGCCACTGTGTTGTCCGTCATTATCAGGACATTTTCTCTGTGTACTGATGGCAGGAAAGCTTTCAGTGCTAGCCTGATCGCGCTCAGCTCTAATAGGTTAATGTGTAGTCTGGACTCCGATAGAGACCAGCGACCACTGATGGCCAAGTCGTTGGCTTGGGCTCTCCACCCCGTGAGTGAAGCGTCCATGACTATGGTTATCTCCAGCCATGGTTGCCAAAACAGTTCTCCTTTCAAGATGTTCCCCTGACAGGTCAACCACTGAAGGTCTCGTGCTACTCTGTTCGGGATTTCTAGGAGATCTGACATTCTTCCTGAGAATTGTGACCACTGGGTCCTTAGCGCCCACTGTAGAGATCTCATTCTGAGGCGAGCCACTGGCACTAGAAAAATGCAGGATGCCGTGAGGCCGAGCAACCTCAAAAAAAGTCAAAGGCTGGTAGACGCTGGGCATTTGGAAATCTGGTGACCATCTGTAGAATATCTTGAGCCCTCACTTCTGGTGGCAAGGCTTTTCCCAGGGATGTGTCCAGGACTGCTATATTGAACTGGAGTTTCTGTGATGATTTCATCTGCGACTTCTTTAAGAAGAGGGAGAAGCCCAGTTTGTGGAGGGTGTGGCAAACATAATTTAGATGGACCTGAGCTTGTTTCGGGGACACTGCCCTGATCAACCAGTCGTCCAGGTAGGGGTAGACATGAATCCCTTCCCTCCTTAGACTTGCTGCCATGACCGCCATTAACTTGGTGAAGACACTCGGGCGGAGGGCAGCCCAAATGGCAGAACCCGATAGTGAGAGCTGCCAATGGCAAACCTCGGGTACTTCCTATGCTTGTGATGGATTGGCACATGAAAGTAGGCATCCTGAAGGTCCACAGATACCAACCAATCCTGAAACTGGAGGGCCTGAAGGATCTGAGAATGGGTTACCATCTTGAACGTGTCCTTCCTGCGGAATTTGTTCAATTCTTGCAAGTCCAAGATGGGTCTCAATCCTCCCGTCCTTCTTTGGTATTAGGAAGTAGGGGGAGTACAACCCTTGTTCCTCTACGCTACAGATACCGGTTCTATGGCACCTTCCTCTAGCATGTCTGAAATCTCCTGCACAAGAAGCCGGTCTGGAAACTTCAAAGAGTTGTTCCCCGGTGGATGACTCCGAGGAGTCTGTAGGAAAGGCAGGCAGTAACCTTGGGCAACTGTTTCCAATGCCCAAGCATCTGACATAATAGCCTGCCATTCCGTCAGATGTTGAGTTAACCTGCCTCCTACTGGTGTTTTGTGTGGGGAGACCTCAGAGGGGCTTAAAAGCGGCTGACGCAGATGCTGAGGGTAAAGCAGCACCTGCTGATGCAGACTTGGTACCTTTGACCCGTCCATCACGAGTGAATCATCTCTGGCCCCTTTGAGCTGGCTGCCATCTGCCTCTTACGAATGCGGAGTAAAAACGAAACGGCTTCTCCCTCCAGGACGTACCTGTGGGGCGATTTGGAGTTTGATGAACTGCAGCCTGAAAGGATTTTGCTGCCGACTTTGAGGTTTGAAATTCCTCCAAACTGTCATCAGCTTTCTTGCCAAATAATAGGTGCCCTCAAAGGGCATATTCAGAAGCCTGGCTTGTACATCAGGAGCAAAACCAGATTTTCGCAACCACGCAAATCTGTGGATTGTGGTACTTGCCGCCATGGCTCTGCTGATGCTGTCAGCAGAGTCGAGACTGGTTTGGAGGGACGCCCACATCGCATCCTTCCCATCCTTGATATTCAAGAATGCGTCTCGTTTCTCCCCTTCTGGGAGACGGTCAGCCGCCGATGAAGCGCACTCCCAGAGGGTGTGTCTGAATCCCGCTAGCATGCAAGTGGCGTTAATAGACTGAAGTGCCATGCTGTATGCTGAAAAGATCTTTTTTAGACATGGCATCAAATCTTTTGTCATCTCTATCTTGTGGTATAGTGGGGTATGCCTATTTACTACTTGACAACGTCGCAGCCTGCACTACTAAACCCTCTGGGTTGGATGTTTACTCAAGTATACAGGGTCTGAGGTCGACGCTCTGTACTTCGCAGAGAGCTTTTTGTTTACTGCAAGGATACTCAGTTGTTTCCCAATTTTCAGCTACTTTTCTCTGCAATGCTGCATGAAAACGGACTAAAGGGTCTTCCTGAGGCCCTTTATCTAAGATGTCTGTTAGATCATCTTCTTAGAAAGAGGGTGCAGGTGTTGTCCACCCCATAAACTCCATAATTCTTGCCATAAGGGCTCTGTAAGACATTTCTGCATGCTCTCCAGGTTCTGGTCTGGCACATTCCGCCTCTGGAGAGGTATCTATGCCACTGGCATCTTGTAAAGATTCTTGAAGATCTCTTAATCTAACTTCCTATTCCAGAGGAGCCAATATCTGAGGAACTATTGTAAACCATTATCAGAGTCTTCTCCTTCCTCATAGAGGATAAAGCTCTGACGTAGTCAGAGCGTGGTTAAGGGGTAAAACCTATTTCAAGAGAAGAGGGTGTCAAATTTGTCGACACTACTTGGGATAGAGTTGTAGTTGTCCATGTAGACGTCAGAGGTCTCGACAAACTTACAAACGGCGTCGAAATACTCGAAAATGGCCTCAATGTCGTTGAGAGAATCGGAATTCTCCTCTGTCTCGTCGATATTATTGACGCCCCTTTCGACGCCTTGGACGTACCTTTCGACACCCCTGGTGGCGATGGTGCAGTTGGGGCCTGAGGCTTTGAGGACTTCTTTAATTGGACTTCTTTCATCAGCGTCACCTTCGACGATGGCATCGATGACGCAGTTTTATTTTAAGAAATCTTATCTTTACTCAAGGGTTCATGACGCTCTCGAGGGTTTTTATTCGCCGGATAAGACGACCTACAGCGCTTTAGTTTTTTGGATCTTTCACCCGGAGTATCACCTCTAGGTATCTCCGAGGGGGACAAAGACCCTATGCATTTGTTTGCAAAATTCCACCCACTTAGCTGGAGAGCTGTGTTTAGTGAGGCAGGTGACACTTTCTGGAGAATTAGAGAATGAAGAGGAAGGAGATCTAGGACGCCTCTTCTTAGACCCGTCTCGATCTAGGGGGGCGATGTTGTGCGCAGAAGAACATGGTCACCTGATCTGTGAGCTCCGTAACCTGAGATCTCCTGTTGACATAAATCCTACGGTTAGACTCTAAGCTACTAAACTTCCTTCGCAGGAGGAGAGAGCTAACTCTCAGGAGCAAGCGAGGCAAGTTACAAGTTGTAACGCACCTTCGATCTGTGTCAAAAGACATCTGGATCTGTGGCAAGGGACACCAACGGTCGGAGAGCCGTGCACCAATTTCCAGGCGGCCTCTGTCGAGAACCCAGCCATCCTCCCCTCACCGCCAGCAGCGGCCCACGTATGACGCCCAGTCCCGCGAGTAACACCCACGAAGGCTCCGGAAGACATACCCGCTCATGAGAGGCTGCAGTACCTGCAGAGCAACCAGACATCACACCGGGTAGAAGCGGGCGCGGAGGAAGTGTGGGGCAGAGCAGGAGGAGTGCACCCACGCTAGCCCACTCCCAGACAGCAAACCCAGCCCATCACCGCAGCGAACATAGGCTGCCTCACAGACCTGCTAATACCAGCCCACAGCCCCAGGACGGCATCAAGGTACATCTGCACAAGGGCTCAACTCTCCCCATACAGCCGAGGACCTCAATCTGTGGGTTGCAGTGGACCGTACGCGCGGACCACGCACAAACTGGCCCACGCCCCTGCAACAGCCCGACTCCCTCACAGCGGACTACTGGGGTCTCTGCAGCGCTTCATCCTGCGTGGACAATCCTGTGAAAAGGGGGCCCGCAACCAGCAAGAGGTACGCGGGTCGGGGGGATAAGCCACAACATGCCAGAGCATATGCACATGGCCAGTACTTAAACCTGAGGCTGCTCGAATCCAGCTCACAGAGCCCTGCCTGGGAGCTGCCATAACCCCCCCCCCCCCAGCCCGCCACCATGCAAAATACAGCGGACCCCCCTCCCCCAGGAGGAACTCCTCACATAGAAGACCCTGCAAAGAGCCTATAACCAGACTCGGATACAAACCCCCTGCCCTGCTGCCATATGGAACCTCACTACAAATCTCCAATCACTACCGATGGAGACAGAGCTATCCCACGAACAATACAAACCCCACCAGACACATCTGCCAAACAGCATGGGATGCAGACTCTAAGCTCACCCTGAAACACTGGTAAGATCCACGAGCACAACCCCAAAACGCCTGAACTAAGCAAACACTGGCAACAACCCTGAACCCACGGTGACACCCCACACGGATACCCTGGGTGCAACAAGGCAACCACGACACAGTATACCACGCAAACGCCTGGAAATACCAACAGCCCCCTCTAGGGGTAACTCCTAAGCCCCGGCGAGAAGCTACTGGCACCACGAAGGTAAGCTGTCCACCATAGACATAGCCCAGGACATAAATTAAAGTTGGGGGACAGTCACCAGCACCAACGGGCCACAGCGTGAACACAACACTTCTGACTCACTACTCTCCATGATGGGGTAGGAACAAAGAACAAAAAAAAAGGCCCAATGGACGCCAGCGCCCCCAATATGGAACAAGATGCAGACTAGAAATGCCCTCCCGAGACTCCCTTAACAGACCCACCCGAACAATGTATGGCCCCCTGCATGGCGTCGATGGAGAAAGGATTCGCCGCCATCAATAACAAACTAGACATCGGTGAAAACATAGCGGCTATACGCTCAGACATCCGGAAAGTAAATGCCAGGGTTTCTGAGGCAGAAGACAGGGTGTGCACGCCAGAAGACACATCAAGCTCACAGGGAAAAGCAATAGTAAACATACACAAAGATATTAAAACACTAAAGGCAAAATGTGAAGATCTGGAATCCCGGTCGCAACGTAAGAATATATGCGTGGTCGGAATTGCAGAATCCAAACTCAACAAACCCATGGAACACTTCCTGGAAGAGTTGCTGCGCACACCATTTCCTGACGACCAATTCTCAAGCCAATTCCTAATTGAGAGGGCACATAGAGCACCCCCCTCCAAAACCAGGAGCCCCTCCAAGAACAAATATAGCACGCCTGCTCAACTACCAGGACCGAGACCTAATACTGAAACTCGCAAGGGAAAAAGCTCCTCTTTCATTCGACTCCAACCTCATCCACATATATCCAGACTTTTCAACTTGAGTACAAACCGCCAGGCGCTCATTTGACGTCGTCAAGAAAATACTACGAGACAGGAAAGTCGTCTACGCCATGATGTTCCCAGCGAAACTCCGTATTCAACACGCAGGCAGAACCCACTTTTTTGAAACGCCAGAAGAAGCTATAGCATATGTGGAATCAAACATCCCAACTATGAATGGAAATACTTGATCGCTAACCGACAGGACCAGTACACCCTTGAAGGCTACGACTCCGGGCGCGGTAAAGGAAAGTGCCACCTCCAAAATTGCGGATCTGCAATACGTTAGAGGGGATACACCGCCCAATTGGGGGGATGGTGAGGGAGGGGTTGAGGGGGGGACAGTTTGACTACCCAGGTTGGGGGGGTTATTGTTAAATGTTACTCAAAATAGAAAATCTGGCATGAGGTCAACGAGTAGGGCACTGCAGGACCTAAGAGGTGATGCTACGGCCAACAGAGACGATAAATGGCATTGCATCCAGTAACCAAGAGCACTAGACTTCTTACTTGGATCAGGGGGCTGCTCAATCCAATGAAAGCCAGGAAAGTTCTGGCATATGCCAACAGACACAATATCGACATTCTTCTGCTACAGGAGACGCACACCATGGACCAAATCTCCAGCTCGTTTGGGCACTCCTGGGGTCCACAAATATTTGCTACAAACTACTCGACGTGATCAAGAGGAGAACTCACACTGGTACATCGTAGACTAGGGCTCCAGGTGACTAGAACTGAAGCAGACACAGATGGCAGATTCGTAATACTATGGGGTCAATACAAGGTCAAGATATAATCATCATCAACACCTATGGACCCAACATAGACACACCAGAGTTCCACCAACAGGTCATCACATTACTAATGCCAACTGTTGGAGCAAGAGTAATATTGGGGGGGGGGGATTTCAATGCCATCCTAGACTCCAAACTTGATAGGACAACCACATCCCAGCGGACAGACTCAAAGACAGCACTCACCATAAAACAGGCCATGACCTTACTACCGCTCTCCGATGCATGGAGGGAATTACACCCATGCATCAAAGAATACACATTCCATTCATATGTTCGTGGGTCAAGCTCCAGAATAGACTACACAGCACCCTGGCCGAGTTTAGGGCACTAGCAGAAAAGGAGGTCTGGTACATGGCACAACCGATCAAGGCCAGAAAATACAGAGAAGGGAATAAATCTGGCAAGCTGCTGGCAAATCTCATTACATCCTTACAAGGACTCTGGCAAATCTCCAGTATCACGGAGGAGACAGGAACACCACATCTAGACCCCCTGAAAGTGAACAAGGTGTTCCTGAGGTTCTACACCAAACTGTACATGAACACAGATCAAGTGACAACAGAGGAGTTACAAAGGCATCTGGACTCCTTTCCGCTCCCCACACTGTCCTTGGAAGATAGAACCACCATAGAGCTGCCTCTGAGCCTGGAAGACTTCACACAAACAATCAAAGAACTCAAGGCAGGCAAGGCACCAGGTCCAGACGACCTGACGACAGATCTTTACAAAATCCTCATCGAGGTCCTGTCCCCATAACTACTGGAAGTATGGGAGGAGTCCCTGGAGAAGGGAACCCTACCACCATCTATGAGAGAAGCAATCATCACTGTCTTATTGAAACCAAACAAACCTCCCCACGATCCATCCTCGTATAGACCGCTATCTCTTATCAATGTTGACACTAAAAATCTACGCTAAAGCCATCGCAAACAAGCTGAACCCGTTCATGTCCAAACTTGTGCACCCCGACCAATCTGGCTTTATACCAGGCCACTCCACCGCTCTTAACTTACGAAGATTCTTCGCCATAGCCTCCCAGATGGTCCCTCATGTGAAAACAGTGGCAGTTACATTAGATGCTGAGAAAGCGTTTGACTCTATCTCATGGAGGTACATGTACGCAATAAAAAAAAAAAAGAAAAAAAAAAAAGGGATTTGGCCCAGGCTTCCTACAACTTCTAAAATTATTGTACCGCAACACTGTCGCCAAAGTAAGGACCAACAAGACGCTATCATCCGGTTTCCACCTACAGAGAGGCACCAGGCAAGGCTACCCACTTTCCCCACTAATTTTTGCACCAACGATAGAAGGAATGGCGGCATTCCTGCGCAACAAACATGACTGGAGAGGCATCCGCATCATGGAATCCCCGCAGTTCATTTCTATTTATGCGGATGACCCAATGCTCTACATCAGAGACCCCGATACTCACTGTTACGCTCACCTGGCTCCCAGAGGGGCGACGATCGGAACTGGACAGCTGAGGTTTCCACCCACGTGACGCATAGTGCCGAGATGACAGACTGGACTGGCCCACCTAATCTCGTTTGCTTGACCCGAAGAAGTATTCTCCTGAATGTGGAGAAAGGGAATTAGCCAGCCGTGGATTTGAGTGATACACCACCCCGCCCCCACTGTTCTCCCCTCTAATCACCTCAGATGTTTCCTTTTATATTCTCACCTTAGGTTTTTAAAAGATGAGCTCTCCATCCTGCGTAGAATGCAGGGGCGCGTGGATAACCAGTTACTTCACTGGTCCGAAAGAATTGGAGAGTTCCAGAACAATATTGACTCTGAGGTTCCTGGCGAGGAGCCGTAAGTATATAGTTCGTAAGAGTTCAAAATGTCCGACTTTCACTCTTGTCCGATTCCTTGCAGTTTGACCCTAGTGAAGATTGCCTCGTGCGGCTGGTAAAGTTCAGGTAAGAGTCTGTATTATCCAACACTGTACGGTAAATGATACCTGTATGTAATCTGCACCTGTAATAAGGGAGAAAGCAACAGAGTGAGAAATTATGGCGTTTTGAGGAATAATACCTCTAGCGGTAAAATCAGGTAAGTCTATTAAGGTGAAAGGGATTCCCTTGGTTTGTTCTTTCGGCTCACCTGGCTGTCCTTTTGTTACCCTTAGGTGTCGGAGTTCGGCGAAGATGAATGGAGGCTGCGCCGGCCCGTGGAGATGAAGAATGCCTCCGGCGGTAAAATCACGTAAGTCTATTTTGATGACTAATATTGCCTTATTCCCTCGGCTCACCTTGCTGTTCATTATTCCCCTTAGGTGCCGGAGTTCGGCGAAGAAATTATGAAGACGCAGGTGGATCGTGGAGGTGCTGCGAAGACTGGTGAGTACAGCGCAGCGCGCTGCAGCAGGCGATGCGAAGCGCATCAAATAACGTCTTTCTTCCTACTCGAAGACGCGATGGATCCAGAATCAGGTGAGGAAATAAGTATATTTCCTGTTCTAACCTTTTTCCTTCTCTCTCCCTTTTTTCTAGGAGCTCCAGACTCGAGGCGGGCGTGGCAGAAGACTGGATGCTGGCTTGCAGGCACGGTGAGCGTTACGCTGCAGGATGCAGAATAACGCAAAGCGTGAGCTGCTCTTCGGGTGTGGTTTAAATAGCCTTCAAAGTAGTCCCAGGTAAGAAGTTCCCAAGACCACACCCGAGTAAGAAAATAGTCCCTGAAATAAAGTAGTCCCCCTTCAGACTTCACATTGGCTTGAATGCTGAGCAGCATGGTCTGCATGAGGTAAGTGAAAGCAAATGAGCCTGGCGCCTATAGCGCAGGACTGACCCCTTCTATGAGCCTGGCGCCAGGACTGTACCCAGATAGCCCCTAGCCGGGGCTGCTGGGTTTTACCCCCGAAGTATCTGGATGCCTGCTCCCGGGACAGATGGACCTGGTCCGGATGCCCGGGGGTAGGAATCATGACACTTACCACCTGTGATGCGAGACATTCTGGAATTTTCAAAACATTCAGGGTAAAAGATTAATCAGGCTAAGTCCAAAATAATACCGCTGTCCAACTCCACAGTCCAAACCACAGCCATGCACGACTTTCGGTGGTCCCCCACCACAGCATGATACCTAGGCATTATACTAGACCCAGACAGAAATACTCTCTACGCTCTACTACTGCTACAGCTGCAAAGCAAGCTTAATTTATGGACTAAGTTACCACTCTCCCTGTATGGCTGTATCTCCTTATTAAAAATGGTAGTGGTATCGAAGCTGCTATATTTATTCAACGGCATGCCGATCTGGCCGGTTAAGAAATTCTTCGACACAATACAGAAACTATCCTCTCAATCCGTCTGGGGGCAGAGGGGGACGCACAGCCAGAATCAGCTGGGCTAAACTGTGCGAAAGCTATGACACCGGTGGGCTGGCGGCTCCAGACTTTCTGCTATACTACTACTCGGCACAGGCACATTTTGCGAGATATTGGAATGATGTTACTCAGCAATTCGCGCACATACGGGCAGAAGAGTTTGCTGCATCCCCCAGGAACCTTAAGAGCATGATCTTCGCTAAGGTGGCAGAAGAAAGAATACTGGCAGACCCGGTGTCATCAACGGTACGCGCATGGACACAGATCCTTAAGAGAGTGGGATGCGACATACCATAATGGCCACACCTACCACTATGGCACTACCCCGGACTCAAACCCACTGGGGACAAAACGATACAGATCAGGTGGGACCTAGAGCAGCAGGCGAAGGTCTTTCCAGAGGGACGGTTTCTTACAGCTACAGAGATCCTGAACAGGGCTGGCGCTGGACCATTTACAATTCTGCAACACCAGCAACTAAAGTGGCCGTCTTTCCCGATGGCGCCACACATACACAAATTCCGAACTGATATTCTGACACAGGATGGCTTTACCAGCAGCGTCTCCACGTTGTACAGAACAGTGCAAGACAATACCCCAACCAAGAACGAGATGAAAAACAAATGGGAAGCAGACTTAAAAATTGAAATAGATTAGCAGCACTGGACAAATGACTGCAGATATACCAAATCAATCTCCCTATGCGCTAACCTCAGACTTGTACAGTTCAAAATTTTAAATCACCTACACGTCACTCCTAGTAAGATTTCCAAGTTTGACCCCTCGAAACAAAGGACATGCTCCAAGTGCGGCGCAAGACCTGCAAACTCTATACATATGTATTGGGAATGGCCGCCAATCAGAAGATTCTGGGAGGAAGTAGCAGAAACTATGAACGATATATTGAACACACAGATTCCGGCAACGCCACTGAAATACCTACCTAGGGGATATTGGGAAAGCAACCACGAAGACCTGCAGACTATTCACAGTGGGAGGAGCTATAGCCAAACGGTGCATACTTATGAAATGGAAATCCACAACCCCTCCCACACACAACGCCTGGCTCCAGGACCTGATAAACGTTCAGGAATGTGAAGAGACTTATGTACGAGGTATCCGTACCACCTCGAGACCCAAAGACATATGGGCCCCCCTCAGGACATACCTATAGAACGCGGAAAATTCACAAGAAAATAAGGACTGATGAGACAGCGATAAAGCAACCCGAAAGCCTTAATATAAACCAAATCCGCCTCAAGTATGAATGTCCTACTGTTATGTTATAACTGTAATGATCTCTGCAATGTGTTTTGCCAGTAATAAATAAAAAAATTTTAAAAAAGAATGTCTCGATCTAGATCAGTGGTGAGAACCACTTCGAGATCTCGAGCGGGAATGTTTTCGATGATGAGGAGACGAATGTCTCAACTCAACCGAGGACAATTTCGAAGGGGTAGAGGGTTTAACGGCCTTACCTATTTTCCAGCTTCTCCCTACGCTCCTTCATGGCTTTCGCCATCATGGACATACACTCCTCACATTCCGAACACTGGTGCTCTGATCCCAGGCACCACAAGCAGATCCAGTGAGGATCTGTTAATGACATCTTTTTTCCACAGTCTCGAAAAAATGTTAAGCCGGATCGTGGCGTCGAAGCGGACGAAGATGCCATCGTAGGATGAAGATTTTCAAAGTTTTTTTGAAGAGTTTACTGAAGAACCGAGCGTTGCGTCTCCGAGGCTTAAGAAGCGTGGAAAAACGGAACTGAGCAACGGACCCTGCGCAAGACTATTTATACCTATGGTGATGTTGGCGCCAATACGGGGGCCTACAAGGGACACCGACTCGAGGGACGTCGACACGTAGCGCCCTCTACTGTGAAAACAATTTCCCGAGCCCAGCAAGCTGGGAGTGGATTTATAAAAGATAAGGCATACGTGGGAGGACACAATCCATTCGAAATATATTTATATAAGACTTATGAGAGGGAAGAACACAGACTGAGCACATGCCTCAGATTTCTAGTTCGCAGAGTACTTCACGTTCCAGAAAGTCAGAACTATCAGCCTGGGATCATAGTGGAACATCTTGATAGGCTCTTCCCTAGTCAGCAGGTGCAGGTTACCAGCCATGTTATCCGACTGTCCACTGAAAGCACTTGGTATTAGAACCAGATTTTCACAGGTGGGGCTGTGAAATACGTGACACAGTGTCATTTGGTTTCTATCCAAGCTCAAGAATAAGAGGGATTGGTGTAAAGGCATACAATAGTTTGTTTCACTCCAATGCAACGAAGGTCAGCCCTAATGTCCCTCAACAGGAGAATCTGGTTGAAAATTTGAGATACTTGGCTCCTCATGCCAAGATGTCAATCTTGTCCATGCCATAGCATCAGAAACCTGATGACCTGCCATATATGATATGATATATGGTATTTATTACTCGCTTAATACCCGGAGGTTTCTAAGCGCGGACCCGGGGATCGAACCTGCGGTGCTCTGTGTCGTCTTGCTTCCAAGGCGAGCACGTTGCCCCTGAGCTATCCTCCCAAGACTGTTGGCTCTGAGTTCTTGCATATTTATGTGCACATGTTTTTTAGACGGTCCAAAGCCTTCGTCTGAGCTGAACCAGATGGCCTCATCAATCCCGACATCATGGCTGGGCATCAGATTCGGGAATGGCACACCTGTGCAAAGACTTGATTCCTTTATTCATCACTGCAAGCCTAACAGAAAGGCTCAGCTGAGGAAGGCATTATCTTTCTAACTGCTCTTCAACTTGAGCCCTTTGTCTGCCTGTATCTTCTGGTGTGGACCACATACTGACCCTGCAGCTGGGTATGAGGCAATTACAAGGACAGAACAGTCCAGGGAGAAAGTTGAATTTCAACAGAGAGCCGACGTGTTTCTTCTTGAAGGCATTAGTTTTGCATAGCAGGTCCACCACCTTGTCTTCGGATGGACAAACGTATGCTTATTCAGTTTGAAATGGGACCCCCCCCACAACAGGGACCCACTTCTGGGGGTTGTTGGAAAAACCCAGGCATTGTAGGATGACAACAGCGATCTGAAGACCTTCATCGTGGGTCATTTTATTATACAGCTGTACAGGTATAGGTAGACGAAGGCCTGCATTGGCAATACCCACCCTGATCTAAAACAAGTATGTTCAACAAGTAAGATGCAAGTTTAGTACATTCTATGAGCATAACTATATGACTGTAGCACCATTTCCCATGAATTCCATCTCCTAGTCCCAATGAAGACAAAGTAGCAGAAGAGCACAGAGTACTTGCTGCGCAAAAAGCACTTTCTAGACTCCAGCAAATGACTCGTGTGCTTTCAACTTCTATCATGAACCCTGACAATTTCAATAGTATGATAACAGGCCACCCCTGAATGCGTAGTCCATCACAACACCATCACAATCAGTGCAATTTTGTATTTTTTAAATAATAGGCCCTGGGAGATCTGTTGGCATAGTACACCACAAGGGAGGTAAGTAACCCGTCAAACAAGTCAGCCAACATGCATTCAAGATACACTCCAGGGCTCAAAATTAAGACTGGCTAAGCAGGATCTAAAAGCAGCTCCTAGGTATACAACATTAACCAGTGACCAGGAGCTACCACTGGGGAACAAGGAGCTAGTGCATAGCGTTTCGCAAATCGAACTTGCAAAGAACATAGAAACAATTTGTCCATTATTTATGACCCCTTATTTAAATGTCATAGGTGTGTCCTAATATTTAGTTATACAGTGTCCCATAAGTGTGTGTTTGGCATCAATAGTCAAAAATAGCTCCAGTTAGCGGTTGAGGTCAAGCTAACCAGGCTCTGCTAGGCTACAAGTTGGACCTATTTAGCCCCCAAGCTCCCCTCAATTTTAAACCCTGCATCCCTGTGTTCCTCCCTCCAGAAGACCCACAGTATTCTGATATTGAAGCTGCACAGCAACTCCCATCCAGATTTTCATTGTTGGGAAAAAATTGTGGTTTCAAGCAAATTGAAGCACCAACTACATAATCTCTACCGTGCCCAAAAAAAAATGTAAAAAAGGCCCCCTTCCCCCATCAATACTCTTCATCCACGACTGCCTAGGAGTAACTACGTATGTTCTACTTCACTTGTTAGGCTGTATATTCCTTCCCCACATGACTATGCCTCTGCCTTTAAGGCAGTGAACATATCCCTTATATCTGACGGACTGCCTCCAAGTAGTTGATGGAATCTACAGACTCACTTTGGTGGAATGGCTGCAGTCCCATTTCCCCCCCAATGGACCTTATTGTCCTCAGTCTGGGAAGCAGATGCCTGCCCCATTTTCAGATGGTCAATATGGCTGTACCCAACAACAGAAATGCACTTACTGAGGAGAGTAAGCAAGTTTGGCAACATACCTCTGCTCAAGCATTTCAAGGGCATCAATGTACCAGCGGGAACTGCTAGGAAGTCCAAAGCAGGCCCAGGAAAAACAATTTTTATTGGAGCAGCCACCGCCTGGAACTACGCACCTCCACAACGGCTTCCCTCCCCACCACAGGCTCAGCAGTAGAATGGTAAGTACCATCAGGGAATGTTGCGCAAGAGCTACTATAGCTTTCAGGTCACACATTGTGTACTAGGATGTACTGGATTCAAAGCGTTTTCCAATTTAATGGGTGAAATTAGCAATGATTTTCATGCATACAAGGGCACCAACACCCTTAAGGTATGAGGTGGTATGCTGAACTACAGTCCTTATGCCTGTTGGGCTCTCCACAGCCCAGAGATATGGAACCAAATACACCCTCACAACAAAGGCAGCATATATAGAGCATTTGCAACTTTATATTCTGGCATTGTAGCTGCTGGATAATCAGCAGGAGTATTTCAGACATGAGGGACAACCAAGCTTTAAACAAGAACTGCCGCCTTCTGTCAAGCTTTCTGGCAGTACTAGGATCCCAGCTTTTATTTTTTCCACCAATGGCTGTGGCTACCTCCTATTACAATATTCAGAGTGCTTATAGACCTGGTACAGCCACTACAACCATTGCTGTCTACATTATTCAGAGTGGGCCAACTATCCTTTTCTAGAAAATAAACAGCTCATGAACAAAAAGGAAGCTGCAGAGGATGCGCTGCTGGATACCCATTGGTGCGGATGTGAAAGCTTGGTGCTACATCGGGCCACCAATACCCTGACAATTATCCTGATCCTAGTTGCGTCTTTACGAAAACTGCTCTAACCAATCAACCGGTGAAGATGTCAACTACAAATTGCTGGCTTCCTGGCATGAATCAAGGCCAGGAAGCAAGAAAGCACAACACCCCACGGAGGCGATCGGCAGCGGCACAGGGGTGCGGGCGCCATCTTACATGGATGCATAGAGCCGTGCCCCGACCGTATTTCCCGAATGCTCCCAGCTGGCAGCCGTGCCAGCCTTGATGAGGTGAGCGGGTTGGAAGAGCTGAAGGAACCGTCGGGCGAGCAAGAGGAGGAGCCGGGAGACTGCCTAGATGAACATACGGCTCAACGGCCGGTAACGGTGGCGTCTGCCCATACGGCACAGAGTGCGCCTTGAGACGTGAAAGGTGTCCAGGTGAGGAGAGGACGACAGACTGGAAGGGCACGCTGTCTCTGGGGACAACGATTAACAGAAAAGTGCGTGGGCTGGAGGTGCGAACGGTCCGCCATTCAATTCTCACCTGCCCAACAGGACTTGCAGGTGAGAAGTGAATTAAAAGCACCCACGTGGTCAATGGGATACTAGGGGCACAGATGGCAGGTGCCAATAATTCAGGGAGCCTTGCCAGCGACAGGATGGGCAAAGAAAAGGGCCCGAAAGTGCTGCAGCAAGTAAAATGACCAGTTTGCGGCCGGAGGACCTGTGGGCCCTGCATACTACCACAATGGCCGTCCCTGCCACTGAAGACCCGACCCAAGATCTGGCTATTTTACAGCGGGATATATTGGGGCCATTAATGAGTCCTGTTTGTTTGTTTGTTTGTTTATTTGTTTGTTTTATTACTTATATTGCGCACCAGACCCAAGGGTAACCGGGCGCATTTTATACGACAGCTCAAAACTTTGTTACAAGATCACATGGCAAAAATAGAGCAACAAGAATAATATACAACAAAATATACAGGAGTATACACAAAATTTACAGGAATATACAGCATGTGGAGTGTAAAAGCATGTGTTTGCGGTCCTAGGCAGAGATTCCTAGGCTTGAATATGTCCGGGCAGTAGATGATCTAAAGTGTGTCTGCATTTTTGATCCACGTTATAAGGTTGTGTCGCAAGGTGGGGTAGGGTTGGTCAGTCTTCAAGGTGGATGGTAGGGCGTTCCAGAGTTGAGCTGCTTTCACCTGAAAGCTGCAGCCGCCGACTTTAGTCAGTTTGACTCTAGGTATGGATAGGTTATTGGAGTTAGCAGATCTAGTAAGTCTTGTTGGTTTTAGTTTGGTGAATCTGGCAGAGAGGTACTGCGGTGCAGCGTTGTTGAGGCATTTGTGGACCAAAGAGGCAACTTTTAGTTGGATTTTCTCCTGAGTAGAGAGCCAGTTGTTAGCTCGTCTGAGTGCGGTGATGTGGGCTCTCCTGGGAATGCAAAGTGCTGCTCTAAGCGCGTTGTTCTGCAGAATTTGGATTCTTTTGATGACTTCCTTGTTAGCCCCAATATAGAGCGAATTGCAGTAGTCCAGTTTTGATAACACGAGCACTCTAGCGAGTGTGATGCAGCTATCGTTTGATAGGAAGGGTTTGCCTGCTCTTATCAATTTGCAGGTGTAGGCGGTTGCTGAAGCCATCGCATTGACCTGCTTGTTGAAAGAAAGGGTGGAGTCCAGGTAGAAACCCAGAGTTTTAACCGCGTGGGCGGTTGTGATTTGGTTGTTGTCGATATTGAAGGAGGAGTAGTTGGGGCCCAGTTTTTTTAGGGTGGGTGGTGTGCCCAGGATGATTTCAGTTTTGTCATCATTCAGGCATAGACCGTGTGTGGCCATCCATGCCTGGATGATGAGATACACTCTGTTCACCAAGGCCAAATCCTTGTCGTAATCACCGGTAAGTGGTAGGAGAATCTGGGTATCATCTGCATAATTCGTGTCGGTGATACCAAGAAGGTCCATATTATCAAAAAGGGGCTTAGTAAAGATGTTATAGAGTGTAGGCGAAACACAGGATCCTTGGGGCACACCACATGTAACGGGGATGGAGTCTGCTGCCGCAGTGGTGGAGAAGACTCTGATTGTCCTGTTATTGAGGAAGGATTGGATCCATTTTGTGGCTTCTTCTGAGAAGTGCGCGGCTGAATCCAGGTGCCTGCAGAGGACCTTGTGGTCAACAAGGTCAAATGCGGCTGATAAATCCAGGAGGAGGAGTAAGGCTGGTTTGTCTTGATCCCTTAGCTCGTCAATTTGCGCCTTTAGGTCTAAGAGGGCAGTTTCGGTTCCATGCTGGGGACGGAAGCCAGACTGCCGTACTCCTAGTAAATTGTTGTTTTCAAGGTGTTTCTGTATTTGTGAGTACGCCACTTTGCTATGATTTTTAAGAGGAATGGCACAGTGGTGATTGGGCGGTAGTTTGTGGGTATGGCGGGGTCTAGTGTCTGTGTTTTGAGCAAAGGGAGTACTCAAGATTCTTTTAGGTTGCTTGGTATGGACCCTGTAGCGAATGAGGCGTTAATGAGTTTTGAGATAAAGGGAGCCAGGTCTCTAGCTGCGTCCTTTATCAGTTGAGGTGGACATTGATCCCCCTGGCAATTAGATGGTTTGAGTGACAGTATGATTTTTTCTGTCTCAATAGTAGATACTTTTGAGAATTTGAAGCGAGGGTAGTTGGTGCTATTTTTAGGAGGGGTGATATCTGTTTTGAGCTTAGTGTCGAGACTGAGCAAGGATTTCTTCGTGGCAATTTTAGATTGGAGAGATGTTACTTTATTAGCTACGGCTTGCTGAATGTTGGTGCACCATGTTGTATCTTTGACACAGTTGTCAGGTACTGGGATGGGGGATTCTATTTCCTTTAGGATAATGAAGAGTTCTTTCATGCTAGATTTGGCTTGGGCTATTCTATTGTTGTAGGTTTCCCGTTTGGCTGCTAGTATTTCCTTTTTGTAGAGGGTAGATATATCTCTCAGGGTGCTTTTATTTTTTTCCGATGGTTGTAATTTCCATGCGACCTCGCATTGTCTTTTTTTGGTACGCAGAGTTTTTAGATGGGGGGTGTACCAGGAGTTGAGGTGGGCTTTAGGTTTGCTGCGTCTCACTTTGAGTGGTGCAATTATGTCCAAGGCAGAGGACATGACTTTGTTGTACTCGTACACTAGTGTTTCAGGGTCCAGGTTGTCTGGTAGTGAATTAAGTGTGGGGAGGATGAGCGGGAGTAGGTTGTCCGGGGTGATGTTTTTCTTATTTCTGGTTGGGATGGATGGTGCTGGCTGGACTGAGGCGGTAGTGGGTCTGATCGTTTCTAGAGCAAAAGTTATAAGGAGATGGTCTGTCCAAATTAGTGGGGAGATCGATAGGATGGAGGCATTGCAGTTGTGGTCTGCCACCCAATCGAGTATTCTACCCTTGTTGTTGGTGGGGTGAAGTACTTTTTGTGAGAAGCCTAGTTCAGAGAGTAGGTTGGCTATTCGAGTTGCCTGTGGGTCATTTTGTTCATTGAAGCCTAGGTTAAGATCCCCTAGCAGGATGACTTGTGATGATTGTTTTAGGTTGTGCGATAGGATGGTAGAAATGTCCTCCTCAAAGGTTCCAATAGGGCCTGGAGGTCTATAGATAAGGTGGATAGTGAGGGTTTGGGAGTTGTTAATAGCTAGTTTAGCTGTTAGGCTTTCGCATGAATTAGTGTTGTTCGAGGGCACTAGCCTGATGGATAGGTTAGATTTAATAATAAGGGCTATGCCCCCTCCGCGGGCTCCGCCTCTATCTGCTTTTAGGATGGTGTAGCCGTTGGGGGTTGCTAGCATAATGGCTGGTCCTGCGGCGGCATGTAGCAAGGATTCCGTGATGGCCAGGAAGTCATCATTTTCAGTCTGGATAAGATCAGCAATCTCAATGGCATGAGCAATCAAGGACCTAGCATTAACTAGTGCACCTTTTAGAAGTGGGCTGGTGGATGGGGGTGTGCATGTCTTTTCCTGGGTTGTGGCAGGAGTGTGCATACATGCGTTTTGTGTCTTTGGGTGTAGGCTGTGTGGTTTTTATATGCCCCTATTATGTGAGGGTTTGCTACGGTTGGATGTGGTCAGTGTTCTGGCGCGTGGTTCATATAGTTTTGCAAGTCTGGCTCGGAGTCTAGCATTTCTAGATATGGTATTGCATGGTTTAGATTCGAAGGTTCTATGTTGTTGAGGTACTTCAGTTTGGTCATTCCGACTTAATAATGGTTGAGGTAGAGTCTGTGTCATGGCAGGGGAGTGAGCTGAGCGTTGGGGGGTAGTGTATTCAATGGTGGGAGTGAGTCTGGGTATGTGGACTAGGAATGTTGTTAATGTGAGAAGGGCTAATGTGGCTTGTAAGGTTTGCATCTTGTGACGTCACCGTGGAGGGTGGCAGATTGAACTAGAGTAGGCTGTGTAGTCCGGCCTGATCAGGGTTAGGGTCTGTGCGGATGAGGCAGTTAACTCAGGTATAGTAGATGGCGACTAAGTTTGGGATGGTGGCAATCGACTAGAGTACAATCGGCAGTACAGTTGACAAGTACAACTTTCAATAGGCAGGCTAAATGTAGCTAACATAGGCGGGCTGAATACAGCATATTATCATAGGTAGGCTAAATTCAGCATTCAGTGGGCAGGCTAAATGTAGCTATCATAGGCGGTACATGTACAGGTAGTGGCAGACAAGGCACGTAAAGATGAGCTAACTATGGCAGTGTATTACCTAAATGCAAGAGACCACCTTAGGATACATGAAGTAGCTGGTTTCACCTATTGACGACCGTTAGGCATAGGAAAGGTCAGAAGGCACAGCACAGAAGGGTACCACCTAAGTTCAAAGTAGCACAATTTGGCAAAGATGCAGTGGGGTAGCACCTAAGTTCAAAATAGCACAGTTTGGCAAAAATGCAGTGGGGTAGCACCTAAGTTCAAAATAGCACAGTTTGGCAAAAATGCAGTGGGGCAGCACCTAAGTTCAAAATAGCATTGTTTGGCAAAAATGCAGTGGGGTAGCACCTGCACCTCAAAGGAGGGGGAAGATAGATGGGCTGTCGGCAGAGGTCTCCTTCCTACGCCAGGACTTAGGCAAGCTTTCCTAACGTGTGGGGAAAGCCGAACAATGGATATCGGACACAGATGATGCAGTGAAGAAAATGGAGAAACGATTGGCAATGGTGACACAGAAACTAGGTGTCCTGGAAAACGGATGTGAGGACAGTGAAGGTGGGTCGAGACGGAACAACCTCCAAATACTGGGGCTACCAGAAAGAACAGAGGGGCCCCAGCATGGATCTCTTTTTGGAACAATGGCTCGAAGGCCTTATGGCGCCAAAGACGCTGTCCAACTTCTTCTCTGTGGAAAGAGCTCACAGGGACCCCACTGGCAGGCCCGTTCCAGGTGCTCGCCCGCGAACGCTAATAGCAAGGCTATTGAAATACAGGGGTGCCCTCTTGCAGATGGCGCGGGCCACCGGACCTATTCTGCTTAATGGCTCTAGAATTGGCGCCCCCCCCCCAGACTACACGAGGGAGGTGCAATGGGCAAGACAATCCTTTGACTCAATCAAAAAGAAATTGATGGCCAGTGGCATTAAATACACCCTTTTCTTCCCCTCGCAGTTAAAGGTTTATCATGGGATGAAGGCTCTCCTCTTCACTACACCAACAGTGGCGTGGGAGTGGTATGAGATCAATGTCCAACAGACATCGGGACCAGAGACAGCTACGGGCGCCGGATCAGGACTCAGTGGCACCAGACAAGGATACCCTGGTGTGAGGGACAGATGGATAAGCTCGAACTAATGACACTGAGGTTCGAGAAAGTATGGAAAGTTGGCAAGACTGGTAGACATACCTCACAATTCAGGCCATAGAATGACTGGGTGATAGACCTGGAGGGGTTTTGCTGTATCAGCGGATGATCCACATACGACTGGTTTAGTTCGGCTGTGCAGGGTTCACATGGCCTTCGGGCGACAGGTACTTCCAGTTGGGGGAGAAGTGGGGAGAGTTGGGAAAGTTTTACGATTGTTGTTGGTTCACATTGCAAAGATGGGGGGGCAACTGTTGCGTCAGTTAAGGCTTCAAACTACTTGGACAATGGGGGGGCGTTCCAAGACTTCGGGGGACAAAACACGTAAAGGCTAATGACTCTGGATGCTGGGGTTAAGATGCTAGCATTGAACGTCAATGGGCTGTGCTCGAGAGTTAGGCGTAGACTAGTACCACATCATCTTAATAGGTACTCGCTAGACTTCGCCCTTCTAACTGAAAGTCGACAGGTAGGGGGTGTTGCACAGTAGATTTACGGTGCGGTCCAACTAGAGAATGGTGTGCCATGCAGGCTTTGCCAGATGGGTACAGCGGGCCATGCTCTTGGTGCACAAAAGGGTGCCATTTTCAATCATTGAGCAACAGTTAGATCCGCTAGGCAGGTTTTATTTTGATCCAGGGGGAGTTGCGGAGAGCCATATGAGGAATTGTAGCAGTTTATGTAGCCCTCCCCCTCTCCCACTGGATGAGGAAGCGGAAGTGTGGATCCTGGGGGAAGACTTTAACAATGTGATGGATACAGGGCTGCACAGGTCGCATATAGGCTGGAGGAATCCAAAGCCGCCCACCATAATCTGTTCTTTCACTAGGGTTGAGGGCTGGTAGGACACATGGAAACACTTAAACATGGGAGAAGCGGTTGTAGGTGAAAGGATCGAAAAAAAGGATCGAATGCCCTTTTTTTACGAAACCAAAAGGACCGGAAAAAAGGGTCGATATTTTTTTTGTATTTATTTATTTTTTATTTATTTTTTATATGGGGGGGTTCGCCCACCCAAATCCCCCCCGTTTTCTTTTTAACTTTTATGCATACCTAACTAAAAAATATATATAAATAAATAAACATTCAACCCTTGTTTTCGGTCCTTTTGGTGTCGAACAAAAGGCATTCTATCCTTTTGTTTTAGATCCTTTGGCTGGACACCGGGAGAAGCAGGGTATTTCTTTTCTGGGGCTCACGCTACCTTTTCTAGATTGGACTACTTGTTTATCCCACTGGCAGTGGGCACAGGTTGGTCTCTGCGAAATTCTTAGCCAGGGGAATCTCGGACCACTCCCCGCTGTTAGTCAACCAGTCAACCTCAAAGGTTGGTGCGAAAAGGCGCCAGCATGGCAGCTGAATTCATATTATTTGGTGTTCCCCAAGTTTGTCACTGGTGCACAGCACACAAGAATATTTCTCGATCAATGAGGGATCTGTGGACAGCGCAGTGACAGTTGGGAGGGATATAAGGTGGTTCTTAAGGGGGAGGCAATTTTGTGAGGTACAGCACACTGGAAAAGGCATACCACAAGTAATTAGAGAGGCAGAGGCATAAAGGGCTGAAACAGAGGTGTTGGCATCTGGGACAGGGGCAGACCAGTGTAAACTAAAGACAGCGCAGGAAGTACTTCAAAATATAGTTTCGGACGATGCGAAACACTGGCTCAAACAGATCCTGATTAATGAGACAGGAGACAAGGCAGGAAAGTTACTGGCGTGACTCGTGGGAGGGGGTGTGGGGGGCGTACAGGTGCGCTTCCTGAAGGATAATGAGGATGCCCTGCTCTGAGAGGTAGCCATCGCACAGACATTTACAGAGTACTACGAGTCAGTCTATGAGGTTCCGCCCAGGTGACACGAAGCTAGTGAACGGGAGCGATTGGTCCCTGTGGATCTCCCACAGTTCTCTGCACAGCTGAGAGAGGTGCTGGAGGTGGATATCACGGAGGAAGAGATTTTCACTGCACTCTTCCAACTACAGTCTGGGAAGGCCATGGGACCAAATGGCTTCCCAGTGGAAGTCTGGAAGAAACTAGCTGTGGCAGTCGTCAGGCCTCTCCATCATTTGTTTCTGGGGAGTAGGAAGGAGGGTATTCTCCCGGAGGACTTGCGGAAGGCCCAAATAGTTGTCATTCTCAAAATGGGTAAGACTGTGGACTGTTGTGCCTCAGACAGGCCAATCTCGCTAATTACATTTTAGCCAGCGTTCTTGCCAACACTCTTCTGCAAGTAGTAGGGTGCCTGTTCCCCCCCGGACCAATGCGGGTTCAATAAGACCAAATCTATGTGCATGAACTTGCAAAGGGTGCAATTGGCAATAGGCCAGGCTAGCAGGACCCCGGGACTACTAGTACTACTAGCAGTGGATTATGAAAAAGCTTTTGATTAGGTGCGCTGGGTCTCATTGTGGGAAACTATGGAAAACCTGGAATTTGTGGGGGTTTCTTGGGCTGGTTGCGTGTCTTGGATGAGTCACTGATGGCAGAGGTATGGGTCAATGAGGTCTGTTCGAGGGTCTTTCCCCTGGGGCGAGGCAAGGATGTTCCCTCTGCTGTTTACTCTGGCGGTGGAACCACTGGCTATCGGGCTTAGGACGAACTCTGACAGGGTGGGCCTGAGGTGGCCATGTGTAACGCTCACCTGGTATCCACGGGGACGTCACTCAGCCTGTTCTGACCTCTTACGACCTCGAACCCTTCGCTGGAGGCTATTCGACTGGAGACTGGGCCTGAAACAAAGGATTGGTAGAGTTTAACTCCCTATTGTCTCTGTGTGCTTGAACCCCTTCTTCCCCGGGGTCCAACCCTTCCCTTTGATCCACAACTTACCTTGTTTTCTTGGATAGTGTGCTCTCCGTCCTGCTTTCAGCGCAGGGGCGTTTTGATCGATGCAGGCTCGTTGCTGCCTAGTTACTTCACTGGCAATAGTCCGACAGGGAAGTACAAGTCTTTTGAACAGTTCTCTAACTTTGTTCCTTTCCTTCCTTAGATGATGCCGGCGTCCGGAGATGGCAGGGTGCTGCTGAGATGAGTAGTGCTGAAGGTGAGTGAGAGCGCGATGCGCGAAGCACCCCTTTCATATTTGCATTGAACTGAGTTCTTTTTCTGTGTCTTTTAGGTGCCGCAACGTTTTCAGCGTGGATGCCGGTTATGAAGAACAAATGCGGTGGGTAAGCGCAGTATGCAGCGCCTCTAGATGTTTCCATGCTAACCTGGAGTGTCTTTTCCCTCTTGCAGATGGATGAGAAGTTCCGGAGACAGAGTTCCCCCAGAGCGGCTGGGATTCAGGTAAGCGTTTGAAGCTCGTACAGTATTTAAAAATAAGCGAAGATTTGCAGAATGCTTACTAATACCTTTTTTCTGTTCTTTTCCCTTAGGAAGCGGCGTGCCGGGATGGGAATGACACCGCCAAAGATGCCCACAGAACAGAAGGAGTGATGAATGATGGGCAGAAGCGCCGCAAGGTAAGGCTGTTCCTAACGGTGTTCTTGCAGGAGCTGAGCGCAGAAGAAAGATGCAGGCCTACTGGAGACCGATCCGAACACGGTGAGTGTCACGCTGCAGGTGCAGAAAACGCAAAGCATGTTGCTCAGCCTGGGTGTGGCTTAAATAGTCTCTGGGTATGACAGGTGTCTCTGGGCTGAACCACACCCAAAAGACTAGACCGCACATGCAGTTCTGGGAACCGAAATATGTGGGGGCATCCATCTTGTCCCCATCAATGCACTACAAGTCCAATCCCCAATGTTATCCTATGAGAGTGAGTGAGTCTGGTGCCACAAGCGCCAAGTCTGACTCCAAGTGGGTCTTTGGAGGGATGGAGAGGCCCTTGAGGGCCATGTAGGTGATCGTGGCCTGGCTCCAGCCTGACATTTTGGATGGCTGGGGACATGAGGGGCAGGAATCATGACACCCTGGCGAGGAGAGGATTTTGCTATATCCGGATGATCATCTTATATACATGTGTGACCCAGCGGTATCCTGCCCGGTTGTAACGAAGATAATGCACGAATATCAAGGCATTAGTGGCCTTGGGGTAAATTAGCAAAAGTTGGTCCTCTTCCCCATACAGAGTAGGGCTTCAGCGCTCCCTAAGGACTGCCCATAGCAAATTTCTACAAGATCAGCTTTCTAAATGTCTTGACCTTAACTTAGGCCCGATAGTTGATCAAGTCTGATGTGGAGCACTGGCAGTCCCTTCCCCCGAGCTTGATGGGTAAGGCCGCCCTCCTGAAAATGATAGCCTTGCCCAAGTTCCTTTACGTGCTACAGAGCACCCTGCTCCAAGTATCCAGACGGATGTTTGAGGGGATAGACCAGGTTCTCAGAGAACTGTTGTGGGGAGCGTGGGGGCAATCAGGCCAGGGTTGCACTGAAGAAGCTCCAGCGGTCGGACTGGGAAGGGGGGAGAATGGCCTCCTGTGTCTGCAACGATACTATTGGGCGGCGCAGCTGGGGGTCATGAATGACTGGCTAAATCGGAATTCGGTGTGGCCGCATATCGCGCAGGGTTGGATGAGGGGGGAGAACCCCAATGCAGGTGGTGTACGGGGGATGGGAGGTAAGTGCAGGGCTCCCGCTCATGACGAAACACGCAAATCAGCATGGATTGAAGCACATGGGCACATTGGCTGGAGGGAACCGACACTGAGCCAGCCTCTCTGGGGCAACTCATCTCCCTGAATTCTGTAAAATGGGGCAATTGTGCAGCTTTCTGATGTGGTGCAGGGGGCTGCTTGGTTCCCTTTGAATCTCTACAGGAAAGGTTTGCCCCGAGGTTGCGGGGGCAGGGGAAATGCTTTAAATATATGCAGTTTGCTCATGCAGCGAGGGCCCAGTGATCAGCACTGGACGGAGTCCCACAAAGCTCTCTGCTGGAAGCGAATGAATTGGCAGGGCGGATTGAAACTAAGGTCACATCCACATTGTATCAAGTCGTTTTGGCTTTTGGCACTCATGAGCTATCTCGGCTTAGGCAAAAATGGGAAGAGGATTGGTGCCCCAATGGAATCGGAGGAGTGGTTGGAGGCATTGATGTTCCCCAGGGAGATGGGTATATCCACCAGGTTCTGGAGGCGTCTAGGGCCATCAATCTCACTGAACATTTGCAACCGGTTTTATTACTTTTTCTCTTGGCTAACCACTCAAGTTATTATGTTCTGCTATGTGAATTATGGTAATTGGTTTTGTTATAAAATACAATATTTTATTTTGAAAAAAAGAAAGCTGCAGAGGCAGATCTGGTTAAGAAACAGAAATCAGTTGTCTAAAGATGCATTGAAAGCCACAGTGAATCATAGGAAGGCATTCCCAACTCACTGTTCTGGAGTCAAAGAAAAGGCTGTGTGCTACTGCCTCCTTCACCTGTCTTCAAGTATAATGGCTGCGCATAGGAAATGAAAAATATCTGGGAATAATGGGACACTGGAATATTTCATAAAATGGTTCAAGCATGAAAGGATTTTCAGGGGTTCTTAGCAAGCAAATTAGGACAGTAAAACATTAACATTTTTAAATGATGAATTGATCTAAAGATCTAGTGTGAAGCTATTCAATGCCCTAGTGCTACAAGTGAATATTTTAGTTAAAGTTTTCTTGCAGTACATTCAAATAAAATGTTTGATATTAGTTATGTTGATACTCTGAAGCACAATATTAGCACTTTCTAAGTCCCTTTTGGGATATTGTATACTCATTAAGTTGGACAGTTCAGCTTACCTATGTGCCAACATGATTGTATACATGCCTACCCCCCTTTCACACGGTACTGTAAAAGTGAAATTAGTGTTCTGAATATTGCAAGAATTCATATTTTAGGTTAGTTGTGTCAGGACACTATATAGATCCATAAAAAGAATGTTTTATTTTTTAGTGCAACATTATGAGAAGACCAGTCTGATGGTTGCATAGATGAGTATTTGGCAATTTTATTTAATCAATACTCAAAGGGATAGTTCCACGACCGAGTCACAGACGTTTGCAAGATGAAGTAGTAATAGAACTCTGGCATAGCTATTGTTTTTTTCTGAATATGACCTAAAAAAAATTGGGGATGGACTAAATCAGCTGGAAGAATGGCAATCATGAGTGTAATGCACTTTATTCCAGTACTAGCAGCCATTCCAAGATGGCCGCCGGGTGCAATCTCTTACTGTTAAAGTCCCCCCCCTTTGTCTATTTCTACGCAGAGCGCCAGGTTGCCCACAAAACACACAGCATGCTTCTTCTGTCCTGTGTACCTTGAGAGGACCCTTCAATCGAGAGGTTATGCACAGATAACGTGGGTGAACGGACTGTGGTGCCGCATATACTGTAGTTACTAAGCATGGCTCTGAAACCAGGTAAGGAGTTGCATGCGTTTGATCAGTGCTTTTTATGAAGATATTATGCTCTGTGTTGTATTCAGTTTGTTTAATAGATGGAGGGCATCATTTTGATTCCGTTTTAATTGTGGTTTCAGCTGTCTCGGTTTTCAAGTTGTCAATCTTGAGTACATGGAGGGATTTGTTTTTTGTTTTACAACTCAACGATAAGCTGTCCAAGGCACCCATTTTTTCATGTGCGGTTTGCATATATTGGACTGTTAAGGGTTGTAGCCTCTTTCAAGCACATTTCAACTAGGTGTTTACATAATCATATGATTCTTGCCAATTTAAGCTGTGGCATTTTATTTATTGGTTGTGATTTACCAGGGGAGTTGCTAGGTCTGGAAAAGACCTGGGGCTAAGCTGATGTCGGAACTGTTGGGACTGGGGGCTAGCTAGTCTTTTGGCTGTAGCTCCCGATATTCTATCCGGGGCTACAACCAAAAGATCAGGGGCTATAGCCCCCTTAGCCCCCCCCCTAGCAATGCCCCTGTGATTTACTATTCCCCTTAAGAATCCAGTCTTCGGCCGGCTCCGAGAGTACGTCGGTGGCAGTGCACTGTGGGTGTTGGTTTTTGCCCAACATTCTTTCCAAGTTAGCAATTTTACTGGTTGATATAAGTCATTTATAAATGCACCTGTAAACAAGTGTTTCTAACCGCGACAAGGAGTGGGAACAGAAGGGGGACAAAAAGATCTTAATAGGCACTGTGTCATTCAGATCATGCAAGTGCGGGGAAGAGGCGAGAAGTGCCAAGGGGTGGTAGGGGGGAGGAGAAGTGCAGGTGACTAAGTGCTGCCAGAGGGTGGTTCTTAAGTGCAAAAGAGAAGGGACTGTAGGGTTAAAGACACAGACCCTCAAGTTCTTAGGGAGCCCAGAGGCAGTGCAAGGGCACTTAGAAATTCAGGAGTGTGGGTCCGCGTTCAGGGGTGCCCAGGTGACCAGTGTGCAGAGCTATCAGGGACATTAGCAAGGGAGAGGAAGAGAGAAAGTGTAAGCTAAATAGAAGGTCTTGAGTTCCTTCCAGAACCGTAGGTGCTTCTGCTCAAGTTCGAGAGAGGCAAAGGAAAGATCTGCCCACCCCCCTCCCTCCCCCCCCGGCCCTCATAGAACTGGCGGAGGATGAGCGGAGAGCTTGAGAAGGAAGAGGTTTAGGAAGAGAAAGCTGGAGGTAGTTCGGTCCCAGGCCCCCAGAAAGTCTTGTGGACGATGTAAAGGGTCTTGAATTTGATCCTTGGAGCCAGTGCAGAGATTTCAGAGCTGGAGAGATACAATCCCTAGGCTTGTGGCCAAGGACAAGTCTTGCAGTCCTATTCTGGATTAGTTGTAAAAGTCGAATAGTAGATACAGGCAGATTTAGAAAGAGGCTGTTGCAATAGTTCAGCCTGGAGGACCAGGGCTCTAAAGACAGTGAGCTTCTGGGGGAAGCGATACATACATGTTTTACAGTGCTTACCTTAATGATTGCCCAGACTAAGGCAGGTTACACATTTAGTTATCTGTTTGGACTGCCAAGCTTGTGAGAGGGCTAGAACTCATTTTGCAAAGATCCAGGCTTTTGTAAACAAGGAAAAGCCTTGAAGATCAATAAAAGCTAGCAGGTAATTACAACATCAGACCCATTGCGAGTCAGGTACAAACGAAGTAGAAGAACCAAAAACTCCTGACTTAATTCTGTGCTTCACTTGGTGCCACTAAACACATTTATTAACCAGTGTGAAAGTGAATAACTGAATATAACAGATATCAAGAATTAGAATGAAACACTTCTGAAAAATCAGTCTTCTTGCCTTTATCATCCTAAAATACATTAACCTCTCCAACAGTAGATAAAGTAAGTTATTGCTTAAATGATACAACCTTATGTGAGGATTACAAGTGTAAATAGTCATTTGTTTTCATCCACATCCATCATCTAAAAACTTAATGAAGCAAAAAGGGCAAATTGCACAAAGATTAACAAAGGGAACATGATAAAGTGATATGCTTTGGGTGCACTTATCCGTAATTAGTACTGACAGGAAATCACACACTGTACTCATCTTTGATTCCTGGAAACATACTAACTAAACAGGGTCCCTTTTCTATTGAGATCTGAGATAAAGATAATCTGATTAGCTCTTAAGAGTTTAGAAATGCAGACAGAATTAAACGATATGAAAAATGTTTTAAAACCGAATCCAAAGTGGACTCCTACTGCATTTAGTTTTCTGGCTTATGTCATATTAGACAATTAACGCTAAAATATAATTCTAATTGTTCTTTTATAACGCATTTTAGAATTTTTAATACAGGAACCGATCCTAGAAACAAGCAAGCTAAATATGTTTTGGCACACAATGTTTTCCATAAACAAGGAATAATAAACAGGATCTACTAGGCAAATATATATGTGCAAATACTCTCCTACAAGTGCGAACTTAGCATATTACAACCTTTTGAAGACTCATGTTAAATGATGTCGAGGGAGAGAGAGATTCTGTGTGTGAGAGTTTGTGTGGCAGGCTGCCTTCATGGTGATGTTTTGTTTCTGCTAGGCTGCATCATTATTTGTTTGCAATGGCACGTTTTGTAATATGCTTGCACTGAGCTACATCATCTATGCCATGTCCGGTACTGAAGTGCTACATTCTGTTAGATTCGGTATGCTACTCTGTGTTATATTATGCCATGTCATGTCATTTTTTAAGCAGTACAAACATATTCTGTAATGTCTTGTTTCTGCTGGGATCAATATGTTTTTCCCCCAAAGCTAAATGAACGTTAACTAGAGTGCTACTTTATGTAATCATTCATGCCTTTGAGAGCGCGGGGTGGGGTGAATATGATGTTGGTTTCCTTGCATACTAGCTGGATAGGTCATGTCATATGTAGAGGTTTCTGTAACGCTCACCTGATTCCTGTAGAGGCGCCGGTCTTGACTGGGCGTATACCGTATCTTCAAAGGTGATGTGTAACACACGGCTGCCTCTTTGGGCTGGACCTCTGTGCACTGTATGTCTGGCTCGAAGGGTAAGATGTCTGCAGATAGAAAATGTGGGATTAATGAACTGGGTTATTGAATGTCTCTCTCTTCTTCCCTTTCTCTTCTCCTGTAGAACCCCAAAGGTTAACGTTCTCACCTTAGGTAAGTGAACGCAGTGCTCTCCATCTGCCTTGAGGCAGGGTGCTGTAACCAGTTTCTTCACTGGATAAGGGGAGCAGGCCTCTTGACTTCAGAGAACTGCTGTCCGTCGTTTACTGCACGAACGGTAAGTTTCGAGTAATTCTAATGTCTTTAAAGTCTTTAGTAATGATGTCTCTTGTTTTGCAGGGTTCCGGCGATGGCGGATGGCGGGCTGAAGTGAGTTGAAGATGGAGCCCGTGTGATGAATAGAAGTGCCTGGAAGCACGTAAGTAAGCGCTTGTTGCCTGCTTCACGATGCGCTCTAACTGTCTTTTTATTTTGCAGGTACAAGTTCGGGGCGGCTGCAGGGTGCCGGAATACCCACTGGGTTGGATGTGGAAAGGAGTAATGGCACGTGAGTATTAAAGTTCCCCAATGTCTTTAAACGCACCTTGTTTTGTCTTTCAGATGCGGGATGCAGCCCCGAAGGCCTCCGGAGCGTGCGAAGAGTTGGTAAGCTTTTGTCTTTCAGATGCCGGAATGCAGTGTGAAGACCTCCGGAGCGCACGAAGAGTAGGTAAGCCTTTGTCTTTCAGATGCCGGAATGCAGCGCGAGGCGTTGGTGACAGCCGATGGACCAGGTAAGTGAAGAGCTGTCACTGAAGACCGTAATGCTAACCTGTTCTTTCTTGTCTTTATAGGTGTTGCTGAAGACTGGATTCAGAATGGTAAGCCTTTTTCCTTAGGCCCAGGATCAGATGCAGAAGACACGATGAGCGTTCTGCTGCTGAGGATGCAGAATAACGCAAAGCAAGATTCATCCATCGGGTGTGGTTTAAATAGCCTCCTGTAGTGCTTAGGTGTCTCCTTCCACAGCCACGCCTAGGTAAGAAAAGAGTTCCTGCTTTCCAGAAGAGTTCCAGTGTTCTGAATCTAGGGAGTGGCTCCTGCCCCACCCAACAGGAAAAGTAGTTCCAAACAGAAGAGGATCAGAGACTCAACTGGCAGGCAAGTAAGCAGCATGGTCTGCTGCAGGTAAGTCCACCCAAGCATTATGAGCCCGGCGCTTCCAGCGCTGGGACTGCGCATATTTATGAGCCTGGTGCCACTGGCGCCAGGACTGGGTCCAAAAGGTCCCAATTGGGACTGGTTGGCACTCGGAACCTGGGTTATGGATCTGCTTCCAAGGGAGTTGGGAAAACCCTGACCTTTTGGAAGCAGAGATCATGACAGTTTCATCCTATTTTTTTGCTTTAAATGTCAAATTTTTAAGATCATTTGAAGCCACCATAAGAGCAGGTAGCAACCCCGTAAACACAGAAAAAAAAAAGAAAAATCAGGTTGCACTAGGAAATCTAATCTGCCAACAAGATCATATACCTCTGTTTTGACCTATCTTTCACATCATGCCCTCTCTTAACAGGATACAGTAACTGCAGCCCACGGTGAGAAGACTAGTCAAATGCAGGATTATGCAAATAAACTGCCATAATACCCCAGAGGATTCCTGCCTCACACATCCAATTCAACCATTCACTTAAGGGCCCTCACGAACTTCCAGGAAGGCCTGACTGAGGCTTTTGCTCCCAAGAAGCCATGGCTGAAATTCCACCCTCAGTCGAATGTGCCCATATTTCCTTCCAGCTTTCCCATCTATAGAACATGGCCGTTCAGGGCTCAGAAGACTGTATAGATGGGCATGGCATGCTGTGTTATCTTGGGCATGGTTTCTACATGTCTTGGCTCACCATGGCACTGTCGAAGGCTCAGACGTCTGACTACGAGTACGCCATAGACAGGCTTGGTGTTCTTAAGCACCTTGCACGTAAGTCTAGAGTTTAGGTGACCATAACATAAATAAATGAGGAAACCTACATATTTTAGGGTGTTTGTGCTCGCTTTTTCAGGGAGCTTTTGTAAAATTGGCACATTCGGATTTCTGTTTTACAACCCCTGCCAAATGTTGTTGGGACCCTGGGGAAGTAAGTTGAAAAACTTTGCTACCTGTGTTTTCTTGGGCATGGCTTCAACGTGCCCCAGCTCACCATGCAGTGAGTAGATTCCAGTGCAACGATTGGGTACTTGGACTAATTTATTTTTTTATCGGGGGCCAGACTCAAGTGTGGAAGAGGTTATACAAATATCTATCTGTGGGAGACTGGTTAGCGCTCCCTTACTATCGAACAGCACAAATGCTCACAATTCCTAGAGTGCACAGCCATCAGCTATCACTTGTGCTTCCAGCTCAAGAGAAAGTGAAACCTACTAGGCTCATGTCACTCAAAACAGCACGATTTTTATTTTTGGATTAGTGTCCATTAAAAGCCTTAAGAAACGACTTAACCAATTAATATAAAACATTCATATACATACTCACACAGTATTAAGAGAACACACAATAGTTGCATAACACCGTCAACTACAATTTTGGACACAAGAATATATTTATGACCACGGTTAGTATACAGGTGGTATTTGTACAATATTTAAAGACACTTTGAGAAGAATTATGGAAAACTTTTGTCTAGCTGTCTTCTCGTTTGTCTAATATTATAGCAGTGTCTTTCATTTACAGGAGCACATAATAAGTAAACGTTTCTCCGTCTGTCTATTTAACACAGAGATGAAGCGGATTTGACTGAATATGAATAAACACGCCGGCACAGCAATTCGATAACTCCTGGCAATTAATATACCTTAGCAAGACTAAGGGTAGGATACATCTGGTTTCTAGAAACCCTTTGTTTCAACAACAAAAAATTGTCAATGTAATAAAACTCTAACAAGTAATGCAGATTAGTCTAGCATACATACAGGAGGAACTAGACGATTTCTGTCTTTTTTTTTTGCCCCTGCACAGAAACAAATTGTTGCTCAGTTAAAAAGAAATCGGGTGCCCGAGTACTCTTGACCGGAAACGACTGCCCTTACAAGCTCCCTACTTTCCATGCCTTAATTCAAGGTAGCACTCTTCCTTTGGATTACTATAGCATAAAAAGGAGCAATTAACGTAGCAAGAAAATTTTGAAACCAATATTTGTAATACATTTGTGTATTGTAGGCTTTGTGAACAGTGGTGTCGTCATACGATTTATGCTGCACATTAAGTGGTTATATGTCCTGAAGATGGCTCTAACAAGATCCCGTGTACACGCAGGTACAGTGTAAAAAGAGCAGAGAGCCCAAACACGTGCCGACAATCTGGATGAGAAAGCTGTAGAGTTTTACTTATTCTGTACTCCTGTAAACGAAACACACACTGATATAATATTAGACATACAAGCAAAGACAGCTAGGCTAAAGTTCTTCCATATTTCTTCTCTGCTATTCAGGCATGGTGCGCCGCCAACGATCTCAGCCTTAACGGCAGTAAAACTGAGATCCTTCTCACTAGGACCCCAGCTCGCTCCTACGCCGTGGCCCCCCCTCCATGGGTCCTCTCATCCCGCTATTGTGAGGCAAAAAACCTTGGTGCCATTTGACTCCTCCCTCTCCTCACACCGCAGACCTTACCAAGAAGGCCTAGCTATACATCCTCGGAGGCATTCCCCTTCCTCACCTTCCCCCACAGAAACACAATGCCTCCAGAGCTCTGGTCCTCTCTAGGCTGGACTACTGCAACAGCTTCTTCCTCAATCTGCCTAAATCATCCCTTTGTCCCCTTCAACTAACCCAGAACTGGACTGCAAGACAGCTTCAAGCCCAAGGACCGCATCTCTCCAGCCCTAAAATCTCTACACTGGCTCCAGATTGTTGCAAGATCAAAGTCAAGACACTGCATCATCCACAAGGCTTTCTGGGACCTGGACCTAGCTACATACAACTCACTCTCCCTAAATACCTCTCTGCTAGAGCCCTTTGGTCTTCAAGCTCCAACTCTCTGCAGAACAGACAATATCCAAAACAGAGTGGGAGTTAGATCTCCGTCTTCCCTAGGTGCCTCCCTGCCCCTCTCAAGCTTGAGCCAGATCTTCTCAAGTTCCAGAAGCTTCTCAAGACCCTACTTTTCTCTTCTGCCGTCCATCTCCCCGCCCCCCCCTTAATGTTCCCCTCTGCTGCATTTTGACTGGTTGCCTGGTTCCCTCTGAGTCATACAGGGCACCAGGCCCACTGGGCTCCTCTGACCCTTCCCTTCCCCTTACCTGCAACTGCCCTACCAGACTCCCGCCCCCTGTACTAGCCTGGTGGGTCCTACCTCTACTGAGCCTGGTCCATCCCTATCCTCATACTTAGCATGTGGACCTTCATTCAGTGCACTCCTTACATTTGCCTTCCACTTGTCCACCTGCCTCCTCTTAGCACTCGCCTAGCCCAGGGGCCTTTCCTCCTCCCCTCTGCCCCCTGCCCCCCAGCACTTGTGCGTTCTCTGCTCCGACCCGCACTTCCTTTCCCACCTTGCATTATCCCATGCCGCTCTTACCGATACCCTCCCTACTTCCCTCCTCCCCACTTCCCTGTCCTTCTTGTTACTGCACTTGCAAGATCCGAATGACAGGGCCTAGTAGGACCGTTCTTTGTTATACTTCATCCCTGTCGTCGTCCCACCCTTCCCTTTTTGTCTTGTGGCACCTTGAAACACCATTTGCTGTATGGGCGCATTATAAATACCCAATAAATAAAAAAATTATACGAGTACTCTAGTAACTATACTAAGTTACTTTAATTACTCACGTCCCGTCCCCTTTCCTCCATCCGTGTGGGCGATCCCACTGAACAAGACAATAGGGTGGAGCCGTGACAACCTGCCTCGTACTTCGGACGCAGCAAAAGATTTTTTCAGAACCGCCTGACCGAACTCCATCTCACCTGGAGCTGGTATCCAGGGAGTAGTGCTTACAGAACGCTGACGGAGTGTCCCAATTAGCCATCCTGCTGATGAAAGAAACATGTCTCTGAAAAGCAACGCCCATGGCCTTAGCTCAGACCGCATGGGCATGAATCCCCTCGGGAACCAGTTTGCCCGTGGCCGTATATGCCTCCGTAATGGCCTGGAACATCCAATGGGCGATAGAAGCTTTGGAAGCCTGGTGCTGGCACACGTGCCCCCAAAGGTGATGAACATCGCCCCAGACTTCCTGAAGGATTTTGTCGGAGAGAGATAGAACTTTGACACTCTTGAGGTCCAAGGAATGCAAAGCCCTTTCAGCCTCCGACTGCGGGTTCGAAAACACCGGCTGGCAAATTTCCTGCTTTAGATGGAAAGACCACCTTGGGCAAGAAGTTTGGATGGGTGCGCAAGATGACCTTGTCATCATGAAACGTGGTGAAGGGCTCACATGATGACAAAGCATGCAGCTCACTGACCCTGTGCGCAGACGTGAGTGCCACCAAGAGCAGCACTGTCTTCAGTGTCACCAGCCGGATGTCCACAGCGGCCATCAGCTCAAAGGGCTTTTCTGAGAGAAAAGAACTTGCACTGGGCCTGACCACATTCCCTTCTTTGCAGTCATCCACTGGCCTATGCAGAAGCCTCCCCCCACCTTATGCATACATAGTCCATGGGGACGACAGCAATCGATACAGAGTACATGCTGCTCTCATTGTAACCCTGTGGTCTTGGGCAAGCACTGCAGGTTTGTGTTTGTGCTTTCCTGTGACTGAGCAGTACCATTTAGTAATGACGCACACTACACGGTTTTACCTTAATATATTGCAAATAATGTACTGTCCTGACCCACCTACGCATGAGCTTTGGATTTATTTTCAAGTCCAACCACTGATAAATGTGTGCATCTGTCTCTCACACCTTCAGATCCCAACATGCAGTGCATTATTTTCTGAAAAGCCAGGATTAGATTAAGGTGCGACTATGGCATGGGGTTACATCCCAGGGCTCTTTCCACTGAAGCTCAAGGACAGCCAGGGCACCCAGAAAAAAACAAGTGGCCATTAGCAGGGCTGGTTTTGGCACGTCACGGACGGGCAGTGCTCATGATGCAAAGACTCACAGAAAGAAAATGGGCTGTGCGTTTCATCCACCTATTTAACTAACCCATTATTTTGTGTTTGCTTTGCCCAATGACAACTTCGGCAGGTTCATTTACAAATAAAATTCAAATGGATTATTTGTATCTCGACAAAAGAAACTGTCCCTTCACCAAGCGTTCAGTGCCTATATCTGCTTTTTAACATGTAGCAGATGACTGGAAAGGGAGTTTATCAAGTGGAAAGCCGCAGCGGCAGGACTTGTTATGGTTGATGATCTGACCCACGTTATTCTAAGAGGCCATACATTTTACAAAATTTGCTCATCTTCTCAGTCCCAGTTCTTCTTCTTCTTCTTCTTCCTCCTCCTCCCATATCAACTCTTCCCCCACCATCTCTCCTCCCACCACCTCCTCCTCCTCCTCCTCCTCCTCCTCCGACCACCACATCCTCTTCCTCCTCCCGCCTTCTCGGATCACCACCACCCCACCTCCTCATCCGACCACCACCCTGCCTCCCATCACCACCTCCCCTCTACCCACTCCTCCGCCCACACCAACACCACTCCTCCTCGTCCTCCTCCCCCCCCACACCACCACCCCTCCTTGTCGTCCTCCTTTCACTCTGTACCTGCCTTCTCGCATTCACATCTTACACTACCCTCTCTACACAGTCCTCTCACACTTAAACTGCTCAACAACTTTCGCTCTTATGCCAATGCCTCACCTGTTCCAATATTCTCTCCAAAATATGCTGCTCACTCCTGCTGGTCATTTGTTGTCCCGCTCTGACCTCATCTGATACACTTCCCGTTTCCTGTTCCCTTATTAAATATCCCACCCCTGGTGCTGGTTGGCCATTTGTCCCCACAACCCATCGTCTTGCTTGATCTCCCTCCCAGGTGACTAATGTGCAAGGAAAAGTTTCAAAAGCAAGCTTAGCCCGCACCCTTTCTCTTTGCAGGTTTGCCACTATCACTCTGGCGGAATTGGAAGGTTTGCCTGACAGTTTGTGGTTTGGATCCAGTTTCGAAGTATCCCCCTGGTAAGTTTGGTAAAGCTACTTTTGAGCCCGTGGTGGTGCAGTGGAATGGTTTTGGTTGCAGCAGGTTCACCAATGAGTTCTGCTCTGTGGGTTTCTCCATTGTATTGCTACGCGTGGTTTCCGTTTGCTTCTTTCTCCTCCGTAACATGGGTCAGCTCTCTGCGGTGCTGGCGCTCCAGTCACATGGGTGTCGATTCTGGTGTTCTGTGGTGCTTTTCTAATCTCTGATATGCTGGTATCAAACAGGCAACGAACACTAGCGAGCATACCTACTCTGAGGCAAGACTAAAGACATGGTTCTGCACAAATTAGCACCAAGGAGAGGGGGGCAAAATGTGGGCGTCTCTCTGCTGTCCCCGTCCACCTCAGGGGTAGGACTGGCTCTAGCGCCCTCCTACGTGGGCTACCCACCCACAGCTGAGAGCAATTACTGTCCCCATTTGACAAGGCCACATTATCGTTCGCTTGTTTTGGCCGTGTTCTGTGCTCCGCTGTGAAGGAGAATGGCTGTAAGGCCAGGAACCGTCCTAAGTCTCTGGAGTGTGTGTGTGTCCTTGTTCCTGGCCATCCACACTAATAGTGTGTGGTCAGTAATTAGTCTGAATTCCTTGCCTTTTTAGTACCATAGGATGTACGCGGCCCACCTAACTGACGGAGACTGAAGTTAATTCAACTATCTGATAGTCTCTCTTGGTTGTAACATTTGACTAATTAAGATGATCAGTTTTTCCTCCCAGTTCTCAACTTGGTATAATTCTGCTCCTAAACAGATAAGGCATCAGAGGAACTCCTTTTCAAAAATAAGCATGAGGAGGACAGAACGTTTGTACAGGACTGCATTCATGTGATTGAAGGCTTTTGGTGTTTGTACGTTTCAGACCGTATTGTTAGGGTGGTCCCTTTTTAATTTTTCAGAAGACTGGCTATGTCGGAAAATCAGGGTATGACCTGAATATCCCATCACCCCAAAAAAGAATCAGATGCTCTCCTTCGTGAGTGATTGTTTCACCAGTTAGATGGCTTCTATTTGGGCACTTTGAGGAAGGACCATCCCCTTTCCCACTTGAAATCCTGGGTACTTCACGGTAGACTGGGCCGGATGACATTTGGTGGAATGTGCAGTTAAGTTGGCCTTGCTCAACTGCATACAGGCTGCTGTCGGACGTCTGAGGTGTACCTCCCAACTGTAGCTATATACAACAATATTGTCTAAGTAGACTCCTGCAAACTCTCAACAAGGGGAGAGGACCGGATTCTCTAATTACTGGAACGTGGCAGGGGCAATATTCAGTTCAAAAGTTAACATTGCAAACTGGTATAACCCTTCTCGTGAGGAAAACACTATTTTGGGCTTGGCTTCTACATTGAGTGGTAATTGCCTTTGTGAGGTCCAGTGTGTAGCTACAAACTGCTACGTTTTATTGGTGACCAAAGGATCTAAATCAAAAGGATTGAATGCAATAGGGTCGAGTCAATAGGACCGGAAAAAAAAAAAGGTTGAATGCCTTTTTTTAAATGTATATTTTTTTGGGGGGTTTCCATATAGGAAAGTGTTTTTTACACCAAAAACGGGCGTTTGGGGGAGGGGGGTTTCGGTCCTTTTAATTCGACCCTATTGCATTTCGATCCCTTTGATTCGATCCTTTGACCTACAACAGTTTTATTACATGGCCAGTCTAGCCGGGAATAACACTTATGTTTGCATTAACCTTGATGGCAAGTAAAAACTGCGATGCCACAATAAAAGTATATGTAAACTGCCACCGCAATGTATTTTTAATTTTCTTTAACTTTTAAGGTGCAGACCTCGCTCGAAAGCAGTAGAGTGTTGTACAAAGTTTGACTAACCAGTGTTTAGGCTGGCATCCTTTAACAGTAGCACAGTGCTGCTAGTTGCATTCTGTGTATTCATTGGAATTAGTCCATTGTAGGGTGCTGTTAGAAAAAGCCACGTTTTGAGTTATTTGCGAAATTGGACAGTGGTAGGGCATTCGGAGTCGATACTGGGATTGTGATCCAGAGGGTGGGTGCATGACTAGATTAGGATTCTTTACAGGCACTCCCTTGTGGACTAGTTGTGATTTGATTCAGTTGGTCTATTTGCTGCACAAAGAGCGAGCACCACCAATATGTGGAGCTTAACTGGCAGCTACTCTGGTGTTCGTCTTGCAACTGCTTTGTAGATGATCAATGCAATCTTGAACAGTATTGCAGCCTGGATGGGAAGCCAATGTATATTGGATAAGACGGGTGTGATTCGATCAATTTTCTGCACACTGTATAAAAACATGCTGCATCCTGGTTCACGGTAGACTGCTTTTAGGGGAGCTAAGCGAGCTGTTGGATGGGAGCTCAGTCAGGAGGTTTATTTCCTGATCAATGTGTGAGAACACAAAGGCCTGCACTACGGTCCGGAAGTCCTGCAGAGGGATAAAGGGTTCCATTTTACAAAAGGTGGAGATTTGAAGCCAGGCTGCTTGGGCCTTCTTGGCTATGAGTTTCTGGATGAACAGACTGCTGTCAATGGTGAAGCCTAAGGATTTTGCTGAATCTGAGAGTTGCAGATTAAATACTTCTAGGCGCATATCATTGAGTCATTGTTGAACAAATTGTTAATCGAAAAGATGACCAACGTTCTGTGGGCTTTTTATTCTCATGTACAAATTGAATATCATCCCCACGTACTGGTGGATGGCTAGATCAGAGTCTTTGAGGAGTGAGCGCAGAGGCTCCATGTAAAGGTTAAAAAGGACTGGTGAGAGGATGGAGCCTTGTGGGGGAATTTGCAGAAGACAGACTGTTAGAACGCAACATGTTCATCTGGCGGCCTGGTGTCTGCCCAAGAGGTAGGCGGTAGACCAATTCAGGACAGTGCCAGAGAATAACATCTTGTAGTCGAGGAGGAGGATATGGAGGTCGACTGTCAAATGCAGCCAAGCGGTCAAGGAGGACAAGAAGGCATGAGTTGCCCTTATCAATGATTTGTGATGGATTGATTCTGGCAAGTAGTTGTGTAGCGACTCCTTTTTCCAAGATTTTGCCAATAAACAGTAAGTTCTTAATGGGCCAGTAGCTGGGCAAGTCGTCTGGTTCTGTAGTCAATTTTTTTTTTAAGCAGTCATATGAGACTAGTCTTCAGAGTGTCAGGGGATTACCCTTCTATGACAGTCATTAATGATGCTGAGTAGTGCAATGAGCACCGGGCTCATCAATTATTTAATGATGGTAGCCGGGATGATGATACCCGGGATGATAGAGTAGGAAGTAGAGTGGCAATTGTTTTTAAGAGGTCTGGGGGGGGAAAGAGGAGAGAATTCAGTGCAGAGGGGCAGTGTGCATGTGCTGGGGTGGGGGTGGTGGGGTGCCAATGCTGTTGGAGGAGGATTCGCTGATTAACATTTTTTGCCTATTTTGTCAATAAAGTAGTTTACTCCATTGCATTTTTCTTTAGTTGCTTTCACCTTGATGCTGGCTGAGGGTTTGGTACAGTGCTTTACTACTTCAAAGAGGACTTTTCTCCTGTTAGAGGCTGCCGCAATGGTGATGGAGTACTAAGCAGCTTTGGCCTCGGTAATCCGAATCCTACGGTTGGAGCAGTGAGATCTCCAAGGTTAGTGCGCTTGTCCCACGGTTTCTCATGGGCTCTGATTGAGCATTTATTTGTGGCAAGCTCGGGACTGTACCTAGGGGCAGATTGTTTGGTGCTAGCCCCGGTTGTTTTTAGGGGGGGCATGAGTGTCCACCAGATTCATAGCACAGTTGTTGAAAATTCAAGGATGACTCAGGAATATCCTCTGGTAGAGAGGTCTGAGAAGTTTGCTTCTAGTTCGTTGACCGGTTTTGAATGAGTGGCGCCCAAGTGTTAAGAAAGATTTCACTTTTTGCAATTTTCCCTCCATTGTTCCTATGGACCCCCATTATTTTTGCTGTTTTTAAATGTGTTCTGACTTATTGAAGGGAAGTAAAACCTTCAATTTCACTTCCCTTTTGCTCATTGTTATGGGGAAACTGATCAGTCATTCAGACTATCAGTACTGGGAAACTATGGTTTGTTCCCTTTTGATTTCTAGTACTTTTTAACATTGCACACAGCACGTTACAGTGCAGTGTAGCTCTCTACACATGGGATTTTTAGTTACTTATATATGTGCCTAAAGACAAGCTGGTGACAGCAGATACATTTGAACAATTTCTGCATTATTTTTAGTGTGCACATATGCATTTGCCGCATACGGCTACTAAACTTGGCTAGTGCCCTAAAATGGCCATGTTACCAGAATGTTGCTTGCTTTGATGACCATATTGTTGTCTGGCCTTCTTCCTGCCTTGATGTGTCAAGAAATCCCTTATTCCCTTATAAAGTCATGCACTTGCCCGCGAAAGCTGCTGCTTTTTCAGGCTAGTCCTGCCTTTGTATGTGTGGCCCAGGAAGGGGGCGGGACTGTCCAGTCCCACTCCACATCCATGGTGACAAAGTGTAGGACAAATGTGAAACCAGTAGTTGACCCCGATTGGACAACTACTGGCTGTTTGAATGGTGCAGATCCTTACCATTGGTGGGCTTGGACTTGCTTCCAGCTCATATTTTTGATAAGAAGAGAACCTCTGCAGCCATTCCTTGAGATCACTGTTTGAGCCAAGAATCTATCGAAGAACAGCTGGCTGAAGATCTGAAGACAACTCTTGAAGAGGCTCAGCATCCCGTCCCATGTCCGGGCCAGTGAAGCCCTGTTTGACTACCTGATCTCCGAAGACCGAGGGGTGCTTCAGCCCTTGGACTAGTGGCACCAACTAGTCTCAATGCCTTACTGAGGATTCTGCCCCCCCTGAGCCATTGGAAGTGTCCCTGGACTGCTGGTGGAGTGACTAGTTCTCTTGTGGGCTACCTCACCAGAAGAGTCGCCATTCCACATTCAAGCCCGGAATCTCGATGCCACAAGTTGCCTTCTCCCCGATTTTCAGCATCCCAGCATCAAGGGAACCTGTTCTGGGGCAGCTCCTGTGACAGCAGCTGGATGGACACCTGTTGTCGCGTGTCTGCGGAGACCGTCGCTGGAAGTCACCTTTCTCCATCCTGTGAATTGTCCTGAGGGGGTCTGCTTCAGAGTTTCTTGCATTTCATCATCGACAGAGATTCCCTCTTGCAGCTGCACTTGACAGGATGAATCCTCAAACCCATAACTCCTGGGTTCATTGGAACCAGTGGCAGACAAACAAGCCCCCAGCGACCCCCAGACAATCCACCAAGTAATCTGGGAAATTAAGAGTCAGGGGGGGGTAAGTAAACCTAGTGCATCTGCCCCCCCCCCGTCCTCCATAGGATAACATTGGGAACAAGTCCCTTTGTCTACATTCCATTCCACTCACCCATGGGTCGTCGAAACCTGGGTGGAGTAACTTGAAATATAATACATTTGCTTACCTTCAGTAAAATTGTTGAAGAACTTCTTTGAACTATCACCAACACAAGTACATTACAACGTATCTGCAGAGACCCCATTCATGGGAGAAATATTGTGGCTCCTGTTCTAGCAGAAGGCCCCATTATTCATAGGGTTTGGAATGCTTAAATTAGGACCTGTGACATGGCTCCATTATTTATTGCAGAAAATATACTATTCTGCTTTGCTCAAGAAGTCATTTGGTGTATTTATGAACCTATGATGAATGTATATATTTATATCATAGTATTTTGTGATAATACCGCCTGTTAGATTCCGTTATGTGTGTGTCCAGAAGGTCTAAGATAAATAACCTGTATACCTACTGTCTAAATTGAATTATTGTGTACCATACTCTGTGGACTCCTTGAGGGACCCTGACTCCACTCTCACTCCTTAGAATAAGCCTTGGCTACTCATTGCGAAAATGCCTCTGAGCCAGGCGCGCTATATAAATAAATAAAATCCAAATAACTATTGGGTTTTGGCTAACCTCTGAGTTTCTTGTTACCTTTAAAGAGGATGACCTCCTAAAATCGGTCCACCAGGACAGATTCTAGTAATCCATCTAAACAATGAGTGAAGGGGCATTTAGCCTGAAATTTGAGGGCAGGGCTGAATAGGTGACTGACAGTGGGATGGCAGAGTGGTCAGATCACTCGAGTGGGATAAGCACAGGTGATGAGTGGGTTATGATGTAAAGACTACGTCTAGGGCGTTGACTTTCATGTTTGTGGAGGAGAGCACAATTTGCTTAAGGTCCATGGATCTGGTAAGTGCAAAAGCATGCTTCGGTTGTGGTTGTCGCAGCAAGACTCTTGATCGTTAAAATCTCTAAGAAGACAGTGTGTCCTAGTTTGGCAGAGGAGATTAAGTTCGAGATGTCAGCAGTGAAATTGTCACTCCTGTGGGGTGGTCTGTAGTTGAGGTGAAAGGCGATCGATTTCTTGTGATAAAAAGGAAACCTGCAGGCGAGTGATTCGAACAAGCTTGTTCTGGGAGAGCCAGGATTGTCCTGGCGTTGCTAGGATTACCTAACAAGTGGGGCATGAAGCTAATGTAGTTGGGCCCACGTAGTGATATCAACCATCTGGATAGCCCCACAAGGCGCTGCTGAATGGGCATTTACAGTTTTTGGGTGGGCCTTGCCTGCTCAGGCCCTACCCAGTCTACACCTCCGCCACTTCCTGGCCGGTCAGCATGTTGAATGCACAAGCCGGGGCAGGGGAGATGGGGTAAATCATTTTTTGCTGATGAAGAGGTCATCAAGGGTGCTGTATCTGTAACCCTACAGTCCCATCTCTCTGCACTTATGAGCCACTCGCTGGCTGCACTAGTGAGTTAACTGCACTTTCCCCTTCCCCGCACTTGCGTGATCTGAATGACAAGGCCTAGTATGATCATTATTTTGTCCTCCCTTTGTTTCCCCCTCCTTGGCTCGTCGCACCTAGAAACACTTGTGTACAGGCGCGTTATAGATGCCATATCATACATGAGACGAGATCAGCAACCTCTGCAGCGTGAGCGACTGCTGAGCTAGCATTGATCAGCATGAGGGGGCGTCTATGTGGGTTGAGGATGTTGGATGGGGCAAGGGCGATTTTAATGAGGTTCGATAGGGTAGCTTGCCAGGGATGCCCAGGGCGCTTGGCCATTTGAAACCTAGCGAGGATGGCCATATGCTGAGGAGGAAGGAGCCCCGTGGTCTTTTGGAGAGTAGTAGCAGTTGCAACTACTTTGTAGGTGTAATGCAGGATAACAGGTGTTGCCCTTGACACCATCAGGCCCAAACAGATGATGTTCTGGTCTTCCTCTGCCCTTTGTGGAGGACACCAGCGATGAGGATGCCCAAGCAGAACCGGTTAAATAGGTGGTGGGTTGAGAAAATGGGTTTCTGGGCCTGGTCACATGCCCAGCAGCCTCCTAAATGCAGTCTGCATTGAGTATGTAAGAGAGGTCACTGTGCATCAAGGGTAAAGCAAAGTTAAGTGTTATTACGTGGCTACACTACATTGATTGCAGGCCAGTCTAGCCACGTAATAACACTTCACCATTTTAGCTTTACCTTTGAGGCACGGTACTGTGCATTAAGGGTAAAGCAAAAAAGAATGGCACGCACGCAGCATCCCTCACCCCTAAATTTAGGGGAGGGGAGCATGCACACAAACACTTTCACTCGCACATCATTCATACAATAGTTGCATGCACGCAGTGGTGCACTGGGGACACAGTCACGATAAAATGGATAGGATTCAAGCTAAGCTTTGTATGATTCCAAGCCAGATGACTGGGAATTTTTCTGAGCATGTGAATCAATATAAGTGCTTATGCTTGAGAAAGATATTTCAAGTCAACCCACACTGGGCATCCACTCCGAAACCTTAGTAAAATGAGTAATGCTTGCAAAACACATAAGAAGTAGCTCTGCTTCATGCTTTGTAAATATCTTCCAGGAAGATATCTATGAAATAAAATTGCCCTTTTGGAGGCTTGTTTCTCCCGTATTTCGACCACCAAATGGGACCGCCGTCTGTTAAGAGTGAATGTCTTGTACGATCAACCTAGAACTTGAGATCTTTGCTTACATCAAGTTAAGGGCTATTTTATAATTATCAAAAGATTTAGTGAAGAAAGCCAGAAAGCATATGTCCTGACTGATGGGAAACTTGGTTACAATTATGGGTAGGAATTGAGATGAAGCGATCAGTGACTGGGAAGTTCTAACTGCCTGGCCTGTAAAGTTGATTTCACAAGTCTCAAAAAATACCTTTATGACCACATCTGGAAGTCCGAGTGCTAGGACTGCAGGAAGCAGTTGTGGCAACATCACAAGGATGAACAGAGGATGCTATGAAAAACCAGAGGCTGTTTTCACAGCCTAGTCCCTGGGGATCCCGTACTCCGGTGGCCAGGAGAAGGCCATTGCTTTTGGATCCCGACCCTGGGGGTGGACAAGCGAGGGAGGATCACCTGTGTAGGTGGTCCTCTGGAACTGGGGGCAAAGCATGTGATGGTGAAGCATATGATGGTGAGACATAGTATCCCCTTTTACCTTAACTCATCTAACCCCTATCCCGGCTTATCTCATGGGAAACTACAACTCCCATAATTCCTCCCCACTTCACATTGACAACACTACTGAACCGAGGAAGATGAAGAATGAGGCCAGGACGATTACCTCTACTGACTTGCAATGCCTCTGTCCCTCTAATAAGATCAGGCAGAGTCAGGCACGTAAGAAACAAATTGCTTACCTGTAACTATTGTTCTCCAGCATGGGTCTGGGATGGATTCACATGCTCATGAATATTCCCCGTCAGGCCAGGAATTCTCGGTAAAAGAAAAACCAGTTTCACTTTCACTTACAAACAGTATTTCTCCTCTAAACCAATCACTGAACTATGGGTATTACTGCCCCCAGCCAATGACTGCCCTCTCCCTAAGACCTCCTCTGGCAGCCATCTTCAGATTTGGTATGCACGTAAAGTGGCAGCATGACCAAGAAGAGGGGATGGAAGAAGGGATTGCTTGTGAATCCATGCCAGACCCATGCTGGAGAACAATAGTTACAGTAAGTAACTTGTTCCTTCTCCAGCATGAGGTCTGGCATTGATTCACATGCTCAAGAATAAAGAATACATAGCAGTTCAACATTACACAACCAAGGGAGTGGCAAGGTTCAAAAGAAGCAATTACTCTTCCCTCTGGAACAGGCTCCCTTTCAAGCAAACAGGTTGCGCAGCACTGCTTGTCCAACCCTGGACTCCTCTCTGGCATCTGTGTCAACGCAGTAGAATCTTGTGAACGTGTGCGTGGACCTCCACATATCAGCCCTACAGATGTCCAGCAGGGTCACACCAGACAGGAACGCTGTTGTTGCATCGATTGCTCTGGTGGAGTAGGCTCTCGGACGGCCGGGCAGAGGTCGGTTTGCCAACCTAGGACAGTGTGCGATACAACCAGAGAGCCACCTCGAGATGAAAGCCTTGGACAAGACCTTTCCATGGTTCCCAGGACCAAAGTTCACGAACAGTTGAGACGTCTTCTGGAAACTTCAGAGCACGATCCACATTTGGAGAGTGCAAAGTCCTTTCAGCCGCTAACTGTTTCGGAAAGAGCAGAGGCAACACCAAAGGCTTGTTGAGGTGGAATTCCAACTGAACCTTTGGCTTGAAGGAGGGTTGCGTCCGCAGCACCACCCTTGTATAGTGAAAAGTCAAGATAAGGCCGTTTGCAGGATAGGGCCTGGATCTCGCCCACCCTCATGGCGGAGGTGATGGACACGAGAAAAGCAGTTTTCCATGAGAGGAGTGAGAGGGGCCTGATGCATAGGCTCGAAGCGGGCCTCCATGAGCCTCATCAGCACCCGATGTTAAGTTCCCACGCCGGGGCAGGAGCCTTCACTGGCGGAAAAGATCGAAACAGTCCCTTGATGAACTCCTTGACGAGATGGTGTGATCAAAGATCATCCTAGAGACTTGGTGCAGCGGGAGACAGCCGCCAGATACACTTTGATAGAGGCGTGTGCCAGCCCTACCTTGGCCAAGGACAACAAGTATGGAAGAAACTGTGGGGCCGTGATCCTCAGAGTGTTGATCTTCTGCGACTGGCACCACATAGCGAAATGTTTCCACTTGTGCCCGTAGCACTTAAGAGTCAATGACGTTCTGGTCTTGGCAAGAACCTCCCTGCAGTCCACCAGCAACTCGTATCCCTCGAACTCTAGGACTGCAGGAGCCAAGCCCTCAGGTTCAGCGATCCTGGGTCGTGATGCAGGATTGAGCCCCTCTCTGGTGAGCAGATCCGCGACCACTGGCAGCTTGACCGGAGGCAACGCTGACAGGCTGAGAAGGTCCAGGTACCAAATCTGCCTCGACCACACCGGGCCAGCGAGTGTCATCCTGCATCAGCACTGTTGGAGTTGATGACTTACAGCAGGAGCGGCAGCGGAGGGAACACGTATAGGAACGGGCCTTCCCAAAATCAAACGTGTTCTTCCCCCCCCCCGCACACCCCCCAATGCTCCTCGGCTGGTGGAAAATGCTGGTGAATTTCTGGCATTTGGAGTTCCCTGCCGTCATAAACAAATCGATTTGGGGTCTGCCACACTTGATGAAGATTCAGTCCATCTGATCCTGCCGGAGTTCCCACTCGTGGCAGGAGCCCAAGTCCCTGCTGAGGGAGTCAGTGATGGTGTTCTTAACTCCCACCAGGTGAAATGGGATGAGGAACATCTCTTTGTCGACAGCCCTGCGCCACAAGTCCTGCGCTTCTCTGGAGAGCGCTGGAAATCGGGTCCCACCCTGCTTCCTGATTTAGAACATTGTGGTGGTGTTGTCCGTGAAGATCCTTACGGTGGACAGTCATAATGTCGACAAAAAAATGTCGACAGACAAAAATGTAGACAAAAAAATGTCGAAAAAAAAAAATGTCGACTTTCCTTTTTTTTAATTATATATTTATTTTAGGGGTTCGGGTCTAAAAAAAAAGGGAAAAATTTAAAAAAAATTTAAAAAAGGGGGGCTGGGGAGGAACCCCCCCATTTCGAAAAAAAAATGCATTGAAAAAAAAAGTCGACTTTTTTTTTCGAGATTTTTTTTTCGACTTTTTGACTGTCGACATTTTTGCTGTCGACATTATGACTATAAACCGATCCTTACCACATTGCCAATCAAATACGGAAAGCATCACACTTGAGGGCCCAGAACACTGCCCGCAGCTCCCGGATATGTGGAGATCCTTCTCTTCCGGCATGCAGAAGTCCAGTGTGGGCTCCCCAGCCCTCCAGGGAAGGGTTTGTGGTGACCGCCTCCTGGTATGGGGGTTCTGAAGCTCTGCTCCCCGGGCCATGGAGTGGACGCCCCACCACCTTATCGCTCAACAGAACTCTTCGTCGAGCGGGATCTTGTCTACGAAGCTTCCTGACACTTGTATCCAGCGAGCATGCAGGAACTCATGAAGAGGTTGCATCTGTAGCCAGCAGAGCCTGATGAGGTAGATGCATGAAGACATCATGCCGAGCAGCAACTTGATGGTCCACACTGGTGGTCTTCAGCGACAACAAACGTACCTTCCCCAGAATGGCTGCTACCCTCTCTCCCGAGAAGGATGCAAGGCGCATGATCGCGTTTAGCCTGGCTCCCAGGAACAGTGTGTTCTGCGATGGAATCAAGCAGGCCTTTGGATAATGCACAGAGAATCCCAGACCCATCAGCAACTCGAGGGTCCTTTCCATGTGTCCGACGGCCACTTCCCTTGACTTGGCCCGGATGAGCCAGTTGTCGAGGTACAGGTACATGTGTATCCCTTGTAGACGTAGATGGGCCACCACTGGTGCCAGGCACTTCGTAAACACCCTGTGCGCCGACTTCAGGCCAAAGGGGAGGGCCTTGAATTGGTAGTGTGTCCTTGCACCAAGAAGCGTAGGAACTTCCACGTCCCCATTCACAGGAAGCATTGGAAGTAAGCGTCCTCCAGATCCAGCAACATCAAGAAGTCTCCTTCCTCCTTTTGGCCGAGCACATGCTGCAACATGACCATCCTGAATTTTTGGGACTTCAGGTATTTGTTGAGACGCTGCAGGTCTGGGATGGGCCTCTCGCCCCGGTCTTACTCTTTACTAAGAAGTATCTGGAGTAGACTCCGGAGCCCCGGAGACGTGTTGGAACTAGCTCTATCGCCCCCTTTCGTAGCATGGCCCGTAACTCCTGCAGCAGCTGAGGGATGAGTTCCTGCCGGACCACCGGAAGGATCAGTGGACACATTTGATGCAACTCCAGGGTATGTCCGTGGGCGAGCACGTAAAGCACCCATTTGTCAGTTTAGTTTCTTTATTTGAACCGCACAGGGAACCCTCATGTAACTGGGCACCAAAAGCTTAAACGAATGTTACAGACAGTTTACAACAACAACAAAAACAACAATAAGTGCAAGTCGACCAAGGTTACATGCGGGTCGAGAATTAAGAGAATCAGTTCCAATACTAGGCTGCTGGTGATACAGAAAGACAAAAAGATTAAGCAAGCAGGTATATTGAGAGGTGAGATAACTGATCAACAGTGTTTCTTACCAAGGAGCCAACTCTTTACTTTAGCTCTAGCTCTAAAGGTCCAGAATGAAGGTTCCATTCCAAGGCAGAGGGGTAAGGCATTCCACTGTTTGGCGGCTAACACTGGGAAGCTTGCTCCCCCCACTCTTTTTAGGTTGAATGTAGGGACGGTAAGGCAATGGGAGTACACAGCTCTTGTCGGTCTAGCAGGTTGGTCTTTCTTGACTTTGTCTGCAAAGTACTTCGGGGCGGAATTCGATAGGCATTTGTGGGTGATGACGAGCATGCGAAGGGCAATTCTATCCCGTACTGGAAGCCAGTGGGCATTCTGTCTGAAGCTAGTGATGCGAGTAGATATCAGGATGCTTAATGCTGATCTTAAGGCATTATTTTGAAGGACCTGGAGTTTGTTGAGGTTCCGTTCAGAAGTGCCTAGGAAGAGGGTGTTACAGTAGTCCATTTTGGACAACACTAGAGTCCTGGCTAAGGTAATGCAGCTACTAAGTGAGAGGAATTACTTGCAGGCGTTAATCAGCTTGTTAGTGTTGGCAGTAGTAGAAGCGGTGGCATTCACTTGCTTTTTGATAGAGAGGGTAGAGTCTGTAGACCCCCAAGGTTTTGATTTCTTTGGCCATTTTTATCGGGTTTCCATCGATGTTGATAAATGCATAGCAAGGGTCTAATTTTTTTAAGGTGTGTTTGGGAACCGACAATCAGAATTTTGTTTTTTTCGTCTTTGAGGCAAAGGCTGTGGTCTGCCATCCACGCCTGGATTTCCAAGTATATCTTGTTATTCTGTTTAGAATCATCTTCATAGCACCCCGATAGCGTAATGAGAACCTGGGTGACATCTGCATAATTTGTGTATGTGACACCCAGGTTACAAAGACGGTCGAAAAGGAGCTTAGCGAAGATGTTGTAAAGCGTTGGCGAGACACACAAGCCTTGTAGTACGCTGCAGTGGATAGCGATTGGGTCAGCTGAGGCTGATGGTGCGAAGACTCTGGTAGCACGATTGGACAGGAATGATTGTATCCAGGTAGAGGCGTTGCTGGAGAATGCAGCTGCTGTAGACCGGTGATCAGTGAGGATCTGGTGATCGACAAAATCAAATGCTACCGATAGATTTAACAGCAGGAGCATAGCTATCTTAACATTGTCTTTGGCCTCATCCATTTGGATTTTTAGGTCCAAGAGGGCTGTTTCCGTTCCATGTCTTGGCCTAAAGCCCAGATTGTCTGAGGCCCAGTAAGTTCTAGTCTTCCAAGTGTTTCTGGATTTGAAGATGGGCTACTCTATCTAAAATCTTTAGGATGTAGTAACGATGGTGATGGGCCTGTAATTGGTAGGGATAGTAGGGTCTAGGTTATTATTATTATTATTTTTTTATTTTTTTTAAGAGTGGCATGACCCAAGCCTCCTTAAGGTTGTTGGGTACCGTGCTAGTCTCGAATGAGGAGTTGATTAATGCAGCGATGAAAGGGGCCATGTCCTTGGCACCTTCCTGAATGATTGCCGCTGGGCAGTTATCTCCTTGGCACCTAGAGGGTTTGAGGCTTTTAATGATCTTTTCAACCACTTTGGCGGAGATCGAGAAGGATGGGCAGTATCCTGGTCGGTTCAGTCCTGCTTCAGTGCCTGCATCCAACCTTGGGAGCGACGATGGCGCTGGCCACCTCCAGCGAAAGCCTTGGAACGGCTTATGTATACCTCCTGGGTCGTGGACGGGAAGGGTTGACGGTACGACGAGGAACCTCCACCGAAACCCTTCTCGATCTGCTGGACTTTCCGCTGGAGGTGCAAACGGAGGGGCGGGGCTGCTCAAAAGTGCCCAGGGCACGAGCCGTCTCCATGTCAGTCTTGATGGCCTGCAAAGACTCGTCAGTCTTCCCGAAGAGGTTATCCCCAAAGGGCATGTCCGGTACTCTCGTCTGGACCTCCAGGCAGAAGTTGGTGGTCTTCAGCCAGCCTCAGCGCCAGAGACTGACACTGTTCCCCATCTGTCGGAAACCTGTGTCTGCGATGTTCAGGGCCACCGTAACGGCATGGTCCAATGCCACCTCCCCTTCCCGGAGGAAGGCGATCGCCTCCACCTGTTTCTCATCAGGCAGGTAGTCCAGAATCAGTGCCAGTTTGTGTAAGAGTACTCCGTCGTACCTGGCCAGAATCACCATTGTGTTGGCCGCCTTGACTGTTGACACCGCAAAGTAGATGATCCTCCTCCCCATGGCGTCCAACTTCTTTCCCTTGCTGTCCGGAGGGACGGAGGACGAAGACGAAAGGGGTTGGATCTCGTCCTTCCAGCCGCCGATCCCACTGAGTTCGGCAACGGTTGCAACTGTAGACACCTTGGTGCTGGCTACGGCACCCAGTATTTTTTCTCTAGCCTATACCGCTTGGCTGGGGCTGTGGCCGGTTTCTTCATCAGGGCCAGGCCCTACTCCCAAATGTTGTCCAGGAGGGGTACCACCATGATGGTCTTCCCCTTAGGCTTGCGCTTCTGGTAAAGGAAAACCTCCTTTTTGGTCTCTTCTGGCATCAGCTGGAAGTGCTCAGACCCTCTGGTGACCATGGCATGAAATGACCCCACATTGTCCAGCGGGGACGCCCTCGGCTGTGGGGAGCCGACCGCCGTGACAATGTTGTCTATCCCCGTGTCCTGGTCCCTCGAGGGGGGAGGGGAGGAGTGGGGTGCGGAGGTTTATGAGGTGCGCTGCTTCCGCTTTCACCTGGGGTTGATCCGGGGCCACCGTGGCCAGGGGCATCCTCTTCTGAATCTCCAACACCAAGGGGTGCAGGGTCAAGAGTATGTCCAGTGATACATCTCTTGGAGTTGGTTCAGCAGGCCTACTCGGCCCTGCGCCGCCGGCATTTCCTCCGTCCCTATTTCCGTCGTCCCCCACATCCTCATGGATCATGTACATTGACTCCTGGTCTTCCTCGTCCGAGGACGAAACATCAGTTCCTTAGAATACAACTTGTCCTGAGAACTCCTTGCCACCCCCATTTTTTTGCATCCTGAGAGGTCGGCTTTGGGCTTAGCTCTGGCATCCTCTTTTCCAGTGTCCTCCCCACAGCCCCAGTGGAGTCCTTCCGCCTCGGGGCAGGGACACACTGGGTACAGCCAGGGCTACCTTGACCGGGTCAGAATATGGCCTTCGAGAGAGCGGACGCTACCATCACGATAGTCGACTACTATTTTTCCTGCGCCGCCTGGACCTTCTTAGGCAGGTTGGTCGTCTTTACTTGCACCTTAGTCTTCTCGTGCTTCTTCCGCAGTTTAGCCGGGTTAGCAGACTTCCTCTTTGGCCAGGAGCTGGAATGATGCCTGGAGATGGAGGCAGATGGTGAGGTTGATCGCGCCCTACCCATTGTGGCACCCGCTTGCGCGGAATCCACAACGGAAACAGACTTGCAGTGCTTGACCTTGTCTTGGGCCCCCACGGATGGGGCGCCCTCAAAGGACTTAGAAGCCCCCTGCTCGGATCGGCCGGTCCTGGAGCAGGCATGCCTCTGCTTAGGGTACGGGGTAGAGGCCTTGGCGCTGAGCAACGCCACTAGTTACTGTGATGGTCTTTCATGGTTCTCTTGCTGAACCCGAGGCAGATCTGGCAATCTCCTTCTCAGTGGTCCCGGTCAGCTTCCCTCTTTCTTCTCCAACATTGTCCGGAGTGCGCAGTAGGCCCGATGGCCTTCTGGAAAATCTTGGTGGAAAACTCAACGATCCTTGCCCTTGAGGGGTGACTAAATTCACCCACAAACGGATCCCCGCTTGTCGGCCGATGTAGTGAAAGAGCACACAAGCTCTGTTTGACAAATATAGGAATTGTTCTCGAAAAGGCGTGAAAAACAAGATAGCCCACAGAGCAAAACTGGAGGACCCCACCCCCCCCCCCCAACACTTGGACGTGCAGTACAAATCTGAAGATGGCTGCCAGAGGACGGGGCTTAGGGAGAGGGCAGTCATTGGCAGGCTCAGTATGACCCAGAGTTCAGTGATTGGTTTAGAGGAGAAATACAGTTTGTAAGTGAAAGTGGAACCGTTTTTTCTTTTACTGAGGATTCCCGGCCTGACGACGGGGAATATTCATGAGCATGTGAATCCATGCCAGACCCTGGAGAATACGAATTACATACACCCGTCACTTGTTAACACTCCCTGTCAGCATAAAAGGTGGCACGCACCAGCACACTCAGAGAGGCTTGATGCAAGAAGAAGAGATCTTTTGGGGCTGATGCGAATCAGGCTGTGGAAGTTGGAAGGCCAAGGGGCAGATCGCCGCAGCGGAGAACGAGTGAGAGCCAGTCGAGAATTCCATTCCATCAGGATGCTCTAAGTGTTCCATGACTGAAGGTTTCTCTTCTTTGCTCACTCGTTATCAAAGTGCTTCCAGGCAGCCCACTACCCTCCCGGGTGAACAACAGACTTGGGGAGGAGCAGACGAGGCGTTGGTAACAGTCTTGACTGCTACAGAAAAAGAATTGAAGACAGAAGCCTAATTAACTCGACCGGTGAGTTATCAAAAGGCAAACAAAAGCCAGTTTTGTGTTAAGAGCAAAAGAGGCATGTAACAAGTTGAAGGTTGCGTGTGTGCCGATAAAACGTGTAATGAAGAGAATAATGATTGAATGCTTAGAAAAGTATACAAAGTAAGAGTTGTCCTGCGAAGCAGAATCGCACATTTGAAAGTCTAAATGAAAAGTTCAGAATAATGGAAAGCGGGAAAGGAAGGCAAGAAAGTAACCGCGATACCGAACAAGAGGTGATTGAGTGAAAAGCAATATACATGAACTTTGAATACTGCCAAGAGGGCAAAAGGAAAACTATAAGTACCAAGAGGCATTGGTGTTGTGAAGATAATTGATTGTCAAATTGTTTAAAAGGTCCAAGTGGTCATGCAGAGGTCTATGTAAAATCCATGAAGTTTCGAAAGTCTTCAACAGTAAAAGAGGAAGAACAGCTCAAGCCTGGCAGAGGGAAGCCTGTGTTCAATAGTGGAAAAGTGAAAGCCAAGAGGAAAACTATGATTGTGGTGAGTGTTAGGCAAAGGTTGAATGCAGTACCCTCTGGGAACACTACAAACAACTATGACTACAGATATAGGCAACCCAACCTTTGGTATAAGCTTGTACTACACAGTTTTGGTCGTGTGTTGAGCAGCCAGGCTCATCTCAAGAGGGGAAATGTGATCTGTAGTGGAGTTACAGAAAGATTCACAGTTACAGGTATTCAAATAAACTCTCACACTCAGGGTTTCTTGCATAAACAATTTAATCATCAGTCAGTTATAAAACATTCATTAGGAGGAGGCAATCATATAGTAACACACAAATATACTTCAATACTGTGCACACTATGTTTCTGAATCAGACAAGACCCTTTTGAGATGGCCCACAGACACAACCTACACCCACAGGTGACTTTAGTAACAAGGGTGCTGGGGACATTAATATCTTACAGTTGGCATTCAGAATACTTTTCAAGGGGAGTAAAAGGCAAAGGTTATAACATAAAAGACTACAATTATTCTTAGGCAGTGCAAGAGTTCACCAGAAGAGTCAATTCAATTCAATAGGCTAGGCCAAAGACAATGGGCTAAAGTCTTGGATAGGATAAAGCGGTTCTGGTAAGTAACCGACAAAGTCTCTGCACAAGTTCTTATAAGTAGCTTGTAAAAAGAAGAATCATATGTTTGGCCACAAGCTGATTAGGCCTGCGAGTTGCAAAAGTTTCAAGCACTTTACCTCTCATGGTGAATCTCTCAGTCTTGTTTTACAGTACCTTACAATAAAGCAAAAGATGCAGCCGATGACTTCTGTTTCTGACAGTTCCTGCAGATCTCACTGTTCCTGGGCCTCAGTCGTGGGGACAAGAGGGACGTCGTTTGGGGATTCCTACACTGCACTGGGACGGTCAAAAACGTGCAACTGGCAAACTTCAATTTCAGTGGCTGTTTCGCGATTCAGTTACCGCACTGGTAACAACGCTGATCCTGGCTGTTAAGGTGGACTGTCCTTGCTTCTGAGGTCCCACACTCAGCTGAGGGGGGTCAGGTTCGGTCGGTCGATGTCTTAGGAGTCCATAGGATCTTCCAAACACTTTCGGCCAGCTTACAAGCAACACACACAATCTGGTGTCCATCTCCCTGGCTGGCTCTACGGTTTCCTGCAGCACTCTGAGGAAGTGCAACCAGCTTCGATATGGGTGTCCAGGTGGCTTACTTGGGAGTTGATTGGTCCTATCAACTCAAAAGGCAGAAGTCGTCCTTTGCAGGGCTTCTTTGTCAATGCGAACTTGCCGATCCGGACCTGCGGCAGGGCTTCATCGGGCAAACCAACGGTCCAGGAGGTTGCAGCAGTGCTCTTCAAGCTTTTCTTCGGTTCCTTTGTCCAGTGGTCGACTCTGCCTTCCAAGCCAAGAGACTCGCCTTTTATACAGTTCTCTCCCATTCATTCCAGCCTAGCTGTCACTCACCCAGCAGGGTGGATGTCCTTGCCGGACAGTCAGCCAGCCAATCATCACAGAGTGCATTTGGGTCTCCAAGGAGACCAAGCACTGGGAGTTTCGGGCACCTCCCACACTTCCTGCCTACCGCAGACACTCTGGAGCCAGAGCCGGTCAATTTCACTTTACTTACTCTGGGAAACAGTAGTTTATCCCAGATAAGGTAGTTAACCCTTGGGAAAGCCTGAAAGGCTTCCCCATGCCACTGCACTGAAGGTGCTGTGTGACACCATTGTAAAAGATGCTATGAAGTTGGTTAGGCTCCAAAACCACCAGAAAAACAAAGGTAAAACGCATTTAAAAATACATGAGTGGGAAAAAGGGTCACACACTCTCCAGGTAAAAAAATCAAGTCCCCAAAATCCAACAAAGTTGCTGGGGGTCTCTAAGGTAGAGGGAATTAGCATATTTTTGATAATTCTCCCCAACAGTAAGGCGAACAACACCTAAAGAATTGACTAGCTTGCCAAAAGCTTGAGGCCCAAGCCTGAACTGTTGAATTGTACCAGCAAGCCAGAGTGTGCAAGACTGATGGAACTGTATTCCCTTTACACATTTTGTTATTTCAGAAGGAGGGCAAGGTTAGGTTTTCTCAGTATAGGCCTTTATTTTGACTAGACTGACTTGGACTTATTTGTTGTTTATTTTATGGTCGAGATTACTCCCATTTTAGAGTTAGGGCCCGTTAGGAATTTCACCAACCCCAGTAAACTACAAAATGAAGGTTTTCGAAACTTGCATCTATTGTGGTTGTGTCTGCTGTTGATACCATGCGTTCCTTACATAGCAGAGCTCATGCCTGCATGAGTTAATGATTCAAAATTACAGACACCATTATTGATTTACTACCAGGCCACAGTGACCCTCTGTGCAAAGGGGAATGAACACAGACAAAGACATCAAACTCTTTAAATTCAAAATGTGGCTACCAGGGAAGTGGTGCTTGGTACACGTCACCCAAATGCCAGCCGCCTTTCTGTATGGCCAGTAACATTATGACCATGGCAGTACCAGGGGCAGCTTTTTGTACCAGGGGGTCGGGCAGCTCCTGACAAGGCACTAAAATTGTAAATGGCTATAGGTCGATGGCAGCAGGTGAATATCTAATACTGGAGCATTAACATCTACCACATATTAGCACAAGCATAGCAAGAGAGCCCCAAGTAATCTAGTGGAAATCGGATACTAATCACAAGACATTTTCTAAAATAATCAGTTAGAAATGGTGCATTTTACAGCTTATTTTTACTTGAGAAAAATCGGTTAAAATGTCATACAATTTACAATTGGTTTTCTAGGGTAGAGACCATGTCACCAACAGGACACAGTAGCATATGACAACATTTTCATGATGCATAAATTGATAACATATGCCAACATTGCCATTATAAATACTTTTTATGAAGCCACTCCCCAAAAAAATATTTCTAAATCCATAATAAATGCCAGGATGCCTAGTGGCCACAAGCTATGCCATTTTGTTGAGTGTAAATTACTTAAGAAGCTAAGAACAGAATCTAGGAATTTATGGTCCCTGTAAATCACGGTAATGAAGCTGAAGCCACAATCTATTAAAATATTCATAATACAGCCAATTGGATGATGTTACACAAACACTAAAAGCCAGCATTTTCACCACCAACTTTCATACCCTGCCGCCAAAGCATACACACACACCAACATCAATCACAGCCTAAATAAGAAGGAAGGGCATATGCATATTGGAACTCTCCTGGTGCAGGAAGGAAAGAACCATAAGACAGGCCATCTCTGTCTACAGCCACAGACTCAGAAACCTTCCCTCCTGTCAACACCAAATGCAACCCATAGCATTTACTTTTTGAAGACAGAACTCAATACTCTCCTCTTTTCGGAATGGTTTGAACACATAGGCCCTCACACCCACCACTCTCTTCACCTAACCTGATACTGGGCAATTTGCTCCCCTCGGTTTCCTTTCCTGGTTATTTGTAGATCCCCTGATGCCAAATTTCCCACCCTCCCCTGTTCTTCGCTCCCGCTCCCTTGTATTGTCCCCTTCCGATCTGCTTACTTCACTGTGTACTTCTCCCAAAGACTTGTAAAGCACTCCATTGCTTCCAGATGCCAGGTCTAAACTCAAAAACCCTAATAATAAGAAAAAAAGTCAGACATGGCAAAGACGTTTTGGGGCCCCTCAGCATGATCTCAGGTATTCGTGTTTGCATCCTCCTTCATAAAATACATTTCTCTGGCACAGTTTGTAAATAAATTGCTGCTTTCAAAATAAATCGATCACTCGTTATGTAAACAATTCAATACGTGAATACATCTCCCTCATTCTGTAAATAAATCCAAGGGAAATTGCAAGGGGATACATAGCACACTAGTTCCCGGCTGCTTTGCCTACAAACAAAGAACATTTTTGGAACATAAAAAAAAACAGATTTTTATATTAAACGCATATGCCTGTGATAGTGCTATAAGCATAAACTATTTTAAGCACACAATGCATAATGGTGGTTGGTTTACATTTGTCACAATACGCACCATAACAGTAAAATATCAAAGAGGAGTCAGATCAACTTAAACATACTTTTCTTTAGGTTCAAGGCTTACGCTGAGAAGAAAAAGAGCACTAATTTCACTCGCTGCATTGGAGCTGCAGGGGTCCCTGCTAAGCCAGTGCATGTATGGGTAGAGGCAGAATAAAACTCTTAGGGGTAGGGCTTGATGATGGAATATGCATTACTGGGGGAGAGGGATATTATGCAGCAAATAAAGCATACATTTGAAGGAATGAGAACATCCCACAGAGGGAACCAAGGAAAGGGATGTCTCACTCACTGCTTCAGTCAGTGGTTATTTTCATACGACTCGCAAATAAATCCAAGAAGGACCTGGATACCTAATTAAATTAGCGCATTGAATTAAAAATTGAAGTGACATTTACCTGAATACCATACTAACAGGGCATACTTGTCAAAAAGTACTGCACAGTTTTCATTACTACCGTACAAAAACAAACCTATTCAGAGTGCACATTAACATTGATTTGAATAAGATGGTAACAGGCACCATGGTTGAGTGTTTAATATGGCTCAGCTTGGTACTGATGAAGTGATTAAACTATGGATAGACATGCCACTAACTGAGGTGCAACTATATACCACTTTATTAGAGGATGACCGTTTCTGAATCATTCCTGCTCTATAGATGCATATCTTTTCATACCAGATATGTGCTAAAAAAGTTATTTAAAATAACCTTCAAAATTACTTCAGTTCCTAAAAGGCTATCCTTTGGATGTGTATGCCACGGAGTAGGAGCCATGGTATAGGTAGAATACAGCCAATTTTTCTGGTGATGCTGAGGAAGAGAAAGCTAGGTACATGCTAACAGAAGAGAATACAAGGGTATTCAACAAAAGGGCTTTCCTCAATATTACATTTGAATCTGGTGGGCTATACATTTGTACCGTCCCAGAGTTGAGAAACATGGAGATCATGGCAAAAGGGCATCACTTATGGATTCTAAAAAGCCTACTACTGGCGGTACCAAATGAACATGTGGTTCCATCAGCTGAAGAATATCCAAGATAACTGAAGGTGGAAGCCAATGTACAGACATTTGCACATTCAACTATATAGCATCTTGATGGGTAACTTCTACAAAAAGAGATGAGATAGTTAATGGCAAAATTCATGAAGGTATCTGTGACTAATTGCCATCTAGCAAGGGTGCAAAGCTCTAGCTTTTTCGATTTGTATTAATACATAAAATGATGCGGATGATTCATTCTCACAAAGGGTAATCTTTGAATCCCAGATCCCCTTTGTCGCCAACTCCTTGCAAAAAGCATAATGTACTTCTTGTGCCCTGCTGCATTGCTAGCTGATCTGCAGCACCTGCTCTGCTCATGGCACACTTCAGGTTCAAAGGTCACGAGAGGCCCAATCGACCACTGCAGTGAAAGCCAAGTCACTGCAGCACAGGGGTGGCATTTAAGGTATGCCCCCCCTGTACCAAAACTATGATGATCATGAGTACCCCATGGTGGTTGCAGGGTCATCTATAAAAAATAAGCTATGCCTGAGTTTAGGCATAGTGATATGGCACTACTTCCAATCATGGCCGCCACATCCAAATTGATATTGCACATGTGTCAGCTCCTGTGAGTCAGCTCTGTTGTAGAAGGGAATGTGTATTCGGGTCAAACGGGCTGATACTGCCAAACTGCACGAAAAAACCATCCGACCCAACCTCGCTTTAATCCCCTTTGTGAGGGCCGATAACACCCGCTCCCAGAGACCACTGCAAAGCAGGCCGCTGTCCAGGGGCCATGTATCAAAGGAGCACAGCCATTCAGAAGGAGTAGCCTCACACCAGGGTGCTGCATGGCTAAAGGCCTTTGTTGTCAGTAGGGAGGGACGGGCGGGAGTAGGAAAGGCAGGAGAGCTCTGGTTACTGGAAGACTTCCATCATCTTGTTTCTGTCTCTTTCCCTTTCCTGCCCCCTCCACTTCCTCTGGAGCAAAGCACTTTGGGTGTGACATGAACTGGGGAAGCTCACCTCCGTCCAGGAGCAGGGTTTGGTCCGTTAAAGCAGGCTAGCTTTACACCAACCACCTGAAGACTTGTGCCTTTAAAAGTAGTATCATCTCACCCCTTCAACAGATTCATCTCAGTTCCTCTCAGATCCTTTAAGAACGAAGAGTCATTCTGAAGAACTCACTGGACTTCCGTTGGGAGAGTTGTACTTTCTAATGCCCCAAGTCTGAGGTGAAGGAGGATTGTCCAAGACAGAAGGAAGATCTGTCCGCTAACCACTCCCAGGGAACACCGGGAGTGACCAGTGCTGTGGACCAGGACCAACCACTCTGCCACGGGTCTCCTAAACTAGAGAAGCAGCCCCTGAAAGAAGCAGGAGCCAGAGGGCCAGATCAGCTGAAATTCCCTGTTCTACCACACCAAAACAGGTCGCTCTGTGTTCCCCACATCTCGAACATGAGGGAAGGCACTTGTGCAAGTGTCTGCATTCCTCCAGCCAGCTGAACATTTGCTTGCATCTCAGCCAGCTCGACACTGCTTTGTGTCCTAACAAAGCATTTCACCTGCTAGGCCAGAAGCAACAACTCAATGCAAGGATCCGAACCAAATCACTGAAGAGTCAATCGCCGACTTTTACTGGGGTTACAATCACACCTTGGTTCAGCCAGCCCTAGAACTGCTGCCTCATCAACCGCACATCGAGGCACCAGAGATCACCACTTTGATGACCACCGCCCGCCGCTTTAGAGTCATTCATCGACCCCTCCCAGCAGCTAAAGCCGGACTCGGACTGGCAAACTGCAATAGCGTTCCTGGGACCGCCCGACCTGCATCTTTGAAGAGCCTCCTTTTAAATGCATAGAGCGCCCAAACGCGCTGCTGCTTGACCCGGGGGCCGCCACTATCCTACATGTCCGAACGGAGCCGTTTAGCATGCATAGATGTTTAAACCCGGGTCTGACTGAGTCAGCCACCAACAAATGTATCCAGGTAAAGTTGAGTTTGAACTGTGCCCCCGGTCCACTTGGACCATAGAGACTGATTAGTTAATGATCACTCCTGTTTTCTACAAGATATCCATTTTATGGTAGTACCTTACCTACCACTGCGGGAACCACGCTCAATACATCGCCAGTCTGTTGTATCTTCTATATTCTTCCTTCGGTGGAGTTTTATTTTTGATTGTGATACTGTGTTGTTTGGGTCTCTACTGGTTCATTTCACACCTCTCTTGAAAGTATAGCATTCCCTCAGCCCACGTTACAACAATAGGCAAAGGAGGTATATATCTTAACTGTCCTTTTTTACCCTTATAATTGCATTGTGTTTTCGTTGTCGAAGTGCCAGGGCTGAGTGGCCTATTTTACCCCTACTCACCTGTGTAGTTCTGTGAGGCAGAATCCAATTAGTCACAGTATTGAAACAGAAAATCTCTGGGAATCATTACCCCAGTCCTTGAACATGACCCATATGATGTTGGTAACAGAAGAGCACAGGCACAGTCTTGGGTGTCCTGTGTGATGAATGCGATGGGGTCATCACTCCTTTCCCAAGCGGTGACCTCTCCCCATGTGGCCATGGGACGTCAGTTGGTACCTGATCCTGGGGGTAGCTATGAGGGAGGATCACTTGGGGGGAGGCAACACTCGAGGGAGTGAAACGTCGGCTGAGACATTGTATCCCCTTTTTCTTTTGAGGATATCCGATCCTTGCCCAATGCCCCAATAGCCTGAAGGCATTGTCATTTCTTCCCTCATCCACCTAGGAAGGGTACTGAAAACCATTTCAAAAGATCTATATGCAATCCGTCAAAATATGACTTGCCTTTTAAGACTCATGAAAACACCTTCTTAGACTCTACCTACAAGTCATCCAGGACTGCTTTGCCCTTAAACATCACCGAGAATACTTACCCAGACTTTACATGCAAGTTAAGAATGGACTTTCATTCCCATAGATACGAGAATACTGCGACAAAGAAAAGCTGAGTAATGCAGATCAATGGAGGCTGACAGCACAATCTCTGCTCTAGTTATTGCAAGTACATACCTGCGGCTGGAAATGTTAACTGGCAAAGCAGCCGACAGAAGCACACAGCTGGAGAACGCTGCTCCTCTCAGTAGTGATCGAAAGACTGTGGGGCTGGAGAATGATCCCAGGAGCCAACCAGCTGGCTGACAAGGAAAAGGGAAGCTGACCGTGAGCGAGAACATGCTCCGGCAACACCAGAAGCAGAGGGAAGGCTTCTGGGTATTTGCAGGTGTTGGAAGGCAGCCTCAATCTTACCGAAGCCTGAAACGACGACAAAGAGCTCAGCAGGAACTGTCAGAGGTCAGAGAAGCCGAGAAGCAAAGGCGGCGAAAAGGAAGGAAACACTGAACAGCAAAAAACCGGCCTGCAGCGGGAGAAGCAGAATACGTCAGTGAGTCCACCTGGGAGAAGCGGGGACACCAGAGCGTATTGGCAGCCATGCCAAACCCAAATTATTAATGAAGCATATGAAAGAAAATAAGCAAGTCAGCATTGCTTTAAAAGGGAGAACAGAACCAGTATAAGAGGCTTTCAAGTTTGTGAGTGTATGCAATACACATAAAGGAAGCCCTGGCAGGGTAGTATACCAGGCAGATGCAATACAAGATAAAGCAAATATATGAAACTATCAAGTTTGCAAATGTGTACAAAGCCCACGGTGAAAGCCCTGGCAGGAGAGTATAGCAGTCAAATTCAAGACACAAGAGCATATATGTATGAAAAGCCCTGGCAGATGCAGGTTGCAAGTGTGTTCATAAAATGTACTCCCCCTGCCAGGAGAGTATACCAGGGAGATGCAAGTTATGAGCATATTCATACGAGAAAGTCCAGGTAGGAAAGTATACCAGGCATCGTCTAGCTGTTAAATATATTGCTCCAAGATGTCCTAAGTGCACATCAGAACTAGCAAAAGGCTGTGAAAATATATGAAAGAAGGGAGAAAACCTGGCAGGAGAGTACACCAGTTATCCTAACAAGATGAAGACTAATAGACAAGTTGTTGTGTGAATCAGTTCTGTGGATCAAGAGAAACTCAAGGAACCAATATTCGTGAATATAAAACAGAGTGAAGAGAAATCCACGGGAAGGGAACCACCCTCTGAAACAAGGAACTCTATCCTTCTAGAACTTGCGATTTCCTTTTTGAACATGTATACACTAAAGACCAAACATATTTTCCCTTTTCACCTCAGAGTTGATGTCTAGAATGTGAGGGACAGATGGTACTTTGGACACAGGATGTTGTGATGTTAGTTTTAGTTTTAGGTAGGGAAGCGCCTCAGAGAGAGAGAGAGAGAGAGAGAAAGAAAGAGAGAAAGGGAGAGAAAGGGAGAGAAAGGGAGAGAAAGGGAGAGAAAGAGAGAAAGGGAGAGAAAGAGAGAGAGAGAGAGAGAGAGCGAGAGAGCGAGAGAGCGAGAGAGAAAGAGAGATTTCCCAACCCCTTTTTATTTTAATAAAAGTCTTTGATCAGAACCATCAATCTCTTGTGTCTGATCTCATCCTTGGCTCCTCACACCTGGTATTCTATTGCTTGGCCCAAAGAAGGTTTTTGGAAATTGGTCATCCATAGGTTCAGACATTGAAATAAATGTACATCTACTTGACCCTCTATGGCAAGTGCAACAACACTGAATGATATCTGAGCCCCAGCTAAGTTCTTCAAATCGGGCCAATGCTTGATGCAATGCCACACCCTTTGAGCGATCTGTGGGGGTGAAGGAACTTGCTATGGAGACTCCAGGGAAACTGGGATTGTGTCATCCTTGATTTTCTAAACAGCTGTGGCACTGAAGGGAAGGATAGTGATTGTGTCTCAGGAAAGAGGTTCCCTTTCTCTCAGCCGTCCGTGTCCTCTAGGTTCTTGCTAGGCATTTGGAAAATATTACACCATCCAATGGAGTTGTCATCTGCTGGACACGCAATACATACAGCATGCTCCTCTTTCGAAGACTTATCTCCCACAAGAGTAGCACTAAGAAGGAAAATGACATAACTGGATAAAAAATAAATAGTTATAAAAAGATCTGTTGCCAATAACATGGGATGAGTAAATAGACAAGTGATAAATGGAAACCTTCAAATTATTCATAACCACAGGCCACAGCTCTGGCCACTCTGTTTTCATAGCTTTTTTGTAAATCGATCTGCATCATTACAGAAGGAAAACAAGCAGATGACAAATGTTGGTACCCTCATTGGGAGCAGTCCAGCACAAACAGTCCAGGCAGAGTCGTGTCTGCATGGGAATTCAAGCAACCACAGACATTTTGGATACTTGCTGGGTGCCACCACTTAGGTAGAGTTGTATTTCCTAGTAACAAAACAATAGAGACACATAGGAGATACCCTTACCACTTAGGGAGACTCACAGTAGACATCAAAATGTGATCATAATAATGGTAACTAACAAATTGCTTGCCTCTCGGTAATGTTCTTTTCAATGGATATTCTTTCCGATGGATATTCCTCACACGGATTCTTTATCTATGATTTTCTATTAGTGCAGCTGCTGTTCTGATGTTTTTCACCAGCATGCGGCAGAGCTCGGTTTCCGCATCAGCTCTGTCCAATACCCTTATGCCCGACGGGACATCAGGACCAGTATATATGGAGGCACCACGGGTCCATGGCCTTAGTGGTTGCCAGACATTTGGTCGAAAAAAATTGGTCGACCAGACAAATGGTCGAACCAATTTGATCGAAAACCAAATGGTCGAATTTTTTTTTTTTATTATTTTAACCCTTTTTTTTCATTTTTTTGGGCCCCCCCCCCAACCCTCTTTTTTTCTCTAAACACCCCTTTTTTTACTAAACGAAAACCCGAAAAATAAATATATAAATAAAAAAAAAATTTCGACCATTTGGTTTTCGACCAAATTGCGTCGACCAAATTGCAGTCGACCAGTTTTTTTTCGACCAGTTGACTGGACACCGCCTTAGTTTCACCTTTTTCCCCAGCACTCAGCGGAGGTACTGCAGAACCATCAGCGTACTTACTATAAACTAAGTGTCGCAGGTTGGGAGAGCGATGAGGAATCAGGGGGAGGAATATCCATCAGAAAGAACATTACTGGGTGGTTAAGTAATTTGTTCTTCCAATGGATTCCTTTCTCCCACTGATTCCTCATCTATGATCGGCTCCCATAAAAGTGCATGGACCTGGAGGAGGGAGGAGAGCAAAGACACCACCTAAATCTCTGAAGGATCGCTTTACCAAAACAAGCATCCTGCCCAGATTGGAAAGCCAAGTAGTAATGTTTGGCGACGTGTGCAGTAAGCCCATGTAGCCACCGGGCCAATGTCCAGAACAGGAACTCCTCTCTGTAGGGAACATGTGGCACTAAGTCCTCTGGTAAAATGGGCACCGAGAAAATCAGGCTCATCCTCTCCAGACAGATCTTGTTATTCCAAGATGCAGAGAAGACTACCCATTGACAGCATCTGTTTGACCATAGCCCTGTCAGCATAGGCTCCAGCATACCCCTCAAAAAGCTGGTCATCGTTCCTGCCGTACTGATTGGGAGAGACGGGTCCAGCTGATGAAATCTCTCCTCTGCATCGGAAGGATGATGCGTGAGGCGGGTTGATGGTGAGGGGGGGACAGGAAGTTGGTTCTTGAGTAAGGTTTTAATAGAAGACCACCTTAGGAAATAAGGTTGGTCTCACTCTTAACTTCACCATCTCTTTAAAAAAACAATAGGGAGGTTTAACAGATGCCTGTAGTTCACTCACCAGTCCCGCACAAGTGATGGCAACCAGGAAAATCACCTTATGGATGATCAAGGTAATAGAACATGAATGCAGGGGCTCAAATAGAGCACCCATCAGAAAAGTCAAAACCATACGCTAGAATCACAACCAGGTGTGGGAGAAACTCGCTGAAAAATGCCCGCAAAAATTGCATAATGGTGGGAATTGTGAATACAATGCTACGGTCAGGGGACCTTTAAAGACCGAAATGGCAGCCAAGTAACACTCCACAGTGCTGATTTGTAGGCCCGTCCATGCCAAGGACAGCAAGAAATCCAAAACAGAGGATATAGGACAGGATAAATGGTCCAGATCCCACTCCCAGCACGAAGCAGAGAATTTAAACCACCTGCAGGGATAGATGGACTTGGTGGTAGCTGAGAGGAGTACATCCAGGTCACAATCCTTGTATCTCAACCTCTCGGCAGCCAAGCACAAGGTTTCAGGCTGCTGAGGTGTGGCACATACTCATCAGAAGGCACCAAGGAGGGGAGTTGGATGTCAAGCAACATCAGGTTTCGTGTTCTCCGGAGACAGTCAAGAACTTTCATGATCAAAGTGGACCCGAACAGATGCAGTCTCCTGTGAACCAGTAGTATGACTGGGATAGGTGGGAATGCATAGTGGAGGTTGAATGTCCAGTCGACAAAGAGTCTGCAAGAGCTCCCTGCCAAGGAAAATCCCAGGAGCTTATCAACTCTCAATTCCTGTTCACACTGGAAATAAAAAGGTGTACGAGGAGTCCCAGAGCAGGAAGAAATCTACTCCAAGACTTCCTGGCAGAGATCCCACTCATGGGAGGCTAAAGTCAGTCTGCTCAAGGAATCCACTGTGACATTCTCTTCCAGCAAGATTAACTGAAGTCCGAGACAATGCGTTCTCCAGACACCAGAACCGCAGTTGCATTGCTTCTCTGTATAGCTGTAAAGACCAAACACCAGCTAGTATGTTGCATGGCCAGTGTGTTGTCAGTCAAAACCAGCACAGACCTGTCCTGTACAGAGGAGAGGAAGACAACCTGGGCCAGCAAGATAGTCCTCAGCTCCAGCAAGTTGATATGCTCCTGAGACTCAGGAGGAGACCACCGTCAGCTCACCGTCTGTTCCAACAGATGAGCACCCAAACCTTTATAGGACGCATTGGTGACCACTGTCAATTGAGGCCAGGGTGGCTGTAGCAACACACCATTCAGCAGGTTGTCTTGAAAGAACCACCAAGCGAGATTTTGAGAAACTCGACACTTGCACAAGATACGACATGTTCCCTTAAAATTGAGACCACTGGCAATGGTGAAGCCACTGAAGCTACCTAAGGCGCAACCAGGCTTCTGGGACACCCAGAATGCTGGAGCCCATGACACCCAGAAGATGCAGTAAGGCTGAGGCCAGAACTCGACCCTGGAATCGGAGGATATGCATGGCACTATGTCTTCGGGTGGGAAGGCTCTGCCCAAGCGAGTGTTCAAGAGCACCTCAATGAATCGGAATGACTGGAACGGCGAAACATGAACATTTTTGGACTTCATGCAAAAGACCAAACTGTGCAACAGAATGCAAGTAGGGAACAGATGTGCCAGTGCCTGGTGTAGGGAGCGTGCTCGGACAAACAAGCCGCCACACAAGGTAAAGACAAGAATGCCATCCCTCCTGAAGCGAGCAGACACCACCGGATCCAGCAGCTTTGTGAAAACCATGGGTGCCGAAGAAGCACCTAACGGAAAACCATGAACTGGTAATGATTTTGCCTACATATGAACCTCGGGTCCTGCTGCCCTGCGCATGGATGGGCACATTGAAGTGGGCGTCCTGAAGGTTCCAGGACACCAGTCAGTCCTGCAGATCTAGGGCTTTTAGGATCTGACCAAGTCTGTCGATTTTGAATTTGCCCTTGTGCAAGAACATATTTGACCTTCAACAATACATGATCGGTCATAAGCCCATGTCCTTCGGAACCAGAAAATAAGTTGAGTACCACCCTTTCCCTCTTTCGGACTACTGAACTAGTTCCAACGCTACCGGACTTCCTCCAGAACTAAAGGGTTTGGAGGCAAGAGTGGTGTGACGAAGCGGGGTGCGGCAGTGTGGGGGGCGATGTGAGAAAGGAAGACAATTGTCTTGTTGAACAACCTGTAAGGCCCAAACTTTGCATAGGGTGTGAACCCATTCATACTTGAACTGGAAAATCCTCCACACATGAAACCTGTGGTACAACCCTTTCTCAGGGGCTTTGCACCCTGTGTGGCAGAGGGGACAGTGGCTGCTTTTGGGTCACCCTTGGGGAAACTCTGCCTCTACCACTAAGGAAACATAAGCCTTGCAGCCTGCCAGTGCACTCCAACAGAGAGCATTGGAGGCAATGGGATGAAAACCACACCGCTGTTGGATGGCAGAGAGGGCAATCCAACACTGTGTTGCACAGTCAAACCCAAAGACTTGGCTATCATCTTGGAAGACTAAAATCTCTGCAAGGCGTCTTCAGCCTTTGCTCCAAAAATGTTAACCCTGTCAAAGGGCATGTCCAGGAGCATTGCCTGTACATCCTGAGCAAAGCCAGACTTTCTCACCCACGAGTGACGATACACCACTGAGCCTGTGGGAATTTTGTGGGAAACTGCCATCCTGCTCTATGTCTAGAAACATTTCTCCCATATCACCTTCATGGATCTGATCTGCCACACTTGCTACTGCAGAACACAGAACTGGGAAGAAGAAAGTTGCCAGGGCACAGGAGGCATTGTCCGAGTTGAACACCCTTTTGCTCCATGTATCTAGCCTCTTACTAGTGCTGTCAAGTGAGAGAGAAGGAAAGGTGGAAGTCTTCAAATTGGCATTCACCGCTTGCACCATCAAGCTCTCAGGGGAGTCATGGGTGGACAAGAAAGCTGGATCTTAGAGGGCCAGAGTTGTGTTTTTTTGCCAGCTCCCCGTCGATGTAGGTGCAGAGGGGTGCCTTTCCGACACCTTTAGCACCAGAGCTTCCACAGCTGCATTAACCAGCAACAAGGTCTCCTTTTTGTAGAAAGTCTGTTAATTCAAATAGGACCTTAGGGCTGGCCGGGTTGGTAAAGCAAGGTTGGCCATTAGCCTGCGGAATATTGCCGGAGGTCCGTGGGGTAGGAACTGGTAGAACATCCACTTCCAGGGAGGTGTCAAGTCTGCTGGCCTCTTGAAGGTCTGAGACCAGTCCTTGCAGGTCTTCAACCTTCCCCATAAAACTCCTCTGGGAATTTCTTTGGTACACAGATTCCATTCCAAAAAGAAACTAGTCCCCTTTGTCAAATATTTGGCCCTTTTTTTTGACAAACTGCCTCCTCAGAAGTAGGGCCGATTCTAAAGGGGGTGTGGTGGCATCAGCGACAACAACATATTAGTCGAGGGCGGGTCAGCATCAAGGCCTCAACGCCAAGCCGGGATAAATTGTGCAGGGTTCCCTGCCAGGGTGTGACAGACTGCACCTTGGCGAAGATGTATAGCATCTTTAAACAAAAAGTCTGCCATTCATCTGAGGTGGAGAATAGGGCAGGACACTGTACCTATGTTCCCACCTATGTGGAATCCTTAGAACCAGGAATCTTCTTTTTCGATGACAAAGAAGAATGGTGATGAGAAGATCACCCCGGGGAACGATGACTCTTGCAGAGATTTTTATATTTACAAGTCGGGGACCTTTCCTCGGAATGACGCTCTGAGCTCATGAACTCGACCCAGACCCTTAAACTCCTTTCCTTGTAGAAGTGCATGAAACGTTTTAGCGCCCCTGGGGTACATGGATTGACATGACCAGCATTCATGGAAGTTGTGCTTCTCCCCGAGGCAGTAGAGACATCCTGTGGGAATCCAATAAACATCTGTCAGCCACAACCCATGCAAGGTTTAACATCCGGAACCTTAGCAGTGTTGTGCATTTTCTCATTAACCAGGAGCGCGTTCCCCGAAGCTAACAGAGTGCATGAAAAAAATAGGAACTAAGGTCACAGGGCCTCAATAATACTAGACCAGATGTCCAGCACAGCCTGCATAGGAGTGTCAGACAAAGCGGACAGAGAGATGCTCTGCACCCCCCCTGGTGGCGGAAAAAGAATACAGAAGAACAGCTGCGCAGCAAATAGCAGAACACAGACAAGGAATCTGTTGTAGGAAGGGATCAATAGAACACGAATATTCCCTGTGGCAGCAATAATTTTACTGTTTTGTAGCCCATTTGCACCGTACAGAAGGGGACCATCCATATGCAACTTCTTGGTCCCGTCAACAATGGGCCAGTTGCAACTGTTAGAACATGCCCGCCTTGTGCAGGAATTAATACAAGCAATAATAGGTTCATCGGGAGATGCAAGAGCAGTCGGATTAGCAAAGTGACAAAGTTATTTCTGCAGTTAAACATGTTGGGCTACCTCACTATTTTCCTTTTTTCAATGTTGGAAGTGATGAAATGGTATATGTGAGAGCGGTTATTCAGAGATGAATAGTCCATCATAGGTTGCCATCTCTCAGACTCCTCGCATACACCCCCTTTGTTTTATAATTTGCAGTGGCATAAGCAAGTCAAGTTTTACAAAAAGCAGCAGAACTCACTTATGAAAACTTCAGGGGCGGTTGGTATTTGCGGTTTCTTTCCTACGAAATATGCCCATTTACACGTGACATGGTCTGGCAGTGGCCATTTTGTGAATGAGAAAGGAGGCTGTGAACGTTGCACCCCATGTAGCAGTGGGCCTGGAGAGATGCCTGGTTGCTAGTGCCCGCTCTACGTGTGGGGCAATTTTAACAAAGGCAATGTCCTGGCAAAGAGACAACTCGGGTGTGGAGATGGCAGTGCAGGATGGAGGTGCAAACCTGCAAACGATTCAGCAGACCAAGCGGTTGATTTTTCTCACGGACGCACGTAATTATTTGAATCTCTAATTCAGCTCAGACTCAAGTGGCAACACTAGGATTTGGGTGCCAAGTGCAATTCAAGGTTGGAGGGCACTATTATGGTTGGAATGTATTGCATTTTAACGGAAATGGGAGTTTGCGACTGTCTTTGCAGTGTCTGTGGTTCAATACAGACTACTTTTAGTGCAGATGTTCCACACCTGTGTATATGGTCGCAAGGTCAGATGAGAATTGTTGCTTTGCATTGGAGATCCTATTCTCTCCTTCAACCTGCCGACTCACTTGATAATCTGGTTGGAGATCACCTACAGCATTGTGACTACGTTTCCAATGGCTTGACTGGTGCAAAATTTTCTTTTGCCTTGCGACTGTAGCTCGGCTTTAGCTCTGGATAAAGCTCATAGTCCTAAATGAACCTGAGAAACCCCCTTTTTTAATTTGTGTTTGGCTTAAAAAAAAAGAACTTTCACCATGTCACACAGTTATCGACAATCAAGTTTTTTTAAAATTCTAAATTCACAAGAAAAGAGAAAAAAAGTTCAATAGCTAATCACGAAGGAAGAATAAACAGAATCATACATAACGACAATTCCTGAAGCTATTAATCTTTGGAATCCCACATCTGTTGATTAATGTAATAATGTCCTTTCAAAAGTTATCACCTTCCACCATTACCAAATCTCAACCTGCTCTTCAAATTAAAGCAGCACTAATAAACGCAAGGTCTTTAACAGCACATGCTACAGACATTGCCGAACTAATAATAACTAACAATCTCGACTTCCTAGCCATCACGGAATCCTGGTTGCACGAGGCTGCAGGACCCCTACTTGCCGTAGCTGTCCCGGATGGTTACACTATAATTAGACAAGATAGAATAAATGCACGAGGTGGAGGAATTGTGTCACGACCCGTGACCCAGAACCCCACTGGCATGGTCACATACCAGGTAGGGTCAGGACTCAGGGTTCATTTGGGGCCCCAAGGGCCTTGCCTTATCATAGACTCTCCTGGAGTCAGTCCTGGCGCCTTTGGCGCCTTGCTCATGTTCAGATTGGGACTTTACCTTGAAGGGACTTGAAGGGACTACTTTTCCTGTGAAGGCCTGCAGCCAACTTGGAGGCACCCATACAGTCTAGTTCCTAGGAACCAGACTGTCCAGTGCAATGTTTTAGGGTGTGGTAGCCTGGACTACTTTGTAGAGGGCTATATAAACCGCACCCAAGCTACAGTTTGTGCTTCGCGTTATTCTGCAGCCAGCCGCGTGACGCTCATCGTGTTCAGAGACCAGCACCCGGCGATCCTAGAATAGCGGACCTGCAGAGACAACAAAAGAACATCATTAGCAGTCTCTGCTTACCTGCAACTTTCCATCTGTCGATTCCTGCTGCTCGCGGTCTTCCATCCAGTTGGCAGCATCATCAGGACATCACGCTCGCACCGGAACGAAGCACCTGGAGGGAGAGAGAAATAAGGACAACGTTAAAAAGGTTACTCACGGCATTCACGGCAGTAATCACAAAATCCTCACCTGGCTGGGCATTTCTTGACTGGTTCCGCTACAGAAATCTTCACACGCCCAGAAAGACCATCGCAACCTGAAAAGAAATAAAGAATACAGGTTAGCATGAAAAAGAAATTACCGCGCCACACTTCGCGCTTAACCTAAAATCCATCCATCCATCATACGTTCCTGTGTCCATCATCCTGGCAGGAGCCTGATCCAAGTAGCGCACCCACTGAACCTCCGTGCACCTAAGGGGAAACAAACAAGAAAAGACATTATTAGCAAGAAAGGAAAGCAAGGACATTTAAAGACTGCTATAACCAGACTTACCTCCTTAAAGACACTTGAATGGGTTAGCACCAGTGAAGTTAACTATCGCTTCAACCCGCAGAAGACTACGCGCCCCTGCACAGAAGGTAGGACGGAGAGCACGCCAGACATCATAACAAGGCCCGGCCGCCACAGAAGGCATCGTCCAGAATTGGGAACGTCCAGGGTGCATCCGGCAACCAGGGCATAAGGGCGTCCGCGTGGATACCAGATGAGCGTAACAAATTGCCATTATCGCTAACTCCACTCTCGCTATGAGACTTGCCCAAACCCATAACTTACTCTCTTGTGAAACCCTCACAGCCAAACTCCCTCTAACTGACTTCCAAACGCTAACAATCCATCTCATTAACAGACCTCCCGGGCCCATTGGAACCTTTGAGGAGGACATCCTTACCCTCCTATCGGACAATCTTAAAACTATGTCCCAACGACTAGTCCTAGGCGACTTAAACCTAGGTTTCAATGACCCTCTTGATAAACAGGCCACAATTATAGCCAACTCACTATCTGAACTAGGACTATCCCAAAAAGTTAATGAGCCCACTCACGCTAAAGGAAGAACCCAGGACTGGGTGGCAGAATACAATTGCACAGCCAATATTACTGCTATTACGCCCTATCCCTGGACTGACCATTTTCTCCTGTCCTTCTCACTCTTCACCACTAGACCACTCTTGCCCACTATACCCACTGCCCCCCCTGTCAAACCAGAAATAAAAAAAAACAACCAGAGATACAGTAATACCAGCTATCCTACCCACCTTAAATTGATTAGAAGACAACCTTGACCCAAGCATACTTGTGAAGGAATACAAAAAAATAACGCAAACCACAATGGACAGAATTGCACCCCTGAAACTTAGACCTAGCAAACCTAAAGCACACCTTAATAAAGGGTTCACTCCCCAACTCAAGGACCTTCGACTACTAAAAAGGAGCTGTGAAACTACATGGAGACTCCTCCCAACCACCGATAACCAAATAAAACTCAGATTTCTTCGCAATATAAAAAAAGAAGATCTTCCTCGCAAAATGCAACTCCTACAACAAACGCATCTCTAGGGCCAACTCCAGCACCAAAGAACTATTTTCCATCCTCAAAGAACTTGAATCCCCATCACCACACCTGAAATTTGCACCAAAGACAAAACGTGGTGCTCTGATATACAACAGGCCCTAACAAATAAAATAACTACTCTTCAAAACAAAATATCTAAAAAAAACCAATCCATCAACCACCCACCTAACCACACCGCCGCCAATGCCCCGCCCAAAGACACTAACTAACCTACCCCCCTTTTTCTACTTCTCCAAAATGTCTACCCTTGAGGCTGAGAAAGTAATTCTATCACTCAAGCCCTCCAACTGCCAGGGTGACCTCTGTCCGGCTCAGCTTATCAAAGACGCGGCAAGAGATCTTGCGCCATTCATCACTAAACTGATTAATGCCTCATTCTCCTCAGGAACTGTCCAAGCTAATCTTAAACAATCATGGGTGCTCCCACTACTAAAAAAAACAAACACTAGATCCGCTAATTCCAACCAACTATCGCCCCATCACCACCGTACCCTTTCTGCTCAAGATCCTCGACAAAGTGGCCTATCTTCAGATCCAAACATTTCTGGAAGAGCATAAACTCCTGGGTGCTCGTCAATCAGGTTTCCGACCCCACCACGGAACAGAGACGGCCCTTATTGACCTGAAAGCACAGGTAGATGAGCTGAGGGACAAAGGAAAAACAGCCCTCCTTTTACTATTAGACCTCTCAGCTGCATTCGACCTGGTAGACCACAAGGTCCTCTGCAGACACCTAGACACGGCTGCCCACTTTTCTAAAGAGGCAATCATCGGGAATGAGTCCTTTGTGAGTGACAGAACTATGAGGGTCTTCTCGCCCTCAGCAGCAGCAGACCCTATCCCCATCACATGCAGTGTTCCCCAAGGATCTTGTGTCTCCCCCACCTTGTACAATATTTTCACCAAGCCCCTCTTTGATGGTCTGGATTCTCTTGGTATCACCTACACTAACTATGCAGATGATACACAGATTCGCCTCCTACTTTCCGGGGCCCTCCTACTTTCCGGGGATCATGAAGAGGATTTGGCCTTGGTGAACAGGGTGCATCTCATCATCCAGGCATGGATGGCCATTCATGGTCTATGCCTGAATGATGAAAAAACTGAACTCATCATACTGGGTACACACACTAACAAAAAAACTAGGACCAAATTACACATCATTCATCATCTATGGTAATGTGATTAAGGTGGCCAAAGAGGTGAAAACACTCTGGTTCTACCTTGACTCCACCTAATCCTTTACTAAACAAGTTAACACCCTAGCCTCAGCCACAGCATACACATGCAAGCTGATTAGAAAGGGCAAACTCTTTCTGATGATAATTGCATTACCCTAGCCAGTGCCTTGATCTTATGTAGGCTCGACTACTGTAATGCATTATATATTGGCGCCAACAAAGCCATCACCCAAAAAATCCAGATTCTTCAAAACAACGCCCTTAAAGCGGCGGTAAGTGTGTCCAAAAGATCTCACAGCTCCGCCATAAGGCGTCAAAACAATTGCCTTTCCACTCTCAACAAAATCAACTTAAAAACTGCATCCTTGACACATAAGGCATTGAACAACGCTGCCCCCAGTTACCTTGTAAACAGAGTCCAAAGAAGAATCTCTACGAGACCCACAAGACTTACCCATGCCAACTGCATTAACATTCCTAGATTCAGATTAACCAAGATCGGGGGGAGGGAGGGGGGGGGGGAGGGGAGGGCCAACAGCTTCCAGGTCAAAGCGGCCCAACTTTGGAACTCCCTACCACACCATCTCAGGGCGGATCAATCCTACCCCAGGTTTAGACTTGGTTATATCAATTGGCTCAAGGCAAATGATAATTAATAAAGAACATACCTGTGTATATTTGTCCTTTGTATATTTGCCATGTCTACCTATTTTTGTAGAGCATACCTATGTACCCAGTTTTGCCTTTTCTATGCACTACTTTATATTATATTTTCTGTGTATAACTATGTAACTTATTAATTAAGCTTTGCATTGTCTATACTGCTTGCGCCCTGATACCCCCGGGTCCGGTGCGCATCATATAAATGAATAAACTAAACTAATCAATGCCAAAGTCAAGGAAACTTGTTTGCTCTGTATCAGCATAGAGCACCATTGATCAGCCATTACAGACGGTTGTTTCTTAATGAATTTACCCAGTATTTGGGTCCTTGTTTCTTTTAATGCAGGGCAGAACAATACTAGGTGCTGCAGAGATTCCATTGAGTCTTCCCACATACACAATCTGCATGCCAGGGCAATCCAGCTCTTTCTTGACCTTACTGCCAACATTTTTCTTGCCGGGTATAAGTTCAAACGAAATTGCAAAAACTGTGAAATTTGACCAAGTATTTAAGTATTGCATTATGACTATGGGCTTCCAGAAGGGCTTTCCCATACAACTTGTAAACTTGTCTTTCCTGCTGCATCTCAATCCAATCGTGGGTCCACAGTTTGCGATTGACCCACGTTGGGTTGTTGACCATAGTTTCCTCATAAGTTTCCAAGTTTGATAGAATTGTCGAGCAGATACACTTCCATTCTATAAGTGTTCCTTCAGAGTTCTCAATTGCTTCTTGCAGTAATTCGAAGGCCAGTGGTGGATTTGGGAGTATGCATTTGCTGTATAAGGACAATGACTTCCAAACCACCATTGCATACATAGATGGCAATCCCAGTTCCATCCTTATAGCTTGAAGGTGTACCCCTCGGTACGTCTAGCACCCTTTTCCAGAAAAAGCCTTCCAGAACCTGCCAAACTTTCACCAGTAATGCAAAAAATGTCTCTGCTCCATAAGTCAGTACAACCTTCATGAGGTACAATGATATCACTGGGACAATAGAGAATCCCCAATATTTTTTCAAGAGCATCCGCACTTCAGCAGCTAAATTCTTTACCTTTATTCGCAGAATGGATTCTCTAAGGGCATCATTTAAGCTAACGTTTAGACACATTCCAAAATGCATGAATTGACTTTAATTCGTTTCTCGCTGTTCAAAAAAACAGGAGCATTTGTTGCTCTTACTGATACACGTAGGCTGCATTGTCATGCTTGACTTTTTGCATTGATTTCAAGGCCATTTGCCAAAACATACTCTTGGAGCACGCTTAACTGTCTTTGCAGACCGATTGGGGTTTGGGCTATTAACACCAAATCGTCAGAGTACAGCAGTCTATCCAAGGCCTCACACGCAAGTTTAGGAGGGAAGCTTCTAACGTTTTTTTAAAGGTTTTTGTACATCAGGAATAAACAAGTTGAATAGAGCTGGATCAAGAGAACAACCTTGTTTCAATCCTTACCTGCAGGTATTGCAGCAGAAAGGTTGCCGCTCCTATCCAGTGTAACCTTAAATGATGTTCTAGTACAAATCTTGTGTTGCTTCCATATCATCCTTGGGGCAGTCCCAGCCTTTAAGATTGGCCCATAGCTTGCCGCAGTCAATTGTATCAAAATCTTGAGCTAAGTCAATGAAAGCCAAATAGATTTTAACTTTTTTCTCCTCATTGAGTGCTTTTAGGATGTTGATCATAAAGACTTTTAAAGCTGTGCCCTCTCCTTTTACAAAGCCTGACTGCCTCTTGTCAAAATTATTCATTTTTGTCCTCCATTTCGAAAGACTAAGATCAGGGTAGCAAAAATCTTCCTTGCTATGTCCAAAAGGGCAATAGGCCGATCATTATTAGGGTCCGCCCTATTCCCCTTCTTCAAGATTGGGACGACCACTGAGGATTTCCATGATATGGGAACTCTTCTGCTCTTTTTTACATGGTCAAACAATTCCCACAGGAAGGTAGCTCATATCTCCGGGTCTTTTTTCAGCATAGTTCTGGTCATGCCATCTGGGCCCCGGGCCAGTCAAGTTACTTGCTTTACTAATCAAGCCGAGAATGTCTTCTCTGTCCGCGAATGACCAGTTCAGTTGTTGCAAATAACGAGGAAAAGTGATCGACCCATGCCACTTCAAAGACGGTGTTTGTCGGCAATGCTTCCTGTGGGGTATTCAAGGAATTAATCGTTTGACAAAATGTCACTCGTGTTTTTGGATGCAATGTTTTTCAACATGCTTTCGAAATCTTGCTGGAACATCCACTGTTTACGTTGTGATCTCACCCAGTTGCAATGCCGATTAGTATTTTTATGAGGAGCCATGCATCCTGGGACCACGTTCTTTTATGGTGCCTCAAATTCGATTTAAGGACCATTTTTCTCCTTTCTAGATCATCATAAATATGCCGACATGTAAAGGTACTTTTGAGGCCTGATTTCCTAAATTCAAAAAAGTCCATTTGCATCTTGCAGTAGTCTGGGGTCGGTTCTACATGGTCCCCCCATTGCCAGTTTGAGTTTGTTTGTTTATTTATAATGCGCACCAGACCCAAAGGTATTAGGGCGCAGAAGAAGAAAAGAGGATTGTTCAGCTTAGGTTACATTGCTGTGCGTTGCAGTACAAGTAATAATAAACAGTGCTGGCCTTTTGTGCAGTGCTGCCAACCAGAGTTGGTCCAAAACCCTATTGGTCAGCTGTTCTATTCTCTATGGGTAAATAATCAACCAGTTTCTCCCTGGCGTCACCGCCAACGTAGTGTGGTAGAACTTCACGGGCCCCGAAATCAGGGCAATACAGGTTATTTGCATATGTTTTGATCACTCAGCCTGGTGTTCAAGACTTCTAAGGTCTTCACTTGAATGTGCATGTTGCGTGATGTAAAGATGTAATCAAGAATCTTGCTTTCCTTTCCCCTTTTTCATGTAATCTTAGCTATCGCCCTTGATGTGCCCATTCACAATATCAATGTTTCTTAAAGATAAGTCATCAAGCCATGCCTGACCCCTTTTATCCGCAGGATTCGCTGATATGTTTATGTTCTTTATTAAGGAGTTACTTTGGTAAAAACAATGGATATCTAAATCACTGCATAGTATAATGAAGGGGTCGGCCAATTTCTCCCTGGACCAGTCTATGAGGTCCATTATTGTGGTTGATAAGTGTGCAGCCTCTGGGGCTACCATGTTCCAGTAAAGATTAAACATGATCAACACTCTGACTTCCGGATTCTTCACCTACCACCTTCATTGTAAAAACCTGAATACAAGGGCTGGGTTTTTCCATTGACATTACTTTTAAGTTAGACTTGTGTTTTACTGCTCTACCTTTCGATCCTTTCACTGCCAGGTTTAAATAAACAGTCTAGCCCTCTAATATTGGCGCTCGCCTCAGCCATGTTTCTTGCAAGCAAATCATGTCATAAGAGTCGTATATTATATCACCATTTCCAAAGCGGTGCCTGCAGCCTCCTGTATTCTAACTGCCCACAACAAGATCTTTCAATGTTTCCTGTTCGATCAGTTATCTATAGCTTTTAGCGTCCAGAGCCTCTGCCAGCCAATTCCAATTGTCTTCTTCCACAATGGATGTATTATGCTCCTTTCGGTAGGAACGTCAGTGAACCTCCTGGGTACCTTCCACAGTAATCATAAATGATGTTTCTCTTTTTCTAGACTTTTGCTCCTGTTGGTCCTCCTCTTCATAGTCTCTCGCAGTGTGTGTAGGCAAATCCATGCATTCGCACTTGTACCAACCGATTCGTTCTCAATCTTAATTTTGGTACGCGATGCAGTAATCTTAGGACATTTGCTCGATTCAAGACTATTCCATTATCTATATTTAAGATTCTGGAATCTAGAGTTCTAAAGGGAGACCACTTAAGACTTCTTCGTGGCCGTTTCATGGGACACTCACTTTTTCTGAAGAGGGATCCACCGGCTTCTTGATGGCAAAAGTTTTATACGCAAGTTTTATTACTGTTTGAATTAAATAGAACTGACCTAGTGCAGCATTTCCTGTTGTGTTCCAAACGATCAGCTGGATGGTGCATGATGGTTCTAACCTGGGTCTTCAAGGCAAACATCTTGGTGGGTGGGTCCACTGTTTTGTTAGTGTTTTTTATTTTGATGCTAATCTTCATGTCTCTCTCAGTCTCGGGACGATAGCTCAGGGGCAACGTGCTCTCCTTGGAAGCAAGACGGCATGGAGCAACACTGGTTCGATCCCCGGGTCAGCCCTTAGAAACCTCTGGGTATTAAGCGCGTTATAAATAACCTATCATATCATATATCACATCATATACTTCATCTGGGGCTAAGACCTGCTCCTATTAGTTCTCTTCATACAAGTAGGGACTGGAATAAGGCACATGCTGGAGGTGTTCGCCATCTGTGGGTACAGAGGAAACAATGTCCACGTTGTCTGTCACTATATATATATATATTTGTATATTTTCATTTTTTTTGCAACGTCCATACTTGAAATTAACTTGCCTTGTTGCTCACCGTACCATTTTTTAGGGTGGGGGGGGTTGTTCTTCATTCGTAACCTTCTCCAAATTTGTTCCCCTTTCCAATGTTAAGGTTTTAGCGTTTTCTGGGGAGTGTCAGGTTTCTTATAAACAAGGGTGTTTTTCGTATCTGGGCTTTTGTGCTATTTTCTGATTTTTTGATTTTTTTCCTGAACAGCCTCTTGTTTTCAAATTGGTTTTATTCTTTATCCCTTCACTAGCGTTGGTTTGTACTAAAGTGAGCACTCTAAAGCTTTCTTTCAAAACTTCTTGTTTCTTTATGAATATACCGTATTCTTTTGCCGGTTTGGTAGTCACCTGAGCTTCTGGATCATTTTCATTCAATGAGCCCTTTGTTAGGACAGAAGTTATTATTACTTCTTGGTCATTATTCGACAAACTGGTCTCTCCCACATCCTACACACTGTCGATAACAGCAAAACCACCACCTTTGCCAGCTTCGATGTTAAACTTTTCCACCCGATTTACATTTTCCTCCATATCTACATTCGTTAAACTTTCTGGCGGAATCGCTGCATGGTTTAGTTGGGTGGATGTAGCCCAGATCACAGTTTTTTTTTTTTATCCTCAATATTCAAGTGAGGTAACACCCTTTTTGAAAGCTATTTGCACAGCAAGGGTTGGTTTAAAGTCTTTACTGGCGTTTCCTCTTTTGGGAGCTCAGATCGATGGAGATTTTTGAAATCTTCTTTTGCTAGATGCTATGTAATATGTGCGTGGCCTGAGCAGTATTCTTGTCCATGTTGTTCTGTATGGCTGTTATGAAGCCTTCCACAAACAATATCTTAAAATGCATCATTGCCATAACCGTTGTGTGCGCTCTTTCAATGGATTATTAAGGGTCTCAGTTTCATGAACGGTGCCATGGTGATCGATAGCGCCGCTATCATGTTTGCGTCAATACTTGATTTTGAATTGAATGCGTCTTTTGCTTGTTTTGAACTCAAAGCAACTTGCGGGGTATTAGTATTGGAATCGCCCCAACCATCATCACTAGACTAGGCAAGGTCAGAGCCCCCCCCAGCCCTTACCCCCCGCCCCCCACCAAGTTTTTGAAGATAGCAGAGGTCTTCCTTTTTGTGATCTATTCTGGAGATGAGTTTACCGTTATCACTCCGTTTTTGACCCAGTCCCCTTTTATTCTGCACTTGAATGTCCAGGGACCACTTTTTCAAAGATTCCTGAATACCAATTTCTTTTATCCTAGATGGAAGCCGATACGGGGGCTGCCCCATCCCAAACTTGGGCTGGCTCCACAGGGTTGCTCCCGCTAATATGCTTAGGGCCTTCATGAGGGTCTGCGCTTGTGCCTGGACCAGAGCCATTATTTCCAAGCATTGTAGAGCTGTTTAAGGGAGTATCCTCCTGAACTGCAAGTCCAGACTCAATTTTCATATTTTGCAAAAGTACACAATCCGAAACCTCACCTATTTCCTCCATTTGTTGGTTTGACAGAGATGGGAAGACTTGGATCGTGTCAACAGTAGGTTTCCGATAAATAAATCTTTGATTTGAAAACAAGTTACTTGACGTTAGTTCCTTCGGGTGCCAGATAGACTTGGGGTAGGATATGCCCGGTTTGTTTTTCGCTCCTTTTTAAGCTCAGGGTTATTAGTCGTGGCCATGAAATCCCCTGCTTAGATATGCCAAGGGAAGTGTAAACCTGGCACAGACTCCTTACTCGGCGGTCTAGACATGTCCAACTGTACCGCTGGCCGCCTCAAGGATCCCTCCACCTGCAGCGTTAAAGTTGGGTTATCACTACTCAATACGACGATTGGAGAAGAAGTGTTAGATTAGTTCACCTCCTCTGTTGGCGTTGGGAAGTCCGGCCACATGGGCGAAGAGACTGGAAAAGCTTCCTTTAATGTATGTTGATCCGGCTAGTGATTGTCAGGTAAATTATGTACTTCCAAGATGGTTTCATATATAATTTCAGGGTTAATTACAGGATTTGTTTTCAAAGCAGATTTCGGGGCAGGTGTGGTGTTAAGGTTGGAGTTAATACACTCTTGATAGTCCATCTTGGAGACATTTCCCGTTTAATTTCCTTGGCTATCGTTAGTAATAGCAATGTTATTAATAGTGCTGCTATTGGTACCGACCACTCTTCAAGGCGCCCCCACCTCCCGCCTCCACTGCATCCGCTACCACCTTCCGATTATCAATAAACCTTGCTCTGTTTGCCACGATTTCCACTTCAACATTGAAGGGACACGTGTCGGGTCGCAGGTTTTTTTGCAGGGGAAAGAAGATCCTGTCCGCAAATGCATTGCAGTCAGTTTCAGTTCCAACATCGCTTATGAGCTTGCACACTCCACTCACCTCTATTTGGGTGGTGTTGATCTCCCAGAAGGTCAGACAACAAAGGAGCTTTGCTCAGAAGGGGTGTGCCAGAGAATTCCTCTCGTCAGGACACACACATTGCGTCCTTGAAATCTACGGTCATTACCAGCTCCTACGGCCGCCACAGACCGCCCAAAGTCGGCGAAACTCTGTAAACTCTGTTGCGGCAAGGTTTTGGAGCAGAGACTCCTCCTTCCAAAGTACATAGGATAGACAGACTACAAGGGAGTACTGCCACAGACTGCAAACCTCTGCAAAACCCCTGGTTCGGTCTGACATCCTGCTCTCGTACGGGCACCCTATGGTCTACTGTGCTGGAAAGCAGAGTAAACTGTCTAGACCATATCCTGGTGAACTGGCCATCTTTGGAGTTTTAGCTGTTTGCATAAAACTTAAGAGACCGCAATGGCTCAGAGTGTACAGGCAAAGGCCAGCAACCCATCCATAAACTTGTGACAAGAAGAAATGTAGCAAAGCATTGGGGGCAGCTTCCTTCAATAAAGGGGTCTGCAACCTGCACTTGTGTTGATGTTTTGAACTTCGACACCCAAGATTACATACGCTTGACTATGCTGGCTAGGTCGATGGGAGATGTAGTCCAAAACATCGCCAGAGCCAAAACTTGCAGACCACTGTCTTAATTGAACAAAAAAGACCCTACCTTTCCAAGTCTCCACACGTCCCACTGCTACAGAGGGTTGAAGCACTGCAACCCTTGATGAAGTGATGTACAAAAGGCTATCGTCCATTTAGGAAAAGCGTGATATCAAAAGACTGGACGCGGCTGAGCCAAAGTTCAACCACATTTCCCCTGGGCTAGCCACGTTTGCATATTTAGATTCACAAACGAGGAAACACAATGTGTAGTAAAAAATCAAATAAAAAAAAAACAGACATTGCCTTTGATTGTATAGCCTCATGGTGATTATAAATTATCAAAATGACTCTGTCTTTCTGGTGACTCATCTCCAGACTGCGCCACCTTAAAGTGGCCAAATTATTAAAAATTGCAATTGTGCATGGGCATGAGGTGGGCAGTAAAAACAACAGCTAGCTCATCAATGCTTAAAGCAAACGCCATAATCATTTTGTTTATATAGCACAGCTAACTTTAAGGCGTTATGAAAGCAGTAAAGAAACCAAGTACTGAAAAAGTGGGACAAGCTCTTTTCTCGCAAGATGTGGCCTGAGACTCTAGGCCTCACTGTACACTTTCTTAGCCCATGTCTGGTGCTGAACAAAATTAATAGTTACTCAATGTAGTGACTAACTTACTCTTAGTCCATAGTCCCCTTTGCTACATAGTGCATGGGCGTCCCTAACTAGGGACAGGTGACAGAACCTTTTTCACCAGAAAAACCTTCTGCCCCTTTAAATTCAGAGGCGCGCGGCCCTGGGAGCATGTGCTCCCCCGACTCCGCCCACCTGCGCCACTCCTCAGTCCCATTGACGCATCGACAATATTTAACATTGCCTAATGACACCAGTATTATTAGGGGGGGGGGGGAGGACGGTGAGACGTATGGAGGAAATGGGACTATGGACGTAGAGTACGTTAGTCACTATGATGAGTAACTATTAAATTACTCTTACGTCCCGTCCCCTTTCCTCCATACTGCTTGGGCGATTACAACTGAATGTACCCACAGGGTGTAGAGGAGACCCTCCTTAAGAAAATGGGTTCCTTAGAAGGACCTGTCCGAAGGCCGCGTCTGACTTCGAGCCGGTGTCCAAACCATAATGCTTACAGAACGCCGAAGGGGTGGCCCAGGTGGACTGCCATTGGAATGCGATGGCCATGGCCTTGGCTCTGACAGCGTGGGTATGCATGTTAACTGGCAGCAGCTTGTGCTGCCCCTAGTAGGTCTCCTTGATGTCCGCAACCATCCACCATGCAATTAAGGCCTTGGATGCGTGTTACCCATGCTTTGAGCCCGCAAAGGTGACAAACAGTGCATCCGATCATCGGAAGCCCCTGGTCCTGTCCAGGTAGAATTTCAGAGCGCGTCTGACATCCAAACAGTGCAAAACCCTCTGAGCCTGGTCCTTAGGGTCAGCAAAAAATGTAGGTAAGACTATTTCCTCGTTCAAATGAAAAGCAGAGGGAACCCTTGGTAGTAACATGGGGTGTGTCTGCAGGACCATCTTATCCCTGTGAAAAGTGGTGTAGGGTTCTGAGGCCACCAGAGCCTGGATCTCACTGACTCTGCGAGCAGAGGTGAGGCCCACTAACAAGGCTGTTCTAATGTTGATCAGCCCGATGTCTGCAGACGCCATTGGCTCGAAGGGCTTGTGCGCCAAGGCAGCCAGCACCACATTGAGGTCCCACACTGGGTGTGGCTTCTTGATGGGTGGGTAGAGCCTGGAGAGGCCCGTCAAATGTCTCCCGAGCATCAGGTTGGAAGAGGCGAAGACCTGCTCTTCCGAATTTCTGTAGGCCCCTATGGCTGCCAGATAGGTGCGGCATGTGTCCACCTGCATGCCAGAGTCTGCAAGGTGTTCAGAGAAGGAGAGCACATGATCCAGCGTGCACGTAAAGCGGTCAATCTCTTAAGAGTCTGCCCAATGACAGAACCTAGTCCATTTACTCTTGTACTGGCTCCTGGTAGCCTTGCTCCTGGCGCTGAATGATTTCCAAGTTAGCCCTTCGAGAGGCTCAGGTGCTGGAGCGTGACCAGATCAGTAACCACGCCGCGAGGGCTGACTTCTGCGGGCCGGGTGGACGACCCTGCCCCCCTGCTGCATCAGAAGATGAGCCAGTCCCATCGGAAGGTGAATGGGTGCTCTGTCCATGAGGCTGAGAAGTTCGGAGAACAGCGGTCTCGCTGGCCACCATGGCGCCATAAGAATGATGCTGAGGTGGCAAGATTCCTTCATCTTGCAGATCACCCTGTGGACCAGGGTGTTAGGCAGAAACCTGTGCAGTTCCCTTGGGGAACACTGCAAAAGATTTAAGACTACAGGTATAGCAGTAAACCCACTTGGTAGCAGTCCGCACCACCCAGATTTACCTGGTAGCTGTGGCTGAGCAGTCAGACTTCCCTCAAGAAGAGTTAGGCAGTATGCAAAGTATACACAATATGTACTCAGACACAATAGCACAAGCAAACACTGACCAGAGCTTGGTTTCAAAAGTATATAGTTATTTATTTTTTTAAGAACACATAAGTTGAAAACACTCTAGCAAAGTATAGTAAAAACACTTAAAACACAGTTATAAGGAAAGCAGTTTCAACCCTTACTCCTATCTAGACAACTCTAAGTTAACCCCACATAATTAAAACAGAGGTGAGCGCTTAACGTTAGATGACACTCTAGTAGGTTTAAGGAAGGGATAAAAAGAAACAGAAATGGGTTAAACACACCACTCTAAGGTCCAGAACACTTGCAATAGGCTCAAAGAAGCACAAAGTCACAGGTGAGCAAAAGTCACTAGGCAGGGCCCACTCTTAGAGTAGCCGGAGCGAAAATGTGCCCAAGATCACACTGTTATTAGGGATTCAAAGTCTTGCAAAGAGTTAGAAAGAGTTTAGAGTGGCTTAGAAGTTTAGCCAGGGTATTCCAGGCACTCCCAGGTTCGAAAGCCGGGGGCTAAATCTACCCCGTACAGTCGGTGGCAAGGGAAGCCAGGCGGAACACGGTACCTTAAGCGGAAAGGATCCTCCAGCGGTGGCAGTTGTTCCAGGCAGTGGCAGCAAGGCTCGACGTCGGTCAGGGGAGAAGAAGTTCTCGCAGAAGAGCAGAAGAAGAAGGTCGTTGCACTGCCCGGGAAGAAACCAGCCGCGGAGTCCTCCGGTCAAAGGGTTGTACCGACTTTCGTGGTTGGGGTAAAAGTGGTGGGGTTCCGGTTGCCGGGGTGCTTGGCACTGGCAAGGCGGCCACGAGATACCTCGAGAAGCGAAAAGAAGGCGAAAACTGGTTGTCCCCACCAGTCAAGGGAAGGAGCCACTCCGTTAAGAGTTCTCCTCGGTCGTCGGGAAAAGTGGTGAGACGATTCAGCAGGGCTCCACCGGGTGGTGTCGTCGAAGCAGGTCGGCTCAGCTCTTCCCTCGTCGGATTCTTGGTCCTGTGGCGACTTCTAAAGTTCCAGTCCCCAAAGCCCTGCTTTTATGCAGCAAACCCCCATTCACCCAGCCTAGCTGTCACTCAAACATGCTAAGTGGTGAGCCGGCCGGCTCACCACTTGGGCCAATCAGGACGGAGTGCGACTTGAGTTACCAAGGTAACTCAGTCCAGGGTGCCTAAACCCCCCTCCACCCCTCCTAAGTACCCCAGACAGAGTGGCACCACTTTGGAGGGCTTCTGTGGAGAAGCCCGCCAAAAGTGGAACAAAGGGCTCCACTTTGGGTCAGAGTTACAGAGGCGAACGCCAACGCCATTTTAGAATCAAGTTTTGGCAAAAAGTCCCAACCGGAGTTATAATAATAAATATATAAACCGGCGGTATGTTTAAGGCTACCGTAAATAAATAATTAAATGTGTTAGCCTAAAACAATGGGAAATCCCATAGGAAAATATTCGCGGTTGAATATAAAACGTAGTTTCCACTGCCACCAGCCAAAACTCGATCAGGGGGGACGGAGACGTGCCCCCTCGACTAACAGACCCTGGGGCAATCGAATTGCCCCAGCCAGTACGTCCACAATATGATGGTTTGTACTGGTTCTGTTCAGGATTCAAGACTAGCAAAGTCTTTGGTGACTTTACATGCCCTGGGAGACAGTAGTCAGTCCCAGGGTATGGAGTCTATGTTGGGGAGTCCCTAGGACACCCCTGGGTCACGGCACAGAGGGTGCTGTGTAACCCACATCACAAAAATACATGAGGCCCTATGGAGTAAAAGACCCCATAGCCCATTCAACACAAGGTTTTAACCAAGAAAACACACTTCAACATGTCCAAGAGTGAGGGTAAAAGAGTCTCACTCTTGGCAGGAGAAAAAAAGAAACCCCAGAAATCCAGCAAAGCTGCTGGGGGACTCACTAGGTAGGGAAATTCAGCCTAAACAGAGAATTCTCCCTAACACAGGGGTGTGGGGAGGGAAGGCATATGCTGTCATGCCGTTCCACTGCATCTAGAATTCATCGCCCAGGGAGCCCGGGCCCTGCCAGGAGGTGAACTGTTGGCACTTCCTGTTGTCCCAGGAGGCAATCAGATCTACCTGAGGATGCCCCCCGCGCCCCATCTGCTGGTCGTTCAATTGCCACTCGTAATTGTCCGCTGCTGAGCCTGTCCGCCTCCAAGTTGGATACCCCCGGAAGGTGGACGGCCGAGAGGTAGATGTTGTTCTCCAGGGCCCATTCCCACATGATGGCCACTAGGTTGCATAGTGGAGGGGACCTGGTACCTCCCTGCTTGTTCACATAGTACAGGCTGGTGGAGTTGTCGGTCTGGATAAGGACGACCTTACCCACAATGAGCAGAAGGAACACAGAGCATGCCAGATGGCTAGCAACTCCAGCCAGTTTATATGAGACTCCTGCCGGGTCCAGACTCCATGGACGCTGTGGCTGCCCAGAGTGGCTCCCCAGCCTTCCAGGGAGGAGTCCATAGTGATGGTCCAGAGCCGGAAGGGCTTGCCCATCCGCAGGTTGCAGTCCCTGAACCACCACGTGAGGTCCGAGTGGAGAGAAGGAGGGATGCTGACCGGCTCCGCTTAGGAGCCCTTCGACTGATTCCATGAACCTGCGAAGTGCAGCTGTAAACTCCTCATCCTGAGTCTCATGCGGGGCACGGCCAGTAGGACCGCTGCCATGATACTGATAAATGTTGGTACCACCAGACCGAGGTCACTGCTCTGGTAAGGAAGTGAGTAGTGGCTCTCATCTTGTTCTCTGAGGGGAAGACACTCTCTGAGCTTGTGTCCCAGATGAGGCCCAAGAACGTATGGCTCTGCGTAGGCAGCAGCTGAGACTTCTTGAGGTTGATGGTAAACCCCAGGTCATGGAGTGTGTTCATCAGTGTGGTGAACTGCCTCCGGTGATCCTGCCCCGATGAGCCAATCGTCCAGGTACGGGTAGACGTGGTGGCCCTGGATCCCGAGAAGGGCTGCCACTGCATTCATGAGCCTGGTAAATACCCTGGGGCTGAGTTGAGGCCGAAGAGTAGCACCTTCTATTGCAAATGGCAGCCGTGATCCTGAAGTGTAGGAAGGAGAGATGCGGATGCCAAATCGGGCCATGTAGATAAGCGTCCTTCAGATCCGGGGAGCACATCATGTCTCCCTTGTCCAGTGTCTCTGCAACAAGTGCTGGCGTAACCATCTTGAAATTTTGAAGAGGGAGGGAGAGGTTGAGGGTGGAGAGGTCAAATAACTCTCAGGCCAACCTGGTTGTTCTTTTGTAAAGTAAAAATCCTGGAATAGAAGCCCAATCCTCTCTGGGAGGCTGGCACTTCTTCCACTGCCCGTCTCTCGACGAGCGACCGAATTTCCGCCAACAGTGCTGCTGTCCCAATCTGTGGGAGTGGAGGGGAGGAGAGGGAGGAACCGGTACGCGTTACTCCGAGGATACTACAGAGGATCCAGGGGTCCAAATAGTTCCAGTGCCAAAATTGCATGTGAAAGGCAAGCCTGCCTCCCCACCGGAGACACGTGGACCCAAAGGGACGCGTCATACCTTCGTTCCCTCGGAGGCTGCGGAGGAGGAGGGGGACTGGAAAATGCCCTTCCGCCCCGCTTCCTCCCATCCCTTTGTTGTTTGCACCGTTGCTGACTCAGACAGTCCGGCTGCCTCTACCCCACTTCCTGGAAGACCCGGAACCCGACTAACAGCCGTCCCTTATCGGAGCGTTGATGCGACTGGGTATACACCTTGGGCGGGGCCTTCATCAGGATAGAGAAAGACTTTGCAGTTTGCAAGCTTTTTTCTTTATCTAATTCCTAATCGGTGGTGGAGTGAAAGAAGTCACTACCCTCGAATGCAAGGTCCAATATGCGTTCCTGGACATCAGGGTTAAACTTAGTAGCCCGAAGCCAGGCAGTCCTCATGTCCGTAGCAATGCATATGGCCAAAGGTATCGATGTGGGCCAGGGTAGATTCCATGATGTCCTGTGCCACCAGTTTCGCCTCTGCCACCTGACCTTGAAGCATGCTTGGCTCTGCACTGGAAGTTCTGGAAGCAAGTAAGCGATTTCCTGCCAAATCCTTTGTTAACTGCTGCCAGCATGGCATCTGCATTGGATTGATGCAGGTGCAGAGAGACGTTAGAGTACAGCTTCTTTCCGTACGCCTCCAAGATTATCTCCTCCTTGCCTAGCAGCACTGTGGACGAGGTGGCCGAGGACGACTGAGGCTTCGAGTAGAGTGTCGCTGCAGCGATCACCGAAAAGTGTGGTTGAGGGTGTGCCGACAGCAAGTGTGGAACCCCCTCCATCTGCCTAGACTTGGCGTCGGGGCACCGATTGACAGGCTGGGCCAAGTGTGGCTTGAGCCACCCCTTCTTGGCCAGGGCAACAACATCCTTTTGCATCGGGATCCCCATTCTAGCAGGGGGACTTAGAGTGAGGACTTCTGCCAAAACCCCCTTCCTCCGGTTCAACCTCCGGTTGAGTAAGCCCCAAATATTCCGCCAAACCTGCAAGCCATTCGTGGAAGGACCGGACTGATGGCGTGTGGGGGTCCGGCGCGGTTCGAGGAGTACTGGGCACCATGGGTTGCGGTCTAGAAACCGGAGCCGTTGGTTGCTGCAGAGGCTGCTGCAGAACCGCCTGCACTGTGGGATGTAGGGGGGCCAGAATCGAAGGAGCCGGCAGGGGCAGCAGGGGCTGCACCGGGGCCTGTGGCGCCAGAGCCATAGGAGGAATGACTATGGGCGCCGGTGGAGTGACTGGTGGGAGCATGTCCCTGACAGCATCCCGAAGGATGGCCCCCATCTGAAGAGTTTGCATCAGCGCTAGGAACCTTGCGAAGAACCTGTCTTCGGAGGCTGAAGAGGTGGCAGGTGCTATTGACGGAGCGGCTGGCGGCTGTTGGGGCCGGGGCGCACTCTGTCTCTGTTGCAGGGGAAACTTGCCCTGCGCTGCGCTGCTGATGGATAAACTGTAGGCCATGCACCTGGTTGACACCAGTCCCACCTTGAAACTCATTCTTCGGCCTGCTCTGTTGCTAGGAGTGGCATCGGACGAGTGGCCATTTTATCTGGCGTGGCGGCCATTTTGTTGAGCCATGTGCCGAAGTTGTGGTGCTTGGCTTCCTGGGCCGGGCCTCCAAGACTCTTGGCGGTGGATCATGAGAACTACCCTGCACCTCAGGCCACGGCCTAGAAGGTGTATTGCTCTTGGCAGTGTTGTCGGTAGAGCTGTGTGCAGGCACCCCCTCTGACAGTAGGCCGGTATTAGGGAGTTGCGGTCCCTCAGCACTGTGCCCAGAAGGATCTGATGACCCCTCGGCCATGAGCTGGACTAGCCTCAGGATGTGTGCTGGTGCGAGAACCAGAAAGGTTTCTCCCGCTTGGGAATTCCCTTGGGAAGGAGTCGCCCTTACAGGGTGCGATGGAAAAAAGCAGCCCTCCTTTGGGCCTTGATCTGACAAAGCCCTTCAAGTCCTCTGGAGGCGACCTTTCAAAGAGCTCCTTCCACCAAGCTAGCCCGTTCTTCAATGTGAATGGAGTAAGTGCGTTGCACGCAGTACAACCTTCCCAGACTTGGTCGGAGCCAAAGTACTAGAGGCAAAGAGCGTGGGGGTCGGACGGAGGGAAGAGCCCCTCGCAGGTTGGACACCTGCTGAAGCCCACTAAAGTCAACATGCGCCAGGGAGGAGGGTGGCACCAGAGGACCAAGTACCTGATTGACAAAACGATGGGGGGAAGGGGGCATGTGGTATTACATGGCCGAAGCCAAACCCAGGAGAGCTGGTGAAATCAGCCCGTTCCCGTCAACACAGAAAAGGGGACAGATGAGTGGCACCAGTGGGTGGAGTCAGGGGAGCCATGCTCCCAGGGCTCTGCCTCTAAATTTTAAGGAGAAGGTTTTTCTGGGGAAAAGGATTCCTTGTCCAGTCCCTAGCGAGGGAAGCCCATGCAGTATGGCGTTAAGGGGACGGACATAAGAGTTCTTAAGGTAAAATATAGTTTGTTGTGCTATGCTTCTTTAAAGCTTCTATAAGAAATGTTTTTTACTGTAGCTGCAGTACTCCAGCATAGGCATCTTTCAGATTCACATGGTATTGAATATTGCCTGACGAGAGGCAGAGAATCCTCAGTACATTTACAATGCAGCTTAACATGTACATAACAAAAAAACTTCAGTAAGGGGGCTCCCAGGTCAAAGGGGTGTGTAGCCCTAAGCTCCACCCAGGAAGCCAATCTTCAAATTCTGATAAAGCTCACGACCACACAAAGCACTTCAAAGGGTTAATCTATAAAAGTGATCAATCCAGCATTGGATTTACAAGCTGGTAAATAGATAAAGTAGTCAGAACACCTTCAAGTAAATTCATTGCATGGGAGGACATGAATTAAAGCTTGCCTTAACAAGACTTTTTACTAGTGTGGCAAGCAGAGGAGGATTCTGATCAGAGGACTGGTTCTGACACTGTTTTGTTTAACTTAAAAGAAAACACCTGTCTAGCCTTATTGCTGAAAGGGGTGTTCCCGTCCTAAAATTATATTAAAGGAGCTTGTCAATGGCCAAAATAACAAAATAGTCCTTTGTTCAAATCCTATCCATATATTTACCCTACCACTTAGAAAAATATAAAAGAATGTCCTTGAGGTGAGGAAAGTGACCGACAGTAATTACCTATCCTATATGTTCTTTACTACACTAATTACTTACTCATCTTTTCAAGAAGGATTGCCTTTGCCACAGTTAGTTAGCTAGCTAGATATTTGTGCCAGTAGTAGGTTTTCTCATCTTTAGTTGTCATGATGATTGACAGTGAATGGCCGCCTTGCACTACACACTGCATCCGGATATGACATGCATTACTTACCGTAATAGCATTTCTGATTATTGTATCTGCTTAGATTCACATGCTTTACATACAGTCCGACATCCAGTGGTAACCGCAGAGTATTGCATCTCGTCTTTCGGGGACCGAAAGAAGACGTCGGCATAGGCGTGTCTGTAACACTATCCCTAACGTGACGTGTAGTGTACCCAAAATCCCTCACGCGCCGAGGTCCCTCAGATTGTATTTTTTCTGCCATGAGGGAGACCAAGGCTAAAGTGAGTGAGTACATAAAGAGAGAAAGTAGTAAGAAGTCTATGTTCCTTCCATCCCGAGTGGGGAGGTAGGGAGGGAGCATGTGAATCTAAGCAGATACAATCATCAGAAATGCTATTACGGTAAGTAATGCATGTCTTCTGATGCTTGTTAATCTGCTTGGAATCACATGCTTTGCATAGACTAGCGAGCAGTACCCGGAGGTGGGTTGTGAGAAGGAACAGTAGAGAAAAGATGCCTTAGTACTGCTTCTCCCACCTGAGAATCAGACCTAGAATGAGTGTCTAGGCAATAGTGTTTTGTAAAGGTGTGTACAGAACTCCAGGTTGCCGCTTTGCGAATGGACTCAAGGGGAACATTTGCAATGAATGCTATGGATGCCCGAGTGCCCCGAGAAGAATGTGCTCTAGGCTTGAAGGGTAGTTCTCTCTTAGCAAGAGTGTAACATAGTGTGATGCATTTGACAATCCACCTTGAGATAGCGGATTTAGAGACAGGATCCCCTTCTCTACCAGCTGCCACTGAAACGAAGAATTGTTTCGTTTTCCTCAGTGGTTTAGTTCTTTCCAGGTACAACATGACTGCCCTGCGCACATCTAGTGTGTGTTGGTTTCTTTCGGTCATGCTAGTAGGGTCCTGGAAGAAAGTGGGTAGTTCGATTGATTGGTTCACATGGAACTTTGAGATGAATTTAGGCGCAAATCTGGGATGTGTGCGCAGAACTACCTTAGCTTTGTGGACTGTAACAAAGGGGTCTAGAACAGAAAGTGCCAGTAGTTCGCTAACCCTTCTGATAGAAGTGATAGCCACTAGGAAGGCCGTTTCATAAGTCAGGTCTTTTAGACTTGCTTTATGCATAGGATCAAAGGGAGCTCCCATGAGCCTGGTCAAAACCACATTTAGGTCCCATCCAGGGGCTGGGTGAGAAATGGGAGGATAAATCCTCTTAAGCCCTTCCATAAAGGCTTTAATCACCTGTATTTTCCACCACAACACTTTTTATTGTGATGTGGTGTAGGCTGAGAGAGCAGCCAGATGAACCTTTAGGGAACTGAAGACTAACCCAGTGTCCAACAGATGGGTTAGGTACAGCACAATGTGTGTGGGTGAGCAATTGATGGGATTGACGCCCTTGGAATTGCACCACATGACAAAACGTTTCCATTTGCTGGCATAGCAATAACGTGTATTCGGTTTCCTAGCTTCCCTGAGTATGTCCATGCACCTATGAAGGAGTTGCAGGTGTCCAAACTCTATGACCTCAGGAGCCAAGCTGCTAAGTTCAGAGTGTGTGGGCCTGGGTGTAGGGTCTCCCCCCATGTCCTGAGACATGTTGTATGGGCAGGGTAGTTTCACTGGTGGGGAGAGGGACATTTCCATCAGGTGAACGAACCAGGGTTGGCGGGCCCACATGGGGGCCACCAGTATCATGGTAATTGGTTCCTGGTGCATCTTGTGCACTATCTTGTTGAGAAGGGGAGTCGGGGGGGGGGGGGGGGAAGCGTAGACAAATTTCCCTGACCATGTTATTAAGAGACCGTTCCCCCTTGGATCGGTTCTGGGGGTACCTGGAGGCGTAGTCTTGGCATTGGGCGCTCTCCCGAGTAGCGAACAGGTCGATTTCTGGGAAACCCCATTCTGCAAAGACGTTGGACACAAGGTCTTTGTGTAGCCGCCATTTGTATTCTTCGGGCAGAGGAAAATCTCTGCTGAGCACGTCTGCCAGAAGATTGAGTTCCCTTGGAACATGTTGGGACAACAGAAACATCCTGTGTTTGAGAGCCCATATACAAATGTTTTGGGACAGCTTGGATAGCCCTGGAGAGTGAGTGCCCCCCTGTTTGTTCAGGTAATACATGGCTGCAGTGCTGTCCGTTAGAATCAGTAAGGTCTTCCCTTGTAGTTGCACCTGAAAGGCCTTCAAACCCTTGAACACCGCTAATAGTTCCATTAGGTTTATATGGTTGGACGCTACTTTAGGGGACCAAACTCTCTGTGCGGTCTGCTGAAGCAGGTGAGAATGTGAGAGACGTGTCTGTAGTGAGAGGCTTCCACTGCAGGGGTGGTGAAGGTCTTCCCCTTCAAGAGGTTTTCTCTTGACCACCACTGCAGAGAGAGAACGAGGGCTGGCAAGACAACTACCAGATCTTCCAATTGTCTGCTGTCCTGACACCACTGGCTGTTGGGCCACTCTTGCATGGGACGCATGCGCACCCGCGCGTGGGAAACCAAGTATATGCATGACACCATCATCATGGCATTGCGCACTGTCACCTCCCGACTGACTAAATATTGAGGGATCTGAAAAAGCATGTTCTAAACACTCTCGTTGGGAGGGGAAGACGAGACCGTCCTTCGTCTGAATTAGAGCTCCCAGAAATGGTTTTGTTTGACTGGGGACTACACTGGATTTCTTTTTGTTGATTGAGAAACCCAGACTGAAGGGGAGATCTGTTTTTTTGGGTGTTCGAAAAACATGCGTCAAATGAGTACCCCATGATGAGCCAGTCGTCGAGGTAAGGGTAAACTGGGACCAACAGTCTGCGCAGGTGTGCTGCAGCCACTGCCAGGACTTTGGTAAACACCCTTGGTGCTGAGGCTATGCCGAAGGGGAGTACCTTGAATTGGTAATGCCTATCCTCGATCATGAACCTTAGATATTTCCTGTGCGCTGGCAACATTGAAATATGAAAGTATGCATCTTTCATGCCCAATGTTGCCATGTAGCCCCCCCGTTTCAGCAATGGGATCACCTCTTGTAGTGTTACCATGCGAAACTTCAGGGGTTTTATAAACTTGTTCGCTGCGTGCAGGTCTAGAACAGGGCGCATGGTGAGATCCTTTTTGGGTACACTGAATCAATACCCCTCGTTTACCTGAAGAATAGAGACGGCTTCTATGTCGTTCTTTCCCAGCAGTGCTTCCACCTCTTGATTCAGGATCTCCAGATGGTCCGGTGAAAGGCGCCGTGAGCGCGGCGGTCTGAATCGTGGAGGTCGGGCGAATTCCACGCAGTACCCGTGGGCGACCGTCTTTATGACCCCACTGGTCTGAAGTTATCCCCTCCCATGCCATGAGGAAAGATGTTAATCGCCACCCCCGACAGGGGTGACATGGGAGGGGACCTGGATTCGGTGGTCACTTGTGACCAGAGGCTGTGGCTCCTCTGGGATTGGGGCCTCTACCTCTGCCTAGTTTGACCCCTTGAAGGGTAGTATGCAGGGCTTCCAGAAGTTTGTCCTGTGTTGAAGTTTCCCGTGCCGTAGTTGTTTTGACCAGCACGGGCTTGCCTTCGAAAGGACCACCGAGAGCATTACCCCTCTGGGAGGGCGGGGGGGGGGGAGGTTTCTGTGTGATCTGCTGCAGAGACTTGAGAGTCTCATGCTCCTTCCTGGCTGTTTCCAAAGCCTCGTCCACCACTTTCCCGAAGAGTTCAGATTCCTCAATGGGCTTATTGATGAGGAAGGCTTATGTTTCCGGTTTAAAACCTGAGGTACGCAGCCAAGCGTGTCTTAAGTAGGGTCCCTTCCGCAGTGTCCAGGGTGTTTTTGATCGCATGCTGGTTAACTTGTCTTCCCTCCATTACAATGGAGAGAAGCTTGGATTTGGCAGGTTCAGGAACCTCTTGGAGGCCTTCCTGGAGCAAGTTCCACTGAGCGTCAGCATAGCTTGCCAACAGTGTGGTATTATTAGCAATCCGCGTAGTGTATGCGGCAGCCGAAGTGACTCGTTTGCCTTGAGCATACAGTCTTTTGGATTCCTTGTCCGGCGGTGTTTCCCCCCTGGCAAGGGGTACCCCTGCCCTTTTCCGAGTGGTAGTCACTACCAATGAATCTGGGACGACGTGCCCTCTAATGTATAGAGGATCGGAAGGGGAAGGGCGAAACAATTTTTCCACTCTAAGGTTCACTGCCCGAGTTTGAGCTGGTGATACCAATGAGGGGGCCAACCTTCTCTTAATAGAATTAAGGAGGGGGATGGCCTGGCTAGATGGAGGCTTCTCCTTAAGGATATCCTCTACAAAATCTTGCTCAGGCACAGCCTCTTGAGTAGAGATTTGAAAGTGTTCAGCTGCTTTTTTCAACATGGAGTTGAATGCCATTTGGTCATCTACAGGTGAGGCCTGGCGAGCTGGAGTGGACGGAGGAGAATACAGGCACAAAACATCAGTGTCCTGATCTTGCTGTGTCGATGGGTCTTGTCCTTCCTGCTGGGTTTCTGCCCAGTTGTCTGTAGTATCCTGCTGTTCCTGCTCATAACTTTGTAGAAATGAAGCTTCTTCCTCTTCATTATAAATGTCTCTATGTGTCCATGTGGACAATGTCTTCCTGCTGGACGGGGGCAGAAGACTGATCTTCTTGAAAATGAGAAGGAAAATGGAGGTTCGGGTCTACCCTAGACCTTTTTGGGGAAGGATGATCAGAAAAACTGATAATCTTCTCCAGCCGATCCATACACCCTTCAAACTTCTCTCTAGTCCATTTAGTGGACCCAGGCGGGCCTACGGCGGAAAAACAGTGTTCTCCGACCTACGGCTTCGAAAAGAGTCTCTTAGGGTGTCGGAAAGAGGCTCTTGACTATCTTCGTACGTATCGTAAGAATCGGGATGCCAATCCACAGCTGAAGCTTTTTCCGCGGCTTGTCCCATAACTTTAGGCGGAACCTGGGTGAGACCCACCGCTGCCGTAATTCTTTCGATGCTGCCTTCGATAATCGCCGAATCTACGTGAGACAGTTGCTCCGATGGTCTATCGGTAGGTGCATTACCTTCCGCAGCGCTAGAGGGCCTAGCGGTTGGTTTTTCAGGTAGAGTCCTAGCTGTAGTTTTCGGTCCTAGCTGTAGTTTTCGGGCCTAGCGCAGCCTTCAGGACCGTTGCAGTGTCTGACTTCTGCGCTTTGACGTGTGAAGTTTTTGGAGTATCGCCCTTACTTCATTTTTGTTGCCCAGTCGCAAGACACTGCTGCGGATGCGGGGAAGGCTTTGGATCTGAACGATCCGAGGAAACCATCGAAATTTTCAGCGGCCCTGTTGGCACCTTCACCTTTTTCGACGAAGACCTCGAAAACAGTGTAGGGGTTGTCTGCTTAGTGCGATGCGTTTGTACGCCCCTGTCGCCGGGTGTTGTCCCTGTAGCGAGACCAGAGTCAGGCCTTAAAGGGTCGGGGACAGGCGTGGCAGACCTAGAAGTGTCCGCCTTGAGGCCTATAACATCCGCAACGGATGTTTGGTCATCCGAGGTACCCCCGTCACTCTCCGCGGGTGTGGCGGTGGGGAAAGGGGGTTCCACCCGCGACATACCGTACGCGGCCTAACGCTTTACACGGTGCTCCTTAAGGGTCTTAGGCCAAAGGAGTTTGCAGGCCGCACACTGCTTTTCGCCGTGCTCTGGGGGAGACATGCGTTACACGTCCTGTGTTTGTCCTTCCAAGGATATCTGACCCTACACTTAGGGCAGAATATAAAAGGAGTCCTTTCCATAGCTAAAGGGAAAGATGACCAGACCAAAAGGGTAAAGAGGGGAAAGGAGGAAAGACATACCGACAATATGGCCACCCCACTCTCCCTACTATATAGGTCGCCAGAGGGCCCGACCATGTGGAATATCCGGCCGCCGGATTTTAGGCGGTGAAAATCCACAGCCGTAGGCGAATCCCCCGCAGTCTTCGTCAAAGATGTTCTTGTGACCGAAGTGACTTAACGGGGAATAACCGACAAGTCGGTAAAGATAAACAATGTCTCTTGTAAGAGCTCTGCTATAGGGCAACCAGTTATCTGGACGGGAAAAAAAAACAATCTGAGGCACCTCGGCACGTGAGGGATTTTGGGTACACTACACGTCGCAATAAAGATAGGGTTACAGAGACGCCTATGCCGACATCCCCTTTCGGTCCCCGAAAAACAAGATGCAATACTCCACGGTTACCACTGGATGTTGTATTATATGCAAAGCATGTGATTCTAAGCAGATTAACGAGCATCAGAAAGGTCTTAATTGTATCCAACATCAGTTTTTTACCTTGACTTTGTGGCTATATTGAGTGCCCAATCATTGTTACACAACCTACAGTAGTGTATTCTATAGATGTTTCTTGTTGCTAGTTGTATATTCTGCATGAGTGTTTTAGTTTGGGTAGCATGTGTGAGCTTAGAAGGTCACCTCTGTTTGCATAGTAGAATTCAATACTGCCAATGGTACGTAGGACTATAACATTCAAACTTCATTCCATTCTTCCTACCCTCTCAGACTTACTGTTGCTAATGCTCAATACTTAATTCACCCACATGACCTGATACTTTGACGGCTAATTTATTGGAACATCCATGGCCTGGATTGCTGCAACAAAAGACCATGGTCTCTTGCCTTCAGTAGTTGAGAGCAATCTCACTGCAGTTACATCTGTGAATCTTGGGAAGCTCACCCCATTCATCATAGAGGCAACGTATATTTCCTAGTTGTCTTCCATCCTGAGGAAGGTTGGCCAAACAATTGGGGCAAGAAACTCTACACCCACAGTGAACTACAACCGAAACAAGTGTCGACAGACAGACTTTGCTATCCCCTATATTGACATAGAGGGACACATCTGTAAAATCAATGAGTTTCTGATTTTGAAATATATTTTGTATTCTGTTATGGTGACAATAGACACCTATGTGAGGTATAGTTGTTGGTATGAATATGGTATATATGAGTCATGAATGAATTGCGAGTGGTGGATAAACTTGTATGAGTGTTTTTTCGTGATCCAAAATATGAATTGTGTATGACTAAAAAATGAAATTAATATTTTGTATTGGTTAAAATTATGTGACCTTATGCATACAGTATCATGTTATTTATCTATTGGTCCATTTGTTGTTATTGATGTGACATCAACGCCATACTCTCCGCAGAAAACACCTTGCGTGCCCAACCGTCGAGGCGTTTGTCGTCCCTATCAGGAGGGATAGTAGGGTACGCCGCCTGCCTCGAGGTGGCCGTAGCCGCCTGAACCACCAAACTCTCCGGAGTGGGGTGAGATGAAAGGTAGCTGGGGTCGCTACGAGAAGGGCAGTATTTTTTGGTTAACGACTTGTTAACAGCCGGAAGATATTCCAGAGACTGCAAAGCAGCCGCCACCCTTTTCTATAATGTCAGCTTAAAAGGTAACACCGGGTAAGAGGACGGACATTGATCTTAAATGTCCATTAGATCATCATGCACAAAATCTTCAGGAGGACTGGACCGGCCCAGATACTCTGCGACCATAGCCATGAGCCTCCTGTAGGAAGACTCGGCATGAGCCCCAGGCTCAGGCCTGCCAAATTCCACTACCAGAGAAGTGTCCAAACCACTGGCATCATGAAGAGTTTGCCTCAACTCTTCGAACTGGCTGTCTCCTGAAAAGAGAGGAGCTACATCAGACTCAACAGGGTCCAGATCGAAGTCTGACCTCTCTTCTTCCTCATAGGTCATCCAGAGGGAGGTAAAACCCCTGGCTCGGGACAGAAGACTGTCTGAAGTCCACCACCAGCCTCACAGACTTATAAGTAGCCTTCCTAGGAGGATCCACAGCATCAGGGACCACTATCAGCCACTTTCCTTGCTGCACCATCCTCCGAGGAGGACGGGGAAGGATACCAGTGACAGCGCTTCCTAGAATGCTGAGACAATGACAAAAAGCGGGAATCAGTCCGGGACCGAGACCCCCGGGACTCCTCCCGACACAGAGAATCGCCCCTCGAGTCGTCGGTGGACATCCCCTTGGACTTAGATTTACGGAACTTACTGGGTTTAGAACCCCTATCAACCTGAAGCTTTCCCTTACACTCCTGCAAGGCCTTAGCAGTCAGCGACTGGCATGTGGCACAGTCGTGTGTGTCATGACTCTCGGCCAAGCACCACAAACAAATGCAATGCGGGTCGGTTATCGACATTTTAGACTTGCAGGCCCAGCAAGTCTTAAAGCCAGACCACAGAGTCGGAAGGGTTGAAGAAGACCTTCACAAGGTAAAACACGAGGCATGCTGAGTCTCCGAAGCAAACAAGTTTGCGGACAAAACGGAACTGAGAAGAGAGGCGTTGTGCGTTCTGTTTTTAACATCCGGTGACATCACCCTCGACGGAGGCCTTCAAGGGAAATCGACCAGACGCCATTGACGCAGGACGCTCTCTGCCAAAAAAAGTTTCCAAACTACACAGCTGTGGACATTACATTTCAAAGGTGTGGAATACGTTGGAGGACACAATCCATTTGAACACTGCTTTACAATGCTTAGTGAAACTCTCAGCAGTGATATTGTCAAGCCTGAAATGCATAAAATAAGCGGATTCCATCTTTGACACCAACGGCTTAATCTAAGGGCAAGCTTAATCCACTAGAGCTACCAGCATTTGCAACTAAGATTCTATTTCTTTGTACTTGAAAACTATACAGTAGCCTCACTCGCTACTTGGACACTCTTGGACTACCTGCTCCTAGATACTCAACTCTGCAAATGTTATGCAGACCCTGCTGTCTATTCTGGTACAAAAATGAATACAAGTTACACTCTGGACATCCTTATCGTATAAACTGGACGTAAGGCCTCATTACAAATTTAAAGGGAATGCTTAATCACAAAGACTTTGAAAAATGCAGCCTGTTTTAACATCTACTTCATTGCAGGTATGGCGGTATTCACCTAGTGGCATTCTATAGAAGGTAAATACTACAGTATTACATAGCGGTATTTCACCTTGAAAATCTGATTCATTTTTACCCCCACCTGAGAGGTGGAGAATGGGGGTAAACATTTGACAAATTCCTCATTTATCCTGTAGAGGAGAGAAGCACAAGCACTTCCATTCAATACAAAGAAAAACATTTGCGTAAGGACATGGAAGGGATTGAAAAATATATCAATATCCGTCACCCACCACTTATCTCCCTTTTCCAAGCAATGCATGAAAAGGGTGGTATCAAACCTTTTGTGCATTACAAAAACATCCAATACATATTTAGATAATATGTATATATATCACTAAAAAAAAACGTTGTTAAAGGGACGTTATGGTTAAGTTGCCCTACTAAAAACCCGTAAAATTCACTAAAAAAACGTTATAAACGTGACTTGTGGTTCGAAGTAAAACTGAAAAACCCCTGAAATTCGCCAGTTATGGTAGGCTAAGCAACCATAACTGGCCGCATCACTGTGCACTGCTAACACTAACACCAGGACATCAAAGATGACATCACATGTCTGGCTCACTCTTTTTTCCTTCACTGATATATCTGGGGCAGTAACAGGCAGGAACTAAAAAGTCACTATACTATAGTACAAAGTACTATGGTGACAGCACAGATGGCATTGTATGTGTAGTTCCTCCTTTTTTTGTTCACTGACCTATGTAAGCCAGGTGGCTTTCTTCACCGTCAGTCAGGAGTTTAAGAAGGTAACGTCACTGTCAGTCAGGAGTTTAAGAAGGTAAAAGTTCTATATTTGTAGTCCTTACCCTTCTCATTTGTTCTAACAATACTTTCCTTAGGTTATGGTTACATAATATCATACATATGCATAGAAGAAGAAGGAATGCAGAAACACAAGAATGTTTTCTGTGCACAAATTAGTTCGGGTATGACCATTTTCTATTAAAACTGCACTTTTTGGTGCATGCTTTACGTTCCCTGTATATGCTTATATTTGTATGCATAGTGCTCTCTATATGTTTTTGTGAGTAATAGTGCAATTATGCAGTAAGGGAAGCATATGTAGTTACTTATGTTTCACAGTAGGTAAACATTTGTAATGGTAGCTTTTATCAATGTAGTATGCAACACGGGCAGATTGAAAATTATTGCACCTCTGTAGTGCATGCTGCAGACAATGCCTACATTTCTTCATGGGTTCGGTCATGTACTGAAAGAACTCGGTAATGGAATTGTTTTTTTTTCATCAATGCATTGCTTAATGACCTACGTGGCATACCTTAGTTCTTCAATCATCTCTGATACTTTTCTGCCAATAATATAATTAAAATCCCTTGTGGAGCCTCTGCATGAAAACTATATGTACATGTGATGTCATCAGTGATATCAATGACATTTGTGATGTCATCTTTGATGTCCTGGGTGCTAGAGTTAGCAGTGCACAGTGGTGCGGCCAGTTATGGTTGCTTAGCCTACCATAACTGGCGAATTTCAGGGGTTTTTCGGTTTTACTTCGAACCACAACGTCACGTTTATAAAATTTTTTTAGTGAATTTCACAGGTTTTTAGTAGCGCAACTTAACCATAACGTCCCTTTAACTATGTTTTTTTAGTGACTTTAATAGTTTTTTAGTAGAGCAACTTAATCATAAAATCCTGTTAGTTTTTTTTACTGAATGTACACTTTCAGCATGTGAAACTGGGAAATCTGTACTATAATTCCTTTACTTTATATACATGTAACATAGAACATACAGAACGCCCTCGCTAATGATATTTGAAGGGCACAGACAGAGCGCCTGTCTGCGGACGAGATCAACACTACCCAAACAGTCAGGGGGTATCTGAAATTGTTCTATTGTGCCATATGAAAAATGCACAAGTTTAAAAAAGAGCACATAATCACATTATAAGTAGTAATAAGTAACCAATCGATCGTACACGTCTCACACATTACCCATGCATTTAATTACCATGTAGAATGAAATGGATTGTACCATAACAAAAAAAAGATATGCCTCCAACGTAATTACCTCAAAGAAACTACACAGCTAGGAGCGACAGTAGACGAATAGGACACAAGGAAGACAAAACACAAGAAAGTAGTAAGTGAACTTCATTTTTCTTATATGGGTCTATACTTTTTGTATGAGGTGCAGAACAAATAATGTATTTCTGTTTTCACACAGAAATGTGCAGTACTTTGCAGTGGCTGGAGGAGAATTTTCCGCATGGCGAAATGTCAGAAGATAGCGATAACAATGGTACACACTTCTCTGCATAAGCAAATTAATAGTCAGTACTTTATGGGCACTTAATATATATTTATTTTTAACAGACCAGGTAAAAAATGAAGAAAGTCCACCAAAGGACACAGTACAAGACAGCCTGAAACGGATAGAAGACAAAGTGGACATGCTAAAAGAGAATTTTACTGGGTTAAGGCAATTTGTGGAGGAATACGTGAAAGGAAAAAAATCAGATATCACTGTCCCACCTGTACCTGTCCCCCTTCTCCATTTCCTAGGGAACCATCCCCAAACCCACCCCCAAGAACAGAAACTTTTTGACAAAACGTCCATCCCTTCATCCCCTCACAACCAGCCTGTGTTTAACCCCAATTCCCCTATATTTGTTTCAGTGTCTGCTTCCCCCTCTCTCTCTTGATTGATGTATGTGTGTTTAATAAAAAAAATTGTTATGTTAGTTGTAGTGGAATGGTTTGGATCTATTTTTTTTTTAAAGAGTTAAAATGTCCGCTTACAGCGCGTGCCTGTTCGGTCTGTCCATAATCAATAAAATATGGATGTTCTAAGGGCAATACACCTACCCGTACTATTTGCAACCAAGATGGAACTGGTCTTGGAACACACCAGCTGTCCAAGTTGTCCGTAAAGCAACAGAAGGGGGGCGTATAAGGACATTATACCTCTCCGTACTGTGCCCATCCAATATGAAATTGTTCTTAGAACACCAGGTGTCTGGGATGTCTGTAAATGGACAAAATGGGAGTGTCCTAAGGACACTATACCTGTCCGTACCGTCCACAGCCAAGATGGAACTGTCTGTAGAACAGGCGCGGTGGCCGGCATGTCGGTAGTGAAACAAAATGAAGGTGTCCTAAGGACACTGTACCTGGCCGTACAGTGAGCAGAACATCTACGCACATGTGCACCACACCCGTAAGTCTTGCGAACATCGCGTCTGTCCGTAACTGTCCGTCTCACTTGTGTCGCACTTTTAATTAGTGTCAGGACACGAACACTGTCTGTAGAACTGCCGCGCGCATGCGCACGTCCGTTACTCTGCATTTGGTGTCCAACGGGCACCCATTTCCTTTGCGGATGTGTTCACGACATCATCATCATCATGTGACCGCACCCACGCTGAGCGTGTGGCCCATTTTGCGCAGTATGTCCGCTTCCGCAACATTTCAAAAAGAACTTATGCAGACATGGCAAATTATTTTACAAAACAAAATCACCATTTCACATGTCCCATATAATGGCCCTAGTTTTCAACATATGATTTAGAATTGTTTTAACGCTTTACAGTGAATTATATGGTCTCGAGGAGACCCTACAAAAGGCCACACCCCCAAGCTCATTTTCATTGTACTTTTGGCTGTAGCAGATTGAGTTTTGCTGCCTTTACTGCTGTAGGGAAGATTATCTGACCAACCCTAATGCCATCCATGGCTGCTGTTGCTTGATCAGCTTCAGCACCACCCCCAAACCCTCCACCATCACCACCTCCCCAAGGGCCTGCAGAGGGAAACACGCATGAGGATGTAGAGAGCAAGGATGAAGAGAATGAGGTGGAGGAACTCCGTACTACCAGCACTCGCCGTGAGTCGTGGGTGTGGCGGTTGTTTACCGTTTTTGGTAACGTATCAAAAGCATGTGCAAACCTGGTTACCTGTAAACAGTACAAGTTGGTGCTGAGTCGCGGGAGACCTGGTGCATACAGCTTTGGTACGACAACCATGAAGTGACACCTAACTTCGTTCCACAGTGCGGACATTCGCAAAAGAACGTAGTAGGTTGAGTTCCTCCGCAGCATCCTCCACGCCCGATCCTCTCACCACAAGATTCCCTCCAGCTGCCGCAAAGGCCATTTGCGATGCTGTTGACCCTTACCTTTCGAGGGTCACAATATTGTGTATGTTCTGCGACGCAGTACTCTGCAGGGGGGAGAGTCTTCGAAGTGCTTTTGAGACTACGGTCATGGAGCACCAGAAGAACTGCCACCTACCTAAATAAGGCCCACCCTACATCTTTCTCTCTGCATCTGCCCTTTCTTATCTCCGTGGTTGGTGTCCCTTCCTTACCCTCCTTTCCTAGTGTGTTGTGTGTAAAAAAATATAAAACAAACATTTTAAAAAATGGCTCTTTTCAGAGCCACCTTTCTCAATTTAACAATGGAACTATCAAGTGACCGGTGTAGGCCGCTGCGCATTTTTCAAAAAGTCAGCGGACAGTCATGGGACGCACAAAAATGTAGGGTGCAAGCGTAGTAAAACCAATGCACTTTTTGCTGGGAGTAAGTGGTGGCTCTGAAAAGAGCCTTTTGGTGGTGTTGTGTGTTTGAAAAACTGTGGATTCGAAAAAATGTAATGCAAAATAGGGGCCTATGAATCCAAAAAAGGTTGCAATGCATTTTGTACATTTCTAAGAAAAATCTGATTGCCAGCATATGTAAGATGGATTCCATCTCTGCGAAAAATGAATGTGCTACGAAACAAAATGTTTTCATTGTGGAAAGAGGACATGCCAACATCTCTTAGAAAGGCACAAACAGCCTTATTGACATTGCGCCTCGCTTTCTCCCTTTGTGGACCAAAGGAAGAAGAAAGCAGCCAAACTTGTCTTCGTGCAAGACAGGAAAAAATTACTTGGCAATTTGGAAACATGTCCATGACCTTCTCAAGTCCTTCCTTCATTGCAAATTGCAAAGAAATTCCAGACACATGCCCTAAACTGTTTCCTCCACAATGAATGATAATTATATCAGGACGACGCTGTGTCTGTAAAGTAGCACAGAGAGGTACCAAGTCCAGCCACTCCATTCCACGGACTGCATGCCACTGCACTTCCACATGAGAAAATCCAAGATCTGCAGATATACCGCAACGCATGCACCTTCAACCAATGTATCCATGAGTCTCCCAAAAACACAATAATCTGTTTGAGCACACAGAGCTATAGCGGTCTGTTCTCCTTTCAGGAAAAAGACGTTCTCACTAAATCTCTCCGTTCAGAACACACCCACTAAACTTTACTGACCAATCCCTAGCTTCGCTCACTCATTTGCATGCGTCTCCACCCCAGAATCCCCGTTGGTAATACGTGCTGCCTGCAGACTACCGCCATGTCCGCGGACATGTAAAGGATCTGAGCGTGACGACTGTACATTAAATAGTGTTCCCCTTTTCCCCTTTAAGGTGGGCTCTGATAAGTGCCTTTTTGTTTTTTTTTTTTGCAGATGCCTGACAGACATCTGTTATTTTGTATTTTTTTGATTTATTTTCTTCTTACTTTACTCCTACGATCACCACAGAACCTTCCCCAAAGCAAGCCTTACATTCCAAAAGAACATGGCATTTCCCAAAAAAGATAAAGAAACGCCATCTGCTTCAAAATAAGCCGCATTACTGGAAACAATGTTCTCGTGGCTGCAGAAAATCATACTACCTCGTAACATGAAAGCATGCATGCCGCAATGGATGGTACATGTTAGGCAGAAACCTGTGCAGTTCCCTTAGAGCCCACTGCAAAAAGTTTAAGACCACAGGTGTGTAAACCCAATTGATAGCAGTCTGCATCACCCAGATTTACCTGGTAGCTGTGGCTGAGCAGTCAGACTTCACTCAAGAAAAGTTAGGCAGTATACAGAGCACACAATAGGGCAGGTAAACACGGTAAAACAAGCAAACACTGACCAGAGCTTTGGTGTAAAAGATATAATTATTTATCTAAAAAACACATCTATAAAAACACACTGGCACTAATATCAAGCAAGTTAAAAAACACAGTTGCTAAAGTAGATACACTCCCTTAAAAGAGTATTAGACAAGTCTTAAGTAAAGCACCACTTATTTTCAGACAGTGGTGAGCGCTTAACGCAGATGGCACTCTAATAATTCGGTTTAAAAGGGAGAGAAAGGCAGAGCATAAATTGAAACAGATCCCAACACTTTCAAAATAAAACAGCAAGAGAGGAAGGCAGAATAAAACCGTGAAGTTAGAGTTCAGAAAGCCGGATCCACTTTAACAGGATCAGAACAAAATGTGTCCCAGGTCACACGGTTGAAAAGTGCACGAAAGTCTCAAAAAGGTTCAGAAAGAAGTTGGACCAAAAGAAAGGGACCCGTTAGATGGTCAAGAGAACAGCCCAGTCTAGCAGGTTAAGGATTTACTGTCACCTTGTAGCAATCTATAGAAAGGGAGGCCAGGCGGACACAGTACCTTGAAATGGTGAGAACACTCCAGCGGGGGCAGTTGTTCCTGGCAGCGGTTGCGAGTCGGTGCTTCGTCCGGCAGAAGAGAAGATCTCGTCGGGGAGGAAAGCAGAAGGTCGTTGTACTGCCAGGGAAGAAACCAGCCGCAGAGTTTCTCGATTCAAAGGAGCGGTCCTTTTATTTGCGGTTCAGTGGTAAGTGGCTATCCGGTTGCCGGGGTGCTTGGCACGGGCAATTCGACCACTAGACGTCCTGGCAGGCGAAAAGGAAAGCGAACTGGTTGTCCCCACCAGCTCAAGGGGAAGAGACTCTCCGGCAAGAAGATCTCCTCTGTCGTCGGGGAGTGGTGAGACGGTTCAGCAGGGCTCCACCGGTGGTGTCGTCGTTGCAGGTCGGCTCAGCTTCTCCCTCTTCGGATTTTCAGGTCCTGTGGCGACTTCTGAAGTTCCAGTCCCAAAAGCCCTGCTTTTATGCAATAAACCCCCATTCATTCAGCCTAGCTGTCAATCAAACATGCTAAGTGGTTGGGCCAATCACAAAAGAGTGTGACCTGAGTTGCCAAGGCAACTCGGTTCAGGGTGCCTAAACCCCCTCCCACCCCCCTGTGGTACCCAGACAGAGTGGCACCACTTTTGGAGGCTTCTGTGGAGAAGCCCGCCAAAAAGTGGAACAAAGGGCTCGACTTGGGTTGGAGTCACAGAAGAGAACACAAATGCCATTTTAGAACCGAGTTCTGGCAAAAAATACCACCTGGTGAATTAATATTAAATAAATAACCCAGCGGTATGTTCGAGGCTATAGGAATTAAATAATTAAAGTTGGTAGCATCGAACAATGGGAAAATCCCATAGAGATATATTCACGGTCGAATATAAAAAGTAGTATCCACTGCCACCAGCCAAAACTCAATCAGGGGGGACAGAGATGTGCCCCCTCGAATAACAGACCCCGGGGCAATCGAATTGCCCCGACCAGTGCGTCCACATATGATGGTTTGTACTGGTTTCTGTTAATAATTTGGGACTAGTAAAGCCAATGGTGACTTTACATGCCCTGGGAGACAGTAGTCAGTCCCAGGGTATGGAGACTATGGTGGGGGGTCACTATGACACCCCTGTGTCACTGCACTGAGGGTGCTGTGTAACACATAGTAAAAACACATGAGACCCTATGGAGTAAAAGACCCCATAGCCCATAAAACACATTAACAGCCAAAGGAACCCCTCAAATCATGTCCAAGAGTGTGAGGAAAAGAGTCTCACTCTTGGCAGGAGAAAAAAAAAACAAACTCCAGAAGTCCAGCAGAGCTGCTGGGGGACACACTAGGTTAGGAAATTCAGCCTAAACAGAGAATTCTCCCTAACAGTACACCTCGCAATACTTTGATCAGGACAAAAAACAGAACTGTTGTCCCATTTTGCTCTAGGGAGTAAGCCAGAAAAAATTACTTTCGCAGTTGGAAAGGATGTTGATTACTGCTTGAACCAACTGTTCCAATTCTGCCAACAAACTAGGTGAACTCACGTAGCCCAAATGGCAAGAACCATAGTGCAAAACTACCACATGGGGACTGGTCATCCTACGCATTTCTCTGAAAACTTGGAGAATTGCCGCTACATTGCAATCAGTCGCAGCGCTCCACACCACCTCCACTCCTCTGACATCGAAATTGTTTGCCACATGCCTACGTTCGGAATAGTGCTGTAAACCATGGACATAAATGTCTCCGAGCACCAACACCCTGACTGTCTCCACCTCTGCCATCTTCACTACACACACTCTCTTTCGACACAATATGAACAATGTCAACATCTGATTGGCTGATGCCTACAGTCCCCTTTCCATGCTGGATTTGCTGTAGAACACCGTATGTGGCACGCCCTACCCTTGGACAAGCGCAGTGTCTGTGCGGCACGTAACTCTTAGCCAGTCCTCCTACCCTTTTTCCATATCACTCGCGAATCCATTCCCTCATTGGACACAGCTAAGCAGTCACACAACCATCCACCAATCACATTCAAGACCTCTACATCTAACTCCGTCAGAGTTCCGCACTTCAAATGTACTGTTGATCACTCTGAATGCAAGTCACATATCATTGCAAAACACCTACTTCAAAAACTACTGTGCAAGTGTCGCATATTTCTACTTACAGCTCCATGCATACGCACATGCATGAGTACAAAGACAGGTATGCATATTTTATTCAGATAACATGTGCAACTCTTATGATTCCATTTAAAGTAATTAATGCCATTAAATCTGCATAGCCAATACATACCAATGCTCCCACTTTAAGTGCAAGACTTTCGATTTTTCATTGAGAAATCGCACTACTTCTTACTGTCTCCCTCATAACCTATACATATGTATCAACCTTCCTGATTTATGCGGGAAACTCGATTTTCCATTAGAAAATGTCACAATTTTTTACTGTCTTCTGCCTAAATTAATGTTACTTCCAATGCCATCGTATGAGAAAAATAAACGTTCCCGATTGCTGTGGTGACATCTCCCTCTGAGGTGCTTCCGATTTTTCGCATTCCTACTTATGAAAGTACTCAAATTTTCCCAATCTACTATAATGACCTATCACTTCCAAACCTCTCTGCTATGGACAACACAGCTTAAAAAAAACAAGGGAATTACATAAACTGAAAATTGTACTCATTTGCGAAGCAGGTTGAACTAACATACTGCAAATAACATATAAATACTGCACATAGTGAGATGAAGATGCACACATACACTGTTGAGATATCAAACGAGAATACTCCGACGAAAGATGCAAAATGAACGTGTACATTAACATCACTGCTCAAAACACACAAAATTACTAACTTCTTCCTTTTACAATTGCAGTGAAGACTACTCTACTGAAAATCAACAGCATCTACACTGCAAACAACATATCCGAAGAAACATGGTCATTCCACAAAAGAAAGTAAGTAAGTACAGTACTACCTTTATATTCTTATGGTTCCTCAAAGAGATGTGTGGGTTATTTATGGGTATTTATGTTTCTTGCGCACCAAAAAAAACATTGGTTTATGAACCATTTTGCCCACAAATCCCCATTTATTGAACAAAGAATAAGAGGCAGAATGGCACACAAATCCCTGTGTTTTTGTAACACAAATAACATACAGAAGCCTTAGAATGTTAGTACTACAAAACAAGTAGCTGTTTTAATTTTATACCATTACGGTTACTATGAATGCTTCCCCTCACCACTAGCTCACTTTCTACTCTCATCTAAAGCACAGTGTAGTAATAGAAAAACAGAAAAATAGGCTTCCAAACTTATTGTAACTACCCAATGCACATTCACACACCACCACAAACATCTTCCCATCAAACTCATACACGCATGCACACAGCACACATACATTGTAAAGCAGACCAACCCATGCCTTCTTTTTTTTTCAACAGACCCCAAAGAATGCCTACTAAAAAGAAAGTCCTTAGATAGGAACGCAGAAATAGAGCAAATGAAAATAAAAAAGTGTCTAAAGTAAGCATCCATCTCTAGCAGATTTTGTAAAGAACGTTGGAACAAAACAGCTAATACAGTCAAACATAGGAAGCTTCAACTACAGAAACTTTGGCTCCTCTATCAAAATGTGGCACGAAACAGAAAATGCTTTACAAAAATTCAGCTACCACTACTGCTAACAATGCTCCTATAAATCCTGATATACTAGCAAGAACCCATAGTAGAAAAAGTATTTTAGCAAAAATGTTCCGCCACAGAGTCCTTCAGAATCTAATAAGAAGAGGAGTGAAATCATCCTCAACCCTTCAAACCTACAGAAGAAAATTAATCCTACAAGCTCTTGTAGACAGTGCAATCCTTCTCAAAAGGAAGTTATTTTAGTGTTAAATAGGATGAAACCATTAACAAAACTAAGTACTAAACTACAAAAGAAACTTCTCAATAAATGGAATGTCTACAAAATAACTTCTTAAATATTTGTGGAGGTGAATGGAGTCACACAACGACCACAGAACCATATTTTAATGAAGAAGCATACAAACAAAATCAAACACACACAATTGCCATCCATAGCAGTGGACTAGGGTATGAAAAAATCAATAATACCATCATGGAACAAGAAACACTGCTTACAAAAGTATACCCTGAAAACTCAGAATTACCTCTCCACTCGACTGAACCAGACCATCCAGTATACAAATGGCAGTGCACGTCAATGTGTAACATTCCTAACAAATCTTTCAAATCTTTACAGCAGTTCCTCGATCGGTATGTGAAAGGTAAAGACAAAATCAAAATGAAAGTGCTGCACAATATGGATACCTGTCCAGTGCGCAAATACGCAGGACTACAAGGACATTCATTATTCTGCATTTCAGGACCTATTTGCAAAAGCACCTTGCATGATATCAAAATGATATCAACACATCACTCAAATGTAAGAAATCTAGTGTATAAACTGTACTATGCTAAAAGTCCCACTTTAGAATTAGCCAATTTAAATAACACTCTTCTGCATGGTACACCCAAATACCTACAAGACGAAATCTACTGTATCCAGAGAAAATATTTTGCAAGTGAAAGCCACTTACAAAATGCAATAGTTTTGTAACAGACAAGCAACAATTCTGCAGATAGCAACCTTCTATTACACACATACAAAAAAGAAATACTAAAATTTAAAAGTACATCGGCTGAAGTACCAAACCATGTGTGTGTGTGTTGCCGAAGAACGTTTTACAAAAGGAACACAAAAACTATAGACGCAACATACAAAATAGAAGACAATGAAGAATCCAAATGGTTTGAATTAGCGCTCTACATTTCAGCATAAAACAAATATGAAATAAGGGAACCCCTAATATGTTGCAGTTACTGCACTACAAATCTGGCCAACAACCAAACTCCTTCACGTGCTATCACAAATAATTTGGAATTATTCCCACTACCAAAACCCCTGCAAGAACTCAATTTGTATGAGAGCATCATAATTCAAAGAGTTCACCCATTTCAAGCAATAATACACCTTCAACCAAAAACAGCAAAATTACCTCCCTCTGAATTGGTGAAAGGCATTTGTGGCAAAGTAGTTTATTTGCCATTAGATCTGACAGAAAATGTGCACACTCTAGGAGTGCAACGTCCAATAGAGCATTCTTTAATTGTCTTAGTAAATGGTGTTCCAACAAAAGACAAAAAAAATGTGGCAACAACTCATGGACTTACATAAAGTTAGACAAGCCTTGCAATATCTGAAAGACAATACCGAATACTACAAAGAAATAAACATTGAAGAAAGCTTAAGGGAAACAACTGAAATAATTCAGGAGTCATCAGAAACTGGTCAATTTGAACTTCTGAATGTTGGACCATTACACAATTCATCCATTGCACTCTAATGAGAGCATAGATGATGCACTAGAAACTTACCAAATGCGACAAACCAAAGGGTCACCAATGAGCATATGGGAAAAATGTATAGAAGCACGTGCTTTTCCACTGCTATTTCCTACTGGCAAAGGAGGAAGATATGATGATAGACCCACTCAGATAACAGCATTAGAATACTGCTCATTACAAATGTATTCTCAAGATCCACATTTTGTCTAAATCTTGGAATACATATTCCACCTACTCTTTGAAAGTGAACTAGCAACCCTATGTTACGGAGTTGCACACATTGAAATCTGGAACCCACTTTTAAAATATGTCAGCTATGAAATTAATACAAAAAGTGCAAGAAAAATATGAGGTTTTACAATCAAGTATAACAAATCTGTTTGTAAACATGCGTGGTACGAAAGAATACTGGTTCCGACGGCACAGAGATGTACGTTGTATGATCAGAAACCTTGGACCACCCACTTGGTTTGTTACATTAAGTTGTGCAGAGTATGCATGGGAAGATTTAGATGATTTCCTACGCATATCAAACAACAACAAAACCAACATAGATATACTAACACCTGGAGAACTTCTCTCTAGATCCTGTTAATGTTTCAAGATATTTCCATCATCGTTTCATTGCTATGCTACACTTTATTTGTAATAAAACTGTTCCTCCCCTCGGAGAAGTGCAACACTTCTTTTGGAGAAAAGAATAAAAAGCCAGAGGAGCACCACATATTCACATGCTTTTATTGATCAAAGGTGCACCTAAATTTGGTCAGGACAGTGATACCACTGTTTTGCAGTTCATCCAAAAATATGTCACTTGTGAAATCCCTTCACAAAGGACACAGTGACGTTCATAGACAGATTGTACAATTTCAAAGACACAAATGTAGCAAATATTGTGGTCGCAAATACAAAAGCAAAGGGAAATACTACACCAAATGCCGCTTTGGTTTCCCTAGACCAGTTACAGAAACAGGTGAAGTGAACAACTCCATGTCTTCAGTTCGACATAGTGTTAAAGGTAAATCACCTAAGAACACGTTTTACATAAAAAAACAGAAGAATCAAAATATATCAATGATTACAATGCCATCATTGCCCTCTTTGGAATGCAAACATAGATGTGCAGTACATTGCAGACAATTCTACTGTAGTTGCACGATATGTTACAGCCTACTTAACAAAAGCAGAAAAAACAGAGCTTCAAGACCTCCGGATTTACCCATCATCAGGCAAAACACCATCTCAGAAATTGTACAGCCTAGGCATAAAAATGCTTTCTCATAGAGAATGTGGCGCCTATGAAGCGGCAGATCGTTTAACCGGTACGGCTTTGTATGGAAAATCAGAAAACATAGTATGGCTAAGTCTGGGTCCTGCTAAATCTAGAAAAAGTTCTCAAATCATATGAGGACATAGAAACAATTGCCAAAAATGGTCCCAACAGCCAATACATTTTAAAAAACAATTTACTGGACACATACCACCCGAACAGGAGTAGCACTTTGGAAACCATGCGTTTATACCACATAGCTCAAAACTTTACATACAAAAATAATATAAAACCTGATGAAAGCAAAGGTAGATATGGAGTGACACATTGTGAAGGCAGCTTAGTGAAACTTACCAAACGAAGCTTAATTAATCATGTTAAATTGTCATTAAACCCTCAACAGAAAGAACTATATTACATGTCCATGCTACAACTTTTTAAACCATGGAGAAAAGAGGAAGAGATAATAGATAACTATGACTGCTATGAAGATGGTTTCAAAGCAAATGAAAGCACTATCACTGATGTGAACTTTATACAGTACAAAACAATGTTGCACAATGAACAGCAACACGAAGAAGAACTTCAGGCCCAACTAGATAAGGACACTTCCGACAGTAGTCAACCTTCTGTAACAGGAAGTCAAGAACCACCACGACAGCCACTAATAGCAAATGAGGCAGAATTAGCTATGACAGAAGTGCAAAACGCCATGTGTCACTATGAAGAAGATCTAGAAGACTTAACTGTACTACAATCAAAACTTAAAGATCAGCGCACCATTTTTGAAGAAGTAACAAAAGAAATTGCACATGGTGTACAACACGAAAATAAAGAATGTACCTGCCAAAACTACAAACCTATACTGCTGTGCATCAGTGGTGAAGCTGGGTCAGGAAAACATTCTTAATCAAAATCAGCAAGTTCCTTCAACAATTGACCAACAACAAACTGTCAGCTGTTTTAACTGCCCCCACAGGTTTAGCTGCCTACAACATAGGCGGTGTCACTTTACACCGATTACTACTCCTTCCAGTAGAACATCAAAACAAATTAAACTATTACAAACTTTCTGCAGAAGCTATAAAGGAACTATGCAGAGTATTAAAACAAATGAAAATGCTACTAATAGATGAAGTGAGCATGGTCTCCAACCTAATGTTGGCTTTGATTCACCTCAGATTGCAGGAAGTACTTAAAACTATGAAGAACTCTTTGCAGGAAAACACATTATCGTTTTCGGCGATCTTCTACAATTGACACCAGTGAAAGGTGAACCTATTTTTAAAACCTTAGGACACAAATTCTGCCGTAAAACTGTTGGCAGCATACGAAATGTCAATCTTTGGCAACATTTCCAATACAGAGAAGTAACAGAAAACATGTGTCAATCTGCAGACCTCACTTACGCCAACATTTTGAAAAGTATTAGAATTGGTGTACTATCTCAAGAAGCACAAGCAATATTGAAAAAACGGCACATTCATGCACTTTATGGTGATAATGCAGGTGTTACTGACGTTATGGAACAATTAGCACACAAAAATGTAAATTGTATGGCCTTAATGCCAACTCTTGCAAGCTGTTCCAATTTCAATGAAACAATCTTAAAAAAAAGAAATGCAACCAATAATTGAAATTTGCTCCACAGACAAACTGGACGTACATGGTATGACACTACCCATGTGTCAGCAAGCCACAAGACTAAATAGTTTAGAAAATTCAATCTCCAACACAGCTGGGTTGGAAAAAATATTAAAATTATCCTTAAATTGTAGAGTAATGCTTAAACGTAACCTTGACGTGGAGCAAGGGCTAGTTAATGGGGCACTGGGTACAGTGGTTGGCTTTCAAACAAACCCACGTGACAACATTGTTTGTCAATATTCGCTTTGACAAACTTACAGAAGTAAAAAGGATAGGGCGCGCAACAGCTCGATTCCTTCTCTTCAATGACATGTATGTACATAGAGAACAATTTTCTCTAACTCTTGCATATGCAGTCACCATTCATAAATCCCAAGGTCTTACCCTAGACAAAGCATTCATAGATATAGGAAACACAGTCTTTAAAGAAGGCATGAGCTACGTAGCACTATCACGCTTATGTATACTTGACGGTCTATTTCTAATCAACTTTGATGCAAGTAAAGTGAAAGCTGATATTCCTTGCATTTTATAATACAATAGATTGCGTTCACTGTACACCCCCCATCTGAAATCGTATCCTGTTCCAGAAAAAGGAAAAAGTGGTAAAAGAAAACTAATTCAAACAGAAATGCAACAGAATCTGACAGCAAAAAATGCTTCAAAGAAAACAAAAGAAGCTAAAACTTCATCAATTACCACAAGCAAAGAAGAACCTATTAGGGAAAGTAAATAAGGTACTTCTTCAAAGAAGGAACAGTAACTCCGAAAAAATCACTCAGACACAGAACTAGCTGGTCCATTAAATTTTTTTAAATGAAACTGGTGTAAGTTGCTACGCAAACGTAGCAATGAATATTCTATTTCAATTGCCACCAATTGTTGTTAACATTTACTTACACAGTACAGACCAATTGTGTTTGCAAATGTTAGTCCTTCATAGAAACGCAACAAACAATTCTGACAACACGTATAGGGTTCATGGAATAAGACAAGAATTGGACTACTGTGCTGGAATGGTGAGATTCACTATAAACTCACAAGAACATCCACAAGAATTTCTAATGTACTTACTACAAGTACTCCAAAACAAAAACATACCTACAAATGAAATCTTCCAGATTTCATACATGTGGAAACATACATGCACTCTCTAACAATGTGACCCAGGAATAAATCCCAAATGAGCGATTTGTGTATGTATCCATACCTTATTGTGAATCCATTCCATTTCAGCAACTTCTACAAAATGCAAACCATGGCAGATTATGTACTATCTGCATTTCAGATAATCGCCCCACCTTACTGATAGAAACACATAGTAACTACATAATACTAATGCGTTACAATGTAGATGGTACCAAAAACGACTGCAAGCTGACTGGATTCACACACGGTCAAGTGTCACTTGGTAAGAAAACCTTCACAACAATAGGTATAATCTACCACGCAGGAGCCACAACCAATGCAGGTCACTACACTGCATATATTAAAAAGAAATGTGGATGGTTCGAATGTAATGATAGTAGCATTACTATAAAGCAGAGATTACCAGCAAATCTTACAAACGCGTATTCAATCTTCTTAAAGCCAAAATTGAATAACTAATGTGTACTTCAACATTAACAAAAATTCAAGTAAAAGACTATAAACAGTTAGAATAGGCAACAGGTATCTAACTGGCGAAGAGTGTATAACAACCACACAGATAAATGAAAACCACAGATTCGTAACAAAAAATACACTGTTAGAATACGCCAACAGGTATCTAACTGTTTAAAAAATCTGCAACAAGCCAACATACATAACATTAATCAGAAACAACAAGTGAACACTCAAAGGAAACAAAGACATAGTTTGTAGCATAGCAAAGAATGTTTTTTTTTTTTTTAAATCCGACAAGGATTTTTTTTGCCCCGGACCCAATGATTTGAAAAACAAACAGAAACTGAGCAAAATGCACAGTACACTGGTTTGTAAACTAAATATGAGGGTAAAAAAGAAGGTAAAATGTACATTGTACAATGTAATAAGTCTTTATAAAATACAAACACTAACATGGTCTTTTCTTTTATCACAAATTGATAAAGGATATGTCCGCCAAGTACTAAAGTCATGTAAGAAATATATTGAATCTCAACAAAGTAAACAGTAAATATAATTTCACACATTTCATACATATTCCAATCTATACGTCCGCTCTATGGCAGTAATATGGTGCAGTGGCTGTAGGCAGGGCCTAGAGTCTTGGATGTATAACCTATGACCTACACCCAGCGCCCATGCAACCAAGACTATAGGTCCTACCCACAACCATTGCAGCATATCAAAAACATGGTGGCTTATAACTGCAGTGATTATAACTTTGTTCTTGGGTGCATGGCCTGTGGCCATGCACCTAAGACTCTAGGTCGTGCACACAACTACCGCACCACATCAAACCCATGCCGACTTATAACTTCAGTGCTTATAACTTCAGTCTTGGGTGCATGGTCTTTGGCCATGCACCCAAGACTCTAGGTCCTGGCCACAACCACTGCAGCATATCACAACCATTGTGGCTTATAGCTGCAGTGATTATAACTTTGTTCTCATGCACCCAAAACTGTAGGCCCTCCCCACAACCACCTCATTGATATGCGATACTAAGGGTGTATCTATTGCTGTGATATCCTGCGGTGGTTGTGGCCGGGGCCTAGAGTCTTGGGAGTATGGGCTACAGCCCACAGCCAAGCACCCAAGACTCTAGGCCCTGGCCACAACCACCGCAGCATATCACACGCATGGTGGCTTATAAATCATTTGTACACCCATAGAATGACACATTTTAACTGCAACATACACTCAATTTTCACCCAGGACTGTAGGCCCTGCCCACACCTACCAGATAGCTATTCGATAGTATGGGTATGATGTATGAATGTGATGTGCTACGGTGGTCGTGGGCAGGGCCTAGAGTCTTGGGTGTATGGCCTTCAGCCATGCACCCAAAACTCTACGTCCTGCCCACAACCACTGCACTATATAAAACCCATCGTGCCTTATAACTGCAGTGCTTATAACTTTGTTCTTGGGTGCATGAACAATGCACCCAAGACTCTAAGCCCTCCCCACAACCACCTGATCGATGTTCGATACTATGGGTGTATCTATACCTGTGATGTGGTGGTTGTAGCCAGGGCCTAGAGTCTTGGGTGTATGTCCATAGATATTTGAATGTATGGGTGTGCAGTATATACAACCCATGGTGGCTTATAACTCCAGTACTTATAACTTTGTTCTTGGGTGCATGGCCAAGGTCCTCCCCACAACCACCTGATCGATAAGCGATACTACGGGTGTATCTATTGCTGTGATATGCTGTGGTGGTTGTGGCCAGGGCCTAGAGTCTTGGGAGTATGGCCTACGGGCTATGGCCTATGGCCATGCACCCAAGACTCTAGGCCCTGGCCACAACCACTGCAGCATATCACACCCATGGTCGCTTATAAATCATTAACACATCTATTTAACTGTAGCATATACTCAATTTGCACCCAGGACACTAGGCCCTGCCCACACCTACCAGATACATATTCGATTGTATGGGTGTGATGTATGAATGCGATATGCTGCAGTGGTTGTGGGCAGGGTCTAGAGTCTTGGGTGTATGGGCTACGGCCTGCAGCCATGCACCCAAAACTCTATGTCCTGCCCACAACCACCGCACTATATAAAACCCATGGTGCCTTATAACTGCAGTGCTTATAACTTTGGTCTTGGGTGCATGGCCTTTGGCCAAGCCTCTAGGCCCTCCCCACAACCACCTGATCGATATGCGATACTACGGGTGTAGCTATAGCTGTGATATGCTGCGGTGGTTGTGGCCAGGGCCTAGAGTCTTGGGAGTATGGCCTATGTCCATGCACCCAAGACTCTAGGCCCTGGGCACAACCACCGCAGCATATCACACCCATGGCGGCGTATAGATCAGGAGCACACCCATAGAAACAAAAATTTTAACTGCTGCATGTACTCAATTTTAATATTCGCTAACACAACGCGTGTCCTTAGAACAGTTTCCAGGTGCCTGTGCACAGCACAGACAGAAGTACTATCCTTAGGAGGCCCCCCATTTTCAGTAATTACAAACATCCCGGACAGGGTGGGCATGGCGAATACATCATTAGCACCTGCCGCCAAAACAAATACAGTATTTCACCCATCTCTTACTCTCTGAACCTCCCCAAGCACTGTGACACACCAAAACAGTTTCCGAAACAGCATTTCGCCTCTGGTCGCCGCCGCGCTGTCGGCGGATCCAAGATGCCGGGCGCACCCACACAATCTGATGCACATCACGGCTCACAGCAGCCAATCAGCAGAGACGTCGCGTGTCCGCGGTCATGAGGCCAGCTCCTTAGCCAATCGGTATCTTGTCCGCAGAGCAAACAGGGAAGTGTGACCGCGGAGCAGACATAGATATCACTAATTTTTTGAGACATACTTTTTGGTCGTTTTAAAGAAAAAACTACTGGATGGATTGCAACCAAATTTACAAAAGCACGCTTTTGGGACCAAAGTCCTGCCCCTACTGCAAATTTGGTGAAAATCCGTCCAGCGGTTTGGCCTGTAGGCGTGCGCAAAGTTTTTCACCCCATTCAGTCTAAGGGAAAAAAAAGACGTTTTGGGACCCCCCCTTATAAATTCCCCCCCTGCTCCCCCCCAGACCAAACATCACCAAACTTTGCAAACAACTTCTGAGTGGCCCATATACTTTTTTTGCAAAGTTTGGTGAGGATTCGTCCAGGGGGAGCGAAGTTATAAGCCGCCCAAAAAGTGCTCTTCTATGGAAACAGCAACTTAACCCTAACTACACAGCCATTACCGTGGTTGTGTAATAATATATATATATATATTTTTTTTTTTTTTTTTATTATTAATTTGTTTAGTTGAAAAACAACTTTTCAAATTATTTTATACAAAAGAATGCAGGAAACATTAATTAGCATACTAACAAACATACAGAGCTAAAATTGATTCTCCATACAAAAAGTAATATTCCACATTTCAAAACAAAGAAAGTAAGTTAATACCATCATATTATTTTGATTTACAATCTTGCCGCACTTAAATCGGGATTATCTCATTTAACATAGGTTGAAAAATCCCTAGGCGATTCGCCAATTTTTAAATTTGGTAACACCATATCAAGATATTGTACAATCGCTATTTGAATCCTTACTCTCGGATTTGAGAACAGGAGATAGCATATTTGCTCTTGTGTTAGTTGATGCTGCACACTCATTTTTCTCCCAAAACATTTTCTTCTTACATTATTCAGGGCAGTGCACTCAATTATGAGATGTTGCAAAGTTTCTCTTTGATTTACATTCAAGCAATATCGACAATAGTTTTGATTCGGGGTGATTTGTTTCCTCCTACACAATATATACCTAGTGCTCCACAGATTTAATCTGAATCTCAAATATTTCCTACGAAAGTCCTGTGACGGGCATTTCGAGAGATAGTTGGCCATTACCCCATATTTTTTGGTACCAAACAAAAATATGTTAAAGTCCATGTATGTGGAGCACTTCGCAGTATTCCTCGCCCAGTCATGTTGAAAAATGTTGACCTTTGCTCGATCTGGGTTAGATATGAGAAGATTTTTTATTTGCATGAGGTTTATATGGCGCAAACCTAGCTAGGATGCACTAGAACACTGAGTTATGTGGTGTTATCTGAGGTCAGTGTAAATTGAGGTATGAGACACCATTTAAAATGAAGCATTCCCACCCTCATTATGGATTTCAGGAAAAAAACTAGTTACTACTGTACATCGGGTAATGGGTCCGATTACCCATACTTGCACTGGTGGTAGTGCTATTTTCCCCTGCAGATTTTCTGCAGGGAACACCTCTGAAGTTTTTAGAAGAGCTGTAGCAACCCAAACAAAAATATGAACTTCAGCAACATGCCAGCTTTTAAAATGCTGGATACAATCTGCTTGGTGAACGAAATGGATTGGTTGATGTACTTCTTTGTATGGTGGGGATGTCCACCAAAAATGGCCTGAGGCAACGCATTAGAAAAATGCTTAATGTTGGAAGATGATGCAAAGGTTGCAGCATCACTATCTAGGAGGCTTGTTTTGTTGGCATTGATACTTCAAGTGTCACTCTGCAGGTAACGTAATCGTACCATGATAGGTATTTTTCATACACTTCTTACGTATGTGACACTATGCTCGAAGGGGAGATGCACAGTACTCATAATGTGGCATATGCTGGATGTACAATTAAGCTGAAACACCTTCAATAAGGAGGCTATGAGAAAAATAAATATTGAGTGGCCTCGAGAGAAGGGGCCCATGAGAGCTTCCTGCGTTATGTGTCAGCGCATTGGCAGCAGTCCAAGTATTAGGCACAGGGGCACCCCGGGGGAATAATTGTTATTTTGGCTGACTGGGTGCTTTAGAACACTCCCAGTATTGGGTGACTACTGTCCCTTCATAAGAGCCGCACTGGTGGGAACATGCATGGATGCATGCATGTCTTGGTTTTAAATGCATGTCTTTGTTTTCAATGCATGCACATTGAGAGGAAGCAACTTGGCATGGTACAAGGTAGGGGTGACAGAATACAAGATGTTGGCCAGTTTGGGCTCTGAGATGTGACTAGTATCATAAATGATACTGAATTTTAATAAGGTTGGAGCTATGTGGCTGTCTGGTGGAATGTTGTTACACAGTTAAGACACGTGACAGGAGAAGATCTGTTCTCTAGTAATTTCTGTCTGCTTTTTTACCCAGTTTCACACCAGTGTGGCGTCTATAAATTGTGCCGATTCCCGAAAATGGCTACCTTTTTTGGCCAGGAAATATGGTGGTTCTGTTGATATTGCCTGGAATGCAATACAGCTGGCTATAAAGATGGTCCGACATGTTAAAGGCAGCCAAGGTAGCTCCCCGAGTGAGGGGTATATATTCTCAAATGCTATGAAGCCAGGGGCCAGTATTCCTGTGGCATGATGTAGAAGCTTTGGATTGGTGCGAGGGCTGAGGAATGGACATTCGAAAGGAGGGCCTCTCTGCCAGCTAGATGTATAAGTACCAGTGTTTGGACAGTGGTCCTGAAGCCTTGGGGTGGTAGAAATTGCTTTATCCCGTGTAGTAGTGATAGTTTATACCAGGCAGTGTTTTCTTCTTGGGCAATGTCCTGGCTTAAAAGACAAATTGCAGTCAATAGCAAAGCCCAGTGATATAGCGCTTAGTAGATTCTGCATGAACAAGTCCAGATATATTCGAGAGCCAAGAATTGATGCTCATTTATTGAGTTGGATTGCAAACAAGGATACACTTAGTTTTGTAGTGGCTGAGTTTTAGATGCACATTTCATCCATTACTGGATTAGCGCAGGCTTTTTTTTTTTGTTTTTAGCCCTGAAAGGTAACCAATGTGGCTGACCTTAAGCAATGGCTGTGCTATTAACCGTCACTCTGTTTAAGCAGAGAGATCTTGGGGTCCACGAGAAGAGCTTCTAGAGGTTCAATTTATAAAAAGAAGATACCCATCAACAGTATGGACTCTACACCAGACTGGCTGGTACAATTATCAGACGCTCCCCCATCTGATCCAGTTGGTGTCGAATACGTAGGTGGCAAACCAGTGAAAGTAGACAGTCTGCAAACCCCACCCCATTGGCCAAAAGCATACATAGTGTTGTGTGGTCTACTGTGTTGTATGCAGTGGGGAGGTCAAGTATCATGAGACATGCATCCCTGTTTTGGCTATGATGCATTGTAACCCATCTGAGTTTTTTCAGTACAGTGCCTGGGTTTGAGTCCAGACAGATGGTCCTACACTAAGATGTGCTGATCGATTTGTTCCTGCAACTGACGAGATACAATGAGGTCAATGAGATTTCCTAGAAGAGGAAAACTTGCGATCAGGTGTTATCATCCAGGGGTCACCTGGATCTAGATTTTCTTTCTTGAAAAGAACCTTGTTTTGGTGGGTATGGGGAAGATCCCTTATGTGACAGATGCATTGATGATCTGGAGGAGGGACAGTAGTCTACTAAGAGAAGGCTGCATTAGAAGTAAAGAATCAAAAGTCACCCCAAGCTCCTCTTAACTTTAATCTATGTACCTGGGCCTAGGTGTAGAACGTACAGCTCTCCAGATATTTTGGACTTTAACTGCCATGACCCCCCTCACCTTTGACTATGCAGACTAGGGCTGATGCAAGCCCAACATATCTGGTCATGCTAAGTTTACATACCCCGATTCTCATAGATGCTTATTTGTTGGCCCCAATTAATTTTCCCTTCTTGTTCCAGCTCAGGTCAACTTCAGTTCCTTTCATTCCCATACTTTGCTCATAATCTTTAACTAAATATTTCCTTTTCTTTTCATTGGTAGAACCTGGCTTGTAACACCTCTTTTCATTGAGCTGGATCATTTTAATTCTTTAGCAGGCTCATTTAATGAATGCCCATGATCTCAATGTGTAACCAAATGTTTGATGGAAAGGTTTTCAATTAATCTTAACCACTGGCATTGTTCAGCGCAATCTTCTACACCCACTGCTTTTTAGCCCATTTGTGCCATTGCAGAAGGGGACCAACCATATGAAAATCAGTATTGGCACCAATGGTAAAAGTCCAGCCCTCACAGCCATATCCACCCTGCATTGAGAGACAAGCAACTCAGGGCAATATCCCTGTTGGATTGCTGCAGGTATCCACATAGTTTGGCTTGTCATTGTTTGTTTCCTGCATCAGAACCTGTAATTGTACCTACTGCTGCTTTGCACATAGTTCCATAGATAAAACTTATTCATTGCAGCCTCCTATTAACCCATTCAGGTTTTCTACTTCCTCTGCAGGCCCAATTATTTTAGTTACACGGTTCAGTGAGTCATAGGGTAGTTTTATACTTTGAATGGTGATCTGATCTTTGGTGGTCTGCAAGTTAGGCAAGAATGGGGGCACTTATTCTGTAGCAGGTCTCACCTTCTTTCACTACATGCTTGGAATCTTTTGTTTGGTTAGATGCCATGGTCATCTTGCCCTCCATCATTGCATTATTGGTTCAGCCCTGACTCTCTTGGCTTAGGGCAGTGGGGCATTCAGGGATCTAAATGAGTTTGTACTTGGTCAGATGGTTGCTTTGCTGATATTCTTGCAAATTATCCTTCGGTGGGGATGGGGATGATTTGTCATGGGTTCTAGACACTACTTAACCCTCTATGCTGGACCATTCGCTCAACCCCAAAATGGGACTACTGCGACTCCATACTTGATTGGGCCAACCCTACTTTAAGAAACAAATGCTTTCCGAGCCTTGACTAATCTTCTACCCAACCACCAAGATCATATACATCCTAACCTCCAGTCACTTCAATGACTACCAGTCAGGGACCGATGACCATGTTAGTGCATCGTTTTTGCAAACAAAGCTATCGATGACAACACTTCAGACTACTTCTTTAACTTGATAACCTCCTATAAACCAAACCGGTTCTTTCGCTAATCCAACAAGAACTTGCTGGACCCTGATCTATAGAAATCTCCTACAAATGCAAGGTGAAAATGAGCTGCCTGAAGCAGCCTTCTTTGATAATCACTTCCCCAACATCTTCAGGACATCACCAACCTGTACCAGTCCCAACACTATCTGAAGCACAGGCTCCAAGGATAGCACTTTCCTTTCTTTTGGTTTGCTATTGCCAGGTGCTTTGAGACATCAGAACCTATGTGCCGTACAAAGACAAAAATACTACCTTTCATATTATCAACCTTCTCTCCCAGTTTCCTCACCAAGGCTTTTCCAGGGGTTGTGGTATTTACTTCCCACCCATACGATTCGTTACCAGTCTGACAGAAGGCATCCTTTGCGGGTAGGCAAACAAGCTTTTTTGATTATTGTAGCAAAAACAAAGATGAAAGTGAGCTGCGACAGTCGGGCTTACTTTCAAAATACTGAAACGTACAGTGCAAACATGTACCCCTGCAGAGACTGTATTTACACCTCCCACCCCTACCAGAGCAGCTGCCCTGTACTTTGGCAGCATGGCAGTTATACAGTAGCATTGCTGCAAACAGCTTGATGGAAGTCAAATTTGCATCGACCAGGAGCTGTTTTTAATCATAGGCAACCCTGATCCAACTTCTATACAATTGTGTACCCACAAGCAATGGAAGTTTGAGTAATACATATCAGCCATGTCTGACATGTTGGTCTATAGGAGCGTATAATTATACTGCCCAAAAACCTTTGGTGTCATTTTATTGTCAGCCTGCTTTCTAGTGACCCATTTTACTGTCAGGGCTGTTTGTGTATTAGCTGTCTGGCAACGAGTTGTGCCCAAAACAAACCATTTGGATCCAGTTCTTAGAGGCTTGGTGCTAGGGCCGCCCCTCACACTTGTCTCCTTTGGACTACTGCCATGCTAACAGAGGGGTCTGTAACCCCCGGTCAGTGCTATGGCACAGTAGCAGCTAGTGTTTTCATTCAGGACTAAGACTGCAGTGGTTGCCCGAACACGTTGGCTAGCTGAATCCCTAGGGGTCTTCTACCTGTCCGTCTCCTGACCTCGCTTAGTTTTCCATGTGAAAGGCTGGAGACAGTGCCTTGCGTTCACGCCGATCGAATAACTCAGGCAAACACGCACAAATTCTCATTGCCCTCCTATTCTGCTTTTTCCGTCCAGGGTATTCCTCCCCCACCACACTTCTGTCCCTCCGATCTTTCACTCGCCTTCCTACCTCCACCCTTAGATGCTAACCTTCCTTTTGCTTCCTACTTCCCTGCCTCCTCGCCTCAACTACCACTTGTCCTCTATACCACTTGTTCTCTGCTAGAACTACTGACCCTCTAATCATATACCACCTCACAACCTATCCTCCTACCAGTGCTACCACCTTTCCTCCTCTTACTGCCACTACCCTTCTACTACTACTCACCATCTCTCCCTCTCACTACTCCCACTGTCATCTTACTACCACTCACTACCTTCCACCACAATTACCACTCACTACCTCTTACTCCCGCTCACTAATACCTCCCCTGTTCCTACGCCCATTCACTTTTTACTACACATCTCTCCTCACTAAACAGAATCCCTCTCTCCAACCACCCCCAGACTCCTCTTTCTCCTCCTCTAGTTTCTTGTTATCCTTCCACCTCCTGACCTCACCCTACTAACCCACCGTAAATCACTTTTTAGATTTCCCTCCCAAGATTGCCTCTGTCCCTAGCCAATCACCTTCTTTTCAGGAGAGGAGAGGGCTTGGTTAGGCTTCATAAAGGCTTTAAGCCCCCATCCTTTTGAGATACGCAGCTCACTGCATCCAGGCCACTAAAACAGTAAACCAGGGACTGGTGTTCCCTGTTATGACCTTTATATAGGTCATTTTTAATTGAAGATTCCCTGGTGGGCTTGTGAATCTCTCCCACAGGTGCAGGCTCCAGCTGGTGGTGCCTGCAGGAGACACTCTCCTTCATAATGCTGCACCGGCCTGTGGTCTTCCTGTGATGTACTTCCCCTTTCCGAGGCAGCATGTTCTGCCTGCCGCCCCGCTTTCTCTCCTCTCCCTGGCCCCCTTGGTCCGCCAAGACTCCCCGTGGCATGGTGCCGGCTCTCCTAGTCTTCTTGCCAGGGTCGTCTAGAGATTGGTGTCCAAACCAAACCGGAAATGCAGCCATGTGTTCTGCAGCTCCTGCTCCGGTTCGACCTCGCCCTACGGCTCCCACTGCAGTCTTCTGTGCAAGTAAGAAGTGGCTGGGAGGGAGTCCGCAAGCAGGCACCCGGAAGGGGGTTACGAGTTGGGTTCCCAACCCTCCCCTTACAGGGCCTGGAAATAGGCACTGCCAACAAAATATACACCCATGGGGTTGTTGCCGAGAACCAGTGCTTCAAAGAAAAGCCTTGTCAGGACAATAGAGTGGGCACACCAAGGTGGTAAATACTGTAGGCTATTTGAGAGGGGAGGCAGTTAAGGGTCCTCCAAGATAGAAGTTGCAGCGAGATCGGTTTCACCATCTTGGGATTTCTTCGGCCACTCACACACTGCCACCCCTCCCCCCCTACATAAAATAATTGCGATGACCAAGACTAGACTTGTTGCAAGAGCCAGATTGGACCTTTCCGGAAGGTTTAAAATGGACCAATCCAATGTGGCACATTGAGAACATAAGGGGGTGAAAAGCCCCCTGCCCCCCAACTGCCTCCTTTATTTTAACCATGTTTGAATCATTTTTGGACATCGAAAATAGGAGCTTTGATCTGGAACGTGCGTATTTTACTGTTTAAAACGCGGACCTAGCTCAAGAGCAGCGGAGCGCTGTACAGCATGTGGGTAGCCGGCATTAGGGCTGGCATCTTTTAACAGTAGCACAGTACTGCGAGGTCTGTGCGTCAGTATGTGTGTCCAATGAATTAGTCCTTGGTCAGTTGTTGAAAGAGCCATGTTTTGAGATATTTGCAAAAATGGAAAATTGTGGGGGGCATTTCGAGCCGACACCATCAAGTTCCAAAGGGTGGGTGCATGGCAAGCGAGAATTGTTTGCGGTTCCTCTCTTTGTGGATGAGTTGTGGTTGTGTGCGACACCAGATACGAGGAGCTTAACCACCTGGTGTGTTGGCGTGTTACTCGTGACTGTTTGGTAGATGTGAGGTGAACTGCTGTTTGGGCAAGGCCTGCCTGCTGCCTGAACACCAGTACCCATGATCCTGCTCACTGGAGTGCTCTCTGGCAATCTTCCTGGGTGGGAAGGATAGAATATGCACTCACCTTTTCTATGGAGACCCTGCACTGGGTCCCTCAGAAACCATAAAGCACACAGTTTGACTCAATGTGACATCTTTAGTCACAAGCCCATGCAGGCCGCTGCGGAGGTGCCTGTGACAAAACTTTTTTGATACCCTTAGAGCTGTTGAGCAGCTGACTCGACCATTGCCCACATATGTTACAGTTGTTTGAGCCAATCACCACTGAAGAACCACATCATCATTTTTAACCTTATCAAACTGACTACTACTTTTGAGACGCCGAGTTAACCATCGCCCTGTTCTTCAGCAAGTTCGATAATCTTTGCAAGACCACATTGAACTGACTCAACTGTTTCGATGCTGACCTGACCCATTGGAAAGTGCCACGAAGCCCAGCTCGACACTGGAGCCACCAAAACAGAGCAACAGTATTCACAATGGTTTTGTCCCTCTGACCTGGCTTTTAAGAGCCCTAGTGAAAATTTAAGAACCCACTCCATACCTCAAAGCATATCCTTTGACCTTCAACATTGTGTTACAATTGTAAATATTTGACTATGCATAGTTATGTTAAGGCTGTGGAATACTGGTACATAGATTCCAAGGTGGAGCTTAGAGTGTGGGGATGGAGTGTTTGTGATTGAAATAGAGTTGTTGAATGGAGGGCCTAGGAACTGGGAGGAAGATGGGTGCCTGGCTGCTGCTATAATAATATAATCTAATCATTGGTTATTTATAACACGCTTAATACCGAAGAGGTTTCTAAGCACAGACCCGGGATTCGAACCTGTGTTGCTCTGCGTCGCCTTGCTTCAAAGAGGAGTGCCTGGCCGTTCAGCTATACTACCCGTGCCCATATTATATTATATATTATTCTTTTAACCGCGATGGGTTATTAGTGTTTGTCATTTTTATTTAAAGTCTCCTATTCCTACAGAACGTTAGTTGGACATGATTTATTTTGGTATCCCAGTACTATTATTTGGATGCTTCTTTATGCGATAGCTCACACCCCTCTTGAAGCCTTCCCCTGTCCCATGCTATCCTAACAAGTGAAGGAGGGATGTTTTGCGTTGCTAGTTTTCGTAGTAGTGTGGGGATGAGTAGGTCTTCTACCCTCCACGCATCCTTGTACATCTGAAACGCAGTAGCCAATTTCTCACACTCATCACTGACACTTTTCGTAGGATCAAAAGTCTGCTGGTAGGATGTAGATCCGAGCATGGATGTCAATTCGCCTGGTTTCAGCAAGTAGATCTTTAATATGGTGCCCCACCAATCCACAGCCCTGTCCCATCCAAGGGGGGTGAGGTGTCCAAACAAGTACCAGGACAAGGAACCTGTGTGAACGTTAACTTCCTTGGGTGGGAGAATGGGGTCACTCACCTAGGATCACCTCTCATGAATTTGAACTGGGAGGGGACAGTGAAGGTTGAAGTATAAAAAGCACAGAAAAGCTTTTGGGGTAGCATAAGAACGTAGGAGAATGAAATGGGGCAGCTAGCTTTGGAGACCTATGGTGTCATATTGTGACTGGATCTGGAAAACATGTTTTTAAGCAAATAGTACCCCATTTGTATTGAAGATAAAAATTAAACTTTCCTTCAGCTGCATGAGCAAAGTTCTGTCTATGACACTTTACAGGCATCTAAGCGCTAGTGCAATTTATTTATATGAATAAATGTGAAGAAATACTAGTAGCAACTCAGAGGAAAGTCTCTGTCAAGCCAAATCTTTTATAGAACAGCTGTTTTATGTTTAAGTCAAGCCAGTTTCCCTTCTTGAAAATAATTATTGAAAAAGCAAAAACCTCAAATCTGAGATCAAGTCAAATGCCTTGATAGTTAAAGAGTGTTTTACACTAACATTGGAGACAGGGTAGGCGCCCGTTTTAAGAATGAGCAATAAACTGCAGAGGCTACAATGGTCTGTCACTCCTTGTCAGATACCACATATTTTAAATATCCAATGGGAAAGGAGGTGTTACCTAACTTGTGGAAAACGTATAGGCTTAATAACTATTGTTTGAATGGGCACACTATTTTCCATAGCACTTCTACACCAGACACTAAACAGCATATATTATGCAATATGTAACCTTGACAAATAGCACTTTAAACCTTGTATCACAACGACGATCACAAAATGCATGTACTGTTTATTCGTTGTTAGTGGCAGTATTTCTCCTGTGTCACCCTTTTATCCAGCACCAATAATATGAAAGGTAAACAGAGGCACAAAGTTGGGGAGGGTTCAAAAAGTTTCACAGGCAGCTACTACCCGCAGCAGTCTGGCACAAAACCACACAACTCAAAAGAAGGCAGAGGGTGTCGCATTAAATAGTGACTTCGACTCAAAGCGATCCACCACCAAGAGCAATGAGGGACCCCTCCAGATATAGAGGATTTTAGAATTTCACCGAGGTTGCTTCTGCCTCCACTATAGCGGAGCAAATGAGGTTTCCACAAAAGAGAAATCAAACCAGTAATAAACAAACCTCCAAAGCCAATGCCCCTCGATGTGCAATCCAGCAAGCCCGTACAAGCCATAAGTGCTCTAAATTACACACCTCCATATCATTTCTCTCAACTACCGTTCATACTTTTTAATTTACACATGTACATTCCGCCCTCAGTCATTGTCTAAATGTTTAAGTGCATAGTTGCATATCAGACCTCCCCAACCAGATGTTTAGGCTGCAAACAAATCGACAGAACCTACAGCTGCTTTGCCCTTTATAAAAATGTGGGGCAAGAGTAAGCATGTCTAGATTTAATAGCATAAATCAACGGTCTTAAAATACATTTCTGTAAACTGTCTCATTGAACATCTGCTTTATTGCGTCAGCATTTGACACTTCACATGTTTGCAGTGCATTAGGGCAGGAAAATGGGTAACATCCATCAAGTCATTTTTGATTTTTTTAAATTTTGTTTGGTGTGCAATGGGCATACATATAGGATACACGCTGAAGCTGCATGACCACGATTTTTTAGTTTTAGGAAGTATACATGTTTCTACTCGCTTACCTTGAACATCGTAAAATACTTTAATTCAATGCTGCAGTACACATGTTAAATTCAATTTGCAAACATACAAAACAGATGTTTACTTTAAGAAACTTCACATAATTGAACTCGGTGTAGGCATTCAAACGGAGCATTTTGAGCAGCAGACTATGCATACATTATTTCCTTACTTCCCAGGAAGTTGGTGTCATTCTAGTCTATCTACGCAAATTCGGCTATTATGTGGCCTAGACAGTAAAACAAACACCTCTCACTATGAATATTATTTAAGAACTGAAAAACACAACCGACTGTAAAAATGTTCTCTCCATTCAAAACTCTGCTTTCACATGCTAATAACTGATATAGTGGCGCGCCAATTGAGTCATACAGTCAGGAGAAATGACAGTACTTATGATAGCGCGCCTTTGTTTAATTACAAAGAGACGTTTGATACGATGGAAGAGGCATTGTAATTTGTTTATGCAATATTCGCAGCAAGTTTTAGCTACTCTGACAACTGAGATATAAAGTCATATAACTGATGCGTATCCACTTAAATGGAAACGCCATACCAATCTAGCATCCACAGATGTTAATGTCTGTATCATCCTTTAAAGGTTTGTAAATAATAAAAACACCAACAATTGCTAATCGTTAGTATTCACAATATAATTGGTTGAGTGTCTATTATGAAGCGTTCCACGTGATTACCCCACACTATAACACCGTTAGCACTATTCTAGGACTGGTATTATTTACTAATCTAACAACGGTCCCAAAACATAAGAAAATGCTGCATAGTGCGCCTGAAAAGAAAAAGTAA